>NW_024100482.1:0-1492500 GCF_016545835.1 Crotalus tigris
TTTTCTTGGTAAGAACAAGACATTTTGTAGGCAATACTCTGAGTTAGAACACATTGATATTTTTCCGCCATTCGATCATGGTACACACGAGATGTCAATAAAAAAATAAAAAAGGAAAGCTAGAAAGCTTTTGCACTGGTAAAGATGGGTTACAATCATCATATACTATTAGTGTGGTATGATTAAGAGAATTTATGCTTATTTCTTTCTCCCATCCAAGAATCGAATTGAATAGAATAGAATAGCATAGAATGAGGGAATAAGGGAATAGAATAGAATGAGGGAATATAATATAATATAATATAATATAATGTAATGTAATGTAATGTAATGTAGAGTAGAGTAGAGTAGAGTAGAATAGAATAGAATAAGAGTAGAGTAGAGTAGAGTAGAATAGAATAGAATTAAAACAGAAACAGAATTGAATTGAATTAAAACAGAAACAAAAACAATATAGAACACAATAGCTTTATTTGGCCCAGTGTGTTTAGACACACAAGGAATTTGTCTTCGGTGCAGCAACTCTCATTGTATATGTGAAACATAGTTCCCCAATTCTCAGATAATCTAGAATGTGGATGGGAAGTATGGTTGTTTCAGTAGAAGAGACAACCACACCTTAAGGGAGCAGGTGGAAGAAATCTCATTCAAATGTTGGAAAATCTGTGTGTATTTGAATTAGGAGCTCTAGAACTGCAACTGTCCAGGTCTCTTTCCTATCAAAACAAATAGCAGACGTTCATCATCTTGACGTCACTAAAAAAAAAATTCTAATACTTTTTTGAAAGTATTGTGAAACCTAGCAAAGCTCTGGAACTTTTGGGGTTGTGTGTGTGTGTGTGATAGTTAGAAGATTTGAGCTTGTGTTATCTAAGACTCTGAAAATATATTCTACAGTTTGATAGCTCTGTATTAAACTGCATCAAGCCACTAACAACAACAACAACAACAACAATAATAAAGTTGGAAGGGACCTTGGAGGTCATCTAGTCCAACCCCCTGCTCAGGCAGGAAATCCTATACCATTTCAGACAAATGGCTGTCCAGTCTCTTCTTTAAAACTTCCATTGTTGGAGCATTCATCGCTTCAGGAGGCAGGTTGTTCCACTGGTTAATTGTTCTAACTGTCAGGAAGTTTCTCCTTAGTTCTAGGTTGCTTCTCTCCTTGATTAGTTTCCATCCGTTGCTTCTTGTCCTACCTTCAGGTACTTTGGAGAATAGCTTGACTGCCTCTTCTTTGTGGCAGCCCCTGAGATATTAGAACACTGCTATCATGTCCCCCCCTCACCCTTCTCTTCATTAAACTAGACATATCCAATTCCAGCAGCCGTTCCTTATATGTTTTAGCCTCCAGTCCCCTAATCATCTTTGTTGCTCTTCTCTGTACTCTTTCTAGAGTCTCAACATCTTTTTTACATCGTGGTGACCAAAACTGGATGCAGTATTCCAAATGTGGCCTTACCAAGGCATTGTAAAGTGGTATTAATACTTCACGTGATCTTGATTGTATCCCTCTGTTAATGCAGCCTAGCACTGTGCATCTACTGTAAGCAGTATTATTACTCAGCACCTACCCCCAATGACGCAAATTCAGAACAACGTTCTTCCTGCCCATCAAAATGAATGAATAACTTGCTGCAGCTGTTCTTAGAAATGAATAGAATATTAAGGATTTCTTCCTCACCAATAGAAATTGGATAACCATTATCTATCTAAATGTAATTGCCTTTGAATTGGCGTCACAATCAGGCAGCTTGAACAAACACGGCTGTTTTAAAATTCAGAATAATTTACCTATTTATATAGTAAGCATTTTCAAATAAATAATACTGTACTTATATTATTCCTGCCTCTCATTTCAAACCTTGCCAAGCTTATTTTTTATTTACTAATTTATTTGTAAATAAATTTATTTATTTTATCCTGCCTTTATTATTTTAATAAATAATTAAAGATGAAGAAAATACAGAATACTCCTTCTTCCTCCTATTTTCCCCTTGTATTTTCCCCACAAACACAACAACAACCCTGTGAGGTAAGTTGGCTAAGACAGGGCATGAATTCACAGTCTTCTGCTTTCTATCCTGGTGCCTTAACTACTAGACCAAACCTATGGGGGAAAGAGATCTTAAAAGCTTGCAGAATAACAGAATTGGAAGGTCTTCTAGCCCAACTCACCCATGTAGGGGACCCTATACCAGGGGTCTTCAAGCTTGGCCCTTTTATGACTTGTGGACTTTAACTCCCGGAATTCCTCAGCCAGCATGCCTGGCTGAGGAATTCTGGGAGTTGAAATCCACAAGTCATAAAAGGGCCAAGTTTGAAGATCCCTGCCCTATACCATTTCAGACAAATGGCTGTCCATTCTCTTCCTAAAAACCTCCAGTGTTGGAGCACCCACAACCTTTGAAGGCAAGCCGTTCCACTGATTGTTTTATTATGAGATTTCTCCTTAGTTCTAGATTAGATCTCTCTTTCATAGGTTTTCACCCGTTACTTCTTGTCTTGCCCTCAGGTGCTTTGGAGAATAGGTTGACTTCCTTTTCTCTCTGAGAGCCTCTCAAATATTGGAAGACTGCTATCATGTCCTTCTCATCATCAGAGACTTCATCAACATCATCAGCAAAAATCTGACCATAACCAAGTGTTTTAGATAAGCAGAATATGGAGCCCATTAGCCCCATCCTGATTATAGCTTGGAATAAAAATGCTTTATTTTTTAAATGCATAAAAAAGCAAAATTGCCTTCTAGTCCAGTTCAAACCCTGGCAACCCATATGGATGCATCCATGAAGTTTTCTTGGTTTATGTTTGTCTTATTGGGAATATTTTTTTCAACTTCCCAATCTTGTTTACAGTCCTGCATCAGCTCCATCCCACCCGTTCTATCCCCGTACCACTCAAGGCTGCATGACTTCTCAACCAAGCTCACTTAACTGACCTTAAGACACAAATAAATAAGTCTGAGATTAAACAAACAAACAAAAACACACTGTTTTCTCCCCCAGAGGGAGAAGAAATGACTAAGGGAGGGAGATGATAACAGGTTGCTCTGCCTTGTCAGGTTGAATTTAATTTCCTTTTCTAACCCTGTCAAAAATAACTGCCCTGTTCGCTCTGAAGGAGGTAAGCACATTTACTTTGGATTTTAATCATAAACTAGGCTTCTCAGCTCAGTGCCTCCAGACACACCATGCTTGTTAGGTCGCAAATTCTCAATGTGCTCAAAAACTGTAATCCATCTAAAAGGTGTCAGGCTGCAGAAAGCTCCCACAAAACATCACACAACGGTCTCAAGAGATTCACAAGACAAGCCACGCATTGGCATATTGTCACTCGTCAGGTAGCAGGTGCTATGGCACAATACCATGTGCTGGAGTGAGATTCTGAAGACTGAGAAGGGCTTTTTTAATGACTCAAACCTCAAGATAGTTGAGCATTCTTGCCAGAAATCTTGTGAAGACTTGCAAGGTTTGGTGGCCTTCTGATTTATATAATTTTGGGATTCCATAAATGCCATCCAAGGGGTTATTGTAAGTGCCACACTGTTGCTAAATTGCCTGTTCCTGACATAAGCCCATCCTGCAGATGAGAACAAAACATATTGCTTTCCATACCTCTGTGGACAATCTTTTCATCTCTTGCTTCCTCTGCTGTTCCGCCACGTTGGCCACAGACTCGGCTAACTGGTTGAGTTCTTGCTCATTTGGGGCTCCCATGAAGCTCAGCAAAGGAGGCTCCCAGCCATTCCTGAATCGTGGCATGTAGGGTGGGATGAAGTGGTCCTTGGGCCACTCAGCTCTGCGATTAAGACAAAAATAACACCATAATTTAAAACCTTTACACTAGCGGGGATAAAGTGACAGATTACAAAACAGCAAACCACACATACATTACATTATACAAAGCATTGTTCTTTTTTCATGATGACAACCTTCCCTTACCGGATGCTCTCTAAATGTGTTGGACTACAGTCCCTGTCACTTCCAGCCATTAGTGGTCATGCTGGTTGGGTGTGGAGAGAGCATTAACCCAAAAGATCAGGAGAACATCAAGCTGGAGATAGCAACTCTACTCATCCTATTTCCTACAGAGGACTCGGACCAAGAGATAAGGGGATTCTGAATTCAAGCTCTCTCACATACACAAAGGACTGGAGACATGAATTCCAGCCTATCTGAAGCTCCAAATAGTATTTTGGAAGCAAGCAAGAGAACACTAAGGAGACTGGCTCCAATTTCTTATTACAAATGTACAGGTAGTCTTCGACTTACAATCTTTCATTTAGTGACCATCTGACATTACAACGGCACTGAAAAAAATGACTTATGGCTGTTTTTGACACTTAGGACCATTGCAGCAGCCCCATGGTCATGTGATCAAAATTCAGCCATTTGGTAACTAATTCATATTTATAGTGGTAGCTGTGTGATCATCTTTTGTGATCTTCTGACAAGCAAAGTCAATGGAGAAGCCAGATTTGCTTACACACACACACACACACACACACACACACACACACACACACGTGATATGGAAAGAATTTAGCAAGGACACCTCTGTGACTGAAGTCTTCCAATATTACAAACTCTATGCACCTCTGCTGTACTATATCATTAGATATTTTGGAATGGAATGGAGCTTGAATGCATTGGAGCAAAAAATACAGGATGAGTCGAGAATGTATGCTGATATTCATTCTCAATTTATGGGAAAAGAAAATGTGTACAGCCAAAAGAAAATGTCTTTGCTTTTAGAATGGTCCCCTTAAAATGAACTTTCAATCTGAAGGTCTCAAAACAATTCAGATTCTCCCCTCAATAATCCACAGCTGTGTGCATATCCTTCAGCAAGGCCTTCCCTAACAGACAGGTTGGGACTGCAACTCTCCAAATTCCAAGTGCCACACTAGCCTGGAATTCTGGAACATTCCAGATCAATGTATCTGGAGGGTAGAGGTTGGGGCAGTTTACCTATCCTCCCCCAATGAGGATTTCTGCAGGATCTCTCTGTATTATGGACAGTATTCTGGCCAGTATTCCATGCCTTTTCCTCTCAGGGGATGTAACTTGGCAAGCACATGGACAATATAACAGTGGATTTTTTTTTTTTTTAAAAAAAGAAGCATTATAGCAGTTCGTTTAGTGCAGGGGAAGGCAACCTTGGCTCTTTTATGACTCCCAGAATTCCTGAGCCAGCCATGCTGAGGGGAAAGGGAAAGGTTTCCAAGCTGAGCCATGCTGACTGAGGAATTCTGGGAGTTGAGGTCCACGAGTCTTAAATTAGCCAATAGAATAAAAGGGAGTAGCACAGCTAAGGAAAAGGGAGAAAAAATGGCGGATTGCGTTGTTTGGCGACCCTCGTGAAATGGTCGTTTGACCCCAAATGGGGTCCCGACCCACAGGTTGAGAACCACTGTTTTAGATATCCTCTTATTTTTTTTCCTCTACAGAAAACTTCATACGTTTTCGCCCGTGTTTCTTGTAATCATCAGTGTCAAGAATGGATCTATTTACAACACCCTCAATCATTTCAAAATTTATTAAGGGCTATAATTATGCATGGATAATTATCTCTGAATGGGCGTGTTTTAATGCAGGCTGACAATCATGTAATTAGGATCACTGATTTGTGTCACTTTTCAGCCAACCGGATTCACTCTTCATTATAGAAGCTTTCATCATCAAAGCTGCTCAAAATGGCTATTGACTTGTAGGATCAATTAACCAATAATGGCAAAGTATAAGCAGCCCTTTCCTACTGAGAGGCCTTGCCAAGAGTCTTCTGAATTCTTGCATCAAGGAAAAAAAAACAAGGAAACTGAAACATGAATAACTGAATACAAAATCCAAGAATATAAAAATTTTCTTGAGCTTATACAGGAAGTGCACATTGGTGGAAATAAACCAACATGGAAGGTACGCCCATGAAGTTTAACACAGTTCAAATATAAAACACTCAACTCAAATGTTACCTGGCTTTGGTCCATGCGTTGCCTAGGGATACCCAGAGTTGTCCTTCCTCACTTGTGACAATGCAGCGTAAGAACTCAATGGTGTCTTTTGTCAAAAGAGGGCTGAGCACTGTGCTGGCAAGCTCGGGGCCTCCTGTTGTTTGAACCACCTATGAGAACCAATAAATGCACACTGAGATAACATGGTCGCTTGCAGAATAGAGCTGGTAGTGGTATGCAGTGAGAATCAATGCTGTGTTATTTAGCATAGGCCAGGGGTAGGCAACCTTGGCTCTTTTATGACTCATGGACTTCAACTCCCAGAATTCCTGAGCCAGCCATGCTGAGGGGAAAGGGAGAGTTTCCAAGCTGAGCCATACTGGCTCAGGAATTCTGGGAGTTGAAGTCCATGAGTCATAAAAGAGCCAAGGTTGCTTACCCTGGCATAGGCAATGGGGTAGGATTAATACCATTTCTGGTTCCTTTTAAAATCTATGTGCATCTATACAGATTATATAGCCGTGGTGGCGCAGTGG
The DNA here is from genome assembly GCF_016545835.1 of Crotalus tigris. Classification (NCBI taxonomy): domain Eukaryota; kingdom Metazoa; phylum Chordata; class Lepidosauria; order Squamata; family Viperidae; genus Crotalus; species Crotalus tigris. The sequence goes on from NW_024100482.1 coordinate 6,490, forward strand.
TTAGAATGTAGTACTGCAGGCTGACTCTGCATTCCACTGCCAGCAGTTCGATCCTGACCGGCTCAAGGTTGACTCAGCCTTCCATCCTTCTGAGTTCAGTAAAATGAGGACTCAAATTGTTGGGGGCAATTTATAGCCCTTAGAGAGGGCTGTAAAAGCACTATGAAGCGGTATATAAGTCTAAGAGCTATGGTTAAGTGCTACTAAAATTATAATTTTTGTACATTTTTCCATGTATACAGGTAATCCTCAATTTACGATCGGTTGTTTAATGACCATTTGAAATTATGACAAACTCCAAAAAATGTTACTTACATACAACCTGTCCTCGAAGTTACAACTTCCGTACCACCCACTATAGTCACATGATCACATTTTACACTTTTTTTCCGGTAAAAATCACCTATTGGATAAGCTGGATTCAGACTTACAGTCACGTGATTTGCTTAATGACCAAAATGACTTGCTTAACAACCATTGTAAAATGGTCATAAAGTTGACTCCGATCACTTGATGACTTGACTTATCACAATGACCTATGACTGAAATTCCAAGCTTATGGAATATTCTGATTGATGACCAAAATTCCAAAACTCAAGGACTATTTGTGCTCTGTAGATTAAACATGCATTTTGAGCTTTGGAATCTAGTGTAACTCCTTCTTGATTGACTACTGTGGGACAAATAAAATAATTGGAATGGATAAAATTGATTAAAATAACAGCAAGGTTTTTAGAGCAGATGGTGCTTTTTATTTCAATATGAAATGGAGTAAGCTAGCTTTAAGGAAGCTAATAAAAAGGAAGTATTTTTTTCTATGATACACACCCTCTACTTTCAACACTGTGAATTCATCATGGATTAAGTTTTGATGCACTCAGAAAAATAAACTGAGCCCCTAGATATTAAATAATATTTCAGACTTACCATATTTAGAGGAGTAAACAGAAAATGAATCAGTTCAGGTGCACTGGGATTCTGGATGTGTGACTTTAATTTAGCCTGTAAAAGGTAAAATAGAGAGTATGGAGTATGAGAATACAGTTCAGCAATTCAAAATGGCATTGAAATATCTCAAACACAGTTCATGCCATAACCCAGTTATTAATAAAAGATAATTGCATTTATATAATGATGCCAGCTAAAATCCCAAAAGTTTAAACAACATTTTAAACAAATTTTGTTATAAATAAATAAATGAGAGATAATAGATAGATAGATAGATATGACTAATCCTCTAATCAATCTAATCTACTCAATCTAATCAAACAATTTCTTAAACTAAATAAGGATGCATTTAAGCCATAGTTTTCTGAACAAACCAAAGCCAATCTTTTAAATGAGCAATGAATGCAGTCATGTCCTGTTCATTGCTGATGTTTTTTTTCCCTCCCTTTATTCTACATTATCCCCCCCAAAAAAAAATGAGTGGGTAAAAAGAACTAGATGTAAGCCACAAATAAATAAGAATTCTTGACTTATATATGAAGAAATGAATGGCTTGTGCAAAGAAACATTCAGAAACTAACAAAGGCCATTTGGGGGTCATATCATCGTGATGCAATAAGTATGTTTTAGGGTCAATTTCTTAATAAACATTATTTAAAGATTTATTTATTAAATTCAAGATTTTATTATAAAAATGTTAAAGATTTTTCAAGAGTTAGTCCTGGTGTCTCCCTTAGCGTTCCAGGTTTTTTGGTATCCATCCTGCAAATTCTAAATTAGGCATTGACACATAGATTAGAAGCAGCAGATGTCTAAGATGATGCAATCATTGTGACATTACTAAAATAGTCTCCTTTCTAACTATTTCTATGCTCTAGAACAGGGGTCTTCAAGCTTGGCCCTTTTATGGCTTGTGGACTTCAACTCCCAGAATTCCTCAGCCAGCATGCCTGGCTGAGGAATTCTGGGAGTTGAAGTCCACAAGTCATAAAAGGGCCAAGCTTGAAGACCCCAGCTCTAGAATCAATAACATAGTTATTCAATCAATAATCATAGTTTACATGCTATGATCCGTGTGTCAACCCGCCCACCCCCAAATGGAGTTATTGGAAGCTTGCAGAAAAAGGAAGAAGAGAGCGAAAGTAGGAATATATAAACACATTCCTGATATACTGTCTGAAGATTGTCCTTAGCATCCTAGAAAGATTCTTGTGTTTGTAACTTGAAAAAAATCCAGCAAAATCATTACAGTCCTGGAAGTTGCCATACTTTAGCTGAGTGTGATGGGAAAAAAAAACTTTTAACATATCTCTAAAGAAAGTGAGCTATAATGCCACTATTTGATCACTCTCTTAGTTCATTTCCCTTTTGTTCTAAAACAAACAATTCAGAACAGTTTGTACAACTGCCAAGTGTATTTAGTTAAGGAAATCTAAGTTGCAATTTACAGGAAAGCTGGTGAAATTCACAGTAGCAGATTGTAACAACAGATTTTAAAAAACAGACCATTGATGCCAAGCTTCAACAAAAACCTGGAATTGCTTGGAGTAGCCAGCTCAGACTCACTTACCAAAAGGTTGAAACCATGCTTAAATTTTTGCAAACAGTCCACAAATTCATCTGCAGATGGAGGTTTTGCACGGAGAGTTAAGACCCCCTCTGGTGAAAAATAGAACAGTGAAACCAAAATCACTTAGACGAGTACCTATAGAAATATTTTCATCACTGGCAAAGGAGGAGGATCAGATTCTACACTGACTCGGATGTATAAATGGGCTGTATAGCTTCAAGGATCATTTTGAATGTCCTCAATAAATTATAGAAGCATGGGTCCTAGCTCAGTTCTTTGGCTAATGGATAAAAGTGTTATCAGCAAGAAACTTTTAAAAGTTGGTGGCCTTTTCTTCATGTAAATTTATTCTCCTGCAATTCACTCTGTAGAATGCTAATAACCAATCTGCCCCCAAAGTGTTATGCTCTAGGTCAGGGGTTCTCAACCTTGGCAACTTTAAGACTTGTGGACTTCAACTCCCAGAATTCCTCAGCCAGCTTTGCTGGCTGAGGAATTCTGGGAGTTGAAGTCCACAAGTCTTAAAGTTGCCAAGGTTGAGAACCCCTGCTCTAGGTGCATTGAAACTACATCTCCCAATTCCCATGATTGTCATATTCCCCAGTCTCAACACATATCCACTCTTGAAGACATAAGGAGAGAGGGAGAGAGGGGGGGAGGGAGAGAGGGAGAGAGAGAAGATCAGCCCAAGTCAATCCAACAAAGGATGAGGGTCTTTTCATTGAAGATTATGGACGTTATCCATTACAGTGTTTCTCAGCCTTGGCAATTTTAACATGTACTTCAGTTCCCAGAACGCTCCATGTACTTCAGCTCCCAGAATTCCTCAATCAGCATGCTGGGCTGGAGATTCTGGGAGTTGAAGTCTACATAGCTTAAAGTTACTGGGGGTTGAGAAACACTGATCTACCACACGGGACTAGTGTGGGATGATAGATAAGTAATTTTCCACTTTGGTCTGTGGCTAAAAGTGAATGATTGGCAATTAGCACCTTTGCATCAATCTCCTCCATCCTGTACTTTTGCAATAGTAATAACAATAGCATTTAGACTTATATACTGCCTCATAGTGCTTTACAGCCCTCTCTAAGTGGTTTACAGAGTCAGCCTCTTGCCCCCAGCAATCTGGGTCCTCATTTTACTGACCTCAGAAGGATGGAAGTTTGCGTCAACCTTGAGCCCTGTTAGGATCGAACTCCAGGCTGTAGGCAGAGTTTACCTGCAATATCGCATTCTAGCCACTACACCACCAGGGTTCCCACACCAGTGGTTCCTTAACCACAATACCACACTGGTTGTCTCACACACACACATGGGGGAAAATGCCTAATACATCAAGATGCAAATTATTTTGTTCTGAAATTTTTTGCAAATCCCACTTCAAAAGCAGGAAACACAAGCATGTGATGGGCTGTTTCAAACATTTTTGAAAATGTAGAGTTTGAAAGAGATAATAATGTCTGTTCCCGGCTCAAAAAGAATACTTCCAAAACACTTGAAAGAGCCCATTTTGCACTTGAAATGGAACATTTCACAAGATTTCATACTCCAAACTAACACACCCTTAATCCAGACAAAAGAATTAATTGACTCAAGACGCCTGCCTTACTGAAATTCCATTTTTTTAAATGTTGATTCATACTCTTTTCTTTGTTCTACTGAGCATGTATACAAACGAATGACAGAATAGAGAAAAGATCATCTGCCTGTTCTTGTCAACATTAGCCAAACATTAAAACATAAATCTAGCCCAAAACATGACTCGAGTGTAACAAACAGAGAATGACTGAATGGTAAAGTTTGTTGAGCTCTGTCCAATGCAAACTACTTATTGAACTGAACAGAGGAACTCTTAACAGTTCAGCGAGTGAAATGTGATCAGAAAATACTGGAAAAAAAAAAGAAATGGTTCTGATTCTTACCACCTGGCCCTTTCTTCTTATTTTTCTTGCTTTTCTTCCGCTTTGAAAGTTCTGAAAAAGCTTCTGCTGCTTTTTGAAGCTTGGTGACAAAATATTCAATGTCATCCAGAATATGATTCAGGATTTGCTAAAGGAAATAGACAGTGGGTGTCATTTATGAATGTAAGGAACGTCACCCAAGATGTTGTATTGTTAGTTACGAAGAATGGGAATCGCTGCAGAGAACCTGTGCATTTATCTACAAAAAGTGACGCTTTGTAAAATGAATTAGGCTGTTATTACCATATCACTTGGGTCTATGTTTCCCTTTGTTCTCAAGCTAGCATCAGTAAATGCTCTGTGCTCGGTAAAGATTGGAGCACAATTATTTGAGTAAGGTCTTCCCACACAAGATCTTGGCTTAACTTTGTTCTTTCTGGAGTGCTAGGGAAACCTTTTTTTTTAATAATTTTTTTTTTATTTTCCATTTATTCAACATACAAAATACAATTTACAAGATAAGATAAATTCATAACCATTGGTGCCGCTTGCCCATTCCCCCCAGGCTGCGTCCACCCTCTCTAATACCTTCCTTACTTCCCTCCTCTTTCTCTCCTCCCCTCCTACTCTCTTCTAGGGAAACCTTTTTTTAGCCTTATCTTATAGCAAGCAATTATGAACTTATAAAACTATTTCTGCTCTAGTTCCTTCCCCCCCCTCCCCCACAATTATGAAATGAGAGTCTGGATCCATTTAAAGTATTTTTAGCTCTTAGTACAAAGAGATGTTGAGGGCCAGTTCCAAGGTACGTCCAAATATAGTCTTAAAGTTACGACTCCGCCTTCTTTATTTTCATTCAGTCCTGAATTAAGCTTCTATAGCAGTGATTCTCAACCTTTCTAATGCCGTGACCCCATAATACAGTTCCCCATGTTGTGGTGACCCCCAAGTGGGTGTGGCCACCAATAAGAGGGAGTAGGACAGCTAGGGAAAAAAATGGTGGACAGCATGGTTTGGTGACCCCCGTGAAATGGTCATTCGACCCCAAATGGGGTCCCAACCCACAGGTTGAGAACCACTGTTCTATAGGCTCCAAATAGCTATCTCAGCCTTAGTCTATCAATCTCCTTTTCTGATTCATGACCCTTAGTAGGATAAAGGTCAGAGGAGGAGAGAGGATGTGTAGCCTTCCAGATATTGTTAAAATATAATGGTCAACTAGGCTAAAACTGTTGGGGGGTGGTTTGGCAAGGCCTTGATAGACACTCTTCCTTATTCCTAAATCCAGAAGGTCCTAATTGGCTGAGCAGGTTTATGTTCATCTTTAGATCATCCAGGAAGCACAATGTGCATTATCTTGAATGTTATTTTTTAATAGCTAAGGAAGTTCTTATGAGAATAAAATGGAGGGGGAAGAGGAGCTGGTGAGGAAAATATTCCCTGTAATCCTAACAAAATGGTCAGTAACAACAATGAACTTCTTCAAGAATAATATTAGTAAATAATATTATTAATGAGCAAAGATAGTACCAATAGCAATAGGTGTAATCCCAGAACAACTTGAACACCATCAACACTGATAGAAACTATCATTAATCAATTGCAAAAGGCATGTTTTACTTGGAGCAACTTACATCCTGTGATGGTCCCTTTAATACAGTGTTTGTCAACCTTGACAATTTTAAGGCATGTGGACTTCAACTCCCAGAATTCCACAGCCAGCAATGCTGGCTGTGGAATTCTGGGAGTTGAAGTCCACATTCCTTAAAATTGTCAAGGTTGAGAAACACTGCTTTAATAACAAACATCTGCCTATCCCAGGTCCTTGGGAAGGACTCAATAGGTGGATAAAAATGCCAAATCCAGTCTAAACATCTGGCTGACTTTGCAACCAGCCAACCATAATAATAATAAGGCATCAGGCGAGGATTTGGGAGATCATGAGTTCTATTCCTGCCTTAGACACAAAGCCAGCTAGGTGACCTTGGGCCAGCCACATGGAAAGGAGGATATGGCAAACCACTTCCTGCCGAGAAAACTGCAGGAACTTGTCCAGGATTCAAAAACTGACTTGAAAGCACAAAACAAAGGAAACCAAAAACCCCACAAATAAATTGTACCATGCTGTTCCTTAAGGCAGTAAGTTTTCAATTGTTGTTGTTGTGGGAATCCTATGGAACTTTGAACATTTATCAGGAATTTTTTTGAAGTACGGTAAATAATCAGTAATAATTGGCCATTTCCCCCCCCCACACACAAACACTATACAGATCTTTTTCTGAAATCCACATCTGCAAAAGGGAATTGTTATAAATCATAGATTGCATTCCCAATTCATGTGGCAGCACCCTAAGTATACAAAGGTTCCCAGTTCATCTTAAGTACACAAAAAAGAACATGATTCCAGGATTATCAGCAACATGCAAAAGTGTCAACACTGCTAACATTGGATGTTCTTGCTTTGACAACAGATGAAAATGTAGCCATCTTTTCTCTTTCACTTTTAGAGTTAGTTGATGCTGGGAGGGGGGAATGTGGATGAGAGTCCAGCTAGTCATAACAATAATAACTCAGCCCTGGGAATCCAAGCTTATTGTGCCCAGAGTTGATAAAGATTTGGCAGGCTGGGGAGAAAGCCCACACTTCAAGCTAATTGGGGAATGTGATTTATGACTGTAAATTGGAGGAGGGAATTGTGCTTTGCTACTTTGTGCCCAGGGGAGGGGAATTCAGTTTTTGGCTTCAACTATTTTGTTTCTCGAATAAATGATTCTTTAAGGAAAACAATGCCTCAAAGTTCTTTTGAAGAGATTCATCTGTCGGAACCATGACAAAAGACTTCCAGGGCAGATGCTGGGGAAGATCCTTGTGATAAGCTCTGATATGAAAACCAAGGTAGAACATACAGTAGCTATCTCAGTCTTAAAGAACCTTTTTTTCAATATGCTCTCATAATTGTTTTTGTGCTACAAACTTCAAGACCACTTCCCCTTATGTTAGCCTAAATAACGTCAGATGTTATTTTAGCTACTTGTCCAGGGGAAAGCACTACACTACACCAACCTATTGTGTGAAGTGGAACTCTTCAGACATAGATGTTCTCCTTAGATGCTGTTAGTGGGAGTTGAACCCTCAGGTGTTGCACTTGTTGACTATGCAGGGCATTTTGTGGTCATGTGGTGCCTCCTACTGGTCAGTAGTTAATATAGCATCTTGGTCTTTCCACTTCTAATACCCTCTGCACCAGGGGTCCCCCACCTCCGATCCACGGGATGCCAGAAACTGGTGGCATGCAGGCAGCCCGCTCTGGTCCACGGCAAAACTCTCTCCACGGAACCGGTCCCTTGTGCCCAAAAGGTTGGTGGCCTCTGCTCTACACATCCTTGCCATGCTTATAATCCTCCACCTCACTCTTCCCTACCTCTACTAACCCCCTCCAGGCAGCCATTTCTTAGTTCTGAGAGGGTGCCAGACAACCACCTTGCAGTTGCTAGGCAACTGAGGGATGTATTTCTCATCTGAATCCCAGGGTTGCTTCACACTTTATGAAGAAATTATGGCAGGGGCAGACAGCCTAGTAAACATAAAACATGAAAAGCAGACACACTTTCCCAAACTTAACCAGAAATTATGCAAATCAAGATTCCACGCCTTCTTTTTTTTTTTACACACTTGACTGCTGAAAAACTCAGCTTTAATCAAAATCAACACAAATCATAATATTGCCTGCTGTTGGACTTTTCTTGCAATCTGGGAAGAGATCGCTTGCCTCCCATTGCTGGCCAGAGCTTAATGAAATGGAATCGGAGTATAAAAACCTCACCGGGGCAATCATAGGCCAGCAGGAGATGCTGGAACTGATTGAGAAAAATAAAAATAAAAATAAGGCATGTTGCTCATTAGGGAAGAGGCAGGGAAGCACCCAGGACCAGTAAATGCTGAGCAGAAGCCAACATGAAGAAAAGGAAGAAGTGGCAGGTGTTTATTAAAACTCCTCTCCATAACTGAAGTATTGGGCAGATGGAATTCTGGAATAAATGAGCGTAGTTGATGGATCTGGCCTGACGTGGTCCCTTAGGAAATAAATACTCTCGACTCCATTAGTAGCAAAAAAATTACTTTTACTAAAGATCACTAAAAGCCAAATGGTTGCAGTAGAGCAAAGCCAGAACTAAGAGTTTGCGCACAAAGATTCCTTAGTTAACTTTCCCTTTCCCATTCCACCCCACCCCTCTATCTCTCCATTGTCCAGTTATATTAGAATAAGATGTTTTGGTAACTGTCCCTGCAATAGTTGGATAGATGGAGAGGTGTTAATTTCATTCCCAGATTCTTGATCTCAGAATGTCTCAGGACGGCATAAAGCTTCCTTTTGGTTTCCCTCATCTTCCCAGAGATCCTCCCCCTATAGCTTATGACAGACTGGCATCTAGAGAAACATAGTTGGGAGCGAAGGATGGCAGCTCTGACATTCCATCTTCCCACTGCTCCCTCCTCCCCATAGCTTAGGGCAGACTGGCATCTAGCAAAACATAGTATCCAGCAAAGGATGGCACTCTGACATTAGTCATCATTAAATGTTTTCTTATTTCACAGCCCTGAAATTTATTACTGGGAGAAAAAATTGTGAGTGGAACTTAATGATAATATCAACTGCTCCACCAAATTTGAGGAACATCAAAACCTCTCACAAACAATCTCTTTGGCCACTTACAACATCTCGGTCAATCTTGGCTGCCATCATTTCAGCTGTTTCTTCATGCTCATGATATTGCTTTGGTTTCTCACCTAAAGAAAGAAGGAGATGAACAGAAGCTTCTTCAGGGGAGAGACACAGTGGCTGTGATTAGACCACCAATTTGAAAAATGTAGTGTTCATATTTTCACAACATGTTAAGATTGATTGGTTTTCCTATGAATGAAACAAGAAAGTCTGTTGCATTCAACAGCCAACAAATAATGCATGATTTTGAAGGTATTTTTTTTCCCAACTGTGTTGTGATTTGCAGCTTCTTCCAGCTCAATAGGTCATTGTGGGTTTGGGTATCATGGAAGTTTTCGTCCTTGAATTTTTCAAGGCCATCGTTTTGATGAAATCTTGGCCACTAATGCCAAGTGTGAAAAATGTAATGACTTGGCTTAGGATTTTGTGAGAACCCAGGTGGTTGGGTAAGCTTAACATTCAATCTATGGTGAGAATTGGAAACCCAGTAATGAATGAAACAGTGTGCCTATGAAACCTGAAACAAAACATCAACATTTATATATTTGGAAAATGCAACACAGTTGCCTGGAATTGGAAAAAGAGAGCAGGGTCACACCATCCAGAATATATACCCCTTATTTAGAGGACTATCATGATAGAGGCCCTTGGTCCTATTATACCTCCCAGGGAACCTCAGATATTGGAGGGATACAGGAACCATTGTACATAAGGACCTTGTAATCATCTTGAAAAAAATAATAGCAACCTATTGTCAATTCAAAATATGTACTTAGCTTGCTAAGGCTACAAGCAACTGTCTTGCTAATATTCTTGCAAAGAAATCCAAACATTTCTATCTTTTAAACATGAATTGGAATGATGCTCCCATTATTTTGCTAGAAACCCAATTTTAATCTCTTTACGGCAGGGGGGGGTCAAACTGCCGGCCCATGGGCCGGACGCATCACGCGGAAGCTGCGCCCATCCCATTACCGGCAATGGCAAAACCGTCCCGATACGTTGTGCGATGTCATGTGACATCGCGAGTTTGACATGTCTGCTTTATGGAGTGACCTCCCAGATGTGGGTCAAAATATTTTTTTAAAAAGTAAACTAAAACAATTGTTGAAACATAAGCTAAATGAGAGTAGAATACCTTCAATTTATTCTGCCAGGACATTTACTGTAGGATAATGAGTCATATTGCCCTAAGGCAAGGCTCAATAATGTCCAGAGCAGAACACTCAGTCTTTGAATCATATCTCAAAATTTCAGCAATACTCACAATCTCCCTGTTCAGCTGCCCACGCGGACCAAGCTGCCACCCGGCTGCGGACATCCACCTGTGTAACAGTCCCTGGGGGGACAGGAGCTGGGGCTCTGGGAGGTGGAGGAATGGCACTCTCTGATCTGGAAATCATCCTAAAACAGGAAAAAAAATGATATAACACTGAAACACCAAGAAAACACAATCTTCTATTTCAGATGTTTATTATTGGCCAGTTTGTATTGCCATGCCTCGCCGTCGGAAGTGGCATATAGCAACAGCGATCAATTGTAGTCTGTCCATCTGTCTGTCTGTTCATCCACCCACCTTGTGGTGAAGCTGAGTTTTACCAATAGCTATAGGATTTAGGCTTATATACTGCCCCATAGTGCTTTACAGCACTCGTTGGGTGGTTTGTAATGAAGAAGCATTATTTGCAAGTTGCCTGCAACAGTCTGGGTCTTCATTTTACTGACCTCGGAAGGATGGAAGGCTGAGTCAACCTTGAGCCCTGTCAGGATCAAACTCCAGGCTGTGGGCAGAGTTTTCTGCAATACTACATTCTAACCACTGCGCCACCAAAGTTTATATGTTCCATAGTAGAACCATCTCAGCACAAAAATATAGAAACCGTTTAATTTGATTTGAATAGGTATCAAGGTTTGGTGTCAACTCTTTGTGATCACAAAAACAAACCTTCTCTGTGATGAGAGAGAGAGGGGGGGGGGTAATGTAATAATTTTGTAAACCTCTGGGTTCTCCCAAGTGTGTTTCTTAATTAGTTACTTTTGGACATATCTAGAACATAATAAGAGCCATCAGGAATCAGATCAAAAATCTATTCATTTTAGCATTCTATTTATGTGACCAATTAGGCACCGATAGGAAGCCGACATGCAACACCCGAGAACAATATATTCTCCTATTCAAGTTCTTAGCAAGTAGGATGAAAGATCTACAGCTTCTGTTACTGGAGGTTTTACATACACCCAGGATTGTGTGAAGCTCTGAAGAATTGCCAGTTTTTGATGAAACTTTGGATCAAACACTATTCAAAGCTGCTTCAGCCCTGGTTGAAGTGCTCCCATGCTGAGTTGCTTCAGCAAATGCTCAGCAGCTTCAGTGTGCCCAACTGTGTGGCTGTGGCACACATTGCTACGTGCAGACCCAAAGCTATGCGCAGATTTGGAAGCACTTCGGCCAATGCGTTGGGGAAAGGATTGAAGCCAGCCTTCTGCCACGCTACTGATCTGAAATAATTGGAGGCCAGCTGAATTCCTTTATCGAGATAAATGGGCTGATCTCTTCGCTCCATCAGAGCGAATCATGTTCCCTTCACAGCCTGAATCACTTCATCAAAGTGAATCTGTGTCACTCTGTGCAGGCAAATCTATGGCCCGCATGACCAGCTTCTTAATGCACGCCCTACCCAAACACTAGGAAAGAGTTGCAAGACAAGGCTCCCGCTTTTACCTGAGGGTTTCAAGTCGCTGCTTTGGTTTCCCTCCTTTGCTATCGCTGATGGCACTTTCAATATCTTCATGGATAAAGTTAGCCTGAGCAGAAGCAGAAGCAATTAATTTGATGCACTGCTGAACGCTTGAGCAAGCCATCTATTGAATGCAACGAGGCTTTACAGGCAGAGCTGCCACCTCGTCGTATAGCAGCAAATTCCACAAAACTTTCAACTTTCCACCTGTACTTTCTTCACTCCATTCAGAGTGAAGGCCAATCAACTTCGTTAGATGATTTGGGAATTTAAATAACATAAGATGCAGCAAAAAAAATCTTCCCTTTCACATTTTAGACAATTAAAAGATGGCTACCCAACGCTTTTTTTTTTCTACCCAGGTTGAGTTATAGCCTTCAGTTAGTGGATTCATATGGAGGAGTGCAGTGATAAGAGCACACAGCATACAGTCAGGTACGATTCCAACTCAGAGGAACACATTCAAATGATGAAAAAAAAATCTCAGTCTAACACAGTGGTTCTCAACCTGTGGGTCGGGACCCCATTTGGGGTTGAATGACCATTTCACAGGGGTTGCCAAACAACACAGTCCTCCGTTTTTTCCCCCTTTCCTTAGCTGTGCTACCCCCTTTTATTCTATTGGCTTTTGAAAGCCAATAGAATAGACTCTCTTGAATAGAGTCTAATTCTATTGGCTTTCAAAAGCCAATAGGAATTGTCCAGGCTGCCCTGCTGAGCCCGCCAAAAGTCCCATTCTGCAAACGGTGCTGCACCAGTTAAGTAGTCCTCGACTTACGACCGGTTGAGTAGTCCTCGACTTACGACCGGTTGGGGGGTCGCGGCATTAAAAAGGTTGAGAACCACTGGTCTAACAGTTTAGGGATCAAATCAGGGCAAAGTGTAATAAGCTAAATGGATATGTGTTACCAGTTATGGCAAATTTCTGTGCTAGCTAATTGGAAGGCATGTGCTCGGTGCCCTACAATATGAGAACACAAGGAAGCCTTATTGAAGCTAGCCAACAGCCCCCTGCCCCATTATTCTATGTCCTACAGTGTCCATGTTAATGCATTCACATAAAAAAAATAACAAACGTCTCAGTTAACAACAGAAATTTTGGGCTCAGTTGTGGTCGTAAGTCGAGGGCTACCTTTTTTGTTATTGAAAGCCATCTTGAGTTTATATAGCAGCAGAAGAAGGGAAATGAATTTAATCATCACCACCATAATCTAAATTGGTAACCCAGCCAAGGCCATAGTAGCCAAATCCTGAGGCTATCAATTTCTTGCACAGCATAAAAAAAATTACTTTATTTTCCCCATCCTGAATCTCTCAGCATTTCGTTTTGTTGGAGGGCTCCTAGTTCTAACATTACGACTAACCCCCCCTCATCCAAAAAAATCATGATTTTATATTTCTAGCGTGTCTCTCCTTTTCCCATTTTTGTTCTGAAGTAAACAATTCCACTGCTAAAATCATTTTCCCTAATCACTTTGGTTGGCCCTCTTTTTATATACTCTTTTTTATCACTGTAAAATCCTTTGGGGAGTGTAGCCTCACCACGGATTTATATAAAAGCATTAGAGGTGTTATTTTTAATTAACATTCTAATGATTCCATGCATACATTTGCCTTCTTTACAATTGTGGCACACAAGATTGATACTTTTGCCAAGATTTCCATCCTGAGTCCCAGGTCCTTTACTGATCAGTCACATTACTGTGATTCATTATCTTTTACTTCCATTTCAAAATGGACTTCAGGGAAAACTAATTGCTGGCCAAGCTTTTAAGGAATTCCTCCACATTCATTTTGGAAGGGTTCCACTGGCTTCTAAAGACCTACTTATTTAATATTTGTATTTCTTTACAGAGCTCAATTATACTCCAAATGCCACTCATTGCTCCAATTCATTTATGCACTAAGTTATCACAGGAGGATTATTATGCACAGAAATCCATAATATTTATGGATGCTGGTTGGCAGGAAGTCAAATACTATTCAGGATTATTGGCCATAAGCAACAACATGGGCATTTGTATTTCCAAATACAGGCAGAATAACTATTCTTTTTAAAAATAAGAATTTGAATATTAAGTCTGCTTAGGAGCTGAAATTATTACATGGCCAACTAGACCTTTAGCATCTCAGCAAGCAAGTCATGTTCTTAAAAGCCAAATCTATACATCATTATGCTTTCTCTGGAAAAGAAAACTGTGGAAATAGGTCTCCAATTGCAGCATCCTTATCAATTCCCCGCTATTGTTTAATCATCCTTTTATTTATGTGTCACTGAGCCACCGCAAGCATTTTCAGAACAGCTTTTCTCAAAACGTTCCTGAAGTGTCACACAACAAGCTGATTAAGTGTAACCTAATGTTATGAAAAGCTCATTAATTATACAAGGATGATCATAAATGCTGCTATCAGTTTCCTGCGAAAGGCAATTACTGTGCAAGATGGAGGGTGATCACGTAATCAATCAGACAAACAAACAAACAAATGTATTTGCCACCCACCTTGTGATTCAGGACACGCTGAGAAGCTTCCCTCAGGATAAATGACATATAACCATGATTATACATATGAAAGTGAATTAAAATTACAAAAATGGCAAGGAGTTTAAAAAAATAAATAAATAAACCAGGGGTATAGAGGGGAGAGGTGGGATGCCTCCTCAATTAGTGCCTCCTCTATTTGTGTATCAACAAATACGGCAGCTTCTCCTTCAGGACCCCATGCCAGCTGGCATGTGAACTGAAGAAGCTTCTTGGAGGAGAAGTGAAACATTTTCAAAGGGGAAAAAACACCCATGGAAGTCCAGTTGCCTTTTGGAAAAAAACACCTTTGGGACAACCATGACCTGGATGATTGGGAACCTCCATAGATAGGTTTAAAAAAACTTTCTTGAAGACTAATAGAGAAGGGTTGGATCTCACCTTCTGCGGTAAGGTGTTCTAGAGTGCAGGAACCCTCATGGCCAAACTTCACATGCTAAAGACATACCTAACAGTTATTAAAGCAGGCTGCTAAATAATGCCTATGCTTAGAACTCTGCTTAGAACTCTGAGGGGACAAACATACCAACAGAAGAGACTATTTGGAGCTCAGGGTTGAAATAAGGAGTCCTTGCTGATCTCTGAGGGTTGTTTTATTACCCAACCAGGTCGCATCATCAGTGCTTGGCACTGGTTAAAGGTATGAAAAAGATTTTGTTCAGTTCTTATATATCAGTGGTTCTCAACCTGTGGGATGGGATCCCATTTGGGGTCGAACGACCATTTCACAGGGGTCGCCAAACAACGCAGTCCGCCATTTCCCCCCCCCCTTTTCCTTAGCTGTGCTACTCCCTTTTATTCTATTGGCTTTTGAAAGCCAATAGAATAGACTCTCTTGTATAGAGTCTAATTCTATTGTCTTTCAAAAGCCAATAGGAATTGTCCAGGCTGTCTCTGCCCTGCTGAGCCCGCCAAAAGTCCCATTCTGCAAACGGTGCTGCACCAGTTGAGTAGTCCTCGACTTACGACCGGTTGAGTAGTCCTCAACGTACGACCGGTTGGGGGTCGCAGCATTAAAAAGGTTGAGAACCACTGTTATATATGAGTGGCATATTTAAGTTTTCCATCGCCTACCAATGATGGCGAACCTTTTAGAGACTTGAGTGCCCCAAAAAACCCCGCCCCCACCCACCACTTTTCTGCCCCCTGCCTACCCACTGCCTCCACCTTGCCTACCCACAGGGCCACCCACTGCTTCCACGGCCCACTGCAACAGATTGCTCAGGCAGCCCTGCAGCACCATGGTGGCCACGCCCTCCACCTGCACCCTTCAGCATCTCCGCACGACGGGGTGAGGGCGGAGTCTTGTCCTTGCTGCCTGGCTGCCATGTTCTTGGCTGCACTGCTCCACACGGGCTGCGCCCAAGACGACTCTCCTCTGGGGGAGGCTGCTGGTGAGGAGGGGCTGTGGGGGGAGGCAGGGCTCGGGCAACAGTGCGCGTGCCCACAGAGAAGGCTCTGAGTGCCGCCTCTGGCACACGTGCCATAGGTTCGCCACCACTGGCCTACCATCTTCCTAGTGCACTGATGCTACAGCTCCTAGAATTTCCTGCTAATTCAGAATTTAAGATCCAGCAGGTCTAGAAGGTGACAGATCGAAGACAGCAGGGTAAGATTATGGGACGAAATAAATAAGTAAGCAAATAAAAAAGAACTCATATATTCCAGCTCCATGTGTTCAGCTGCAGTATTTTGCCCTACCTTCACTTCATCACACTGGAAAAGATGGAGATCTGCTTTGCTCTGGGATGGCTCTTTGCACACTAGAGCAAGGATGGAGTCGTAGTTGCACGAATTCATCACCGCCTGGCAATGCTGTATGGTGTTCAAGGGGAAGTTCTCAAGTTCATTCTGAAAGGCAAACGGGAGGAAGAAGCGGGAAATACAAATCTTCAACATGGTTAAAATCCTTCTCTTGCCTCCCCAATATATTGGTACCCCCATATATACTATGGCTCAAGATGTGTCAACAGAGAAAAAAGGAAAAATAATATAAAACTGGTGGCCAGAAGGATGGATTCTCCTGATTTCCCCCCCTCCATTTCTCATTGTTATTTCATAAAGGAGAATTAGCTTTTGACAATTTTTCAAAAGATCGGAGGCTGGAGAATTTCTTCTTCCCTGGTGAAATTGAAAGAAATTGTCCATAAATCCAATTTCCCTGCTCAGAAATTGGTTGGATAACCTCCATCCAGTGGTGGCGAACCTATGGCACGCATGCCAGAGGCAGCACTTGGAGTCCTCTCTGTGGACATGCACAGTCATCACAGCCCCACCTCCCCTGTGGCCCCCTCCTCACCAGCAGCCCCCCCGGAGGAGAGTCACCCCCCAGGTGCGACCCACGCAGAGCAGTGCAGCCAAGGACATAGCAACCGGGCAGTAGGGATAAGACTCCGCCCTCGTGCCCTGTCGCATGCAGATGAAGTTGCAGGACGCGGGCAGAGGGTGTGGCCGCCATGGTGCTGCTGGGCCACCTGGGCAATCTGCGGCGGGCCGTGGAGGCGGTGGGTGGCCCTGTGGGTGGGTGGGGTGGGAGTGGAGTGTGGGGCAGGGGACAGGGGGCAGAGCAGGGGCGGGAGGGGGGTGGGGAGGTTTTGGGTCATTTGGTTTCTAAAAGGTTTGCCATCACTGCCTTCATCAGTTAATATGTGCCAAGCTCTAATCAAAACTCTGAAAATGGTCTCCATTTTCTCCCCACCTTGCTTAAGACCTTCACCCAACTCTGCCAACACGTCAAGCTTATCACTGAGTCTTTACCTTGGATTCTAAGTCCACTAGTCTGACAGCTTTGTCATCCACATGAAGAATCATATCTTGTGTCCAGACCTTGCCCTTGGCATCCAGGAGTTTCAGCTTCCTTATTCCATCATCAACTGTGATCATGGCTTCTTTCCGATCCAGAATAAAAGTGGTCAGGTGCTGAAAAGGTTGGCAAAAGAAAAGAAGATGTGTGTTTACCAAAGAATCAGCAGAGCAGGTACTTATACAATTTGGAGAGATTATTTTTGAAAAAGCAAAACACGTTGCTTACAAAATAAAATGGAGAGAATAGAAAAACCAACTATATCTGAGGTACATAAATAAAATAATAAAAAAAAATCTTACCTCCACATGATATTGTGTTATTTCTGAAATGCTGCTGATGCTGTCTCGTGCATAATTCTTCCTTTGCTCTGATTTTTATCAAGGATGGAAAAAGAAGATATTAGAATATTTAATTTATTTAAAAATATTAAGTACTAGGTACTTTAAGTATTAAAAACACAATACTAGGCTGCATTAACAGAGGGATAGAATCAAGATCACGCGAAGTATTAATACCACTCTTCAATGCCTTGGTAAGGCCACACTTGGAATACTGCATCCAGTTTTGGTCACCACGATGTAAAAAAGATGTTGAGACTCTAGAAAGAGTACAGAGAAGAGCAACAAATATGATTAGGGGACTGGAGGCTAAAACATATAAGGAACGGTTGCTAGAATTGGGTATGTCTAGTTTAACGAAGAGAAGGACAATGGGGGACATGATAGCAGTATTCCAATATCTCAGGGGCTGCCATAAAGAAGAGGGAATTAAGCTATTTTCCAAAGCACCTGAAGGCAGGACAAGAAGCAACGGGTGGAAACTAATCAAGGAGAGAAGCAACCTAGAACTAAGGAGAAACTTCCTGAAAGTGAGAACAATTAATCAGTGGAACAGCCTGCCTCCAGAAGCAGTAAATGCTCCAACACTGTAAGTTTTTAAGAAGAGACTGGACAGCCATTTGTCCGAAATGGTGTAGGGTTTCCTGCCCGAGCAGGGGGTTGGACTAGATGACCTCCAAGGTCCCTTCCAACTTTACTTTACTATTATTATTATTATTATTATTATTATTATTATTATTATTATTATTATTATTGATAGGTGGGGATCTGTGCTGGCACTGGCTGCCTATCCCTGAATTAAGATTATAAGATAATAAATATCACTCAATAGGCTTGTAATCTATTGTAACTGATTCAAATTTAAACCTCAGACAATGGACTGATTCACCAGCCATAAAGTGGTTACTATGGTTTTGGCTTAGTATGTTAAGCGAAATCAGTCATGATGATAGTCACTAGTCTGAGATGGTATAGGTTCTCCTGCTTAAGCGGGGGGGGGGGGGAAGCTGGACTAGAAGACCTCCAAGGTCCCTTCCAGTTCTATTCTATTCTATTCTATTCTATTCTATTCTATTCTATTCTATTCTATTCTATTCTATTCTATTCTATTCTATTCCATTCCATTCCATTCAGATGTGTTGACTTCAACTCCCAGCATTCTCCAACTAGTATAGGAATTCTGAGTTTTGGGAGTTGAAGTCCACATATCTTAGAGTTGCCATGGTTGAGACCTGTAAACTATTCAGAACTTAGCATAATGGCTAAACCCAACAAATTGGGGCATATTCAAAAACTCATAATTAACTAAGCCACAGCTTAGCCAGATGTGTGAACTAGATCGCTCTGGTTATCTATCGAACTTCCTGATTGACTTAAGGTGGTAAACCAAATCTCTGGCTATACTCTGCAGATTGTCTGCATATCTGAGTTTGCTTGGTATGGACAAAGTTGGAGCTGTCCATTGTGGCAGGCAACCAATTATATTCATGATGAAGTTCTTCTCCTTTAAATTTCCTCATGCTATTACAATATTCCCATTACAGGTAGTCCTCGACTTACAACCATTCATTTAGTGACCCTTCAAAGTTACAACAGCACTGAAAAACAAGTGACTGGTGACCAGTTTTCACATGACCAGTGTGGCATCCCCTATGATCAAAATTTGAGCACTCGGCAACTGGCATGTATTTATGACAGTTGCACTGTCCCTGGATCATGTGATCACCATTTGTAACCTTCCCAGCTGGCTTCTGACAAGCCAAGTCAATGGGAGAAGCCAGATTCATTGAATGACCACCTGCTTCACTTAATGACTGCATGGATTTGCTTAACAAATGGGAGCAACTAATTTAACTGCCTCGCTTAGCAACAGAAATGTTGGGCTCAACTGTGGTCATAGGTCGAGGTCTACCTGAAAGAGCTTTCGGAAGTGGACAATGATAATTAAAATCCGCCTGCTAACTTTTTCACCAGATTCCAGAGTAGATTTCATCTGGTTTCCAGGCACCTGCCTTATGAAAACAACTTATAACAGTGTTTCTCAACCTTGACCATTTTAAGGCATGTGGACTTCAACTCCCAGAATTCCACAGCCAGCATTGCTGGCTGTGGAATTCTGGGAGTTGAAGTCCACATGCCTTAAAATGGTCAAGGTTGAGAAACACTGACTTATAATGATATCTGCTTTGCTTTAGCAGTAACATCACACCATGCTCCTTCAGAAAGTCCCGGGATTGCTTCATATACAGGAGCTGTAAACTGATTTAAAGGGCCAATTTTCCAGGTATCCTCTTGCCCCTTAATCAAAAGCTAACAGCTCTCCAGATTCAGAGATAGGCAACTCAGCCTCCCAAGATCACTGCCTTTACATAAGCAATGAAAATAGCAGTCTTCGCACACATAGCACATAACTTGAGAAGAAACACTCCATTTGGGAGGGAAAAGGCAGAAGCAAATGACACCGCAAGCCAATCACTTTTACCATTTTATCTGAAATCACACCACACACTTAACCCTAATCCTAAATTAACCAAGCACAGTTGCTGGGCCTGCATAATATACTATGCCCAAACAAATACATGTAAAGCATATATCACTGCTTAATAGAAATGCCCGATTCACACAATCTGCCATTAGCATTTCTCATAACATACTGAATCACAAACCATCATGCCTCATTTTAAATTAGGGTGTGATGAGAAGTCAGCCTTAACATTAAGGGCAAGGTTGCAAATTGAAAAGTTTAATATCATAATATATATTCTTTTTTGCTTCCTTACGGTGGGAAAAATATTTTAAGTGGGAGACTACAACTGCAGTATAGCAGTCAAAAAAATGCCAAGGTGCAATCAGTCAGACTGGTCTGTCTGAAAAACTTTCTGTATATACTCCCTTGACTCGGCTGACAAACAGGGGAGGAGAGCCGGGTGGTTAATACAACTGCCTAGCATGTAGGCTGCCTAGGTTCAAATCCCATAAAGGATGTGGCTAGCTGATGAGGGCTAATGAGCCTGAAATAGCTATACTAGTCTCCCACTTAATTTTCTAACTCTATGTGAGCAAAACGAAATCTGAATTTGTAATGTATCGCAGTAGCGACTTGAGCCTGCTTAATGCCCCTAGTATGGGGGGCTGCAAGGCAAAAGACCTACATACAAATACCCGCAAAAACCTCAGAAAACATATATATATATATGGCAAAGAATAAAATGAACACCAGGGTAAAGATAATACCATAAAAGTTTAATTAAAAAGCGCCAAGATCTTCAGGATTCACATCGCGAATCTCCCCCCTCCGTCTTCCCCTTCGTTCTGATCTATTCTTTTCTTTCTCCCCAATGGCATTCACGGGTCCATCGCTAGTTACACTTTGCAATTCCCACTGTTTTGCGCACGCCATGCTACGGGTAACCGGTCTGGGGGGGGTAGTGGTAGCGAGACTACATTCCCCTTGGTTGCTACAGTACTTTTCTCCCATTTTCCTTTTCTTTCCTACGTTGCTGGTGTCTACGCAAGTCTCACGGAGGTCTTCGGGGTTCACAGATGGGGGGCGTGATGGTCCGGTCTCTTGCACCTCGTCGACCTCGCGAATCTCCCCCCTCCGTCTTCCCCTCCGTTCCGATCTATTCTTTTCTTTCTCCCCAATGGTATTCCCGGGTCTATCGCTAGTTACATTTTGCAACTCCCAAAACAACTAAATACAACGACAGCTAGAAAACCGCCCCCCCCCCACAATTAAACAACTTACCTCCCAACCTCAGACCATCATTATGTCACATTCAACTCGGAATAACTTACAAGATCACCCGGATGAGAGTTGTGTAGAAAGTGAAAGCATTAAAGCCAAAAGAGAAAGTCACCGCAAAAGGAGCAACTGGGTAAAGGATGATTGTGAAAAGAACATGAAATGTATATTGCCATCTGAACCCGGGGGGAAGGAACTAAAGCATAGAGACCACCGAAATAATAGAGACTCTTATCCATTCACCCCAGGGTTAAAAGAAGGTAGGATGGACGAGGAGAGACACGTAACTGAAAGGAACAGGAAAGAACAGACCAGCTTTGTGCAATTGAATCAATCTGGCCCGGTGACGAGGTCGAGGAGCCGCGCGCAGGCTCTGACATAC
This sequence comes from Crotalus tigris, assembly GCF_016545835.1. Classification (NCBI taxonomy): domain Eukaryota; kingdom Metazoa; phylum Chordata; class Lepidosauria; order Squamata; family Viperidae; genus Crotalus; species Crotalus tigris. The sequence goes on from NW_024100482.1 coordinate 28,181, forward strand.
CTATAAAAAGACTCTCACACTTCCTGGCGCACTAGCCCTGAGGATTCCGGCAGGTGACGGCGAAAGCTTGGCGCTTTTTAATTAAACTTTTATGGTTTTATCTTTACCCTGGTGTTCATTTTATATTTTTTACTATGAATATTCCCAGGGCTCATGTTTTTAATTTTCTTAGTCGTGAATATATATATATATATATATATATATATATATATATATATATATATATATGTTTTCTGAGGTTTTCGCGGGTGTTTGTATGTAGGTCTTTGGTTGTTCGGGTTTTCTCCCGCGTAAAATTGGAAGTGTCTTGGCGACGTTTCGACGAAGTCCCATTCGTCATCTTCAGGCTGGTGTTTTCAGCTTTGTGCTTCGAGCAGCAATGTGTGGTCTTAGCTGTTTCTTCCTTTTCACTGCCAGTGGGGGTATGAACTGATTGGGTGGGAGCTTGGCTGTGTTCTGATTGGGTGGAGGTGTGTTCTGATTGGTTAGGGGCTTGGCTGTGCTCTGATTGGCTGGGGGGTTGGCTGTGCTCTGATTGGCTGGGGGAGTGTTCTGTTTGGTTGTGCTCAAGTTAGTCTGAGTTGCAGAGGGGTTTAAGATTTTTGGCTGCCTTGCTATTTTTTGGCTTCGCGTTTGTGGTCGTGCCTCATTTTCATGGAGGGTGTCAGTTTGCTTCGTGTATGGATTGGAGGGCTTTAAAGTGGCTAATGATGCAGCTCTGGTCTGGCTTCTGGTTTGTGGTCGTGCCTCATCATCGGTGTGGCTGTGGGTTTGCGTTTTGCGTGGATGTGTGGTGGTGACATCCTGGGTGGTTTTTGTGAGTGTGGGTCTGGTATCATTTTTTGTATTAGGGAGTCGTTTGTCAATAAGGGCGGGTTTCCAAATGGCTGGTAGGCGGGAGGTATCATCTCTCTTGTTCATGCTGTGTGGGCGTTTTTCTATCTCGATGGCTTCTCTGATTAGTCTGTTATTAAAATGTTCACTTTTGGCAATGGTTCTGGTATTTTTAAAGTCAATTTCGTGTCCTGTGGCTTTAAGGTGTTGGACCAGGGAAGATGTTGGTTCCTCTTTTTTGACTGAGTTCTCATGTTCTTCAATGCGTGCACTTATTCTTCTGTTGGTTTGTCCGATGTATGTGGTGGGACAAGTGGTGCATGGGATTTCGTATACTCCCTGATTTTCTAATTCAATTTTATCTTTGGGGTTTCTAAGGATGGTGGATATTTTTCTGTTTGTGCAGAATGCTGTTTTGATGTTGTGTTTATGGAGGATCTTACTGATTCTGTCTGTGGTGCCTTTTATGTATGGAAGGAGGGCTTTGCCGTTTTCTTGTTCTTTGTCTTGGATTTTAGTGGGGGTTTCTTTTTGGATTAGGTTTGTAATCTTATTTCGATGGAATCCATTGGATGTTAGTACATTGGTGAGAGTGTGTAGTTCGGTTTTTAGGTGTTGTTCGTCAGCTAAGCGTTTTGTTCTGGAGATGAGTGTCTTGGCCACAGAGTTGATCTGTGCTGGGTGGTGGTGTGAGAGAGCGTGCAGATAGCGGTTTGTGTGTGTTTTCTTCTGGTAGATGGTGTGTCCTAGGGAGCCATTGGATTTCTTGTAGACTAAGACATCAGGAAGGGAAGTTGGTTGTTAGCTTCTGTTTCCATGGTGAACTGTATTTTGGGGTGTAGGCTGTTGAGGTGTGTGAGGAAGTTGTCCAGTTTTTCTTTCCCATGTGGCCAGATTATGAAGGTGTCGTCTACGTATCTGAGCCAGAGTTTGGGTTTGTGATCCGATTTTTCTAGAGCTTGGGTTTCAAAGTGTTTCATGTAGAGGTTGGCAATGACAGGTGAGAGGGGTGATCCCATGGGTGCTCCTTCTGTTTGTTTGTATTTTTGTCCGTTATAGATGAAGTAGGTGTTGGATAGGCAGTGGTTGGTCAGATCTAAGATGTGTTTGGGGGGGTTATATTTGTTTTGAATAGCTGTCAAGGCTTCTTTGATAGGCACTTGGGTGAAGAGGGATATGACATCAAAGCTCACTAGTAGGTCACTTGGCTGTAAGTTTTGTTTCTTTATGATCTCTATAAACTGGAATGAGTTTTTTATGTGTGAGGTGATGGATTCTGCATAGGGCTGTAGTTGTTTGGCGAGAAATTTGGCTAGGTTTTGTAGAGGTGAGCCTATAAACTCATTCCAGTTTATAGAGATCATAAAGAAACAAAACTTACAGCCCAGCGACCTACTAGTGAGCTTCGATGTCATATCCCTCTTCACCCAAGTGCCTATAAATAGAACTGCAGTATAGCAGTCAAAAAAATGTCAAGGTGCAATCAATCAGACCGTTCTGTCTGAAAAACTTTATATATATCTCAAATGTTATTAAGCAAACAACTAGAGAAAACTTTAAGCAAAAGACACTGATTTATAAAGTATATATTCATTGTCTGCATGTGTATATGTGTGAATATGTATATGTGTTTCTCACAGAACACCCAGAACGGAGTTCCGGCACCTTTTTTGGATGGAACCTTGTAGGGTAGGCAAGTCGGGTTGTATGATGTATGTGAGTTCCGGCATCTTTTTTTTTTTTTTTTTTTAGAAAAAAAGCACTATGTGTGTGTATGTATGTCTGTACATATGTATATGTACACCTCATTTTGCAGAATTCAGACCTTGAACCTGGGCTTGTCAGCTTCCAGCTGACAAGCTTAGCATCTTTAACTGAGCCATCATGCCCCTATATATGGAGTATATGAGCGTGTGTGTGTATTATATACATGAACACACAGTATGCATGTGTTTGTGTATGCATAAATGCTCCTATATAAGCCTTCAGTGAAGTCTAGCCATATTTCATTACATGATCCATGCCTACTGAAAGTTAATAAATGATTCTTTCACCAGTTGCTATAACATCAATTTTGCAGGCCTTAACCCTAACTCTTACTTTGTTATTTCTGATCCATTAGTTCATTTATTAAATTTATCACATCTTTTCACCTCAGCAATCATAGCAATTAATAATAAAAACAGGTCAATAGTGGAGGATACGTTCACGCAGACAAAAGACAGGGTTTTCCTAGATATTTTCAAATTAAATTTGCCATAATTGAAATGGAGGGTACTAAACAATACTCTGAGAAACAATGGGTGATGACAGAGGAAACCGTCTCCTAGTTTCTTTTCAATATATTAGAAGGCAATGACAAGAACCCATCAACAATTCTGTTGACATGTGAATCTTACCATGTCCAACATTTTTAAAATCTTCATTTTCCTCCTAGATGAATAATATAACTGAAGTACATCTTTCCAGGAAATAGGTACTTATTTTTTTTTTTAAAAAAAACAGCCTAGTGAAAATAATTTCCATCACAAAAGCTGAATATAGATAGCATTTAAATGTCCATTACTAAAGGTGGTATAATGATTTTCTAAAAATGACTTCCTTCCTGTCTTGGGGAAGTCAGTTAGTGACAGTGAGATACAGATAGTCCTCAACTTACAACCATTAGTTTAGCTACCGTTCAAAGTTACAACCATATTGAAAAAAGTGATTTACAATCATTGTACCATCCTCATAGTGACCTGATCAAACTTCAGTTGATTGCCATTTGCGGCCTTCCCAGCTCACTAATTAAAAAAAAAAAAAAAGTCAATGAGAGCAGCCAGATTCACTTAACAACATCCTGGCTTGTTTAACAACTGCCTTGCTTAGCAATGGAAATTCTGATATATATGCTTTCCAGTCACATGCGACCTGAATATTGTGCTCTTTAATTCATTCTATCAGAAATATTTTTACAGCTTTTTTTTAGCTCAGTTCTTAAGGGGTGCTATATTGCTACCTTCCCCTCATTTCAGTTAGGCATTGAGATATAGCCACTTATCCCAAGTGCCAAAGAATGCCCATATGTGTGGTATTCACATTTTCTAAATGTAAGATGGCCATAACCTCTTCATACTTTATGAGCTTCTAGATTTTTTTCATAATTTACTGTCCTAGATTTGTTTAGCTATAATTCTCTTCTCTATAATGCTCTTCTCCAAGTATAGTATGGCAATAGCCCCCAATCTTTTGGGCACCAGGATCCAGTTCTGTGGAGGGAGGTTTTTCCAAGGGCTGTGTGTGTTTGTGTGGTTTTGTACACTGCCTGGATCTTGTGCATGCACCAATGGGGCTTCGCTTGCTTGCTTTGCTCAGTTCCTGGCAGGCAAAGGACCGTTGCTGGTCTGTGGCCCTGGGGTTGGGGACCTCTGTAACATAGGATGTGATAGCAATTTATATTCAGATCATAGCATCTGATCTGGACAGAATGTTCTTGATTATTATTTTCTGAAAAGTATGGCATGCAAAGGACTTAACATAAGCTTCCCCTACCTACTCACTGGTGGTTTACAAGAGCTTCACTATCAACATCCTTTCCTGTCTCACAGATACATTTTGGAAGCCCAAATGTGTCCCATTGGAAAGTACCTCAGTTATTTTTGTGTCCAACAATCCATTACTAAACATTGGAAGCATTTGATTGTGTCAACATATTGATATATTTTCACTTGCGCAGCCTTTTTTTTCACCCTAAAAGATCCGTACTGAAAATATGCATGCATACACGCTCGTGCGCGCATGCACACATGTACATACACAACCAGAACAGCAAAAGCCTGTTGTCATCCGCTACCTTTTTTGGTTTTTTGCTTGGATGACGATCTGAAGAAATAAAACCCATCTGCTCTTGAGAATTATTATTTTTCAAAAGAAAAGAAAAGAAGTAACATTTAGATCAATCCTATACCCAGTGATTACTTCCATTTGGGAAGATATCAAGGCAATAGTGTTGACATATAGACTTGCAATGAAAAATTGGCTGTCACACAGAATACTAAAGAACAAAGAAAAGAGAAGAAATAAAGAAAAGAAAGCAGAGCTTTATTAAATGCAACATTCAGACACAGGCTTTTGATAAGGATCAGTTTGCAGATCAAATAGAAATCAACCTGTGTTTGCTAAAAACTGTGCAGTCAACAAAACCGGGGGCTCCATAACTGATTTGACATTTCCTGTCTTTTACGAGTCATTACATTTTTATCTGTCCTTTACAAAATGTTGCTTGTTTTGAAATGGAATAGCCTATATATATATATGCATGAAGCCGAAAGCACCAGCCTGAAGATGACGAATGGGACTTCGTCGAAATGTCGCCAAGACACTTCCAATTTTACGTGGGAGAAAACCCGAACAACCAAAGACCTACATACAAACACCCGCGAAAACCTCAGAAAACATATATAGACACACATATATATGTCCTTAATGGTTGTAAAAATATGAATCCCGGGCATATTTGTTCAATGATGCAATCTTCGATCTCCGGGAAGAGTATACCCTACAGATGCCCCCCTTCATAGCTGCCTATAATCCATTTGCTCAGCTAGTAGCAAGACTGCTCAGCAGTTTCCTATCAATGTACACAAGATCCCCAATTTAGTTCTTCTGTTCCATTTTGTCTAGATTTCTGAAGGTTGGGAAATAAAAGGCAGCATTTGAACTTTCATCTATATGCACGTAAGGATCTAACATCAAATCAGGAGAAAAAGGGGCAAAGTTATCTGCTTATAAGAAGTCTTCCAGGATCAATTTAGGCCTGGTTGTTCCTTACAAAGCCCTATATAGTCTAGCATCAGGGTAAATCAAGTAATCTCTAGCCAAAATTAAATTCATCTGTCTAGTCTCATTCGTCTTCAGAAGACCTGCTGAGAATTATCTCCCGATCCAAGAAGTGTATGAGGTATGGGCTAGATCAGTGGTTCTCAACCTTTTTAATGCCGCGACCCCCGACCGGTCGTAAGTCGAGGACTACTCAACTGGTCGTAAGTCGAGGACTACTCAATGGGTGCAGCACGGTTTGCAGAATGGGACTTTTGGCGGGCTCAGCAGGGCAGAGACAGCCTGGACAATTCCTATTGGCTTTTGAAAGCCAATAGAATTAGACTCTATTCAAGAGAGTCTATTCTATTTGCTTTCAAAAGCCAATAGAATAAAAGGGAGTAGCACAGCTAAGGAAAAGGGGGAAAAAATGGCGGGCTGCGTTGTTTGGCGACCCCCATGAAATGGTCGTTCGACCCCAAATGGGGTCCCGACCCACAGATTGAGAACCACTGGGCTAGATGGTAGACTACTGTTGTGGGCCTAAAGTACCTTTAGCTCTAATTAATTGTTGGATGGACACTCATCCTGTGAATGGGAGAAAGAAGGAGGTAGATTAAGCTTCCTCTTGCTGCTATGTATTCAAGATGAACAGTGATTAATATGTATATGTATTTATATGTAAGGGTGTAGGTATATATACATGTATGTATCTAGAATGCTGTATGTTACACCCTGTTACCCAAATATGGGAGAGAGAAATCTTTTGGGCAACAGGGTGTAACATACAGCATTCTAGATAACTCCTCCCCTGTTTCTTCCCTCCCTAACACAGCTGGCAAAAGTGAGACAGAGCCTATGGCCTAGAGGTTATTACAGCTGCCTAACATGCAGAGAGCCCAGGTTCGAATCTCAGAAGGGTATGTCTGGTTGAAAAGAGCTAAAGAGTTTGAAATAGCTATTCCAGTTCTCCCTTAATTCTTTGCTAGCAATCCAAATTTTAGACATGTATGTATATAGCATGTCTATATACTGTATGTGTTATGTGTACACTTTTGACAGCAGGCAATGGAAATTCATTTTTAATGTGTGCCAGTGTGGCCACAGTACATGACAATAAAAGTTGTCTTTGTCGTCTTGTCTTGTCTTGTCCTGTCCTGTCCTGTCTGTATGCTTTGTATATTTGCTGTACAGGTAGTCCTCGATTTACAACCACAATTGGAAAAAGAATTTCCATTGTTAAGAAAGCTGGTGATTAAGAGTGTCACTCATGATTTTACAATCTGTTTTGTCATGGTTGTTAAGTGAACCACTGCAGTTGTTAAATGAATCTTGCCATCGTTAAGAGAATCTAGCTTTCTCCAATGATTTTGCTTGTTGGGAAGGTCACCAATGATAAACATATTGTATTGGCTGTCATAAATACATGTGGTTGCCAAGTGCCCAAATTTTGAACATGTGACCATGGGAACAGTTGTAAGTATGAGGACTGGTCGTAAGTCACTTTTTTCAATGCCGTTGTAACTTCAAACAATAGTAAATGAATGGTTGTAAGTTGTGGACTACCTGTACACAGTGCAGGATCTTTAAAATGGCATGGGTTAAATAGATAAATGAATAGCAACTTAATTTCTAGATCACACATGCAGATTATATAGAATACAGTGGCTGATGGCTCTAAATCATTTCTCCATTAAGTTCAGCTCACCTAGCTTAATTAAGACTTTGCATTCATGATCCAATTATAAGCTCAGTGTCAACTAGTGAATCTTACCATACAAAGCTTTTGCACTTGTCTTTGAACTCTGATCCTTGTCCCTTGAAGAAAAGGTTGGTGATCCATATCCACTGCAAGGCAAGAAACAGGTTGCTTAAGTGCACATTTTTCCAGAAAAGTCAATCAATATACAATCAAGCTTAAATTGAAAGACTAACTGCACGGAGTACAGAATTCAGGAATATAAGGATTTTGGCTTTCCCGTTTCTGGTTCATGTGGATCAGCTTAGTAAGTGTGAAGGAATCTACACAAAGTGGTTGGTGAGCAGAAATTCCAAAAACTAGGAATTATATGTTGCCATTCAGCTAGTTTTAAAAAATATGCAAATGAGTGGGTTTGCAGACTTAATCACCAGACAATTTAAGGATCAACCCACCTTTAGAGAGATAGATGCATAATGTGCCCTAAAACTTATTTTGGATCTGGAACTGGAAAGAAACCTAAATAAGGACAATGAGCTATAATTCCTCTGATATAATCTGAAACAAACTATATTTTCTAAATGGTTCAAAGTCAACTAGAAGTCAGAGTTGGGGAGCAGTCAAAAATGCTGAATGAAGTGAGAAGTAATTCTAGAGGTCATCAGAATCTAAAAACCTACTTCAAATATCTCAGTAACATTAGATTGCCTAACAACTGTTCTATTTTTTCTTTTCAAAGTCAGGCACCTACACTACTACTTCACACACTCTGTTTGGAAGCCTTCTTGTTTCAAAACAAGTTGTCAAAGTAATGGCTGCTCTTGAGAAGTCTGTGCCCCTTTGGACTTCTCAAAGAAGGTGACCATCTTCTTCAATCTGGCATGTCTAGATTGAGAACTATGGATGTTGAGGACCAGCAGATAGAAAATACTAAGACAGCCACCTTATATACTAAATGATATTTAGAATTTACATGGCTAGTTTTAGAACTAAGTGGGCCTATCTGTCTTTAGTTCTGTCTTTGAAAAATATGTATCAAATAATTGGAGGATTTCAGATGCTCTTTATACAACATTTTTCATAGAACATGGAATCACAGGGGTCTCAGAGGTCTTCTAGTCCAACCTCATGCTTAAAGAGACCTTATACCATCCCGATCAAGTGGTTGTCCAGTCTATTTTTGAAAAACTCCAGTAATGGAGCACCCACAACTCTGGGAGACAAGCCATTCCACTGATTAATTGTTCTCACTGTCAGAAAACTTTGCTTTCCTTCTACGTTGGAGCTCTCTTTAACAAGCTTCCACCCATTGCATCTTCTCTGGCCCTCTGATGCTTTGGAGAATAAGTCAACCCCCTCTTCTCTGTGATAGCCCCTCAAGTACTAGAAGACAATTGTCATGTTCCCTCCTAATCTTTCTTTTTGATAGATTAGACATACCTAGCTCATTCATCATATGATTTAGCCTCCAGACATAAACTTGAGAAATTCACATCCATATGTCACGAACAATAGCTTTGCAGATTCTGAAACTATTAATAGAATCTCTTCCCCAACACTCATGATAATAGAGACCATACTTTGGCATTTTCCACATAAATTTACAAATAACTGTTGCTGGTTATTTAAGCGAAGATCAAATAAGTTTTGTTTGAGTACGCTTCTAAGCAGCTTGGAAATGTGTTTAACATTAGACAATCTGAAGTTCTTCTTTTAAACCCAATTAATATATACAGATAAACCATAATTGCTAAGCCAGCATTCTAAAGTTTAGCATGAGCCACCCACATATGTCCATCTGTTCTTGTTTTCTGTGTATAAGGAAAGCTTCTCACAATTATGGCTGTTGTTCAAAGAAGAAGAAAAAAAAACAAAAGCCCATGCAGCTTGTTCTGCTAAATGCATAGAAACAATACATGTAATAATCATATACCTGAAAGAAAAAGAATCTCAGCTTTCTGTTTATTTTTTATTTGTAAACAACTTTTCCTCTGCTTCATGAAATACACAAATAAATTACATATGGCTTTGGCTTCAACAAACATCACCGGTTTCATTTATAAATCTGTTCAGATGCCAAAAATCAGCATTAGATCTCCCCTGTTTAATGAAAAGGAAAAAAAATAATCTTCTGGCAGTTTTCTAAAAAGTAGGAAGTTGCCATCAGCAACTGATAGCACGTTATCAATTGCTATCCATCCAAGTGTACAGAAACTAGTAAGGGAGTTGTTTCTTTTTATCTATCAATCAGAATAGAGCTAGAAGAGATCTTGGGAGGTCTTCTAGTCCAACCCTCTACTCAAGCAGGTGGCTGTCCAGTCTTTTCTTAAAAACCTCCAGTGACCAAGGCAAGCTGTTCCACTGGTTAATTGTTCTCATTGTTAGGGAGCTTCTCCTTAATTCCAGGTTGCTTTTCTCCTTGATTAGTTTCCATCCATTGTTTTCCCCCCCCCTTCTGGTGCTTTGGAAAATACATCGACCCCCTCTTTTATTTTATTTTATTTTATTTTTTATTTATTTTTTATTTTACTTTTTTTATTTTCTCTTACTCTGGAGATAGCATTGCCCAAATCCTGGCATGAACTGTTGTTTCTCTTCCAGCTTTGAACTCAGCTGCTAGAATTCAAAGCCGCAACCGCAAATGATGATCACCCCCAATCTTATCTGATCCCTTTTTATTCTTGAAAACCACAGAGGATTTAAGCACCTGGGTCAGTCCTCCAGTTGTAACTTGATAGACTGAGCTGAACTTCAGTTCCTTATCATATCTGCCTCTTTGCTGTGTGTAAGATGGTTCTTTGACTTTCATTACTACAACGAGATCAGATGACAATACATACGATGAAATCTATAACAGGGGCATGAAAAAATAGTGGGTCTCTAGACTTACCAATTGGTAAGTATACTTACAACCTGGTAAGTATCTGGTATCAGATGTGTTGTGGCTACAAAAATCAGTACAAACATTCTGGAAATGTTGGTCCTAACATAGCTAGAGGCCACTAATTGGTAAGGCTGGGTTAAAGGAACAGTGTACATGTGGATCTGCATAATATGATATTTGCATACACAGTTTGTGGAATAAGGAAGAAAATGTTTGATTAAATATCTGGGATTTACATATTTTTGCTACTTGCTTGTGACCATGACATATCATTAAATTGCACTAACATGGTTTTATCTGATGTTATAAGATACGTTTGAGATCCTCAGTTGACTGAAAAGGTAGAATATAAAACGGTTTAAATGAATATAATATTAGGTACAATAATGAGAAATTAATCTCGGGAAATAGTGGATAAAAGGACCGGAAATATGTACTTTTTTTTTTTTTTAGAAAAGAAAAAAATGTATGAAGAACAACTGGAGAACTATATATGTTTAGCCTGGAGGGGGAAAAATACTGTGAGGCAACACGATACTATCTTTAAATATTTAATTTGAAATTTAAAAATTAAATTTAAATTTTCAAATTTTTAAAATTTGAAATGCTATTCTATAGAAGGTGGGTATTATTGTTCAGAACTGTAATAGAAGATAGAAGAAAATGTGTTTTATTTAAAGAAAGTAGTTTCCAGCTAAAAACCAGAAAGTAAATAGTGATAGTTGTTCAATGATGGACAGACTTTCTTGGGAGATGGTGGACTCTACTTTTCACTGTTAGAGTTTAATCATGGCCATCTGTCAGGAATACTACAGCAATGGATTCCAGCACTGAGCAAGCCAGTTGGGGGACTCTGGGAGTTGAAGTCCACACACCTTAGAGTTCCCAAGATGGGAAAACACTGAATTAGATGTTCTTCAAAGTCATTTCCATACATTACGTTGTAAATTGAGTTCCATGGAGATATTATCAAAGAAAGCTCATAAGAGATGGAATCATATGCCACAACATACATATTCACAACTTTTGCAAACTGGTCCAAACTTGCTCAGGAGCAACATCGCGTCAACCTTAGCTAATCATAAAAAGCGGAGTGACAACTGGTTAGACCAGGGGTAGGCAACCTTGGCTCTTTTATGACTCGTGGATTTCAACTCCCAGAATTCCTGAGTCAGCATGGCTGGTTCAGGAATTCTAGATATTGAAGTCCACAAGTCATAAAAGAGGCAAGGTTGCCTACCCCTGGGTTAGACATAAGAGAATGATCTCAAGCACATTCCCAGGCCATCTTACCACAGGGTAAATTCTGGGTGGCTTATAATCATAAAAGATATACATTATTGTATGCGATCCAATTACAGATGGGGAGGGTGGAGGGGCCGGTGGGGGGAAGAGGTGGGATATGTTGTTAATCGATCAATCATCTCCACTATAATGCTCCTCCATTGGGCCCGCAAGCTAGCTGGCAGAGCCAGGTCTTTAAGCCCTTATATGGAAGGTCACGTGGCTTAGGGCCAAGCTCATACTGGGGGGCAAAACGTTCCATATGGCAGGAGCAACCGCAGAGAAGGCCCTTCTTCTGGACTCTGCTAGCCAGAATAATCATGCCTCCTCTGCCAGCATGGGTGGCACAGCCAATCCCAGATTGAAAGTGGTCAACAGCAATCCATTTCTGTAATATTGCTAAGAAAACTACATGGATGTGATTGTGAAGTCACAAAGGATCAGCCTTGACTGAAGAGAGAATTTACTTACTTCACTTCAAATATCAACTATTTGTAGGACGTATCTTTTTTTTAAAAAAATTAAAGGACAAAGAAAGTACACAGTATTTTCCCCCCCACCATTTTATTTTTGATAAATTTAGGACAGAAGGTATACAATACTTACTTTACTTGAGAAGGATAATTTCCGTATACATTGGGATGGGTGTTTGAAATATGCCCATTCATTATGATCACCACTACTTCTGTGGGAATAAAAACAGGGAAAGGATGGGAAAAAGAGAGAATCATTTAAGACATTCCGTACAATAATTCCAACAAACACTTATGAAAGCCTACAGAATTAGCCAATTATGACTGTGGGAAAACAGAGACCTTTTCAAAATAATGGTTTGCGAGTAATTTTCCACAGTATGTACACACACAGGCATGCCTGTACACACACACACACACACACACACAGAGAGAGAGAGAGAGAGAGAGAGAGAGAGAGAGAGAGAGCGCCAGATAGCATTCATTTGCTATCTCAAGGAATAACAGTTCCCCCAGCCAAGTGTGTTTGTCAGAGTGGGAAGCAATTGTGAGATCAGATCCTGCTGAATTCTTCTTTATTTTACCTCCAAAATCAACATGATTACCAACTAATATTTATCATTCCTACTATATTCACACTTTTATAATCAGACAACATAGCTGAGTTTACAAATGTCCCTCCCAGGTACAGGTAGTCCTGACTTATGACCACAATTGAGCCCAAAATTTCTGTTGCTAAGTGAGACAATAGAATAGAATAGAATAGAATAGAATAGAATAGAATAGAATAGAATAGAATTATGGGGTAGAGTAGAGTAGAGTAGAATAGAATAGAATAGAATAGAATAGAATAGAATAGAATAGAATAGAATAGAATAGAGCTGGAAGGGACATTGGAGGTCTTCTAGTCCAGCCCCCTGTTCGAACAGGAGATCCTATGCCATTTCAGAAAGTGACTGTCCAGTCTCTTCTTAAAAACCCCCAGTGATGGAGCACCCACTGTCATGGTTCCAATAGAGGAAACCCTTCAAAAGAACTTCAAGGCATTGTTTTCCTTAAAGAGTGTTTTATTCGGGAAGCAAAGTATCGGCACTATATAGTTGAACCCAGAAACTAAATTCCCTTCCCCCTGATACAAAGTAACAAAGTGCAATTCCCACCTCCAATAAACTGCCATAAATCACATTCCAATTAGCTTAAAGCCTGGCCTTTCTCCTTAGCTCCACAGCCCGCCAAAATGTTATCAGCTTGTCCTTGGGTTCCCACCACAGCGTTATGTAATGCTAGCTGAGCTTATATTCCAACCCCCCCTTGCTGCACCTGATCTCTAAAACAAGAAAAGCATTGTAAAGGTACAGAGAAAATGGCTGCATTTTCATCGGCTGTCGAAGCGGGAACATCCAATGTTAGCAGTGTTGACACCCACAACTTCTGAAGGCAAAGCTGTTCCACTGGTTAATTGACCTCACTATCGGGAAGTTTCTCCTTAATTCCAGGTTGCTTCTCTCTTTGGTCAGTTTCCAACCATTGTTTCTTGTCCTGCCCTCTGGGAAAGACCTTTCTTGCCACAACTGTTAAATGAATCTCTGCAATTGTTAAGTTAGTCGTACAGTTGTTAGGTGAATTTGGCTTCCCCAGTGAGTTTGTCAAAAGGTTGCAAAAGGTGATCACATGACCCCGGGACACCGCAACAATAATAAACATGAGTCAGTTCCCAAGTGTCCAAATTTTGATCACGTGACCATGGGGATGCTGCAATAGCCGTTAAGTGTGAAAAACAGCCATAAGTTACTTTTATCAGTGCCGCTGTAAACTTTGAACAGTCACTAAACGAATTGTTGTAAGTCGAGGACTACCTGTACTTAAGAAGCATCTCTCCAGAAGATCTTCAAGTTCATCAAGTTGATGGATTGAAATTCATTCTCTTAATTAACTACTAAGTGTCTTCATGCAGCTGATCAATCAGGTACTACATGACCATTTATACAAAGGGGTTTTGGTGTATCTTGATGACATCCCGCTGTTCTTTTATATACAAGGGCTTAGCCATCACATTGCTACACTTGTTTATATTATGATTCAAATAATAGAATGCTCAGAGTCACTGGGAGTTGGGCAGCAAATAAATTTAATAAATAAATAATAAGATCCCCCTTATGTGCTAACAAAGATGAAAAATTGCCACCGTTTAAAAATGAGCAAAACCAACTGTCACGTAGATTTTTATTTTCTGTGAGTCAATAAGGGGAATCAGGGGAGATATAACAGGATCCTCTCAGGAATAACTATGTCTTTAAAAAGGCTTGTTAGTGTGTGTCACCCATAGGAACTGTTAAAAATTTATGAATATTGATCTACCAGTCCTGTTAGCTTAATATTGTCTGCTTAGCACAGACCCTTGAGGAATTCAACAAAACAGCCTTTACGTTTTTCTTACTACTCAGTGACTTTTCAATGTCATGGCTCTTCAAATGTGAATAACTGTACAGTATATAAACCAAAACAGGATGAATTTGCACAGCATGTTTAAAAACAAAAAAAACATGTTAGCTTAATATATCACACGAAGGAGGTATTATCATTTTTGCTAGATGTACCAGTCTGGGGTTTGAAATCTGCTAGTATTCTAATGGTCAAATGGTTTAATACCATCTATGTTCCTTTTAATTATTATTTTAAATATTATTTTTAAATGTTTTTTAAACAATTAGCTTTCCCGAATGTTTGCAGAAGAGCAAAATGGTAGAAATCAAAATAATAAATACATTTACAGACAAAGCTTTGCTGTTCCATGAAATCTCAGTCCTGGCTGACATGACTCTTAAATCCATCAAAGTCCATGTTTTTCAAAATAATGAGGATGCCCAGAAATTGCTAAGTCATGTGCTCCCTTTATTTATTTTTATTTGACAATACATGCTAAACTTTAAGAGGATTTTTTTTTGCTACATTATGCTCCCAGCTATGTCCAAAAGCATACTCTTTAAAAATATTGGATATGTAAACTGTTAATACAGTTGCTAAAAATGATGCCAATCAAAATTTGTCAACTGAAAATATTACCAATGAACCCATACAGGTAGTTCTCGACTACAACCACAGCTGAGTCCCAAACTTCTGTTTGCTGAGTGAGTTTGCCCCCATTTTACCATCTTTCTTGTCACGGTTGCTAAGTGAATCCCTGCAGTTGTTAAGTTAGTGATACTGTTGTTAAGTGAACCTGGCTTCCCCATTTGACTTTGCTTGTCAGAAGGTCACAAAAGGAGACCCCATGACCTCAGGCTACTGCAACTGTCATAAATATGAGTCAGTTGCCAAGAGTCTGAATTTTGATCATGGGGATGCTGCAACGGTCGTAAATGTGATAAATGGTCAAAAGTCACTTTTTTCAGTGCCGTTGTAAGTTTGAATAGTCACTAAATGAACTGTTGTAAGTCGAGGACTACCTATACTTTACTGGAGACTCTGTTAGGCCAATCAACAGCCAGCGATGGTCTTTGATTAAAGGTTGTCATTAAAACGAAATAAACCCTCCTTGCTGATCCTATTATTTAACATGGAATTATTTGTTTTATTTTGGGCAACGGTGCATATAATCTTTGGAATGAATTGTCCTAGTGGAAAATCACTTAAATATGAGCCAGCAGTGTGCTGCTGCAACTGCCAAAAAGGCCAACACAGTGCTAGGCTGCATTAACAGAGGGATAGAATCAAGATCACGTGAAGTGTTAATACCACTTTACAATGCCTTGGTAAGGCCACACGTGGAATAGCCACACTTCGAATACTGCATCCAGTTTTGGTCACCAAGATGTAAAAAAGATGTTGAGACTCTAGAAAGAGTGCAGAGAAGAGCAACAAAGATGATTAGGGGACTGGAGGCTAAAACATATAAGGAATGGTTGCTGGAATTGGGTATGTCTAGTTTAATGAAGAGAAGGACAAGGGGGGGACATGATAGCAGTGTTCCAATATCTCAGGAGCTGCACAAGAAGAGGGATCAAGCTATTTTCCAAGGCGCCTGAAGGCAGCGACAAAAAGCAAGGGTGGAAACTAAGCAAGGAGAGAAGCAACCTAGAACTAAGGAGAAACTTCCTGACAGTTAGAACAATTAACAGTGGAATAACCTGCCTCCAGAAGCGGTGAATGCTCCAACACTGAGGTTTTTAAGAAGAGGACTGGACAAGCCATTTGTCCGAAATGGTATAGAGTTTTCCTGCCTGAGCAGGGTTGGGACTAGATGACCTCCAAGGTCCATTCCAACTTATTTATTATTATTATTATTATTGATCATCGCACAGTCAGCAGATGTTCAGACTGGATTTGGCATTTTGTCTACCTATCGAGTCCTTACCCAGGACCTGGGATAGGCAGATGTGGATGTTTGTTGGTATTACAGATATCGTCGCAGGATGAAGCAGTTCCTAATAAGGCCGCCTTTTGCAATTGACTAATAGCGAATAGTAAGTGTGGCACATTTGTCCAAGCCAAACTCCATTACAACATCTTGGCTATATATACGGACAGTGTTGAGCAGCGATTCTATTTCAGATGATGTTTTTCCATACAGCTTCAGATCATCCATGTAAAGGAGGTGGGATAGTCTGGCAGATGTTTTTGATGTTTGATAGCCATGTCCTGAGTTATTCAGTATTGTTGACAGAGGAAACAGTGCAATAACAAATAGTAATGGTGATAATGAATCTCCTTGAAATATTCCTCTCTTGATATTAACCTCTCCCAGCTCTCACCATTGATCTGCAACTGTGTCTTCCATTGTGCCATCGATCTTTGCACAAATTTTCTGATGTTTCTACTGACTCCTGTTATTTCTAGGCACTTATTATCCAATCATGTGGCAGAGAGTCAAATGCCTTTTTGTAGTCAATCCATGCCACATTCAGGTTGGTCTTCCTTCTCTTGCAGTTTTCCAAGATCATTTTGTCTATTAGGAGTTGATCTTTTGTTCCTCTGCTATTGGGGCGGTTTCCTTTCTGCTCAGGTGGAAAGAGATTGTTTTCAACTAGATGCTGTTGTACTGCATCAGCTACCACACCAGTTAGTAATTTGAAAGTTGTTGGTAAGCAGGTAATTGGCCTGTAGTTACCTGGTGTTGCCCCTTTTGCTGGATTTTTCATTATTAGGTAGGTTTTCCCAGTTGTTAGCCACTTTTCAATTTCTCCTCCTTGTAGTATATTGTTGAACTGCTTGGCAATGAGTGGGTGTATAACAGTTAGATGTTTCAACCAAAACCCATGCAGTTCATCTTCACCTGGTGCTGACCAATTTTTGATTTTCCTTGCTCTTTTTTCTACCATTTTTGTTGTTATTACTAGTTCTTTCATTTCAACTTCTGTTTTATTTGCATCCACCTCTTTTAACCAAGCCGCATCCTTGTTGTATTTCTTTGGGTTATCCCATATCTGCTTCCAGAACTGCACTGTTTCTTCCTTGTCAGGTACTGACTGATTCCTTGTAGTTTCTCCATTGATGGATTGGTAGAAACATTTCTGATTGGATTGAAATTGGAGGTTTTGCCTATAGTTTGCAATTCGAGCTTCATATCTACTGATTTTCCTGGCTATAGCTGTTATTTGTTGCTTTATTATTTCCAATGCTTCCTTGATCTTCCTTGTTTCTAAGTGGTATTTCTTGATTAGGTATTCTTTGGTCTTCTTGTTCTTCAGCTTCTTTTCTTTCATCTGTTCTAGCTTGCTTGCATGTGATCTTAACTTGCTGATCTTATTTTCTAGTCTAACCTTCCATTTTTTGGTGCACTGTTTGTTTGTTTTTCTTCTTTGTTGATTTTGCATCCCAGGTATTCAGTTATAACTGCAGCTGTGCTGTACATTAGTTGGTTTGTTTCTTGCAGTGAATTGGTGCTTATACTTGCTATTGCAGTATTTGCATCTTTTAATGCTTGTGCTAGCTGTTTCTTTGAAACAAGCTTCAATGCAGGCAGCCTTAGTCTGTTGTTTTTGTGCTGTTCTAGATGCTCAGTTATTCTTTGTTTCAATTCTTTTATTTCTTTAGTTAGAAGGTTTTGTTCTTCCTGAGGAATAGGCGCCTGGTTTCCAAATGAGAACAGTTGTATATCTCTACTGGATTCTTTCACTGCCAACTCCCCCTGGTTTGCCTCTACATTCTGAATTACTTCTTGTAAGGCTTTGATTTCTTTGCCCTGGGTAAACCTTTGCAGTTCGTCCAATTCTGTTTCTGTAAATACTTTATTTCGTGTTATAAATCGGCGTTGATCTGCTAGTCTCTCTTCTGTTATTTCTGATTCTGGATGTTGTTCTTTCCAGAACTGGTGCATTCGTTTTAGATATCCTCGTCTGTTGGACTTGATCTGTAGTAACAGATCATTATTTCTTTGTTTTCCATCACTGTGTATCTGCGACGGGTAAAACACCTTTCTTCCAGTAGTTTCTGCATGCTGCTGGCCCTGGTTTTGCTCAGCCAAAGTCCTGAGTCCTGTAACCCATTTTTCACCAGAGATCCAGGAACTCCAAGATCTAGCGCGGATCTTGTTAACCCGGGTCACATCCGGGCCGGTATGGCATTCTGAAATTTAAGTCTCACCATATTTTTTTATGGGAGAGACACTCTTTGTCTGACTCCTCTGATGAGACCTGTCCAGTATGGTTGAACCTCTGGCATAGCTCTCATCTTCCTCAGAGTACACAAGCCCCACAACCACGTCAAGGTAGTGCCTCACTGGGGGTTATTATTATTATTATTATTTACAAATTGTGTTTTGGAAAAGAGAACGAACAGTAGCTCTCTATTATTTTAGTTATAAAAGTAGCCTTTTACTTTCAACCAGCTGCGTAGTGATGGTTCAAAGTTACAACAGGCCCCTCCCAAGGTACTTATGACCTGGTTCCAAAGTTCTGAAGGCCGAGTCACGTGCTTAACAGCCAGCAGCCATTTGCAGCATCCCATAATCCAGTGACTACGATTTATGATGTTTTTGCCAAAAAATGTTTCCTTTCAGTTTTCAGCAAAAAATGCCCCATAGCAAACAATGGATTCGCTTAATAACCATGACAATCACTTAACAACTGCCACAAAAAAAATCATAAAATTGGGTTGGCGGCATGATGACCAGCTTTATGACAATATGTTACTACTTGTGACTTTAATGGGCAGGTTTCGTTACAGTTGTGAGTCAAGGACTAACTGTAATACCTTTTTCAATTAATGTGTCCGGTAGAAGTTAAGGACTCAAATTCCAGAATTCTCAGGATTGGCTGGCTGGGGTATTCTTGTAGTTGAAGTCCATACATTTTAAAAGTTGCTAACTGTGAAAACCACTGATCTAGATAATGCCCAAGCTGGAGGAGATATCTTCATAGAATATCAGCAGATTATGGGGCAACTGAATGCAACATAGCTTAATGCAAGGCGAGGTTCCTTTATTACAGTGAAACTGGGCTGAACAATAGCATGGCTTCATAAAGATAATTTGGAGCCCATGGAATAGGGAAGAAGATGCAGGGGAAGGAGTGGCAGAACCTGTGGGCGGAGTTAAAAGAGGGAGCAGTCTAGAATCCCTACATAGCCACAAGGGAACTAAGTCCAGCCCCCCTTGAATTCCATTGACCCTTATCTAACTCTTAGCACTTGCTAACTGTTAATTGACAATATTCCTGTGCATAGGCATGAATGGCAATGAATCAGTTTAATTGGACCTTCACTGTGGATCTGATCTTTCCAGTCTGTCAGAAGGTAATAATTTTGAACTCTGAAGGCTGCTATTTTTTCAGAGTGAGAAGGAAATTGCACTAATATAGAAGGTCATTCAAACAAGAATTCAAGAGACAGGATTCTGACAGCCCAGACTTACATGAATTCCTCTGAAAGCTGTCACTGAATAATGTTTAATAGTCTAATGTAAAACTCAAGAAGGGGGTGGTAATAGTGCAAATCTTAGAAGCAATGGGGAATATAAATCAATCAACATGTTCATAAATAAAACTGAAATAATATTGCTAATGTCATTTGATGAATTGAATGTGATTTGATTTTCAATTTCAATTAAATCAAATGGAGCTATCTCTCTGTGTATTTTTTTTTTTTAATCATAGCCCCATGTAGGCATGTCTGCCGAGGGCAAGATGGCAGTCAAAACAGTGTGACTGAAACTCTGCCTCTTTTTTATGTGCAATGCCATAATAAATGGGCAGACCTTGATCATACCATTATGGCCACCATCTTGTCTCTTTTGACCATACTTTGTCGACACCCCTGAAAGCTCTTCAAAGCAAAATGCAGTCCTTATTTGGAAAAGCTAACATACCTCTGAGCTGTACTGGAGACAGTAATAAGGAGTATTACAAATATGTATCTTGATATATATTAGAGCAATTTGTTATAGAGGTTAAGGAGACTGTGAGTTCCAGTCCCACCTTAGGCATGAAAGCCAGCTGGGTGACTTTGAACCAATCACCAAGAGACTGTGAGTTCTAGTCCCACCTTAGACATGAAAGCCAGTTGAGTGACTTTGAACCAATCACCAAGAGACTGTGAGTTCCAGTCCCACCTTAGGCATGAAAGCCAGTTGGGTGACTTTGAACCAATCACCAAGAGACTGTGAGTTCTAGTCCCACTTTAGGCGTGAAAGCCAGTTGGGTGACTTTGAACCAATCACTAGGAGAGAGACTGTGAGTTTTAATCCTGCCTTAGTCATGAAAGATAGCTGGATGACTTTGGATCAGTTTCTGTCTCTGTCTCTGTCTCTGTCTCTCTCCCCAGCCCACCTCACAGGGTTGTTGTGGGTAAATGGAGGATGGAGTAATATTAGATACCGTATATGCCGGTGTACAAGGCGACCTGGCATATAAGACGACCCCCATCTTTGTCGCCGAGACGCATTCCTAGAACGTCGTCTTATATTCCGGAAACTACCAGTATTTCCGGCATATAAGACGACCCCTGTCTTTGGCGCCGATTTTAACGCTTGCGGAAGTCGCCTTATACGCCGGCATGTACGATATGTTTGCCACCTTGAGTAATTTTTAAAGATAATAAAAGTGGGATAAAAATAATCTAAAAAATATGGTTAATAGAATGCATTAATGAATCTTAAAGATGAGGTGATGAGGATCTTTGTTCTTGTTTGGGTTGTTGGCCCAGGTAACAACTATAAAGGGCCACGTGTATGTCCAGATAAGGTTGTACTTATTGTACATAGTATTGTCAAAGTTTCTCAAGGATTAACTTGCCTACTCTCAACCTTGTTATTATGTACACATTTCATCACAAAATAAAGCAAAGAGGAATACTATTATGAGGTCCTTTTAGGAATTTGTATAGTGCCTGGCAGAACATTGAGTGATATGTCCCATTCAAGCAAGCAAAGAAGGCAGCATTTATTAACTATTCAATAAAACCACCAGCTACATAATTCACACTGCAGACTGAAATTTCAATGTTGTCTCAAACAACACTACAGCCCATGTAATCCAACTGGGGTGCCTTTTTATGACTTATAGAAATTTCCAAGACAACTAACCCATTAATACTTGGGTTTTGTATATCATCATTGGTGCTTCATTGGGAGCCATGCCTACATTGTAGCTTTATGAGTTATGATTCACAGAGCACCACAATGTGTCCTTCACATGCTCTTTTCCTGGGGAATTTTCCTCTGTGCTGGTGTTTCTCAACCTTGGCGGTTTGGAGATGTGTGGACTTCAACTCCCATAGCTGGCTGGAGAATCCTGGGAGTTGAAGTCCACACATCTTCAAACTGCCAAGGTTGAGAAACATTGCTCTATGCCATAATTTAGTAAAAACTACTCTATCAAAATTTCTCTCCTAATTTCCCTTAAGGTCTTCTTTCATTCTAAAAGACTTTTTTTTTTTGTGACCTGTTGCTTTTGGAGTTCTTTTGGTGATGTAGATGAGTTACTTTACTGACAAGTGGTACAGGCAATCCATGACATATACCCGGTTGCTTAGCAACCTTTGAAAATTATGACGGACCTACCCTGGGGCTACTTATGACCCTGACTTCAAGTTTCGATGGTCCGTCCCCTCCATGGTAAATAGTTTGCTATTGTAGGACTATCTATATGGCAGGGGTCTTCAAACTTGGCCCTTTTATGACTTGTGGACTTCAACTCCAGCCAGGCAGGCTGAGGAATTCTGGAGTTGAAGTCCACAAGTCATAAAAGGGCCAAGTTTGAAGACCCCAATCTATGGGGTTTCTAGTTTAGTCCTCCATTGATTTTTGGGATGTGGGGGGCTTAGTCAGGTCCCTGCAGTTGTCTTGGCAAGATTTCAAAAGTGGTTTGTCGTAGCTTTCTTTCTAGGGCTGAGAGAGAGCGACTGGCCCAAGGTCACCCAGCTGGCTTTGTGCCTAAGCTAGAACTAGAATCAGGGCCTCCCCAGTTTCTAGCCTGATACTTTAACTACTGCACCAAACTGGTCTCTAACCCTTGATTGCCAATCTTTTAAAAGTAGCCAGCTTCTTATTTGAACCAGGTTACAGATAAAGAGTGCAGAAGTTCTGGAAAAATCCTTTTCTTTGCAGGTTTTAGCTACTCATTGCAATGTGCACCCTGTATCAGGGCAGAACAGCTGAACTGCAGAATGAGATTTTTTTAAAAAAACAACAACATTTTGTTTTTTTAAAAAGGAAGATTAAAAACTGATATAAATTAATGTAAACCAAGAAAAAGATAGAAAGAGAAAGCTAAAAGTGCAAGAAAGGGGGGAAAGTGAAAGAGTCCAAAATCAGAAAAGGAAGAAGAAGGTTATAAGAAGTGGCTCCTTTACGGCATTACAATTATATTATTATAACAATTATCACTTTAATTTTTACTCTGTGGTTACAGTATAACTCTCTTCTTTCTATAATCCATTCTGTCTAATCATCACAACCGTAAATCATAAATTCATTTTCTGTTTCACACACACACAAAAATATATAAGGAATTTCCAGTTAGCAATAAATATAGATAATTGTCTTTTCTCTAATCAAAAAATAATAATTTAGCACCTCAGCTAAGTTCTGCCTTGTTTACCAGCCATTCCTCCATTGTGAGTAATGCTGAGTCTTTCCATCTTTGTGCATACAATAATTTGACCGCAGTTATGACGATTGACCTAAAATCTCTTTTGTTATTTGGATGACAAGTAATAGTCAAAGAGCATTTTATGGCTCAGCTCCTGGGCACGATGCCAAGGCTGCTGGCTCTTGTTCAAATCAAAATGTACTCTTTCCTCGAGTAATTAAAAATCATTTGCTAAATAAGGCTGGAAGCATTCTGGAATAGAAGTCCAGCAGACCTTGGAGTTTCCATAATAGCACATTAAGTCAGAAAATTACAGCCATTTAGTTTGTCATCTCTCTATCCAGGGCAAGAAGAAATTGCAGGGATGGGCTAAACAGAGAGGACACAAATAATTTTAAACTGTAAATCTGTAGTACAAGGTCGGGAACCCAGCGTGGCTTGAAATATTTCAAAAGGGAAACATCTACAAGTACCATTTCTCAAAGCAAGATGAGAATCTTTCTAGGGAGTTCCCATTAATCCCATTGCTGGGCAGCAGATTCGCTGTGTCAAAACTATCAACTGTTGGGTTGACTCTTTCGTGAATCAACAAAAAAAACCAACCAGTTTTTAGTGATGATGGACCAGGTTTTGAACCCCATCCATTATATCTCCTGAACTCTTTATAAAGTACTTAATCTGTAAGATGTCAGAAAGTGGAGCTCCAGTTTTTTTCTGAATTGTTTCACTTTATAATTGTAATGGGACAGACTCTCCAATCTGAGCACCTCTACTGGTACGTCCCTCAGCTTCCAAAATACAAGAGCCATGCCAGTTGGGAAGCTGAACCCATACATCCGAACTATATATACTTCCATTCAAGCTGGATGATTTAGTTGAAGACCTGCATTTTTAAAGCATGTTTCTGATTACAGGTAGTGCTCAACTTACGACTGTTCGTTCATCGACCATTCAAAATTATTATAGCACTGAAGTGACTTGTTGTCCTTGCTTCAGGTTATAACCAATAAGGCACCTCTACAGTCACATGTTCCAAGGGTGCTTTTTTCTAAGAAAAATGGTAGGACCAACAGCAGCAAGGAGAGTAGACTTATTTATAGCGGTGATGGGTTCTCCTCTTGAACCCTTGAAAGACTTAGGTTGCGGATAGATTCCTCCTGGAGAAAAATCTGTCTCTTGATGGCCCATAATAAATCAAATCAAATCCAAGAAAGAAAGAAAAGAATTCCTTCATGTATATGGACAATAACGTCAACATTGCACTCCCTTGGCACAACCTTTAATTTGCACAACTTGTGCTTGAGATATTTATTTTACAATTCTGATTTGAAGTAATAAAATACAATAGAATAACCAAGCTTCCTTAATTTAAAAGATTCTGACTTGCCCAAAACGGCAAAGTCATGATACCTTTATTCCTAAAGTGTGTCCTTGAATTCAGGAAGTACCAAGCAAGCCAGCAATTTGTGGTTAAAGGCAGTACTTTCCTGCTCATAAGTATGCTTTCAAGTGTTTCATGCTCTGTGTTCTTCAGAGGTGAAGTTACCCTTGGAGTTCCTTATTTGTTGTTTAAATATACTGGATAGTAGTGCACATAATTTAAACTGGTCAGGTAAGTCTATAGGATCTAGAACAAGCTGGGTTTTTCAGCTCTTTTCCAGGCTGAGAAATGCTTGGTTCACAACACAAGAGAGGCAACTGGATTAATAAGATGCCATATTTAGCTCTCTGTACTAATTAAAGATTATTACTGTGAATTTCCTGTGCCTTGATGAGTAGTAGTCCCTGAAACTCAAAGTGACTTACTGTTAGGTAAATGTGAAATCTAAGGGTGGACTTAAGGGCACATTAAATCCCAAAGAAGGTCTTCAGAGGTGTCTTAATGGCCCAAGCAAATGCATGCACCTGCACAACACATGCACACACATAGAGAGAGCAAAACAAAAGACACAGCTGCAACTCATGAGAACAAAACACAGCTTCCTAGAAAACCATCTTCCCCCAAAACCCACACATAAGTGCAACTTCTGCATAAATGTCTCTCCACTGAACTATATAATATACAGATGGGAACTTAATTATACACATATAAACTCTCTCACCCATTTATCATTTGTCTGGTTTTTTCTCTCTCTGGCTCCTGGTATCCTCCTACCAAGAGGATACCCAGGAACAAGCTACAAGGATCCCTGTAAGATCTTGTAAAGTCTCATTCACTGGATTAGAGCAGACATGTCAAACACAAGGCTCGGGGGCTGGATGCGGCCCGTGAAGTGGTTTCATGTGGCCCACAAGCCATCTTGGAAACAATGAGGGAACGGCTCCTGCTGCCTTGGCCCTGGCTCAAGTTGGCCGGGAACCAATGTACAATTTTGTGCTGGTCATTTTGGCACTTGCCCCGGCGGACCATGCCTTGGCACTTGCCCTGATCCCACCCCCTTCTGCCAGAGACCCTCAGATCTGTCCCACTCCTGCCCAGGCACCCATAGGCACCCTTGATGTGAATGATGAACTGGCCACACCCACCCAGTAGGCCACACCCATTCCATCCACGCCCACCCAATAGGCTGCATCCACTCAGGGGTGGGACCAGGGCAAGTGCCAAGGCATAGTACACCGGGGCAAGTGCCAAAATGGCCACCACAAAATTGTACATTGGCTCCCGGCCAACCTGAGCCAGGGCCAAGGCAGCGGGGGCCGTTCCCTCACTGTTTCCAGGATAGCTTGCAGGCCACATAAACCACTTCGCGGGCCGCATCCGGCCCCCGGGCCTTGTGTTTGACATGTCTGCTCTAGGCTGATTCCTCTCGACTTTTACCACCAGGCTCTGCCCCTCCTTCTCCTACATGTATCCATTAATGCACTTTTTATAATTCTCTTCGATTCAAACATATGGAATCCAAATATGGAACAATGTGAGTGTTGTTCCTTTTTTGAGATCACATTCATGACAGACATGTTTAGAAAGATAGAGTTGTGATTTTTCACATAAATAATATCCCCACACCAAGATTGCCATTCATGGTTTTTTAGTATTTTAATAGTTCTAGGAAGTAGCAGCTGTACCTCTGAATTTCAGTTTTTGGTGGCTGCCAAACAAAAGCAGGATTGGCTTAATATCACCATCTGTTGAATAGTACATGTAGGAAGTGTGTCATCTCAATAAATATAAAAGGGCTTGCAAAAAATTGAGAAATGATTTGTATCGGCTCCAGTTTTATGTTACTCTCCACATCAAACTACATGTATAATCTATATAAATAAAAATGTAAATGTTCATTTGTTCAAAATCTTAAATCACCGAAAGTTCTTCACCAATTGCTTTGAAATTTTGACACAACGTTGCATTCGAATATGTGCGTGTTTTTATGTACCTATATTATATAGATGTCACACCTGTGACAGGTAAAAACATTCTTTTTTTGAAAAACAGGTAAAAACATGCTTTTTTGAAAAACAGCGTCATCTGTTGGACGTAATCTCTATATCTGAGCATACAATGGAACAACAAAAAATATTGTATTGTGAAATTAAACATATTACAAACGTGTGCTTTCTCTTTTCTTTCTTGAGCCACAGCAACGCGTGGCTGGGTACAGCTAGTTAAAAATAAAACAAAGCATGCAACTCTGCATACAGTACTTAATTTTTACTCTATTCAACAGGAGGTTCAGGAGGAAATCTGGAACTCCTTCAAACATGTAAACCAGTGGTTCTCAACCTGTGGGTCGGGACCCCATTTGGGATCGAACGACCATTTCTCTTGAATAGAGTCTAATTCTATTGGCTTTCAAAAACCAATAGGAATTGTCCAGGCTGTCTCTGCCCTGCTGAGCCCGCCAAAAATCCCATTCTGCAAACGGTGCTGCACCAGTTGAGTAGTCCTCGACTTACGACCGGTTGAGTAGTCCTCGACTTACGACCGGTTAGGAGTCGCGGCATTAAAAAGGTTGAGAACCACTGATGTAAACGATATCCTTCTGTCCATTTTAAGTGAGAAGTATTCCAAAGTTTGGAATACTTGTGGAATTCTGGGAGTTGAAGTCCACATGCCTTAAAATTGTCAAGGTTGAGAAACACTGATGTAGGGCAATGCTCTCCCTTCCATCCAGATCTGAAGCAACCCAAACAAAAGTCTCTCAAAATAACAGAGAAACAAAGAAAGGACAAGAAGAACAAATTCATGCAAGAGTCAAAAAAAAAAAAAAAGAGTGGGAAATGTATTTTGATGCTCTAATTACTATTCTTATTAGTACATCTTTTTTTTTAGCACAGAAAATAGACAATCTACAATCTGTAGGCCACAAAGGGCCCTTATATATCTTTTTTTCTGAAGACCCTAGAACAGGCATATCAAACTCGCAACATCACATGACGTCGCGTGACGTATCGGGACTTTTCCCCCATTGCCGGCAATGGGGTGGGCGCAGTTTTGGTGTGACGCATCCGGCCCGTGGGCTGACAGTTTGACATGCCTGCCCTAGAAGTTCCATGTTTGCCTTGCTCCTTTTTTCCTGATTTTAGGAAAGCCCCAATACTGACATATGGACATATCTTTTAACATCTCAGAAAATAAATATAGTAGGTATTCAGTAATTTTGAAAAACCTTCTTCCAGATCCTCAGAATGATGCCAACAGCATCATGCCTTCCTTATACTCATTTAGCATTTAATTGCTGCTTTAGCATTATAGCTAATATCCAGTGTCTGGTGCCCCACAAGCATCACTGAAAGTATGTTCACCTAAGAACAGATACGTGTAAGAGTTATTTTATAGCCCTGTGGTTCAGTTTTCCTGAGACTTGGAATTGGAGATATCTGGAAGGCACTTAGCTGGGAGTTTGAAGAACTCTAGTCTAGTCTAGGCCCTAAGTTGGTCTGTAGACAAATCCATCAAAGAACAACACCTCAACATCTGTTTTGTTGCCACAGCAGCTAAATTAAATCCACATGTTTAGAAAGAGGATAGCTGATTATGAAATTAAAACATTGAAAGGCCACTGCCTTTGTGCTTCCATGGCAACCCATGGATGGAAAGAGTTGGGCCTTGATCTAAGCCAGGGGTAGGCAACCCAAAACACTCAAAGAGCCACTTGGACCCGTTTCCCACCAAAAACAAAACACTGGGAGCCGCAAAACCCTTTTGATATCTAAAATGAAGATAACACTGCATATATCCTTTCTAACCTTTATTATAGGTGTGTGTATGTGTGTGTGTGTGTGTGTATGTGTATATGTATACACACACACACACACACATACACATTAAAAATAAAAGTAAAAATATGACTCTTGGGAATATCCATACTATTAAAACAATGATCACCAAGAGAATGCTTTCAGAGAATAAAATTACATACCCACACAGGTAAAAAAAGGATATATGCAGTGTTATCTTCATTTTAGATGTCAAAAGGGTCTCTCCCTCCCTCTCTATCTGCCCTTGGTCTGCCACTCCTCTTCCCCCACTCTCTCTCCCTCTCTCTCTCTTTCTCTCTCTCTCTTTCTCCCCCCCCTCCTATCTGCTGCTCACCTGGCAAGCTTCAAGCTGTTGTCCAACAACCTCCGGGTAGGCAACCTCGTCTCTTTTATGACTCATGGACTTCAACTCCCAGAATTCCTGAGTCAGCCTAGCTGGGCTAGCTAGCTCTCTCCTGCCCTTCCTGCTTCCTGCTTCCTTCAGAGACGCAGCAAAGGGAGAAGCTCCGCCCAGAAAGCTTTTCAGCTCCTCGGAGAACACTGTGAGTGCACTCTCTTTTACACACACACACACACACACAAAAAAAAAAAAACACACACACACACACACACACACAGAGAGAAGCAGGGAAGTGCAATTGCCTCTCTCTGTCTCTGTCTCTCTCTGCAAAGGCAGAGGAGGCTGGGAGCCACAGGGGAAGGCTCAAAGAGCCGCATGCGGCTCCGGAGCCGCAGGTTGCCGACCTGTGATCTAAGCCATCAAGGCAGTTCTTAAAAGCTTTGGCATTATTTGTAAATCATCATTTTGCCTTGAAAAAAAATCAGGGGAGGGGAAGACTGATTGGAATGTCGGTAATAGAGATCCACTATAGGCCAAAAGAGGTTGACATTCAAGCGGGACAAATGAATAACACAACCAGCTATGCCTTTAAATCAGGTTGGCAAGGCTGGCCAGAGACTATCTCTAAGGTTTTTGGAGGACAAAGAGATGCAGAAGGAAGGCTGATGGCCTGCAGAATAAGCAGGGTGCGTGAAATATGTGGAAGAGAGCTGGTATGGTCTAATGCAGGGGCCTTCAAACTTGGCCCTTTTATGACTTGTGGACTTCAACTCCCAGAATTCCTCAATCAGGCACGCTGGCTGACGAATTCTGGGAGTTGAAGTCCACAAGTCATAAAAGGGCCAAGTTTAAAGACCCCTGGTCTAGTGGTTAAGGCACCAGGCTAGAAAGCAAGAGACTGTGAGTTGAAGTCTCACTGTAGCCATGAATGCCAACTTGCAGACTTTTGGCCAGCCACAGCCCAACCAATCTCACAGGTTTATTATGAGGAAAAGAGGAGGAGGAAGGCATGCTGGATATGCCTGTTGCCTTGAGTCAGTAAAATAACAAAGGCAGGATACAAATATATAAGAAATAGACTCTTCTGGTTCAGATGGGGGGGGGGGGCTCTTGGTTGTTTTATAGGCCACTGTTAAACCCAGTGGTGGGATTCAAATATGTGAACAACCAGATCTCTGTGTGGATGCCGCTTCCGGAAGTCCATTCTGGGCTTGAGCAACAAAAAATTAGCTACCGATTCTGCCAAACTGGTGCGAACCGGCTGAATCCCACCACTGGTCAAACCTATTTTAGGCTGCCATGTCTTTCTTACTCAAAACATTAGGCAATCAACCCACAGGTGAAAGAGTTCCCTCAGGCCATCCAATGGGAACTTGGAAGCTGCAAAAAAAAACCAAAAAAAAAAACCATGAGAGCTGTAAGCCGAGAATGGAAAACATCCTTCTATCACCACCGCAAGTGTTGCGTCTTTCAAGGCATCCATTTCTCATGGTGTAACATTCATTGGTGAGATTACGAAGAGCAGGTCTGTTTACCCTTGTCATCGTGATTATCTCGAATTCAGAACCAACACTGAACAGAGGCTGCAACTTCCTGAAGCTGTTCAAACGGATACCACTGTGACGGGAGTTAATATTTGGCTTAGAAATAATTTAGTTATGTATTTAGTTATGAGACTTATATACCGCTTTTAAGTGCAAGCACTCTCTAAGCGGTGTACACCAGTAAGCAATGTTTATATATATTTACATTGCCCCCAACAATCTGGGTCCTCATTTTACCTACCTCGGAAGGATGGAAGGCTGAGTCAACCTTGAGCCGGTGAGATTTGAACTGCTGACCTGCTGAACACAGTCAGCTAAAGTGGCCTGCAGTACTGCACTCTAACTGCTGCGCCACCTCGGCTCATATATGTCTTTGTCCCTCAAATCCAGTTCCACAGCTCCAATCCAGAAGGAAGATTTTCATATTTTCTTCATATCTAAATAGCGGCTTTGTGTTTTCTTTTTAAAAAGTCTATTTTTCCTACTACTCTGTGCATAGAGACTTCCCTTGATCCAACTATGGACGTTAAGCGGCAAGGCCCTGTCGACATATTGCATTATCTGTTTCCGTAAGCTTTTTTTCTGTTTTTTTGACTCTGCTTTCTTCTGCTCCCCAAGTGATTCCAACTGCCATTTCCTAAGGCTGGTTTTTAAACATTCATTGGACGACAGGAAATAATTAGGCTTCCCCCACAGATCATTTCACTCAAAATAGCAGAGGAAAAAAGCCAACTTAAATCTCGTGTATTTATATCCATAATGAAATTGCTACAATGAAATGCTCTGAGATTTCTCTACAAGGGAAAGGCAGAGAGCTTTGATAGTGAAAAGGTCCTAGGGCTGGGAAGTGAGAGAAGAGAGGTGAGATGGGAAAAGATTTGGGACAGATGTTGCATCGATGCCCTGAAATAAATGCTAATTGCTCAACATCTTAGGCATTTTCTCTTAAGACCTAAGCATAGGTGTTAGATCTTTGATGCTTCACAAGTACAGGTCTAGGTACAGGTCTAATCCCAGTCCAGAAAGAGGTGGTAATGTACACATAGCATGCCTTCGGGAAGGAAAAAAGTCATTTAAAGAAAAAGCAAGAAGTCACAGCAAAGTTCCATTCAGAAATGAATGTATTTAGTCAACTTTTACAAAACGCTAAACCCATCTAAACACTATCATTGAAAGGCAGGGGAAAAAAAAATAAAAGAGAGTTTAATTATTTGTTCGCATGTGAACAGATCTGCTCATAAAGATGGAAAACCCATTTGGATTCAGATCCGATTTCATGCAATTCACTGAAGACTGAGCAGGCTTATGGAAAACTCTTATATATCACACGGAATAGTGGAATTGCCCCAACACAACTGGAAGACACCAGCAAGTCTTTTTTTTTTTTTCATAAAAGCCAAAGGTTTTACTAACTTAAAGCACTTCTGTGACCCGACACCAGGAATACTAGTAACACCTTCTGTCAAATGTTCTGACCTGCCAATGTTCTCCAAGAAGATAAGATCAACCACAATCCTTTATCTGTATTCCAGATTACTTCCTAAAAAGAGTCACACTTATGACTGGCTCAGCTTATTGTTTTCCTGAGGCAATGGAAGCTGCCCTGACATTTGTCTCCTCTGTTTCATTCTCTCTCTGTCTCTCTCTCTGTGTATGTATGTGTTTTTTTCCTGGTTTATTTGTTTTGCACACTATTCCTCTTCCTCCAGCTCTGAAAAATTATTGTGCTTAGTAAGCTTAGACCGCAGGGCAAAACTGATCAAGCTACCAAGATTCTTCTACAGAAATCCTGTCAGCACTTTTAACACCTGCCCTCAACTTCTCCAGAGTACAGCAGAAAGCCTGTATGCATGGTTAGGCTTGTTGGGGGAAATGTCGCAGAAAATCCCAGCAGCCAGAATTACAATATAGGGCTGCGTAGGCAGCGATTGGAAAACATGTAGTAGTGATTGTAACAAACAAACAGTAGGAGTGGATATGCCAACATCTATTCCACACAATTGGTAGTTTTGCTCTAAGTAGAAAGAAGAGGGTAGCAAGGGAAGTCTCTGGCGGTGGAATATGTCAGTGGTGGCGAACCTATGGCACGGGTGCCAGAGGCGGCACTCAGAGCCCTCTCTGTGGGCACGTGCGCCGTCGCCTCAGTCCTAGGCCTTCAGCTGGGTTTTATAAAATCTTTTCGCTTTAGGCCTCCGCCACTGTGTGCAAAAAAAAAAAAAAAAAAGGTTCAATCAGTCAATTTCAACTTCTTGCGGGGGAAAAAAAAGATCTTGCAAAGTTGGAATTCATTGATTGAACTTTTTAGTCCCACCCAGTCTGCCATTACCACCGCAGCCACACCCAGCCAATGGGCCACACCCAGCCAATGGGCCACATCCACCCGGCACTCGACACTGCATAAGTGGGTTTTGGGTTGCAGTTTGGGCACTCGCGATCACTGGAATATGATGTGGGTTGCATTTCCATAGGGACAAATCATGAGAGACGTAATGGGAGGTGAGTGAGAAAATTGTTCCAGCTGATGGACGACCTGCAATTTGGTACCATAAGCAAATGCTATGGTCAGAAGCTCTGAGGTGCTTCTGGATTGAAAGGATTAGCCGGTGATTTCAGTGTTGCCCGGGGGATGCCCAGTTGGGGGCTCCTTTCATGTCCCTGGCAAAAGCTGGAGTGAAGGACAGGAGTGCAACCCCACCCCACGCCAGCACTCGGATCTCAAACGCAGGATCGCTAACCCCCAACCCAGCATCCTAACCATGCAAGCCACTATGCTCCTTTTGCAATTTGGTAAGGTCTATCTTTCTAACCCACAGCCTCAATCTGTCGGTCAGGGTACAGGATTGCTGTTTGCCATTACCTCAAACTCCTCACCATGACCTCAACCTTCACAGAGTTGTATTCAATAAGATTTTGTTCCTCCGTGATATGGAGTAAGTGGTTTTGATTTCATTGGACAAGAGAAGGGATGCACTCTCTCCTCTAAGTTTTCCCATCAGGACTTTGGTGGCCTTGATACCAGGGCTAGGGTGATGACTGCTTGTGAGACTCTGGCTGTGGACACAAGCGTTGCTTCTGTGTTGCATTAGGCTTTAGAGACAGGATGAGCTTGCCTGATTACTGCAGTAAGTTTTCCTGAACTCCTGGATGTTATAAAAATGCTGGTGGTGAATCCCTTACGTCTTAGTCTCCCAACCCTGGAGATCACGATCTGGATGGGCTTGGGAGCTTGTAGTATCCATGGTAGCCATGTTGTCTGCCCCAGATTTTAGGAACAATGCATGTTTACTTCAGGTAATGGAGGGCATCCTCCTCAAGAGGATTTTGTGGTGTATCTGCAAACTTGTATCCAAACTTGTTCAAAGAACTGTAGCTTATTTGCTTATTCTGCTTATTTCCCCTGCAGGTTCCATGTCACATCTGCACAATTCCTTGCAGATAAAACCTTTGGCATGCTTTCAATATTGAATACCACATTGTTTAGTGTCATGAGACAAGCCATGGTTACTTGAGATTCTTTTGAGCATGAGGAGACTGGAGATGTAGCCAAGGCTCTCCACGACAAGATGGAAGCTCAACTCATGCCACACCTTGCACACGTGGACAGAGTATCTCTGGCTAGATTCAAGGAAATGATTAATACCTGTTTGAAATATTAATCATTTCCTTGATTAAGGAAATCTAAGCTACGCTGACCTCTGCAGGGGACACCTCTTGATGCAGCCATCTTAAACAGCTACTGGCTAATTCTCACCCTTTCCTTTTCAGGAGAAGATTTTGGAGAAGAACTTGGAGGAAAGAGATTGTCTAGATCCCTTCAAATCAGGAATCAGACCCAGGCATGAGATTAAAACAGGAATGGCTGCCTTGGGGTATTACCTCTACTGCAACCAGGATGGAAGATGTATGTCTTGACTAGTTCCACCAGTTTTTGATACTATGGGCTATGAGGTCCTACGGAACTTTCTGTTAAGAATTGGGATTTGGCGTCACAGCTATGCAGTGATTGTGCTCTTAAATAGGAGTGCCCACATACCACTACAACCCCATCCTATGAATTCCTGTAGAGAAGGTCCACAGAGGATCTGCACCCTGCACAAGGTAAAGAAACAGAGGGCCCAATGACATGTCTTCTCCGTGATTGCAGGTATACTTTGCCACACCTTGTCTCTCACCTAGCCACACTACCTTTAAAACTTGGCTATTCCGCCCACTCCATTGCTGGCAATCGCAAAAAAGTCACGATACGTCGCAACACATCACTTGACATTGCCAGTTTGACACCCCTGCCATAGAGGAACTGGACAAAATCATATCAGGGCTGCCTTTAGTTGTTTAACTAGTGCAGTGTTTCTCAACCTTGACAATTTTAAGGCATGTGGACTTCAACTCCCAGAATTCCACAGCCAGCATTGCTGGCTGTGGAATTCTGGGAGTTGAAGTCCACATGCCTTAAAATTGTCAAGGTTAAGAAACACTGAACTAGTGGAAGGTTCTTTATATTATATACCATATATTATGTTTTCTATGCAGATATGTTTTTGCTTAATTCTAAACTGCTTTAAGTCCCAAAAAGTAGGCAATATATTTTTAAAACCAATAAAAAAGACACTGAAAATGAGAGCTTCTTTTTGTTCTTCTTTCCTAACACTTCTCTCTAACGTCTAATTAATTCTAAAATAGTCCCTCCTTCTCTCAGAACATTTCAGCCTTTTCCAACCAATCTACAGATATCATATTTTCCCATTTAATACAGCAATGGCCTAACTGCATATTTTACGTATTGGGGTTCGCGGCATTGAAGCGAGACACAAGTTGTTAACCAAGTTCTTCCTTTATTCGTTCCACTGTACTGCTCAGCAAACAAACAGGCGCGCAGGCCTTTTATAGTCTCCTAAGCTCAACCAATCACAAACCCCCTTTTTTGCGCCTTGCGCATGCACGCAAAACCGGCGCCAACCAGTCTAGTCCCAGGCAGCTTTTAGGTCGCCCGGGACCATTTGCAACATTTCTGCCCCTTAATTGTCTGTCTCATTTGTTTAAATGATAAATTCCGCACGAGGATTTTTATTATTTTTAATCTGAGTGACTTCGGTCCCCAATGCAAAAGATCAAAATGAAATTCAGTTTGCAACCTTGAAACATTCCAGAAATGGAACTGCTTATCCTCTTATCAGCTGTCACCATCATCTGTTTATACAGCGGTTTTTATTATGCAAAACTTTTCAGCATCTTTCCCACTGTGGGTCTCCAAACAGGAGGCTGCTCATGAACAATCTCTGCTCTTTGCAAATCCTACATTCAAGCTCTGGAAGCAGTTTAAAACAACACAGGTGGAGCTGTGTTGTTGTAAAGTCAGTAGCTAGTCAACACACACACAATTAAAACACACCTACACAGGACTGCATTTCAACCTTATTCAAACTGAGTGCGAGGGATTCAAATTTGGGAAAGACAAAAGCAGGAGTTTGATGTGGATTTCTTGTATTTACATCCTGCATTTCTTACATGATACTCACAGAGGAAAAAAAATTGGAATATTGATAATACGGAATATTATCAAACTTGGGACTTATTTTATTAATGGCTAGAGGAAAGAATAAAGGATTAAGATTTAAATATGTATTAGCGAATGTAAACTCAGACAGCCGGTTGGTTGAAAAATTATTACTGAATGTACAGGAAAAAAATTAATAAAAACTTTTACAAAAAAAAAAATTGCTCTCCTCCAGCCCTTGATTTTAACCTTTGCACTCCTCGACCTTTTTGGACTTTGAAAATAAGTTGGTTGGTTGACTGATTGATTTGCCACCTTCTTCCCTCCAAGAATTCAAAGTGGTTTCCAATTCAAGGAGTTCCCCCTTCCTGTAATCCCCATCTTGCTACTTCTATAAGATGGGCTGGCCTGAAAAAGACAGCCTGGCCCAAACGCAGAATAACAGAGTTGGAAATGACGGTGGAGGTCATCTAGTCCAACCCTTTGCTCAGGCGGGAAACCCTATACCATTTCAGACAAATGGTTGTCCAATCTCTTCTTAAAAACTTCCAGTGTTGGAGCATTCACCGCTTCTGGAGGCAGGTTGTTCCACTGATTAATTGTTCTGTCAGGAAATTTTCCTTAGTTCTAGGTTGTTTCTCTCCTTGATAAGTTTCCCCCTATTCTTCTTGTCCTGCCTTCAGGACAATAGGTTAATCCTCCTCTTCCTTTTGGGGGTTAACCTATTCAAATATTGGAACCCTCATCCATTTGTAAATATCCTTGCCAAAAAAAATTGCCACTCTGAGGGACTGATAAAAAGTAACACTGAATTACAAAATACTTATTTATCACAAAATGACTTACTATTGCCTGCAGTCCAAACATTATCCTTTTATGGGCCTACTTTATTAAACTCTGATGGTTTTTTTGGGCAAACTTCTAAACACAGCAATGGATTACAACCATCCTTCATTCTTCACATCTAAGAAAGCTTTGAGGACTACATTTGCTTTGTAGCATATCTACTTTTCTTTTCCTTTTTTAAAAAAGAAAAATAATGGTAAAACCTCAGGTAGCACAGAAGCCTGTTAGTTGCCATGGTTACTTTGACATCCCTCAATATCACATTTGGGGCCTCGGGATTATAAAGTGAAAGCTGATTAGTGGTCCAAGACAGCTGAATAAGCTTTCTGGTGAATGAGGAACTGAATTTAGGCTATAGTCCTAAATATAGGATATAGGTAGTCTTCAACTTACAACAGTTCATTTAGTGACTGTTCAAAAAAAATGAGTCATGACCGTTTTTCACACTTATGACCATTACAGCATCCCCATGGTCATGTGATCAAAATTCAGATACTTGGCAATTGACTCATATTTATGACGAATGCAGTGTCCTGGGATCATGTGATCATCTTTTGCAACCTTCTGACAAGTAGAGTCAATGGGGAAGCCAGATTCAGATAGTAACCTTGTTATTAACTTAACAACAGTGATTAACTTAACAACTGTGGCAAGAAAGGTCATAAAATGAGGGAAAATGCATTTAACAACTGTTTCACTTAGCAACAGAAATGCTGAGGTCAATAAATCGAGGACAACCTATAGCATACATGTCAAACACAAGGCCCGGGGGCCGGATGCGGCCTGCGAAGTGGTTTCATGTGGCCCGCGAAGCCATCCTGGAAACAGGGAGGGAATGGACCCCACTGCCTTGGCCCTGGTCCAGGCCGGCTGAAAGCCAATGCACAATTTTGTGGTGGCCATCTATGCTGAAACGCATTCAGTCTTAGCTCCATAAGCCCTCCCCCTGCATGGCCTGAGAGGAACAGTGAGGCTCTTCCAGTGGACCATGCCTTGGCACTTGCCCCGGTCCCACCTCCTTCTGCCAGAGACCCTCAGATCTATCCCACTCCTGCCCAGGCCCCCACAAGCACCCTTGACGCGAACGGTGTGGAGCTGGCCACACCCACCCAGTAGGCCACACCCACTCCATCCTCGCCCACCCAGTAGGCCGCACCCACCCTGGCCACACCCACCCGGTCCCCTGAGGGCAACCACAATGCTGATGCAGCCTTCAATTAAATTGAATTTGACTCCCCTGACCTATAGTTTAAGTGGTCCAGGAAAGGTGACAATGACTAGGAAATTGGCCAGTTCTAGTATCAACGTATTTAGAGGTTAGCCAATTGGGAAAGACCATCCCTATATTTTTTCCAGATGTTCAGGTTGGGTGATGTCATGATGTTTCACTCATTGTTGATAATGGCATTTTCATAGTTTTAGAGAGGGAGGCGTGAATCTGATCCCAGGGATGAATGGAAACTGAAATTGAAAACATGCAATAAAGAAAAAGAAAAGTGACACAAGGAAAGCAAAAGGAGGGATTAAAAAAAATGAGCCTGGAAAAGTTCACTCATACACATTTGAAACGTGCTACATTGAGAATAAGTATGAAGGGGTTAAATAAAAGAGCTGGTAGAAAAACTTCTAAGGAAGCATTAGAAGGAGAAAAATGCTCCTAGATATATATCCAGGAAGAGAGTTCTCAGAAAAAAAAATCTTTTTCTTGGGATTGAGAAAAGGCATCTGTTGGACAGCTGTGGACAGCAGTGAAATGGAGGATACAAGCAATGACATATGAGGAAGGACGGGACAGAAAATAAGCTGGAGCAAGGAAAGCGAAGAACTTGAACAATAAGAGACAGCAACACCCCTCAGGTTAAATTGAACAGAATCTTTGCAGTTTTCTTGGCAGTATTATGGAAACAACTTCCTTGTCTTTCCAGCAACCAAGTGGATGAATAGGAACACGATTCAAGCTCTAACCAAAACCAACCAAGATCAGAGATCAGCCAGGGTTAGCTAAGAGCAGAGGCAGATTTATGCCTAAGAAGAAGTTTTCCAGTTGGTAATCCTTAAGCATCTCAGGCCAGCAAAATGGCGACTTGTAAAAGCTTAACACAATCTAAAACTGATAGAATGAAGAAACTGCAAAAACAGGCCCACTTTTATGGACTTTGAATTATTGTAATAAGTGTTTTCTGGTGAGACCATCTATCAGGGCAACCTGGTCTACCCTAAATATGGGACGGAGCATACTAGTTCTGCTTTCAGCCCCAATCTAGGAGCCTTCACAGGCAGTGAAGTGTGTCTCAAATTTAAATTTACCATCAACAAATTAAAGGGAGACTAGTATAGCTATTTCAAGCTATTTGGCTCTCGTCAGCTAGCCACACCCTTCTGAGATTTGAACCTGGGCCACTTGCATGTTAGGCACATGTATTAACTTATTAAATTATTGTAATACTTAACTACATAACTAGTTAGAAGATTTATAGGAAGTTCAGGAATGTTGTCAGATTTTCCTCTGCTTAATTTACGTTAATTTTACTTAATAAATATAAACAGGGCATAAACCTAGGTCAGCCTAGCGTGAGACTCTTCCAAAATGCTGGATTGAAACTCTTAATCTTCCTATTTATGAGGGCCTTGGGGGATGGAGGGGATGAGAATTACAGGTGATGTTGACTTACAACAAGTCATTTATGGACCATTCAAAGTTACAGCGGTACTGAAAAATGTTTTACAGACTTACGACCGTTGAAGCATCTCTACAACATGATCAAAATTCAACTACTTGGCAACTGACTTATATTTATGACACTTGCAGTGTCCTGGGGTCATGTGATCCCCTTTTGCGACCTTCTAACAAAAAAGGCAATGGGGAAGCCAGATTCACTTAACAACCATGTTACTGATTCAACAATTGCAGTGATTCACTTAACAACTGTGGCAAGAAAGGTCGTAAAATGGGGCACAAGCCCCATAACAAACATCCTGCTTAACAACAAAAATTTGGGGGTCAATTGTGGTCATAATTCGAGGACTATCTGTATAGTCCATTGTAGTTGGGACATGGTTGAGTGGGGACAGGCTACCTTAATGTTTTATGGAATAACTATACAAGGCAATAGAAGTCATTGTTTCAACATGTTACTTGTGAACAGTACAAGATGTTCTTTGATCAGAGATAAGTAGAAACTTGAGGATGGGGAATAAGTATGACAGGAGGAATTTTTATGGCAGCAAATTCTCAAGTATGATGGACTTTGTTTTAAATTCAGTACTGAATTATTGCTGCAAGCAGTAATAAACTAGAGAATCAATTAAGTAACTGAAACGTCATTGCTGCACGTCATTAAAATTCAAAGATCTGGGTTTTTAAAAAGGTTTACACAAAGATCATCTCAAAAGGAATAAAAAGAAAGAAGAACCAATGTATCAATTGCTATGTCTGCTGGAATCACAGAAATATACGGACCTCTGAGGTCTTCTAAACCAGGGCGTTTCAACCTTTTCACCCATTGTACCACTTTTAGGATATGGCAATATCCGAGTACCACCAGTCGCCTAGCAAGGTGTCAAAAACTTAATGACCCAAAAAAAAAAGGAAAAAAGTGATAAAGTACAGGTAGTCCTTGACTTACAACAGTTCGCTTAGTGACTGAAGTTACAATAGCACTGGAAAAAGTGCCCCCCCAAGGCACAGCCGAGCAAGACACCTGCCTGCGGTGCTCTTCCTCCTGTCCGAGGTTTTCATTGTTATGAGGCATTTCTGTTGAGGATTCACAGCGGAGGTGGGGTGGGAGGGTGTTTGGTTTTTATTCCCCCCATCTGCTGGGTGGTTGCAGCAGGTTTTGGTCACTTCACATGACCCTGGGACACTGGGACCATCATAAATATGAATCAGTTGCCAAGCATCTGAATGTAAATCACAAGACCCTGGAGATGCTGCAACATTCCAGTTGATTGGTGCTTCTTCTGGGCTCAGTGGAAGCGCCAGGATCAGTGCTGCTTTCCAGCTGATCAACGCTTCTTCTGGGCTCAGCAGAAGCGCCAGGATCAGTGCCGAGCTCCAGCTGGAGCCTGGGGGTGATCCTGGTGCTTCCGCTGAGCCCTGACAGCCCCGAAGAAGCATCGATCAGCTGGAAAGCGGCACTGATCCTGGGGCTTCTGCTGAGCCCTGTCAGCCCTGCAGCTCCAGCCATCTCTCGCTCAGGCTTATGCGGTACTGCCACCAGTTCAGCTCATTCCCCTCCTCCGCTACCACTTTTCTAGGATGGTTGCGTACCACCTGCCAGGTGCCAATGTACCACAGGTGGTACCCGTACCACTGGTTGAAAAGCCCTGTTCTAATCTAACCCTCTGCTCAAAGCAGGAGCCTTATATCATTCCAGTCAAATGGTTGTCCAGCCTACCATTTGTAGCCCATTTGAAAGCAAGTCAGGTCTCTGTCCTGCAGTATGGAATAAATTAGAACTGTAAAGAAATGAAGGCATGATGAGATTACTGGATTTAAAAAAAGAATAATTATTGGGCAAACCAAGAAGGGAGTTAGCTCCATAACTGTAAGCAGACAAAATTATAAACTCTAGATCAGAGGTCCTCAACCTTTTGGGTACCAGGGACCGATTCCATGGAGAGAGGTTTTTCCACGGACCGGAGAGTGCATGGTTTTGTGTGCTGCCTGGATCCTGTGGATAGGGCTTTCCTTCTTTGTGCAGCCCGGTTGCTGGCATGCCACAGCCCGGTACTGGTCCAAGGACCTGGGGTTGGGACCCCTGCTCTAGATAATATGTTAAGGCTGCTGCATCTTGTGGGTGAAGCGATCCTTCAAATCTTTCAGAAATTGGGATGTCTCTTATAGAAAAACAGTGACTGGGCACATACAAAAATATATGTAGAATATCTCTGCTAGCTGTAGTTCGATGAAAACTACACCTTAAAGGAGGTGATAAGAGTTTGGGGATCATTATTTGATTGGCAAGACTTCCAATATCTCAGGGGCTGCCATAAAGAAGAGGGAATCAAGCTATTCTCCAAATCGCCTGAAGGCAGGACAAGACGCAACGGGTGGAAACTAATCAAGGAGAGAAGCAACCTAGAACTAA
Organism: Crotalus tigris; assembly: GCF_016545835.1. Classification (NCBI taxonomy): domain Eukaryota; kingdom Metazoa; phylum Chordata; class Lepidosauria; order Squamata; family Viperidae; genus Crotalus; species Crotalus tigris. The sequence goes on from NW_024100482.1 coordinate 69,692, forward strand.
GGAGAAACTTCCTGACAGTGAGAACAATTAATCAGTGGAACAGCCTGCCTCCAGAAGCAGTAAATGCTCCAACACTGGAAGTTTTTAAGAAGAGACTGGACAGCCATTTGCCCAAAATGGTGTAGGGTTTCCTGCCTGAGCAGGGGGTTGGACTAGACGACCTCCAAGGTCCCTTCCAACTTTACTACTATTATTATTATTATTATTATTAAGACCTCTTTTGCTATAACATGTTATGTGAATATTAAGCCACAATTAATTAAGCTTCCTACTAAGCCATAGGTCTTTGCAATGAATTCTTTATTGAACTTCAAACGTTTGGTTTTTTTTTTTCGAAGGACATAATTTGATATGAGGACATGGACAGAACTGATGAAGTTGCATGTCTCCCAAATTATTGATACTGTGAATCTACAGTCCGTGTCCAGTCTGATTTAAATCTGATTTATAGGACAAATGCAAGCCACAGTGAATATGAAAAAAATCTAGTTGAGTGGAACATGCTGTGGGAAGAAACTCATGCTGATCCAAAGCTTGACTGCATAACTCCTTGATTTATTTAATGCTGGATACAAACTAATCGATTAAGTTACACAATATATTGTTAAAAAGGCAGAAATCACAAACAGCTAAGGACCACTTGCAATACCTAAACTGTATTTGGAAAAAAAAACGAAAGAAAGCCTGGGACACATATCCAGCAGAATTACAGAGTAATGGATTTGTAAGGGACCTTGGAGGTCTTCTAGTCCAACCCCCTGCTCAAGCAGGAGACCTTATACCAGGGGTAGGCAACTTTGGCTCTTTTATGACTTGTGGACTTCAACTCCCAGAATTCCTGAGCCAGCCATGCTGAGGGGAAAGGGAGAGGTTTCCAAGCTGAGCCAAACTGGCTCAGGAATTCTGAGAGTTGAAGTCCACGAGTCATAAAAGAGCCAAAGTTGCCTACCCCTGACCTATACTGTTGAGTCCTTGGCGAAAAGCAGACGCGAGAAGCAGTTGTAGTTCTCAGGTTTCCTTTTATTCTGTGTTCAGCTTACAAGTGAAGGCTTCAGCAACGCCCAAAAGCTCCTAGTCTCTTATATAGGCAGTTCCCGGGTAATTGTGTTACTTTTCCCGCGCCAGCACCCGCGCATGCGCACAGGTGCTGGCGACAGCCTGTCTGGTCCCGGGCAGCTTGCACCTGCCCGGGACTGCCCGCAAACGCCCCGAGCCCGTTTGCAAGGCTCGGGACATAACATATACCATTTCAGACAAATAGTTGTCCAATCTCTTCTTAAAACCTCCAGTGTTGGAGCACCCACAACTTCTGGAGGCAGGTCCTGATTAATTGTTCTGTCAGAAAATTTCTCCTTGGTTTTAGGTTGCTTCTCTCTTTGATTAGTTTCCATCTGTTGCTTCTTGACCTGCCTTCAGAATAAGTTGACCTATTTTCCAAAGAGTGCAAGGCACAATAATGAAGATGGGTTTTTCAAAACTCCTCTACTGGACTTCTTGTAACAATAATAACAAAAGTTTTCAGACAATAGCTAGGATAAGATTTCCGTCAGATATTTCTCTTTGCAGAACTCGGTTTATATGGAGAAATACTGAAAATCAGAAACATTACCAACTATAGACGAACACCATTTTATTCCCACTTCCTACTTGCATAGCTGAAATCTAAAATCGGATATAACAGATTTAATACGTTGTAGCATGTTAAATAGGACCAGGTTAGATATTATATAGACTTCAAATGATGAAAACCTAATATTACAGAAAGAATTTCAACTCAAAGGAAAACAAAACGTAGAGTTACGGGTTGCGACCGAATAAATGGCTTTGCTTCTACTTCTTCAGATTTTCACTTCTTTGAAAGTCAAAGCAGATGCACTATCCTTGTTCAAATTCACTGTGTCGAGGTCTTAGTCCAATTTTCAGGTCAACAAAAAGTGAGGAAGAATGTTCCCCTCCTGTGGATTTACAATTTTCAACACTCCTTACTGATGGTAGCTTGGCATTTCAAGTCTTACCTCCTACGTGGTCGCATATAGATAAAATAACCTTCCTGCCTACTAATAGGCTTTTAAAGGTTTCTTTGCACTGGTGCTTGGAGAGTATTTTAACAGGTTTTGGAAGCACCTTGCTCTGGGTAATCAAATGTTATAATTGCCAGCATGTCTCTATATAACAATTTGAAAAAAGGTGAAGTCAAGCAAGTCGCAATTATTAGTGAAGGCTCACCAAGACCAATAACCTTGCAGAAACAGATTGAAAAATGAATATTTCATACACCCTGCTGCCCAGTCTCTTGAAAAATTAGCATCTAGGTGCAAAGGCAAGGAGTTTTGAATAAGGTTACTACTTCAGTAGAAGATCTCCAGAAAATCTCAGGGTCATAGGCTAGACTGAGAACTGGTAAAGCATTCCAAAAGAAGTCCATTTGCAAATCAACTCCAGATTATTGCTCCAAAAACTCTATGGAGGCATTATGTATAAATGAGTCTTAAATTCAGGATCCAATCTGGGACAGTCACCGAGACCAGTGGTTTAGTCTTCTGAGCTTTCAGACTTGTTCTGGAGCCCATCCCTGGGTAATTTCTCTCTAGAAAAATGTGTTAACAGGTGTTCTGGAATGTGTTACACACATTCTGCTAGAGAGAAGTTCCCTGAAGATGGGCTCCACAACGAGTCCAAAAACTCAGAAGATTAAACCTCTGGTCCCAGTGACCGACCCAGATTGGATCCTGCAACATTATTCCGGGACACGTATATTAAATTCAGTTTGAAGGAGATGCTATCCTCTCTTTTTCTGGTTACAAAAACACATCAGAAACCTGTGCAGGGAGCCTGTGAAATTCCACATTTGGTTAACAGTAAATATAAATAGAAAGACTATACAGGTAGTCTGTGATTTATGATTGTTCACTTGCCAATGGTTTGAAGCCAGGGGTCTTCAAACTTGGCCCTTTTATGACTTGAGCACTTCAACTCCCAGAATTCCTCCACCAGCATGCCTGGCTGAGGAATTCTGGGAGTTGGTCCACAAGTCATAAAAGGGCCAAGTTTGAAGACCCCTGGTTTGAAGTTACCATGACTTACAAGCTGTCCTCGAAGCTATATCCCTTGCACTATCTCCACAATCATGTGATTACAATTCAGACGCTTGGCAACCGGCTCAGATGTATGACAGTTACCGTGTCTTGCAGTCACATGATCATCATTAGCGACCTCAGTTGTCTTCAGACAAAATTCAAACAATTGAGGGAGCTGGATTTGCTTAACAACTATGTGACTTACCGAACAACTGTCATAAACAGGTGGTAAGAGCCGTGGTGGCATAGTGGTTAGAATGCAATATTGCAGACTAACTCTGCCCATTGCCAGGAGTTCGATCCTGATGGGGCTCAAGATTGACTCAGCCTTCCACCTTTCTGAGGTCACTAAAATGAGGACCCAAATTGTTGGGGACAATATGCTGATTCTGTAAACCAGAGAGAGGGCTGTAGAGCACTATGAAGCGATATATAAGTCTGAATGCTATTGCTATTGCTAAAAATGGTTGTAAAATCAGGCTCGGTCACATGGTGTCTTGCTCAACAATCACATCATTTAGGGACAGAAATTCTGGTCACAACTGTGGTCATATGCCAAAGACTACCTATATTTAGAGACCTATCCCGACCTTACAGCAGGATTTCCCTCTGCCCATAAAATGGTTAAGGGGAGATACAAAGAGAACTCACTGTTCCTGAAGTGTAAATACAGGAAATACTTGATTTCCACTACAATGTGCTACTTTTCAAGCTGACTGATTTATGAAAAAAATATATATACTTGTTAAAAGCAGATCATTCAAGGACATCTCCCAAGCAGAGGAGGGATCCTATGAGACTTTGGAAGATTGTTTTTCCTCTTTGTCAATGAGAGTAAACCTTTTTATAAATGCTTATTATTTTTTCCATGGTGAACTGTCAATCAACCACAGCTTATATTACTGATTTGTATTTTAAATCAGAGGTCCCCAATCTTTTGGGCACCAGGGACTGGTTATATGGAGAGAGATTTTTCCGTGGAATGGAGTGGGTGTGGTTTTGTGTGCTGCCTGCATCCTGTGGATGGGGCTTTGCTTGTTTGTGCGACCCGGTTGCTGGCATGCCGTGGCCCGGTATCAGTCCACAGACCGGGGGTTGGGGACCCCTGTTTTAAATAATCATGTTACCATAGTAATGGTATCGAAAAAGCAAGAATTCTGGTATCAGCTTAAGGTAAATGCAAAACTTGTAATTTTCTTTGCTTCCAGCTATATTCTCTCCCACCCACAATTAAATTGTATGCAGAAAATGGCAATTTCCTGAGATGGAAATTAATTAAAATACAGAAAGAACTCACTTTAGCCATGACTTCCTTTGCTGCTTCCTGTATTATTGATATATTTAGGCTACAAATTGCTCATGATAACTAAATCCCGCATTTGGATGTGTGATGAGCAATGCCATATTAAAAAAAAAAACTCCAGATAATAAACAGGGCTGGGCTTTGAAGAGCTGCTTCCATCTGACAGTGTTTTGAGCAAAACAGCCCTTTGAAGTGGTTTTGCAAAATAGTGCGGACTCTTCTCTGAACAGCAAAGCTAAACTAAAGGTACCGCGCCCTTGAAGTATTGGAGAAGTCTTCAGAAGGCATTCAAAAGTGTCCAGGGAGCTAAATCACATCACTGCCATGCCTTGCGAGTACCCAATAGATCAGTGGTTCTCAACCTTTTTAATGCCGTGACTCCCAACCAGTCGTAAGTTGAGGACTATTCAACCGGTCGTAAGTCGAGGACTACTCAACTGGTGCAGCACCGTTTGCAGAATGGGACTTTTGGAGGGCTCAGCAGGGCAGAGATAGCCTGGATAATTCCTATTGGCTTTTGAAAGCCAATAGAATTAGACTCTATTCAAGAGAGTCTATTCTATTGGCTTTCAAAAACCAATAGAATAAAAGGGAGTAGCACAGCTAAGGAAAAGGGGAAAAAAATGGCAGACTGCGTTGTTTGGGGACCCCCGTGAAATGGTTGTTCGACCCCAAATGGGGTCCCGACCCACAGGTTGAGAACCACTGCGATAGATAAATGTTCACATTTACACATCTCTGTGGGATTCCATTTGTCAATGGAAATGAAACAGTTCGAAACCCCTTTGAATTCATAGAGCAATTGAAGATGTGGGTGATGAATCTGAGGTCAAAGTCAAGAAAACCTGGTGTCAAATACTAACTAGGCCACTAATCCAATGGGATAAATACTGTATATAATGGGATAAAAAGCAACAGAAGAGGAAAACTTGAGCAAGGCATTGATGCATCATAATGTGTCATTCAATGGCCAAATGTAGTTCAGAAGTTCACTAAGGTTTTCTACTGTCATCTTCCAGTAAACATGTATTGAAACATGTGTCCCTGGGAGGAGAGGCCAAGGACACAAGCGCCACCATGTGCATCATGGTGTCATCATTCAAATGGTATGGACTGGGTAGTTTTATATAATTCATACCATTTGTAATTTACATTAAAATTACATAATTCACATCATCAAGTATTAGTTATATAATTACTGTTGAGTTATGATATGAATGCCCATCATGTCTTCTCATGGATGCTTGTGTGTATTTAAGATGCACGGTCTTAAACTGCCATCAAGAATAATAACCATTAATCACCCAGCTCCTTTTCAAAACCAACTGAAATTGGTGCTTAAATGCCAATTTAATGATAACAATGGTTTATGGCTTAGCCAAATGCATTAGCTAAGCTAAATCAGTTTGGTATGTGGTATAAACCCAGCCATTATCTCTCTGCCATTGGAAAATGAAACATGAACTAAATCCACTGACACCTTAGAATTCAAGATAGGATACAAAGATCCACAATAATATCACAAATTTCTCCATTCTTACATTGAGCCTCAAGTCTCCCTACCTTTTTCCTTGCTGCCAGGAACTCCAGTTAATCCATCTTACAAAAACAATTTTCAGAGCTCTATCAAGCTCTCCTGCAATTACTTTTAGGTAAGTAACTATTTGAAATGATTCTTCTCTTTAGCTTCCTGGATAGTTCTAGGAGAAAATCTTGATTACCTTGTGGTGCCAGTGTTGCATAACAGCTCATTAATGTCAAAGCTCACCTTTTGTTCAGCAAGACAGCCTCTGCCCAAGAGTCAACTTTGGTATTCTTTGCCAAGGAAACTATCAGACTGAGAGAAAACAAGTCCCTTGAGAAGCAGTGAGGTAGACACTGTTAACCAGAGGCTGAAAAAGGACCAGCTTAATAGATAGCAGAGAGGTGTGTCCGTCCAGATTCTGACATCACTTGTCATCCCATAACCCACATCATCATCAAGAGCCTGGAATTTGCTCCTCTCTCTGGCCAGCAGTCCTGCATGGAACGGATCTTAGTCTTCCAAATAGCTCAGATCTTCTGCTTGGGGGGAAGTCTTAGTATCAATTTTTTCACTTCCAGTTAAAGAATCTGGCTGCTAATGACGAGAAACAGTTCTGCTGAAGAATGTGAAGAGTTACCACACAGTACCTGACTTGATGGATAAATCAATAATAGTGAACTAAAGAGGTAAATTATCTGATAAGCTTTAAAGCTGTTATGCTGGCATACTTAGCCCTGGATACTGTCAGGGATAACTTACTTGAAGCTGGATTCCATAACATGCTCAATTCAAGATCTACCTTCTAGTTTCCTGAAAGATTTCTAGCTCCACTAAACAGGCTTATGTATTTCTATTTTGGTCTTGGATACTCTTGACTAAGAGCAAAAACTCATTGTTAGGGCTTGGAATTTTCTTTCCAGAACAAACCACACTAACTGTGGATAATTTTTTCTTACATAACTTTTTTAGAACAAGGCGTGCTTTCCAGTGCTCTTGATATGGTCCACTCCAGGAACAGAGTTTTGCACAGTCCTATTCTTGAATAACTGTAGAATTTCCTTGGGTGGTACTATTTGAATTTGCTTTATTATTTCACCAGGGTGCTGCTATGTTTCTTATTACATATCCTTCTCCCAACTTACATTCACCTGGACTGACCCTGCTTTCTGATCTGAAAAGAAAAAAAACCCACAGGAGGACTCCGTTTAGATTTAGTAAGGTGGCAAGTCCAGGAGGTTAAGAATGCCAGAGAAATGATTATATAAGGAAAACATTCTCACAAAAGTCTATGTATTATGGTCAATTCATGTGGTTGCAACCTATTGTCACAACAATAAACTGATTAATTGTTGCTATGGTCAACGCACTCGACCTATGAGTGTTGGACTTAGACATACTTCTCCTTTAAAAATAAAAATTCAGTAGCCATTTATTTTTCAGCACGTTGAATGGGATCAGTGAACCATGCCAAAGCAATATTCAATCCAGCAATAAGGAAGTTGTTTCATCTGCTTTAATTTTAGCCTTCTTTCTGCCATTTTCTGCTAAAAGAGGAAAGGAGCAAAATGCCAGGCGAATCACAATACTCTTCCCTACTTTTTTTAAGCATTCAAAATCCAGCTGCAAACCTCTTTGGATTGGGGTCGTTATATTTGTGGGAATGCACAGCAGTACAATTACAGAGTAGACCAACAGAATGTGTTAACGTATCAGGCTGCTGAACAGAAGTCTCAACCCTTAGCTAACGGTTGCAAATTGGATGAGCTCTCACTTCTGTTTTTCAGACTGTCATTATATGGACGGACGCCATGGTTTAGTATATTTTCAAGCAGTTAATCCGGAATAAGGGTGATGAGTAGGGGGCTTGTACAGGCAAAGCCAGAGATCCCTGACTTTAGTGGTCTTTCAAATGTCACTTCCCCTTTGGCTGCATGGCGTCACAAATAGGCTAGGTCTGCATTCCCTCTCTGCAAATCTGCACACACCTACTTTCTGAAGCCGGCTTGTAAACTAGCTGAGATGCACAGACTGCAGTGCAAACTAAGGCAATCTCTTCCAAGACATGACAACTGAGAAGCCGATACACCATGCCCAAGGGCCATTTCATAATAGCTTTCCATATTAGATCAAAGGATTCTTATTTTACAAGCTTCTTTGGCTCCATAATTTATTAAGTAGGGATTGTTTCAGCATATAATATGAAGGTGGTAAACACAGCTCCCATTCCAAACTTTTGAAGGACCCAAAGTTAATGAACATTGATAGATTTACCTCTTTTCAAGTGCTTCAGGTAGCTGTATTCCACCAGCTGTTGCAACATCTTCTATCCTTTGGACTGACTGGCTTGCGTAATCTTGTCTTAAAACTCAGCAGGTCTTCCTCTTCAAGCAATATTTGAAATTAAACTCCTTGGAAGTATGTGCTATTTTATTAATATTTAATTAACTTATTTTGATCCTTTGATTGAGCCAGAAGCAACATGAAGCAAGAGGCATCCCCTGAAGGTTAACTACGTGGTAGATAGAAATGCCTAATGAATTTGTTTGGGCTTTTACTGCAACATCAATCTCCACCCTGTAGCAGAATACTCCTTTTGAAGGAGTCAACACATAAAAATGCTTCTACCTGTATCTGAGCTGCATAACAGAAAATAGAAGCAGAAGTACCAAGAATATGACATTGGTCATCATTGTCATCTAAGAAAAAAAATTATCTAATAAGAGCAGGTCTTGAGACTAGGAGAGGGTAATGGAAAACCACTTGGGTACTGTTATCAAGAAAATGACAGATGTGTACAAGAAGTCAGGAGGAATCTAGCTCAGCTTGAAAAAAAAACCCCTCTTTTACAATCTATTGCAATTGCTGCCTGAGACTCTTATGGAAAATGTGACATTTCCATTATTTGACTGTTTTTATTCACCTTCTCTAGGATTTCAAAAGTATGGCGTCTACTTAAGAGATCAATGAGCTTCAAAGGAACTGATCTCTCACATTTAAAGTACTGCAACAGAAAGCCACAGTGGCATGTGCTTCAAGGTCTCCAATTATACAGTAGACCTTGGCTAGTCTTGTTCGTGAGTCACAAGGATCACAATCACAAACACTCTTAAAACCAAAAATGTAAAACTACTGATTCAAGGCCCTGATACTTGAATGCAAAATATCACATATGATTTAATCTTGTCATATTTAGGTCTTGAACATTGATTTGCGGGCTTCTAAAGATACATACATCACTGTGTCACCAGGAGCCCTGGTGGTTAGAATGCAGCATTGCAGGCAAACTCTGCTCACAGCCAGGAGTTTGATCCTAATGGGGCTCAAGGTTGACTCAGCCTTCCATCATTCCAAGGTCAGTAAAATGAGGACCTAGACCCATGGTGGTGAACGTATGGCACGCGTGTTACAGGTGGCATGCAGAGCTCTCTCTGTGGGCATGCATGCTGTTGCCCCACTCCTAGGCCTTCATCTGGGTTTTATAAAACCTTTTTGCTTTAGGCCTCCACCGCCATGTGAAAAAAAAAGGTTCAATCAATCAGTCAATTTCAACTTCTTAAAAGATCTCGCAAAATTGGAATTGATTGATTGAACTTTTTAGTCCCACCCAGTCTGCCGTTACCACAACCTCGCCCACCAAATGGGCCATGTCCACCCAGTACCCGACGATACATAAGTGGGTTTTAGGTTGCAGTTTGGGCACTCAGTCTCTAAAAGGTTCGCCATCACTGACCTAGACTATTGGAAAGCAACATGCTGGTGTTGTAAATTATCCAAAGAGTACTTTCAGGTGGTAGATAAATTTAAGTACTACTGCTATTGCTATAAATATCAAAATATGCGTTTAATTTAATTAAAATTACAATACACTGGAATGTCACTGTTGCTTGGGTTATCTTTTAAGCACAGACAATATTCAAAAGGCCAATTCCTATAGCCTAGATTACTACAGTAGCTCATTGCAAAAAAGATCCAAATCGCTACGGTGGACACCATAATTAAAACAGCACAAAGTTCCATTTCTCTGAATTCTTTTATTATTCCATTTGCCCAGTTGTGGCTATTGTTCCCATTGCCCTGATCAGGATGGCTGGAGGAGAGAGGTGCAAATACCTTGCTAGAACAGCAGGTATTCGTACTTGCATAGAAACCGACGTTGATCAGTTCAGCCTTTCTACTCAAGAGAATGAAGACGTCACATGTACAGGAGCAGCTCATTCAGCCCCATGGCAACCACACCAAACAAAAGGGCAAATCAATTCAAGGAGTCCTGTTCTTTCAATGAAAAGGACAGGAGGAGGAAGTCTCTCTCTTCCAACACCATCCTGTCCAGCACTGGCTACCATCCCATAATGCTGGATATCTTGGCTGGCCTGCTTGGGGAGGGGGGCGGTTAATGTAGTGGGATTCCTGAGCTGTAATTGCAGCTGTCAAGCAATCGCCATTTGCCAAATGCACGTTTATTCGATCAAGGGAAGGCGATACAGCCACCTAATAAGATTTTGGGTTAGTGGGCTGTTACTGTATTACACTGACCTGATTTGCAAGGCATAAGGTGGTTAAGACTCTAAAACCAGGCTGTAGGTTCAAGTATGTGGTTAAAACTTGGGGACTGTGGTTTGTGGTAAGTTTACTCGCCTACATCACAGTCATCCCAATTCAGATGGTCAATTCATTTCCCTTTCCGGTTTCCTGATTGAGAGATGGGGAGAGGCAAAGCTGAAGACTGCATTTATTTCTTATTTGGTAAAGCTGCATTCCACATTTTCTCTAGAAAGTTAAGAAAGCATCAATCCTGTGAGGTCAACTTTGCTGAGAGCAACTAGCCCAAAGTTATCTGGACTTGAACGTGGATGATCCCAAGGCCTGGTTCCAGACCTTCACTGCTATATTACAATGGTTCTTGATGGTACCATCTAGCTGCAGGATGGCCACCCTCCCTTGGTATTTACTTCCTCGTCATCACAGCTTCCACAAGTGTGTTGAGAGTGAAATTTCCAAAATGTCCAAACAGCACATCCTCTGATAGGTGAGCATTAGGCACTGTAGCGAGTGGTGGCGCAGTGGTTAGAATGCAGTATTTCAGGCTAATTCTGCTCACTGTCAGAAGTTCAATTCTGACCGGCTCAAAGTTGATTCAGCCTTCCATCCTTCCATGGTCGATAAAATGAGGACCCAGATTGTTGGGGGGGGGGCAATATGCTGAATCTGTAAACTGCTTAGAGAGGTCTGTAAAGCACTATGAAGCAGTATATACCGTACTTTCCGGCGTATAAGACAACTTTCTAAAGCGTTGAAATCAGCGCCGAAGTCGGGAGTCGTCTTATACGCCGAGTCATCTTATACGCCGGAAATAACGGTAGTTTCTGACGTATAAGATGACTTTCTAGGCATGCAACTCAGCGCCGAAGTCGGGGGTCGTCTTATACGCCGGGTTGCCTTATACGCCGGAAAATATGGTAAGTCTAAGTGCTATTGCTATTAGGCGCTGTGGTTCCAACACATAGAGATGCTGCCAAGTTGAGGAAGGCTGTGTTAATACTTAACTCTGTGCAATTGTGCAATTTCCTTCTGAATGAGAGCTTGGAAAATCTGGTTAGCCTGATTATTGCTTCACAGATATTGCCGGAGACTATGATTAAAAAAATAAAGGTGAAGTAGAATGTTGGCTAAAGCCAGCAAAGAAAGGTGTGAATTTAGGGTAGGAAGGTGAGGGAGCATAGTATCTTATGACTGCTACTTACAACAGACCTTAATAAACACATTGTTCTCTACTCCATGCAAACCAAATATTATTTTGCCTTTTTTTTAAAAAAAATCTTTTTTTTAAAAAGAAAAAATCTTTTAACAGATCACCTGAATCACAAAGCTATCAGCTACTGCTTCTTTGTAAGGATGGAGACACTCAAGTTAGTGAATTACAGGATTTGCTGCAAAATCTCACTTCTAGAACGGAATTGCACACCCACGGCCAATAAAAGTGTTGTGCTACTAGGCAGATTCATTACCTGCAACATATCCTTGGTACATAACCTACAGACAGAGGGCAAAACTTTCTCTTTTTCTCCTCTAAATGAAGCAGCACTTTAGTATGTCTCCTTATATAGCAAAAACTTGGGAGCTTGTTTGTGTTTGGCAAGAGACAATGCCAGAAAGCGCAATTGTGTACAGGAGGAAAAAGATAAAGGAGAATAGCTAATGATGACAATCAACAGTAGCCTGTACAAAAGTTTCATACATGCCTTGAGATGTTGCGCTGTGCAAAGAGAAGGCGGAAACTCTTGATTTGGGTAATAATACAACTTTATTGCCTAGGAAGACATTTGCCTCTGTGAAGTCTTTATAGCTGTTAATTATGTGTGTGTAACATACTAGAAGCCCAAGATCTTCCCCTTGAGGGCATTTATAGCTTTCTAAGTTCCATTTGCTACTCTAAGTGGTAAATATAACAAGATTGACCAATATTTCCCCTTACAAATGTGTGCCTTTGAACTAGTTGGAGTGATAAGGACATTCTCTCTCTTTTATTCAGACATGTGCTCTCCACCATTGTATAAATAGATTGGTATTTATGTTGGTTTGTTTATGGAAGAAGAAAAAATCCAGCAGCCAAATTCCTTCGTGATACTGAATGAGGAAGAAGAATGATTTAGAAACCTGTTATTCAATCGGAATATTTTTTCTTCCTCATTCAGTAGCAAGAAAGAATTTGGCTGCTGGATTTTTCTTCCATAAACAAAGAAACAGACAAACATAAAGATCAATCTATTTGTGGTCATAAGTTGAGGACTACCTATAGATCAGGATAAGGCAAAGGAAATCCAAGAGTCAGACAAATAAACTAGCAAGGTATGTCTGTGACGCAGTTAGATTTAAGTGGGGAAAGTCTTTAACCAAACGAGAAGCAAAAGAGGCAGGTTCGACATTTGTTTTCAGAAATCCAGGGTTTCATGGAGAACCAGTTAACTCTCTCGAGACCAATTAAGCCAATCCCAAATCACGTCCAATAGAGCTGGAGTTTGTTTATACATCAACAGTATGCTCTTGTGTGTGTAAAAACAAACACCTTTCCTGGCTGCTTGATTTTGCTAAATGACTGGCAGAGCGTCCTTAAAAGGCAAATATATCTGGAGACTTCCCGTGCATATCAAAGAGGAAAAGCTGAAAAACCAACTTTTACCTTACGCTGTTCTGCCTTTCATATGTTCAGATATGCCTATTTCTACTGAATTTAGATCTTTCTTCACAAATACCTTATGCGGGCCAGAAAGAACGACTATATCTTTTTCTCCACAGGTGCAAACCACAATCCACACGCCAAGCTGAGAGGAAACCCACCAAGTTGCAGGTGGACTTGGCTTAATGGCTGCCCTGTTTAGAGACTGTTTGAGGTTATGATGGCTCTGAAAAAGTAACTTTACAACTCTATTCTCACACTTACAATTCTTGCAGCATTCCATGGTCATGCAGTCGCCATTGGCACACTTCACAAGAGACTTCCAAAGAGCAAAGTCAATGGAGAAGTCACCAGTGAAATTGTTAGTTTTGGTCCTATGATGTCTCACTTAATGGCTGCAGGTGTTAAGTGGAAGTGAGGTCATAACAGAATAACAAAGTTGGAAGGGACCTTGGAGGTCTTCTTGTCCAACTTCCTGCTCAAGCAGAAAACCCTATGCCCTTTCAGACAAATGGTTGTCCAGTCTCTTCTTAAAAACTTCCAGTGTTGGAGTATTCACAACTTCTGGAGGCAGGTTGTTCCACTGTCGGGAAATTTCTCCTTAGTTCTAGGTTGCTTCTCTCTTTGATTAGTTTCCATCCGTTGCTTCTTGTCCTGCCTTCAGGCGCTTTGGAAAATAGCTTGACTCCCTCTTCTTTGTGGCAGCCCATGAGATATTGGAACATTGCTATCATGTCCCCCCTCGTCCTTCTCTTCATTAAACTGGACATACCCAATTCCAGCAACTATTCTTCATGTTTTCGCTTCCAGACCCCTAATCATCTTTGTTGCTCTTCTCTGCATTCTTTCTAGAGTCATAAGACCATTGCAATCATGTGATGCCTCAATCAATAACTGTGTCACTTAGTGAGGGACTTGCTGGTTCCAACTGTGTTTGTGAAGTGAGAACTATCTGCACATTACAGCTTAGTGCAAGGCATGTAGCCATGAGCCCATCTCTTTGCTTACCAAACCAATACAGTCAGGAAAACTTTGTTTGACAAGACTTTGCTTGATGCTGAGGTTGCATTAAGCTAGGCATGAAACATTTTTGTGGCCAAATGCCACATTTATACATTCAGTGGCTGGGGGCCAAGAGTTGCAAAAGTGGCAAGCGTATTTCTTTATCAATCAATCATTAGATTTATATTCTGCCTTTATTTTCTACAACTCAAGGCAGTGAACGTTATGCTCTCTCCCATTCCCCCCACAGTACCAATCCTACGAGGAGGATTGGGCTGAGAAAGAGGGACTGGCTGAAAGTTACCCAGGTAACTTCCATGCCTAAGGAAGAACTAGAATTCAGCCTCCCAATTTTTAACCCAGCACCTGAACCACTACACCAGGGGTGTCAAACTCAATTTCATTGAGGGCCGCATCAGTATTGTGGTTGCCCTCGGAGGGCTGGGTGGGTGTGGCCAGAGTGGGTGCACCCTACTGGGTGGAGTAGATGGAGTGGGTGCGGCCTACTGGGTGGGTGTGGCCAGCTCTACATTGGTCGCATCAAGGGTGCCTGTGGGGGCCTGGGCAGGAGTGGGATAGATCTGAGGGTCTCTGGCAGAAGGGGGTGGGACCAGGGCAAGTGCCAAGGCATGGTCCACTGGGGGAGCCTCACTGTTTCTCTCAGGCCATGCGGGGGAGGCTTATGGAGCTATGACTGAATGCGTTTCAGCATAGATGGCCACCACAAAATTGTACATTGGCTCCCAGCTGGCCTGGGCCAGGGCCAAGACAGTGGGGGCCATTCCCTCACTGTTTCCAGGATGGCTTCGCGGGCCACATGAAACCACTTTGCAGGCCACATCTGGCCCCCAGGCCTTGTGTTTGACATGTCTGCTATAGGTTGTCCTCGATTTATTGACCTCAACATTTCTGTTGCTAAGTGAAACAGTTGTTAAATGTGTTTTGCCTCATTTTATGACCGCATCTGGCCCCCAGGCCTTGTGTTTGACATGTCTGCTATAGGTTGTCCTCGATTTATTGACCTCAACATTTCTGTTGCTAAGTGAAACAGTTGTTAAATGTGTTTTGCCTCATTTTATGACCGCATCTGGCCCCCAGGCCTTGTGTTTGACATGTCTGCTATAGGTTGTCCTCGATTTATTGACCTCAACATTTCTGTTGCTAAGTGAAACAGTTGTTAAATGTGTTTTGCCTCATTTTATGACTGCATCTGGCCCCCAGGCCTTGTGTTTGACATGTCTGCTATAGGTTGTCCTCGATTTATTGACCTCAACATTTCTGTTGCTAAGTGAAACAGTTGTTAAATGTGTTTTGCCTCATTTTATGACCGCATCTGGCCCCCAGGCCTTGTGTTTGACATGTCTGCTATAGGTTGTCCTCGATTTATTGACCTCAACATTTCTGTTGCTAAGTGAAACAGTTGTTAAATGTATTTTGCCTCATTTTATGACCGCATCTGGCCCCCGGGCCTTGTGTTTGACATGTCTGCACTACACCAAAATGGTACCACATTTATAAGAGTTCCCAGTAGAAAGAGAAGTAATTGGGGTGTTCTTGGTCTGATTTTTCAATTCAAATATCCCTATTTTAGGTTATATGCTAAAGTATCCTAAAACCAGCTCAAAATGGCAGGAAATTTTGCTGTTGTATTTTAGCAATCATGACATCCAGACTGGGGGTCTTGGGGTTTTGGGCTTAAAAACTGTCCTTGATTCTGGGGCCTCAAATTACCCATCATGCTTTAAACCAATTTATTACAAAGCCCAAATTTTAAACCTGCTTCAAATTAGAGGGCATATCAGAGTTTAAGTAACTCTGAACTATGATTGAAGCAATGCCGACCCATGCCTAAGAAAAGTGAACGACTGAGCTAGTTAAGCATTGCACTTCAGTCATATTATTATACATTAACCTGGGATCGGACAGGCAATTGTGCTGCTGGTTTTTCAAAGTTCACTAAAATCACAACCAATGCTTTCTGTCAGAAGAATGTCCCAGTGTTCAGTTTCAAAATTGTACGAGGATGTTACAGATAGTCCTCGACTTACATCCATTCATTTACCGACCATTCAAAGTTACAACGGCACTGAAAAAAATTGATTTCCAACAGGTATTCGCACATACGACTATCACAGCACCACAAAGCCATGGGATCAAAATTTGGCTGCTTGGCAACCAGCATGTATTTATAACCATTGCTGCACTGTGGGTCCATCTGATTGCCATTTGCAAGATTTGTTTAATGAGCCAGATTTGTTTAATGACCGCACAATTCACTTAACCACTGCAGTGATTCACTTAACAACCATTGTGGTGGTAAGTCGAGGACTGCCTGTAGTTAACAACCAGGCTTGGATTTCAAGAGGAAAAGAGATAGCCCTTCCCTCTGGTAACCAGGCTTGTTTTGGAAGGACCGAGAGGATGAAGGTTTAGTACTGGTTTAGTAGAGCATTGAGGAACAAAGGGACAGATTTCATTCACGAATGTGGGAGACAGTACACATTTTTCTTGATTTCCTTGCCAGTTGCTCTGGGTGTGGAAGACATTAATGTGCAACGGCTTGCATGAGCAAACCACTAGACAGCAACAAGGAAAAAGGAATAAAACTGTGTGGGTTGCTTGGCTTAAACATGGTATCCTTCTGGAAAGTTGCTAACTTGCATTACATAATGAGAAACAGGATATTCTCAGAGTAGACGGATGCAAAGATATAGTCCTGTTTCAATTAACTCAGAGGGAGCAAGGCACCAACAGAAACTTTTAAAACTGTGACATATAGAATACATGGTCACAAAAGAGGTATATTTGCATTTGGGGACATGGTGATAGCAAGTCAGACCACAGGCAATAATCCAGCAGAGCAGTATTTTTCAAACTTGGGAACTTTAAGATGTGTGAATTTCAATTCCCAGAATTCTGAGAGCCTAGGCCCAGGGCAGGGGTAGGCAACCTTGGCTCTTTTATGACAGAGCATAGCTGGCTCAGGAATTCTGGGAGTTGAAGTCCACAAGTCATAAAAGAGCCAAGGTTGCCTACCCCTGCCCTAGGGCATTCTGGGGGTTAACATTCCCGTATATTAAAGTTTGAGAAACCTGGTTCTAGAAGCGGCTGAAGTTGAAATTCACATATCTTAAAATTGCCAATTTTAAAAAATACCAGAGACACCCTGTATCTGGACAGACAAAGGAGGACATGGACAATTGGAGAGGAGGACAAATGGAAGGAAAGGAGGACACATAAACTTTTTAACTTTAAGATCTGCAACAAAAATTATAGTGCAAAACTGCCAAAAAAAGAAGTACTTAGGCCGGCGCGTATATGAAATTATTTCTTCCTCTCTCTCCAGAAGGACTGATTTTTCAATCACAATATTTTTCCAACAGATCATTATTTTCAAGAACGTATGCGAGCAATAGTATAGGCTCAATGAGGATGTGCTTTTCAAATTTCACCCTTGAAATGTGCAATGAGTCATGAGATCTACAGATTACAGTGACTGTGTATTTGAAGGGGCTAGATCAGTGTTTCCCAAACTTGACAATTTTAAGGCATGAGGACTTCAACTCCCAGAATTCCACAGCCAGCGTTGCTGGCTGTGGAATTCTGGGAGCTGAAGTCCACATGCCTTAAAATTGTCAAGTTTGGGAAACACTGGGCTAGATTGAAGCTGATTGCTGAAATCAGGGGGATAAATAATGTAAATCGAGGCTGTTGAATCTGCTGACAATGGAGGAAAAGAAGGAAGCAGGCCATTTACAAGATCTCCAAATGTGAAAGTTTGAATCACTCTGAAAACATTCCAAATAAACAGCAAGACACTCAAAGAACCAGGCAATATCCCATAAGTTAGCCAGATGGAAAACATGAGGATAAAACAGAGGACATGGCCTCCTTTTGCCAAACATCTGGTAATTCTATCTGGAGACACCTCACCCACCGCCCCCATTTCTCGAGGGGGTTCCCCTGTTCCTCCCTCATTCTCATGGGCTTCGTCTCCACCTTCTATCCTCACTTTCTTCCCTAAACAGACTGGGAAAAAAAAAATCTCTATATTTAAACATTTCAGTGAGTGTTAATGTTCTACAGAGCAAATCTGCTAATGTGCACAGCATCTTTCTCTCTCTTCTTTAAATGAATTATTGAGGGACTCCAGGTATTTCTTTAATTGGAGATAAAAGTGGAGCAAACTAGTAGCTTTTGCAAGCTTTGGATCCTGCAAGGCGTCACTGAATTGGGAAGGATTTATTGCACAGAAAAGGAGTCACACACTGACTCCAAGCCTAAAGAAAGTAAAACTGCTTGCAGATGTCATTGCCAGGATTTCAAAATGCACTTTATGTTCAAAATAAGATGCAACTGCAACTGAATCTGAATGAAAGATTAAGAACCCGAGAACTACATTCTGCCATCACCAGAGGCTGAACTTTTTGGTTTTGGATTAGAGTCAACAAAAGCCAAATGCAGTCTAAACACATTTACATTAAGGTTTATTTTTGCAAACACTATAGAAAGTTTGCATCAGTAAATATGGGTGATTTGCTGCCAAATTTCTTAAAGCAAACTTGCAGTATTCCAGGGTTCACAGAAATGAAGCTGTGTGTATAATATGTACAGTAGCCCAACAGTCATAAGCTATGTTTGCTAACGGTGCAAGCAACAAGAAACTGAATCAATTGCTTATGCTTCATTAAGCATTTACAGGTATTCCTTACTTATTTACAACCACAGCTGGGACCACTATAAGTCACTGTGGTCATAAGTCAAATCAGACTTAACTTTTATGACAATTTCTACAGCAGTCAGTAAGCATGTCACGGTTATTTAGCAAATCACACAGTTGTTAAGTGAATCATATGATTGTTAAGCAAATCCAGCTTCCCAGTGTTTGCCAGAAATCAGCAAAACAAGGTTGAAAATTGTTAACAGGTGAACAGGACACTATAACTAGTTGTAAATGCATAGTTGCCAGGGGTCTGAATTGTTATCACATAACCATGGAAGGTGATATGACAGTAGTAAGTACACATTGTAAGTCACTCTTTCCAAGGCCAGTGTAACTTTGAACTGTTATGAAACATCTGGCTGTAAATTGAGGACTACCTTTATACATATTTACGCTGTAGGAACCATGGACAATAAACCAATTGCAGATTCATTATGAAATAGCATTTGCATCTTTAAGACTTCAATCTTACCTAGAAAAGATCTGAGCCTGTTGTTGCTTCTTTCTGTGTGTGTGTGTGTGTGTGTGTGTGTGTGTGTGTGTGTATAAGAAAGAGAAAGAGTGTGTGTGTGTATGTGTGTATGTATGTGTGTGTGTGTGTGTATCTATATCAGGGGTTTTCAAACTTGGTCCTTTTATGACTGAGTGCCTGGCTGAAGAATTCTAGGAGTTGAAGTCCACAAGTCATAAAAGGGCCAGGTTTGAAGACTCCTGATCTATATCCATCCTTGGTACACAGGGTCATAATATAATAATTTGGAATACTTGATGATGATAATAACTTAGACCACATGATCCAGGTATACTTGCTTTCTTCCAAGTAATCAAATCTCTTGATTTAGTTTATTGTTTCAAGATTCCCATCCTTTCAATTTGTCCTATATAGGAATGTATTTATTGCATCTGTACTCATTGGCACCTCATCTCCATTTACCATTATTCATTCCATTGGTATATCCCGAATTTTCCAAGGACCCCACCTATTTATAGACATGTTTCAGGCATAAAACATCTACAGTAAGTAATAAAACAGCAATATGCCAATTAAGATACTGCAAAAATGACAACACTCATAATGCAAAAAAATATTGTAACAATCAGGTCATCATCATATTGCCAGAGCAATCATTAACCAACATAATAAATTAACAATGAGGGCAATATGTTACAGAGGACGTTTTCCCAGCAATAAATCCCATCTCTATCAATTTCTCTGTTTACAGGAGGAAATGCAGGAGTGCCCATCAAGAAAAAGCTGCTGAAAGAGAAAGCTCAGAGGCAGCAGAATTAAACAATAAACTTTTTGTTTCTCTGGTGTAACTCAGGAGGCCGATTCAAGAAGCACCCATTTGCATTCCAACTGGAAGGCAGAGGAAATAAGATTTCAAAGTATAACCTTTCTCTCTCCCCCAGTCAATTTGAAATATACGTCCTGAGGGTTGCTCTATTAGCATTTTACTTTTAGACATCAGTGTGTGTCAGTAAATTTTCAGTGGCCTCTTGCTAAATCCCATAATCGCTGCCAGTGTCTTAATTCATTGATTCTTTTGCAGACACAACTGGGTTTATCTATGTCACAAAGGACAGATTAAGGTCAAAACACATTTTGCCAGCACCACTGATTAATTCGCTGCTCACATGCTAACATCAATATGAATCCTGTTTTTTTTTTATTTTAAACTTTTTAGGTTTTTTTGTTAAAAGATGGCTTTGATCAGCTCAAGAGAAGAGCAGTTATCAGATTGGGAATGTAATCCAATATTAGTATAAGCGAGAGTTTTTATAGTATAATAGTGAGACTTGATATGTGCAGAGAAGAACAACAAAGATGATTAGGGGACTGGAAGCTAAAATATACAAGGAATGGTTGCTGGAATTGGCTATGTCTAGCTTAATAAAAAGAAGGACTAGAGGTGACATGATAGCCGTGTTCCAATTCTGTGGGGGCTGCCACAAAGAATAGGGGGTCAAGTCAGGACAAGAAGCAATGGATGGAAACTAATCAAGGAGAGAAGCAACATAGAACTAAGGAGAAATTTCCTGAGAGTTAGAATAATTAATCAGTGGAACAACCTGCCTCCAGAAGCAGTGAATGCTCCAACACTGGAAGTTTTTAAGAAGAGACTGGACAGCCATTTATCTGAAATGGTATAGGGTTTCCTGCTGAGTAGGGGGTTGGAATAGAAGACCTTGAAGTTCTCTTCCAACTGTTATTACCTGCATGTTATTGTGTTATCTCTGGATAGATATCATCTGAGGATACAAAGTATGCTCCAGTAATTAGCAGGGATCACATAGTGCATTTAAATGCATTATATTTGCATCTCTCTCTAGTTCTATTTCTGTATAACAGAAAACAGCAGTCTCATCACATGTTGTCTATTTTCTTTGCAGATGTCATCAGAGTGACATTGGGAAGGGAGGAGGGATCATTTGAGGCTGGCTCACATCTCTGGATTCTGGTGGCATATTAACACAAGGAAAACATTCAGAAATAAAATAAAATACTGCAGAACATTACATCAAATTGAGATGAAGAAATTTCCTGATAGAACAGTTATTCAGTGGAATGTTATGGGTACTCCATGATTAGAGGTATTTAAGATGAGATTGACAGCCATTTGTCTGCAATGGTATAGGATCTCCTGCCCAAGCAGGGGGTTGGACTAGATTCTAGAAGATCTCCAAGGTCCCTTCCAAATCTTTTATTCTGTATTCTATAAAAGACTTTTGTACAAAATCTGCATTGGTAAAGTTACCAACGGGACTGTTTTAAAAGAGTCCTTCAGTTCACTGACACTTTGATCGAATCTCCTTCCTTGAAGGATATTTGGAAATCAAAGTTGGGACGTGCGTCAAAGCAACAAATTGAATTAGTTTATTTTGGAGTTTTACAGATGCAATGGCTTTCTGGGTGTCTTCCAAGCAATATGTAATGCTGCAGCTTCAATTCCATATTTGGAGAAAGTTTTTTGGCCATGAAATTCTCTGCCTTCCAAAGTCTTCACGGCATTGGTTTGAATCCACTTTCTCAACTCTAAACGTCAAGAAATGTTAATGTAATGATACATGTTGGTGTTGGTTTTGACAACACAACACCTACAGTTCAGCTCTCAGAATTCTGCATATGGCCTCAATGCAATACCTGCTCTGGGTTCAAACCTTACTTTTAAATTCTGTGTAATTTGAGTGAACTTAAACCTCTCAACAGTGAGTGAGTCAGTTTGCTAATGCTTACAAGAGCTGCTTGAAAAACAAAAATAGGGGTGACGAGTGACAAAACTCCAAATGATTTGCTCTGTGACCTCGCTGTTTATGACACTGGTCCCTTCTGATAGCTAATAGAATATGGCCAGCAAGTCAGGATCCTGACACAAAACAACTCCTGCCGGTGATGAAATGGTCCTTTCCAAGAGGGACCAACCTTTCAAATAACTATGCCAACCTTCTGGGCCAGTGTTTCTCAACTTTAGCAACTTCAAGATATATGGACTTCAACTCCCAGAATTTCCCAGCCAGCTATGAGTTGAAGTTCACATATCTTAAAATTGCCAAGGTTGACAACATTGCTCAGGGCACTTCAGAAACCCCAGAGATCAGAGGAAGTAAAGTCACCAGGGCAGGTCAATGAGCATGCTTTCAAATCCTGCTCCGAATAGACCAAGATTTACAATGGATTCTGGCAAGCTCAAGTCATTCCTAGCAGGTACCTACAGTTTTTCAATGCAGAATGCCTTGGACTCAATTCATAACACTTTAGCCTGATGTCATAGTTGTTACATAGCTTACATCCTGTAGTTCCTCTGCATTACTATTTCAGCATGGGTATATGCTCACAATATCACATGTGCCTCTCTTTGCAAGGATACACTAGAATCCAATTGCTAATCCCAATGGAATCTTAAGGAAGGAACTTTTCAATATACAAAGTGAGAAACTATGTTGATTTGTGCAATGAAACAAGAGGAGGACAATAGAAGTCTGTCTGTCTGTCTGTCTCTCTCTCTCTCTCTCTCTCTCTCTGTGTGTGTGTGTGTGTGTGTGTGTGTGTAATAGGCAGATTTTCTCTTTGACTAATACAAAAAATAAGACTATTAAATTATTTCTGAGATGCTTTTGGAAAGACTTAAAGGATGGCTATCGGTTATAGGACATAGGAATATCTTTGTATCTGGCCAGAACACATTTCCATCAATATTTATTAACTATATCTAGTGCTCATAAATTGGAATTTAGCAGCCAGGAGAATTTCCATGAGAACTGAGCTCCTCCCCCCCCCTTATCTTTAAACATGAAATGCATATACACCAATCATAACTTTGCACAAAGCATTACATTCAATACTTTTTCTTGTTTGCTTTCTTTTAAATAAGAACAAAGGGAAGAAAAGTGGTCAGGAGTGCTGAGAAATGGAAATTACAAAAACATTCATCAGGCAAAAGGTAAAAACAGACCTTCAAAGAAGAGCTCAGCTGTTCTATCAGGTTTCACCTGGTCCCGTGATCGTTATGCAAACTAACTTTGTCGCAACAGGGATTGATGCACTGAGGAAGTTTACACAAGTCATGTGTTTCTTGCACAGCAGATTCAGGAATCTAAGTTCAAGTACAGAGGCTTGGGAAATCAGAGTGCATTTTTATGTGCAAGTGCAGAGGGGGAATCAAAAGTCCTTGTGTTTTGTTTTTTTTTAAGGAGGAAGAATTTTTCTAATATTTGAAAAACTTTCTTCTCACCTAAGGTGCATGTATTGTATTATCACCTGGTCCAAGGCTGGGAGAGAGAATGTTTCTTTGAAATATTTATACCTACATCACCTACAGCACTACATCACCTGTCTTCATACTTTTAAGCCTAAATTCAATCCCTGATAACCTCGACATTCAAATATGTCACTTGATAGGTTAAAAACATTCTTTCCCACAAGAATGAAACTTCAAACACAATGGTGTTTGAACTCAGAGGTTTTCTATAAATTATGTCAGTGGTGGCGAACCTATGGCACGGGTGCCAGAGGTGGCACTCAGAGCCATCTCTGTGAGCATGCACGCCGTCGCCCCAGTCCTAGGCCTTCAGCTGGGTTTTATAAAACCTTTTCGCTTTAGGCCTCCACCGCCGTGTACAAAAAAAAAAAAAAAAGTTCAATCAGTCAATTTCAACTTCTCGCGGGAAAAAAAAGATCTTGCAAAGTTGGAATTGATTGATGGAACTTTTTACTCCCACCCAGTCTGCTGTTACCACTACAGCCACTCCCACCCAATGGGCCACACCCACCCAGCACCCGACAATGCGTAAGTGGGTTTTGGGTTGCAGTTTGGGCATTCAGTCTCTAAAAGGTTCGCCATCACTGAACTATGTTTTAGGGCAGGGGTCTCCAAATGTGATAACTTTAAGACTTGTGAACTTCAATTCCCAGAATTCCTCAGCCAGACATGCTGGCTGGGGAATTCTGGGAGTTGAAGCCCACAAGTCTTAAAGTTGCCAAGTCTGAAGATCCGTGTTCTAGGGAGCAAACTCTAGGCCAGGGATGACAAACTCACTGTGTCACGTGACGTGTTGTGACGTATCATGACTTTTTTCCCCTTGCCGGAGCTGGGGTGGGCATGGCTTCCATGTGACGCATCCGGTCCGTAGGCCAGCAGTTTGAAACCCCTACTCTAGGCTTCTTCTTCACAACCTTCCAAATTAAGGTCCTTTGTGGCTTTCTTGAAGGACTTGAGAGGTGGCTGAGAGATTTTCTGTAACGGCTTCATCTAATTTAGGAACCATTGGTTTCCGCCTCACCAGTCTCATCTCCTTATCACATTCATGTCAGAGAGCTAGTCATAACTATGAGCTGTCATATCAGCTCATAGTTCATACTCTAAATCAGGGAGAGACAACCTTTTTGGCAGGTGGACAAACTAGAAATTTGGTAACATCTGTGGCTGCACTCAGAAGATGGATGCCACTGAAGGCCATTACAAAACATCCATTAACCAGGAAGTAAATTAATAAGTTTTACTATTTACTTTTTGCAGTTTGTTCTGGATAGAGGGAAACAAAGAGAATTCTAAGATATATCCAGCCACAACTTTTATTAGATATCTCTAATAAATCTATCTCTAAGACTATCTATCACCAGAATATACAGCAAATATGTTAACATTTTCCACTGAACACTTAACTCTTCCTGCTCTGAACTGTAGGATGAAATTGCCATTGAATTAGTTAAAACTTTTCTTTCAATATGCCAAAGCTTTCATTCCCCAGATATTCTGAATGTGCAAATATTTCATTTTTGTTCATTCACTTTAACTGACCTAACACTTCCAAGAAAACCCACACTCTGGCCATCACCAGGACACATAAACCACAAACACATTTTGCAAATAGGGATGAAACAGCTATTGTAAGAAAACATGGAGTGATTCGGATTAAGCATAAGGAGAACATAGGTCATCACCAGCAGGGCAAAAATGCAAAAATGGAAGAACATATGTTAGACCTGCTCTCCACCATGGATTCCCATGATCTTTAATGACCCAATACTAAGATGATGAGGTAATATGTGCCACGATGTTCCGAGAGATTCATAAAATTTCCTCTCCAACTGTTTATCGTTTCAACTGAGCATGTCAAATTGGAATGAGACAGAAGAGGAGAAAGGACATATAAACAATGTATCCAGAATGTTTGGTCACTGTATCCCTTTCCTCAGCAAATATAAGTTAATCCAAGGCCAGGTCCTAAGAGAGAAAAAATAAATAAATCCTGAATCTGTCAACAAGGTTTTCAGAACAAACTTTGCTAACCCAGAAACCCACTACAAGGCTGATATATGAGCCTGTCACCATTTGAATGTCAAACAATTTAACATTTCTAAACAGTAGACAGCCAGTTTTGTCCAGTGGTTAAGGCACCAGGCTAGAGACCATGAGTTCTAGTCTGTCCTTAGGCATGAAAGCCATCTGGGTGATTTGGGGCCAGCCGCTCTCTCTCAACCTAACGCACCTTACAGGTTTATTATGGGGAAAATAGGAGAATGAAGGAGAAAAGAAGGTGTGTTTCGTGGCTTGAGTTACCATACTTATACCAAGTAATGAAGGTGGGATAAAAGTCTAATAAATAAATATGGCCATCAAAGATATATGGCCATCAGTGTATATGCACAAGCCCTCCAACAAGTTCAGATCTTGGCTAAGGGAGAGAGACCGTGGTTCGGTGTGCAATATGCCACGCTATCATATTGGGGAGACCCGGGTTCACATCCACCCTTAACCATGGCAATTCATGAGTTGACTTGGGCCAATCGTTTATTCTCAGCCCAATTAACTCACAGGGTGGTTACAGAAATAAAATGTAGATAGATAGATAGATAGATAGATAGATAGATAGATAGATAGATAGATAGACAGACAGACAGACAGACAGACGGTAGATAGGTATAGACCAGTGGTTCTCAACCTGTGGGTCGGGACCCCATTTGGGCTCAAATGACCATTTCACGGGGGTTGCCAAACAATGCAGTCTGCCATTTTTTTCCCTTTTCCTTAGCTGGGCTACTCCCTTTTATTCTATTGGCTTTTGAAAGCCAATAGAATAGACTCTCTTGAATAGAGTCTAATTCTATTGGCTTTCAAAAGCCAATAGGAATGGTCCAGGCTGTCTCTGCCCTGCTGAGCCAGCCAAAAGTCCCATTCTGCAAACGGTGCTGCACCAGTTGAGTAGACCTAGACTTATGACTGGTTGAGTAGTCCTTGACTTACGACCGGTTGGGGGTCGCGGCATTAAAAAGGTTGAGAACCACTGGTATAGACAGACATATCACTACACATTTGATTAAAAGGTGTTAATTTTTTTAAAATTGTCCAGACCTTTGCAATAAACTTTTCTAAATTGTGCTCCTTGAATGCATATCAAATCAGAACATAAATTAGAATCTCAGCCACTTTGACTGGATAGAGGACCAAAAAAACCCACCTTCAGGTGGATTTTTTCCAGGTGCTTTAACAAGAGACTGAAAGGGAAGAAATCTTGTGTGCATACCGTGCTCTGTAATCCTGCACTAAAGCATTTTCTCTATAGCTTCAAGGATTTTTTAAGCCATTCATTTGGTATGGTGAAATATTAAGGTTTTCCCTTATAACATCAAGGATTTTAAAGCCATAAATTCAGTATGGGGAATTATTAAAATATCCCTTATCACACAAAGGATTAAATGGCTGAATGCACCACCCTTTAATCCATTCCCCTAAATATAGGCCTTGCAATCACATCATGGAACAGAACGGCAATGAAACGTATGGGGTGAGGAGGGGAAAAATGACACACTTTTCAGAAGGTTAAATGTTAAGCCAAAAACAAAACAAAACAAAAAGAATCAGGGATACTTGATGCTTCTCTTCCAATGCAGGAGCAGAGTGGATGTCCTGTTATAAACTGAAAGATAACTGGTATATATGCTGCCAAAGCAAACACCAAACTTTACAAAATACAAGATAACAGAATTGAAAGGGACCTTGGAGGTCATCTAGTCCAACCCCCTGCTCAAGCAGGAGACCGTATGCCATTTCAGACAAATGGCTGTCCAATCTCTTCTTAAAAACCTCCAGCAATGGAGCACCCAGAACTTCTGGAGGCAAGCCATTCCACTGGTTAATTTTTTCTAACTGTCAGGAAATTTCTCCTTAGTTCTAGGTTGGTTCTCTCTTTGATTACTTTCTACTTATTGCTTCTTGTCCTTCCTTCAGGTGCTTTGGAGAATAGCTTGACCCCCTTCTTCTTTGTGACATCCCCTCAAAGATTGGAAGACTGCTACCCTGTCATCCCTATTCCTTCTCTTCATTAGACTAGACATACTCGGTTCCTGCAACCATTCAGCGTATGTTTTAGCCTCCAGCCCCCTAATCATCTTTGTTACTCCAAGAAGGAGAATTTAATTTCAATTAAATAATTGCACCCTGCCTTAGATGGTTATATGCATTATGGCAGATAGATGAATAGAAAATTAGGCAAAACACTGAAAAAGACAAAAGTGCAAATAATGACTGAGTAACATCCAGAAAGTCTGCAGGTTCTGGAAAGTCCAACTGAACTGGGTTAAATCCAGGGGAAGAGACAGCAAAATTTGTTTCAGTTCCCCCTAGCAAACAATTCCTTCCAAGCTCAGGTTAATACATCACAAATCAAGCAACTTTGCTTTCAGATATCGAACTGATTCAAAGTTCCCAAGCTTCTTGGCTCTCTTTCTCCTGTCCTTTTGCTGCAGAGAGATGCCAATCGCTCCTCACAAGGTCGGTCAACCTGCACTTGGGTGTTGCTTATGTAACAGCTCCATAATCAATGTGGAAAACCCACTTTTACACACAGACTTTGCCCTTGGAAAACGCCTGGCAGAAACAACATGCTACTCAAAGCAGAATTAATTAGAAATTAATACCACTAGGAAGGAAGCTATATTCAGCCCCATTAGAGAGGTTTGTTTGAGAGCTTTTTTGCATTAAAGGAGTGTTAAAGCCCTTCCATTCCTTTCCTCCCTCCCTCCCTCCCAGGAAAGCACTCAGTAATAAGAGGACAAATAAGGGTGTGACATTGTCATTGAACTTAAGCAGGTCACCAACTGCACAGATGTTCTTCTCTATCCCACCCCACCTCGTCCCACTCCACTACATCCTATAGTCATTCCTAACAGGTAGGGACATGTTTGGGAAGAATGCATTTGCCTTCTTCCTGTTCATTTCCACCAGACGTTTGTATACGAAGAGACAAAATACTCATACAATATTAAAACTTGCTCCAAGGAAGTGAGAATGTATTTGCACTCAAACCCATGTGCTACATCTTGCAAATTCCTAATTAAGGCTATGTGAAATACTGTTCGGTTTTGGTCAGAGAATATTGAAAGCAAAGGATGGGGAAGGGAGGAGAAGGGGAGGAAATAAGATCTTCTTTACCACTCTAAGTACAATAACAGGGAGTGGGGGGGGGGGTCGCTCCCCTCTCCCAAACTTCCTTTGGCCTCCTTAACCACGGAGAAGCTTTTGGCAAGGACGACAACTGACAACACACACAGAAACAGGGATTCTTTCTGGATTAAAGATGCCACTGTCTTTCTAAATTTAACAAATGTGAATTAGCAAGGTGCTTGACATTCACCTTTCCATGAGCAGAGCCAAAATAAGATGGAAAAGTCTGTAATGCAATAGTTGACGTAAGGATTTGGAAATGCCATGATCTGAAAATTGGACTTAAGGACTGAATATATGACAGGAAGAACAGACTATCTGTAAGCTTGTCTTACAAGCTCAGCATTTCTAGAAGATTTCCAGGGTACAAACCTTTATTTAGTTGTTTGCTATTTGTTCAATTTATATGACCACCCATCAGTGATTTAATCAAATCATTCACACCCCTACCAGTCTCCTTACACTTTCGATTGTGGGGGAAAACCAGCCAGAGCCATTCTGGAACCAGGTGACCCCCAAATCTAATGAATAAAACAGAAATAAAATAATACAATAAAATAATACCATTCCTGCACCTCTAACGGTGGCATCCAAATCAGAAATTAAGCCAACCATACTCACTGCCATTCTCTTAGAAAAACATCACTACTGCTAGGGTTTTTTGAGGTTCAGGCATTTTCCACTACAATCACCAGACAAATAACCTGCACAAAAAAATAACCCATCTGCAACTGTGCATGTGCATTTATCATTGCTTTTAACCCACATTTCATCTAGAATCTCCACAACCACAGTACAGTTGCCAGATGCTATAGATCAGCGGTTCTCAACCTATGGGTTGCGACCCCATTTGGGGTCGATCGACCATTTTACGGGGGTCGCCAAACAAGGCGATCCGCCATTTTCCCCCCTCAGGGGGCGGCGCCGCGCATGCGCGGCATGTTTGTGTGACAGGGGTCGCCGTCACACAAACGTTGAGAACCACTGCTATAGATGTCTTTAAGCTAGCATTGCCTCCTGCAAAATTAATTTATCTACAAGCTGAAGAAACTGGCAAATTAACATGCATTTGCTTATTGGAGTTGAGGTTGTTGCATTCTTTCTGGAGAGCCTTGGGTTTAACGGGCCTCTAATCTCCCTGGCTGTTGTGTTCTAACACAGAGTTAAATTAGCTTTGTAAAACCGCAGGTCACATTTTACTCTTCCACTCTTCCATCCCATGACTTGGATAATGCTGGAGGTACTTCTCTCCTATAGCATTCTTTGCTGGGTGAAAGGAAGACCCAGGATATTTATTTAAATTAAATAAAGTCCTTTATTGCTAGCCCCTTTACTCCTTTGCATTAATTCTATGCATTTGCCTGCATGCAGCTTCGGATCACCTATGGAGATGATGCTAATGCTTAAATACAGCACTGGAGTTAAATGTTTAACGCTTCAGCCTTGCAGTGTCTCCTTTCCACTTCCCCCCTCCTCTGAAGTTTCCACTATGAGAAAGATTAAAGGCTAAGCCCACAACTTGCTGAGCCTGGAAAACAACTGGCAGCCAGCATGGAACTTTCAATATTAAGAATGACACATAAGATAGAATAGAGTAAAATAAGCCAGTAACTCAAAGAGGCACAATGTGTGCGCTCCCCATAAAGATTTGAAGGTAGCTCCCCTCAAGCCCATTAAAGAATTATCACCAAATATCACAAGGCAGAGAAATAATTAACTACATGGGGAGCTAAAACGTCAACGGTATGATCATTAATTCGGTTTTAATTCAGCTTTTAAAATAAAATAGGTTTTTCCTCTTGCTGGCCTCACCCAGTGCCAAAGCACACTTCGTTCACAAATGTTGCACTTACCTACAAAAAGCTTCTCCTTGTTGCCATAGGCAGGCAACTCATGTTGGCATTGGGCAAATATCATCCAGCACCTGGGTGTCAACTGAGAGCAAACTGAAGCAGATGCTAAGGGATTCCTATTAGCTTTCCATTCTAGGTTAGACAAGGCCCAGTTACAGTACAAAAGTGATCCTGGCTTGGCAGGGGAAACCTCACAAGGCTACCATCCCACCTTGGAGGACCCCCTCACTTATCCCTGTTTGACCCTTCCTGTTCCCCAGTTTCAGTTTTATTTATTTAGTCCATTGTTGGGGCTGCCCAACTCTTCAATAGCTCTGGGTGGCTTACATACAAGAAAGAAAAATCATATATGTATATATCTATACATGTAAAAAAAAAACCTGGCCAACTGAAAGAACAATACAGGTAGTCCTTGTTTAGTGACCATTCAAAGTTACAACGGCAGTGAAAAACGTGACTTAGGAATGTTTTTCACGGTTACGACCTTGGCAGCATCCCCATGATCATGTGATTAAAATTCAGATGTTTGGCAACTGGTTCATATTTGTCTGAAATAGTACAGGGTTTCCTGCCAGAGCAGGAGGTTGGACTAGAAGACCTCCAAGGTCCCTTCCAACTCTATTATTCTGTCGTTCTGACTATGCCCCAGCTTTTTATAACATCAAACGGTTTGCAAAGGTATCACAAAACAACCCGGAGCAAAAAAAGCATGCTTAGAAATGCCGAAATGCAGGGGAAGAAGACCACAGCACAGATAAATTTTGTAACACCAGTGAGGAAGGAGAAACAGTTGGCAGATCTGCCCAGCTTGCTTGAGTCAAGACAGCAAGATTAACATGGTAGCCAGCGTGCTGAAAGAGGACTAAATGGATCAAAGTTCAAATCCCCACCTTGCCCCAAAGCTTGGTGACAGATTTGGGGTCAGGTACTCTTCTCCCCTCTTGCAAAATAGTTATGAAGATTAAAGGAGTACAAAGAACTACACACTAACTATCACAACGAACCACATCTGCAAGAGGAAGGAAAAGTAAAAAAAAAGTCAAGATGGTGGAACCACATCTGGATGCATTCCCCCACCCTTTTGTATATACACGGACAAAAGGAACAAGGTTAGACATGCATCGCAGTGTTGATCTTGACTTTTTTATGGTTTCCTGTGGTTCCAACTCTTTGAAAAGTAGAATTTCGGGATAAATGAAATCAGAATCTGCAAAAAAGAGTTGCATTGCTATAGCTAAGTCAGCCCTTCAAGACTGAGCCAGACACTATTTTGACTAAGGATTATTGAAACTGAAGTCCACAATATTTTTTTTAATCTATCTGGTTGGGGGAGGACGATATAAATGAATAGGCATTATTATTCTCAGGAAGTAACCTTCTCTATACAGTACAGTATCCATAAAGAAGATATTTACTGCTAGGTCACAACTGGGCACTGACAGATTATAGCAGAAAGCCCCCTTAAGCTGGCTCTTTAATCATGACTTCTAGAGGATCGATTTAAGTATTTTTTTACAGTTAACATTATGGCTTTCATCCAGATGTCCAAAATAGCTCTAAATTAGAAAGAGAGAGTTTTCAACACTTTTTAATATTCTGTACGTATATTTTAGCATGTGCTTCTCAGATATCAAACCTTTGAAATACAACACTTCTTATCAGTCATATGTTTTTCTATTCTTTTGGCACCTTCTATTTTTTAGTGCTGTAAATCTAATGCTGAGGTAGATGAGTGAAGCTTAATCATTCTCCTTGTTACTGATTCGGGAGTCCTTGACTTACAACCATTCGTTCAGTGACTGTTCAAAGTTCCAACGGCACTGAAAAAAGTGACGTAGGATGGTTTTTCACACTTACGACTGTCACAGCATCCCCATGATCACATGGTCAAAATTCAGAAGCTTGACAACTGCTGTGTATATATGATGGTTGCAATGTTCCAGAGTGATGGGATCACCTTTTGTGACCCACTGACCAACGAAGTCAATGAGCAAGCTAATTTCACTTAACAACCGTGTTACTAGCTTAACAACTGCAGGAATTCACTTAACAGCTGTGGCAAGAAAGGTTGTAAAATGGGGGGGGGGAACTCATTGAACAACTGTCTTGCTTAGTCACAGAAATGATGGGCTCAATTGTGGCAATACATTGAAGACTACAATTGTAATGTAGAGCTTCCCAAGGCAAAGGCCCCAATGCAGGCTGTCAGTTGTTGAACTTAGGGATTTCGGTGTGCAACTCTCTGTTCCTGCTATGCACTAGTACCAGGGGCAGGCAACCTTGGTCTTTTATGACTCATGGACTTCAACTCCCAGAATTCCTGAGCCAGCATGGCTCAACTTGGAATCCTCTCCCTTTTCCCTCAGCATGGCTGGCTCAGGAATTCTGGGAGTTGAAGTCCACGAGTCATAAAAGAGCCAAGGTGGCCTACCCCTGCACTACTGCAATACACTTGACTTCTAATAAAACTAGTAATGACTCGAAACTGATGAAAGAAAACTATACCGTTTTCAACAAATGGACCCAATGATCGTTTCTATTTAGAGCAGGGATGTCAAGCTCAATTTCACTGAGGGCCGCATCAGCACTGCGGTTGCCCTGGGGGGGCCGGAGGGGGGGGGCTGAGTGGGTGCAGCCTACTGGGTGGGCATGGCCAGTTTTACATCATTCACGTCAAGGGTGCCTATGGGGGCCTGGGCAGGAGTGGGACAGATCTGAGGGTCTCTGGCAGAAGGGGGTGGGACCGGGGCAATGCCAAGGAATGGTCCACTGGGCCAAGTGCCAAGATGGCCACCACAAAATTGTACATTGGCTCCCAGTTGGCCTGGGCCAGGGCCAAGGCAGCAGGGGCTGTTCCTTCACTGTTTCCAGAATGGCTTCGCGGGCCACATGAAACCACTTCGCGGGCCGCATCCAGCCCCCGAGCCTTGTGTTTGACATGTCTAATTTAGAGGATTAGATGGAGGCACAGGCTAAGAATGATCAAAACTGCAGTTTACCATAGCTTTGAATCTACCTAGATTGTTAAAGCCAATTCTATTGTTAAAATGAAACAGCTACTTGGGGCAACAGACTGGAAGAGGTGACAAATTAAGGACTAACCTTCTTTTACTGTGTTCCAAGCCTTCTATGAAGAACAATGACTAAAACTGTTGAGTCCTTGGCGCAAAGCAGATACGAGAAGCAGTTGGAGTTCTCAGTTTTCTTTATTCTGCGTTCAGCTTACAAGTAGATGGCTTCCCTTAAACTTCCCAAACGCTCGCAGCCTCTTATATAGGCAACTCCCAGGTAAATGTGTTACTTTTCCCGCGCCAGCACCCGCGCATGCGCACGGCGCTGGCGACAGCCTGTCTGGTCCCGGGCAGCCTTGCACCTGCCTGGGACTGCCTGCAAACGCCCGAGCCGTTTGCAAGGCTCGGGACATAACACCCCTTTCCCCCGGGCTGAAACTACTACCAACATATAATCATTTGTTCTATACAGCGTTCCGCTCCCCAGTACTTCCACTGTTTGCTGGCTTTTGCCTTGCCAGCAATGTTATATAATCCTCTAGGTACTTAGGAGATTTCTTTGCTCTCTGTGACCTTCTCAGCTCTGGTTTACTAGCAGGAGTTCCCTGACTGGAGGGAGATGTGAGCCTGTTCTCCTTATTTTGTCTTGGTGCCTTCCAAGGGCTGTGCCCTGATGCCTGGCCTGCTTGCTCGCCCACCGGGCTCGTCAGGCCAGGGCTTCTGTCACTTTGTGACCTGGTTGACCTGCCTAGCTGTAGACCCTCGGGCCCCCTGAAGTGATAGCCACTGCTGGGCGTCTCTGTTGAACCTCCTAGGTCCGTCCAAGACCTGTCAGGAGGTTGTCCATTCCCTGAACCCCGTTCTGTGTCCGGGCTTGTGTGGGTTTCTGTACTTTCCCAAAACTCAGTTACTCCCTGATTTGGGCTAGAGGTGTTGTAGTCGGGACTTGGTTCCTCGACCACCTCCCTGTATGTTTGACCCCCTGTAGGATTTGGGGTAAGGTCAGGCCAACCTTGGGGATTGTGTGCCAGCTCTCTTGCGGGGAATGATTTGTTGGGATGCCCCCGGGTATCCTCCGTGACTGGAGTGCTGTGTGATATGTGTGGAAAGTGAGTATGCCCCCGGGGTGACTCCCTGGCTGGAGTAGGCGTGGATGCCTGGTAGTTGGGTAGGCTCATAGAATTCTTGTTCGGAGCTCTCGCGGAACCCTGGAATGGGCCGTTTGTGGCTCCATCAGTGGAGATGGGCAGCAGCTCGTGCCCTTCCCTTTGCTCCAAAGGGTCCCCCTCCCCCCCTGGAAAAGACCCAGGAGTCTCAGCTGGAAGATGCCGCCTAGGGCGGAGTTGGTCGATGTGCCTGCGCAGGACACGACCGTTGTCCAGAGCTACCTCGTAGGATAGAGGACCCGTGACCCTGGAGACAGAAGCGGGGACCCATGTATGACCAGGCCCGTAATTGCGAGTCCAGACCGGGGCACCCTCAAGTAGTTGTCTAGGTGCCCTAGGATGTGAGGTAGATGAAGGCAATCTGTCCGGATGCAACCGGTCAAGTTTAGTAGTAAGTTGACGCCCCCAACGAAGTTCAGCTGGACTTCTCCCTGTAGAAGTGGACGGTGTGGTGCGATAAGAAAGGAGAAAGTCAGCCAACCTGTGATGCCAGTCCCCGTAGGTGAGTCTTTTCAAGGCGTCCTTTGTGATGCGCACCATGCGTTCAGCCATACCGTTGGTGGACGGGTG
Organism: Crotalus tigris; assembly: GCF_016545835.1. Lineage (NCBI taxonomy): Eukaryota > Metazoa > Chordata > Lepidosauria > Squamata > Viperidae > Crotalus > Crotalus tigris. The sequence continues at coordinate 105,040 of NW_024100482.1, forward strand.
GAAAGGCGCAGACGTGGCATGACGAATCATGTTAGCCTGTAAAAAAGCTTGGAATTCGGAGGAAGTGAATTGAGGGCCGTTGTCGGACACAATGACATCTGGCAGCCCGTGTGCAGCAAAAATCCCCCTCAGTACCTGAATAGTCTTTGCAGTGGTGGTGGATGAGACAGGTACAACCTCAAGCCATTTCGAGTGGCTGTCAACAAGGACCAAGAAGAACTGGTCCTGAAAGGGCCCAGCGTAGTCAATGTGCACCCTAGACCATGGGGACTGTGTTTCCTCGCATCTGTGCATGGGAGCTTGGGGCATCTCTGGGCGAGATCGTTGGCACAGGTGGCATGCATGCACCTTAGCCTCAATATTTTTATCTAAACCAGGCCACCATAAGTGGCTGCGTGCAAGAGCGTTCATACGAACAATGCCAGGATGACCCTCGTGGAGGGATTCCAAGACCCTAGTCCTCATTGAGGTGGGAATGACAACTCTGTTTCCCCAAAGCAAACAACCCTGAGAAAGGGACAGCTCGTTCCTTTTGGACCAGAAACTCTGAAACTCAGGACTAGGGCAGTGCTCAGGCCACCAGACAAAACCCAGGAACGGACACGTGAAAGTGTGTGATCTGTACCTGTTTCAGCGGCAACATCCCTGGCACTAAGAGGGAGCTCGGGCAAGGCTTGGATTGATAGAATGTTGACAGCTGGCGCAGGGTCAGCTTCTACTACTGGCAGAGGCAACCTACTGAGGCCATCAGCATGGCCCATTTCTTTCCCAGGCTTGTGGAGTAAGAAAAATCATATGCAGACAAAAAAATAGACCACCTAAGCATTCTAGGGGAAATGATTTGGGGAGTCTGCTTACGTGTGGTAAACAGTCCCAGCAGAGGCTTATGGTCAGTGAAGACCGTGAACTGCCTGCCATATAGAAAATCATGGAATCTTTTAATTCCCGCAACAACAGCCAGAGCCTCCCTGTCTATCTGAGCGTAGTTGCGCTCGGCAGAAGACAATGTTCTTGAATAATATGCAACAGGAACCTGAGTTCCATCAGACCTGAGGTGGCTCAGGACAGCCCCAACCCCGTAAGGGGACGCATCACACGCGATGCACACAGGAAGAGACTCGTTGAAATGTGCAAGTACACTGTTAGAAGTGAGCAAGGCCTTGACTTCGTTAAAGCAGGCCTCATGCGTCTGTGACCACCGCCACACAGCTTGCTTGTCTAGTAGCCTGTGAAGAGGCTCAGCTACACTAGCTTTATGTGGAAGAAAAGAATTGTAGAAATTCAGGAGACCCAGGAAGGCCTGAAGTTCGGCCTTGGACTTTGGCCTAGGTGCTTCTAAAATGGCAGTTAGTTTGGATTCAGCAGGGTGAATTCCAGCAGCATCAATTTTGAATCCCAGAAATTCAGTAGAAGGCACCCCAATTTTGCATTTGTCTTTTTTGAGCTTGAGGCCTGTTTTCCTGAACCTTAACAGAACAGCCCTTAGCCTTTCAGCTAGAATGTGTGTGGAGTCTCCTGCAATTAAGACATCATCAAAGTAGGGGCAAACCCCCGGTATGCCCCGTTGTGTGTTTTCCATTACGCTTTGGAAAATCCCAGGAGCGACATTCACTCCAAACTGTAGCCTTTTTACCTTAAAGGCTCCCCTGTGGGTCACAATAGTCTGAGCTATAGCAGCATCATCATCAACAGGCAGCTGTTGATATGCTTGAGCTAGGTCAAGCTTTGCAAAAACGCGCCCCCCTTGAGGGAGGCCAGAATATGACTGACCACAGGAACAGGATAGGCATGTTGCTGCAATGCCTTATTCAGAGTGCATTTGTAGTCAGCACAAATGCGAATGTCCCCATTTGCCTTTAGAGGCGTGACAATGGGGGTCTCCCAAGGACTGGAATCAACAGGTTCTAGGATTCCCTGTTGAATCAGTTTGTCTAACTCAGTGTCAATTTTACTCTTTAAAGCAAAAGGGACCCTTCTTGCTTTAATTCTAATGGGAGTGACAGTGGGGTCTAGCTTTAAGGACACAGGGGGTCCTTTGAATGTGCCCAGCTGGGGGCTGAAAACATCTGCAAATTCTTTGCAGACTTCCTGTAGGTCGAGTGTTTGTAAACTGTTGAGTCCTGTGACGTGTATTCCCAGGGCCTCAAACCAATCGAGTCCTATGAGACTCGTTCGTTCACCCCCTACTACTAATACGTCTAGTGGACCTTCAAAACTCTTGTATTGCACGTTAAGGGTGGCCTCCCCCTTAACACACACTCTTGAATTTTGAAAATCTGTTAACACAATGTCAGAAGGCCTTAACTTGGCCTGAGTTCCACTACCGGAACAAATCTTCCTAAATGTATGCAAGGAGATGATTGAAAGGGCAGACCCTGTGTCTAGTTCCATAGTTAATGGAACCCCTTGTAGCTTCACCTTGAGTGACAGCTTTTTCTTAATGGGCTTGTGTGTGCCTGTCCTAAGGATGCTTCTTCGCGAAGCGCAAAACCCTACCCTATTCTGGCTGGGGAATCTGGTACCTTTCAGGCGCAGTTCTTCCTGAGGTTGTACCTTTCGTCGGCCCAGACACACAGCTGCAATGTGTGCTTGTTTGCCGCATGCCCGGCAGGTAGCGGAGCGGAACTTGCAGTCGGTTCTCCTGTGGCGACCTCCACAGCCGATGCACTTGAGCGGAGCTGAAGAGCTTCCCTTCTGATTTTCTTCCTTCGTGGGGTGGAGACGGTCGACTTCCTCGTCCGGATCCTCCTCGGAGTTTCTTTGGACGTCTTCCTGGTGCACGGATGCAACCTCTGGACTGTTTCTGATCGGCCGCATGTTCTTGACAGCGCCGCCTGCTGCTTCTTCTGCGGTGACTTCCCTTAAGGCATCTTGGTAGGAAAATTCTTCTTTAGCGAACAGTCTCTGTTGTAGAACTCGATGCCTTAACCTGCACACAAATCGGTCCCTCAGTCGTTCTTCGAGGTCTTTGAACTCGCAGTGCTTGGCGGCCTTCCGTAATGCGGCGATGAATTCTTTGGCCGACTCACCGGGCCGTTGATCCCTCTGCTCGAAGGTGTGGCGCCATGCAATGACGGACATCTTGGGGTGGAAGTGCTCCTTCAATAGCTTCTTCAGATCTGCGTAGCTGACAGACTCTACTGGAACAGGTGCTGCAAGGTTTTCTGCGATGTCGAAGGTGTCTTGACCGCAAACACAAAGCAGGGTGGCAGCCTTCAAGCTCTCTTCCCTCACTTGGTTTGCCTTGAAGTAGTTCTCCACCCTGGCTACGTATGACTCCCACCGCTCTGGATGTGAGACGTCGAATTCCGAAAGCCTTCCGATTTTCGCCATCTTCAGGAGACGGGTCTATCAGCCAGCCTACCCCCGAATGCACACTGGATTGGCGGGTAGCTGCCGAGTCGACGCCGTTCCGCCGCTCAGGACTCACTTGGGTAAGCTTACACTTCTTCCTTTCCAGGCGGTGTAAGGCAATCCCACCCTCGTCACCAGTGTTGAGTCCTTGGCGCAAAGCAGATACAAGAAGCAGTTGGAGTTCTCAGTTTTTTTTATTCTGCGTTCAGCTTACAAGTAGATGGCTTCCCTTAAACTTCCCAAACGCTCGCAGCCTCTTATATAGGCAACTCCCAGGTAAATGTGTTACTTTTCCCGCGCCAGCACCCGCGCATGCGCACAGCGCTGGCGACAGCCTGTCTGGTCCCGGGCAGCCTTGCACCTGCCCGGGACTGCCTGCAAACGCCCGAGCCGTTTGCAAGGCTCGGGACATAACAAAAACCATCATTGCTTTGATTCCAGATCAGTGTTTCTCAACCTTGTCAATTTTAAGACAGGTTGACTTCAACTCATAGAATTCTGGGAGTTGAAATCCACCTATCCTAAAGTTAAAGTTGAGAAACACTGCTCTATACTTTTCATTACAGGAAGAATGGTGTTTCAGACTATGCCAGAAAGTCCCTCTAGCACATCCCACCATCAGTGGTAGCATCAAATAAGCGAGGAAACATACATCTTTCACAAGTCATTTTCAGACAGTTGGAAGATCAGCCATTTCATGCTCAAGAACTTCCTTTACAAGGACTTCTGGAGACTGTTTACACCAGGTGAAACTCTTCATTATATGACTTCCTGAGAGTTGTGGACTTCAACTCTTAGGAATTCTGGAAGTTGAAGTCCACAGGTCATAAAGGGGCCATAGTTGCCCACCCCAATCTAGACTGAAGCATTCTAAATGTATAAGCAGAGGGCATAACATGGCAAAATCTTCTCCAATACAGGGGGGGAAAATCCTCATGTAAGAACTCATCAAGAGAAATTGGCTGAGTAAAAATTCTCCCCAACATATAATTTTCTCAAAAGATCCTTTCCCAGAGAGGTTTAATTCATGCCAGACCTCATTTCCAGTTCAAAGTATATTATGAACAGGCACAAAAGTATGTGATGGGATTCACAGTTTATGCTAATATGTAATTATTTTTAAAAAGATTTATTGAATATAAAGTATTGGTTGGGTTTATACATTATATGTATAAAAGTCAAAAGTCACGTTATGGTTCAATTTATTATACCAACCAAGCCACTGTGGCCTAGATCAGTGGTTCTTAATCTTTTTGAATGAATTGCCCCCTTGAGCCAATGAGGAAGTTGTCATTGCCCCCCTCCCCCAACATAACCTCTCAATCACAACATAGGAAATAATTCTTCAATTTATGCAAACACTTTTTTTGTTTTCTTTAAAATTGTCATCAGGACATATCGATGCAAATAATTTATTTCCAGTCTTTCCCCCCATATCTCTCATATTCTGGCCAATGGCGTGCTACTGTATGGGTAGAGGCTGCTGCGCAATGCGCATGAAGATAAGCAATGCGTCTTCACATATGTACGGCGTTCTGTACTGAAGCTAGCTGGAGGAACATTTGAAAACACAATTCAATCCACTAATAGCGAGCGATCTGATGTTTTTGTACGACAGATATACAACGATTCACTGTACGAAAAAGTCTCAAAAGTGTCCCCAAAACCTCTCGCTCCATCGCCCCCATATTGCCCCCTTTTCATTCCTTTACCCCCGTGTCTCCCCTTTTCGTTCCATCGCCCCCCTGAAAAATGAAATTGCCCCCTGGGGGGCAATTTCGCCCAAGTTAAGAACCACTGGCCTAGATGACCAATAATGACCTAACATCTGCATGATTTTAAGTAAAGACTAATCCATACATACAACATACTAAAGCAACCACAGTACATTGTCATAGAGTGATACTTAAAGTGGGTGAATTTACACATTAAAGTAAGTCATAAATCATGACTTACAAACCATAAGAGGTAGCTCATAAAAATAGTGTTCTGATTTGCATCCTGCACCAACCCATGATTTTCAGGGTCACCTTTTATTGTAAACTGAGCTCAACTCTTTTCTTCCTTGTTCCTTTCCATTTAATATTTCCGTTGACTTCAGAAACACAAATAACCACTTCAGACTTCCTTCAAAATCAACTTGTCATCTTCAGTTCCATTCTTTAACAGTGACAACTGTTCCAAAGACATATCTTTGTATTTGATATGTCTATCTTCTTTTCTACTTTTTTTCAGGTCCAGGGATTCAAGTTTTAGGGTGAGAAGCGGTGAGCACTCTACAATGTCAGCTAAGCCAGCATAAGCAAATGGGTTGGCACAGAACCAAAGCTAAACTTGCATCTGTATTTTATCTAAATTTATGCACATTATATATGGAGAACGTGATTACCTCCCCATCTACTTAAGCATTTTCTCCTCCTGTTATGTCAATGTTACACTTCAGCATTTGGTTTTTGAGAGGCTTTGAAAGTCACTTTCAAAGCTTATATATGGGAATGACATGCAAATCAAGGTTTTAGGTTGAGCATCAGTGTTAAAGATTATTTACCACGGTCAAATTTCTGTCCTATCTCTTTATTTTGTATCACTGAAAGGCAGGCTTTTCTACCCAACAAGTCTTTTAGACTAGATCTCTGCAATTTTAATAGAAATAGCACCAGCCTAAATGAGGGATGTTTGGAGAAACAAGTTAACACACATAAGCACACAAAGTGATCATCACAAAATCTATTTCCAAACTAAGAAAACAGTGAACATACAAACAGCGAACAAAAGTGCTATTTATGGCCACTGACCAACTCATCTCCATGCTGTTTTGGACAAACCACATTCATCCAATGTTGCTGTACTGGACTGATAGGGAGGCTGGCTGCATGAAAAGGCCTAGTTGCATTCAGACTCTGGTATCTGCCACGGCTGTATGCTTTGTTGATAAGACAACACTGCCCTCTTCTCAGGGATCCTCTGCCTTGGAGAGTTGATCACTGTATTTCTCAGAATTGCAAATGATTTTGTTGTGCTATAAACAGTCTAGATGTTTCCAGCACAATATACTTGGAAAGTTAGAGCTGTCAATCAAAACAATTATATTCCAATAGAAGTGAATATTTGCAGCTTAGAGTGGAAGTGTAAAGTTCTAGAACAGGGGTGGGGAACCTTGGCTCTTTTATGACTCGTGGACTTCAACTCCCAGAATTCCTAAGCCAGCATGGCTCAGCTTGGAATCCTCTCCCTTTTCCCTCAGCATGGCTGGCTCAGGAATTCTGGGAGTTGAAGGCCACAAGTCATAAAAGAGACAAGGCTCCCCACCCCTGTTCTAGAAGCTCTCAGAGCTTGGTTGTTTGTCTGCAGATGTTTTGTTACCCAACTATTTAACTCCATCAGTGTTAACTGTGGGATGTGTTGCACATCCACCCTAATATTAACTAATTGGGTAAAGAAACATCTCCAGGTAAACACCTTAGCTCAGAAAACACCAAGAACTTCACAACAAGTTATGTACGTATCACATAATCTTCAGGATTTTTCTTTCATGAAGAATTTTGAGTGAAAATGTTTCTACTGTTGCAGAGAAGTCTGTTTAGGGTCCCTTTAAAATAGCCGGAAAGCTTGGTACTGACAACTCCAGAGGACACCAAAGCAGCTCAAAGCATTATCTGAATATCAGTTGGGTAGATAAGCTGTTAAGTGTGTTCTACTGCTATTCAACTACAATGGTCTAAACCAGTGGTCTTCAAACTTGGCAACTTTAAGACTTGTGGACTTCAACTCCCAGAATTTCTCAGCCAGCGTGCCTGGCTGAGGAATTCTGGGAGTTGAAGTCCACAAGTCTTAAAGTTGCCATGTTTGAAGACCACTGGTGTAGATCAATGTTTCTTAATCTTGGCAACTTTAAAATGTATCAATTTTAGCACATCTTAAGGTTGCCAAGGTTAAGAAAGACTGGTCTGGACACATGTGCCATGGACTACACTCTTTCCAATAAAACAAAAAGTCACCCTGGGCCATCAGCAGAGGGGTTGAGAATGTGTGGAGAACCTATGGTCATATGTGGGCTTCCATGTAGCAGTTGGGACTTTCCAGGAACTTTCTACACCAAGATTTCATGTTATACTTAATCAGGGTTGGTCAAATGAAACACACTGGATGCGGTCATACAGCATGCTAGGTCTCAAGCTATGATCTACAAACAACAATAGTCCAATTTGTGAATAGTGTTGAAGGAAAAACAAAGAAACCGCCCAGTGGCTTTGCATGTTTGTGAAACTAAGCTTGTCTTTAGATGATGGACTGATATCAGCTTTTTGAAAATTTTTACATAAAAGAACGTGGAAAAGTGGAAACACAATTCATAACATCAGTTCCTCTCCTCTCCACCCACCATCAGCTAAAGGAAGTTTCAAGTCTCCTATGAGATTCAAATTTTGAACTGGGTTTGTATTTCATAACCATGGTATGTTTACATTGTTAAACAAGCCACAATTGCAAAATGCAAAACCAAAATAATTATAATGTATAATATACGTATAAAGTGTGAACTAATCCTAACGAAGTGGGGTAGTAAATTGGACATTGAACTTGAACAACAGCGATGCAGACTGGGTTCACCTATAAAATTAAGCCGTGGTTTGCTTAATCATATTTTACCCGGTTAAATGCAATAGGCTAGGTTTATACAATACTGGTATAAAACTGATCTATAAACACAGCGGCTGTGTGTGCATAGTACACTGAGCTAAAACCAAACCAATTATGTTACTGTTTATTTTGGCAAGAGAATTAGGATTTGTTGTTCTCATTCATATGGAAACAACGTGTACATGGACACTCAGATAGACCCACACCTAGATTCAACTTCTCCCACCTCCAAGAGAAATCAACATGTCAGAAATATTGAATTTCTAAAAGACCAGGTGAATGCTTCGATAAGGCAGACCTCGTTAACACAATGCATCCTAATTGCTTCTGAAAATAAATCCATTTCCTTCACATGTGTGACCATAGCTCAGATTTCTTTCTTTTTTTTTAAAGGCTACAGCCGATGCCACTTAAAAGTTGACATTCATTTCTCCGACCCTGATGGAGGAGCCTGCTGGCTCCAGAGATATCCGTGGATGTCCTCTTTTGCTTTTTTAGTTTTGTTGCTCAGAGCTGGGATGCTGATTTGGAACAACCAGGTTAAAGAAAAGAGCTATACCTTCAGAGATAAAAAGCAGACATCATTGTCAAGAGGAGTGGGAGATCTTTGCTCAATTGAGCTAAACTCCAGAAAGAACCCCGGAAAGAGATACCCCTGAGAAAAGGGGAAAGGAAATTAGAGAAAGGGCTGTTGTAGTAGGAGTTACCACTGTTGCCATGGTCATAAGAGGATAACTTGAAGTAATGTTTCTCAATCTCAGCCACTTTAAGATGTGTGGACTTCAACTCCCAGAGTACCCCAGACAGCCATGCTGGCTTCAGTATTCTGAAGTCCACACATCTTAAAAAGGCTAAGGTTGAGAAACACTGCTTTGGAGACTAAATCCAGGCATGTCCTATTCCAAGAGCTCCATGAAAATCATCATTCTCTTCCACTTTGCTCATGACAATCCAAGCAAGTCTCGCCCCGTAGTCTCAGAAAGCCTGGATGAGGAGCTTCTTCCGGGAATGGGAAACAGCCAAATAAATCTCTGTATTAGTCAAAATGAAAACAATCTTCATGGAAATTTGTTTCCAACAGCTCTACAGTAGGGTGCAGGAAAATCAGGTTTTGAACAAAGTACTGACATTTCCAGTATTAAAAGAACACCATTGCTCTGGCAGAAATGTTCCTTTTCAAATAATGTCAGCACATTTTATCTGTCAGTTTAGATCAGTGGTTCTCAATCTTTTTAATGCTGCGACCCCCAACCGGTTGTAAGTCGAGGACTACTCAACCAGTCGTAAGTCGAGGACTACTCAACTGGTGCAGCACCGTTTGCAGAATGGGACTTTTGGCGGGCTCAGCAGGGCAGAGACAGCCTGGACAATTCCTATTGGCTTTTGAAAGCCAATAGAATTAGACTCTATTCAAGAGAGTCTATTCTATTGGCTTTCAAAGGCCAATAGAATAAAAGAGAGTAGCACAGCTAAAGAAAAGGGGAAAAAAATGGCGGACTGCGTTGTTTGGCGACCCCCGTGAAATGGTTATTTGACCCCAAATGGGGTCCCGACCCACAGGTTGAGAACCACTGGTTTAGATTATACTCATATAAATCAACATTCTACGTATTTCTCTTGTTTAGCCTGCTCTGTTCTTCATGTGGGTAAAATCTTATATAGTCTTCAACTTACAACCATTCGTTCAGTGATCATTCAAAGTTACGGCACTAAAAAAAAAAAGACAACTGCTTCTCACATATGCAACTGTTGTGGTATCCTCACAATCAACAGTATCCTCACAATCAACATGATCAAAATGCAGGCGCATTTATTTATGACGTCTGAGGTGTCCCAGGGTCATGTGATCACCGTTGGTGACTTCCCCAGCCAGACTCCGACAAGTGAAGTCAATGGGGGAAGCCAAATTCGCTTAACAACTGCCCGATTTACTTAACAACCGCAGTGATTTGCTTTACAACTGTGGCAAAAAAGGTTATTAAATCAGGTATTACTCACTTAAGAGCCATCTTGTTAGCAATGGAAATTCTGATCCTAATTGTGGATTTCAGGACTATCTGTATAGGTCAGGGGTAGGCAACCTTGGCTCTTTTATGACTCATGGACTTCAACTCCCAGAATTCCTGAGCCAGCCATGCTGAGGGGAAGGGAAAGTTTCCAAGCTGAGCCATGCTGGCTCAGGAATTCTGGGAGTTGAAGTCCACGAATCATAAAAGAGCCAAGGTTGCCTACCCCTGGTGTAAGTGTTATGTGCTATACCTAACAAAACAAAAACAGAAACAGAAAAAGGAGAAAACTGCAAAGGATGGATAATTACAGGTATATTAAAACTACCCAATTCTTTTAGAAATACTGACTCTTACCTTTTGGGAAAAAATAAAGAACTGGCTTCAAAAGAACTCAGTTCCCGCTCTTTTTCCCCAGAAGAATTGGGTACTATTTGCAAGCTATCTGGCACTCAACAAGTGGAGATGAAAAGTGCCATATTACCCCAAAATCAGTATGGAGATTTTCAAGCAGTGCTCCTTCACTGATTTTGTTCTGGAACAATCATGACAAAAATTGCAGCAATAGCATCTCTTCTTGAGGAACAGCTGCACCATATTTCAGAGGGACTGAATAAAAGCTTGTGCAAAAGAAAGTGAAACTACACAAGGAAGATTCCCCGTTGATGGATCTGAGTTGTTGGGACTGGTCCGAAATAGAATGGGACAATAGAATAAACCTCACAGTTAACGGAACTCTTATCCAAAGTGAAAATTAAGAGGGTGGGATGGGATGAATTTTTTTATGGGAAGTTATAAGAAATACCAGCTCTGGAGGTTAGCCGCTAGAAAGTTCAAGAAGGACACCTGAGAAGAAGGCATTATTGCATTATGGTTATTTTCTTACTAATATGGATACTTCTGTGCAGTCTTAAGAAGATGAACTCAACTCAGAATTTACTTGCTTCCCTTGAGTGGACAGCAGAATTTTAGGCAAAGATAGTTGGGGTGGGCAGAAAAATGCTTTCATAGATAATAGATTGCAGGCACTATTCTATTCATGGTCTCTTTATTATAAGAATCAAAATCAAAAGCGTTAACCCTTGGCATTTCTCTACGGACTCAGGAGTCTAACATATGGACAACCCTTCTCCACCATGGACTGAAGGTCAAATGTACAAGGTTGATCTTTTTGAAAGGCAGCATACATAAACAACAAAAAAATATCTTTTAGAAGCAAACAAAAAGTTTTGGAAAACAAGAATACAACAGTTCCCATTCAATCTGGCGGATCCGAAAGTTGTTCAGCCTTTCAAAAGGCTACGTAATAACTTCTTGAGATCTTTCATTAGTGCAAGGAAGCAGAGAGACTGTGATGTTCAAAACGACTCAAAAGCAAGGCCGTCAGTCTAGCACATAAAGGAACACTCCATGCAGATTCCTGTTAAATGTCTCTATGCATTTATTTTACATTCATGTGGGAACCAAGGAATCCATGAAACATTTATCCACAGTAATATTCTTCCCCGGAATATTTATTTATTTAAATTAATTGGTTGCCCAATTCCAACCCTTCAGCATTCACAACAGAGCACCAAGCCGCAGAAGCTGAATTAACAGGGCGATTGATGTAGCGCTGATGTAAGCACCATTTCTAAAAATGGGGCAAGAAAGCAAGCTGATGACAGCCAGTTTAACAAGAAAGATGATAGAAAGCAGAAATAAGCAAACACATAGAACCTCCCTCCCTCAATTTACTTAAAGTAAGTCAGGTATCAACAGGGGTGCAGACAAGGGTCACTCAACAGATATTCTAAACTTGGATCCGCAGAACACCTTTCACAAAGTGTGAAAGGCATAGAATCAAGATCACGCGAAGTATTAGTACTTCTTTATAAAACCCTAGTAAGACCACACCTAGAATACTGCAACCAATTTTGGTCACCATACTACAAAAAAGATGTTGAGACTTTGGAAAAAGTGCAGAGAAGAGAAACTAAAACATATGAAGAACGGCTGCAGAACTTGGGTTTGGCTAGTCTGAAGAAAAGAAAAAATAGGGGTGATGTGATAGCAGTATCCCAGTATTTGAGGGGCTGCCACAAAGAAGAGGAGGTCAGATTATTCTCCAAAGCACCAGAGGGCAGGACAAGAAACGATGGTTGGAAACATATCAGAGAGAGAAGCAAGCTGGAATTAAGGAGAAACTTCCTAACAGTGAGGACAATTAACCAGTGGAACAGTTTTGCCTCCGGAAATCGTGGGTGCTTCATCACTGGAAATTTTTAAGAAGAGACTGGACAGCCACTTGTCTGAAATGGTATAGGACAGGTTCTCCTGCTTGAGCAGGGAACTGGACTGGAAGACCTCCAAGGTCCCATTCTGTTCTAGTCTAGTCTAGTCTAGTCTCTCAGCCATAATGGAATAAAAAGAGAAGAGTTCCCTTGAATTAAAGAGTTTGGTGTAGTGGTTAAGGCAACAGGCTAGAAATTGGAAGACCGTGAGTTCTACACTCAACTCACTTTAGGCATGAAGCCAGCTGGGTCAGTCCTTCTCATTCAGCCCCAGGAAGAAGAAGACAAGGGCAAACCACTTCCAAAATCTTGCCAAGAATACTGCAGGGACTTGTCCAGGAAATTGCTAAGAATCAACACTGACTCAAAAGCATGCAGTTCTCTTTGATTGGCAACTGCAGATAAAGCAGGAAATAAAAGGAATAAATGGACAACTGTCATCCTGATAAGAAGTGGATCCTTGGGATTAGCCCAGGAGAAGGCAACAAGGTGCTTGTTGCAAGTGGGTGTGGTGTCAGACCTCTTTAAATGAAAGGTGCATTTTTCTGGGCTCCCACTGCAACTTACCAACCAGTACAGTATGCAGTGCATACTCGCAATCCACTTTTCAAAGTCAAGCACCACACCTCCCTAATAGAGAAAAATGGTGTTTTTTTTTTTAAAAAAATTCTTGTCTCATGATTTAGAACTTGGGGTCCTCCCTTGAAACTGCAGGAAGATCGAGGAGTGACGGAAATACTTTTTCAACCACAGCATAAATTAAACTGTCACATTGGCTTCCAGGAATTGTAAGAGTTTGGAGGATCAGATTAATGCATGATAACTAAGGGCTGTTTTCTATCTCTGGAAATACTTTAAATACAGACTGTTGAGAAGCAATGATGATGAAAAGACGCTACTTGGTTCCAATCCAGGCCGGTAGAGATTGGTTACAGAGTGAGCCAGCAAAGAACTTCTTCAGATTTTGTAAATTTCCAAGACATCCCAAAGACGTCATCCGATCGGGATTCCCATGATAAAATGGGATGGCAAGATTATCTCAGTTAAAAGATGGGATGGAAGTAACATAGAAGGGCTGGCTGGGAATTTTGAGAATTGAAGCCCACACATCTTACAGTTGCCAAGGTTGAGAAACACAGCTCTAAGGCACTGTGCAAGTTCAGCAATTGTGATAGAAAATATGTGCGTTAAGAGAAGGGTCTAGTTATACTGTACATACAATTATCATACCAATTATATCTGTACATACCAATTATTGTACATACAATTATATTATCAGTTGAAGTGTTGTTTTTGTTTCCTAATCACAAGCCCTTACATAGGAGACAAAACACAAAAACCTCACCCATAAATAAGGTTTATTATGACAACCCTCCAGGCCCTACTTCACCAGTCGTAGAGTATATCTGCACAACACAAATAGAATTCTACCCATTTTCTGGATCTATACAACCCACCAAAGCATCACCTATTTATACAGATGGGAGTTCACATTGGGCAAAGCTAGGTTAACTAGCTTGTGGTTTTGTGAGCTGTACATACACAACCAGCATCAGCTTTGTGGCTGGATGAAGTGGGACTTGCTATTCAAGAAGATGGGTGGCATATAAATTTAATACGTAAATAAAGTCAGATGGATGTTTCTGAAATTGGGAGATAGTCTCGTATTTAGCCAAACAAGAACACTGAGATCCAGTTTATATTGTTGCAAAACCACACCATGTGCCAGTCCTTAATTTCAATAAACCCACAATTGGCAATACATTAAGCTGTTAAACAGGGTTTGCAGACCATAATGACAGAATTCACAAAAAGCAATAAGCCCCAAACCAAAGAGATCCAATGAAAACTTCACCTGTTAGGGTATTCCAACCTTGTTACCCGCCTCTAACCCAGATTAGTTGTACACCAACCACGCTGGTGAAAGATTAGGGGAGCTGAAATTCAGCCCCCCCCCATGGGCAGGAGTGTCAAGGGGGCCGGTGTATCAAGCCACAGCGCAAAGCCAACCCTTTCTTTGCAAGAAGAAGAGAAGAAGAAGAAGAAGAGAGAGAAGAAGAAGAAGAAGAAGAAGGAGGAGGAGGAGGAGGAGGAGGAGGAGGAGGAGGAGGAGGAGGAGGAAGAAGAGAAGAAGAAGAAGAAGAAGAAGAAGAAGAAGAAGAAGAAGAAGAAGAAGAAGAAGAAGAAGAAGAAGAAGAAGAAGAAGAAGAAGATCGAGTTGGGAAGACCAGCGACAGGAGTGACTACTGAATGCTCAGGTTACAGAACAGAAAAGCCACAGGTAGAAACTCCCACAGATTCTGGCTTGAGAAACACACACACACACACACACACACACACACACAATCACCCCCCCCACACACACACACTCTCAAAAATACCCCCATCCCGCAGCTCATCGACAAAAGCCCAGGTGAGAATCACCAACAAATGTCCCCCCCCTTTTTTCACCCATGAGAATTCACCATCCCCCTCCTGCTGCTTTCGCCCGAGGAAATCGGAGATGGGATCGAAATGGGGCCATAGGATTCAGCGCAGCCGCCCCACCACCACCATCACCATAGGGCGCCCGCGCGCGCGCAGAAAGCAGCCTTCAACCCGCGGGAGGGGGGGGCTGGTCTCGCTGGAGGGGGGGGCTTAGGGGCAACCCCCGAGCCGCGCCGCAGCCTACCTTTCTCGGCTCCCCTGTTGCGCTTCTGCTCATCCACAAGGCTTTTTTTTTTTTTTCGCCCCCCGCGGGAGGCGGTGGGTGCGCCAAACCGGAGGAAGGCTACCAAACCCCGCCGCTTCTGGGCCGGGAAGTGCGGCTGGTGCGCCTCGGCGAAGCCCTTCGCTTCCCGCAGGTCATCGGAGCCAAGCGGAAAAAGCCGCTACCGCCGCGCAGGGTAAGCGAAGTGCAGCTTCGCCTTCCAAAGTGCCCGCCTCTGCCTCGGCCCCGGCTGTGGCTCTGGCGCTTTCGGTGGCGCCGGTCTCCCTCTAGCGACCCACCTGGGCTTTGCTCGATCAGAAAAGGCTGCCGGCCACCCGGTTCCCACGTGCCTCTGACCCCAGTCGGGTGGATTCCCCTGCACGACGCTGGCGGGTTCGAGTCCCTGTACCGAGCCGCTAAAGCGGGTGTTTCGTTTGGCGAAAGGGGTGGCTTTGATCCCAGGCTTCGTGGGGTTTTTTTTAAGACCGTGTGCATTATGTGTTGGCGCTTTGTGGGTGAACCGAGTTGTGGTGGGTTTTCAACCAGCTGGGATCATGGCTTAGCCAGATTGGGCGATTTCAGTCGATGTAAGCCAAAACTGTGAACTGACCTGTAACTTAAGTCGGTGTCCATGCAGGGGTTCTCAACCTTGGCAACTTTAAGACTTGCGGACTTCAACTCCCAGAATTCCTTTGCTGGCTGAGGAATTCTGGGAGTTGAAGTCCGCAAGTCTTAAAGTTGCCAAGGTTGAGAACACCTGACACATGGGAGTAAAATTCCTTCATTTCCATTCAGCTTTCTTCTGAAACTGGGCTTCTAATTTCATCACGTCCTTGCTTGTTTAATCATAGTTGCCTTGTGTACTGGGCCATCAATCATTCACAAACCATAGTTTGTGCCCATAGCTATAGTTTCAAAGCTAGCCAGGTCCTCTTCCTGCCTTCCTGCTAAATAAAGGCTTTGACCAACATCTAAGTTAAAAATCAAGCAAGCTGCTTTATAGCAATGGTATCATATATTTAGTAAATCCAGTTATTGTAGTTTATGCTCCAAGAGGTATAAATTCAACCTGTGTTTTTTTAAAACCAAGATGTGTATATTTGAGTGTGTTGTGTATGTGAAGCTGTGGAAGCTTTATATATAAAGTCAACACTATCCTTTTGTTATCCCCAAATTTGGGGAGCAATACACACACACACACACACACACACACACCCCTTAGCTCCAGAAACTGGATTATTTTCCTTTTTGTGGTAAGTTTAAGGAACAATATGATCATCTGTGATGCTACCATTATCCTCTCCACAGGATCAAAAAATATTAGCTTCCCCCATTTTGGTGATACCATATTTTTGGCTCCAATTGCCATCAAAGTCCAAATAAAAATGCAGAGTTTGGTCACAAGAAAATTGCCCCTCCCATCTTCAGGAGTATGAATGTTTCACTTTGGATCATTTGAACCCATGCATAGGAGATCAAAAATAAAACATAGGTGATTCTCCTAAATTCAGCATGAGAAAAGCAGGCAGCAATATGCACAGAGAAAGTTTTTAAAAAGCCAAAACAGTAAAATATGCAAAAAGAGACAGGTCTTGGATTACACAGCTGCAGCTGACATCTTGACTTTTTTCTTCTTATTACACCGTTTTAATTTATTAATATAAAACAAAAGTTGTACATTGCATTATCTGGATACAGTTATATTTATACAGTGATATGTATACAGTGTTGACTGGAGGTTATTAATAGTACTCTGATGTTTAAATAATTTAAACCGTTAAAAAAAGTTTGCCAGTATTAACTATGATTTCTATTATTTAATGTTGATAAACTTAAGGTGGCTTCAATTTTACATCTAAAGCAGAATGTGGCATTGATAAACAAATGCAGAATACATTAAATTATTTGTATATAGTAAAGGTTCCAATGTTTGAAACAAGCTTGGAGAACACACTGCAGAGAAAATCTAAAAACCGAGCTACAAGTATTTTCTATTATTTCACAGTTCCAATGTCTCTACTGCATTGTTACTGATTGTTGTTTATGCATGTTAAGAAAAAAATAATAGTAATAACAGAGAAAGTTTAAAAGGCCATTTGGTTTCTTAACATCTCCTCCTGTTCCCTTCTTAGTTTATTCTCTTCGTCATTGTTTTTGTCTTGTGATGGTTTCGTTTTTTGCATTGTTATCTGTGTTTTAAACATTTTAACAATTATAAACTACCCAGAATCACTGGAAGTCAGGCGGCATATAAATTGAATAAATCATTACTATTATTATTAAGATCTGCCGCAACAACATGAAGTCACGGCTGCCAGTTCTTTAGCTGGTATTGACCTTCATTTGCATTGAGTTCTTTCTAGCCTGTCATAATGTATTAGCATAATGTATGTGTGGATCCAAGCAGGGTGGCCTTTTGTGATTGACGGATGGAAATTTTGTCAGTCAATGCGCAGATTTTTCTAATTGCAGTCCAAGATTTTTTGGTTGTTAGTATGGTTCATCGCACAGTCAGCCAGGTGTTTAGACTAGATGTGGCATTTGTGTCTGCCTATCGAGTCCTTCCCAAAGACTTGGGATAGGCGGATGCAGATGTTTAATGGTGTTAAAAGTATCATCACCGGATATAAGCCATTCTAAGTAAAACTGCCTTTTGTAATTGACTGATGGTGAATTAGTCAATGTCAATGATATTATTTAGTTATTTATTTCTTGGGACTCTAGCAGTTTGCAGTGTTTATAACATTTAGGCCCCTTTGCAAACCAAACTATGTTTACATGGCAAGTATAAACCATATTGACTTTTTTGTTTTAAATCTCCCCTAGGGATACTCATGACAGAAAACTGCCTTCAGTTGAGTTAAATATTACAACTGGCTCTGGTTTAGAGCTAGTAATATTTTGCCCTCAACTATTTTAAACATATACAGTGTATGATCTCTTGGCCACCAATGGCTCATAAAAGTTTTGAAGGTACTGAAGAATTTTTAATCCTTACCAAAGTGTAACTATTAATGAGATAAATGGGGAAAAACCCATGTATTTCAGTACAATAACTATAGTAACTGCATTGACTTTAGTTTGATTCTCATTCATCTGAAATTCAGTAGCACCAAATTCAGCTTTTGTCCTGGCTTTGTCCTTCTCTTATATAACCATGCCCACTTTGGGAGCATGTGACATCCTTCATATACTGATTGGCTTAGGGCAGAGGTCCCCAACCCCTGATCCCTGATCCAGTGCTGGACCGCAGCCCATTCAGAACCAGGCCGCAAAGTGGTGGGCAAGTGCATGTGTGTGTATGCACACGGGTGACACTCCATTTGTGAACGCGATGTGTGGGAAAACATCCCGTTCCCCACCGCCTCCACCAGTCCGCTGACCCTAAAAGTTTGGAGACCACTGGCTTAGGGTAGGGGTCCCCAATCCCTGGTCCGTGGACAAGTACTGGTCCATGGCGTGCCAGCAACCAGTCCGCAGAAACAAGCAAAACCCCATCTGCAGGATGCAGGCAGTACATGAAGCCTCCAGTCTATGGAAAAACCTCTCTCCACGGAACCGGTCCCTGGTGCCCAAAAGATTGGGGACCTCTGGCTTAGGGTACCCTGGCAGAAAACAGTTGCGTCCCCTCTCATCTAATGCAGGGTTGTCTATGGAGAATTAAAAAATGAAGCTGAGACACACTGTGTTACAAAGAGTATTTCTCAGAACGAAAGCAACTTTTCTCTGCAACATTTCTAAAAGATTATTATTGTGGAGCATTAAGGAAAAGATGTTTTTGAAATATGAACTTTTTATTTTTGACTGTCTCCAGGAAGAGTCTCTTGGACATGATCCAGTCTTTCCACTCCCTTCTTACCCCCATGAAATGTACACAAAGTTCCGGCATTATATATATATCTAAAAACTGGTTTATTTATTTTTTTTAAAAAATCCAGAACAAGATATTACTCAACAACAACAAAAATATAACATAACACAGTGTCTTCTTGAACGCAAATACTATTTTTGACTTCAAACTCACAAAATGTTCTCAATAGTCTCCAACTCCCTCAGTGATCCAATCCTGCCAGGAAAGCATATTTTATGATTTCACATAACTTGGGTTGTACTCTGTCCATTTTTCTGCTGTGTTAAAATAAACCAACTGTTTGGTCTGCTGTCTTCTTCAACTTTTAAAATGTAGTGCTTGGTGAAACATCATCTCGTGGGGCTCAATACATTGCATCGTTTGAATTTCCCACAATGCCGTAGTAAAAAAACTGCCATGGGGCATTATGGGAAGCGTTCTCATGCTACCAGCAGAAATTGAAGGTGGATATTGAAACCAAATCTAGAAGGTTTATAAAAGGGCTTGATCAAGGAGAGAAGCAACCTAGAACTAAGGAGAAACTTCCTGACAGAACATTTAACCAGTGGAACAACCTGCCTCCAGGAGCAGTGAATGCCCCAACACTGGAAATTTTTAAGAAGAGACTGGACAGCAATTTGTCCGAAATGTTATAGGGCAGTGGTGGCGAACCTATGGCATGTGTGCCAGAGGCGGCACTCAGAATCCTCTCTGTGGGCACGTGCATCATGCCCGGGAGATGACAACCATCTCTCTTCAACCAGCCTCCTGCTAACTCGCCGAGGTCTCACGTGGCCAGATGCATCCCGGCATGGCTGGTTTCCCTCCCTCCTGTACCATCCTTCTTGATCTTACATGGTCTCCTTTTCCTGGGCACAACCCACTGCATCGCATCCTCAGCCGTTGGCCAGCCATCCAGCTCAGAGGTGGCTTTTTTGAACTGCTAGCAGAAGGTTGTGTAGCCCTAGAGTGTGCTGACTGAGGGGCCGGCAAGCTGTGGCTGCTGACGGACACTGTCGGCCCCCATGTGCTCGCTGGCCTCTGTTTGCGGGGTCCGATGGTGTCTGGCAGCAACCACCCCAGCCCTTGCCTTGCCCCATGGCAATGGCACCCTGCCTCACCTCACCCCATAGGACAAAGCCTCCTGCCTACCGCCCCACGTGCCAGAGACCCTCTGGATCTCCCCCAACCCTGCCCATCCCCCACAGGCATCCCTCCCCATGAGCAACATTGAGGTGACCATGCCCACCTTGGCCACACCCACCCAATCTGCCATGACCACCACAGCCACACCCACCCAGTGGGCCACACTCACCTGGCACCTGGCAATAAATAAGAGGGTTTTGGGTTGCAGTTTGGGCACTCAGTCTCTAAAAGGTTCGCCATCACTGGTATAGGGTTTCCTCCCTGAGCAGGGGGTTGGACTAGATGACCTCTAAGGTCCCTCCAACATCATCATTATTATTATTGTTATTATTATTATTATTATTTTATTTTTTCAATCCTGCAACAGAGGAAGGGGAAATATTTTTGCTGAAAAAAAACTGTCTAGCGATGAATTTGTAGTTTTCCTTCTAATCTTGAAGAAACACATTACCATGCTTAAGATCTTAAATGCAGCTTAATGCATTTAGACCCTGTTAGACTCCAAACTGCAGGGAGAGAGAGACCTCTTTAGTTGGCAACGAATATTGTTCCCTCGTTTCCTTTAAAATATAATCAGCCAAACTCACTGTGGTGGTAGGAGATTCACCTTGGGAGTGAATCCTTGGCCTTCTGCACAACAGCCTTTTCTGATGTCACCCTGCATGATGGATACAAATCCAGTCAAGATGGTTTCTGTAAAGGTTTGTTGCGCTACCTCATCCCTCCACGGCAGCAGCAACACAATCAAATCAATCCCTTGAACTATCCTTCTCCATTCATGGTCCCCAGGCCCACTGACAAAATGGGCCTCTTGGAAAAACAACAGGGTGGGAGTCAATCATACCTGGTGGAAGGAATAGAGAAGACACTAGCAGTGTGAAGGTCCTTTTCTGTGGTCCCACCAGATATAGGTAGTCCTCAACCTACCACCACAACTGAGCTCAACATTTCTGTTGCTAAGTGGAACAATTGATAGGTGGAGTTTGGCCTCATTTTACCATGTTTTTTGCCACAGTTGTCAAGTGAATCACTGCAGTTGTTAGTAATATGGTTGTCAACGCTGCAAATATTGTATATTCTTGCTTTGACAATATGTAGAACTGTCTGGTATTTTGGGGGCTAATAAAGAGCAGAAGGGGGGTGGGGGTAAAGCCCAGGAGAGAAAGAGGAAGGAAACCTTTGACCTTCACACTAATTGGATAATGTGATATATGACAGCTAATTTAGGGAGGGAACATGCTGATAATTTAACTGCTCAGAGGAAGAGAACTTAGATCTTAGCATAAACTTCGTTATGCCTGTGCCGACATTTTGAAGCAATAAGACACTTTTAGGGAAATCAATGCCTGGAAGTTCTTTGAAGTGTTTTATTAGCCGGAACCATAACAATGGTTGTTTTAGTGAATCTGGCACTGACATTGCTCCTCATAAGGTTGCAAAAGGGGATCACATGAGGCCCAGAACACTGCAACCTCATATAAAGATGAACCCTTTGCCAAGCATCCGAATTTTTATCATGTAACCATGAGGGTGTTGCAACACTTGTAAAGTGTGAACAGTGGTATAAACCACTTTTTCCAGTGCTGTTGTAACTTTGGTCCCTAAATGAGTGGTTCTAATTTGAGAACTACCTGTACATCCCTAATGGACGGGATCTGCAACGCGCCCTGCTTTCCTATCCAGGTGGGTCAGGTGGATGCAGTAAGGGAGAGGCAGCCCTTCCCTGGCCTGCCCTCAAGTCATCATGCAGGGCTTTAAAAGTGACAATCAGCACTTTGAATTGTACCTGGAAGCAGACTGGCAGCCAGTGCAGCTCCTGCAAAAAAACGGTGACCTATGTATAAGTCTAGCAGATATAAAAATAGTCTGGACTGGTTGAACGACACACCTTCAGCCTAACTGGGTCCCTTGTTCTCCTGCAATTGCTGGAAAGTCCCAACAAATCCACAAATGTTGGCTGAAGTACCAGATAGTTATCAGTATAATAACAGCACCTCCAGTGGCTATTTGCTTTAATAGATCTGTTCACAGCTCAATGGGAAATAATTTCCTTTGCCTGCAGAAAGTCCCAGGGTGAATTCCTAGCTGCGTCAATAGAACATCATATCTTCCAAATAAAGAAAAATGCAGGCCTGGTTCACGCAAAGCAATAGTATCTTATTTTTATTTGATAAGTGTTTATACCAGCGGTTCTCAACCTGTGGGTCGGGACCCCATTTGGGGCCGAACGACCATTTCATGGGGGTCGCCAAACAACGCAGTCCGCCATTTTTTCCCCCTTTTCCTTAGCTGTGCTACTCCCTTTTATTCTATTGGCTTTTAAAAGCCAATAGAATAGACTCTCTTGAATAGAGTCTAATTCTATTGGCTTTCAAAAGCCAATAGGAATTGTCCAGGCTGTCTCTGCTCTGCTGAGCCCGCCAAAAGTCCCATTCTGCAAACGGTGCTGCACCAGTTGAGTAGTCCTTGACTTACGACTGGTTGAGTAGTCCTCGACTTACAACCAGTTGGGGGTCGCGGCATTAAAAAGGTTGAGAACCACTGGTTTATACTTAAGTGTGGTACAAGCAAACAAAACAGGAATCTTAACATGTATAGTTTTAAACCAATTATGAAGCTCATGCTATAGTGATATTACGATATTACACAATATTTTTGGAGTATTAATGATAAGTATCAACCTCATCTGAAACTCAAGAAAATCTGACTGATACCTCTATGGCCACTCTGTTCATACACTGTATTAAAACATAATTGACTTACTTTGTTTGACTGATTATTTTGCATGAATGCCATCATTGTAATTTGTTAGCTATGGCCTAAGTGTGTCATGGGAACCGAATTGTGCTTTATTTGTAATTGATGTAAACCACAGCTTAGCATGGTACACAGTGTGTGGCTTGCTTGTTTGAGCTTTAGTATGCTACATGAGACGTCACCCTGCCAACAAAAGTGCATATAGTCAAGGCCATGGTTTTCCCAGTTGCAATGTATGGCTGTGAAAGTTGGACCATAAGAATGGCTGAGCGCCAAAGAATTGAGGCCTTTGAACTATGGTGCTGGAGAAGACTCCTGTGAGTCCCCTGGACTACAAGGAGATCAAACCGGTCAGTCCTAGAGGAGATCAACCCTGACTGCCCTTTAGAAGGCCAGATCCTGAAGTTGAAACTCAAGTACTTTGGCCACCTAATGAGAAGGAAGGACTCACTGGAGAAGAGCCTAATGCTGGGAAAGAGTGAGGGCAATAGAAGAAGGGGACGACAGAGAATGAGATGGCTGGATGGAGTCCCTGAAGCAGTAGGCGTGAGCTTAAATGGACTCCAGAAGATGGTAGAGGACAGGAAGGCCTGGAGGAACATTGTCCATGGGGTCGCGATGTGTCGGACACAACTTCGCAACTAACAATAACAACAATGCTACATGAATCCAACATGCATGAACCCAACCATGCATTAAAAAAAATAAAAATGTAAATATTTCCCCTGTCCAGTCATGTCTAGGGGATGTTGTTTATCTCCATTTCTTAGCCGAGGGAGCCTGCATAGTCCAAAGATGCTTCCATGCTCACATGGCCAGCATGACTATATGCCAAGATGCGTGGAATACCCTTACCTTCCCACCCATTTATAGTGATGCCTATTTATCTACTTGCATTTGCATGCGTTCGAACTGCTAGAGGCACGAATGGGAGCTCACCCTGTAATGTGGTACTTGGGTCTTGAACTGCCAACCTTCTGGCTGACAAGCCCAAAGTCTTAGCTACTAGACCAGGGCTTTTCAACCTTTTTACCCATTGTACCACTTTTAGGATATGGCAACATCCGAGTACCACCAGTCGCCTAGCAAGGGGTCAAAAACTTGATGACCAAAAAAAAAAAAAAAAGGAAAAAAGTGATAAAGTGCAGGTAGTCCTCGACTTACAACAGTTCGCTAGTGACTGTTCGAAATTACAATGGCACTGAAAAAAGTGCCCCCCAAGCCACAGCCGAGCAAGACACCTGCCTGCCCGCCCAGCGGCGCTCTTCCTCCTGTCCGAGGTTTTCATTGTTGTGAGCATTTCTGTTGAGGATTGGCAGCGGGGGTAGGGTGGGGGGGTGTTTGGTTTTTATTCCCCCCATCTGCTGGGTGGTTGCAGCAGGTTTTGGTCACTTCACATGACTCTGGGACATTGTGACCGTCATAAATATGAATCAGTTGCCAAGCATCTGAATGTAAATCATGAGACCCTGGAGATGCTAAAACATTCCAGCTGATCGGCGCTTCTTCTGGGCTCAGCAAAAGCACCAGGATCAGCGCCAAGCTCCATCTGGAGCCTGGTGCTGATCCTGGTGCTTCCACTGAGCCCTGACAGCCCCCCAAAAGCGCCGATCAGCTGGAAAGCAGCACTGATCCTGGGGCTTCCGCTGAGCCCCAACAGCCCTGTAGCTCCAGCCCTCTCTCGCTCAGGCTTATGCGGTGGTGCCACCGGTTCAGCTCACTCCCCCCCCACTACTTTTCTAGGATGGTTGTGTACCACCTGCCAGGTGCCAATGTACCACAGGTGGTACCCGTACAACTGATTGAAAAGCCCTGCACTAGACCACTGTGCCCTCTAACCATGGATTAATAACCATTTATAAACAATGACTTATGTTTTACAGAATTCTGTGGTTCCAGTAGTTGTGTGCCAATTTGCCCACCTAAGAAGGCATCTCCAGAGGATGCTGAAATTTCAGCCCAGCATTGCTTTGGGTTCCTAATTTGCCCATTGTCTGGAATTCCTCTAATGTCCTTAACAGAGAGCCTTGAAGATGCTCAGACAGAAGATGGGACAGGCAGATTGCAAGGAGGCTCCTGATGATCATATCCAAACCAGACACATTCAGGGCTATTCCTCTTCTTCATAAGCAGATTCTGCTTCAGCGAGCAAAGCAAAAGGGCATGGCCTGCAGTTTCCCTGTGTCTCTTATCTGTAAGGTGACCAACTTTTTTACAATGAAAAGGAGGACACAAATAAATTGAAGAAAAAAATATTGTAAATAAAAGAAACATTTTATTCATTGCAGCAATAATATAGACAACTTGCATGTGCAAAGTTTGCCAGCCGGGTGTTTTGGCGTGCTCAGCAGCAATTCCTATTGGCTTTCGAAAGCCAACAGTGGGAGTAGCACTGCTCATTCAAAAGTTGAAAACAAAACCCATCAAAAAAAGGTGCCGGAACGCCATTCTGAGCATTCTATGATGGGGAAAAAAAGCCCTGCAGCTTAATCTTCAAATATTGAAAAGGAGGACATGAAGGAGGACACTTTTTGAGGGAGGACAGAACTTACAAAAGGAGGACTGTCCTCCCTAAAGGAGGACGGTTGGTCACCTTATTATCTGGGCTCAACTGAAAAAGGCTGTTGAATTATTCCTTGCCCTGCCTTCCATTCTCTTCCCTTCCTGGGTCCTGAAAGAGATTTTTTTTTTTCAGTTTTTAGGGCACATTTAGCATTCCTTTCCAAATCAGTATGGCAGCTCTGGAATCATAAAACAAGAAGAGTTAATTGAAAATTGTTTTTGTCAGGCAAAGAACTCCAGGCCAGAGAAGGTGAAGCCTCCCACTCCATGGTTTGATTGAGGTTCTGTCACATTTAATATACATATGTTAAGTTCCTGCTTCCTGCTTCCCTCCTCTCTCTCAGTCAGAGGACGCAGACTCTTGTTTCTTATTTGTTTTTAATCATCACAGCTGTCATTCTGATGGTATCTGTATCGCAGTGAATTGCCAGGTGTAGAACACAAAACTATCTTTAACGAAAGCAACTCTAAAATATGAAACAGAGATTATGAAGTTGGAAGAATGCATGAGGAGGAAATGAATAACAATTTAGACCGAAAGAAATCCAGAGCAGTTTATGTCACAATCTGTTAAAAATAAGTCTTGTCAAGTTCAGAGGGATCCAGGCTCTGATTTTACAGGATGCAAATGGATTCTTTTGTTTTTCTTTTAGGCTTGGGGCATAGTCACCAGCTGTACTCATACCGCACACTTTTCCATAATTAACTTTAGAAAATTAACCCATTTTTTTGTAACCCATGGTTCATGTTATCCAGAGAATTATAAAGCTAAGATCATGGGATGGATTTACCCTGAACATACTAAGCTGAATATCTTTGGCTGGTTCAGTGGATCTCAGGAATGCTGCTTCACTGTAAGAAACATGTCAGACATGGTTTCGCAGATCATGCCCAGTTTGCTTAATCATATTTTACTGAACAAACCGAAGCTGAGTTGCCACATCCCATCAAGCCCCAAACTATAATTTACAAACCAGTATTGACTGAATGTAGATATCGCCCTAAGTCTAAGCAGACAAGCAAAGCAAACAGTGGCTTAAGTATAGGCCCAATGTTTAATTCCCCATGACAGAAAAATGGGTTCTTGAAAATTTCTGGGGAGGAAGTCAAAGCTAAATCACTGCAGGGATCATCATCTAAAACACGGGTGTCAACCTCGATTGTGTCACGTGACGTATCATGACGTATCCCGACTTTTTTGCCTTTGTGGAGCTGGGGTGGGTGTGGCCTGTACGTGACGCATCTGGCCCGGGGGCTGCCAGTAAAAGACCCCTGACCTGGAAGACCTAGAAGACTATACAATAGTGGCTAAAATTGTGGAAAGCTTTTGGGAAAAGTGTACAGTAGAAATGCCACCTTTGGTTAAGATTCCACCAATTTTTCTTCTCCTTTCTTTATAACTGTAGCCTTGTTCACTTAATAATACTATTTTACATCGCTTTCTGGGCAACCAGTCAACTCTTTGCATCATTACTTTAATTTTATTACGTTTTACAAGCTCACTAAATGAAAGAACACAAAAAAACCCCAACCAACTTGATAGCCATCACATAACACACTGACAAATGTCCTCCTCTCAGCTTCAGTACATGACATCAATCCCTGAATCCTACTGTGATCTGATTGGCTCATTGCCAAAACAAGATGACACCTGATTGGCTCTCTATACACTCATGCTCATTGGCTACAATCAGATGAAGGAAAGCTACCTGATATCAACCTAAGCAAGTTGTGCTTCCTTTTTCTGGTTATTTGGCTATAACTTTTCTTGGAATACAGTGCAGATAATTGAACAAACTATGTTGCACTACATTCTTGATTAAATTATCTTTCCATTGATATATAATTTTATGGTAGTACTCCCCCAAAAAGTGGTGTTATTATCCATCAAACCTCAAAAATACACTTTTCCCAAAAGGTTTCCACAATTTTGGCCACTACTGGAGTGATCCATAGCAGATTTGCTGAGGAGGGTGAGAATGAGGAATTAAAACTTTGATCCAAGCTTCTCTGCCTGAGATCTTGCCATATAGTATTTTTTAAAAAAGAAAATACAATAGATGTAAAGAACATATATTCACAAGTTACTGTATTTACCCAATGGCAATTTTTTTTTGAAAGGACAAACAAACAAAACATGGAGATCAACTCAACTTGCAGCAGAGGAATTTCAACATGCCAATTCTCTATTCCTCAAAACTAACCACCTTTGTTCTTGTCCTTTTGAGTTATCTCATTACCTTTCGCCTTGGTGTTTTCACCACGTTACAAAGTGGGAGGACATCAGGACCCTGGACAGCTCCAACAACTTACCTGCTGCCTTCTATCTACTGCAGGGGTCTCCAAACTTGCCAACCCCTGATCTAGTGGGCCAGATATCTTTTCTTGGCTCCAACTTATTTTTAATGAACAACAGAGTCTCAATCTTAAAGGGACAGTTCTCCAGTCCGAAAGCCTCCACCCTTCCACTTTGCACTGAATTCCTGGGAAGTACTGTGTATTCTGATGTTAAACGTTGCAGAGGAACCTGGGCAAGCTGGATCTGGATGTGACAGATGAAAAGTAGTCCACGGGAAGAGAGACCCCAGCTTGATCAGCCACCTCAGTAGCAGGTCTTTGAACCAATAGCTTCTTCAGCTCTTACAGTACATCACAGTCCTGACTATTGCTCAAAATCAGATGGCAGCCTCTTCCTTGCAGGAAAAAAAAAGCTTGATTACAGCAATCAGTGAATATCTGAAAACTCTTAGATTATCACAGACAAGGGGGGACATGATAACAGTGTTCCAATATCTCAGGGGCTGCCATAAAGAAGAGGGAGTCAAGCTATTTTCCAAAGCACCTGAGGGCAGGACAAGAAGCAACGGGTGGAAACTAATCAAGGAGAGAAGCAACCTAAAACTAAAGATAAACTTCCTGACAGTTAGAACAATTAACCAGTGGAACAACCTGCCTCCAGAAGCGGTGAATGCTCCAACACTGGAAGTTTTTAAGAAGAGACTGGACAGCCATTTGTCTGAAATGGTATAGGGCAGTGGTGGTGAATCTATGGCATGGGTACCAGAGGCGGCATTCGGAGCCCTCTCTGTGGGCACATGTGCCGTTGTCCCAGCCTCGCCTCCACTCACGACCCCCTCCTCTCCAGCAGCCCCCCTGAAGGAGAGTCACCCCTGAGCGTGGCCCACATGGAGCAGCGCAGCCAAGGACATGGCAGCCAGGCAGCGTAGGCAAGACTCTGCCCTCACATCCTATCGTGCACAGTTGATGCTGCAGGGCACAGGCAGAGGGTGTGGTCGCCATAGCACTGCTGGGCTGCCTGGGCGATCTGCAGCGGGCCATGGAGGTGGTGAATGGCCCTGAGGGCAGGCGGGGCGGGAGATGGGGGGGTTGGGGCAGGGGCAGGGTAGGGGGTGGAGTGGGGACGGGGCCAGTTTTTGGCACTCGGTCTCTAAAAGGTTCACCATCACTGGTATAGGGTTTCCTGCCTGAGGAGGGGGTTGGACTAGATGACCTCCAAGGTCCCTTCCAACTGTATTATTATTATTATTATTATTATTATTATTATTATTATTTGCAAGAAAACTGTTTTCAGCTAGGATGGGCATTGATTGCTCTTATGTCCATTCCAGGCCTGTGATTTTCGAACTCTTGTGACACTAAAATCATGGGAGACTTTTAATCCCCTAAAAATTCATCACCAAACACTGATATCCACCAAAACAAAAAACAAAAAATCCCGACACACACAACAAAACCAACCACCAAAAAAGGCAAGTACTGAAAATGGACAGTCTCTAGAGATGTTTTTGGAACTGTTTACTTTTTAACTTATCAGATTAAGACAATTTGGCTATTAAACAGATTAGCTTAGCCAAATTTCAACATCGTAACCACAATGCATTCTTTCCATGGCCCTAAATAGTTTTAACTAAAGAAAGGAAGCAGTTTATGAAATTAGCTCTTAAATCCTTAAGAAACAATTCTGAAAATCTAATGTTGCATAGATAATATTTATATATTATTTTTTCTGTTCCTGACCCATCTCCTTTTAAAAATAGAACAAGCACTCAGAGGAAAAATACAGGAAACAGAATAACAAATGCATAACCACTGCTACAGCATAGGAAAAAAAGTATAGCGCATGGCTGGATCTTATCCTAAAACTGTAAGGGGACCAAGAGAAAGAAAAGAGTAGAATGAGGCAAAATTTGATTTGGTTGTAATTAAAATTAAAAATAGACTATATTGGTGGCAATACTTAACTGACCTCATTTGATCTGAAAAACTAAGCAAAGTTGGACTTAATTGACCTTGGGAAAACAGGCCACCAGGGAAACTGGACCATTGGCTGGACTAGGAAATTGGGAAACATTTAAAAAAAACAATATGAAAAAAACCCTAAAGCAATAAAATCATTTAAATGTTAAAAACTTGAAAAATGAGATTGAGATTTGGGAGGATTTGCTAAATATTAAGGAAATAAAGAGCAAGTAACAAGTCTGAGGGAATAGAGTGTATGTATGCATGTGTGTGTATGTATATGAGTATGTACAGTATGTATGCATGTATGTATGTATGTATGTTCCAGCAAGATGAGATTCTGCCATTGGGGGAGCATCTTCAGGAAGGTCTCACTTGTAGATCTTCGTGGCTGGGGTAATTCATAATGGGAGAAGCAGTCCTTCAAATACTCAGGCCTTAACCAGTTTAAGACTTTCAAGATCAGGAAAAGAGTCTCCTTCAAATTGAATTCAACTGCTGGTGACTTCACTTCCATGTAGATTTAGTTTGATTTAGTTTGGTTCTGCAACCATATAACACTAGTTTTCCATTGCCTTCCTCTGGGGGAGATATATATATATATGCTGGGAAATTTGCATAAAAATACGACTCCTGGGCATGTCTATGGTACGAATAAAATATGGTACGAATAAAATTATCCTGGTGTTCGTATTTTATTCGTACCATATATATATATATATATATATATATATATATATATATATATATATATATATATATATATATGTTTTCTGAGGTTTTCGCGGGTATTTGTATGTAGGTCGTTGGTTGTTCGGGTTTTCTCCCACGTAAAATTGGAAGTGTCTTGGCGACGTTTCGACGAAGTCCCATTCGTCATCTTCAGGCTGGTGCTTTCAGCTTCGTGCCTCGAGCAGCAGTGTGGGTTTTCGTGGGTATTTGTATGTAGGTCTTTGGTTATTCGGGTTTTCTCCCGCGTAAAATTGGAAGTATCTTGGCGACGTTTCGACGAAGTCCCATTCGTCATCTTCAGGCTGGTGAAGCTGAAAACAACACCCTGAAGATGACGAATGGGACTTCGTCGAAATGTCGCCAAGACACTTCCAATTTTACGCGGGAGAAAACCCGAATAACCAAAGACCTACATATATATATATATATATATATGTATATATGTATATATGTATACGTATGTGTATATATATATATATATATATATATATATATATAGAGAGAGAGAGAGAGAGAGAGAGAGAGAGAGAGAAAGAGAGACTTCACAATCTCACATCTATTTCCAAGTATTAAACAGATCTATCTTGCTTTTTTTTTTTTTTTAGATCAGCCAAGTTTAGCTCCATGCTGCCATCTAGCGATACTTAAAGCTCACTACCAATATGTCTGCGGAGATTCTCAATCATCCAGGTCATGGTCATCCCAAAGATGCTTTTTCAAGAGACAACTGGACTTTCCTGCTTTTCTTTGAAGATGTTTTGCTTCTCATCTAAGAAGCTTCTTCAGCTCTTCTTCAGAATTCAGTTGTTGTCATGGTTGTCCCACAGGTGCTTTTTCAAAAGGCAACTGGACAGTTCAGAGCTGAAGAAGCTTCTTGGATGAGAAGTGAAACGTCTTCAAAGAAAAACAAGAAAGTCCAGCTTTAAATACTTTAAATTCTGCCTGTAA
Source organism: Crotalus tigris (assembly GCF_016545835.1). Classification (NCBI taxonomy): domain Eukaryota; kingdom Metazoa; phylum Chordata; class Lepidosauria; order Squamata; family Viperidae; genus Crotalus; species Crotalus tigris. Next base: position 136,255 of record NW_024100482.1, read on the forward strand.
TACAACTGGCGATCAGTATGGATCTTTCCTGCTAGACATCAGGCGATCTCTGAACCTTGCACAGATGTTTGCATTGCCACTTGTTGCTTACACACGGAACTTACATATTTACAAATGTGTATGTATAGTGCAGCCCTAAGTGTAAACATGCCCCTCCCTGATTCAAGGTTTCTCTGTATTTGCATGACTAAGAATTCAGGATGTGACTGACTAGATCAGTGATGGCGAACCTTTTGGAGACCAGTGCCCAAACCACAACCCCAAACCCACTTATTTATCACAAAGTGCCAGGGCCGCATTGCATTGTGGTGTCCTCAGGGGGGGCATGGGGGTGTGACATACTGGGTGGGCGTGGCTGTGGTTGTCACAGCAGACTGGGTGGGCATGGCCACCTTGACATTGCTCATGGGGGGATGCCTGGGGGGGGCGGGCAGGGTTGGGGGAGATCCAGGGGGTCTCTGATGGGTGGGGCAGTGGGCAGGAGGCCCAGCATAGATGGGGGAAGGTACACAATCCTAGCTGGGACTGGGGGGCCATGGCACCCATGGGGATCTGGCTTTCCCTGCTCGGGGTGGCCTTTGGCTTGCTGGGTGTGGGCTTGCTCTACCACCTCTACTTGAGCTTGCTAGCTGGCTGCTTCGCCTTTGTGCTGGGTGGGGCTGCCGCTCTGGGCAGCAGCCTAATGGACCTGCGCAAGCTGCTGGCAGCGGCAGCACACATGCCCACAGAGAGGGCTCTGAGTGCCGCTTTTGGCACGCGTGCTATAGGTTCGCCACTACTGGAATAGATGGTCAAATCCTGTGGTTTGAAAGAAATACAGATGCCGCCTTTTAATTTGTTGCTGAAAAGAGAAATAAGAGTCAATTCATCATATTCAAGTGATGAACACTACATCGGTGTACAATAAATCCCTGCTCACAGCAAGTACAGGTAGTCCTCAACTTACAACAGTTCATTTAGTGACCGTTCAAAGTTACAGCTGTCCTGAAAAAAGTGACTTACGATCGTTTTTCACACTTAACGACCATTGCAGCCTCTCCATGGCCATGTGATCAAAATTCAAAATTGGCAACCGACTGATACTTATGACGGTCACAATGTCCAGAGGTCACGTGATCCCATTTGGCGACCTTCTGACAAGCAAAGTCAATGGGGAAGCCAGATTCACTTAACAATTGTGTTACTTACTTAACGACCGTGGCAAGACAGGCCGTAAAGTGGGGCAAAATTCACTGAACAACTGAAATTCACCTAGCAACAGAAATTTTGGGCATAAGTCAAGGACTCCCTGGATCTTGGGTCACTAATTTTTCTCTGATTTTTCGCAACCAGTTGATTAATACAACTGGCTTTGGCTCTAGCTTATGGTCATTTGTTTAATGACCATTTGAAATTATGTCGCTGAAAAAAGGGACTTACCATCAGTCCTCGGAATTACATTTCTGTAGTCACCTGATCAAAAGGTGGGTGCTTGACAACCAGCATTAATTATGAGGATTGCAACTTCCTGGGGTCATGTGATTGCCATTTGCAACCTTCCCAGGGGGCTTATGACAAGCATATTCAGTGGGGGAAGCCAGATTCACTTAAGAACTGTGTGATTTGCTTAATGACCAAACAATTTGCTTAAAGACGGCAGCAAAAAAGGTCATAAAATCAGGGGTAATTCGCTTAATGACTGCATTGCTTTAGAAATGGAAGTTCCAATCCCAATTACAGTTGTAAGTCAAGGACTATCTGTAAGACATTAAATAATATTCCACTGAGGAAATCAAGGAAAGCTACAGGCCTTTAGAGTAGATGAACATAAAGATCCCTTTTTTCCCTTGAGCACATAAAAAGGGCACACAACTCTTGCTAAACAAAATAAAACAAGGAGGGCTTTTTCAAAATTGTTTGTGCAGATGAGAGCTTGTCCCCCATACAATGACATTCTTCTTCCAGTAAAAGCACAATATGATTTTTTCCTCCCGCTTCCTGTTTAGATTAGAATATGCCCATGGTTTGCTCCAGCCCAACTCTTTCAATGGTGGCACCAATGATGGAATCAGCTGCAACAGAAATAAAAAAAGGCCAGAATGCCTATTTCTCAACTTTCTCCATTTACTTCAGCCTATCACTGGGAGAGAGAGAGAGAGAGAGAGAGAGAGAGAGGGAGAGAGAGAGGGAGAGAGAGAGGGAAAAGAAGAAGAAGAAGAAGAAGAAGAAGAAGAGGAGGAGGAGGAGGAGGAGGAGGAGGAGGAGGAGGAGGAGGAGGAGGAGGAGAGGGAGGGAGGCACGCAGGCAGGCTCCATTTACTTCAGCCTATCACTCGGAGAGAGAGAGAGAGAGAGAGAGAGAGAGAGAGAGCGAGAGAGAGAGAGAGAGAGAGAGAGAGAGCATCTTTTTTGTGATAAGGTGACCAAAATTGGCTGCAGTATTCCAGGTGTGGTTTTACTAGGGTTTACATTTACAAGGGTATGTTACTAGGATAATGTTACTTACTAGGATAATGTCGCAGGAGCCAATCTGGGACCATCACTACGACCAGAGATTTAGTCCTCCAAGTTTTTGGCCCCCTGCTGGAGCCCATCCTCAGGTAACATCTCTCTACCAGAGTGTGTGCTTTGGGTTATTCTATGTATGGCATTTATATGGTGTCTGTTGTGTGTGGCTTTTAAAATGTTGATTGAGTCTTAATGGCTAGCTATTAAGTCGTTAGCTGTTGTTTCCTTGTGAAATATAGTGGAATATATGCTAGCATTTGTTACCCAGCTTGGGGCTACAGAGTATACTAAAATGAAAGCAGACAGCTACATTATGCACTTACGTAGTATAGGAAAATAGATAAAAGATATATCATTATTTGATAGTGCTTGTAGCTGAGAAAGGAGCCAACTGTCAGGTGCAAAGGTTCAGGATCATATGTTGTTGCCGTTCAAAAAATGTATTGCTCAAGCCTCTACCCGAGAATTTGATTAACTAAAGTTCAATATTATGCTGGCGCCAGATAAGAGTCAACAGAATTCAGGAGGAGTTGGCTTTGGGCTGTTTATGGCAATGTAACAATTCTAAGCTGATGGCACACTTAACTCTGCCCCCAGCTCTGCCTGCTGTTTTCCTACATCAGCTGATGGAAACCCCTAGCATACTGTACACCTGCCTAAAGTAGGCAAGCAAGTGAAATGAACTCCAGTGATAAAACTGGAGGAATGTGAAACAAATTAGTATGCCCTGAATAATTTGATTCAACCTATACAATCTTGTTAGTCAAGAGGAAGACCAAGTGTATGACTTCACACTGTAGAGAAACTACCTCCCCACCATCCTGGCTGAATAAAAGTTATCTGCATGCAAGATGCCAAGTTGCACAAGACACCAAGATGAAAGCCTCCTTGTCTTTTCTCCTATTTCAGTTTTCTCTGCAGAGGAACGTGCCTTGCAAAGAGGTGCAATCAGGCAAAACTCAAGATGCTGTTGCATCACCTTATCTATAGCTAGTATCAGTGAGGCATAAGGACCATATGTCTGTTAATGCTTCTTGCTACAGCAGCTGTCCTTGCCCATTACAGAGATTAATGGTGCAGAATCTCTGAAGCAAAATAGCTCAGGCTTTCTAGTGCAATTATCTTGTGAGTATCTAGTGCTAATCACCACTGGAAAGACAGGTCCTAAGATAGACATGGCTGTAGGGAGTGTCTTCTATAACTGAATGGACACCATCATCATCATCATCAACAACAACAACGATTCTACGATAAAATCCTTACTTTTCAGTTTGGGGTCAACATATACTGCTCAAAAAAAATAAAGGGAACACAAACATATAGGATCCTATACATTTGTGTTCCCTTTATTTTTTTGAGCAATATATTTAACGAATTCCTCCCTGTGAATGTTTGGTGCCAGCCTTCCCCATTCACATCTATCCAAATTCCCAGATAGCCTGGCTATTGGCATTCTCAGGCCAACATTCCAGGAATTGCATTTCCAACAGTATAAACTGAATAGAATCCTATCTATCCTTTTTTTTTCTCTCTCTTTGGACGAAAAGCACCCCTTGCTCTAAGAAACAAGGAGACAAAGAAGCAAAAAGAACAATATTCTCTCTGTCTCCCTAACCTGAACCCAGAAGTTCTCTATTTGTATCTATCTTGCATCACACTAGGAACAAAAGTTTAACCCAGTGTTTCTCAACCTTGACAATTTTAAGGCATGTGGACTTCAACTCCCAGAATTCCACAGCCAGCAATGCTGGCTGTGGAATTCTGGGAGTTGAAGTCCACATGCCTTAAAATTGTCAAGGTTGAGAAACACTGGGTTAACCAAATGAGGAGCCCTATTATTGGACCTGTTCAGCAGAGAAAAAACTCCCAAGCTCATGTAGTTGGTGGTCAACAAGGCAAAAAAATAAATAAATATCCATCTAGTGGCAAAATGTGGAAATGCAAGTATATTACGAATATTCTAACTAGAGAGCCAACTTGGTGTAGCAGTTGTTAAAGCATCAGGCTAGAAAAAGGGGGATCAGGAATTCTAGTCCCACTTTAGGCCTGAAGTTGATGGCTTGTCCTTGAGCCAGTCACTTTCTCTCAGCCCTAGGAAGGAGGCAATGGCAAACCACTTCTGAAGCTTTGCCAAGAAAACTGCAGGGACTAGTCCAGTTAGCCATCAGGAGTCAAGACTGATTGGAAGGCATCAGCTTCATCATCATCATCATCATCATCATCATCATCATCATCATCCTAAACGCTTCTTTGCAGTTTCTCCGAACAGTAACTGCAAGGCGACCAAACCGGTCAGTCCTAGAAGAGATCAACCCCGACTGCTCTTTAGAAGGCCAGATCCTGAAGTTGAAACTCAAATACTTTGGCCACCTAATGAGAAGGAAGGACTCACTGAAGAAGAGCCCAATGCTGGGAAAGATTGAGGGCAATAGAAGAAGGGGACGACAGAGAATGGAGTGGCTGGATGGAGTCACTGAAGCAGTAGGCGTGAGCTTAAATGGAATCCAGAAGATGACAGAGGACAGGAAGGCCTGGAGGAATGTTGTCTATGGGGTTGCGATGGGTCGGACATGACTTCACAACTAACAACAACAACCGAACAGTAATTTCCATAGGAACAAATGTAATAGTGGACATTGGCTGTGGCTATGGGGAAGTGAAGGGGCTGGTAAAGATTGGTGGCAGATGGACTGGTGGGATGCACGACGCTGAGACCTTAAAGGATAAAAGTATTAATGGGATTAAAATGAAGAAGAGAAAGATTTGGAACATTATGGGGGAAATGAGCAAAGGAGCCAGCTGTATATACCATACCGTGAATTTTTCAGTTGGAGGAACAGAGGGGGGCAGTGCATACTTAGCTTTGCTTTACTCATTGATGCCGTTAAGGTAACAGATGCACATTTTCCACTTGAGTCGATTAAACTGAGAGTTTCGGGTATTTGAAAAGCTACGTTGAAGGAGACAAGAGTCCTTAGAATGAATACACAGATATTTCAATTTACCCAGGAAAAAGGAGAGTTGGGCTCTGGCTGCAATTCCATCAGACAAAAGTCACAGAAGACAAACAAGGGGGGGATAGATAGTCCATTGATTAAAGCAGAAGGAAGGTAAGCCTCGCCAAGGATAACTTTAACAGGAAAAAATTATTTAAATGAATTGAGATAACCTCTGGCCCCAGGTGGCAAGATATAGCCCTACTCTTAAGTAGGATGAGGTGTGAACCCACATGATGGATCTGCTGTAGGATGGATGACCTTTGTTAAGTTTCAAAAAAAGGGAGATCCCAGGCCCATGGTCAAGAAACCTTGATACCCCTTGACAATTCCTGGTGGGATTAAAAGGACTGGATTGGAAACAATTGATTCTGATAGAAAGTCATAAATCTCTTCATTTCTCATCGTGTTTTTGCTGTCTCCCTCTCTCCCAAATTTCGTTCCTGGATGAAATATATCACCAGAAGTGGAATTTTTAGGGCTATATGGATATGCTATTTCTGGAGAAAACCAACACAACATGTCAAATGATTAGCATTAAGATTGTTGTGTATTGTTTGAGGATAGTTAGAATCTTAGTATCTTAGATTCATCATTGAAGGATGGATGAACCAGCTGAGAAGCTCAACATCTTTAGCTGCTGAACCATCCTGCCCTCTTTGTTTTCTAGTAGAATTACTTTATTTATACGCATTTCATTTGCACATTACCTAGAAACAATTAGTTGTACAATTTAATTTATCTTTAAATATATCATTTATTGAGAGATGTTACTTGGTCTGTTTCATGGAGTAGATACTTCCTTTCTATGCTGACCAGAATTAACTATTAGACATAACAGAGTTCTAATTTCTGTCTGAGCAAGCAACCTAGAACTAAGGAGAAACTTCCTGACAGTGAGAACAATTAATCAGTGGAACAGCTTGCCTCCAGAAGCAGTAAATGCTCCAACACTGGAAGTTTTTAAGAAGAGACTGGACAGCCATTTGTCCGAAATGGTGTAGGGTTTCCTGCCTGAGCAGGGGGTTGGACTAGATGACTCCAAGGTCCCTTCCAACAACTTTACTACTATTATATATAATAATAATAATAATAATAATAATAATAATAATAATAATAAGAAGAAGAAGAAGAAGAAGAAGAAGAAGAAGAAGAAGAAGAAGAAGAAGAAGAAGAAGAAGAAGAAGAAGAAGGAGAAGAAGAAGGAGAAGAAGAAGGCTGAATTTGGGAGGCCTTTTATACTATGGATTCTAGACCTTGCTCACTGGTCCAACTCTAAAAGAACTTACTTCCAAGTAAGAATAGAACTGCAGCTAAAGTTCAGGTCCCACTCTTAACGAATCAAGTCATTTGCGGCAGGCTCTCTGCCAAATTACCGTAGATCCAAATCTCGACAGCTGTTTGCAAAATTGCAAAGAGGAATCCTATCAAATTAAGCAGTAATAGCATCATTTTAATAGGCTGAAATTAGCTAAATAGGTGTGGGGTTTACTGCATAGCTCAATGTTAATAGCCCTGATATCTCCAAGGACTTTGCCAGCTCTAGATTTCCAATGTCTTTGTGGTATTTATGACTTTCCTTTAACCATTAGAATGTTTATGTCTCCCCAACTGGATATCAACTGGATTTGCTTTGCATAAAGGGCAACTTATAGGCCAATTGTATAAAAAAATTAAATTAAAAACTGAGAGCAGGGAACAATAAAGTGAAATGCTTCTCAAGAGCACAGCTTGTCTGTACATTTCCATGGCTGTTCAAGCTGCATGGATATTATTTCATTAAGCATGGTCCAACTTTTTCTACAAATCCAACTTTCTTCCAAGGTTTTTTACAAAGTCAACTCTGGCGACCTTGGATTTTATTTGTCTTTATCATGGGCTGTACCACCCAATCTTTCCATCACAATCAATTCAGGAGCCTTTCAAAATAAAAATAAAACCAGTTCTCTTAGTTAAGTCAGATGAAATGCTCCTTCAAATTAACAAAAATAGATTACTTTTGCCAAGAAGCTCAAGAACGCACTGGAAAGAAAATGCTTCCAACATTACACAATAAATACTAGATGATAATGGAAAGGAAAGCTTAAATATATTTCTTATAGCAGATTGCCACTCAACTCTGTTCAGAAATGAATTACAATGAATTAATTAATTCCAAATAGACAGCGGACCATAGCTTCTTAAAGGTACAATTTTAAGATGACTACAACAAAAATATTTGCAATACTGTCTTGCACAAAAATCTGGTAAGAACATTTTAAATGGAGCACAATAACAAAAAATATAAAGACTTTAAAAGTTATATGTATTCATTGCCTTTATTCAGAATTTTCTTTGAAGATATACAAGTGCCTAAACTTAAACTAATAATAATTAGAATAAATAGAAGTATTTCCTAAAATGAAATGTTGTAGTAGACATGTTTAACCCCATTCCATCTGGTGTCTGATGATCATGGTGTCTTTTGATTCTAGGCTGTTCTATAGATCAGGGGCTCTTCAAACTCGGCCCTTTTATGACTCATGGACTTCAACTCCCAGAATTCCTCAGCCAGCATGGCTCAGCAAGTTATGAAGGAGCCATTGTTTCCCCATGCTGGCTCAGGAATTCTGGAAGTTGAAGTCCACGAGTCACAAAAGAGCCAAGGTTGCTTACCCCTGGTCTAGGAGGTTCACCGCTTAGAACAGGAGCTCATGGCTCAGCTTGGAAACCTCTCCCTTTCCCCTCAGCATGGCTGGCTCAGGAATTCTGGGAGTTGAAGTCCACGAGTCATAAAAGAGCCAAGGTTGCCTACCCCTGATCTAGGACTACCATAACTTACAAAGTCCAGGGGACCAGTGGGTAGAGTATCTCTCTATCCTGATGACTTTGAATTATTTGAATGATCTAGGAAATGTGTCTTCTTTGTTAGGGCATCTGTCCTTTGCAGTAGCATTGCTTCAGAGATCCATAAGACTCCCTTCCTGACGATATTCCCAAGGTATTTGAAAACCCGGCTGTTATCCCAGGCTTTGGGGCAGGGTGGCTGTTCAGTCCTTATAAATCTTTTTTCGTTGTTGTTATTTTTTTTCTGGATGTCTGTGATGTTTCTTATTTTTATTCTGCTAGCTTTTCAGGCGCAAGCTGCCCAGCATCTTTCGGGGGTCAGCAGCTTCTTAAATAAAGACAAATTGGCAGCCTAGTCTATATTCTATTAGATTTAGTAGGTATAATTGCCTATATCACCATTACTGGTAAAGTCACATGTTGTTGCTATTGTTATTATTAGCCTGAATCTGCAAGATGCAGGCATGTTCATTGAGGTTTATGAACTATAATCTACTTTTTAGTCTAGGGCTAAGAGAGCAGGATTGGCTCACACTCAGCCAGCTAGCTTCCACGCTTAAGGGAAAATAAAATCTAGGTCTCCCTTTATCAAATAATTGGGGACAATCCCATACTGGGGACAATCCCTTCATTTGCAGTGGTGATACTATATTTTATCTAATTTCAGATTGCAGGTTACGGATCACATTTGAAAACAATTTGAGAAATCTTAAGAGACAAATCTTCCTCCCATGACATACTTATTAATTAGAAGTTTGGAACAGATAACCACCATTTTGGGTTTGTAATCCCCCACTTATTGATGCAACAGTTGCTGTAATTGGGTATGTCTAGTTTAACGAAGAAAAGGATGAGGGGGGATATGATAGCAGTGTTTCAGTATCTCAGGGGCTGCCCCAAATAAGAGGGAATCAAGCTATTCTCCAAAGCGCCTGAAGGCAGGATAAGAAGCAACACATGGAAACTAACCAAGGACAGAAACAACCTAGAACTAAGGAGAAACTTCCTCACAGTGAGAACAATTAACCAGTGGAACAACCTGCCTCCAGAAATGGTGAATGCTCCAACACTGGAAGTTTTTAAGAGACTGGACAGCCATTTGTCCAAAGTGGTATTGGGTTACCTGCCTGAGCAGGGGGTTGGACTTGATGACCTCCAAGATCCCTCCCAACTTTATTATTATTACTACTACTACTACTACTACTACTACTACTACTACTACTACTACTACTACTACCATCATCATCATCATTTTTAGGCAAAAGATAAATTTGTTCAGTATGAGGAGTGGGAACAACGTAAGTTTTAAAGGATTAAAAAATTTGTTATTGATGGACAATCTGTTACTGCTGAATAATATGCTGGTCACAAATTTGTTTGACATGAGAAGAAAAGTCAAACTTTTGTTTCAAATGAGATATGCCAAATAATTCATTTGTACAATTAGCAGATCTTACCAAATATGACCATATTAAGCCCAGAATGTTTTCTTGAAAATCGCAGGCTCTGGAAGGAACATTTTGGATTTGATCTTGAAGATTCTTGGTAAAATGCTTTTTAAACACATTTTCACACATTATTCACAACTGATCAGAAGATAATATGCAGATGTCACAATTAGCATACATTGTCATTTTCTTTGGTGATAACACCAAATTAATCATTTGTTTTGGTCAAATATTTCTGAAAAAATCCATTTCCCAAAGATATATATGGCTCCTATTCTCTAACACAGTGTTTCTCAACCTTGACCATTTTAAGGCATGTGGACTTCAACTCCCAGAATTCCACAGCCAGCATTGCTGGCTGTGGAATTCTGGGAGTTGAAGTCCCCATGCCTTAAAATGGTCAAGGTTGAGAAACACTGCTCTAACAGGTCGAGAAGTTCACAATACATGGCTCTGCTCCCAGGCTTGGGGTTATATTTTTTTGTGGAGCATTTGTTGGGTTTATCTTAATATTATTTTTTGTTATCTTGTTTGGGCAGTTTTGTTATGTTTTTAACAGTCTTTTCAATACATATTTGATCGTTTATAAACCACTCAGAATCTTTTTGGAGCTGTGCAGCCCTGACATATCTAATAATAAAGAATACAAGAAAATCACTTACTAAGCAATCTTTCATAATGAACCTTTGTGCAATTAACTATTAATTAACAATGATAATTTGAATTTACTGTCTACTCCAGTGGTTCTCAACCTGTGGGTCGGGACCCCATTTGGGGTCGAACGACCATTTCAAGGGGATCGCCAAACAATGCAGTCCGCCATTTTTTCCCCCTTTTCCTTAGCTGTGCTACTCCCTTTTATTCTATTGGCTTTTGAAAACCAATAGAATAAACTCTCTTGAATGGAGTCTAATTCTATTGGCCTTCAAAAGCCAATAGGAATTGTCCAGGCTGTCTCTGCCCTGCTGAGACTGCCAAAAGTCCCATTCTGCAAACAGTGCTGCACCAGTTGAGTAATCCTCGGCTTACGACTGGTTGAGTAGTCCTCGACTTACGACCGGTTGGGGGTCGCGGCATTAAAAAGGTTGAGAACCACTGGTCTACTCATTCTAGGGACCTAAATCAATAAAACATGAGAAGCTTATCCAAACTATTTGATTCAATATATACCTTCATTCGTTATGACTTCAAAATACTGGAAAACTAAACTGCCTTTTTGTTGTTACTATAATCAGTAAGGCAGTGGTTCTCAACCTTCCTAATGCTGTGACCCCCAGCCATAAAATTATTTTCGTTGCTACTTCATAACTGTAATTTTGCTACTGTTATGAATCGTAATGTAAATATCTGATATGCAGGATGTATTTTCATTGTTACAAATTGAACATAATTAAAGCATAGTGATTAATCACAAAAACAATATGTAATTATATATTGTGAAATATTTATTTCTAATTACAAATAAATGAAATTTTGTCTTGAAGCATGGTGTAGCAAGGGTAACAGTCTTAATATAACAACAGTAAACTACATTGCCACATTTTGCGACAGTATGCGTAAAAAACCAAAGTCAGTGCGAAGGTTGAGATTGCTTCTTTCTCACCAGATCAGAAATTCTCGGGGCAGTCTTTGCAAGAGCACAACGAAGATCATCTTCCACAACAAGTCTACTTCTGTATATAGACTTGATAACCAACAAGCTGGAAAACCCTGTTTCACAAAGAGATGTTGTTGGAAATGGAAGAAGAAGGCGCAACACAGTCTCAGACAGAATAGGATATGACTGCAAACACTTGATCCAGAATTTTGTAACTGGCATTGTAGAGAAATCAGTTCTTGCTGCATCACTGTTAATAAGTTCAATGAACTCCTCTTGTGCTGTCTCAGGAACATTTTCAACTTTGACTGTGAATGGGTTTCTGGCAAGTGCAAATGGAGTATCAGGTAGATTTGGAAAGTACGATGAAATTTCGTCTGCAAGCATGTGCAAGTGTTCTTTCACAGAAATTATCATCGTAATCTTTTTGTCTGGTTCAATGTCATGTTCCTCAAAGAAAGCAGATAAGGTAGGCAACATGTAAATTTTATTTTCATCCAATTTTTTTTGCCAAAGCTGAAGTTTCATTTGGAATGATTGGATCTTTTCAGACAAATCGAGGCACGTTGCATTTGGTCCTTGCAGTGATAAATTTAACTCATTCAAGATGGCAAAGATGTCAACCAAGTAAGCTATTTTCTGCAGTTCACTTTTATCGCTGTAAAGTGCTTCAAACTGTGGTCTTGCTTTCTGATTAAAAAACATTTTGAGTTCATCACGAAGCTCAAAAACACGTTTTAAAACTTTTCCTCTCAACAACCATCTCACTTCAGTGTGAAATAGCAGAGCATTGTTCGGCGCATCCAACTCGTTGCACAATTGCGAAAACAGTTGACTGTTTAAACTGCTCGCCTTTACAAAATTGACAGAACTTATGATGCTTTTCATTATTTCTTGTAACTCTTGTGGCAGTGTCTTTGTTGCTAATATTTGCCGATGAATCATACAGTGAGTTCCGATGACTTTTGGTGACTCATTCAGTACCATATGTTGAAATCCAGATCGACATCCTAGCATGGCTGAAGCACCATCTGTGCAAACACCACAAACCTTTTCCCAAGAGATGTTATGCTCTTTCAGAAATGAACCAACTGTGTCAAATACATCACGTGCAGTAGTTGACGTTTCAAGAGGTTTGCAAAAAAGAAATTCATCTTTAAATTCGCCATCATTAATATACCTCACGTAAACCAGTAACTGCGAACAGTTTGCAACGTCTGTAGATTCATCAAGCTGGATACTAAATATTGGAAGTGGAGCAGATTTGATTTCTTGGATTACCTGATCAAGAATATCAGCAGACATGTCATCTATTCTTCTGCGGACAGTGTTGTTAGATAAGGAAATTGCACTCAAATTCGTAACAAATTCGTCTCCGATTATAACTCGAACAATGACTTTGAACGCTGGCAACAGTAAATCCTCAGCAATGGTGTGAGGTTTCATAGCTCTGGCGATTCTGAGTGCCACCAAATATGAAGCTTCAATGGCTGTTACGTTTTGTTTGTGGTACTTGACACCAGTGTCAAGTCTGGGTTTCTTGTGTCCATCAGCTTTGCTTCTAAAATAGTTGGTATCCTTGCTGGTAAAGCTCGGATGATTGGTATCAAAATGGCGTTTTAGTTTGTTCGGCTTCATAGATTCGGCTGATAGAACTTTACAACAAATAACACATTGTGGTTTCTCAATTCCCTCTGATATTATTGAGGTAAAACCATACTGTAAAAAATCCTTATTATATTTTCTTTTCTTAATGTTCTTCTCTACACGATCCATTGTCATGGGATGGTTTGCTAATGAAAATAATATATAACAATAGCTTTAATAATACAACAGATCAAACATGGCATAGTTCAGTCAATACAATTCATTAAAGTTTCCTATGATTTACCATTCTGTGTTGTTTTTTTTACACTCCTGTTACTATCACAAGGGGGCAGTATTCACATCAACCACAGCTGAATATAAAGACAGAACAGCATCCAGATTAAGTTCCCACGGTACAGACATTATGGCACCAACCCTGTCACATACACCTGTATTTGTACGGGGTGTATGTGATGGGGTTGGCACGATGATGTCATTACGGCGGGCACTTGTATGTGGGCGTATCTGCATGTGGGCAGACCCGCCTGGAGACGGATAGAGGAGTGGTGTCTCGGTTCCTAAGACCATCGGAAATATTGTTTTCTGATGGTCTTAGGCGACCCCTAAGGGGTCGCAACCCACAAATTGAGAACTGCAGCAGTAAGGAAATTGCTTTGGCTGTAACATTAACATTGCATAATTGAAGAATTTTAATGAATTCTATAACGGTAGAACACTGTTCTATTCTTCATAGAAATAATGAATGTGCACAGAAGAGTCAGAATTATGTTGGACTGAAGGCATTGGAGTAGCACTGGAAAGACCCAGGGTTAAGTCAACCTTTTCCTATGGAAACTTCCTGAGTGACTTTGTACCAATCACTCTCTCTCTGCCCAACCAACCTTACATACGCCCAATGAGATGGAAGGAAAATCTTCCAATGTAATTTGCCTAAGAAGATGGCTGTAGTGATTGTCCTATTATATTAAAACACCTGCATTTCCCTTTAAGATCACACATGTACTTCCAGGGAGCAGTTTGGTACAGTGTTTAAAGCACCAGGTTAGAAACTGGGAGACTGGGAATTCTAGCCCCATCTTAGGTACAAAGCCAGCTGCAAGGCCTTGGGCCAGTCAGATTCTCTCAACCCTAAGAAGAAGGCAATTCCAAACTGATTTTTCCTGGAGGCTAAAACATATGAGGAACGGTTGCTGGAATTGGATATGTCTAGTTTGAAGAAGGACGAGGGGCGACATGATAGCAGTGTTCCAATATCTCAGGGGCTGCCACAAAGAAGAGGGAGTTAAGCTGTTCTCCAAAGTGCCTGAGGACAGGACAAGAAGCAACCGATGGACACTAATCAAGGAGAGAAGCAACCTAGAACAAAAGAGAAACTTCCTGAGAGTGAGAACAATTAACCAATGGAACAACCTGCCTCCAGAAGTGGTGAATGCTCCAACACTGGAAATTTTTAAGAAGAGACTGGAAAGCCATTTGTCCAAAATGGTATCAGGTACCTCCCTGAGCAGGGGGTTGGACTCGATGACCTCCAAGGTCCCTTCCAACATTATTATTATTATTATTATTATTATTATTATCATGGATCATTGCACAGTCAGCCAAATGTTCAGACTGTGTATCTGTGTACAAACAATACTGTATATAAATATTTATATTAGTATGTGTGTGTGTGTATACACACAATATATACACAAACTCCCATGGGCAGTATATACATTTAATAAATAAATACATAAATAAAAAGAATCTCTAATGCAGTGGTTCTCAACCTGTGGGTCAGGACCCCATTTGGGGTTGAACGACCATTTCACGGGGATCGCCAAACAACACAGTCCGCCATTTTTTCCCCCTTTTCCTTAGCTGTGCTCCTCCCTTTTATTCTATTGTGAGGGAAGTTAGCCCAAAGAAGGAAATATTAAAAAGGCAGAAAAATATATTTTTCCTCAAAAGGACTTTTTAAAACCAAACCTGGCCACAAATCTATCTCTCTGCCCCAAGCAAGACTTTAGCCCCATACAAATGCAGATGTAAAACCATCAGAAAGTTGGAGCCAGAGCAATCAAGAAGACAAAAGAAGATCTGCGTACCCCACCCAAACTCTAGGAGTCATTAGCCCCATCACCTGGGAAGCAGGATATGATAATAGGATTAAACCACAGATATCAAGGCCTAGACAAACACTCAGAAACACTCTCAAGGTTCATGCCACAGGAACAGGAAACTATAACAAACAAGGCTAGAGGGGGTATAAAAACCTACTGCCCATGTGCTCAATCTCTCTCTTCTTCTCTCCTCTGCACTTTCCTGAAGAACCATCTTTCTGCAATAAACTGTAACCTTCTTCCCAAAGCAGTCACCATGTTTGCTTATTTATTCCCGGCTTGGATGAACCAGGATGAAGACTTTACTTCTAATAGACTCTCTTGAATAGAGTCTAATTCTATTGGCTTTCAAAAGCCAATAGGAATTGTCCAGGCTGTCTCTGCCCTGCTGAGCCCGCCAAAAGTCCCATTCTGCAAACGGTGCTGCACCAGTTGAGTAGTCCTCGACTTACGACCGGTTGAGTAGTCCTCGACTTACGACCGGCTGGGGGGTCGCGGCATTTAAAAAGGGTCAGAACCACTGCTCTAATGGGAGATCAAGCCTGGCCTCCCTCCGGGGCGGGGCCGGAAAAGGTCCCTCCTCTTAAAGAGACAGTCACCTTTTAAAACCATGCCCGAAAGAAGCTCAGTGTTCTTTCGTTTCGCGTTTTCTCCCTCTCCCAGAGGAAACCTACCAACTGACAGGTCGAGTAGGACGATTTGGAACGTGTCCGGCAATAATTTCCCTTCTGCGCTCAGCTCCAGTGCGGAAAAGCCGCCCTCGGAAGGAAGGCGCCACGAGCAGGAAAAGAACCCGCACCTTCGCGGAGTCTCTACGGCAGAGAACTTCAACCAACCCTGCACCAATTGGATCCCCATCCGGAAGTGCCTCCAAGACCATAGAGCCGGGACGGAAAGAGCTCTCGTGGTGAGGAAGCTTCCGGCAGCGACCATTCTTTCCTCTCCCCCTCCTATTTCCGGCCGCGGGTGCCGTCCGTCCCGTCACCAGGAGCCAGGCCGTTCGCGTGGCCGTGGGCGAGCGCTGCCTCCCCTTCACCCTCCCGGGCTCCCCCTTTCGTTGCTCCCCCGGCGGCTCCCTGCTCTCTCCCGACCGGCGCCATGGCGATGAAGCAGACACCGCTGACGTGCTCCGGCCACACGCGGCCCGTGGTGGACCTGGCCTTCAGCGGCATCACCCCCTACGGCTACTTCCTCATCAGCGCCTGCAAGGGTGAGCCTGGAGGGTCGTCTCGGCCTTGGCCCGAAGCCCCTTGGCAGAGATCGCCCCCTTTCAACGCCCGTCCCCCGCTCTCCTTAACGGGGCTCATCCGAGCCTGTCGGACTGCCTCTTTCCTGGGATCGGGGCCTTGCTTTGCGGATCAGGCTATAGAGATAGAGCGGGGGTTCTCGGCCTGGGCATAGGGGGCTCTACCCCAGAGGTGACGAGCTGAAGAAGCTTCTTGGATGAGAAGCGAAACGTCTTCACAAGAAAGACCAGTTGCTTCCTGGAAAGGCATCGTTGGGACCCCAAAGATGCTTTTTTCCCCCAAAAGGCAACTGGGCTTTTTTTGGGGGGGGGGGTTCCCTCTTTGAAAAGGTTTCGCTTTTCATCCACTTCTCCAGTGAAGAAACTTCTTGGATGAGAAGCTAAACATCTTCACAAGAAAGACCAGTTGCTTCCTGGAAAAGCATCTTTGGGATCCCAAAGGTGCTTTTTTCCTCCAAAAGGCAACTGGACTTTTTTTTGGGGGGGTGTTTCCCCCTTTGAAACTATTTTGCTTTTCATCCACTTCTCCAGCGAAGAAACTTCTTGGATGAGAAGCGAAATGTTTTCCAAGGCGGGGGGGTGGGGGGGGGGAAAGGGGGGGAAAGCCCCAACAAAAAAGTCCAGTTGCCTTTTGGAAAAAAAACCATAGTTGCCTTTGGGAAACCATAGCCTGGATGATTGACAGTGGGCTTATAGTCTTTATGGATACAGATTAGTTTAATGACCAGTGCGGATGGTGAAATACAGGTAGTCCTCAACTTACGACGGTTTGTTCTGTTTGAACAGTAACTGTTCAAAGTTACAGGGGCACGGTCATAAGTGAAAAATGATCATAAGTCGTTTTTTATGACTTAGGATCGTTTTTCACACTTAATGACCGTTGCAGCTTCTCCATGGTCGAGTGATCAGAATTTGGACACCTAGTAACTGACTCATATTTATGAAGGTTGCAGTGGCCTTGGGTCATATGTTCACCTTTTGTGACCTTCTTACAAGCAAAGTCAATGTGGAAGCCAGATTCACTTAACTGCAGTGATTCACTTAACTGTATCAAGAAAAGACGTAAAAGACAAAATTCACTTAACAGTCTCACTTAGCAATAGAAATTTTGGGCTCAGTTGTGGTTGCAAATTGAGGGCTATCTTTATTTTTTTTCCCAGTCAACAGTGACTGGGAGAGGGATCAGTATAGAAGGTGCTGATTTGGGGCACTTTAGCTGTGCTGAAGTGTGTCCACTCTGTTTCTTTATCCCTTTTCCTTCCTTCCTTCCTTCCTTCCTTCCTTCCTTCCTTCCTTCCTTCCTTTCTCTAATACTTCCTTGTGACTGTAAGTTGTTACCTTTTTGAAATAAGGCAGTACTAGACATTCCTCTAAAATGATAGGTGACAATATAAACTCAAATCTTATGTGAATATATAATGTGATGATTATGCTAATATTCTTTGTTAGTCACTTTATCGGTTTTATATGGTGAAGAGAAGATAAGTGGCCAGTGTATAATTATTCTCTCTGTTGCTTTGCAAGTACATTGAGTGCTTCTGTATCGGAGACAAATTCCTTGTGTGTCTAATCACACTTGGCCAAATGATGTATTCAATTCAATTGCCAAATGACATTCATGTTACTTTTCTATTCACATGTGATGGCCATGTTGTGAAGGTGTATGTGATGTACAGTAGGTTGATTGCTGTGGTAGCCAAATAGGGTTTGAATGGGTCAGTTCCTGAGAGGAAATACTCAAGTTTAACATGGAGGAGAGTGGGGTATCAGAAAAACGAGTTACTTCATATCAATGAACTTAAAACTTTCAAAACTGTATTGTGAGATTACTTATACCACAAACATTCATTTTACTGCCTAAATTGCTCATATGTACAAATTTGATGTTAGAGAAAGAGAAATCAACCTGCCAAGGTAATTAATTGGGTTTTTAATCTTCAGTATTTAAATTATTTAAAGGAATCTGCAAAAGTGTTTGATTTTGAAACCATTTACAATTAATCATTTTTTAAAAATATTATTTTTATATATTTATGTTGGTGGGTTATTTAGGCTTCTATAAAAAAACAACAAATTTAATGGTCGTAGCAGGTAGGGTAAAAGGATCAGAAGTATTTGCTGGCATGTGTAATAGCCCATCATATTTCAAAAGTGTATTTGCATTTTGGCCTTCAATAGCATATATAATAATGGCAATAAGGGATTATTTTTCCAGTTTAGGAATGCTTAGCTTAATCAACTGTTGGAGGTTCAAATGCCCATACTGAGTGAAGAGTGGTTGTGTGGATATGCAATAAGCAGACAAGCTGCCATATGCTGAAGTTCTTGGATCACAGCTGAAAAATGACCCAAGGCAGTTTTTATAAGACTTTGTCAAATATTAGAATTCCTTATTTGTGTACATGGCACTTTTTACCACTGGTAGTCCTTGACTTAACAACCATTTGTTTAGTGATCATTTACAGTTAACAATGGCCCTGAAAAAAGTAACTTATGACTGGTCCACACATTTACAATTATCGTAGCATCCCCACGATCACATGATCAAAATTCTGTTGCTTGGCAACCAGGAACTATTTACGATGGTTGCAGTGTCCCAGGGTCACATGATCGCCATTTGTGACCTTCCCAATCAGTAGGGGAAGCCAGATTTGCTTAATGGCTACACGGTTCACTTAACAACTGCAGTGATCCACTTAGCAAGTATGGCAAAAAGTTCATAAAATCAGGTGCAACTCGTTTAATCGCCTTGTTTAGTGACGGAAATTCTGGTCCCAACTGTGGTTATAGGTCCAGGATTGCCTGGATGGTCTGTAGCCTTTTCCTGCATTTACATTTATCTATAACAGTGGTTCTCAACCTGTGGGTCGGGACCCTATTTGGGGTCGAACGACCATTTCACGGGGGTTGCCAAAGAACGCAGTCCACCATTTTTTCCCCTTTTCCTTAGCTGTGCTACTCCCTTTTATTATATTGGCTTTTGAAAGCCAATAGAATAGACTCTCTTGAATAGAGTCTAATTCTATTGGCTTTCAAAAGCCAATAGGAATTGTCCAGGCTGTCTCTGCCCTGCTGAGCCCGCCAAAAGTCCCATTCTGCAAACGGTGCTGCACCAGTTGAGTAGTCCTCGACTTGCGACCGGTTGAGTAGTCCTTGTCTTACGACCGCTTGGTGTCGCGGCATTAAAAAGGTTGAGAACCACTGATCTATAAACAAATATATGCTGCATGATTGAGATTGTCTTACAATTTTTCTTCCCCCCCTCCCCCAGATGGTAAACCTATGCTTCGACAGGGGGACACAGGGGACTGGATTGGAACATTTCTTGGTCACAAAGGAGCAGTCTGGGGAGCCACGTTGAATGAGGACGCCACTAAAGCCGCTACAGCTGCTGCAGATTTTACTGCGTAAGTGAGAGTTGTTGCATACGGAAATACTTCCAGCCACTTTAAAGCTTATATCGAATCATTAAGTTCAAACAGTAGCAAGAAAGCTAAGATAAAGGAAGTTTGCTGCAAATACCATGTCATTAGCTGAGTCCTCTTTTGTTTCAGCAAAGTGTGGGATGGTGTTTCGGGAGATGAGCTCCTCACTCTGGCTCACAAGCATATTGTCAAATCTGTGGACTTCACTCAGGTAAAAAAGAAAAAACAAGTACAAATGTCATTTTGTCTCTCTTGATTTTCGAGATTTTAAATCTGCCTTTGCTATTCTGAAAATAGTCGGCATATTGCTAATTTTACTGATATTTTTTTTAAACTAATACGATTTAAAAAGGTCCGGCATATTACCAACTGTCTTAATAAATGACAATGCTAATTTTCTCTTCTAGGACAGCAATTACTTGTTGACAGGTGGACAAGATAAATTGTTACGTATCTATGATTTAAACAAGCCAGAGGCAGGTGAGTTTTTTTTTTAGTCGTATGAATCAGTAAAATGAATTATCAGATGTTACTAATATTGCTGTGCTAATTTGAAGGCCCGGTAAACTGACTTTTTCCACCTGGTTTTAATATATTTTTTTGTGATTTGTAACTGGCCAGAATAAGAAAACTGTGATTAAGAAAAACCACAAATTCCAAAAAAATGTTTGCAAAGTCTTCTGTTCGCCGTACCAAAATGCAGGAAAGGACAGAATATGATCCTGCTTTGAACAGCTGATTTTATTAATTTTGTAAATAAATTGGATTGTCTTTTTTTTATCATAGTATCACCAAAGTGGGATCTTCGGACAGGAGTCCATGGCCCCACTCAGTGGAATAGGCAAAGGAGGGAATAAAAGTAGTAGAAGTGGTTTATCCCTTCTTGAAGTAAGCAGGGTAAATGGATATGATCATCTAAGGAGGACTTTTTAAGCCCAAAGTTGGCAAATGAATTTAGCCAAATGAAATCACCTCTTTTGGAAGCAAGGAGAAATATGATATATTCTTGATTTGGAGACTAAAACATACGAAGAACGGCTACGGGACTTGGGTTTGGCTAGTCTAGAGAAAAAAACAAATAGGGGAGAGATGATAGCAGTGTTCCAGTATCTGAGGGGCTGCCATAAGGCAGAGAGGGTCAAGTTGTTCACCAGAGCACCAGAAGAAAGAACAAGAAATAATGGTTGGAAACTGATCAAGGAGAGAAGCAACCTGGAATTAAGGAGAAACTTCCTGACAGTGAGGACAATCAACCAGTGGAATAGGTTGCCTCCAGAAATCGTGGACGCTCCATCACTGGAGATTTTTAAGAAGAGACTGGATGTTTACCTGTCTGTGACAGTATAGGTTCTCCTGCTTGAGCAGGGGACTGGACTAGAAGACCTCCAAGGTCCCTTCCAGCTCTATTCTATCTGTTTTTATTGTAACTTTCATTGTATGCATGGGAATACCCTGAAAGATCTGAACATGCACTGTACTCTCTAATATACAATAATTACTTCCATAATTTTTATTTATCAATCACAAATGTAGTAGGAAATACAACCTTAGCAAAAGAAAAGAAGTTTTTTTTAAAAAATCCAAAATATTTCCTTTACTTTTTAGACCCTGAGGTGGTCAGTGGTCACACGTCTGGTATTAAAAAGGCTCTGTGGAGCAGTGATGATACACAGATCCTTTCGGCAGATGACAAAACAGTCAGGTAAGAAGTAATCAGTGCCTCTTCCCTTAGCGCTATATAACATCCCTTAGCGCTATATAACATCCCTCAGCGCTATATAACATCCCTCAGTGCTATATAACATCCCTCAGTGCTATATAACATCCCTTACTGCTATATAACATCCCTTAGCACTATATAAGAAATGGATGGTGGAGCTGTGCGGCTTTCATCTTCACTATAAAACTACATTTTGAATTTGAGCATATATGCTTAGCTTTCCAAACATTGGACTTTACCATGCAAGTAAATGTCTTTCACTATAGGTAGTCCTCGACTTACGATCGTAATTGAGGCTGGAATTACGTTGTAAGTTGTGATGGTTCTTTTTAATGTGACCTTATGTCAGGGGTCCTCAGCTTTGACAACTTTAAGACTTGTGGATTTCAACACCCAGAATAAGCTGGCTGAGGAATTCTGGGAGTTGTAGTCCACAAGTCTTAAAGTTGCCAAGGTTGAGGACCCCTGCCTTATGTGACCAATTTTACGACCTTTTTTGCAGCAGATGTTAAATGAATCCATTTTATTCAATGACTGTTCTGTGCCGGAAACTAGAAGTAAACACTGGAACCTGGTCCAAAAAATTCCCAAAAGTCATGTTCATGTGACCACAGGATGCAGCAAATCGCTGTAAATGGTTGCCAAGCATCCAAAATATGATCACATGACTACAGCGGGGGCATGTGAGAACTCCAGAAACAGATCTTAAGTAGTTCTGGGGAGATCCGTCGTAATTTCACATGGTTGCTAAGCAATCGGTCTTTTAAGCGAGGACTACCTATACGGCGATTCAGGTTCAATGTAATTTTTACTTGGATTCCGGTATTCCTCGGTTGGAGCCAAGTGCAAAAGGGTGTCTGGGAGTCGGGAAAAGTTGCATACAGTATTTAATTTTAAGAAACATGGTGTTTGCACATGTTCAAGCTGTAATGTATTTTCTTTGGAACAGCTGACCTCAGCTCTTTTCATTTTCCTTTCTTAGTCTGCTCCCAAATTGCATTCATCTATCTTAATTTTAAGAAGCAAGTCTAACCATGTTGTGGTTTTACTGGTTGGGAGACAACCTGCTCTACTGCAGTGCTTCTCAATCTCACGGCCTTTAAAATGTGTGGACTTCAACTCCCAGAGTTCCTTGCCAGCCATGCTTATAAGCAGAGTTTCAGAGTATTAGTATTAGCTGGCTGGGGAATTCTGGGAGTAGAAGTCCATCCATCTTCAGGTTGCCAAGGTTGAGAAACACTGGGTTAAGACTCCTGGTTAAGGCTGTTGGGAAAGTACTGTTGATCATTTTATTTATTAAATTTCTATGCCACCTTCTCCACTACAAGGGGACTCTGGGCAGGTCATATAGGAAGTCCTCAACTTACAGCAACAACTAGAATCCGTATTTCTGTTGTTAAGAGAGTCACAATCAATTTTACTTTTTTTTTTTACCATGGTTGTTAAGCAAAGCATCGCAATTGTTAAGTGAATCACACAGCTGTTACGGGAATCCCGCTTCCCCCATTGACTTGGCTTCTCGGAAGCTGACTGGGAAGGTCACAAATGGGGATCACATGATCCCAGCACTCCGCAGCCATCGTAAGAACATGTTGGTTGCCAGTGCCTGAATTTTGATTATGTGACTGTGGCAATGATGCTATGGTCGTAAGTGTGAGGACTGGTTGTAAGTCACTTTTTTCAGTGCTGTGGTAACTTCAAATGGCTACTTTACGAATGGTTGTAAGTTGAGGACTGTCATCTTGTCAGGCACTGAAGGGATTGCGTGCGTAGCTTCAGGAACTTTTGCTGATGAGAAGTTAAATAGTAAAGTGATTTAAGACTTTGTTGCTCTTCCATTATCAACCCGACATTAGAATGAGTTTCAACATGTATGATTTCTTAGGTGAAATACGTCTTGTTTTCTCACTCTTTTTCACATTCAGTGGGTTTTGCGTTCATTCACTCTCAAAGCCGGGGAATGCATAACTGGAGTATATATAAAATATTTTTATTTTTGTGTAACAGCAATGACAATTAAAAAAAACAAGAACACTTGATGATATGCTTGAACCAGTGGTGGGATTCAGCTGGTTCGCACCGGTTCAGAAGAACCGGTAGCTAAATTTTGTAGAGTTCGGAAAACCGTCTGAACCCACGCTGCTTCCGAAAGTCAGTTCTAGGCCTCGGAGGCCTAGAGGAGATCTCCCAGGCCTAGAACGGCCCACAGGAAGTGCGTGGATGTCACTTCCGGATGTCCATTCTAGGCCTCAGAGGCGCAGGCCTGCATCCATGCAGAGAACCAGTTGTTCAAGTATTTGAATCCCATCACTGGCTTGAACTGTACTATAAGTAGGTTGAGAGATTACCATGGTAGTGAAGAACATTTTATCCAGGAGCGTTTGGCGTTTTGCAGTGATGAACTAAATAAATTTTATTCTTGTCTCTCCACTTCAGACTCTGGGACAGAAATACACTGACAGAAGTGAAGGCGATCAACGTTGCCATGTCCGTGAGTAGCATGGAATACGTGCCTGAAGGGGAGCTAATAGTCATCACCTATGGCCGGACCATTGCCTTTCACAGTGCGGAAACGTATGTTTGTTTTTAACATGTGTGCTTTATTGATCAGGCCGAACAGACAAACTGGTCAAATGTAGAATAGCCTAAAGAGACAGTGTGCGTATCATGATACCAATCTAAATAATTTCTATACATTAGTACATTAATACATTAGTATATGTATTCAAACCTACTTGTTTTTGCTAAAAAAGAGAAAGAATGTTTAGTTGCTGGCAGTGAAGGTTTTAAAATTTATAAAGAGGTTTATAACACCAATGAAGAACTAGGCATGTGATGTATTTAAACGACCTTCAGAGCATTTTTTTTTTTGCTAAAAAGGTTTGTTTGTTTCTCTTTGCTGTAATAGTTGTTTCCTGGTCTGTGTAATAGTTGCATTCATCCTCCATTGTCTAGGCCAGGGGTAGGCAACCTTGGCTCTTTTATGACTCGTGGACTTCAACTCCCAGAATTCCTGAGCCAGCTGTGCTGGCTCAGGAATTCTAGGAGTTGAAGTCCACGAGTCATAAAAGAGCCAAAGTTGTCTACCTCTGGTCTAGGCTACAGTGCAAAAGGAATTGTGTTATCACTGCTACCCCTGGCATTTTGCTGGTGCGCGGATGTGCGCGCACGTGCATCTGCATCTAAGGGAAAATCCCTGTATCTGATTGTAAATGATAACTATCATCTCAAATGATTTTATGAGTACAGGAGTTTCTTTCGGTTTACTTTCACGTGCGCCCTATTTTTAGTTTGCAAAATATATTGCAAAAATAGAATGGTAACTTTCTAAAAATGGATCTCTTTTTGTTAACGGGCACTCATCTTCCCGATAGGCGAATTTAAATAAGAATCCTTATTGTGCTTTCTTTTTTGACCTGTTTTAGTGTTTTGTTCAATACAGGATTTTTGTTTTTTAAATAACTTTAGCGCTTTTTGTTTTTTCCTCCATAGACTGGAACAGATTAAATCATTTGAGGCACCTGCAACAATCAATTCTGCATCTCTCCATCCGGAGAAAGAATGTCTAGTTGCTGGTGGTGAAGATTTTAAACTTTATAAATATGATTATAATACCGGTGAAGAATTAGGTACGTGATATATTTAAAGGACCTTCAGAGCACGTTTGTCTGAATTTCATGGCTGTTAAAAAAAAAACACAACCAGCTTGTTTGGGGGGATTTTTGCATCGCTCATATTGCGGACTGTTATATGCTTGTACGTAGTCCCAATTGTAATTAGCAGAATACTCCGTGCTCATGTCTTTGTATGGCTGAAATATAGAAGATTAAAAAATAGACTAGAGCAGTGGTTCTCAACCTGTGGGTCGGGACCCCATATGGGGTCTAACGACCATTTCACGGGGGTCGCCAAACAAGGCTGTCCGCCATTTTTCCCCCTTTTCTTTGGCCACACCCCTGGCACCCGGTGATGTATAAGTGGTTGGGGGTCACCACAACATGGGGAACTGTATTATGGGGTCGCGGCATTAGAAAGGTTGAGAACCACTGGACTAGAGTAAGATTCCTGACTAATTCCTTTTTTTCTTAAAGCGAGCCGATAACTCACACCATTTTTTTCAGTGCTATTTGTTGCAAGAATTGGGTGCAATTACAGGGGCAAAAATATATTCTCTGTGGCAGGAAAGATAAGGCAGTTCAGAACTCCCGCCATTAGGTATGAAATGTTTGGGCAAGATTTCAGGAGAAGGGATATTAATAGACAGTTGGAGCAAAACCAAATAAAAAATGGCACCTTAAAAACCTGAAATGTGTTCAGTATTTAAAAGCTATTGGTAAAGCCGAGTCTTGATCATGCAAAAGTTCAAAGGTCATGAGTATAGGGGTCACTAGTTCATTTTGACTGGACTAGATCCATACTAATAGTCCTTCACAGCCAATAAAACCCAAACTTGGTAGGTCAAATACAGAAAGTTGGTTATTTTTACTTCCCATAGCTTTTGCCAAAGTTCTCTTGGTAGTTTTGCTGGAAAAATTGCAAATTTCCTTGTATTACTTCCATGCCAGAAAATATTTGTCACTCATTAGCCCTTGGCCCTGTGATTCTGTGACCCACTTGGGTATAGAGCAGTGGTTCTCAACCTGTGGGTCGGGACCCCATTTGGGGTCGAACGACCATTTCACGGGGGTCGCCAAACAACGCAGTCCGCCATTTTTTCCCCCTTTTCCTTAGCTGTGCTACTCCCTTTTATTCTATTGGCTTTTGAAAGCCAATAGAATAGACTCTCTTGAATAGAGTCTAATTCTATTGGCTTTCAAAAGCCAATAGGAATTGTCCAGGCTGTCTCTGCCCTGCTGAGCCCACCAAAAGTCCCATTCTGCAAACAGTGCTGCACCAATTGAGTAGTCCTCGACTTACGACTGGTTGAGTAATCCTCAACTTACGACCGGTTGGGGGTCACGACATTAAAAAGGTTGAGAACCACTGGTATAGAGGTAACAGGTAATTTATTCATTAGGGTCACATTCCACTCTTGGTTTAGGAACTCAAGAAGACATATACACTGCTCCAGTCTCCTGTTTTTCCCTACAGCAGCAAACCCTGTAAAATAGGCTGGGCTGAGTGAGAATGATTGGGCCAAATTTCCTCAAGAGCTTTGGTGGTTGAGGGTGAAATTCAACCGGGGTCTTCCTACTTCTAGTCCAACACCTTAACCCACTCTACACTGTACTGGCTCTTTAGATTAGGGCAGTGTTTCCCAAACTTGACAATTTTAAGGCATGTGGACTTCAACTCCCAGAATTCCACAGCCAGCATTGCTGGCTGTGGAATTCTGGGAGTTGAAGTCCACATGCCTTAAAATTGTCAAGTTTGGGAAACACTGGATTAGGGAGACACTGATATTGAATCTTAGTTCCTCGTCCCTGCAGTGACCCTCCGGGAATTTCTCAGTTTAAGATAACGTCCCTGAACAGGGATAGAAATAATGCTGAGTGTGAGCTGATGCTGTTTTTGTCTTCACTTTTAACAACAAAAGTCTTATCCATATAAGTCTGCAATGCCCCCAAATCTCATTTCTTTTCTGGTGGCAAGTTCAGCTCCAGGGCATCAGAGGACCTTTTTGTTACATACGACAAGGGGTGCTTCTAAAATTTGAGGCCTCCTTAATGTTGTGCCAATAAAAGAAGGCTGAATTTTCTCCTTGAAGCCCCATTGCAGGGCAAGCTCTCTCTTCGTTATTTTCTTAAAAGCTTGAGCTGAATCTGTTTGTACCCATGCTTTCCCTCGCATTATCGATGTGTTACAATTTCTTTGCAGAATCCTACAAGGGGCACTTTGGGCCGATTCATTGTGTCAGATTTAGCCCAGACGGGGAATTGTACGCTAGCGGCTCAGAGGATGGAACGCTGAGGCTGTGGCAGACGACAGTCGGGAAAACATATGGTCTCTGGAAATGTGTGATTCCTGGTAAGACGTGTCTTTTCTATCGGGACCGAAGTGTTCACTGACTTGTTTGTTCTCTGATTTATGAGATAATTATTACAGAATTGTACTGAAGCCCAAGTAGTTTTTGACTTAACGACCATTCATTTGGCTACCGTTTGAAGTTTGGTGCTGAAAAAAGTGTTGCGTTGTCCTTACAGGCATGTGATCAAAATTCGGGCACTGGGCAACTGGGACGCATTTATCCCAGCTGCAGGGGTCAGGGTTGCTGTCTGCAACCTTCCCAGTTGGCTTTCGATAAGCAGAATCAGTGTGGGAAGCCAGATTTGCTTAACGACCATGGCAAGGTCATAAAATTGGGCATACTTAACAACTGCCTTGCTCAGCAACTGAAATTCTAGTTCCAAATGTGGCCAAAAGTCAAGGACTTAACCTGCATTTCCTTTGACTTTGCTGCTCAGTAACTTGCTGACATCTGATCAGATTGTGTATCAGTAAAAGATTGGGCCGTGTGTTTTGATTAAAACTTTGCCACTAAAATGCTAATCCTGTATTGTACCACTTCATCTGGCCCCGTTGGGGTTAAGTGATGCTCCGTATGAAAGAAACAACCTAAAATCATCCTTGAGAAAAAGCTAGGTGGAAGTTTTCCTTCAGGCATCAAGAATGGGGTAGACCAGGGGTAGGCAACCTTGGTTCTTCTATGACTCGTGGACTTCAACTCCCAGAATTCCTGAGCCAGCCATGCTGAGGAGAATCCAAGCTGAGCCATGCTGGCTCAGGAATTCTGGGAGTTGAAGTCCACGAGTCATAAAAGAGCTAAGGTTGCCTACCCCTGGTGGGGTAGACTGAAGGCTATCAGAAGGAGGTAGAGCTCTCTCCCACTAACTCCCATGGTCCCCTGAAATTGAAAACTTTTGCTTTTCTAAGGCTAGTAATTGTAATTGTATTCATAATACATATCTATGCAAGAGAATAGATAAATCGTCCCAGCTTAAACCAGACAACCTTATCTGAAAAAAAAAAAAACATATAGAACAGCACTATAAAATGTTTAGTGCCTGGCAGAATGCTGCTTTGTTTTGTAAATGTTTATGAAAGTGACAAGTTGAATGACGTAAAATGACGGTATTGTGCTTTCCAATTCTCTTTCTCCAGAAGAAGAAGGTGGAGAGCTGGCGAAGGCTAAAGTCAATCTTCCAGGAACTGCAGAAGAAGAATTAGGTAATGATCTAGTGGTAAAATCTAACCACAGTTAGAGGTTAACCTTAAGGTGTGTAGGATAATATCGCAAGGAAGAACTGAACCGATATAAGAGAGCCCATATAAATTGCGTTAAACCAGTGGTTCTCAACCTTTTTAATGCTGCGACCCCCAACCGGTCGTAAGTCGAGGACTACCCAGCCGGTCGTAAGTCGAGGACTACCCAGCCGGTCGTAAGTCGAGGACTTTCCCTGCCTGGGAGCGCCATGCATGCGTGGTGCTGCCCCCTGCGCCGGCCGAGGCGTAGCTGGCAAGCGGCAGAGATGGCACAGGCCAACCACTGGCTGGGCCACCAGCTGGCCCAGCCGAAGGGAGGTAAGGCACCCGCCGGGCCCCACGCGCGCCAGCAACCCTTCCTGCGCCTGCCGACCTCCCACCCCTGGCCCTCTTTTACTTACATTTTTAGTAGTTGCTCAGCAGGGAGGGGTGGAAACTTCCAGACAGCTTGCCTTCGCGGCAGACAACTTGCAGCACCGTTTGCAGAATGGAATTTTTGGCGGGCTCAGCAGGGCAGAGACAGCCTGGACAATTCCTATTGGCTTTTGAAAGCCAATAGAATTAGACTCTATTCAAGAGAGTCTATTCTATTGGCTTTCAAAAGCCAATAGAATAAAAGGGAGTAGCACAGCTAAGGAAAAGGGGGAAAAAAATGGCGGACTGCGTTTTTTGGCGACCCCCATGAAATGGTCGTTTGACCCCAAATGGCGTCCCGACCCACAGGTTGAGAACCGCTGGTATAAACAGTGTTTCTAAAACCTTGGCAACTTTAAGATGAGTGGACTCATACTCCCAGAATTCCCCTGGCAGCTGAAGTCCAGCCTGTGAAAACTGAGGGTACACTATGAAACTGTGGTTGTTAATAGAGGAAGTCCTCTACTTACAACAGTTTATTTAGTGACCGTTCAAAGTTACAACGGGACTGAAAAAAAGTGACTTATGACTGTTTTTCAGTTACAATCTTTCCAGCATCCCCGTGATCATGTGATAAAAATTCAGATGCTTGGCAACTGTGACCAGATGCTATTTCCAGCAGCAATAGACTGCTGGATCTGTAGACTGGAATAGAAACTGAGTTATGAAGTGGAATACAGGCATAGTAATACGTATTTTTAGATCGACCTCTGCTAAAAGTTAACGGGGGATTATTGTTTCTTCTTTCCTTATGCTCAACTTGGCAGAAGACCTTGGCTCTGAAAACACAGATTCCATCTATAGCACAACTCCGGAGGTTAAAGCTTGAGCGTCACAGCCGTTAAGGACAACACACGAACACGTCAATCTCAAAAAGAAAAAAAATGGAAAAAAAAACAGTCATATGCAGCAGCCTCCCAGGGTGCAACGTGAACCGAAGGTCAATAGGGGGCAGTAATTGATGAGAATGGGTAGGAACAGGTTGTCAGGAAAGATGGAATAGAGACAAAAAGTAACGGTTTGGCTGTCTTTTAGCGTCATTGCCTTTTGTAAGTCTGAACATAACCAGGCGCCAAGATCCTGTTTCTCCAATGTTGATTAAGTCATTGTAGTGTTTTATTATTGAAGAGAAATGTAACGGTATCTTGGTTAGAGTATGTTCTCTGAAAGTGGGAAGGGTGACAAAAGGCGGGGGTCATTTGGTTAAATAAAATACTTGTGGTCTAGGGGTTTTTGCCCCCCCCCCACTT
This sequence comes from Crotalus tigris, assembly GCF_016545835.1. Classification (NCBI taxonomy): domain Eukaryota; kingdom Metazoa; phylum Chordata; class Lepidosauria; order Squamata; family Viperidae; genus Crotalus; species Crotalus tigris. The sequence goes on from NW_024100482.1 coordinate 166,576, forward strand.
TTATTGTACACTGCTTCTGTTTCCAATCTGTTTCCAAAATAAAATGCTCCCACGATAGCACTCCTAGAAAAGTGTACCAGGTTAATTCATCTGTTTCCGAACAGTACTGAATAGTCTGGGACTTTGAAAAAAAAAGGGGGGGGGCTAAGGTTTGGGGTGGTTTTTGCACGATAGGTGGTTGAATGCCCTACTGCTTGAAGCTTGTTGTTCTCCTCCAATAAAACTTTATATTCAAAAGTCTCTAAAGGATAACACGTGGAGCATCCCTGTATTGATTGCCTCTGGTCAAAATTGCTCACATACTATCGGAATTGACGCTCTGTAAAAATGTACCTACTTAGCCATTGTATTTCTTCTGGACTTCTTTTAAATGGAAGCAGCAAAGTATTTCTATATAATTTTTAATGTGTTTTTTTTCAAAACCGAACTGTATGTATACATCAAATAATTCATATGCTGCATAAGAATAAAATGGTGGTTTAAAGAATCATCTGTATTAACTGAAGAATAAATATAAGGTTAGCCATTGACGTTTATAAATGGTAGCACGTGTTCAGAGTACACTGTATCCAGCATAAAAGGAAAATAAGCCCATTACTGTAGAACAGCTTTGCCCATCCTTTCTCTTTAGGTATCTTTTGAGTTGCAGTAAATTGTCTTACACCCATATCCATCAGCCATTTTGACTGGCAATCTGAAAAGATGCAGTTCACCTGATACAATGTTGAGGAAGCAACTCAGCTCTGTGACACACTGATTCTTTGGAGGTAGTAAAATGCTTGAAATATTAATGCAGTTATGATAAATTTGTTAAAAAAAATACATCTCCCTCTTTAGTAGAAAAGGATGTGGAGAAGATGAAAGTGTGCCCCTTGAATCTACAGTTATAATAGGAGCATGCATTTAGCAATATGTAGAAGTAGTGACATTATTACCGCATTTTGACAACGGCTAACAAGATCAAAAGCAAATAAGACGGGAAGAATAACTGCAGCCTAGCCTTCTATACTGGTTTTTTTTTTTTGTAGATGGTCTTCCAGTGGGAAGGTTTGAGAGTGTTAACTTTCCCTGCACACAAAACAAGATTGGAACGGTATTTTATAAATCAGCTGATTTTAGAGTTCCGGTTCTCTTGGTTGCTTATAAATGCCGTAATTTTTTTCCCCTGTGTCTTTGTGCCCCATCTTTTTTGCATTTGTTTCTGGCAGTCGTTTTTGCTTGAACCCTCCATCTATCCGCCAGTACTTGTATATGGTTGTAAATTAGCTGAATCGTAGAAAAAACATAGAACGTTCATTTTCCTATAAGAAAAGGACTTTCCATTCTCCCTACTGAAATGTTCAAGGATAACTCTTATTAACGGGTGGTCCTCGACTTAACGACCACTCATTTAGCAACCATTCAAAATTACAACGGCACTGAAAAAAGTGACCTCTAACCCTGGCCCTTACTCTTCATGCAGCATCCCCATTGTCTTGCGATCAGAATTTGAATGCTTGGCAAACGGCATGCATTTACTACAGTTGCAGTGTCCCAGGGTCACTTGTGACCTTCCCAGCTGGCTTCCAAGAAGCAATGGGGGAAGCCCGATTTGCATAACAATCACGATTCATTTAACACGGGTCCTCAACCTAGGCAACTTTAAGACTTGTGGACTTCAACTCCCAGAATTCCTCAGCCAGCAAAGCTGGCTGAGGAATTCTGGGAGTTGAAGTCCACAAGTCTTAAAGTTGCCAAGGTTGAGGACCCCTGAACAGCTACGGTGATGACAATCATGGCAAGAAAAGTAAAACTGGGCATGACTCAATAACAGTCTTGGTTAGCAACAGAAATTCTGGTCCCAGTTGTGTGGCTATGAGTTGAGGACTCTGTGCTTTTCTAAACCCACACATACCCTTCAATTTTATCACATTCTGAAATATCTTGCATTTATATTGTGACAAGTGTTGGTAAAGGATCACTGCAGCACGATTAATGTTCTGGTGCTTCATCTTGGGAGTAATAAAAGAAACTGCAGGTTTGTTGGCACCCTTTGTTTCTGTACATAACGGCTGCAGAGTCACTAACCTACTCCATTCCCCGATGGCTGGCCTTTTGCTCTCAGCTGATAGAGCAGTGGTTCTCAACCTTTTTAATGTCGCGACCCCCAACCAGTTGTAAGTCGAGGACTACTCAACCGGTGCAGCACCGTTTGCAGAATGGGACTTTTGGCGGGCTCAGCAGGGCAGAGACAGCCTGGACAATTCCTATTGGCTTTTGAAAGCCAATAGAATTAGACTCTATTCAAGAGAGTCTATTCTGTTGGCTTTCAAAAGCCAACAGAATAAAAGGGAGTAGCACGGCTAAGGAAAAGGGGGGGGGGGAAATGGCGGACTGCGTTGTTTGGCGACCCCCATGAAATGGTCGTTCAACCCCAAATGGGGTCCCGACCCACAGGTTGAGAACCACTGTGATAGAGGATTATGGAGTGTTAGTAACCTTTGCTTGCAATTCAAACTCTTTTGCCAAGACAAGGGGTGATGCCGTAAACTTCAGACATCCTAATAATCAGTTTTGCCTTTCAAAATTGGCAATTCCCCTTGTTACTTTCTTCACACGTTCACCTTCACCACATTTAAGACAAGAAAGTATTTGAAAAAATGTAGGTGGATCCCAAGAAGTTAACATTCGTCATCGGGTGGAACTCAATGACATCTCTAGTGAAAGTCAGGACTTTTTATTATGACTTTCAAAGGAAGGACGGCTTCCCAAAGCAATTCTATTGACTATGAGAAGAAAACCTTTGACCTCAAGAACAGCGGGCAGATGCTATTATTGACACAACTTTAAAAACAACTGAAAATCCACATTTCTTGACACTTCCGCAGGGAGAAAATGACAGGGCTCTGAGCCCTGCCTAAAAGTTTTGTACACCAGAGGTTGCTTTGTCAAAAACCCAATAAATTCTGAATGGCTCTGTAGCTTCCTTGCCAGATTCCAAATGCGACATTCATTTCCTACCTTTTCTCTGAGAAGGCAACATGATGGACTCTTCCCCCTATCAGTGGTGCAATATGTTGACCTTATTGGTTGGGGGAGGGGGGGAGAGAGGCCTTTAGCCCTTAAACTCCATGATCAACAAGGGGCGCATTTAGACCTGTGATAATTGTACCCTGAGAGGCTGTTTTTAACACTGTCCAGTCTGCAACGTTGATTTAGCTGGATGATATAACTGTAAATCATTAATGAAGAGTCTCCTGGTCGTAAAATCAAGAGAGGCTCAATCACTACAGTACTAATAGGGGCCATTGCAATTTATGAACCAAAAAGCAGCGGTGAGCGCATCAATCATTTTATCTTTGCTGTCCCAACAAATGCGAATACAAGTTTATATGAATAAGAGTTCATATTAAGCATACCATGGACAGGGCCATGCATGCATTTACTACTATTACTACTACTACTACTATTACTACTACTACTACTAATAATGATAAATATGCATCAATATGATAAATCTTCAGAGTCAGTTAAACCTACAATACAATGGAAACTAATTGAATAAAAGAATAAGTACAATTGGTAAGAGTCAGGAAAAGATAACATAAAGGAAGTAAGATAAACATATAGGCAAAAATAGCTGGGTCTGAGAAAGGAAGAAGAGAAGCCATAAAAAATATATATAGCTGTCAAAGGAAATGGCTAGTCAGGAAAGACAGGTTGAATTGGAGAATAGGAAACTAAGCTGAATAAGATAAGAGGAAAGGCACACTGAATTGAAAAGCAGGAAAAGAACTTATTGTTTAAAATGGGGACATAAATATTTACAGAGTTTCAAACAACCATTTAAATGTCTAATTTTTCTTATTATTACTGTATATGTGAATATGATTTAATATGTTATCAGGAAATGTGTATAAGCGGACGGAAAGAGTGTAACCTCATAGTACCTCAGCCAATGGGGAAAGAGAGGGATGTAACGGCCGGTGAGAGGAATGAATAAAAGAAGGAAATATTTTAGGTTAAAACTTTGGAGAGAACCAAGCTTTGATAGCTTCTCTCCCGGCTCATTGCAATAAACGAAACAAAAGGCCTTCACTGTGTCTTGGCTGGTTATTGGTCAGGCGAGCTTGCTTCTGGTCACGAAGGAAAGTAGCCAGGAGCACATAACAACAACAACAACAACAACAATAATAATAATACCAAGCCCTTTGGCTCTCTTTTTCTTTGCTCACTACCGGGCGCGGGGATCCGCTTTGCCTTTACAGTCTGCAGAATCGCAGGCCCGCTTTTTGTTTGCCGTTTGCAAGCGATCGCCCAAAAGTGATGCGAATCCGATCCGCGTTTCTCTGCCCCGGGGGCCCTCCTGGAGGGGAGACGGCAGGAGGAGGAGGAAAACGGGGGGAGGGAAGAAGGGAAAGGGCGTAACCAGGAAGCGCCGAAAGCGCCTTGCCCTGGAAGAGCATCGACTTTCGCTTCTCCGCCGATCATGGCTGCTAGCAACCCGGGCACCGAGCTAGGTAAGCCGGGCCGGCAGCGGCGGATTTCGTGCAAGCTAAGGGCGCGTCTGAACAAATGGTGGTGGACGGAGCAGGCGGGGGTGGGCTGGGAAAAAAGAAGGGGTGCTTTGAACTTGGAGGTTTTCCCAGGCTCCAGATGTGCCAGAGGTTTCTGCCGGTTGAGCGCGATGCCAGCTGTAGACCAGCGGTTCGGGGAGAAGAGCCCGGGCCTCTGAAATGCACGGTCCTAATTACTTACTTCTGATGGCATTTCTTCTACGGGGCCTACTTGTTTAGCCCAAACCAGTTTACTCTTCCCGGGAAGGGAATTGGGCAACGAAAGCCTGCCAGTTGCTGGGGCAAATAAGAGAGCAGTCCCTTTATGTCTATGGAGATTCTGAATCATTCCGGATCATAGTTGTTCCAAAGGTGCTTTTTTTCCCAAAAAGCCACTGGATTTTCTTGATTTCTTGGATGAGAAGCGAAACGTTTTCAAAGGGGAAAAAAAAAAATCAAGAAAATCCAGTGGCCTTTAGGAAAAAGCAGCTTTGAGATGAGAGCAGTTCCTTTCCTTACATGTACTGCACACAATAATTGCCTTCTCACTGCCCAGTTCCTGCCTTGGTTTTTCTGGCTGGTGTCAATATAAAGAAATTGGCAGTGCCCTCCCACCTGGGATGAGTTAATGGACACACTGGGTGGTAGGAATTTGAAGGTGCTGCAAGAAGAAACAAGTGTATAAGTGTGACAAGTTTGTTTATTCATTTACTTGATTTATAGTGGGGGGGGGGTTTTCAAACCTGGCAACTTTAAGATGTATGGACTCCAATTCCCAGAATTCCCCAGCTAGTTATCTAGCTAGCTGGGGAATGGCTGGCTGAGGATTTCTGGGAGTTGAAATCCATATATCTTGCAGTTGCCGAGGTTGAAAAACACTGATTTATAAGGATCAGGGAAAAGGAACTTATAGGAGTGTTAGAAACATAAAGTCACTCAAACAACAATGCAGGGAAAGATAAAAACTTAAATTCAAACACTTCAGTGGATTCACAATTCATTCTGGGCCAAGCATTTGCTGGAAGGGGCATGTTTTTAAAGCAGGGGTCTTCAAAGGTGGCCCTTTTATGACTTGTGGACTTCAACTCCCAGAATTCCTCAGCTAGGCAAGGCCTCAATCCAAGATGAATTTATGATGGCCCTGGTAATTGTTGGTATTTGGACATCCCCCCCCTCCCCAAACTTGAGGTGCATACTTTAAAACAAAGGAATCAACATTGAAAACCATCTTTTATACCCAGCAGAAAAAATCCAGACAGCTCAGAAACCTAGGGGGACTCACAACCACTGAATGGCAAGGTTTTAGAGACATTGAGATCACTGGAGTGACTGTAGTCTAACGTAGCTAAAGGGTGCTAAATCATACTTGACAAATCTCATATCAGCTGATAAAACCAGTATTAACAAAAGATGGTTGGAGGGCTGCGTGAAAGGAAATATAATCCCAGCTGTTAGCAAACATGGGCAGCCAAGAAAGTTCAGAGGATCTGGGCCTGCAATTGAAAAGTCATTTTTCCTTTCATTGTGGCTCTGGTACGGACTACCTATGACTGGTCCTTTGGAGTCTATTTGAGGTTACAACAGACAACCCCGTCCCCAGTACCGGTGATTTGGTTCTGAAGTCCTGATGGCTGCCCTTCTTCCATGATCATGTGACCTCAGGTTGGGCACTTGGCAACTAGCCCTCATTTATGGCTGTTTGTAGCAACGTGCAGGCACGTGACCATATTTGCCAAAAACACATTTACTTCCCATTTGGGGCAAAAACAGCCCATAATGAACATTTTAGGATTGGAGGCTTCATTACAAATTACCTGTAGAGGAATTTATGATCTGGCATTTCCCGCTTAATACTTTGGGGAGATGTTTCTTGGGAACATTTCTAAGTGAAATGCTGTTTTAGACTGCCTAAGAAAATAAATGTCTTCTTAGGGCCTTGGATCTGATCTCCAGAAAGTATCCAAGTACAGGAGTAGAGTTCAAAGCACTAAAAGTTTATTATCTGCTACCGATACCTAAACATTTGATTTATTAATGGCCAAGACAATTTTTTGCTAGATAAGGGTCAATGGAATTCATAGGAGGCTGGACTTAGATGGGAATGCAATGACTCCAAACTAAAGACCCATTTAACTTGGCCTTAAATTCATCTGCTCATCTCCTACACAAAGTGCTGCTTTGAAGAGCATGGAGGTAGCCCCTTTAAAACAGCCACACTTTTCCCAGCATCACAACTACAGAGGGAAGCTGTGCAATCCTGGCAATGTTGTTGTTTAGGAGTTTGTAGAAAAGGCTTTCTAGCCTTGTTTATGCTTTCTAGCCTTCTTGAAACCTTTTAGAAGTCCAGGTCCAAAGTCTTGCAATGCACTGTTCTAGCGTGATTTTGGTTTTGGCTTAGACCAAATATGCAGTTGGACCATAAGCCAAATATACTGAGTGTCCTGGAATCCAGCAAAATTGCAATTTCCAGAGAAACAACTGAATACAGTTTTGAAGGCAAAGCTTTGGAACATATCTTCAGATGAAACAAAGCAGATTTTCATCCCCCATCCCCCCAGAGGGAGGATTAAAGAAAGTTGGCTAATTATCTGTAGTTTAACTACTTTAATTACTTTGATCCCCGAAGCCCCATGAATATTTGATTGGAACAGATGACATATTAAAAATGGTATTATTAACACTCCCAGGTTTAATGAATTGAAACGTCTTTGTCTTTCAGCAGACATTCAAGATGATTCAGACCTGTTCTTTCCCAGATGTGCAATCCAGTTTTCCTTTTTAGAGCCAGTGGAATATTTATTACTATTCTGTCTTTCCTTCAGGAACTCAGTATGGCATGCATGGTGCTTGTATCGCCATTTCCCCCCCAAATAGCAACCTGAGACTGAGAAAGAGGGTGGAGCTGGCCTAAGGTCATTGGGATGTAAATTGATAAGAATAAAAATAATAAATATTCACAGGCCCTCCATTTTCAATTACAGTGGGTCATCTACAGCAGTGTTTCTCAGCCTCAGCAACTTTAAGATCCATGGACTTCAGAGTGAATTCTCCAGCCATCATGTGGATAAGGGAGAACTTACTACAGACTGACCTCATTAGCAAGTTCCTGGGATCAGGGGCATTGAGAATCCAGGGATCAGGAATTGATTTTGAATGTAAATGCGATGGAAGTAAATGGATGTTTTTTTCCTCTAGATCTCACATGGCTTGCACGAGTTCGGGTGAATCATCCAGCTGTTCTAAAGCGGGCAGGGCAAATTCAAATGAAACGGGCCATGAAAAAGAATTGGCAGGTGAGAAGGTCCCTACTGTTGGGTTTCCAAAAGAGACAATCTTTTCCTGTGAATTTTAGCACAGTCTTCTGTTCACGATGTTTGATGCTTTTGTCATCAAAACTCAACAGTGACAGTGGGCCAATGAAAGGTGATCTGTTTATCCAACTCAGTTTCAGACTTGGAAGGCCCAAAAAACCCCAGCTAAAATACACATGTTTACATCAAGAGTGAAAATTTGGCAGCTATGTACCTCTATGTCAAGGGTAGGCAACCTTGGCTCTTTTATGACTCGTGGACTTCAACTCCCAGAATTCCTGAGACAGCATGACTCAGCTTGGAAACCACTCCATTTTCCCTCAGCATGGCTGACTCAGGAATTCTGGGAGTTGAAGTCCACAAATCATAAAAGAGCCAAGGTTGCCTACCTCTGCTCTTATGTTTTTATCTTGCCATTAGAATGGGGGGGGGGAAGTGTTGTTTTCGAAGGGGTTAGTTAGAGAAATGAAACCTTTCCAGTTCTATGGAAGCTTGCTAAAAGTCCACAGAATGGAAACCTTTCAAGGACATTCCAGCAGGTATGAAGAAGATAGCAGACAGATACGTGGTTATCTGGTTGTGGGGATTGGCTGGGAAAGTTATTGTTATATGCTATGGTCTGATGCCTTGGGATTTTAGTGTTAGTTTAATGTCTGTAAGATTATCTGGGGCACTACACATCCCCTTCACGACCTGTTTTCCTTGCTACCTTCTGGGAGGAGGCTTCGTGGGATCTGTAGCAGAACATCCAGATTCAGCCATAGTTTCATTCCATACAGCATTAACCTTGTGAACTCTCAAGCTTCCTCCTTCCTTATGTATTCAAGATGGACAGCATTTAATATTTATTTGCTATGTATATATAGGGATGTGGGTCTATACATATGTTGTACATAGTATGTTTAGGTATGTGTCATGTATGTGTTTCACTTTGAGAGCGGGCAACTAAATTTCATTATTGATGTGTGCCGTTGTGCCCACAGTAAAAAAAATGACAATAAAGGTCATCTTATCTTATGTCATCTTCCAGCTGAAGTACCCTAATAAAAATCCAAGAAAATGTTCTTTTCTGAAAAGCTTACTGTTTATTGAATACCTTGCTTGTACCAATAATATATCAATAAACAATAAGCTTTTCGGAAATGAAAATCATCCTGGACTTTCAGCTGGATAGATGTCTTGCGGGACAAGTTGGAAATGCCTTGCTTCCAAATGCTCTGAATAAAGATCACATTTTTCAGGAATTACATGCAGTCCTCAAGTTAGCAACCATTCGTTCAGTGACCATTTGAAATGACAATGGCACTGAAAAAAAGAGGCAAATGACCGGTCCTCACACTTAAAACCATTGCAGTGTCCCCAAAGTCACATAATCCAAATTCAAACACTTGGCAACAGGTGTGTATTTACAACACTTGCAGCATCATATGGTTGCCTTTTACAATCTTCCCAGTTGGCTTTTGACTGGCAAAGTCAATGAGAGAGGCTGAATTCACTTACTGTCCACATGATTCACTTAACTGTAGTGATTCATTTAATAACAGTGACAAAACGGTCGTAAAATTGGGGCCGATGCACTTAACAACTGCTTTACCTAGCAACAGAAATTCTGGACCCAAATGTGGTCATAAATCAAGGATTAGCTTTACCCAGTTAAGTTTTCAGGGCAGGACCCCACTGATAAAAACAACTTTCCAAATGATTTTTAAAAAGCTATTTATCCTACTGCCTCTTCAGTTCAAACTGAGTCTTGGAATTGTTTTCACTGTATTTGTCTTTACACTTTGCAAACGAGACTAGAATTCCCTTCCGAGCTGCTAATTGTATATTCTTTTCTATTTCTTATAGATAACATGGGGATTCAAGTAGATCCCTTTTCTACACTGAAAAAAACTTGCTTTAAATCAAAACAGAAAAAAGAGTTGCATACTTTTAATAATGGTGTGGAGTAGGAGAATAAGTTGAAATCTCTCTTTTTCTGCTTTCAGTAATGGTATGGTACCAGTAAATATACAAGGTACCAAATGATGTTGGCAGATACATATCTTAACTAATTTGACTATTGTTTATGCAAAACTAATACCGTATATGCCGGCGCATAAGGCGACGTCCGCAAGCGTTAAAATCGGCGCCAAAGACAGGGGTCGTCTTATACGCCAAGTCGTCTTATACGCTGGAAATACTGGTAGTTTCCAGTGTATAAGACGACGTTCTAGGCATGCGACTCGGCGCCAAAGACGGGGGTCGTCTTATACACCGGGTTGCCTTATACGTTGGCATATACGGTAGTTGCTACTTAATTTGTGACTTGTTTAAAATCAGAAGCAGGCAGATTAGAAGAAGGAGAAATATGACAGACTAGAGCAGGGGTGTCAAACTGCTGGCCCACGGGCCGGATGCGTCATGCCAAAATCGTGCCCACCCCAGCTCCAGCAAGGGGGAAAAAGTCATGATACATCACGACATGTCACGTAACATGGTGAGTTTGACACCCCTGGATTAGAAGCTGCTATTGGTCTAGGACTGAGGTGATCTATGTTTGTGTCTACTCTTGACCGTGAAAGACTTTGAATCAGTTCAATCACAGTTGTGGTATTCTGGAGATATAAACAAGGAAAGCCACCATGCACCCCATGGTTCTTTCTGTTGTTTATCTGTCCTGTGAGAAAACTTAGCAACCACCAGATGGCAGCAAAACACATAGAAAACTCTTAGCTGCCTTCTGCTGGTCATCTGTGGTTGCTCTAATCAAGGATCCAACCACAATTACAGGTAGTCCTCGAATGAGATTGCTAAGCAAGATAGTTGTTAAGTGAGTTTTACTCCATTTTACGACCTTTCTTGCCACAGTTGTTAAGTGAATCACTTAAGTGTGAACAATGGTTATAAGTCACATTTTTCACTCCCGTTGTTCTTGTTGAATGTTCACTGAATGAACGGGTGTAAGTCAAGGACTATCTGCACCAACTGTGTAGCTCAATTGTAAGGACATTATTTTGATAATTTTGGTGTGTGTGTTTTTAAAATAAAGGCAGCTTGGCTTTTGAGAGCCGTCACCTGCATAGACCTCACCACCCTTTCTGGAGATGACACCCCATCCTATGTTTGCAGATTGTGCTACAAAGCCAAACATCCCATCCGAGAGGATTTGTTACAAGCCTTGAAAATGCATGATAAAGGTACTTTGTGGTTATGAAACCTTGGCTCTATCTGAGTAAAGTGTACTGATAATTTTTAATGTTCTTGTCCTTCATCACACAGAGAAACAAGGTGAGTAGAAATAGCTGTGTTAGCAATGTGATATGCAATGTGAAAATGGAAGAAAAAAGGGGGGAAAATATGGAAAAGTATATTGCAAATACAACAGCACCAGAGCAATTGACCCAAATGGATCAAAAGTCCTCTTGAAAAACAAAACAAAACAAAAATGGCAGGAGAATTGCTTTGATTTGCTTTTTTTCTGTAGCTTCCCCCAACAATTTCAAGTGCTGGACGAGGCTAAGTGGAGGCTGTGAGAATAAGCAAAGCACTTGATCAAGGTAAATGGTGGTGTCTCTTCACAGTAATGCAAATTGCATTAAGGAACATTAAAACTGCCTTGCACAGGTTTAGAGTGGATCAATCCTACTTCTGTGGCATAATCACTCTTCAAACCATTCCCCAAGCATGGAAAATTCACAGCGCTTGAGGTCCTGATAAATCTCAAATATTAAGGATATTGCCAAGAAGAATAGAATAGAATAGAATAGAATAGAATAGAATAGAATAGAATAGAATAGAATAGAATAGAATCTGGAAGGGACCTTGGAGATCTTCTAGTCCAGCCCCCTGCTCAAGCAAGAGAACATATACCAGTGGTGGTGAACCTATGGCACGCATGCCAGAGGCGGCACTCAGAGCCCTCTCTGTGGGCACGCGCGCCATGCCCTGTAGATGGCAACCGTCCCTCTTCAACCAGCCACCCACTAACTTGCCGAGGTCTCACATGGCCAGATGCATCCCAGAATGGCTGGTTTCCCTCCCCCCCCATCCCATCCCTTCAAAAGTCTTTCAAAATAATGTTCAACTTGCTGCCTCTGCAAACATATGGGAGAGGACTTTGAAGGCAAATTAAATGCTAGGGACTCCGTCCCAAGCTAGATGGGCCGATCATGGACTCTCATAATCCCTACATGGCTGGGGATTTGGGGAGTTGAAGTCCATCTATGCAGAGTGCAAAATTAGGGAAGGCTCCATTGGAGGGACTTAGGTTAGTGGACAAGAGCCACATGAAGATAACGGAGGGATCCTTAGCGCTCGCTGAGCTTGGTGGCTTTCTTGCAGATGTTTCATTATACCCAAACTAGGTAACATCAACAGTGCTCAAGCAGTGCTTGAGTTCTGTTGAAGTTACCAACTTGAGTAATGAAATGTCTGCAAGAAAGCCTCCAAATTCACAGAGCACTAAGGATCCTTCGTTTCAGTTCTGAGCTGCAAATATTCTCCTTTATTGAAGATAACAGAGCTTTGATGATGGTTCCTTTCCAGGCATTACCACAGCAGCAGTTTGTGTCTATCCGGCTAGAGTAACCGATGCAGTTAAGGCTCTCAAATCTGTTGGCTGCCACATCCCCGTGGCTTCAGGTAAGCTCTCCGCCTGAATTTCAGAAGGGGAGATTCAGAATCGTATGCTGATTTTATTCATTTGGTTCCTTAAAGATTCTGGCTGGAGTGGCATAGTGGCCTAGAGGTGAAGACGCTCACCTCCCACTCAGAAGGTAGAGAGTTCAATCCTAGGCAGCAACAGATGTATCTCTATCAGAGCATAAAGAGAAAATATCTGCTGGGAACTCCGCATAGGCGTCAAGGAGGGCATCCAGCCAGCAAATGCTCAGCTCCATTTAGTTGCTCGGATTCCACCCCAAATCAGAGAATCACAGGGTCATAAAAAGAGGGGGAAAAATCAAAGATTCTGTCTTGTTCTCAACTGATGAACAGTCCCATATGTGCCATATGGGATGCCATATGTTACTAGAAGCTAACCTTGATGCAGCTCTGAATTGAAAAGAAACGTTGAGCCCTAAAAGTCTATGATCAAAATCAAGGCCATGAAATGAAATGAGATGTATTTGTGCAGTGTTGCTACTTCAGTGCTGCTTCTGTTTAGATCCAAAGGTGATTCAGAAAGTCCACCATGGGTCGCAGGAGCGATTAATTTAATAAGGAAAAGAACGCTAAAGAAAGCACATGCAGGCATTCCTCACTTAACAGCCACAATTGGGATGAGCAACTCAGTAGCAAAGCAATAAGGTTGTAAAATGAGACGTCACATGACTGTGACAGGCATAAAACCTCACTTCTGCAGCAGTTGTTAAACAAATCACCTGTGGTCATTAAGCAAGACCTTACTACTTGTGATTTTACTGCCGGCTTCTCCTTTGACTTTGTTGGAAGCCGACTGTGAAACACACAAATGGTGGTGAAATGATTATGGGACACTGCAGTGGTTGTAAGTTGTAAGGTTAGTGGGCAAGAGCCACATGAAGATCAATTGTAAAGTTAGCTTTTCAGTGCTGTCATAACTTCAAATAGTCACTAAAAAGCGCCGCTGTTAAGTAAGGACCACCTGTATTTAGCTTCTTTTCTTATCCCCAAATTCTCAAAGGAAAAATCACAGGGAAAGTGAATCTGTCTGTCTCTCTGTCTGTCTGTCTCTCTCTCTCTCTCTCTCTCTCTCTCTCTGTGTGTGTGTGTGTGTGTATCTGTCTCTGTCTTTCTGTGTGTCTGTCTCTCTCTGTGTCTCTGTCTCTGTCTCTCTCTCTCTCTCTCTCTCTCTGTCTTTCTCTTTGTCTATCTGACTTTCTTTGTCTTTCTCTGTCGCTGTCTCTCTGTCTCTGTCTCTCTCTGTCTCTCTCTCTTTGTATGTCTGACTTTCTCTGTCTTTCTCTGTGTCTCTGTCTGTCTGTCTCTCTCTCTGTCTCCTTTGTCTGACTTTCTCTGTCTCTCTGTCTCTCTCTCTTTGTCTCTCTCTCTCTGTCTCACTCACTCTCTGTCTCTCTCTCTCTCTTTGTCTCTCTCTGTCTGATTGTGTCTGTCTGTCTGTCTCTCTCTCTCTCATATCTATGGCTTGTCATTTTGCCCCCATCTCACAGGGGTGGGTGGGAACTCTCAGCAAGCCTACCTGCACTAGCAACTGCATGAAACAGCAGTATGGTCTGGAGCCAATGTTATTAGATGCTTACTCATCAGTAAATCAGTCTCCGACAAATTTAACTTGGCCTTGGTTTGCTCCATTTGGATCCTCCCAGAGACTCCAAACACTAGTTCAAAACTTCCATACCACTTACAATTTGCTCAAGGAGGGGTGACATCTGATTGTGACCATGACTGATGGAATCAAAAGTTGCTGCGAGGTCTAATAGAAGTCCTATATCTAGGTCCTGTTACAGTATATTGCCACACTATTTTAATATCCCTCATGTTTTTAATGGATTTTGTTTTTCTGTTCTTAGTGGCAACTGGATTCCCGGCAGGACAGACAGCTCTGAAAATTCGTTTAGCGGAGATCCAGCTAGCTGTGGAAGAAGGGGCCAAAGAGATTGATGTTGTAATTAATCGAACCTTAGTACTGACGGGCCAATGGGAAGGTGAGCATTTGCATAGTCTTAAAATCAAGATCACGTGAAGAATTAATATCACTTTATAATGCCTTGGTAAGACCACACTTGGAATACTGCATCCAGTTTTGGTCACCACGATGTAAAAAAGATGCTGAGACTCTAGAAAGAATACAGAGAAGAGCAACAAAGATGATTAGGGGATTGGAGGCTAAAACATATAAGGAACGGTTGCTGGAATTGGAAATGTCTAGTTTAACGAAGAGAAGGACGAGGGGGGACATGATAGCAGTATTCCAATATCTCAGGGGCTGCCACAAAAAAGAGTCAAGCTATTCTCCAAAGCGCCTGAAGGCAGGACAAGAAGCAACGGGTGGAAACTAACCAAAGAGAGAAGCAACCTAGAACTAAGGAGAAACTTCCTGACAGTTAGAACAATTAACCAGTGGAACAACCTGCCTCCAGAAGCGGTGAGTGCTCCAACACTGGAAGTTTTTAAGAAGAAACTGGACAGCCATTTGGCCAAAATGGTATAGGGTTTCCTGCCTGAGCAGGGAGTGGACTAGATGACCTCCAAGGTCCCTTCCAACTTTTTATTGTTGTTGTTGTTGTTGTTATTATTATTATTATGGATCATCGCACAGTCAGCCAGATGTTCAGACTGGATTTCGCATTTTGTCTACCTAGCGAGTCCTTACCCAGGACCTGGGATAGGCAGATGTGAATGTTTGATATTACAGATATCGTCGCAGGATGGAAGCAGTTCCTAGTAAGGCCATCTTTTGCAATTGACTAATGGCAAATTTGTCAGTGCCAATGGTGTTCAAGTGGTATTATTATTATTATTATTATTATTATTATTATTAAAAATCAAAGTTCTAGGGTAGATTCCCTCCACCTCCCACTCCCATGTCAGCCCTGCTGGATAAATCAGTCAGGAAATTTAGCTAGATGAGCCAAATCTACTTTACTGTAAGGCTACTTGAACAGAATCTTGCCAGACTGAAAGTATAAACTTCCCACCCTTCACTTTTAACTGCTTGCTCCATTTGGGTGGGTCCTAAGTCTCTAAGGTGAAAAAAAAATATTTAAGTTTTTAATTCTCAGCTCATTTGAAACCATTTGCTCAGTTGCTGGTTGCCAGACATGATCAGAAATTCCCTGCAGCTAGTCCTCGGTTAACGACCATAATTAGGACTGGGAACTCCATCTCTAAATGAGACTGTCATAAAGGGGAAAAAAATCACCACACAAGTTTACGATGATCGTTCCAATTGTGGTTATGAAACAAATCACTCATAGTTAAGTGCAAGATTATTTGATCTCGGCTTCCGGCCAGCTACCCCATTGGCTTTGCTTGCTGGCAGCTGGCTGTGAAACTTGCAAATGGGGATCATGGAACCGCAGGACCCTGTGATTGTCATAATTTTGGGCCAGTTGTCCAGTGCCTGAATCGTGATCACATGACCGTGGGGATGCTTCCAATGGCCATAAGTGTGAGGAGCAGTCAGAAGTCACTGTTCAATGCCATTGTAATTTTGAATGGTTGCTAAGTGTGAACACCTCTACATGCCATTGCCTATAATATATGCAGAAAGGTGGACTAACATAGATGTTCAGCAAGTTGGTAGTGGAGATTTATTTACCTTTCATTTGCCTGCTTTGAGAATAGTCTTATTTTCTTAGCTACTGGCTACATTTTGGGCACAAACATTTTGCTGTAGTTATAGTTGGCCAAGAGTTTGCAACTGTGTTCAGCGTGTTCAAAATTTCCAAGTGATTCTTCAGAAATTTTGAACCTCTTTTTTTGCACGCTTGCAGGTGGTTGCCTTTTTAAAAAAACCTAAATGTGTTTACGGCTGCCACAAATTTTGCAAATACCTCTGGTGTGTGTGTGTGTGTGTGTGTGTAAAAAATAAAATCGACATTTTCTGCAAAACTATATTGTGAAAATTCAATCCATCCACACTGTTCTCTAAATTAAGAGCCGGTGTGTGTGTGTGGGAAAAGAAAACTGGTGGGGTGCTAGTGTTCTAATTCTTTGTAACACAATTGTTAAAAAGAATTTCAAAGAGGTTTTTTTTTTTTGGTTTAGGTGGTATGTCATGTTTTAAAAAAAATGTGTGCTGGATTCTTGACAACAAAATCTGTATTTTCTAATTGGTTTTCACAGAATTTCAAGGCACATGTGTTACTGTTTAGATTGCTATGGCTAGTTGTCTCCCTAGAATGCTATTAATTAGTAGATTTTAATGCCACAGGAGATATCTTTTCTCTGTAATTGGGTTTTCCTTAATGTACCTTGAATGGTTTGCCTTTAAGTGCTGACAGAGCTCCCAACAATTGGATTCTG
This sequence comes from Crotalus tigris, assembly GCF_016545835.1. Lineage (NCBI taxonomy): Eukaryota > Metazoa > Chordata > Lepidosauria > Squamata > Viperidae > Crotalus > Crotalus tigris. The sequence goes on from NW_024100482.1 coordinate 183,371, forward strand.
GGTAGAGGGGGAAAAAAGGATGCAATTAACATACATGCATTAAAACACAACTTTTTCCTCCCCGTTGTTTTGGCTGAATGATATAGTGATGATAACCTCCACCTCTTTCATAACAGCTTTTTTATTATATTTTATTATATTTGTGGCCAAAAAGTCTTTCAGAGTAGGTTGCAAATCACAGTTCTTGCTTTCAAGGCAATATTTAGAAGAAGGCAAGCAAGGAAAGAGGGCTGAGCCAAAGTTTTTCTTATTAAGCGAGAGATTTGTTAAATGAATTTTGCCCCATTTTACAACTTTTCTCTCACCATAGTTGTTAAGAGAATCACTGCAGTTGTTAAGTTAGTATCAGGGTTGTTAACCAAATCTGGGTTCCCTATTAACTTTGCTTGTCAGAAGATCACAAAAGGTGATCACATGACCCTGGGACACTGCAACATCATAAATATGAGTCAGTTGCCAAGCATCTGAATTTTGATCAGTTGACCATGGGGATGCTGCAACGGTCATAAGGATTGAAAATGGTTACTAAGTTACTTTTTTTAGTGCCATTGTAACTTCAAACGGTCACTAAGTTGAGGACTAACGTAGTTCAGATTGCTTGATGGAATTGCTCCAACTGAGTGTGATTTGAGAGAGACAAAGGACAAATGATTTCTCAACGTAACTGTTTGCTTTTTCTGGTGAATGAATTTTGTCCTAGCTGTGATTCGGAGCCCTAAAAGAGATACTGGATTTGCCCTCTTTTTTTCTTGATAATTTTCACTGGAAATGGCTTGTAAATTGCTTTTTGGATATTGTGAACCGTCAGAATGAGGCATTTTATTACCCTGGGTGACTGTCCTCCAACTCACATTAAAATAGAATTTACGTAAGTTTAAAAGTTAAAGAAAACCTTTTTTATTTGGAAATAAGCAGCAAAAGGGCGATTAGAATGGGAAACTTTTTTAAAAGGCTGGACGCGACACTTTGAAAAAACAAGAATACTTTCTGTAGTTTGTTTAAAATCTTATTAAAAGTATATGAAGATTTTGAGTTTATGTGTAAGAAATCTTTCCCTGGGAAAATGTTGTGGATTAGAGAAAAACAGTGTAAGAGGAGATTTTGAAGGTTGGTTACTAGAAGCAACCGCAAAAAAATCTAAAGATTATAATTAAAGGAGAAGATCTGCTGATACAGAATGGAGAAAAGTATTTTAACTCTGGAAAAATACAAGGATATTTGGCAGTATTCAGAAGTTTCTTTTTAAGATTGTTTCTTATTATAAAAATGGGTTCAAAAGAAGAAAGAGGAGAAGATACAAGTGAGAATCAGGCTGTTTTGGACATGGATTTAAAATTGACAGGATACAAGAATGATACTGACAAAGATGTTATACAGGATTCACAAATGAAATCAATTAATTTTTTAATAGCTAAAACAGACACACAAGTAATAAATGGGAAGAGTGACTTTGATTGTGAAGATTTCAATTCAGAAGAATGACTAAGGTAACTGTTTTATTTTGGACTTACAAAAAATGTTTTACATCTCTGAGGGAGTTTCTGAGAAAAAATTAAAAGGGAATTAAAAAAAATCATTTCTGGAACCTACTTAAAAGAAATAACCATCAAGATTTTTAAAAGTAAAAATAAGATATATAAAGTTGCTTTCTTCGATCAAGGTTAAAATGTATTTGATGGGGTTTTTTTTTCCTAAGGAGCTTTTAATGAGTTTTTCTTGACCAGGATTAAATGATGAGGCTTTAAAGATTTGTCTATAGATAAGATATGATAAGAGAAGATTTTTTTTTGTAGTGATAAGCTGTGGTATTAAAATGGCAGGAAAGTGTTAAACTTGTGAAAAAGTTTCTAAGAAGTATGAAGAAAAGATGATAAGAAATTAATTTGTGGGACATGATTTGATGGGATTAAATTTCAATATGGTGTTGTTTCTGGTAGCTCTTAATAGAATTTTTTCTGATTAACCTTAAATGATGAGACTTTAAAGATTTGTTTATCAATATGAGATAAGACATGAGAAGAGAAGATATTTTTTTTGTATTTTTAGAGAAAATGATAAATTAGTGTGTAAAATAAATGAAAGAAATATGGAATTGATTTACTTGTTTAAGATATATTATTTCTGATAGCTCTTAATGGACTTTTGGGGATTAAAATTGAATGATGAGGATAAATTATTTGCTAATAGATAAAAATAAAATATGAAACAAAAAGATTTTAGGTTGAAATATTAAGGTGATAAGTTATTGAAATGGTTTGTACTTGTCTTAATGAAGTCATTTCTATATATTTTTTTTCTTTTCTTTTATATATATTTTTCTTTCTTCCCTTATTTTTTTCTCTGTGCACTTTTTTGTATTTTTTCTTCTTTGGGTATGTGTTTGAAATTGACAGGATTCCAGAATGATAGTGACAAAGATATTATAAAGCAGTGTTGGGCTCCTTAAAAACACATGGACTACAATTCCCAAAATTTGCTGGCTGGGAATTCTTAAAGTGGACCAGGTTGAGAAACACTGTTATAAAGGATTTACAAATGAAATTGATGGATGTCTTAATAGCTAAAACAGACACACAAGTAATAATTTGGAAGAGTGACTTTGAATGTGTGGATTTGGATAATAACTTTTTTATTTCGGACTTACAAAAGAGGTGGGTTATACCACTGAAGAATATTTTATTGTATTTGTTTTTTATCTTTGTATTTTTAAACTTCAGTAAAAAATACATATATGAAAAACCAGCATATGCACTCCACAGCACGGTACTATGTTAAATTTATCTGCTGCTATTCCTCTAAGACAGCATTTTCCAATCTTCCCAGCTTTAAAATATGTGGACTTCAAAACCCAGAATCCCTTGGAGTTGAAGTCCACGTACTTTAAAGTTACCAAAATTGAAAAGCACTACTCTAAAAATTCAGGAAATCTTTACACTGGTATCCATAACACTTTCCTATCTAGTTTTATCCCCATAACAGAATTTTGAGCAGTTGGGTTGAAAGACAGAGACCAGTCTAAAGACAACAGCGAGTTTCCTTAGCTGAATAGAATAGAATAGAGCTGGAAGGGACCTTGGAGATCTTCTAGTCCAGCCCCCTGCTCAAGCAGGAGAACCTGTACCATCTCAGACAGGTGAATGTCTAGTCACTTCTTTAAAATCTCCAGTGATGGAGCGCCCACGATTTCTGAGGGTAAGCTGTTCCTCGGGTTGATTGTCCTAACTGTCAAGAAGTTTCTCCTTAATTCCAGGTTGCTTCTCTCTTTGATCAGTTTCCAACCATTGTTTCTTGTCCTTCCCTCTGGTGCTTTGGTGAACAACCTGGCCCCCTCTGCCTTGTGGCAGCCCTTCAGATACTGGAACACTGCTATCATGTCTCCCCTATTTCTTCTTTTCTTTAGACTAGCCAAACCCAATTCCCACAGCTGTTCTTGATATGTTTTAGTCTCCAGGCCTTTGATCATCTTAGTTGCTCTTCCCTGAATTTTTTCCAAACTCTCGACATCTTTTTTGTGATATGGTAACTTGAGAGTGACTTGAATCTGACTCTCCCCGTTTCCTGTGCCTCTCCCATATGGGCCCAATAGGAATGCTAGATAGCTACACCCCGCTGTCGTATTTGGACAGGTATCCAATTGGCCAAGAAAGTCTTATGTTTGGGGCTGCAGTCCCAGGAACTGTATCTGAAAGGATAGTCAGAAATATGTCACCATTTTTGTTCTAGTAAATGGATGCCTTGTGACTGGCCATGATAAGCAGCAATTTTGTGAACAGACTAGCTGGTTTCTCATGGCAGCCATCTTGTGAATAGGCAATAGACAATAGAGCATGATGTCGCGTGATGTATCGGAGCTTTTTCTCCATTGCCAGCAATGGGGTGGGCGCGGTTTTGGGATGACGCGTCCGGCCCACGGGCCGGCAATTTGACACCCCTGCAATAGAGCTTAATTCAGTCCTGTGTGTTGCCCATTTCTGATTATTTTTCCCAGTTGAGAGGTAGCAGTCAGAGCTGTCCATACAGATCAAGGGTGGCAAATCTTTGGTGGCCACTTAGACAGGACTGAAAATTCCAGAGGGGTTAAGAGTTATACCAACACAATTTGGAGAAGATGAAATTTTTCTTTGTTTTTTAACTATACTTATTTGAGGGCTTACATTACAACTTTTATGTGTTTCTCACCTAAAAGCAGCTGGAAATTGCTGTCACATGGTTGGAGATCTTCCCAGGACTGCAAAAACGAGATCTCAGACCCCCATACCGCTTGTGGCTGCTAGTTGCCCATCCATGATAGAATGTCAGTAATGGACCTGGTAGCTTGCAAAGAACAAGAAGTTGAGGGAAATTACAATTGAAAATTTAAAATAGGACAAATGATGCCAGGGAAGAGAGGGGACATAAAGGCAATAAGCTGCTCAGAATCACTCAACAGTGAGATGGGTGGCATATAAATGTAATAACTAAAAATAAATAAATAGAAAACTGAAGACAATGTCATTCTTTACTTGGTGTACTTAAATTTAGAGGACAACTGACATTGCATTTAATGGTTTTCACAGAAATGGCGAGTTTGAGGTGGCATTTGAAGGATACTATATGGGTAGTCCTCAACCTGTGACCACAGCTGAGCTCAAAATTTCTGTTGCTAATCTACACAATTGTTAAGTGAGTTTTGCCCCACGTGACAACCTTTCTTGCTACAGTTGTTAAGTGTATCATTGCACTTGTTAAGATAGCAACACAGTTAAGTGAATCTGGATTCCCCCTTGACTTGGCTTACCGAAAGATCACAAAAAGGGATCACATGACCCCGGGACACCACAACCGTCATAAATATGAGCCAGTTGCCAAACATCTGAATTTTGAGCTCATGACCCTGCGGATGCTGCAATGGTCATAAGTGTGAAAAACGGTCATAAGTCACTTTTTCAGTGCTGTAACTTGGAATGGTCACTAAATGTAAGTCAAGGACTTTCTTTAATGTAAAGAACAAAGATTCTGGACACATCTGTTGTATTTTCTTTGCTTCCAAGTTAACCGTGTCTACGTATTTGTAGTTGAGATAGTCCACTAAAAAGTTGATTTGTGATGGATTGTGAATTAGAGAAGCGATCAGGTGCATTTTGAAAGGAATGGCCTTGGATGTTCCTCTCTCTCCTTCAGGCACAATCTCCTTTCCATTTTTTTTTTTAAAAAGCTCTGTAAAGAGCTTGTGGCAAAGTTGAGGGTTATGTTTGATGGAAAGCCGTTGGGCTCACTCAACACTCTTTCAGCATTGAATGCAACTCTAAAATCACTGAAAATGTTAAGTACTCTAACGTACAGTATGTCCAATTATGCTCATCTCTAAGTTAAATCTGCTGTTACCTATTGTAGTGTATCTGCATAACACTTGAACTATAATTTGTCTAAGCCTGGGCTTTAACAATTATTTTAAGTGTTCTCTTAATGGATTGGAATATAAAAGCAAGGTATTGTGAGCACTATATCCCCCCCCCTTTTTTTTCATTTAGGAATGGAATCCTTGCATTGGAGTTACAAAAGTCTTTTTTTTTTTATGCACAGCTTTTTGCTACCTGAGTTTTATTCATACTTTGGGGGGGGGGGAACCTACTAAAATTCTTGTGAGTTTTTTTTTTCTCTAAAAGTATGTCATAAGCAATAGGAAAGGATAAAAGCTGTGTAAGTCTTGGAATCTGGTCTTGGATCCAAAAATACTTGAAGATCAGGGAAGTCCTATGATCCCTGTTACCAAAGTTCAATCAAAGCCCTCCCAGCATATTCAAAGATAGACTGCCCTTGAAAATGGAAGAGCTATTCAGTCTCTTATATACCTGTTAGTCTTCTGGGATAAGGAGGCTTTCACTGAAATGATCAACATGTGATAAAACATACCGTATTTTCCGGCGTATAGGATGGCTCGGCGTTTAAGACGACCTCTGACTTCGGAGCCGATTTGCATGCCTAGAAAGTCGTCTTATATGCCGGAAACTACTGTAATTTCCGGCGTATAAGACGACTCAGCGTATAAGACGATCCCCGACTTCAGAGCTGATTTGCATGCTTTAGAAAGTCATCTTATACGCTGGAAAATACGGTATTAGAAAAAGGGATTTTTGTTACCTTAGTTGGGCTCCCCGTGAATACTGTTGGGTCTTCAACTGGTTTCCCACTGTGCTGTGCGGTGACAGACTGCCATGAACTGTGGGGAGGGGGAATGACGAGGGGAAGGCTTGGGGGAAAATGAAAGTAATGGCTGCACCTCTTTGAGATGCTGCCTCAAGGTCACCCAGCTGGAAGAAGAAAGGAGCCACAAACCAAACCTTGTTTGGACTGACTGTTACGAAAACATCTGCAATACATGTGACCTTTAATATACTATACCTTTTTCAACAAAGGGGGCTAAGGATCATTTCTGTTTAGAGGTTTAACTTGTGGCAAGTCTGAAACCCACCCTGCCTTTTATTAATAATAATAATAATAATGTCATCATGGACACTGGCATGGCACATAGGACCAGCATTTAACTTCATCTTTATTTGCAAATAGACCCCTTTAAATATTTTTAGAAAACAAAATGGTGGTAGCAGTCCAGAACTTTTAGCAAGAGTCCCAATTGCTTCCTTATTATTTTGATCAGCAATTGGCAAGAAAAACCCAGTATGGACTTGATGAGATCAGTTTTGAATTTAATCCGTGTTTGTTCGTTTTTCACTGTTTAAATCCAAACTGGAAATCTGATGATAAGATAAAAGATGCCAGGGAGTCCTTGGTGCTCTCTGAGATTGGTTATTTCCTTGCAGAAATTTCATTACCCACCTAGGTAACATTATTGATGTTACCTAGTTAGGTAATGAAACCTCTGCATGCAAACAGCCAAACCTAGATGGCACCATTGTTCAACCCTGAGCTACATATGTCCTCTTCTATTAAAGTAGGCATGTCAAACTCACAGCGTCAGGTGACGCCGTGTGACATATCGCGACTTTTTCCCCATTGCCCATTGCCGGCAATGGGGTGGGCGCGGTTTCGTCGTGACGCATCTGGCCTGCGGGCCGGCAGTTTGACATGCCTGTATTAAAGGATACTAACATGATTTACCCACCTACTTTTATTTATTTATTATTCTTCCTAGACCTTTATGAAGAAATCCGTCAATTCCGCAAGGCCTGCGGCGACGCTCATATGAAAACGATCTTGGGGACAGGAGAGCTGGGATCGCTTACAAATGTCTACAAAGCCAGCCTTGTAGCCATGATGGCAGGTAACTTCCACATCTTTGGATCAGGTCGTGTTTGCAACAGATTGCTGCTTTGTGGGATGCTTCAGTTGTGTAAACTAGCCAGCCATTTGAGCTTTCTAATAAACTCCATTCCATTTTTCCTGTTCTCTGTTTTCTTTCTTTTTTTTTCTTTAGGCATTCGGCAGTTCTTGCCTTCGATACATTGAGCTTTCATGGAACTGTTTTGGATCATTCTCTCTGCCATTCCCCCCCCCCGCATATTACACTAAACCAAAATTCATTTTATTTTGTTTTGCTTTACCATATTGGTTCTAAAGTAAGGGTGTCAAACTCAGAAGGTCACATGACGTATTGTGACTTTTGGGGCATTGTCGACAGTGGGGTGGGCACAGTTTTGCTACGATGCATCTGGCCCACGGGCCGGCAGTTTGACACCCCTATTCTAAACTGACTATAGTTCTGGTGCATTATTTAACAGGTTGTAGTTTATAAGCTGTGGTTTGATGGCATTAACTGCTATGTGAACGGTGGCATTTGGTAAGGAGTTACAGGTAGTCCTTGTTTAGCAACTGCAATTGAATTTAGCAACTATGAAGTGAAACCACCACTGTGCTTATCTTTTATTCAGCTTTCCTTTGCTTTACAGAGCTGTGCAGGTCATAAATGTGAGGACTGGTGACAAAGGTTACTTTTTGATCACTATTCTAATTGCAAACAGATGCTAAGTGAGTCAGACATTGAGCAAAGATTACCTGTAATCAAACCATGGTTTAGGCCATTACAAGAACCGGATGAGTTAAGATTGAGTCAGTGGTTGAGTTGGAAGCTATACTCTTAAGTAGCTGGAAAAAAAAAGATGGAAACTTTTCTCTGAATCTTCTGCCTAGCCTGACTCTAGAAGGTATACATGCTCTAACTCAGGGGAGTGCCTGGCTGAGGAATTCTGGGAGTTGAAGTCCACAAGTCATAAAAGGGCCACATTTGAAGGCCCCTGCTCTAAGTAATTGCAGAAATATTGAGAGCTGCTTAAAATTGTCTAAACGTTCTTCCCATCCACTCTATTAGTTTCAAGGGAAGGGTATTAGATCTTAGTAGAGTTCTATATCCATTTTTCATTTAGAATTTCAAGGGATAAATACATTACCCTTCATCCTTTGTGTTTCCCCATAACAATCTGAGATAGGTTTTGGCAGAGGTCTGTTCACTGAGCTTGCTGTTTAGCTCCCAGACGTTTTCTTACCAAACTAGGTAACATCTTCAGCAGGGGGGTTGGTTGAAGTGTCTTGAGTTTTTGGGTCAAGACACTTCACCCCAAAACCCCACTGAAGATATTATCTAGTTTGGTAAGGAAATGTCCGGGAGCTACACAGCAAGCTCGGAGAACAGACCCATGACGAAGCCTACAACCTAAACTACAAATATTCTCAATAATTTCTAATCTGAGATAGATTGGGCAAAGAGCAAGTGATTGACCTAAAATCACACAAGGAATTTTTGTAGTTGAGGATAGAGCAGTGGTTCTCAACCTTTTTAATGCCGGTCGTAAGTCAAGGACTACTCAACCGGTCATAAGTCGAGGACTACTCAACTGGTGCAGCACTGTTTGCAGAATGGGACTTTGGGCGGGCTCAGCAGGGCAGAGACAATTCCTATTGGCTTTTGAAAGCCAATAGAATTAGACTCTGTTCAAGAGAGTCTATTCTATTGGCTTTCAAAAGCCAATAGAATAAAAGGGAGTAGCACAGCTAAGGAAACGGGGGGAAAAATGGTGGACTGCGTTGTTTGGCGATCCCCGTGAAATGGTCGTTCGAGCCCAAATGGGGTCCCGACCCACAGGTTGAGAACCACTGGGATAGAGTAACATTTGGTTCTTCCTGCCTTTAGTCCAACACATCACACTGGCTCATTGGCAGGAACTCTTTTGGATGGTGCATCTAAAACACGGTTGCTGTTTTATTGTAATATTTTCTCAGAAGCAGATGCTATTTTTAATATATATATATTAAAAATAGCATCTGCTTCTGAGATTTTATATATATAATTCCATTCATCCAATTAGCTATTCAAAGTTTCATTTAGGATTAAAGTTAATTCCTCTACAATTTTAGTGCTGTAGTTTCATTGAAATACAGCAGATGGCTCTGCTGTTTACACAATTCCTTCTCCTTTTTCAGCACGCTCCACACACAGATACACATGCAAACATACAGAGGTGTTGCTGTGTATCCTTATAAAAATACTTTTTTAAATGTAACAATATCTACCCAAAAAAGAAACCTTACATTTTTCACCCTAAATAATTTAATTTTAAACAGAAGGATCCTTTTAGGTTTGCTGAGTATATAGTAACGACGCAAATGAGATGACCTCTAATTCTCCTTTGAATTATGATGACTTACCTTAAATTGTAGTTGTCTTCCATTCAGGTAAATTTGGGGTTATAATTTTCAATGGTTTGTACCTTTCTCGGCATTCATTATGCTTAGACTATATCAAATTAGGAACCAAATGTTTCTGACCATTAATTTCATTTATTAGATTTTATCCCACCTTTAAAATAGGTAACTCAAGGCGGTGAACATACATAATACTTCATCTTCCTCCTCTTTTGAGGTGGGTTGGGCTGAGAGAGAGACTGACTGGGCCAAGTCACCCAGCTGGTTTTGAGACCTAAGATGGGACTATAACTCACAGTCTCCTGGGTTCTAGGCCAGCACCTTCCCCACTATACCAAACTGACTCTATAAAACCATGTTTTGAAAGCAGAGCACCTCTTTGTCTTCAGAAATTTTGAGGGACTAAACTCTGTCTCCTACGTTCTAAGATCATAATACTGAGAATTACGGGTCTTCTAATTCATATTTAAAAATTAAGTTCATAATGCTGTTTTTGGGTTCAGTGAAAGTATAGAAACAGTGTTCAGGCCATAATTTATACTAAAATGATTAATACTTAACCTTGCCACAAGTGTTTCATTAATTAATGCTTACTAAGAAGTTGTTCTCTTCCCAAAGCACCTGTCATCAGTGTGTGGGTTTGTGTGTGTATATTTGATTTTATAAGCTAAAATGCAGATCTTTCCTGATATCTCAGCTATTTTATTTTATATTTCTCATTTTTAAAATGTATATTTATTATGAATTCAGGAAGCCCCATACAAGAATCTTTCAGGTAGTTTGGCATTTTTGTTGTTCATTCCCAGTTTGCAGAATTGTATGCAAATATGCCATGCCTAGTCTTCCTGAATATTGGGGAGATGGAGAATGATGGGATAATGAAAGATTTTTCCTTCTTTCTTTCTTTCCTTCCTTCCTTCCTTCCTTCCTTCCTTCCTTCCTTCCTTCCTTCCTTCCTTCCTTCCTTCCTTCCTTCCTTCCTTCCTTCTTTCCTTCCTTCTTTCCCTTCTTCTCTCCCTCCCTCCTTTTTTATTACAAAGGGATCCTTAGTTTTTAGTGACATAGTAGGAGAAAACTTCCAAACGTCTGGAGGGTCAAGGAACAAGTAAATATAGTGAATGACATTTAATGTAATCTAAATAAAATTAATTAAATAAATGCTATTAATATAATGTATTTGTATATCTATCAGTATTTCACTTCATGCTGGGAATTTATTTCAACTCCTGGACATTTTAAGGGTACTCCTATGTATCTTTAGTTATGTGCACCTGATGATGGTTCAGTAGAAGTTCTAAACCTTATGCTAATAATGCTGCTCCCTACCATATATAAGAACTTCATTTATCTGATTTTAAACGCATTTCTGGGTAGGCTTTGTGATTTCTACTTAATGTTACTTCTTTCAGACAAAGACTCAAAAATATTTTCTCAAGTCTGCCACTTTTGTGTTACCATCTGTATAATACACCACACCATTAATGAAGTTTGGAACTTCTTATAATACTATTTTTATTCTGTTTTAGTTTATTATATTTGTTCTTAATTATGTTTTAGATTCTATTCTACTTATTGTTTTCACATCTGTCTGTCTATCTATCTATCTATCTATCTATCTATCTATCTATCTATTTATCTATCTATCTCTTTTCAGAACTGACGAAGCATCTTGGATAAGAAGCAAGATTCTATTCTACTTATTTTCATATATCTATATAACTCTCTCTCTCTCTCTCTCTCTCACACACACACACACACATATATGTTTTCTGAGGTTTTTGCGGATGTTTGTATGTAGGTCTTTGGTTATTCGGGTTTTCTCCCACGTAAAATTGGAAGTGTCTTGGCGACGTTTTGACGAAGTCCCATTCGTCATCTTCAGGCTGGTGTTTTCAGCTTCGTGCTTCGAGAAGCAATGTGTGGTCTTAGCTGTTTCTTCCTTTTAACTGCCAGTGGGGGTATGAACTGATTGGGTGGGAGCTTGGCTATGTTCTGATTGGCTGGGGGGTTGGCTGTGCTCTGATTGGCTGGGGGAGTGTTCTTTTTGGGTGGAGGCTTTGTTGTGCTCAGGTTAGTCTGAGTTGCAGGGGGATTTAAGATGGTGGGCTGCCTTGCTATCCTTTCCAAAGGATTCAACTTTGCAGTCGCTCCCAAACACATCCCCACTGAAACCATTATATGTGGAGTTGAAACCAGCCTGACCAAAATCAACCCCGATGACGCTAACAGAATCAGACATGAAATCACCAACATCCTCTGCACCAGCAAGCCACCCAAAAGCAACTTACCCAAAGAAGAACAGACAGCACTACGTAACCTGAAAGAAGACACCAGCATAATAATCCTACCAGCAAACAAGGGCAACGCCATGGTGGTTATGAACACATCTGACTATCAAACCAAATTAACCAACCTATTCCAAGACTCCACATACAAACCCCTAAACACAGATCCCACCACCTACCTGCCAAAAACCACCAGATCCAAAATAAAAGCCTCCCCCATTGGCGAAGAGATCCAGCAAAGAATCATTCCCAGAGAGAAATCATCCAGATGCCCTAAGCTCTATGGTCTCCCCAAGATACACAAAGAAGGAACCCCACTTAGACCCATAGTCAGCTCTATAGGCTCACCTCTACAAAGCCTATCCAAATTTCTCGCCAAACAACTACAACCCTGTGCAGAATCCATCACCTCACACGTAAAAAACTCATTCCATTTCTTAGAGATCATAAAGAAACAAAACTTACAGCACAGCGACCTACTCGTGAGCTTCGATGTCATATCCCTCTTCACCCAATCAAAGAAGCCTTGACAGCTATCCAAAACAAATATAACCCCCCCCCCAAAACACATCCTAGATCTGACCAACCACTGCCTATCCAACACATACTTCATCTATAACGGACAAAAATACAAACAAATAGAAGGAGCATCCATGGTATCACCCCTCTCACCTGTCATTGCAAACCTCTACATGGAACACTTTGAAACCCAAGCTCTAGAAAAATCTGAACACAAACCCAAACTCTCAGATACGTAGACGACACCTTCATAATCTGGTCACATGGGAAAGAAAAACTGGACAACTTCCTCATACACCTCAACAGCGTACACCCCAAAATACAGTTCACCATGGAAACAGAAGCTAATAACCAACTTCCCTTCCTGGATGTCTTAGTCTACAAGAAATCCAATGGCTCCCTAGGACACACTATCTACCAGAAGAAAACACACACAAACCGCTATCTGCACATTCTCTCACACCACCACCCAGTACAGATCAACTCCGTAGCCAAGACACTCATCTCTAGAACAAAACGCTTAGCTGATGAACAACACCTAAAAACCGAACTACACACTCTCACTAATGTACTTACATCCAATGGATTCCAAAGAAATAAGATTACCAAACTAATCCAAAAAGAAACCCCCACTAAAACCCAAGACAGAGAACAAGAAAATGGCAAAGCCCTCCTCCCTTACATAAAAGCCACCACAGACAGAATCAGTAAGATCCTCCACAAACACAACATTAAGACAGCATTCTGCCCAAACAGAAAAATATCCACCATCTTAAGAAACCCCAAAGATAAAACTGAATTAGAAAATCAAAGAGTATACGAAATCCCATGCACTACTTGTCCCACCACATACATCGAACAAACCAACAGAAGAATAAGTGCACGCATTGAAGAACATAAGAACTCAGTCAAAAAAGAGGAACCAACTTCTTCCCTGGTCCAACACCTTAAAACCACAGGACATGAAATTGACTTTAAAAAGACCAGAACTATCGCCAAAACTGAACATTTTAATAATAGAATAATCAGAGAAGCCATCGAGATAGAAAAACGCCCACACAGCATGAACAAACAAGATGATACCTCCCGCCTACCAGCCATTTGGAAACCCGCCCTTATTGACAAACAACTCCCTAACACAAAAAATGACACCAGACCCACACTCACAAAAACCACACAGGATGTCACCACCAAACATCCACGCAAAAAACAAACCCAAAGCCACACCGATTATGAGGCACGACCACAAACCAGAAGCCAGACCACAGCTGCATCATTAGCCACTTTAAACCCCTCCAATCCATACATGAAGCAAACTGACACCCACCATGAAGATGAGGCACGACCACGAACGCGAAGCCAAAAAATAGCAAGGCAGCCCACCATCTTAAACTCTCCTGCAACTCAGACTAACCTGAGCACAACAAAGCCCCCACCCAAACAGAACAATCCCCCAGCCAATCAGAGCACAGCTGACCTCCCAGCCAATGAGCACAGCCAACCCTCCAGCCAATCAGAGCACAGCCAAGCCCCTAACCAATCAGAACACACCTCCACCCAATCAGAACACAGCCAAGCTCCCACCCAATCAGTTCATACCTCCACTGGCAGTTAAAAGGAAGAAACAGTTAAGACCACACAAACTAGCAGTGAAAAGGGGCGAACAGCACTCCCAGATATGGGCTCATATGGCGGAATTGGGCCACCGCTTTAATTTTAATGAGGTAGGCGTCTTGGCAAGTGACAGTACAAAGGGAGGCCGCTTATTTAAGGAAGCATGGCTCTCCAATAGTAACTCTATTAACCGGCATATTGACCTCTGCCCGGCACATGTGGCACTAAGATCATGGAGTACGACTAACAACCCATCTCGCTACCATTGGCCTGACAGCAAGTCCAACGGAAAAACCAAAGAGGATGTGCCAACCCCCCAATTAGTTTGGTGTGACCCAGGAGAGGAAGAACAACGGCTGGGAATCCCCACCACCCCCACAATATTGACACGTTTTCAAAAGACCAGGAGGGCGATGGAAACCAGAGCCCAGAACCCCCATACCACAGACATTTTAGTTGGTGTGCAAGGAGACGTGGTGGACAGGGATGGGGGGGGGATTGTTAAATCTGACAACTCATCTGCGCCTGGAAAGAAACGGGACGATCGACTCGAGGTGGAAGAGGCGACCCCTCCGCTCCGCAATGCCAACTGAGTTAAGAACACCTGGAGTGCAGGACGAGGTTGACGGCGGGTTGACGGAGGTTCCGGAGAGTAAGGAGAGGAGTGAATCCGGACGGAGGAGCGCGCGAGGGGGCGGGGCTTGTGTGACCAGCTTGCCGCGCCTGACAATTCATCTGCGCCCGGAAAGAAACAAGACGATTGACTTGAGGAAGAAGAGGCGACCCCTCCGCTCCACAAGACCAGCTGAGTTAAGAACATATGGAACGCGGGACGAGGCTGATGGCGGATTGACGGACGTCCCGGAGAGTAAGGAGAGGAGTGAATCTGGACGGAGGAGTGCGCGAGAGGGCGAGGCTTGTGAGACCAGCTTGTCCCGCCTCACACCCATAGACTCCAAAGACTTCTGTTGCACGCGCGCAAGAGCGAGAAGTATCAGAGCGAAGAGGAGGGCAAAAGAGGAGCACTGTGACGCTCGAGGGGATCATAACTTCACCCCCCCCAGACCGAGCCCCCAGATCACAGCGCGCGTGAAAAGAGCGCAGAGGGCGAAAGAAAGGAGGGGAGGAGTATGACGGTTGGATATAGCCACAGTTATGAGGCTACCCCCATAGATAAACAACCCACCGAACCACCCCAGATCACCACCATATCCCAGCCAATTTGGAACATCGCATATGACCACCTCGATAACAGTTGGACACGAGGGGGAGGCATTAGGGACGAAAGGAAAAACATTCATAAAGGAACAACTGTGTGGATAGTGATTGGGAAAAGGAGAAGGAGAAATGCAAATTACCACTCAAACCCAATGGGGGGAATGGATTAAAGGATAGGAACAACCAGAGAGGTAGGGAGCTTGCTCTGCCTACCCCAGAATCCAATGAAAGAAGGTAGATGAGGATATACACGCAATTAAGAGGAGCTGGAAGAAACAAACCACCAAAGTACAATTTGACCAATTAGGTCCGATGACGAGATCAAGGAGCCGGGTGCAGACTCCGGCTTGCTTATAAGAGCCTCTCTCACTCCCTGGCGCTCTTGCCCTGATGATGCCGGCAGGTGACAGCGAAAGCTTGGCGTTTTTAAATTAAACTTTTATAGTTTTATTACCTTGGTGTTCTCCTGGGCATGTTTATAGTATAAATAAAAATGCGACCACCAGGAGAATATAAATATAAAAATATACTTTATTAAAAGCTGCCGAGGTTTCGTTTGGGAACTCCAAACATCATCAGGGCTAAGAAGCCAGTAAACAATGATGACTTAAATGGGTTTGGCTGACATTTGCACCCGGCTCCTGGACCGCGTCACTGGTCCCGGCCGGTCAATTTGTGTTCCAGATGTTTCTCTGTTACTCTCCTTGCACCTCCTTCTAGCGTTCCTTCGGATCACTCCTCCCACTCCTCCATTGCTAGCACCCATCTCCTCCAAAACCCCTTCATCTCCTCTAAAACCCCTTCATCCTTCTTTCCTCCCATAATATTAACTCTCATCCCCTTCCCCTTTTCATTGTCCACGCTGGATGCCGCGAAAACCTCAGAAAACAAATACATACACACACACACACACACACACACTCATTCATTCATTCAGAACTGAACAAGCATCTTGGATGAGAAGTGAAACACCTTCAAGGAAAAACAAAGTCCAGTGGCCTTTTGAAAAATCACATTTGGGTCATAGGGTTAGAAAATGCTGCTGTGGGAACCTGAGCCCCCACAGTATTCTGTGTTCATTTAAATTCACTGGTGAATAATTTAAAGGATCCTGTTTACTTTTTAATATAAGGGAGAGATATAAATTGTCTTTGTGTGGGTAATGTTAACGTACAGCTGCCAGTGAACAGATGCTTGGAGTTCTTAAGTGGATATTTTAGTCTACCAGAAGTTACAGAAGTGAAAATCCAAACTTTTTTCTCCCTTTCATTTACACTCCCACCCATTCTTTTAAAATTGATTTTCTGACAAGATTAACACTAAGCCTGTCTCGCTATTTTTATGTAGTTCCCCCACGTGTGAGAATTCCTTATAAATACTTAATTTACTTTGTGCTAATTTTTTTGTGGTTTGGGAAGGGGGCAGGGACTGAGTGTTCATGATGATTGATGGTGGTGGTGATGATGATGGTGATGGTGATGATGGACTATTTTAATATAAAGGTCTTAAATAAGCTTCATTTATTCTTCTGAGCCCAATTCATTCCAACATTCACCCCTCTATTAATATATTAATACAGTTGTTACCCAGGTGATCAATCTAAAACATTAATATGTATAAAGTAAGAACTACATAGAGCCTACAATTTATTAGATAAGATGTAAATATGTAAATATTTGCTTTCATCAGAGCAACATAGTGCTACTGTAATCGTATCAGAGCAAAGGTCCCACTTAACAAGCCACAAGTAGGATCTGTCACTTTGGCTACTGTGAGGTCCTTGGTGCTCTCCAAGCTTGGTTGTTTTCTTGCAGACGTTTCATTGTCAAACTAGATAACATTATCAGTGCACTGATGATGTTATCTAGTTTGGTAATGAAACATCTGCAAGAAAATAACCAAGCTGAGAGAGCATCAAGGACCTCACAGCTTCAAATATTCTCTTCTGTTTTTGACTACCCTATTAAAACATGCTCTGTAAACATGTACATTTTTATTCACACGCACAGATCAAAAAGGAAGAAAAAAATGAGTGTCCTTTTCCTCTTCAACTGGATGAAAAGGGTTTGGGAGATTTCAAGGAACTCTTTATGGGAGAACCTTAGCTCTTCCAGTGCCATGTTTTGAATATTATTTGCAGATCATTGTGTCTGCAGTGATTCTCACAAATTTTCACACTTGGTTCTGGCTTTTCAGTCTACTTTTAGTGTGTGATTTTTGGCCATCAGTCTGTCTTCCCATTTCCCAACATTCATGTTGGGGCAAAAATAGGAGAAGGAAGGTGTATTAAGTATGTTCACTACCTTGGGTTACTTATAAAGTAATACAGGTGGGATAAAAAACTATCAAATAATGGGAGTGAGAGAGAATAGAATAGCGGAGTATAGAGAATAGAATAAAGACTGAGTATAATGTATATGTATTTCATATCATAGTGGCAAAGATTTTGTTGCTGTTGCTCAGTATCTCATATATATCTATTTCTGCCTTTCCTGTGTATTAGTGGATCATCAGCCCCAATCTTATCTGAATGGCTGGTTTGACTTAGATAGTTGATGTGATTCAGTGATTTGAACTGATTCAGAAAATAGAATTGCATTGTTTCTGTCTTCCAAATCACCAAGCCTGTTCAACGACATTTGCTTCAGTTTTTTGATTCAGAGGATTGATTCTTTTGAAATTGAGCGTATGAATTGAAAACTTTGAACAAGCTAGTGGGTTCACTGCTGCTTCTTGGCTTCTGCTTTCTGTTCTTCTGTTCGGTTGTTGTTGGTTTCATGCATTTGTTTTCTTTTTAGCAAAATCTCAACTGTACAGATCTCCATTCAGCAGTCTATGTATGTAATGGACAAAATCTGAATTTGCCAAATGCAGCTCCTTTTTCAGAGTTTTGTGCTCTGCACATTGCAGAATTTTACCAATATTTATTTGCTGATAGGCACCAATAGAAGTCACAATGATGTAAAAATCATGAAAATGGTAGAAATTGCTTATTTGATACTTAGTTGATTTGATATGTAACCTGTGTTATTTGTGTGGTAACTTCATCACACACACACACACACACACACACACACACACACACACACACACAGAGTCTCTTGTTCTCCCCTGTAGATGCCCAGGCAGTCACTCTCTTAGATTGTATCTCTGAAATTAGGTGGCCAAAATTCTTTTCCTCTTTTTCTATTTTTGTTAAAAATAAGCCTTCATAGCCATTTTCCTTAAATTTCTTCATTTCTCCCAAACTGGGGAAAAAACAGTCACAATCTGTGTATTCCCTAGAAACCAAACGAATAATGCAGTAATGAAGACAAACATGTGGTCTGTGACCTCATAATATTTGTTCATTCTTGGTGTAAATCAAGATCTCAGAATCTTCCAAGAACGTGACTTCGTGTTTTATGTTTGCAAGTGTGCTTTCACAATCCTATAGGTTCTTGCATTTCTAAGATGATGGATAGAAACACACATACAGGCAATAAACAAATAAACATTGCCTGGTCAATGTTTTGACCAGTCTTATAGTAGGGAAAGTGATGTCAAAACAGCCCTCAGTCTTTGGTTAATCTGTTGTGGTACCAAAACTGTAAAACTTGGTAGATTGTGGTTTATAATTCTAAGCACTGTTTATAATTCTAGCATTATTCCAATATTTGAGGGGCTCCTAACAAAGACGAGGGAGTCAAGCTATTTTCCAAAGCACCAAAAGACAAGACAAGAAACAATGGTTGGAAACTAACCAAGGCGAGACGCAACCTAGAACTAAGGAGAAATTTCCTAACAGTTGAGAGCAGCTAACCAATGGAATTGCTTGTCTTCTGAAGTTGTGGGTGCAGAGATAGCTCAATAGACTTCTTTGATAAAAGAAAAAAACACAAGTATGTTTGTTGCTGCTTAGAAACCGCTTCTGGACTTTGTGCTTGAGGTGAAAAAAAAAAGAAACCTTGATTTTGGATTTTACTGATTAGATAGATCGTTGTTGGAGAAATGACTAGTTTATACTATTATGTAAAAGTAAAAAGTTGAGGTTTGATGTTACTATTTTATTCTATTGCACCAAAGGGAGTCGGAAGTCAATGCCTTTTCTTCCTTTTCCCCTTCTTTTCTAAAACTTTTCCCTTTTTTTCCCTATTATTTGCTTTTGTATTTTATATTATAATAAAATAATAAAAAGGATTAACTTTGGGGAGAAAAAAAAATAAAGAGAAGTTGTGGGTGCTCCATACTGAAGGCTTTCAAAAAGAGACTGGATAACCATTTGTCTGAAATGATATAGGGCAGGGGTGTCAAACTCAATTTCATTGAGGGCCGCATCAGCATTGCGGTTGCCCTCAGGGGGCCGGGTGGGTGTGGCCAGGGTGGGTGCGGCCTACTGGGTGGGCGTGGATGGAGTGGGTATGGCCTACTGGGTGGGTGTGGCCAGTTCTACATCGTTCGCATCAAGGGGGCCTGTGGGGGCCTGGGCAGGAGTGGGACAGATCTGAGGGTCTCTGGCAGAAGGAGGTGGGACCAGGGCAAGTGCCAAGGCATGGTCCACTGGAGGAGCCTCATTGTTCCTCTCAGGCCATTCGGGGGGGGGGGCTTATGGAGCTAAGACTGAATGGGTTTCAGCATAGATGGCCACCACAAAATTGTACATTGGCTCCTGGCTGGCCTGGGCCAGGGCCAAGGCAGTGGGGGCCGTTCCCTCACTGTTTCCAGGATGGCTTCACGGGCCACATGATACCACTTCGCGGGTCGCATCCGGCCCCCAGGACTTGTGTTTGACATGTCTGATATAGGGTCTTTTGCTCAAGCAGTGGGCTGGACTAGAAGACTCCAAGGTCCCTTCCAATTATTCTACTATGTTCTAAGTGTAAACCTCCAAACATCACTCAGATCCCCACCTTTAAAATCCATCTTATCTAAAACTTAGAAATGAGGGCTAAGAGAAAGCATATGCCCTCTCTCATGCCTCTATTACTCTCCCCACATCTGTTCCAAAAATGTACCTATTTGGAGCTAGTCTCTCTAGCTATGTGAATCTGTAATAAACTGAGTGGGTTGAAAGCTCTATTAGAATAAGTCACAGGGACATAACATTTGCTTTTAAAGTTTGATTGTTTATTCTGAGCAAAAAAATGAGCCTTTTTGGTGCAGGCTTTGAAGTTGGACACAGAAGTGTTTGGGCATTCAAACTTTAAAGCCGAAAGGTTCAAATCCCAATATATTTCTGTCTTCCTTTAAGGCGTGCTCTTTTGCTCTCTGTTCAAGTGCTTTTATTGGGACCTATTGAAAAATACACTGAAGTTGACATTGAAGTGTGATGATCTCAGTTGCGTGTATGTGTGTGTGTGTTTTTATATCCGCCTTTTTAAAAAGTTATGCTTAAAATTCATAGCACTTTCAAAGCCTGATAAAGGAGCCTAATTTTCCTGCTTGCTTTGTTCAGTGTAATATATTTTTCTCAATCCATTTCAAACAGCTTGTTTTTCCATTTCAGCAACTTTCCTGCAAGTTTGGTAGACAATAGGTTTTTTATTAATAAAATTACTTAACAACTTATTGCTGACACTGGAAAGTAGCAAAGTTAAATCGGGTTTCTGGAAATATCTGTATCTTATACAATATTACTTGGGAGGAGTGGGAGGGGATGCTGGAAAGCATTTGATGCTGCAGTTTTGTCAAAGCTAAGCATTGGTGTATTTTGTTCAAAATAAAATCAGTATTTTGATGGGAGGCCAACGGAAACCATAATCATTGGATTGGAGAAAGGGGTGTTTCACTTCAAAGCAGTGGCAAAATAGGCAAATAATAACTTTATTTAATACATATACTGGGAGGTCCTTGGTGCTCTCTGAGCTTGCTTGTTTTCTTGCAGACGTTTAATCACCCTAACTAGGTAATATCATCAGTGCTAGTAAAGGGTGCTGTTTGCTGTCAGGTTATATTCGGGTGTCTTGCCCTGTCTGTGTGGGTGGGGGTGGTCTTAGAGTCTTTGGTTCTGCTATTTACTAATGGCTCTTTGGAAGTTTCTCGATTGGGGTATTGCTTACTTGATTGTTGGTCTGAAGGTGACCTTGGAGTTAATTTATGCTGATCTGAGTGCTGATTATTGGGGGAGAGATGCTGGAGTCTTTTTCCTTTTGGGGTTGCTTGATTGTCTCTTTTACATAATCTATAGATGTTGTTAATGTCTGTGTATCTATTGATAGCTGGTTTGTCTGAGTGCCAGGCTTCTAGAAATTCACTGCCATTTTTGGATTTGGCATGGTCTAGGATTGTCACGTTTTCCCAACTGAAACTATGGTTAAATCTGTCTATATGCTGTGAAATTAAAGCATTTTCGTCCAAAATTAATAAATGAAGAATTATTGAATAAGAACAGAATATAGTTGAGAAATGTAAGACTTTAATTACGGAAATAATATGCTTAAATAAGAGAAATTAGGGGCACCCGGATAGTAAATAATATGTCTGCCTAAGTTTAAATATTTGGAAATTAATAAAGCTAATGAGGGAAGTTAGCCCAGAGAAGGAAATATTAAAAAGGGCAGAAAAATATATTTTTCCCCAAAAGGACTTTTTAAAACCAAACCTGGCCCCAAATCTATCTCTCTGCCCCAAGCAAGACTTTAGCCCCATACAAATGCAGATGTAAAACCATCAGAAAGTTGGAGCCAGAGCAATCAAGAAGACAAAAGAGAAGATCTGCATACCCCACCCAAAGGAGTCATTAGCCCCATCACCTGGGAAGCAGGATATGATAATAGGATTAAACCACAGATATCAAGGCCTAGACACTCAGAAACAGCCTCAAGGTTCATGCCACAGGAACAGGAAACTATTCCAAACAAGGCTAGAGGGGGTATAAAAACCTACTACTCCATGTGCTTATGTAATCTTCTTCCCAAAGCAGTCGCCATGTTTGCTTATTTATTCCTGGCTTGGATGAACCAGGATGAAGACTTGACTTCTAACACTAAAAACAGGATTTTATTGGATAGATAATGAGTTGTTGATAACTTTTATTGGTTAATGGAATTTTTATTTAGGAATGTGTTAACGAATGAATTTAATTTGGAAATGTATTAACTTGATTATACTATTCTAACTGATAGAGAGGGAAATCTTGAGGAGTATTATTTGAGCTGTATATTTATAATGTTATTGTATTTAATCGATTACCCTATCTCCACGTTGGTTCTTAAATGTCGGTGTGAAAATGGAAAACCAATAAAATTGTTTTGGGGGAAAAAAAGCATTTTCATCCTGCCTTTTGATGAAAGGCACTCCTTACTAGCACTGATGATGCTACCCAATTAGGGTAGTAAAACGTCTGCAAGAAAACAAGCATGCTCAGAGGGCACCAAGGACTCCTCATTTCAAGCCTGATCTACAAATTTCTCCTTCATTGGTAATACACATACTGTAATAATAACAATTTTTCTTTCGTTGCTTTCATCTTTTAGATTGCAATGATGCGTAGGGGATATTTATAATGGCAACAATAGTAGTTTGTAGTGAGTTTGATTTAAGAGATAGCTTCACCATTCTGTGTAAAGAGTGCCCAAAATAGTTTTCATAAAAATCATAAAAAAGGCTCCCCCATGCCAAAAATTTTAAAACCATGACACCTAAAGAGAAAAAAAAGTTTGGGGTAACCAAGAAAACCCAGCCACCAATTTTTAAAGGCATACAGATAGTCCTCAACTTTCAACCATTTATTTAGTGACCGTTCAAAGTTACCGTGGCACTGGAAAAAAGAGACTTTTCACATGACCGATGCATGACCGATCCTCATGGTCACGTGATCAGAATTTGGATGTTTGGCAACTGGCATGTATTTATGACAGTTGCAGGGTCCCAAGGTCATGTGATCACCTTTTGCGACCTTCTGACAAGCAAGGTCAACGGGGAAGTCAGATTCACTTAACAACCCTGTTACTAACGTAACAACTTTAGTGATTCACTTAACAACTATGGCAAGAAAGGTCATAACATCAGGCAAAACTCACTTTACAACCATCTTGCTTAACAGTGGATATTTTGGTCTCAATTGTGATTGTAAGTCAAGCACTCCCTGTATAGTGGCTGTCCTACTGGTAAAGTGGAATGGAATCATTCAAGGACTGGGAGAGATACACAGTCTTTTGGCAAAAATTGTAAGCCACACCGAGTTGCTTTGGATAGTGAGATGGGTGGCCTATAAATTTAATAAATCAAATCAAATAAGAATAAAATAAATTCAGGAGCTGTTGAATTGATACGGCTTAAATTACATTTACTTCTTGTCCTGGATTTGACATGGAGTATAGTCTCCAATGTCCAACTTTTTGTCTCTATCTGTCATGTTCCTTGACTTCAGCAAATATTTCTGTGCACGTGGATTGCACAGGCAGAATCCATCTGGGAATCACACCGAAAACCAGACCCTAAGCCATAGAGCTCACTGTAGGAAATACAGGTAATCCTTGACTTACAACGGTTCATTTAGTGACCGTTCAATGTTGCAATGGCACTGAAAAAAGTGACTCAAGTCCACTTTTCACACTTACGACCATTGCAACATCTCTGTGGTCACGTGTTCAAAATTCAGACTCTTGGCAACTGGCGTGTATTTATGACGGTTGCAGTGTCGCTTTTGCGACCTTCTGACATATAGCAAAGTCATATGGGGAAGCCAGGTTCACTTAACATCCGTGTTACTAACTGAACAGCTGCAGCAATTCACTTAACAACTGTGGCAAGAAAAATTGTAAAATGGGCCAAAATTCTCTTAACAACCTTTTTGCTTAGCAATAGAAAGTCTGGGCTCAGTTGTGGTCATAAGTCGAGGACTACTGAAAACCTGCTGTCTCTTCAATACCTAAAAATGTTTCAGATTTGGAACAGCCACAAAATGATGACCTCCACTTTAGAACTCCTTCTTCCTTTGTGTTTTATTTTCCTTTCTTCCACCATGTTAGGCCCTGAACGAAGCCTTTCCTTCGCACAGTCTGGCAGAATACAGGCCTGTTAACGCTGGGCCCACCAAATTTGGATTTTCCTTAGAGAAATTGGAAGAGATGCCAAGGTGATAACATCCGGCTGGTCGCTCTGCATTATTTTAAATTGCAGACTTGGTTCTTATTCTTTATTAAGAGTAAAGCAATGGAATCATTCAAGGACTGGGAGAGATACACAGTCTTTTGGCAAAAATTGTAAGCCACACCGAGTTGCTTTGGATAGTGAGATGGGTGGCCTATAAATTTAATAAATCAAATCAAATAAGAATAAAATAAATTCAGGAGCTGTTGAATTGATACGGCTTAAATTACATTTACTTCTTGTCCTGGATTTGACATGGAGTATAGTCTCCAATGTCCAACTTTTTGTCTCTATCTGTCATGTTCCTTGACTTCAGCAAATATTTCTGTGCACGTGGATTGCACAGGCAGAATCCATCTGGGAATCACACCGAAAACCAGACCCTAAGCCATAGAGCTCACTGTAGGAAATACAGGTAATCCTTGACTTACAACGGTTCATTTAGTGACCGTTCAATGTTGCAATGGCACTGAAAAAAGTGACTCAAGTCCACTTTTCACACTTACGACCATTGCAACATCTCTGTGGTCACGTGTTCAAAATTCAGACTCTTGGCAACTGGCGTGTATTTATGACGGTTGCAGTGTCGCTTTTGCGACCTTCTGACATATAGCAAAGTCATATGGGGAAGCCAGGTTCACTTAACATCCGTGTTACTAACTGAACAGCTGCAGCAATTCACTTAACAACTGTGGCAAGAAAAATTGTAAAATGGGCCAAAATTCTCTTAACAACCTTTTTGCTTAGCAATAGAAAGTCTGGGCTCAGTTGTGGTCATAAGTCGAGGACTACTGAAAACCTGCTGTCTCTTCAATACCTAAAAATGTTTCAGATTTGGAACAGCCACAAAATGATGACCTCCACTTTAGAACTCCTTCTTCCTTTGTGTTTTATTTTCCTTTCTTCCACCATGTTAGGCCCTGAACGAAGCCTTTCCTTCGCACAGTCTGGCAGAATACAGGCCTGTTAACGCTGGGCCCACCAAATTTGGATTTTCCTTAGAGAAATTGGAAGAGATGCCAAGGTGATAACATCCGGCTGGTCGCTCTGCATTATTTTAAATTGCAGACTTGGTTCTTATTCTTTATTAAGAATAAAGCAACGTTAAGCAATCTGAGATTATTGGGAGATAATGGCATCCTGAGGGTGTTTAGAGCATAACTGAAACATAAAGATTGCGATTACACCATGATTGCTATGCTGTTTATTATTCTTTACTGCTTAATAATGACTCTCTAATATTGTTCTTGTCTATAGCCAGCTAAATACTTTGCTCCAGTTTTAATCACATAAATGGTTGCCATTTACACGTTCCAGAAATGCTTTTTTTAGTTTTTTCCCCTTTTTTCCTTATTATGCTGGCAGCAAAAGGAAGTGGTAACATGGAGCATACTCTCATATGGATTTTCTTAATAGATGTTGCCTATCAACATTTGTCTTTTCGATTGTTACTTCCAGTCCAAAATAACTTCCCAAAACAAGTCTGCTTTGGTTGTGGTACAGTATCAGAAATAGCAAATAATCTGCATTTCCTTCGCTTGATCTTTCCTATGTTTTGGCAGCTTTTACCTCTCATTTTAGGATGTTGTTATATTGTTAAGGCATCAGGCTAGAAAGTGGGAGACTCTGAATTCAAGTCCTGCCATGGCCATGAAAACTGGCTGGGTGTCTTTAGGCCAATCACTCTCTTTCAGTCCAACCTATTTCACAGAGTTGTTGTTGTGGGAAAAATAGGAAGAGGAAGATGTGTTGGATATGTTTGCCGCCTTGAGTTATTTATAAAAATAATAAAGGCGGGCTACAAACAAACAAACAAAAGGATGAATGGTTGCTGGAATTGTGTATGTCTAGTTTAATGAAAAGAAGAACTAAGGGTGGCATGATAGCAATGTTCTAATATCTCAGGGATTGCCATAAAGAAGAGGGAGTCAAGCTATTCTCCAAAGCACCTGAGGGCAGGACAAGAAGCAACGGATGGAAACTAATCAAGGAGAGAAGCAACCTAGAACTAAGGAGAAATTTCCTGACAGTTAGAACAATTAATCAGAGGAATGGCTTGCCTTCAGAAATTGTGGATGTTCCAACACTGGAAGTTTTTAAGAAGAGATTGGACAACCATTTGTCTGAAATGGTATAGGGTTTCCTGCCTGAGCAGGGGGTTGGACTAGAAGTCCTCCAAGGTCCCTTTCCATCTCTGTTATTCTGAATGAATGAATATTCTCATTATATGTGGTAGAATTAATTTCTGATTCACTGGTAAAGCCAAATCCTTCAAAGCCATGGAAATTAAAAATGGCCTGTTGACCTGACATCAAATGGACTTTTGAAACAGAATCTCCTTGACTGAGTTCTGGTCTCAATTATATCTAGGCCAGATTGCAGCCACAGGATAGTTTAAGGAAGACTTTGGGAAGATATTTGAAGCTCTAAAGCTTGACCTACGAACTCAAGACAAGAGTTGGGTGAATCCACTAAATCAACGGAATCTGGCTTCCATAAATGAATAGTGCAACTCTCCTGCAATCAGCTGCAATACGGTAGTTTGCAGTAAGCCTGGAAAAAGTCATATAGAAAGCCTGCCAAGTTTTTAAAAAATCCTGTCCACT
Organism: Crotalus tigris; assembly: GCF_016545835.1. Taxonomy (NCBI): domain Eukaryota; kingdom Metazoa; phylum Chordata; class Lepidosauria; order Squamata; family Viperidae; genus Crotalus; species Crotalus tigris. The sequence goes on from NW_024100482.1 coordinate 210,321, forward strand.
GAAATGAGAATGTTGGAGAGAAGACTTGGAGAGTAGCTTTCCATACACGATACCATTTTTGATCTGTTGAAGACATTTCTGATTCACAAATTCATAACTAGAAAGAACTTGTGACTTTTTCTTAGGTTGGGGCTCTAGATTTAATTATTGAGGCTTCCTGATTACATGCCTAGGTATTCTTGCTTTTTGAAAGGATAGCTTTCCATCTGAAAGTTTTTCTACGCTCGAGTTCGCAATAAAGATAAAGATCTGTTAAAAAAAGAAAGTAAAACACCTTGAAGTTGCCTATCCATATTTAGCACCTGGCTAGCAGACAAGCACCTAGTTTCAAGGGCCAGGTTGGCACACTCTCTGAGCTATGGTATATTTAACCCTTGCTTATTGAATTAATCACAATTGCCTGGATTTGTACAACATGCCAAACTAGGGGTAGGCAACCTTGGCTCTTTTATGACTTGTGGACTTCAACTCCCAGAATTCCTGAGCCAGCATGGCTCAGCATGGAAACCTCTCTCTTTCCCTCAGCATGGCTGGCTCAGGAATTCTGGGAGTTGAAGTCCACGAGTCATAAAAGAGCCAAGGTTGCCTACCTCTGGCCTAGGCCACCTTATGACTCATGGACTTCAAGTCCCAGAATTCCTGAGCCAGTTTGGCTCAGCTTGGAAACCTCTCCCTTTTCCCTCAGCATGGCTGGCTCAGGAATTCTGGGAGTTGAAGTCCACAAGCCATAAAAGAGCCAAGGTTGCCTACCCCTGTGCTAAACCATAAACCCTGTTTAAAACTGGCTTGTGTAACACAGTAAACTAAAACAAACTATGTTTTGGCATAGCATGCTCATTAACCCCTCCCCAGTCTCTTCAGTATGATGAGATGCATTATATTTCAGATTCAGTTATGGAGTTTATTTTCCAACATGCTTCTGTGCAAATACGTTAATATGTGTACTTTTAAGGTAAATCTGGCTTCTTTTGTCCTCCTTTGTGTGATGCAGAGTTTTTGTTCTCAAAATACCACCTTATTATGTGCCTTGACAGGTTGGGTTTCATTTGATGTTATTCCCAGTCTTCACTTTTGCTCTCGATACATAGAATTTATGTTGCTGCTAATCACAATGGCTTCCCACAAGGAAATCAAACTTTGACCCTTTCTTCTTTGCCTAAACTTTGTTCTTTTTTTTCTTACCAACCTGAGAAAAAAAGAAAAAAAACATTGACAGGTGAATTATATAGTTAGAAACACCTTATTTATAAAGCTAATATGAAATATGTTTAAGAGCCTCCATTTTAACAGCAAAGCTTCCTTTTCTCTCCCTCTCCCTGTTTTCATTAGAGAAATATAAAATGTTAATAGTACCTTTATATTGTAAAGCTCCGTGCCAGCATCCATCTTCAGAGTTCTTTACGGTATTCTGCTAGGAAACTCTCGCTTGAATCATAAATAGAATTTGTTCCATAAAATAAAATAGACCATTGTTTTCATTGTTAGAAGATGCTGCTAAATTGGCTGTATTTTGATAATCACATCGAAGCCGATTATTCTGTTAATAGCCTTAAGATATTATTTTATTTTTAAAAATAAGTGTTTCACTATAATCCTAATACTACTATTTAAAAAAAATCCTTTCTTGTTTCTGCAAAGTCTGAATGAGATTTTCAAAATTGAATAATAATTTGATCCGTTAATCTTTCGAAGCTAGTAATTTTATTTTCCCCTCTTTGCAGTCTCCGAGGCTTGCAAATGAATAGAGCTTCATTACTGGAGCCTGCATTTAATAACCTTTATCCATTATCTTGTAATTAAGACTCCTTGTAACGAATCATGAGGACAATGCAAAAATACATAGTACATTTCTTTAATGAACTGGAAAATGTTCATCTTGTTCTATTTAGTAATGAGTTGCTGAATAGTCGTTAAATCCACTGGAGAATACAGCGAGATGGATTTTGAAGACTATCCTGAGTTTGTGGTTAATCTATTAGAATTAAAATTTCATCTTCTATTTTTATCAACAGCCGATTAGAAGCCCTTCTGTTTGACCAAATTGATTATGAGACCCCTATACAAGGGCAGATGTTGTTTAATGGAAGTTTTTAATGAAACCATACCATTGAGATTTCTAATTATCAGAATTATAAAAGCTTTGACTTACCTTACTCCGATAGGAGGAAGTGGGAGATAGAGGTGGGAGACTTAAACAAAAGGGCTTAAACTCTGCAATTTTTTTTTAAAAAAAATGAGGGGAGGGAGAACATACGAGTTGATGCAAAGAAGTTTGCTTTTCCTTTCTAACGAGGAAACTTTCTCGTTTCATCCATGTTAAGAAAAGCTCAGCAGGGCAGCCAACATAGCGAAGAGGTGGAAGACATGTTTTGTATACCTAAAAATCTCTGGCATAACCATGCAAAATAAGTATTTCAAATGTCAATGATATGGAAGGTCTTACCGGTTTAGAAAATATTGGGATTGAATCTAACATGGTTGTCTGTAGCATTGGTTCTCAAACTGTGGTCCGCAGGCCAATAGGGGGGGGGGGCAGTGGATAATGTCATCACAGGGGATCTGCAAAGGCTTGAAAAAAACGTTATGATTTAAATCTTGAGTTAAGTTTTGGGTGTCCATGGCCATGTTCCATTTAAGGTATTTAAAGGGGGTCCGTGGTGAAGAAAAGGTTGAGAACTACAGATCTATAGCCCATGAGCCGTGGTGGCGCAGTGGTTAGAACGCAGTACTGCAGGCTACTTGTGCTGACTGACAGCTGCCAGCAGTTCTGCAGTTCGATTCTGACCTGCTAAAGATTGACTCAGCCTTCCATCCTTCCGAGGTCAGTAAAATGAGGACCCAGATTTTTTTGGGGGGGCAATATGCTGACTCTGTAAACAGCTTAGGGAGGGCTGTAAAACACTTTGAAGCAATATATACATCTAAGTGCTATTGCTATCTATAGGATTCTTAGGAAAGTTGTCTGGATAATTTAGTTGTCAGAAAGTTAGCTGGATAATTTCTGAAAGTATATCAAAGACAAAAGCAGCAAAGTTAGTTCCAGGTTCAGTCAGATGACGCTTTTTCTTTATTAGACTTCTCTGCTGTAGCTCCTGTCCTCTGGAACATTCTTCCTTCAGAGATCAGGATGGCTCTGCTAGCCTTTTGTAAGGCTGTGAAGACCTGGTTATGTGCCCAGGCCTGAGATCTCAGTGTGTTTAGGGCCCCATTTCCTGGTTGTACTAATGTTTATGGTTATAATTTTCTTGGTTGAAAAAAGCACTGATTGTACGGTGTTTGGTGTTAATGGCTTTTACAACTGTGCATCCAAGTTTTGGTCACCACGATATAAAAAAGATGTTGATACTCTACAAAAACTGCAGAGAAGAACAACGAAGATGATTAGGGGACTGGAGGCTAAAACGTATAAGGAACAGTTGCCGGATTTGGGTATGCGTAGTTTAATAAAATGAAGGAGTAGGGTTGACATGATAGCAGTGTTCCAATATCTAGAGTGCTGCCACAAAGAAGAATAGAAAATAGGCGTCAACTTATTCTCCAAAGCAACTGAAGGGTGCTTTGTTTTGATTTCCAATGGATGGAAACTAATCAAGGAGAGAAGCAACCTAGAACGAAAGAGAAATTTCCTGACAGTTAGAACAATTAATCAGTGGAACATCTTGACTTCAGAAGTTGTGAGTGCTCCAACACTGGCGGTTTTTAGGAAGAGATTGGACACCCAGTCTGTCTGAAATGATATAGAGCAGTGGTTCTCAACCTGTGGGTTGGGACCCCATTTGGGGTCGAATGACTATTTCACGGGGGTCGCCAAATCACGCTGTCCGCCATTTTTTTCCCTTTTCCCTAGCTGTCCTACTCCCTCTTATTGGTGGCCACACCCACTTGGGGGTCACCACAACATGGGGAACTGTATTATGGGGTCACGGCATTAGAAAGGTTGAGAACCACTGATATAGAGTCTTCTGCTTCAGCAGAGGGTTAGACTAGAAGACCTCCCAGATCCCTTTCAACTCTGTTATTCTGTTATTAATCACCCAGAGTCCCTTGTCTGAGACAGGTGGCTGTAGAAAATAAATAAATGCTGACTTTTGAAAAGGAAATCAAAATGGAGTAGAGAAAGATTTTTGGCTGGCAATTCTGAACTGAAGCGATTTTCCGTCACAACTTTTATTGCAAATTCCATTATTTCCTGCCTTTTAAAAGAGAGGGGAATCAGTGTTGAAAACAAACCTTAAATCCAGGAGTTCTGATACTATATTTTGCTGACATAAAGTTTTCTCCTCCTTCTTTTTTCCAAGGTTCTGATTTTATCAAGACATCTACAGGAAAAGAAGCGGTTAATGCTATTTTCCCAGTAGGCCTGGTCATGGTGAGAGCTATCAGAGACTACTACTTGAAAACTGGCTATAAGGTAACATAATCGCTCATCGTTTTGAAAACAGTTTGCTCAAAAAGAAAAAAAAAGTGAAATGTTTAAGGTTTTTAATAAGACTTTTTCATAAGATTTTTCGTTATAAGATTTTTATCCTTCCCCTCTTCTAGGGATGTGTTGTTCTTCCTCCTGCATTTTAGTCCCCGAATGCGTATCTTAGGCTGGAAGACAATGGTGGGAAGACAAAATAAAATAGAACGCCTTGGAAAAAATTATTTTTCTGTGTTGCATACATCTTTCCCATGTTTTTCCCACGTGCATCCAGGTAACCCTCAACTTGCAACAGTTCATTTAGTCTTCATTTGACTATTCAAAGTTAAAGCAGCACTGGAAAAGTGACTTATGACGGGTTTTCAGACTTACGACTGTTGCAGCATCCGCATGGTCACGGGGATACTGCAATGGTCATAAGTGTGAAAAATGGTCATCAATCGCTTTTTTCAGTGCAGTGTAACTTTGAACGGTCACTAAACAAACAGTTGTAAGTCGAGGACTACCTGTAGGCCACTGAAAGTCAGCCATTTTCTTGCCGAAGTTTGGTAGTATTTCTTGGAGTGTTGGAAAGCTCTTTATGGTCTCATGGCATAGAAGAGGAGGACTCCTTTTCTACATACATGTAACATAGCTTTCTTAAAGAGGCCAATCAAACAGGCTGTCAAAGCAAGGAAGAGATATGAGTGGTCTAGGAGCTATAGATCAGTGTTTCTCAACCTTGACAATTTTAAGGCATGTGGACTTCAACTCCCAGAATTCCACAGCCAGCGATGCTGGCTGTGGAATTCTGGGAGTTGAAGTTCACATGCCTTAAAATTGTCAAGGTTGAGAAACACTGCTATAGAAGTTGACTACCAGCTTTTTGCTGCATCTTGTGATGATGTTAACCTGTGGATTGTCTTTCTCCCCCTAAATTACACAAATGTGGTCACTCCTGAGCAAAATTGGAATGGAAGTTGTTTCACACTAGCTACCTTTAAGCCAACCTCGTGCACTCATGATATCTCTGTTAGGACTTCACGTAGTTCTCCACATCTCAGCAACAATGCATTTCAGGATAAAATACCTGACCCCATAAATGATTCAACGGAAGATCTTAAGCATTTCTCTTCCTAGAATCTTTGGCCTCAAAATTGACTGTTTCCAAGAAAAATAAAACAAAAAATCCCCACCATTGGGGAAACCACGCACGATAAACATGACAGTTTTGAAGGATTAATCACTTACAAAGATACATATTTCCCGATCAAAGAAGTGAAGCTAGACACACGGCCATTTTTCATTCATTTTGTTCATGCATTTTTCATCCAGAATCCATTGAGAAAGCTTTTACAATTTTGGCCTAGTTGGCCTTACAAAAAAAAATCACTTAGATTGCCTATTTGATATGTGAACAAATGACACCTGAGGACCATACTCAGTGGCATCCATTACAAGACACAATTATCTCAAAATGTCTTGCGTGGCAGGTCACTGCATAAATGACATCACGCTGTGCACATAATTCCCCTCATTCTTCTGTAGATACCTATGTTCATGGGGCAGTTGTTCTTTATCCTTTGAGCTGTGGCAGAGTGATGCACTTATGAATTGCTTCATACAGATAGTCCTCGACTTACATAGTTAGTGACTATTCGAAGTTACAATGACATTAGAATAGGCAGATAGATAGAGAGAGAGAGAGAGAGAGAGAGAGAGAGAGAGAGAGGGAGGGAGGGAGGGAGAGAGAAATACACAGAAATACAGGAATACAGAAATACAGAACAGAAATACAGGACACATGGATAGGGTAGGGTAGAGTAGAACAGAATAGAATAGAATAGAATAGAATAGAATAGAATAGAATAGAATAGAATAGAACAGAATAGAATAGAATAGAATAGAGAGATTGGAGAATAGAATAGAATAGAATAGAATAGAATAGAATAGAATAGAATAGAATAGAACAGAATAGAATAGAATAGAATAGAATAGAACAGAATAGAATAGAATAGAATAGAATAGAATAGAACAGGACCTTGGAGAACTGAAGAAGCTTCTTGGATAAGAAGCAAAACGTCTTCAAGTAAAAACAAAGAAAGTCCAGTTGCCTCTTGAAAAAACACCTTTGTAATGATTCCATTTCTCATTCACTTAAAAGAGGATTCATTGGGCAGAAATTTAAAGTTCTCTTAACCAAAAGAATCCAGTGCATGTGCTCACTCTGGAAACAATAATAATGAGAAATAGTTGTAAACGGAGTTTATATCCTTTTATTAGACAAAGATCATTTTATCATTGACAAGAGATGTCTAAATGCTTTCTTTAACAAACCAATTCGGCTCCCACACAGATGCTTTTCTACTAAGGCATTGGCTAGTAAAAACAGGTTAATGTAGAAATTAAACGTCTCGCAGGGATGGAAGTGGGCTGCAGACTAACATTTATTGAATGATAAGCTGTTGCAGCAATATAGAAAGTATTTGGCATAATAGGAAATAATCTCTTTTTTTTCCCCTGTCATCACTGAAGGACACACACAAATTGGTTTTTCTGTTGGGGAATTCCTAGCCCAGAGAAACTTATTACTTTTAATAATATAAGGTGATGAGAAAAAAAAATCCCAGGCAGATGAACTTATTAAACAAAATAATGAAATGCTGTGAAACCGCATAGAAATAGTAGCCAAATCTTTTATGGTTCTAGGACAAAACATGCCATTACAGTATGGATAATGGCTCATTTGGGGAGAGGAGAAATGGAATTATTTGTGGGAATGTGAATGTTTCAGGTGGCAAAATAAGGTAAGGTCAAGTTCCAAGGCCTTACAGGCTGAGTTGCCATTTTATATATAATACAGATGCAATGTACTATTAGTACTACTAAGATCAGTTTACTGCACCACACAAACAAAATTTACGGATATTTCAGAAGCAGCTTTGTATGCAGGAGCAAATGAAAGAAAATCCAAGTTACATGCATGAAGCCTCTTCTACAGGGGAAGGCAATATGGCAACTTTATGACCTGTGGACTTCAACTCCCAGAATTCCTATGCTGGCTCAGGAATTCTGGGAGTTGAAGTCCACAGGTCATAAAGTTGTCATATTTACCCACCCCTGCCGAAGACAAACCATAGATGTATTTGAACCATGTTCTTCCTTCTGCCTCCTTTTTTTTTTTTTTAAGCACTTTGTCATCTCTTTTTCTGAAATGGAGGCAGTGGTGGGATCCAGCCGGTTCGTACCATTTTGGCAGAACCGGTAGCTAATTTGTTGTTGCCCAGGCCCAGAATGGACTTCCGGAAGTGGCATCCACACAGAGAACTGGTTGTTCACCTATTTGAATCCCATCACTGCATGGAGGCTACCATTTCTTACAGGCCACCCAGTGCATTCAGGGATAAAGTTGGTAAGAAGTGGAAATACAGAAATTCAGATCAAGGGTTGATGTTCATGAAGGTTATTTATTGTTTCCGAGAGTAGAAGAAGCTTGGCTTCATTGGCCGGCAATGGGAACAAAAAGCTTTCTCCTTTCGTTGAGCTTGTTCTTTTTAGTGCAGTTGAAAAGGATGTTGGGAGTTGTAGTTCAATAGGGACTCATCTTCATGTGCTGCTTACTAGTAGAATAAAGATGCTTTAACAGCTGCTTTTAAGGGACATGTCCTTGTTATGTTATATATGACTCACCTATTCTGGAAGCCTAGAGGGCAAAACCACCAAAGATAGCCCTTCAGAATTGGAGCAGAAGGACCCACCTTTGTTGAGTCAATGAAAGTACATACACCAAATCCAGAAATTATTTTGCAGACTAGAACTTTCCTTTGGATTGATTTATCGCTAATAAGAGCAGAAAAGAGAAGTAGCTTTTTGTACTCATGTCAGAAGCACCAAGGTGGCTCCAGGTTGAAAGGATTTGCTGGTGAGGTCACCATTGCCTTGAAGATGCCTTTCATGTCCCCAGCAGGAGCTGGGGGGAAGGAGGAGAGCTCAACCCCGCCCCACAGCAGTTCTCGGGTCTCAAACACGGGCTTGCTAACCTCCTGCCTAGCGTTTCAACCACTCAAGCCACTGTGCTCCTTAAGAGAAGTAGTAATGGCAATCTAGTAGTTTTGGTTCTCTCTCCTCCCTGAGGAATTCCGAATTTCGGAAACTGGAGGATTCATAGGTGCTCCAAATCAGAAAAGAAGGGAAATTTCCAACTCTTCATCTTCTGGCTGGTGGTGCCGTATTCTTTTAATGCCTCACTGCTGTCTGGAATATTCTTCTACTTCATATCTCGGAGTCCTACTGGACAATCACCTAAATATGAGCCAGCAGTGTGCTGCAGCTGCCAAAAAAGCCACCACAGTTCTAGGCTGCATTAACAGAGGGATAGAATCAAGATCATGTGAAGTATTAATACCACTTTACAATGCCTTGGTAAGGCCACACTTGGAATACTGCATCCAGTTTTGGTCACCATGATGTAAAAAAGATGTTGAGATTCTACAGAGTACAGAGAAGAGCAACAAAGATGATTAGGGGACTAGAGGCTAAAACATATAAGGAACGGTTGCTGGAATTGGGTATGTCTAGTTCAATGAAGAGATGGACGAGAGGGGACATGATAGCAGTACAAAGAAGAGGGAGTCAAGCTATTCTCCAAAGCGGCAGAAGGCAGGACAAGAAGCAACGGATGGAAACTAATCAAGGAGAGAAGCAACCTAGAACTAAGGAGAAACTTCCTGACAGTGAGAACAATTAACCAGTGGAACAACCTACCTCCAGTAGCGGTGAATGCTCCAACACTGGAAGTTTTTAAGAAGAGACTGGACAGCCATTTGTCTGAAATGGTATAGGGTTTCCTGCCTGAGCAGGGGGTTGGACTAGATGATCTCCAAGGTCCTTTCCAACTTTATTGTTGTTGTTATTATTATTATGATTATTATTATAATAATATTCAGGAGGTTATTACTATTAAGTGCCTTAGATCAGAGTTCCCCAACCTTTTCAACTTTGCGGACTGGTGGGGGCAGGAGAGAGAGGATAGTTCCGTGTATGTGGTGGGCAAGTATGTGCACACGGCTGCCCACTGCTCACACGAGTGGGGATGCGCGCACATCCATGCTTGCTCGCCAGTTCCAAAAGAATCAAGGCCCGGTAGTGGGCCGGGGCCCAGGGGTTGGGCACCCCTGCCTTAGATGTCTACTGTGAACTTTCACCTCTGCCCTAGGTGTGAACGCCACGTGTGAGTTTTATTCACTCTTTCGTTCCCCTCACTTTTTAATATATAGTTCATTCCAAATCTTTTAAATTTACTGCAATTTTATTCGTTGCATTTAAATACTTCTTCCCAGCTAACTTGCTGTGCCATTTTTCAAGATTTTCAATATTAGAAAGATATTTCTTCTTTAAAAGTAAACTCTCTGGTTCCCCCCCAAATTGGCTTTGAGGCTTTTAGTGCTCATATAATACATGCTGTATCTCTCCCCAGATGTCTGGAGCTCCATGGTTATCAGGTTCTACTCTCTGCTTCCATTTATATTTTTAGTGATTTTCTTTTATTTAGTTGTGTGTTTCTTCTTGTCATTATATTTTATTACCCTATAAGCCACTTTGTGCACCTGCATTTTGGAGAGAGAAGGCAGGAAAGAAATCCTTCTGTAAATTAGACACACACACACACACACACACACACACACACACAATGTTTAGATAGATGCATGCATTTATATGCAAATTCCTATTTGCTGTACACCTGCAATGACTTCTTTGGAGTCTAACATAATAGTTATTTCTTTTTTTTTAAAAAAAAAAATCTTTCCTAAGGTTGGATTTAAACCTGCAGGAGGCATTCGCAAAGCCAAAGAGGCCTTGATCTGGCTTTCACTGATGAAGGAGGAATTGGGAGAGGAATGGCTGAAACCAGAACTCTTTCGCTTGGGTGCCAGTACTTTGCTGGGAGACATCGAAGGAGAGGTGAGATTCGAAGCGCTGCCTTTCAGCGGGAAGGTTCAGCTTACTCAACGTGTTTAACCCTTAATCTGGGCCAACATAGCACAATTGTTGGCTTAATAGAAAGTATGAGGGGCTGCCACAAGGCAGAGGGGGCCAGGTTGTTCACCAAAGCACCAGAGGGAAGGACGCGAAACAATGGTTGGAAACTGATCAAAGAGAGAAGCAAGCTGGAATTAAGGAGAAACTTCCTGACAGTGAAGACAATTAACCAGTGGAACAGCTTACCCCCAGAAATCGTGGGTGCTCCATCACTGGAGATTTTTTAAGAAGAAGTTAGGCATTCACCTGTCTGAGATGTTATAGGTTCTCCTGCTTGAGCAGGGGTCTGGACTGGAAGACCTCCAAGGTTTTGTCCTGTTCTGTTCTACTCTACTCTTCTCTTCTCTTCTCTTCTCTTCTATTCTATTCTATTCTATTCTATTCTATTCTATTCTATTCTATTCTATTCTATTCTATTCTATTCTATTATTCTATTCTAATATTCTATTCTATTATTCTATTCCATTCTATTAATTCTATTATTCTATTCTATTCTAATATTCTATTCTATTCTATTCTATTCTATTAATTCTATTCTATTAATTCTATTATTCTATTCTATTCTAATATTCTATTCTATTATTCTATTCTATTCTATTCTATTCTATTCTATTCTATTTACTACTACTATTATTATTACTACTACTACTACTACTACTACTACTACTATATTCTGTCAAGAGCGAAAACCTGACAGCTACATGCCTTATTGTTTTCATCTTGTCATTAGAGTTAAGGTGGGGGGGGGGAGATGAGACTTCAAATGGGTTGGTTAGAGAAATGAAACCTCTCCAGTTCTGCAGATATTTATTGAGACAAAGGTTTATGGAAACTTTTCAAGGACATTCTAACTGCTGTGAAGAAGGTTCTCAAAACAATGCGAAGGGGACATCTGGGAGGTTTGGCAGGGAATGTCATTGTTATGTGCTTTGGTTAGATATCTTGGGATTTTAGAGTTAGTTTTCCTTTGCCTATACCATGTCGTGTATTCAATAAAACAGTAGGATTTTCAGAAATGAAGGAAATCCTGGATTTTACTTGGATATTCGAGCTGGAGGCTGACAATGTATTTGCTCGGATTAGTAAAGCAGTACAGAGCTGAGAGGCTTTGAGTGGTCAAAGGCAACCATACAGCCTCTTGACTTCTAGGGAGGAGGCAGTATTGATATCCTCGATTTATGACCACAGTAGAGCCTGGAATTTTGGTCATACGTCATTACTGTCATAAGTTGAGGCACCAAGTTGCTAGATTCGATTTTACAATTTTTTGTGAAGGTAAGTGTAAAGTGAGTCATTAAGCGTGGGCATTTTTTTTTGCTGGAAACTAGCAAAACTGGCATGGCCATGTGATCATGAGATGCTACAGCCAGTCATCAATGAGAGCCAATTGCCAAATGCCCAAACACAATCATGTGATCACTGGTAGGGAGGGGGGCAATCATAATTTCAAGGATGGGTCTTAAGTAGCTTTTTAAAAAGTCCATCATACCTGAACGGTCATTGTTAAATGACAGGTCATAAGTGAAGGATTACCTCAATGGAAATCCAACAGTTGCTTTGCTCCCCACTCCAAAATCTCCCCAAATCCCGGAATGGCTTTGAAGCTTTGGGCCTTCCAAGTAGGTTTTCAAGTATGGGGAACCCATTTAGAAAGCGGAACAAAATCCCATCACGGAAATCCAGTCGTTTGCTGCCAAACTTTGAAGGAGAAAAAGGTGGATGGCCATACAAACGGTGGAATCAAGAATGTGACTATACTATAAGGATGCTTTAGATCAGTGTTTCTCAACCTTGACAATTTTAAGGCATGTGGACTTCAACTCCCAGAATTCCACAGCCAGCAATGCTGGCTGTGGAATTCTGGGAGTTGAAGTCCACATGCCTTAAAATTGTCAAGGTTGAGAAACACTGCTTTAGATCTTGATACGAATGGCAGACAAATAAAATAAATGAACGCTTTCACCCAGTGTTTTTCAACCGTGACAATTGTACGAAGTGTGACCTTCAACCGACTGGAAAATTCTGGCAGCTGAAGTCCCCACATCTTCAAATTGGCAAGGTTGACAAACATTAGTTTAGTCCAGGCGTAGGCAACCTTGGCTCTTTTATGACTCGTGGACTTCAACTCCCAGAATTCCTGAGCCAGCCATGGCTCAGCTTGGAAACCTCTCCCTTTCCCCTCAGCATGGCTGGCTCAGGAATTCTGGGAGTTGAAGTCCACAAGTCATAAAAGCGCCAAGGTTGCCTACCTCTGGCCTAGGCCTAGGCCGCTTTATTACTCGTGGACTTCAACTCCCAGAATTCCTCAGCCAGCATGGCTCAGGTTGGAAACCTCTCCCTTTCCCCTCAGCATGGCTGGCTCAGGAATTCTGGGAGTTGAAGTCCACGAGTCATAAAAAGAGCCAAGGTTGCCTACCCCTGGATTAGTCAAAGCAGAAATCTTGGAGGTTCTGCTGAAAATGGAAGAAAAAGCTGAACTCAGCTGGCTGTCAGTGCAAGACACTCCACTTAGATAGGGCTCAAAATCAAGCTTTGCTTTTCTCCCAGCTAGATTAGCATAGACATTAAGTCGCTAGTCTGGCATCATTGTCTTTGGACAATGCTCCCTTGGCTAAGACATAGAAATGAACACTGCCCCCTAGAGCAGGATTCCCCAACACCAGGTCTGTGGACCTGTACTGGGCCATAGTATGCCAGCAACCGGTCCGCACAAAGGCAGCACACAAACCCACGCCTCCTCCGATCCGTGGAAAAACCTCTGTCCACGTAACCGGTCCCTGATGCCCAAAAGGTTTGGGACCTCTGCCCTAGAGTCAGAAACAACTGGGCAGGTGAAACCTTTATCTGTAACCTAACTGTACATGATTGTTGTGAATTAGAGAGAGTCCTACATATCCCATTTTTCATGGAGAGAGAAAATTGCCAAATAAATGTAAGATGAAGCATACCAGGTGAAACAAAGAGTATCAGCTCATATTTCCTTTTTAAAGAGAATGGCTTTAGATAAGGCATGTTCTTAATCAGTGTGAATAATTAAGTGTCTATCCGCTGGGTCCATCTTTGCATTAACCTACCCATGATTTGCCAGTTTTATTATACTGGTTTAATTTCTGCTCTCTTTATTTCCATTGCACAGATTTATTATCATGTGACTGGCAGACATCCAGCTTCCTATGACCTGCCCATGGCTTAGACCAGTGACTGATTCGTGCTGTGAAAAAGAGAAAGAATGAAACAAACAATGTCCTGGAATTTTTTTCATGATACCTCGTCCTTACTAAGTGCTTACAAAACGGATTAAAACTGTGGTGCCTCCATTTTACAGTTTCAGTGTTCTTTGAATGTCCCAAGGCCCAGGTGAATAAATGCAGGAAGCTTTGAATGTTGAAAATTTGTACCGCTAATTTTGCTGTAAGGGCATACGTTGACTTCAGTCTTGATTTCAGAAAACAACTGAGAAATGATTATTTTGGTGTGAATTTTGTACTTAAAATTAAGCATTTGTGAATTGTGATATATAAATAAAGTATTCCAAAACATGATGGTCAGTATTGGAATGGATCTTGATAAAAGCACCTCAGTGGTTCAGAGTTTTAAAATTATGATATTTAAGTTATTAAAAAGTATATGAATCCAAACTGGTGTATGTTATAAGGGAAGGATGTAACTGCACACCAATCTTGCAGTCCTGACTAGGAGTGTGGTCAACCAATCAAGCCTTCTTCACATTAAGAAATAACAAATAACGATTATTTAAATAAATTATTTAAAATCTCTTCTTTCTTCTCCCCTCCACTGAATGAGTCATCACCACAAAGCCTTATGGTTCCTATAAAGATCCAAATTTAGTCCCTTGCTATTAAAGTAGTAATTCTTACAATTGCTGATAGGGTGATGATGTCTGTGCTAATTTGGCCCAGAAAATATCTGACGCTTTTTCAGTACCGTCACGTCCTGCTTGTTGTATGTATGAGAGAATTCAGACAACCGGCTACCAGAATCTCAGATAACTGGCTATGTTGGAGGCTGTAGGGAACAGCTCTTGAAAGGTTGATAGTTTATGGCCTCTTCCAGTTTTAACTTTTTGGATTAAAAATTCCCATCAGTATCATGCATTTGAATATAACCAAGTCAGACTATTTGAAGGATTGTCTTTTCCTGGTCATATCTACCCAACCCAGAGCAGAGAAACAGGGATGCTACAGGTCGCCTCTTCCAAGATGGTCCATCAAGCAGGATCAAGAAGAAGGGCTTTCTCCATAGTGGCTCTCTCAGTGTGGAACATCATCCCCACAGAGATAAGATTGGCCTCCACTTGACACTGAAAACCTGATTTTGCCAACGGGTCTAGGGACTTCAGAATGGGATGGAACCTATCAAATGGCACATCTGATTGTTGTCGTCAGGGAAGTGGAGTGGGGAGGGTTTATTGCCTTTTTATTATTTTTATATTAAGAGTGAATTGGACGGCCATTTAAGTTTTCTTAAATAAATAAACTCTCATCCTTGGGCTACAAGGTTTAGCATGGGCCAGCCAACCTGGCCACCCATACTATATAATAATGGGGGCTATAGTCTAGCTGCTGTAGCCAGGTTTTTTGGGGGTGTGTGTCAGCCCTCATGCTTCCAACTGTTCCAGTTTTTCAAGCCAAATGGAAGAGGCACAGTTTTCACAGGTAAGTTTTGAAGTTGTGAGCAGTTGAAATTGTATTAGTTTCCCAGCTATCCATAAGTAGCTACTTCACATTCTACAGTCAGATATAAAGGAATCTTTGCCTATGGGAAGCTTCAACACGAAATAGCTTCCCTGTTCTTTTACTTTTTGAAGGATGCTCCCTATATATAAGATGAGAGCTTCTCAGACTTTGATATGTAAACAGAATTGTAAAGAGTTCTGAAATTTAAGCAAAACAATAATTTTGCACAACACAATGAATAGGAAACAGGACTGTTTGGGCCAGACACATACATTATAGTCCAGAGACTTGGTTAATAGATTTGTTGTCAATGATGAAGAGTTTTGAAATTAATAATAATAATAATAATAATAGTAAAGTTGGAAGGGACTTTGGAGGTCATCTAGTCCAACCCCCTGCTCAGGCAGGAAACCCTATACCATTTCGGACAAATGGCTGTCCAGTCTCTTCTTAAAAACTTCCAGTGTTGAGGCATTTACCGTTTCTGGAGGCAGGTTCGGTAAATGCTCCAACACCGGAACACCCCCCCCCTCCCATTTCAAATTGAACTGCCCTATTTCATGTGCAAACAGCTGTTTTTGAGTGTGAAAAAATGCTGAAAACAGCTTGTTTTGCTTTTGGAGCAGCTGTTGTACATTGAAAACAGGCCCTTTCACACTTCCAATTGGGATGTTTTGAATTACACATGATTGACTTGCGACTATTTTATAGATCCTGACTTTTCAAAAAATTTTACATCTTGGTGGACTAAGGAAAGAAACAAACAAACAAACCCCGAGTAGAACTACAAGCAAACAGCTTGGATCTGAGCCTCTTTATCTCTTGCTGAAAACAGAAAAGGGCTCCTTTGTGAATTTTGGTTACAGCCCTGACGTTGTAAAATAAATTGCTTGACATTTTAAGAACATATGTTTAAATGAAAGAATAATCTGTGCAAGGGTTGTTCTCCCATTTCACTTGAGATTAATTACTGCCTGCACGCGACACAACTAAAAATAATATTTGAATCATTACCTTTCTAAAGATCAGGCTACAGGAATTCCACGCCTTATTTTGTCAGGCTGTCTGTTAAGGAAATGTGTTTTTTGTTGTTTTTTTAAAGAAGGCCACCATCCTATAAAAACAAGTAATTCAAAGGAAAACAAAGGAGCATTTCTTCTTATATTCATAACATAAAATATTTGTGTGATTTTGTTTTAGAAAAGAAGGATGCACATTGTCAGGGCTATTCCCTAATGTTAGATGTATGGTGTTGGGCAGAAATTACTCAGGCCTAATGGAAAAGCACTGGATGCTTTCAAAGGACACGCTGTGTGTTCTGGATGTGGCTTGTTACTGGAAATAAGTTTGAGATTGATCTGTAAGGATTTTTTTTAACTAAACAAACAAATGAACAAAAAATAGCCCCCCCCCAATACAGGTAGTCCTCGATTTATAGTTTGTTTAGTGACTGTTCAAAGTTACAACACCACTGAAAAAAAAATGACTTATGACCATTTTTCACTCAGCATCCCCATGGTCACGCAATCAAACTTCAGATGCTTGGCAGCTGACTCACATTTATGACGGTTGCAGTGTCCCAAGGTCAAGTGATCCCCTTTCCCCATCTTCTGACAAGCAAAGATTCAATGGGGAAGCCAAATTCACTTAACAACCGTGTTACTAACAACAAATGTGGCAAGAAAGGTCATAAAATGGAGCAAAACTCACTTTAAAATGTTTCACTTAGCAACAGAAATTTTGGACTCAATTGTGGTCGTAAGTTGAGGACTACCCGTAGAATTCAAAATAATGGACTGCTTTAGGCCACTCTTTTGAAGACAGCAAAGTCCACTTTTTGGACAGGGCTGCTGGTTTGAAAGAGGAGTCAAAGAGCCATCTATGTCAAAATTGAACAGTCCTCTCTCAACAGAAGGGGACAGATACGACATCATCTACAAACAGGGGTAGGCAACCTTGGCTCTTTTATGACTCGTGGACTTCAATTCCCAGAATTCCTGAGCCAGCATGGCTCAGCTTGGAAACTCTCCCTTCCCCTCAGCATGGATGGCTCAGGAATTCTGGGAGTTGAAGTCCAGGAGTCATAAAAGAACCAAGGTTACCTACCCCTGCCCTAAGCCCTGGTTTGAGGGAGGGGAAATCAATCCATTTCCCCCAATCTCCTGCTAGTGGCTACTGAAGAATCCCCTCCATTTCCTGATCAGCTAAGTCCCAAATATTTGACCATGAAAAGATGGGAAGGAGATCTTTGAGAACTATGGTCAGAATTTTTTCATCTACGACCCTTTTCCTACATCAGGTTGGCAACTAAAGGCAAGGAAGGACAAGCTTTGTTGACATCTATTTTATGATGACGCTCTTTTTTCAAAAGGCCGTTCTTTCAAAGACAGCAAAGTCCACATTTTGGACAGAGAGGACTGCTGGCTTGAAAGAGGGGTCAAAGAGGCCATCTATGTCAAAACTGAACAGTCCTCTCTCAACAGAAGGGGACAAATATGACATCATCTATCTCCAGTCTACAACACAGTCCTTTCAGCAGTTCCAAGAAGGCTCCACACCCATTTGCAACACTCAGGTGACCCTGAGGACACAGATAAACCTCCAAGTGGCTTCAAGGACTCTCTGAAAGAAGGCAAATGACCAACTGTCTGCAAGGAGTATAAATCCTTCCCTTTCCCCCACCATTCAGTCAGAGCTGAAGAAGCTTCTTAGGTGAGAAGTGAAACATCTTCAAAGAAAAAGAAGAAATTCCAGTTGCCTCCTGACAAAGCACCTGTTTCATTTACAAGCAAATAGATAAAAAGAGCGTTTACATGTATAATATATGTATGTGATCATAAGGAAAAATATAAGCATTTTAGGCATTCCTATTCAACATTTCTGCCCAAAATGAATTTTATGAAGGTAATCTAGTAAAAAAACATTGTTAATCTAGTTAAGAGACCAGTAAATTTATCCTTCTTTGTAGGATTTCTCAAAGTCTTTTTCTATCATTATTTTAAGCCAGAGCAATTCCCTGTAATTTTGAATATCGCAAATGGCATGAAAAATATTTTGGGTGTGTGGGGGGGAAGGGTGTTTTTTTGTGTTTTGCAATAAGAAATGCTAGCAGTTAACAAAAAGTAATTGAGTAAAGGGATTATATTACATCGGTCTATATGCCTTAGGAAATATGGCAATAAACAAGAGGATTTGTTGTAAAAAGTTAGTTTTCTTCCTTATTTCTTTTAACCCAAAGGAGATTGCCACCAATATGTGTCAGATTTATTTACCACTCTCCCATCATAATTTGTAATTTTATCATATTGTCACATTTGAATTATATTCCTGGTCAGTTCCTAACTACTTGCTGAATTCACAAAGTCCTGATTGTCCCAAAGCTACTTTTTCAAAAGGCAACTGGACTTTCTTTGTTTTTCCTTGAAGATGTTTCGCTTCTCATCCAAGAGGCTTCTTCAGCTCTGATCTGTCCAGTTGCCTTTGAAAAAGCACCTTTGGGACCACCATGACCTGGATGACTGAGAATCTCCATAAACAAATACTGTACTTGCTGAAATGGACAGTCACAGAATTTTGGTAGGGCTTTTATCCAATTTAGATTCCAGATCTGAACTTTGGGAGAAATCTTGAACCCTTGAAGACCCCCAAGATAGACTACCTTGCTTAGTATAGTTCAACTGGATTCTTGGTGATGTCAAGAACAGGTGGTTTTCTTGGCAATTATTATAGATGGATTTGTATTGCTTTCTTCCAGAACATTTTTCTGGTTTCCCAGTCTAACAGCCCCGATAATTCTGGGTAGAATCTCATCCGAATAGTAATTAAATCCGACCTCACTTAGCTTTTTGAGTTCAGACAAGATTGGTGAACTGCTTCTTCCTGCCAAAGCCATCCTTAATATTAATTGTGAGGCATCGTCATGTTGACTTTTAGTGAGCACATAGATTTTTTTTCCGGGAAGCTTAATATAACATGGATGAGATTCGCTTCTTATTAGATGAAATCATTGTTAGAACTTTATGGGGTTTGGAAAGGATTCAGAAGTGGTTTTGATCTTGTATAAGAGCTATTTATTAAAATCGCTTGGCTTGTTTTACACTTTGGCATGGGGGGGTGGGGGGTGGAAAGCATCAAGAGCTTTTCTTGAGACTCATGTGGCATGGAGAAAAATTTTAGGCTACGTTAATGAGTACTAGAAAGGGGTTGTGCTGGCCTAATGTCCAAAGCAGCTCATTTTCAGACTATCCATAATTTTGCACACCCTGCCTACACTATTCTTAAATGTTACAAATAGGGCTGAACTGGAGAAACCCAGATGATTTTCAAAGCAATGGCTGAATCTGAATTCATTCGGCACAGGTAGTCCTTGACGTACAACCACAACTGAGCCCAAAATTTCCATTGCTAAGCAAGACCGTTGTTAAGTGAGTTTCGCTTCCTTTTATGGCTTTTCTTGCCAGAATCGTTAAGTGAATCACTGCAGTTGTTCAGTTAGTAACACAGTTGTTAAGTGAATCTGCTTCCTCATTGACTCAGCTTGTCAGAACATTGCAAAAGAGGATCACATGATCCCGGGACACTGCAACTGTCATAAATATGAGCCAGTTGCCAAGCATCTGAATTTTGATCACGTGACCATAGAGATGCTGTCACTAAATGACTGGTTGTAAGACAAGGATCAAGTACTTTGGCCACCTAATGAGAAGGAAGGACTCACTGGAGAAAGGCCTAATGCTGGGAAAGATGGAGGGCAATAGAAGAAGGGGACGACAGAGAATGAGATGGCTGGATGGAGTCACTGAAGCAGTAGGCGTGAGCTTTAATGGACTCCAGAAGATGGTAGAGGACAGGAAGGCCTGGAGGAATGTTGCCCATGGGGTCGCGATGGGTCGGACATGACTTCGCAACTAACAACAAAGACAAGGATTACCTGCATTGAGTTGGTCCTTATGGCCATTCCTTGCAAAATACACTCAAATGGGCTTCCATCAATGATTATGTAATTCTATCCAACCAACTGTCTTCCTATTCCTTGCACTGAACATTTAAACTCAGGCTTAAAAAGGAAATGACCCACAAATGGAGAAAGAGAAATTTTGGGAGCCAAAATTGTTTCCACCTTTGATGCAAATTTAAATCAGTGTTTGGAATTGTAAGCTGTAATTTCTGAGGGCTGGAGAGGAATGGTCCTTCAACACCAAACATCAGAGCAGGGATGGTCAACTGAACAGGGGGTCCATGGAGGTGGCCAACAAAATTAAAAAGGAAGTCTATCCGTGCAAAATGTGTCGCATATATGATGTGTGCAGAACCCAAAGCCTTGGATGTGGCTTTTAAAACTGGCCCTGCCCAGAATCGGATTTAACCCCACCAATTATGGATAAAGGCTCTCTGCAGAAGCAAAGCTGTGCAGAATTCTACATTCACACACCCAGGGATATTGTGCGGGTGATTATTACAGGTAGTTTTCGACTTACAACTGTTTGTTTAGTGACTGTTCGAAGTTACAACAGCACTGAAAAAAGTGACTTATGGCTGTTTTTCACACTTACGACTGTTGCAGCAGCCCCATGGTCATGTGATCAAAATTCAATCGCTTGCCAACTGACTCATATTCATGACAGTCGCAGTGTCCTGGGGTCATGTGATCACCTTCTGCAACCTTCTGACAAGCAAAATCAAGTGGGAAGCCAGATTCACTTAACAACCATGTGACTAACTTAACAACTGCAGGGATTTACTTAACAACTGTGACCAGAAAGGTCATAAAATGGGGCAAAACTCACTTAGTAACTCAGCAACAGAAATTTTGGGTTGAATTATCACAAGTCAAGGACTACCTATATTATTTTGCAAAGGTTGACTTGAAGGTGTAAAAAAATAATACTTATCTAGACATCAGTCCAGATCAATTCAAGTTCCTATCTGCATCTCCTCATGCATCACATCTAGATAGCTTCTAATCCTAGGAGCCTGAGAACAATTTTAGTGGGGCTGGTAAGGGAATTAGCTTAGCAGATGGGGCTTAATTTTGCCTGTTGGCTGTTCTTCCTGTCCAAATCTTTGTTCTGAGCAATAATTTTCCTTTCCCCAACATAAAGCTTCCTAAGTATTGATCCTCCCCCAACACTTGTCAAATCAATATGTTGGAAGAGATGACTGATAAAAGTCCAGGACTCAGAAACTGCTCATGATGGACGGGAACCCCATTCGCCCTTGGCAAGCTTTCCGTATCTTAATTTGTTCATTTGTAACTTTGGTTCCTTGTTTCCTAAGAAGAATAGACTTAAGTTTTATCCTGCTGATCTTGTGAAGATCAGAGCTAACATCTGGATAAGAGATAAAATGTCATGGGTAGGATTAAAAGGGAGAATAATTTTTAATTAAATGCAACCTGTGCAGGGAGACAAGATTAAGGAGGGGGATGAGAGTATTGGAAATATCTCCATCTGGTCAGTTGTTTTAATAGGGCAGGCAGCAACCAAGGTATATTAACTCGCCAAGCAGACTGCTTTAAATGCCTAACGGCCATTGGAACTAACATCCTGGCTATTCTAAATTCACAGGGCAGTCTGTCTGTCTATCGACACGTATTCTGCTCATGCACTCTACATGAATTATTAGTATAGATTTCAGTTTAAGAGGTGGAAGCATTTTTTTCCCCAAAAAATAAACTTTGGATGGTGTGATTAAGAAATAGTTTAAAAACAAAATGCATAGTGCTGAATTTTGTTTTTAAAAACAAGTTTTATTAATTTTCCATTTTTACACAGCTTCAGATATTAAGGAAGCAACATGGTGATTGGGTAATTCATAGTCCAATAACAAGCTTTTCCATACATACGTCAATTTACGTCATCAAAAATTTCCTCTCTGTTTCCCTTAGTTATTATACCACATTCAAATTAATACATTGCTAGTTATAACTCAATCATTTAAAACATTTATCAATGATTTTTGACTTATATATCTCCAGATCCTGTTTTTAATTTTATCTGATTTCAATTACAGTATTCCAGTTAGCTTAATGTCCATAGTATTAGGTTTTGGATAGCCCATGGTTCCCTTAGTTCATTACAAAATAGTTATCATATCTAAAATACACTTATTATTTATTCAAATAAATTCTTAGTTTATTTCACAGTCATATTCTACTTCTCATTCTAATATCGTCACTTACTAATAAAATAACCTTTGTCCTCTGAATCCATCTTCTATATTATAATTCAAAACTATTATTCTAGAATTTTGTTTTTAAACTGTTCCTTAATCACACCATTCAAAGTTTCTTTCTTTCTTTCTTTCTTTCTTTCTTTCTTTCTTTCTTTCTTTCTTTCTTTCTTTCTTTCTTTTTTTGGAAAAAAAAATGATTCTACCTCCTAATGGAAAAAGACTTGGGGAAAAAAAATTGGAACTTTGATGTTATATATGTTGATGGCAGCAAGATTACTTTATGCACAAAAATGGAAGGATGCAAAAGCTGATGGAGTTAGCAGAGATGGCTAAATTGACTGCTTTGATAAAAGAAAAAAAACATAATTACTTTTGTTTCTACTCGGAAACCATTTCTGGAGTTTGTGCTTGAGGTGGAAAAAAATGAAACTTTGATTTGGGTTTCACTGATTAGATAGATCTGTGGTTATAGAAATGGCTACTTTATATTATCATGTAAAAGTAAAAAGTTGAGGTTTGATGTTACTATCTTATTCTACTGCACCAAAGGAAGTTGGAAGTCAATGCCTTTTCTTTTTTTTTTTTTTGCTTCTTTTTTACACTTTTCTCTTCCCTTTTCCCTCCCCTATTTTTCCTATTATTTGCTTTTGTATTTTTCTATTTAGGGGAAGGAACTAGGAGTGTGCCTAGCCTGGTAGGATGGGTAGATGGAAGATGGTCCTGAAGACAATCTGGCCCTGTGCCATACAGGACTTTATAGGTGATACTCAGTACCTTGAATGGCACCCAGAAGGAAACTAGGAGCCAGTGCAGCTCACACAACAGAGGTGTTACGTGGGTAAACCTGGGGGCACCCATCACTGCACGTGCCGCCACATTCTGGATCAGTTGTAACTTCTGTGTAATCTTCAAGGACAGCCCCATGTACAGTGAATTGTAGTAATCCAAATGGGAAGTGACCAAGGCATGGTCTTGACCTCTGCATCCTCCTCCATGTAAGCGGATAAAAACGCATGAGTCGATAGAACAAGATAGCAAGCAGATTCAAAAGCAGACACCAAGCTGGCAGGATTAGCCAACACTCCAGAAGACAGGCTTAGGATACAGGAGGATCTAGACAGACTTGAACACTGGGCGCTACCTAACAAAATGAAATTCAATGGTGAAAAAAGTAAGGTTCTACATCTAGGCAAGAAAAACCAAATGCACGGGTATAGTATAGGGGATACCTTGCTCAATAATAGTAACTGTGATAGGGACTTCGGAGTCCTAGTGGACAATCACTTAAATATGAGCCAGCAGTGTGCTGCAGCTGCCAAAAAGACCAACACAGTGCTAGGGTACATTAACAGAGGAATAGAATCAAGGTCACATGAAGTATTAATACCACTTTACAATGCCTTGGTAAGGCCACGCTTGGAATACTGCATCCAGTTTTGGTCACCACGATGTAAAAAAGATGTTGAGATTCTAGAAAGAGTACAGAGAAGAGCAACAAAGATGATTAGGGGACTGGAGGCTAAAGCACATAAGGAAAGACTGCAGGAATTGGGAATGTCTAGTTTAATGAAGAGAAGGATGAGGGGGGACATGATAGCAGTGTTCCAATATGTCAGGGGCTGCCACAATGAAGAGGGAGTCAAGCTATTTTCCAAGGCGCCTGAAGGCAGGACAAGAAGCAATGGATGGAAACTGATCAAGGAGAGAAGCAACCTAGAACTAAGGAGAAACTTCCTGACAGTGAGAACAATTAACCAGTGAAACAACCTGCCTCCAGAAGCAGTGAATGCTCCAACACTGGAAGTTTTTAAGAAGAGACTGGATGGTCATTTGTCTGAAATGATATAGGGTTTCCTGCCTCAGCAGGGGGTTGGACTAGATGACCTCCAAGGTCCCTTCCAACATTATTATTATTATTATTATTATTATTATTATTATTATTAAAGTAAACTGAGGGACTTTGGCAAAGGGGTGGAAAACCTTGGAAAACCTGAGTCAAAGGGGAATGAAAGAAAACGGGAAAGATCTTAAAGATTTGACTGGACAAAGGAGGGAGATGGGCACAGGACAGAAATGTACAAAGGGAAGGGAGGCTGCCATCCACGTGCTGATGTGCAATAATAAAAGTCATCCTGCTGTACAACAGAACCACAAAATGAAGCTGGCTTCCGTCCATTTGGGCAATGTACAGAGTGAGAGTGCTTTATCGTGCCATTTTTAAACTCTGAACTAATGGGTACTTTGGCAACAGCTTCCAAGCCTGAAATCATTATTAATTCCTTTAGTACTGTAATAACGTTGATGGAGACGAACTCTTATAACATTGAAATAGTATAGTATTTAGCAGTAATTAACGTCCTCTAATTAGGAAATGTTGCCAAGTAGTTTTTCTCTGCTGGCTCCACGAGTAGTTAAGTGCAGCTGGATGAAAATTAACCACAAAGGGAACAGCTTGTGTTTTATGTGAAGTTTGCCTTTGATTCCAAAAGATATTTGTTAATATCTCTTCATGATCAGAAAGGGAACACCGAGTTATTAATGTTAGAGAGAGCAATGAGCATCGGTGCCCTACCACACAATTAGGCTAACTTGATGAGGTCAGAAGCTAGAAAATTCACCAACCGGTCTTACTACCTGGTTACTCTTTCCAGGGTAGGAGAAATGGAATTTAATATAGCTGTTGCCATAGGCCAGGGGTAGGCAACCTTGGCTCTTTTATGACTCGTGGACTTCAACTCCCAGAATTCCTGAGCCAGCTATGCTGAGGGAAAATGGAGTGGTTTCCAAGCTGAGCCATGCTGTCTCAGGAATTCTGGGAGTTGAAGTCCACGAGTCATAAAAGAGCCAAAATTGCCTACCCCTGCTATAGGCATTGAAACGGAGCTAACCAATAGATTTGGGGAAAGAAGTTATAACTTTCATTTGCATTAAAATGAAAGACCTTGGGGTGGATGGGAGATGGAGACCATTGATACTAGACTGCCATCTTGGGACCGGCTAGCATTGGCCAGTCACACAGGCCAATCATAATTGCCCTTGTCTTTTCCACTGTGACAAACAATCACGTTGTCAATTGGCTGGTGGAGACATTAAAACAATAGCTACTATAATAGGTTCTGTCATTGGGATAGCTGTACAGGTAATTCTCTACTTACAACCATTCGTTTAGTGACCAAAGTTACAATGGCGCTGAAAAAACTATTTATGACTGTTTTTCACACTCATGACCATTGCGGCATCCCCATGGTCATGTGATCAAAATTCAGAAGCTTGGCAACTGGCATGTACCTATGAAGGTTGCAGGATCATGTGATCAGCTTTTCTGACCTTCTGACAATGGGCAAGCCAGAGTCATTTAACAACTGTATTACTAACTTAGTGATTCACTTAACAATAGTGGGGCAACACTCACTTAACCACTATCTTGCTTAGCAACAGAAACTCTGGGCTCCATTGTGCTCGTAAGTCGAGGACCGCAATACTTTTTTTTTTTTTTTGAAAATTTTTATTTTTTAAAACATACAATCATTTATAAAAATACAATAAAATTTTAAAATAGAGAACCCCCCCTTACCCTCCCTCCCACCCCCACCCCCCCTCCCTTCACTTCCCAGAGCAGAATACAGGGTTAAGAAAAAAAAAGAAAAAGAAAATTATAATAATTAAAAAAAAGAAAAAAAAAGAGAAAGAAAAAAAATATCATAATTAACCTTTAACTCCATAACTTATAAAACAATTCTCTATAATATTTGATATTCATTCATAAAATAAATAAAACTTTTTAATTCCATATTTTTTCTGAATATAATCTATCCACCTTCCCCATACAGTAATATATCTTTCTTGTGTATGATCCTTTAAATAAGCAGAAATTTTTGCCATTTCTGCAAAACTAGATACTTTAAATATCCATTCTTCTAAAGTAGGCAAGAATCTTTCTTCCAATATAGACCTACTAGTAACCTTGCTGCAGTTAATAAATTCAACATCAAAGTAGTTTCTTTTTCATTTAAATCAACAAAAATACCAAGTAAAAATAGTTGAGGAGTAAACTTTATCTTCTTTCTAAAAATCTTTTGAATGTTCCACCAAATCATAATCCAAAAAGCCTTTACTTTTTTACAATTCCACCAAATATGAAAGTATGTCGCATCATTATTGCCACATCTCCAACATTTGGGCTGTATGTTGGAATACATACAAGATAATTTTTTAGGATCTAAATGCCATCTATAAAACATTTTATAAAAATTTTCTCTCAAATTTTGAGCTTGTGTAAATTTAACATTTCTTATCCAAATTATCTCCCATAAATCCAATGAGATCGGCTCCTGTATATTCTGAGCCCATTTAATCATACAATCTTTAACCATTTCTGTTTCCGAATCTAACTCTAATAAAACATTATATATTCTTTTTATATGAGCCGGACCTTGGTTTTTAATCTGAATAACCAATTGTCTATCTTCTAGTGTTATTCCCTCTTTCTTGTCTACAGTCCATCTATCCATTATTGTAAATATTGAAACCATGACTGTAGAATATTTTGCTGCCTTAATACATCTAGGGATTTCAAATGCCAATTCGAACCAGAACAAATTAACAATTCTTTATATGAAATTTTATCAAAATTTGTCCCCTTAGAGGTTCCCTCAATTGCATGTCTGGGAATCCCCCAGATAGGTATTTTATAATTTAATCTATAATAATACTTCTTCCAAACACGAAGTAAGGCATTCCTCAAAATATGTGATTTAAAAGTCCGATCAACTTTCTTATTAAAAATTAAATATGCATGCCAACCATATATTAAATCCCAACCTTCCAAAAAAAGAATATCCATATTTGTTAAATTAAGCCAATCACTTAACCAAGTTAGGGCGGCTGCATCATAATATAATTTCAAATTGGGTGCCTTAAGTCCCCCTCTTTCTCGAGCATCCTGTAATATCTTAAATTTAACCCTTGGTTTCTTCCCGGCCCATATAAAATTATTGATACCCTTTTGCCATTCCTCCAAATTTGCCTCTTTTTTAAGAATAGGTATCATCTGAAACAAAAAAAGAAACTTTGGTAGAACATTCATTTTTACAGCTGAAATTCTCCCCAACAATGACAATTGCAATTTTTTCCAATCTATTAAATCCTTTTGGACTTTTGCCCATAGTGGTTCATAATTGTTCTTGTACAATTTTCCATTTGATGGAAAACACAATACTTGAGTTGGAAAAAATTGCATTATAGCAAACCAAGCAAATGACAGGATTTATTGCGATAGGAACACTGGTCCATGTACAGTAGAAAGATTTGTATCTTTAGTGTATTCATCAATTTAATAATAATTATTATCCCAAGTATCAAAACAAGCCCATGCATTAGGTAAGCTTGCCAAAGACATAATTCCACACACCCCCGTTTTAAAAAAATGTTATTTGATAACATTACTACAAATTATGTCAGATTCTGCACTTTTTAAATATTCACAGCTAATGCTCTAAAATACTTTTTTTTAAAAAACCTGCAATTTAACCTTGAATATATTTAACAGCAGGCCGTTGGATCTTGCTAAATCTCCCCCCCCCTTAAAATCTTTTTCCCCTTACTTAATGGCACCCCCGTGGTATTGTGTAGGCCAGACGAGGTTGGAAAAGAAATCTATGGAATAATTAGCTGATATGGATGTAACGGTAAAGTAACTGTTAGCAGCAAAGGCTGAAATCTTTGGGAATTTCTAATGCTGTCTGGAACACTCTTCTTGGTTCATTGTGAAACTTCAGAGCATATGGTGCTTCTGCTGGTAGGTGTTATTTCAAAGTTTTCAAATCACACTATGAGACAGTCCCTCTGGTGAGCTATTGGAATGCTTAGCAACTGTGAATTGGAAGTGACAGAATAGAGAAAGAGGGACTAAAAAAAAAATCAAGCCAACGATATGTTCTGTTTCCAAGAAAAGAGTACAAAATGAATCTATAAATTGAGGCAACTTTACAAGGGGAAAAAAGAGGCCAGTGTTCCAAATTGGGGGGGGGAAGGAAAAATAAGATTGTTTTACCCCCTACTCCCCTCCCTGCAAAAGTCATCTAAAAGTTTAAATCCAAATATGGTCACTTTCTCATGCTGACACGGTGCAGTCACATGTACATTCAAGCAACTGGCAGATAAAATATGGAGGCGCTTAAGATAGCTCTCAAGGGCCAAGTGGCTTTGTGGAATGAGGAAAAAAAACCCCATCTTTCCGTTCAGTTCGACTGGGCAGAAAAATCTTTGCTCAAATAATTTTCTCACGTTCAAAAATCAGAAGGAGTCTGGGGGCACCTTTTCAAACTGACAATTCTTATTCAAAGGCATAAGCTTACAGGGGCTACAGCTCCCTTCATTGAGTGCCACGAAGGGGCCTTTCACTTTACTATTTGGGCCTGTCTAGTATCTTTGGGGGGGGGAAGGCAGGACTCCACCATTTGAATTGAATTGGGTATGGCCAGTCTAGAGAAAAGAAGGACTAGCAGTATTCCAGTATTTGAGGGGCTGCCACAAAGAAGAGGGAGTCAAGATATTTTCCAAAGCACCAGAAAGCTGGACAAGAAGTAACGGATGGAAACTAACCAAGGAGAGAAGCAACCTAGAACTAAGGAGAAATTTCCAAATGATGAGAACAATTAACCAGTGGAATGGCTTGCCTTCAGAAGTTGTGTTCCATCACTGGAAGCTTTTAAGAAGAGACTGGACGGCCACTTGGTATACTATAGGGCAGGGGTCCCCAACCCCAAGTCCGTGGACCAGTACCGGGCTGTAGCATGCCAGCAACCAGTCCACACAAGCAAGCAAAGCCCCATCCGTGGGATGCAGGCAGCACACAAAACCACACACTCTCTGGTCCGCGGAAAAATTTCTCTCCACGGAACAAGTCCCTGGTGCCCAAAAGGTTGGGGACCTCTGCTATAGGGCAATGATGGCGAACCTTTTAGAGACCGAGTGCCCAAACTGTAACTCAAAACCCACTTATGCATCATCGGGGTGTTCGGTGGGCATGGCCAATTGGGTGGGTGTGGCCAATTGGGTGGGCGTGGCTGCAGTAGTAACAGCAGACTGGGTGGGACTAAAAAGTTCAATCAATCAATTCCAACTTTGCAAGATCTTTTTTTTTCCCCGGCGTGAAGTTGAAATTGACTGATTGATTGAACCTTTTTTTGCACATGAGGGCGGAGGCCTAAAGCGAAAAGGTTTCATAAAACCCAGCTGAAGGCCTAGGATTCAGGCGACAGCACGTGTGCCCATAGAGAGGGCTCTGAGTGCCACCTCTGGCACTCGTGCCATAGGTTCGCCACCACTGCTATAGGGTATCCTGCTTGAGCAGGGGTTGAACTAGAGGACCTCTAAGGCCTCTTTCAACTCTATTCTGATTCTGATTTCCTATCGAGAGCACAATTCATTCTTTGAAACAATTGGATGGACCTATTGCTTTCATTCAAATGCTAAAAGTAGTTGGTATATCCTTGTTATTTCAATATTTTGGGCTTTTCTACTTAGTCCCACTTTCTGGGGTCATTGATTGCAGAGGATAAAAGAAATTATAGCATCATAGGATGCAAGAAGCACAAGAACTCAGAAAGGATCTGCCCTGGACTTCCTGCAGTTTTCAGTAGGTCTTAGTGCTTCTTATTTATCACTAGTGAGCAACCTAGTGAAATTGCCTCTCACCCCTTCGTAATATTCCCCTCTCCTCTCATCTCAAGGAACTTGAGATGAGTTGGAGTAAAGCTTGATCTCCAGAATTTGATCTCTGGGATGAAAATGCAGATCACCAGAATCTGATCTCTGGGCAGAAGACCTTGATCTCCAGAATCTGATCTCTGGGTCAAAAATATTGGTCTCCAGAACCTGATCTCTTGGCCAGAAGGCTTTAATCTCCAAAATCAAAGCTCTAGATCAAAGATCTTGGTCTCCAAAACCTGATCTCTGGGTAGAAGATCTTGGTTGGTAGAATCTGTTCTCTGAGCAAAATCTATTTCTGTCATTGCAATCCTCAGATGCAAGTTATTTCTAAAATAGGATGCGTTTCTTTTCTTGTTTTCAGGAAGAAAATGGACCAGGAAGATTGGACAAGCATCTCTTTCTACTGGTGGGCTGTCACTAGAAAGGTTACATTCCAGAGGCTCCAATTATACCATTGCAGAGAGTTCCACAGAGTTATATTTCCCACTGTCAACATTGGCAAGCAAGAGTAGAAGTAGATGGTCAAAGATGATCAAAGGCCTGGAGACTAAACTATATGAAGAACGGCTGCAGGAATTGGGTTTGGCTAGTCTAAAGAAAAGAAGAAACAGGGGTGAAATGATAGCAGTATTCCAGTATTTGAGGGGCTGCCATAAGGAAGAGGGGGGTCAAATTATTCTCCAAAGCACCAGAGGGCAGGACGAGAAACAATAGTTGGAAACTGACCAAAGAGAGAAGCAACCTTGAGTTAAGGAGAAACTTCCTGACAGTGAGGACAATTGATCAGTGGAACAGCTTGCCTCCAGAAATCCTAGGTGCTCCATCAAGTGGAGATTTTTAAGAAGATAGTAACTTGTCTGAAATGGTATAGGTTCTCCTGCTTGAGCGGGGGGCTGGACTAGAAAACCTCCATGGTCCCTTCCAGCTCTATTCTATTCTAGACTTCAAAAAGAGGTTTTCATTGGGGTAAAAGTGAATAATCAATCCTCTTTTGCCAGCCTAGAGTCAACATAACTAGTTCCCTCTCCCCTCACCCACTGAAATGAATAGGAGGGAAAGGGAAAATATTACTATGCAGTAGCAAAAGAAAAGTTTGATTGATCTCAACACACATAGAGATACCCATACATGGGCAGAAGGCTTTGGGCCTGGAAGGCAAATTACCATTTTGCACACATACACCTCCATTTAATCTCCATTAGCACCGCACACTGTAAGCTTTTAAGAAAAAAAAAACAATCTGAATTAACTTGCTACACTTTTCTTTTTATAAAGCTAATTTGGAACCAATCCCCATGCAATAATTAAATTTTCAAGTTAAAATGGAACTGAAAGTACAAAACAAAACAAAATAACTTGATTGCAATAAGAGCACTCAGACAGAATTAAAAAAAAAGTCATTCAGCGTGTAGTTTTGGCAAAATACATCAACAGCTAATTCTAGAAACTAGGCATTTAATCTAGTCTTACCTGGAGAAGAGCTTTGGAGCTATAACCAATAGGAAGCTGGTTTCTCAATATAATCAGCATATTTCTATTTTTGACAGTCATGTCAACCAAGATAGCTGGTCACCAATACAGGTACTCCTCCACTTATGACCACACCAGAGCCCAACGTTTGAGTTGCTAAGCAAAGCAGTTGTTAGTGAAGTTTGCCCCATTTTATGGCCTTTTCTGCCACAATTATAAGCAAACCACTGCAGTTGTTAAGTCAATTCATGTGGTTCTTAAGAGAATCTGGTTCCCCACCCACCCAATTGGCTTTGTTTGTCGGAAGCCAGTTAGGCAGGTTACAAATGGGAATCATAATGGTTAGGATTCCAGGTTGGTGTTCCCATGGGCTCTCTTAAGAACATGAAAGTGTGGGTTATTCTGGATTCCAATAGAAAAGACTATTTGGCTAGAAAAGATGTTGGGAAAGCATGTAGATTTTAAGCCTGAACTTTTTTTTTTTACTAGGTATAATGCCAGAAAAGATCGATAAACAAAGTATATACTTGACTTTATATGTGATAATAGCGGCAAGAATCATATTCGCAGAATATTGGAAAAATGAAGAAATACCCTCCGAGGAAGAAATAATTAAAAAAAAATACTAGAATGTGCGGAAATGGCAGCCTTACTATCAGATTGAAAGAAAAAGAAGAAACAGAATACTTTCAAACTTGGGACTTATTTTATCAATGGCTGGAAAAAAGAATAAAGGATTAGGAATTAAATTTGTATTCGTGAATGATAAACTCAGACAACACGTTTATTGAATAAATACTACTGAATTGTATGAAAAAAAATTAATAAAAACTTTACAAAAAGAAAAAAAGAAAGAAAAGACTATTTTTACATCAGGGTTGAATTGTGGGATCCTTGATGCTGTCTGAGCTGGGTGGTTTTCTTGCTAACATTTCCTTATTAAACTAGGACATGCTAACACTGAGGATGCTATCTAGTTTAGTAATGAAACGTCTGCAAGAAAACAACTAAGCTCAAAGAGCATCAAGGACCCTCAATTATTCTTGATCATCGAAGCTTATCATTGCACTGCAGTTGAAAAAACAGTAGCATAAAGATTGCATTCATACAGCCCCTAACCCAGCGGTTCTCAACCTGTGGGTCGGGACCCCATTTGGGGTCGAACGACCATTTCACGGGGGTCGCCAAACAACGCAGTCCGCCATTTTTTCCCCCTTTTCCTTAGCTGTGCTACTCCCTTTTATTCTATTGGCTTTTGAAAGCCAATAGAATATACTCTCTTGAATACAGTCTAATTCTATTGGCTTTCAAAAGCCAATAGGAATTGTCCAGCTGTCTCTGCCCTGCTGAGCCCGCCAAAAGTCCCATTCTGCAAACGGTGCTGCAAGTTGTCTGCAGCGAAGGCGAGCTGTCTGGAAGTTTCTACCCCTCCCTGCTGAGCAACTACTAAAAATGTAAGTAAAAGAGGGCCAGGGGTGGGAGGTGGGAGGCCGGCGGCCACAGGGAGGGTTGCTGGCGTGTGTGGGGCCCGGCGTGTGCCTTACCTCCCTTGGGATGGGCCAGCTGGTGGCCCAGCTGGTGGTCGGCCTGCGCCGTCTCTGCCGCTTGCCAGCTATGCCTCGGCCGGCGCAGGGGGCGGCACCACGCATGCGCAGCGCTCCCAGACAGGGAAAGTCCTCGACTTACGACCAGTTGGGTAGTCCTCGACTTACGACTGGTTGGGTAGTCCTCGACTTACAACCGGTTGGGTAGTCCTCAACTTACGACCGGTTGGGTAGTCCTTGACTTACGACCAGTTTGGGATCGTGGCATTAAAAAGGTTGAGAACCACTGCCCTAACCCTAGCTGAAACCAAAACAAATCACATTAGGACTTGGTACAATGAATGAACTCAGCTGCATTCTTACTTAAAGTGTTGTAATTATTTATACTATTTGTTAAATTTTCATCCTGTTTTCCTCCAGGAGTTTAAACAGAAGAAGTGAATCTTTACATTTATATTTCCCCCAATTTCTCCTTTTTTTCAGTTTATGATTTTTCCCCCCCTCTAGATCTAAAAATATGCTAGGTATAGTTCCTTGGAGAAGAATATTTTTTAAAGTAACACAAAATGCTGAATTTATTTTGATGTAAATTTCTCTGATGAATGCCTTTTTGCTTACAGTTTTACCTATGTACAATTTTGGGGGTAAAGTTCCCAAATATTTTTTAATTATTGACAATCTGCATTGCCCTTTGAGTTCTTATTTTAATTTCCACAAAGTTTCATTTCATGTGCAGTCATAAATTGAGTCAAACTCATTTTTACAATAATTTTTACGCCAGCCTTTAAACAAATTCAGCTTCCCCAATGGGTGCTTTTTTCTGGTTTGTGCTATAAATTGGTCCAAAAAAGGGTTAGGAATCATGATCACGCGATTGCAGGGTACTGCAACTGGTTGCAAATGCGAGTCAGTTGCCAAACACCCAAATTATGACTATTTGGCTGTGAGGGTGATATGACAGTCATAAGTGCGAGTAAAAATCATAACTCCCTTTTTTCCAAGGCCATCATAAAACTTTGAACCATTGTTAAACAAACGGTCATAAGTCAATGCCTACTTGTATTGGTTCAAAAATGCAGAATTAGACCCTTATGTATTTTAATGCTCACTAAATTAGCTAATTTCTCACCCACTGCAAAGATATCTAGCACTCTGTTCTCCAGGTCCATTTTCCTGGCAGCAGTCCTATGAGGTGGCTTAACATGAGAGATGCCTGGTTTAAAATGGGTGCTCCAACACTGGAAGTTTTTAAGAAGAGATTAGACAACCATTTGTCTGAAATGGTATAGGGCAGCGTACCCTAACCTTTTTGGGTTGTTGGCTCGGATGTGGAGGGGAGAGAGGGAGGAAGAAGGGATGGTTTTGTGTGATGGGCAGGAGCATACACAAGGCTTCATTTGTGGGGCTGCAAGCATACCCATGCCAGTCTGCTGCTTACGCAGCCTAGTTGTGAATAGGCCACGGCCTGATAGTAGACTGTGGCCCACAGGTTGGGAACACCTGGTATAGGTTTTTCTGCTTCAGCAGGGGGTTGGACTAGAAAACCTCTAAGGTCACTTCCTGTTATTCTGTTAAAATCAGCCATTAAATCGTCCCTGCTGAAGATGGCTTTGAACTCACTCCTTAACTACTGTCTCTCAATTTAGCATCACTTTGTACAAATCTGATTTTCTTATGCTTTTTGGGGGTCTGGAGTGGTGGTGATATTTTTTTTTTTAACATTACAAGTAGAGCACAGAACTAAATCAGATCTGGAATGGATCTTTAGAAACGCCTTAATAGATCGGGACTTCAGGTGAGACTTTGGAATGACCACATAACCCAGGGGTCTTCAAACTTGGCAAGTTTAAGACTTGTGGACTTCAACTCCCAGAATTCCTCAGATAGCCAGGGCTGTCTGAGGAATTCTGGGAGTTGAAGTCCACAAGTCTTAAACTTGCCAAGTTTGAAGACCCCTGATATAACCCCCTCTCTGGTTTGCTTTCCTTATAAAACTTCTTCTGCATCCATCTCGCCTCCTTTGTGCCTTCATTCCAGACGTGGAGCTTTGATGGCAGCTGTGCCATTTTAAAGTTTTATCTCTGCTGTAATTAAGAAATGGAATATTCAGCAATACTTAAATTTTCACATAGGCCAGCTGTATCTACAAAAGAATTGCTATTTCAGAAGTACAGGTCCTCCTCCCTCCCCCATTTTTGCAAAATCTGATGATTGTTCAGATTTATTTCTTCAGTTTTTATTAAAGGTAAGCTTGTCTATTCCCATATGTAATTTGTAGTCCTTGATTTTGTAAAATTCATTACGGAATGGAATGTCAGTTTTCTCTTATACTATTCAGTTTAGCTCCTGTTAGAACAGACATGTCAAACACAAGGCCCGGGGGCTGGATGCGGCCTGTGATGTGGTTTCATGTGGCTCATGAAGCCATCCTAGAAACAGTGAGGGAACGGCCCCCACTGTCTTGGCCCTGGCCCAGGCCAGCTGGGAGCCAATGTACAATTTTGTGGTGGCCATCTATGCTGAAACCCATTCAGTTTTAGCTCCACAAGGCCATCTGGAAACAGCAAAGGACCAGCCCCTGCCGCATTGGCCCCACCCCCTGGGTGCATGCTGGGGAGGTGTCACCCTTTGTGAGGAATGAAGAAATGCACCATCGCCTGGAAGTGGCCAGCAAATGGCCCTCGCCTACTTCACATATCCGGCTTGATGGGCTCTGGGGGAGGGGTTTCAGCAGCTCTTCCAGTGGACTAGGCCTTGGCCCTTGCCCTGGTCCCATCCCCTTCTGCCAGAGACCCTCAGATCTGTCCCACTCCTGCCCAGGCTCCCACAGGCTCCCTTGACGTGAATGATGTAGAGCTGGCCATGCCCACCCAGTAGGCCACACCCACTCCAGCCACGCCCACCCAGTAGGCCATGCCCACCCTGGCCACACCTACCCGGTCCCCCCGGCCTCAATGTTGATGTGGCCCTCAATGAAATTGAGTTAGACACACCTGTGTTAGAATATAGAATAATAAAAATTGGAAGGGATCTCAGAGATCTTCTAGTACAGTGGTTCTCAACCTTTCTAATGCCACGACCCCATAATACAGTTCCCCATGTTGTGGTGACCCCCCAACCACTTATACATCACTGGGTGCCAGGGGCGTGGCCAAAGAAAAGGGGAAAAAATGGCAGACAGCTTTGTTTGGCGACCCCCGTGAAATGGTCGTTTGACCCCAAATGGGGTCCTGACCCACAGGTTGAGAACCACTGTTCTAGTACAACCCCCTGTTCGAGCAGGAGACACTATACTGCTTCAGAGAAATGGTTGTCCAGTCTCTTTTTGAAAGCCTTGAGTGATGGAGCGCCCATAACTTCTGAAGGCATGCTATTCCATTGGTTGATTGCTCTCACTATTAGGAAATTTCTCCTTAGTTTTAGGCTGCTTCCCTCCTTGATTAGTTTCCATCCATTGTTTCTTGTCTTGCTTTCTGGTGCTTTGGAAAATAGATTGACCCCTCATCTTTGTAGGAGACCCTCAAGTATTGAAACAGTGCTATCATGTCACCCCTCATCCTTCTTTTCATTTGACTAGACCAGGGGTAGCCAACCTTGGCTCTTTTATGACTCATGGACTTCAACTCCGAGAATTCTGGGAGTTGAAGTCCACGAGTCATAAAAGAGCCAAGGTTGCCTACCCCTGGACTAGGCATACCCAATTTCTACAACCGTTCTTCGTATGTTTTAGCCTCCAGCCCCCTAATCACCTTTGTTGCTCTTCTCTGCACTCTTTACAAAATCTCAACATCTTTTTTTTACATTGTGGTGACCAGAACTGGCTGCAATATTCCAAGTGTGGTCTTACCAAGTTGGGTTCACACATCATATTAACTGCAGTGGTGCCTTCCAAACCCTGGTTTATAGTTGAAGAATTGTGTGAACTTAGTTGGGGCTTCTAAAAAAACCCCCATAATTAACACATAACATCAAGTGTCAACCAAAGTTTACAAACTACAATAGCTGAGTGTACATATTATGCTAAAGAGAAAGCAAATCACATTATTGTATATCATAAAGCTCAATCCAACTCAATGAAAAAAAAATGCAGAAAATCGTAGGAAAGCCAAACTGATTATGTGCTATCAACTCATTGTTGGCTTTTACTGACAACATAAATAGACCTTTTTAGTGATGATCCATCTCCATTGGACTTTCATGCAGAGCACCCCCGTCTGTTGCAATAGAATCCTTTCCCCTTGTGGGCCGGGGTAGGCAACCTTGGCTCTTTTATGACTCGTGGACTTCAACTCCCAGAATTCCTGAGCCAGCATGGCTCAGCATGGAAACCTCTCCCTTTCCCCTCAGCATGGCTGGCTCAGGAATTCTGGGAGTTGAAGTCCATGAGTCATAAAAGAGCCAAGGTCGCCTACCCCTGAGGCCTTGCCGGTAGTAATTCTCTTTTTCTCTTTTCTTGATGCTGCTCATCTTGCTGTTCAGAGTGATTCTTCCATCTTGCCTGATATTATAGATTTTTCAAGAGAGATATTATAGATTTTGACATAACACATCCAAAATACACCACAGATAGTCTCAATTTACAACCACAACTGAGCCCAAAATTTCTAAGCGAGACAGTTATTAAGTGAGTTTTGCCCCATTTTATGATATTTCATGCCACAGAGGTTAAGTGAACCACTGGAATTGTTAAGTGGCTTCCCTATTGACATTGCTTGTCAGAAAGTCTCAGATCACAGGATCCCGGACACTGTAACCATCATAAATATGAACCAGTTTCCAAGCATCCAAATTTTGATCACATAACCATGGAGATGCAATGGTGGTTAAGTGTGAAAAATGGTCATAAGTCACTTTTTTCAGTGCTTTTGT
The DNA here is from genome assembly GCF_016545835.1 of Crotalus tigris. Classification (NCBI taxonomy): domain Eukaryota; kingdom Metazoa; phylum Chordata; class Lepidosauria; order Squamata; family Viperidae; genus Crotalus; species Crotalus tigris. Next base: position 248,228 of record NW_024100482.1, read on the forward strand.
AACTTTGAATGGTCAGTAAAGGAACTGTTGTAAGTTGAGGACTACTGTATGCTAATTTGAGACTGAGTAGTCGTACATTGTTTTCTTTGCTACTCAGGAGACTTTTCCAAGCCCCCAAGTGTCAGTACTTCAAAAGTGTCAATGTTCTTTTCTGCTTCTTCAGAGTTCAAAAATAAAGTCACTTGCCTCCTTTCTGAGACTTCTTAATGATCTTTGCATTTTCCTGAATTTCTCAAAAGTAACTTTTGGAGTCAGGTCTTCCTACAGAACATTGCAGCATTGTGGTTTGTGTGACTGTGACTTAGCACGTAGCCTAAATTCACCATTACTGTTTTAGGTCTTGGCTTGTGTCTTTGTGCATGATGTGAACATAGTCAAATGTGGTTTATTCAACAGATCAAGATCCAGATAAATAGGCACAACCTCTAACTTTTTTAGAATTTAGCATATTCCCTGATAATTGTGTTTCTTATTTCCTGGGACTAGCATACCTCCTTAAGTGAAGAGAAGAGTGGACACAGGAGAGCTAAAAACATACTTTCTTACACTTTTCTGTTCCATATATCAAGAAATGGGTTGAGATGTATGTTTTTTTTAAAATAAAAGCATTGGGGGCTTGGTAACCAAGGCAACCTTTTTGGGGTGGGGGTTGCCTCAAGCCACATTTTTGGATTCCTGTCTCTTGCTATGCCAGTAATTGTAGACTGCTTGTTATGAAAGGCAATTAGCACTTGAAAGAAAAGAACAGATTTAAATAAATGGGGTGGGGGGGGAGGAGAGGGAATTGAGTGGTCTGCTTCTAAAAAATGAACTAGGTACTTTTTTGGGGGAGTGGGGGAGAAAGGAAAAAAGATACAATGGTTTTAGTGTTGACTTCCAATGAGTCAAATTTCAGCTAAATACAGTTTGACTCCAAAGAAACTTCACTAGGATAAATCTAGGGCAGAGCAAAGCAGTAAAGAAAAGGAAAGAGTTGTCTGGAAGAGCAAATATGCTATGCCAAGCTCTATTAGCTTGCTGAAGCTGGGGCCAAAGGGTCCTTTTCTAATTTTTTTTCTATTTATCTTATTTAATAAATGTATATATCATCCCATCTTCCTGTCCAGCAACTCTGGACAGCTTACATACCTTAGAACAGTGGTGGCGAACCTATGGCACGGGTGCCAGAGGCGGCACTCAGAGCCATCTCTGTGAGCATGCACGCCGTCGCCCAAGTCCTAGGCCTTCAGCTGGGTTTTATAAAACCTTTTCGCTTTAGGCCTCCGCCACCGTGTAAAAAAAAAAAAGTTCAATCAATCAGTCAATTTCAATTTCTCACGGGGAAAAAAAAAAGATCTTGCAAAGTTGGAATTGATTGATTGAACTTTTTAGTCCCATCCAGTCTGCTGTTACCACTGCAGCCACGCCCACCCAATGGGCCACACCCACCCAATGGGCCACACCCACCCAATGGGCCACACCCACCCAATGGGCCACACCCACCTGACACCCGACGATGCATAAGTAGGTTTTGGGTTGCAGTTTGGGCACTCGGTCTCTAAAAGGTTCGCCATCACTGCCTTAGAAGCAAAATATATAATAATGAAAGTATTTTAAAAAAACAGCATTACTGTCAAGCACAAGGGAAGTCTGGTGATCCAGGCAGTTCGAATGGGTATAAGGATTTATGACAAGCTTAAGGTCTCTACAAAAGAGGTCCCCAACCTTTTGGGCACCAGGGACCAGTTATGTGGGTTTTTCCGTGGACCAGAGGGGGCGTGGTTTTTGTGCTGCCTGCATCTCACGGATGGGGCTTTGCTTGTTTGTGCGGACCAGTTGCTGGCATGCCGTGGCCCAGTACCAGTCCATGGACCGGGGGTTGGGGACCCCTGCTCTACAAGAATCTGAACTACTAATGGTTCAAGCAAATTGGTAGTGAGATGTTTCCCTTAGAGCAGAGTTTCCCAAGGTTTCCAGCTTTGTGGATGGGCGGGGGTGGGGGGAGGTGATGGTTCGCGCAAGTGGCTGGCAAGCATGTGCAAGGCCATGCAGCTCCATTTATGTGAGTGGTGTGCATGCACGCCTGCTGCTCATGCAAATAGAGTGTGCTTGCCTGCTGCTCACACAATTGAGGATGTGCATGCATGTGAGTGGGCCGTTTCCACAGCCCAGTTGCAAACCCCTCACGGCCCACCGCTTGAGGACCCCTGCCTTACAGCTTCCTTATAATCTCAAACGTGCCAACTTTAAGATGTGTGGACTCCTTTAATGGTGGGCTGGAGAATTTTGGGAGTTGAAGGTCAGATATCTTAAATTTGCTGAGTTTGAGAAGCATCCTTTTACTGCATCTTCTAATAAGCATCCACTCAGGCATGGTGCCTAGAATACTTCTGTGAATGGAATTACTTCATCCAAAGTTGAACACATCTAATATTTGCTTTCCTTCTTAAGTACTGAGATTATGATAGTTCATTGTAACAAATTGTTTTATAGATGTAGATCAGATCAGATTAGTATTGTTTTTCTATTATTCCAAAAGGGACAAAAAGAGACAGCGGGATCCACATAGGCAAATGGAGCTGTGTCGGTGGGTGCCATTTTCCTGCTCCCTTCCTACTATCCAAGCCATTCCATCTTCTCCAGAATAGTATACAGTTGTGGAATCCTGCTGAAGGAGCTAGAAGAAATATGGATGAATCAGAATAACAGAATAACAGAGATGGAAGGGACCTTGAAGGACTTCTAGTCCAACTCCCTGCTCAGGCAGGAAATCTTATACCATTTCAGACAAATGGCTATCCAATCTCTTCTTAAAAACCTCCAGTGTAGGACCACCCACAAATTCCAAAGCCATTCCATCTTCTCCAGAATAGTATACAGTTGTGGAATCCTGCTGAAGGAGCTAGAAGAAATATGGATGAATCAGAATAACAGAATAACAGAGATGGAAGGGACCTTGAAGGACTTCTAGTCCAACTCCCTGCTCAGGCAGGAAATCTTATACCATTTCAGACAAATGGCTATCCAATCTCTTCTTAAAAACCTCCAGTGTAGGACCACCCACAAATTCCAAAGCTATTCCACTGATTAATTGTTCTCACTGTCAGGAAATTTCTCCTTAATTCAAGATTGGATCTCTCTTTGATAAGTTTCTGTCCATTACTTCTTGTCTTGTCTTCCGGTGCTTTGGGAATAGGTTGACCTCCTCTTTGTGTCTCAATTATTGAAAGTTTGCTATCATGTCACCCCTAGTCCTTCTGTTTGTTAGACTAGACCAGGGGTTCTCAACCTTGGCAACTTTAAGACTTGTGGACTTCAACTCCCAGAATTCCTCAGCCAGAAAAGCTGAGGAATTCTGGGAGTTGAAGTCCACAAGTCTTAAAGTTGCCAAGGTTGAGAACCCCTGGACTAGACATACCCAGTTTCTGCAAGCATTCCTCATATGCTTCAGCCTCCAGCCACCTAATCATCTTTGTTGCTCTTCTCTGCACTCTCTGGAAATGCTGTCTCAGCTGATTACAGCATAAATATGCTGAAAAGAGTCTCAACATCTTTTTTTGTATCATGGTGATCAGAACTGGACACAGTATTCCTCCCCCCCCCCATATATTTTATTGATTTTTAAAAACATGAATCACTTAATAGTTGGTAAACAGTGTATTTGCTGGATTTACATTTGTAAAGAAAAATCATTAACAATTGGTTTCTATAATCCATAATCCACATAGCACATTTAGTTGATTTCCCCTTTTCCCCAAAATGTCTTCTTTGCAAACCTTGAATTAATACAGTTATTATTTTGATTAATAATAGTTACATATGTGATTTCCCCCCCAATATTCCTAGAAATAATGATCACATCAATATAATATTTCTTTTCTATCTAATCATTCTGGTTGCCTCATCTTATATCCTGTTACAGTGCTTATTTAGATTTGTTTCTCCCATGAAGTTCAAATTATTCTTGATGGTTAAGATTTTCTCAACAGATAATTACATTTAAAGATTTAAATCCATTTTTCCCATATAAACCATCTCAACACTTTTACATTTCTTAAAGAATAGGTAAAAACAGTAAAGAAAAGGAAAAAAGAGCAAGAGTAAAGAAACATAAAAAGTAAAATACTACTAAGCTTATATATACATATACATATTCGTGTGTGTGTGTCTCTGTGTATGTATAATAATTGGACACAGTATTCCAAACATTGTCTGGAATGGAAGCTAAAAAATATAAGGAAAGGCTGCTGGAATTGGGTATGTCTAGTTTAACGAAGAGGAGGACGAGGGGGGACATGATAGCAGTGTTCCAATATCTCAGGGGCTGCCACAAAGAAGAGAGAGTCAAGCTATTCTCCAAAGCGCCTGAAGGCAGGACAAGAAGCAATGGATGGAAACTAACCAAGGAGAGAAGCAACCTAGAACTAAGGAGAAACTTCCTGACAGTTAGAACAATTAACCAGTGGAACAACCTGCCTTCAGAAGCAGTGAATGCTCCAACACTGGAAGTTTTTAAGAAGAGACTGGACAGCCATTTGTCTGAAATGGTATAGGGTTTCCTGCCTGAGCAAGGGGTTGGACTAGATGACCTCCAAGGTCCCTTCCAACTTTATTATTATTATAAATCAAGCAAATAATCTTTCCTGTGTGATGTTCCAGTCATGGAACTGCTTTGCTTCTTTTCTTGAAGATCCCTTCTGTTTCTTCAGAGCATCCTGGACTTTGTCTTCTCCTTCATTTCCTGACACAATCTCAGAGATTTTATTTATGCTCACTTCACTGGATGAAAGAAAGCTAACTGTTAAGAGGAATTGCTTTCAGGAAATAACTCTGCTGACTCTCCTTTTGTTTTCAAGGATAAATAAGCTGCCTCAATTGGTTATAGCACCTAGCCAATCTTTTTGGCTTTAAAAAGTTAAGCAGAGCTTGACTGGTGTTTGGATGGGATTCCACTTCAAAATTCCAAGGTCATTGGTGAAATTGGGTAGTCAAAAAAGTCTGAAGCCTGAAAGACGGTGCAAACTACTTCCATGTTGTTGCCAAGAGAACCGCACAGATGTGCCCATGTATTCCTCAGGACTTGTCTTTGACTTAAAGGTGACCCTTTAAAGGTTATCCTCAACGTAATTGTAAACAGTCTGCCAATTGTGGTAATCTCTGGAGGCACTTTTATATGTCTCCAAACCAGTGAGATATATCTAGCTGGGATTATAGAAAAGACTATTTCAATGGGATTCAGAATTGGAGGCAGGGAGGTGTGTTTCCAGATGTTAATGAACTAAAGATTGAGATGTTCTTGGTAGGTTTGCCTGTGGTTAGGGATATAGGGACTTATAATTCAGTAACAATTGGAGAACCCATATATTCTCTACCTTCAGGCTAGGATTTGTCTGGGCTCATTTTTTTATAAAGATATCTATTACTTCTCTTCATTAATTATACAGTATGTTAAAAGTGAATGAAGATCAAATCAAAAGGATGTTTTAGGAAGAGACTATGTAAGTTTAATTTACAGTTGTATCCTCATTGTGTTCTGCAATTTCAGTTGCTCTTGTGGCATTGTATCCTGCTTCACTATAAATTTACTAGTGGTGCTATTAATACATTATTATTTGAACTCTAAGCTGCAAGAAGGGAAGTTATTTTTTTGTGTGTGTTAAAAATCCTGGTTTGAGCCCCACTTCCCCTGAAACCCCTCCAGTTCAGGATGGTTCTGTTATTAAAGATATCTGAACTACACTTTACACCTTTAGATTAGCCTACTAAAAGTCTATGTATTTATATCACTAGCCAGAATCTCTTTTGGAATTGCATCTCTAGGTCCAATTTTCACTAGCTCAGAAAAAGGACCTGTATATTTTTGAAAGCATCCTGCATAAAGTGGAGGATGCTTATTTATTCTTAGAGTTACCATCTTTCTAAAACCTTAATGTCTGTGCTGTCAAAGTTGGTTCTTCCTCCAAATGCCTTCTCTGATGCTCAGTGGGTGTGAGTTGCATTAATAGCTTCCCAGAATAGAGTTAATGTTTGTAAGTTTCCACTGTTGTATGCCTACAGCTAATCATGGAACCTAGCAGATGGTGCTTATGTGTTTCCTAATGCAATGACTTGTATCTGTGCAGTTGTCATAACTAAATAATGGCTCCCTCCACCCACTCATGGAACAACAGTCCAGAGATGTAATTCTGAAGAAAGTGAAAATGAATATTTCTTGTGCTTCTCCTAGGAACCTAACACACTGAAGATGTATCCCATATAAATGAACAGAATCTCATCTCTTTCTCAACTCTTTGCGTCCTAGGTTAAATGGAACAAATGCATGCAATCTACAACATCCAGCAAGCATTTTATAGATGGAAGAACTGGATACAGGTGGCATGTTGGCTACTTCTGTGGAAAGAAAAGGAATTGGGCACTTGGCTTCTTTGAAGTTCTCAAGGGAAAATGGATTTCTTTAATACTTTTTCAAGGGCAGGGTTCCTTCTAGTGCTGATGATAGATCCCTATGTGAAAAAAGTTCCTGGGTGAATCCTCTTGATGTGTTCCCTTTAGGATTTGAGAAACCATGGAGGTTACAAACTGGAAAGGTGAGAGTATAATGAAAGGCCAGATACTCATACCCCTTAACCACCTTTTACAGGTAATCCTCGACTTACAACAGTTTGTTTAGTGACTGTTCGAACTTAAAATGTGTTGTGATTCCTCGCCAGCCAGTGGACCCGGCAGTTGAGTCAGAGGAATCAGAGGAGGAGGAGGAGGAGGGGCCTGGAGTGACATCAGAGTCAGAGGAAGGCTCTGAGGAGCTCCAAGGCTTACAGTCTGACGAGGAGCCTGGCCCCTCTACTCGTGCTCAGGCTGAGACACAGCTGTGCTGGGAGTCTGAGTTGGACAGTGACGAAGAACAGCTGGGACAAATCCCGGATGCATGAAAGTGCAGGTAAGAGAAGTGAGTAGGACAGAGGAATGCAATGGGGCAGCTCCAAAGGCAAAGGAGAAGGCATTAGGAAGCCACGCCTTGGCTGCATAATAAAAGGGAAGGTGTGGGAGGTGCTGGTTGCCGAAAGCAACCGTTCGTGTTGAGGATGGAGTTTCCATGAACTCTGTTTGTTTGTCTTGGACATTAACTCAGGTCTGTGAATAATAAAAGATGATTGGTTTTTTCCTGCGGTTCCAGCCTGCTTGTTGGAAGCGGGATTTCTCCTTATGCGATTAACAAGGACTCACGTAGGCTGGGACAGAACAAAATGGTACTGAAAAAAATGACTTGTGACCGTTTTTCACACATACAACTGTTGCAGCATCCCCATGGTCATGAGATCAAAATACAAACGCTTGTCAACTGACTCATATTTATGACGGTTGCAAGTGTCCTGGAGTCACGTCATGACCTTTTGCGAACCTTCTGGCAAGCAAAGTCAATGGGGAGGCCTGATTCACTTAACAGCTGTGTTATTAACTTAACAACTGCAGTGATTCACTTAACAACTGTGGCAAGAAAGGTCATGAAATGGGGCAAAAATAATGGTGTCATTGAGCCACAGAAATTCTGGGCTCAGTTGTAGTTGCAGTTGAGGACTAGGTGCCATCTTGCAAGTTCAAGGAACGCCATATTCTACTCATGAGGATTTCCCCATAAATAATTTACCAGTACAAATTATTCTTCATCAAATCAGATGAGAACTTCTAAAAAAAAATACATAAGAAATTTTTTTATCTGGCCTTAATATGTAGCCACAAATACCAAGTCTTGAGCCCAAAGAAAGGTTGGTTGACCAATTTATAGATCAAGAGTAGCAACCTCAAAATCCACTGAATGTTTCCCAGTGTAATGCCTGCAGTCTCTTCTGTTTGCCCAAAGTGGTTGGGAGAGCACAACTTTGTGACAGCAAGACTTTGCATAACACTGGTTGTAAATCTTAAAATCCAATCGCCTGATGTTTAGCATCATAAAATATGCCATGGAAGCAAGAAAGCAGTGACCTGGTAAATCTGAAATATCGTACAGTATATCAATCCGCTAAAAAGCTTAGTTTACAATCAAGGTTTTCCTCCATCTCTCCCCTCCTTCCCATTAAAAAATTTTTAAGCAATATGAAAACATTTTAAATAGATGAATATCGTAAAAGAAAACCTGGTGTAAGTCGCTGCTTCTTGGGGCCCAGACCAGAAGAATAGCCTTATGTTCACGTTTTGGGATACAATCATTTCCCAAAGTTGAAGCACAATATAGATTTTGTACAGAGGAATCCATGAGGCGAGAGCATCATCTTATATTTCATTATACCCTGAATAAAGAATTTTTGGTGACAGGAAGCAGTCACACTCCAATCAATCAGAGGAGTTTAACTTTGATTCTCAAATTAAAATATTTGGGCTTTTTTTTTTCCCCTGAGATACAATTAGTCACCTTCAGTGGAATTTTGGATTCAGAAAAGAACCTAAATAATTTGGGTGGGCGTAAGAAGTGAAATCCTCTTTCTTCATCCTAGTTTACCTTACTTTAAAGCAGGGGTTCTCAAACTTTTTAATGCCGCGACCCCCAACCAATCATAAGTTGAGGACTACTCAACCGGTTGTAAGTCGAGGACTACTCAACTGGTGCAGCACCGTTTGCAGAATGGGACTTTTGGCGGGCTCAGCAGGGCAGAGACAGCCTGGACAATTCCTATTGGTTTTTGAAAGCCAATAGAATTAGACTCTATTCAAGAGAGTCTATTCTATTGGCTTTCAAAAGCCAATAGAATAAAAGGGAGTAGCACAGCTAAGGAAAGGGGGAAAAAATGGCGGACTGCGTTGTTTGGCGACCCCTGTGAAATGGTCGTTTGACCCCAAATGGGGTCCCGACCCACAGGTTGAGAACCCCTGCTTTAAAGTAACTTTTATCAAACTCTCTTTTTTTGGGGGGGGGGAATGGGGAGGCACATAATCTAGAAAGGACAATTTGAGAAGATAAGATAAAGAAAGGATGGCTTTCACTTTTCATCTGCAGATCTCTAAAATGAACCCTATTTCAGATTTACAAATCAGGGACATATATGTATTTATTTAGCCTCTGTGTGGCTGGTTTGGCTTAAACCTTAAACTCAGCAGGGCTGTGAAATATCTCCCCCCTCCTTCCCTAATTTAGACTGTTTCCCACGTGGTAATTGCAGCTATTACTCAATAACTTGAGGATGTATAACTGCTATCATGGGTCGTTTATCACTTGAACATTGTCTCTCACCCCATTAGGCAATTACCAAACAATAGGATACAAGCTGGAACAAGATTAGCTCTTATTTAAATTGAACCTGTTCTGACATATATTAAACTTTCTTTCCTGATATTCCTTATAATCTAGAGGGGTTTTTTTTTTCATCTTTCCTTCTTTCCTCTGAATCCTTTTAAGTTGTTAACATTCGATTTGAACAAGAGAGTGAGAATACACTCTGCCTTCAGCTCTATTTTTCCAGCGCTGGCAGAAATAAAGGTAAGTTTTCTTCTTTCAGGAAATTTAAAATAAGGTTAGGGCATTTTGAGTAATTACAGCCTAGATGGCCATCTCGAAGCAGAGACAGAAGTCACAAGGAAGGCACTGATTTAACCCAACATTAAATCACTAGGAGTGGAAGAGTAACCTCCTAGCCATCCTCAAAGTAGTCTTGGCTTTTTCAAAATGCGTCTTCTAAATGATTCTTTTTTTTTCTTTTTTGATCAAGAAGTTTAAAATTTATTTTTGCAGCATGAGGAGGAAGCCAATGGGACTTTCTTTCCAGTGTAAGACTGTTAAGTGATGCCTCAATTTGGGAATTGTGGAATATGATGTCTACTTTCTCCATAGCAAATGTGGTCGACCAACTACAATCCTCTCTCTTTGCTACATGGTTAATTTTGTCTAACCTCAATCCTACGGGCAAGGACTTGAAGGGATTACCCATCTTCTTCCGCACTAGAATGTAGACCGGATGTAAGCAGCAAGGGCTCCACAGAAAGAATGGTATGCCTACGTTTTTGTAACACACTTCACATAAACCCTAGGCTAAAAATGGACATGTTATCGGGAGCCTAGCCTAGTTTTTTTTTTGTTGGTTTAGTTTTCTTGTTTATTCATTTATTCAAAATGTTTACTTCTCACCTTTCCTTTGTGAGATCAATATGGTTGACAGCATCACTGAAAATATCAACTTAACGTGATTAAATACATGCGACGATGACTTGGATCATGTAATGAAACCACTGGTAAAATTCTAAAGCAGCAAAGGGGAAGGGAGATTTTGCTTTTAAATTTAAAAATGACCAAAGATAATCCAGCCCCCACATTTTAGTTCATTTCCAAAAGGGAGCAATGGTCTAGTTTTCCTCCCATCCTACAAATTAATAAATTAATAAATTTTATTTGGCCATCCCTCACAAACCTACGACAAACTCTTCCTCTCCTTTCTCTTCAGTGTCTGTTTTTGTCTCCCTCCCCCCAAACACACTTGAAACACATTTGAATGCACTGAAGATCAAAACTGCAACTCCTAGCTAGCCAGCGTTTTCTTATCTGCAAAAGACCTTGCCTGAAAAGAGAGAATAGAATAGCATAGCATAGCATAGCATAGCATAGCATAGCATAGCATAGCATAGCATAGCATAGCAAAGCATAGCATAGCATAGCATAGAGCAGAACAGAATAGAATAGAATAGAATAGAATAGAATAGAATAGAATAGAATAGAATAGAATAGAATAGAATAGAATAGACAGATTGGAGAATGGAATGGAATGGAATGGAATGGAATAGAATAGAATAGAATAGTGTTATGGAGTAAGAGTAGAGTGGACTGGAGTGGACTGGAGTGGACTGGAATAGAATAGAATAGAATAGAATAGAATAGAATAGAAAATATGGAATGGAATGGAATGGAATAGAATAGAATAGAATAGAATAGAATAGAACTGGAAGTGACCTTGAAAGTCTTCTAGTCCAGCCCCCTGCTCAGGCAGGAGAACCTATACCATCTCAAACAAGTGACTTTCTAGCCTCTTCTTAAAAACCTCCAGTGATGGAGTGCCCACGATTTCTGGAGGCAAGCTGTTCCACTGGTTAATTGTCCTCACTGTCAGGAAGTTTCTCCTTAATTCTAGGTTGCTTCTCTCTTTGACCAGTTTCCATTCATTTTTTTACTTATCCTGCCCTCTGGTGCTTTGGTGAACAACCTGGCTCCCTCTACCTTGTGGCAGCCCCTCAGATACTGGAACACTGCTATCATGTCTCCCCTATTTCTCCTTTTCTTTAGACTAGCCAAATCCAAGTCCTGCAGCCATTCTTCGTATGTTTTAGTCTCCAGACTTTTGATCATCTTAGTTGCTCTTTTCTGATTTTTTTCCAAACTCTCAACATCTTTTTTGTGATATGGTGGCCAAAATTGGCTGCAGTATTCCAGGTGTGAGGATTGCAATAGACAGAGACTTGGGCTGGTTTTACATTTGTAAAGAAATGTGTGGAATCCAGTTTAGGGTCCTCTCCAAGTTGGGTAGTTCTTGAAAGAGAATAAGGCATGATGGAAAAACTTCTCGACTTCAGTCACCGAGAGTGTCTGTGACATCTTTTGCTCTTCCTGATGAGTTGAATGAGAAAGTTAAAAGAGGAAGCCTTCTCTGTTCTGGGCACCTGACTGTGTGATAATGCTAGTCCACGGTGGCAGCTGGTGAGTGGCGCAGTTCTCTGTGACAAGTTGTATGCACGTGGGGTGTGTGTGTGCAGGTATACCTCACATACATACATCACCCTGTTTGAAGTTTGTCACTTCATGTGTGTGGCTTTAAAGCGTGGCGATGTTGCCCCTAAATCAGATTTAACAAGGGATGATACAGAGGATGCTGGGAAGGATTCTGTAGATTATTTATTAATTGATTTATATCCTGTCTTTATTATTTTTATCAACAAGTCAAGGTAGTCCTCAATTTACAAAAGTTCATTTAGCGACCAAATTTACAACAGCACTGAAAAAAGTGACTTATGGCTTTTTTCATACTTATGACTATTGCAGCATCCTCATGAATATGTGATCGGAATTCAGACGCTTGGCAATTGATTCATATTTATGACGGTTGCAGCGTCCCGGGAGTCATGTGATCAGTTTTTGAGACTTTCTGACAAGCCAACTCAGTGCGGAAGCTAGATTCACTTTACTGTGTTACTGACTTAACGAACTTCAGTGATTTCATTTAAGAACTGTGGCAAGGAAGTTTGTAAAATGGGTCAAAATTCACTTAACAACCGTCTTGCTCAGCAACAGATGTGGTTGCAAGTCGAGGACTCCCTGTACACACAATACACCTTCCCCCTTTTATTTTCTCCACAATAACCTTGTGAGGCGAGTTGGGCTGAGAGAGAGTGACAGGCCCAAAGTCACCCAGCTAGCACTCAAACCTAAGGCAGGACTAGAATTCACCGTCTCCTGGTTTCTAACCTGGTGTCTTAACTACTAGACCAGGGGTAGGCAACCGTGGCTCTTTTATGACTCGTGGACTTCAACTCCCAGAATTCCTGAGCCAGCCATCCTGAGGGGAACGGGAGAGTTTCCAAGCTGAGCCATGCTGGCTCAGGAATTCTGGGAGTTGAAGTCCAAGTCATAAAGCGGCCTAGGCCTAGGCCAGAGATAGGTAAGCTTGGCTCTTTTATGACTCGTGGACTTCAACTCCCAGAATTCCTGAGCCAGCCATCCTGAGGGGAACGGGAGAGTTTCCAAGCTGAGCCATGCTGGCTCAGGAATTCTGGGAGTTGAAGTCCAAGTCATAAAGCGGCCTAGGCCTAGGCCAGAGATAGGTAAGCTTGGCTCTTTTATGACTCGTGGACTTCAACTCCCAGAATTCCTGAGCCAGCCATGCTGAGGAGAAAGGGAGAGGTTTCCATGCTTAGCTGGCTCAGGAATTCTGGGAGTTGAAGTCCAGGAGTCATAAAAGAGCCAAGGTTGCCTACCCCTGTACTAGACAAAATTGTCTCTTTGGTTGTTTTTGCAATAGGTTCCTATGGGAGAAGATATTCTTTCAAATAACCAAAACATAAGAATGAGGTTGGAGAAAGTTTTACCTTTTCAAAGATCACTTACAAGACTGAAATTCTTTGAGCGCAAAGAGGTTCTTTTGAGCCCAATCTATGAGCATGAATATGTTCCAGATCTCTGGCAGAGAATTTTCTTCTAAAAACATCACAAGCAACAATAGTTTATTTTTTAAAAAGGTTAAAAATGTCCTGCAAAAAATAAATCATTAGATTCTTTTTTTGTTTGTGTGGCGGTGTTGGTGTTGGTGACTCTTTTTCCAGACGTGTGTGTTACCATAAATATGCAGTGACGTGCTCTTCTTTACCATTTTATACCTTCTCTAGCAGGCTGTGTAATCTGTTTACAAAGAACATGAATCAGACTGGTAAAAAATAATTGGGGTGCATGTGTATTATAGTAAAGCTGTCAAAAAGTTCTTCTGGTAATGAAAAGCTTTGTTGTTATGACAATTGCATTATCTATTTCCACTCTTGAAGGTGCTTGCGGCGTTCCGTGCGATCGGCAAAAAAAAAAAAAAAAAAATCAAAAAACTCCCAGCAGGAATAATTAAAACAAATGGCAAATGAAGGGGAAGAAGGGAACATCTGCAAAGACAGATCTCTGACAGAAAGCTTTAAAGCCACACGTGTGAAGTGACAAACTTCAAACAGGATGATGTATGTATGTGATGTATACCTGCACTCCCCCCCCCCCTTTGCACAAAGGACTCGTCACAGAGGACTTCGCCATTCAACAGCTGCCACCACGGACTAACACTATCACACAGTCAGGTCCCACACAGTACAGAGGAGGCTTCTTCTTTCCTCTTTCTCATTTAATCCATCAGGAAGGGCACAAGATGCCACAGACACTTTTGGTGACTGAAGCTGGAGAACTTTTTCATCATGCCTTATTCTCTTTCAAGAACTACCCATGCTGTTTTTATCACAAGAAGTCCTGCAAAAAAAAAAAAAAAAGCACAGCGGGAAATGGGGGAATCGAGACCCCTGCAGGATAGCTCTGCCTTCCGGACAGACCTTTGGAGTGGAAATGCAGGGATAGGTTTGGAGAAGAACAAGGCATGATGGGATCGGTGTCAGGCCCTAATTGGCCATGGGAGGTGATATGGAAGCTGCAGCTGGTACAAAGCATCGTGTGTCCATGAGTGGCATACAAGATCACTCGTGGGTTGCTATATTTATCAAACAGGATACCATTTAGGTCCTGGGCACAATTAGACAAAAAGCAGACAATTGTTCCTGCTAAGAAAATGGTCTTTAGGATTGGAAAGCACTTACCAAATGGAAGGATACCTATTTTTCTACACCTTTGCCATGTTTAGCTATGGAATGATAATAGCTATGCATTTATAACAGAATAACAGAGTCGTAAGGGACCTTGGGAGGTCTTCTAGTTCCTGCTCAAGCAGGAAACCCTATACCAGGGGTAGTCAATATTGGCTCTTTTATGACTCGTGGACTTCAACTCCCAGAATTCCTGAGACAGCATGGCTCAGCTTGGAAACCTCTCCCTTCCCCCTCAGCATGGCTGGCTCAGGAATTCTGGGAGTTGAAGTCCACGAGTCATAAAAGAGCCAAGGTGGCCTACCCCTGCCCTATACCATTTCAGCCATTTGTCTTTGTGTTAATTTTTCCCTAGATGCATTGGGGTCATAACCCCCAGAATATCTCAATCAATATACATTCCAGAATTTGCAATTCTCAATATTTCTACAGCAGGATTGGTTTTTTTTTCAAACTGTCACTGGGGGTTTGTGAGAGACTAAACTCACTTCTGCCAAGTTCACCTAAACTCAGCCAACAGCATCCATAAAAAATGTTTTAAGCCTTTGAGGGGGGGGAAGGTATCTCCATGTTCTGCCGCCATGCTTTGTGTCTTGATTGGGGGTTCTAGAAATTTTGAAAACTTCCTTGCTAATACAGTTAAGCAGGTCAACTAGAGATGATCAGTGGAGGTAGGAAAAGTGATTGTAACTTCAAGTTCAATTTCTATCTTCTTTTGGGACTTCCTCCCCCCCTCCTCACTCTCAATTCCTGATGCTTTTTTTTGGCTTATGACTTAATATGCAGTACAGCGTACATTAATGATACCATGGGCTCTTTTAGACAAGAGTCTCTATCCCTGTAAGGATCAGGATGGGTGTTCTGGAACTCTTATGAGATGGTAATCTTCAAATATGTGAAGGGCTGTCACACATAAAAGAGACAGGACTTATTCTTCTGTTGCCTAGAAGACAGAGCCACAACCAAGCGTTACACCTAGAAGGAATAAGGTACAACAGGAGGACTTTTTGTACTAGAAATCATCAAACAGAGGTGGATGTTCATTGGTCACTCTGCTGCAGTGTTCTCAAGGTTGGCCACTTTATGATGTGTGGACTTCAACTCCCAGAATTCCTCAGCCAGCATGCTGGCTGAGGAATTCTGGGAGTTGAAGTCTACACGTTTGAAGTCAACTGCAAACTGATTGAAACTACAATTTTTACTACACAGTTGAAGTCTACAGATCATAAAAATCAGCAAGGTTGAGAATCAAGTGGATTCTATACTGCGCTACAGACTGAATTAGATGACTACCTTCGATCTAGCTCTGTGGCTCTTTGCTTACATTTCAATGTCTGTGGAGAGTCTCAGACATCCAGGTCATAGTTATCCCAAAGGTGCTTTTTCAACAAACCATCAGGACAAGATTCAGCAGTCCATCTGCATTTAAAAGACAAAGGCCACTCTTTTGAAGATAGCAAAGTCCACATTTTGGACAGAGAGGACTGCTGGTTTGAAAGACTGATCAAAGAGGCCCTACGTCAAAATTGAACAGCCCTCTCTCAACAGGGGGAGGGATACGATATCATCTATCTTCGGTCTTCAACACAGTCCTTTCAGCAGTTCCAAGAAAGCTCCACACCCATTTGCACTACTCAGGAGACCCTGACAAACCTCTAGGTCAGGGGTCTTCAAACTTGGCCTTTTTATGACTTGTGGACTTCAACTCCCAGAATTCTGGGAGTTGAAGTCCACAAGTCATAAAAGGGCCAAGTTTGAAGACCCTTGGTATAGGGTTTCACCTGCGCAGGGGGTTGGACTAGAAGACCTTCATGGTACCCTTCCAACTCTGATATTCTGTTGTTTGCAGTAGTCTTGTGGCCATGTGTGATGACAATTGTGCTGAAAACCAGCACTTACTTCAGCAAAACCATGCCCATAACAAACCACTGGTTTGCTTAAGGACCACAGCATTTGCTTAATGACTGCGGCACTCACTCAAAAACCACGGAATTCATTTTACAACTGCTGCAAAGATTGGTCATAATGTCATAAAACCAAGTTGGTCAGATGACTGACCCATTTTACGACCTACAGCCATAATGAGCAGGCTCCATTGCAGTTATAACTTGAGGACTCTGCTCCATGAGTGAATCCTGGCATTTCTGAATGAGCAGTTAATTCGAAGCTCAGCTCTTCTGATTCAGTCAAGATTAGCGCTCATGGAGAACTGACAAGTGCCCAATGACTGCCTACGATCAATAAATTTGCACTGCATCTTATTAGTCAGATTTATTGCAAGAGAAAAGGGTTTAGGTTAGAATACTTAGAACTCGATATATGTACTTTAACCCTTATTTATTATTGAGAATGTTAAAGACCTTTTGGGTGCCTCTGATCTTCTTCCCAATTGCCCCTTGATACAGCAGAGGTGCTGTTACTCATTTGTCTGATAGGAAGAAAGGAATTTACATCTCCTGTAATCTTGCAATATTTTGCAAATATTCATCCCCCATTCCCAGGCTCCCGAGTTGTCCATTGAAGCCAAACAGCCCCGATTCTTTCAAATCAATAGCTGAGCATGAACCATAATCCAGATATCACTCAGCTAGTATTCTCCAATATTTCAGGGAATATTGAACTGTAAGTATCCCAAAAATGCTTATTCACGAGGCAACTGGACTTATTTGTTTTTCTTTGCAGATGTTTCGCTTGGCACCCAAGAAGTTTTTCCAGCTCTGACTGAATGGTGGGGAATGGAAGGATTTATACTCCTTGCAGACAGCTGGTCATTTGCATTCTTTCAGAGAATCGTTGAGACCACCTAGAGCAGGGGTCTTCAAAATTGGCTCTTTTATGACTTGTGGGCTTCAACTCCCAGAATTCCTCAGCTAACCGGTTGAAGTCCACAAGTCATAAAAGGGCCAAGTTTGAAGACCCCTGCCCTATACTGTTTCAGACAAATTGTTTGTCTAAACTCTTTTTGCAGCTGTGTTTCAAGAGCCTGAAGTGAGTCATGTCACCAGGGGATGGGTGGGACTTCGGATCCAGGTCCTAAGTCCCCTGCTTCAAGAATATTGCAACTTTAAACAGTCACTCTTTTTTACATCAAGAACTACCCATATTTTGCATGCAGATGATGCCATGTTCATTGCCCATTCTATCCAGTGAGTTCTAGAAAAGACTTCTCTGTAACTGTACAGAACTGCCGTAGAGAGACAGTATCTAGATAGTTAGACGGCTGTCTAACTTCACATAAGATAGCTTATTGTGGCTCTTTAATATTTACCTTAAGAGGATTGCTCGGGCATTTTCCCCTAGACCGCATCCGATTGAGAAGAAGAGGAGAGGGATAAGCAAGTAGAAAGATGGAGGAGAGAGGGAGGAGAGGAGGAGAGTGAGAAAGAAAAAGGAAGGGGGAAGTGAAGAGATGAGAGGGGGATGCGGCTTGGGGGGAAATGGGTGAGCAATGCCGGAATTTGTGTGTTGTATTTTAACTTGTTATGTATCTGAATTTTTTTTCTTATGATTGTAATGAAAATAAAATAATAAAATTTAAAAAAAAGATAAAAAAATATTTACCTTAAGTGTACAGGTAGTCCTTAACTTATGGCCACAACTGAGTCCAAATTTTTTTCAGTGCAGTTGTAACTTCGAACCAACCAACGGTTATAAATCAAGGACTCCTGGTATTTCAGTAGCTACATATTAATGAGTAAAATACAACATTGGACACAAGGTGGTGCTGCAACAGTGTTTGCCAGGCAAGTAAATAATCGAGCTGGTAAGAGAGAGGAGAGAAAGGAAGAGCCAGAGAGAAAGTTATTTTATAATCATGTGCTGTTGAGCTCAAATTAATAGATGGTTTTAGATTTTAGCACTCTTGTCCAAAGTAGAGATCATCAAGAACTACTTATGAAGACATCTGCGTCCTTAGCCAGACATTTCCCATCATTACACCCCATTGCTGAGAAACAGAGACAGATATTGGAAAAGAGAGATAAAGTACAGTAGCAAAGAACCTAAAAAAAGAACCGCAGGAAATAGACGTTGTTAGAAATGGTGTTCACAATTCATGGAGGTCCGTTTGCAAAGAGATGTGCCCTGACAATTCCTAGGACACAAACCCAAAAGATTAGCCCATTTTGCTGGCTAACAGGTCCCACTGTATAGAATCAGCAATTGGCTGGAAATCAAAATAATTTACTGGAATAGCCACAAGCAGTCGGAATCATCAGAACAGCTGTGTGATGATCCTGAGGTGTTTATTGTTTTAAAAGCATGGATAGCCTGTTTTCCTGTCGGAAAGTACGGAAAACGGCTAAGTGTAATCTTGAGCAGGGTGAATGGCTCAAAGAATGATGAAATTCACTCCCCGGGCGGTAAGCTTGACTGGAAAAGCTTAAAAGTCCAACGCAAACCACTGTTATTTGGTAGCCAAGAAAAAAAATCACATGCATCCTTTCCAACTTCAGAAATGTCCCAGCTGAATCTCAAGCTGGATTTGAAAATGGGAGATTGGATTGTTGGAAGTGAACATTTCACACGGAGATCCCGAGTATGGGTAGTCTTCGACTTACAACAGTTCATTTAGTGACCGTTCAAAGTTACAACAGCACTGAAAAAAAATGACCATTTTTGACACAACCGTTGCAGCACCCCCTCGGTCACGTGATCAATATTCAGACGCTTGGCAACTGACATGCATTTATGACGGTTGCAATGTCCTGGGGTCACGTGATCACCTTTTGCGACCTTCTGACAAGCCAAGTCAATGGGGAAGCCTGATTCACTTAACAACCCGTGTTACTAATTTAACAATTGCAATGATTCTCTTATCAACCGTGGCAAGAAACGAGGCAGAATTCACTGTCCTGCTTAGCAACAGAAACGTTTGGCTCAGTTACGGTGATAAGTCGAGGACTACCTGTACAGCTTTCTCATATTATATCCCCTCTCCAATATCCGTGCATGCACATGTG
Source organism: Crotalus tigris (assembly GCF_016545835.1). NCBI lineage: Eukaryota > Metazoa > Chordata > Lepidosauria > Squamata > Viperidae > Crotalus > Crotalus tigris. The sequence continues at coordinate 267,481 of NW_024100482.1, forward strand.
GACAAGCGCATGCACACACACTGGTTTTCCTCTGCAAATGCAAGAGCTTCAGCTCTGATTATCTAATCTCCCGGGAATCACATCCACCAGCGTTCCAGAGGCACTACTAGGATCTCCTTCGTTCTCTCCCTTGTAACTGCATTAAAGACAGTTTGTATTCCAAAGGTTAACACTGTTGTGAAACGCTCCAGACTCTGACAGCCTGCTAAGAGGTCTGACAGAGCTCTAAATGGGTGTGTGTTTGCTCCTTGCAACTCCCTCTCCTTATACTCCCATAGGTGTGAGTCAATCTGGAGTGTCTGAAGAGAAGAAAGAACACTTAAGAAGCCAATTAAGAGAGAAAAGCTGGTTGTTTTTTTCTTTTTCATGAAATCTTTGCTTTACGCCCCAACTGTTTTGTCCCCTTCTCTTCCCCCGGTTACCACCACACCACCATCACGCTCAGCCTGTCTCTAATGGCACACTAATTACAGAGCAGAGAGGGTCACGGTTTGGCTTTTCAGGTGAACGTTTAATAAAGTTTTCAGGCCAAAATCACGCTTTGTCATCTCAAGATCACGTGAAGTGTTAATACCACTCTACAATGCCTTGGTAAGGCCACACTTGGAATACTGCATCCAGTTTTGGTCACCACGATATACAAAGGATGTTGAGACTCTAGAAAGAGTGCAGAGAAGAGCAACAAAGATGATCAGGGGACTGGAAGCTAAAACATACAAGGAATGGTTGCTGGAATTGGGTATGTCTAGTTTAATGAAGACAAGGACAAGGGGGGATATGATAGCAGTATTCCAATATCTCAGGGGCTGCCATAAAGAAGAGGGAATTAAGCTATTTTCCAAAGCACCTGAAGGCAGGACAAGAAGCAACCGGTGGAAACTAATCAAGGAGAGAAGCAACCTAGAACTAAGGAGAAACTTCCTGACAGTGAGAACAATTAATCAGTGGAACAGCTTGCCTCCAGAAGCAGTAAATGCTCCAACACTGGAAGTTTTTAAGAAGAGACTGGACAGCCATTTGTCTAAAATGGTATAGGGTTTCCTGCCTAAGAAGAAGAAGGAGAAGGAGAAGAGGAAGAGGAAGAAGAAGAAGAAGAATTTATTTTGAAAATATGAAGCAGAAATGTATATTTGAAAGGTCCTGTTGAAGGGTTGACAGATCCTCATAAGAATGCCAGTGTTGGTTGGTTTGGTCCAAGATAGCAAAATAAATAAATAAATAAATAAAACAGGTACTATTCACTGATTTTCAAATCATATTTTTCTGAAGAAGCTATACTTAGCTGAACTTACGCCACACACCAAACTCACACTCGTCATTTTAAACCCACAAACCAAACCGCTGTGATTTCTAAACATTCCTTCACATTTTGGTGTCATTTATGACTGTATTCAATAAAACATGATTAAAAATAACAGGTTGCCAAGCAGTATACAATCCATAACCCAGAACTTACATAAAATTTCTAGTCCCTTCAAAACACCCCATGATTTTGTTATCAAAAACCCAGCAGCAAAGCTTCAAACTTGGAGGGCATAACTTTCCGGGGTTTTTTTTTCCTGAAGAAATAACAAACAAAAAATGTGTTAAGGCTCAGGTAAGCATGATATAACATATATGGCAGATGTCCTTGCATGATTCCACATACCCCAATAGCCCTCAAAGTCAGGGAAAAAAAGATAATATCCTAGTAACAGATTCATCCAGGGTTGTTGCCATGCCTTCCAGCTCACCTTTAATCTAATCCAGGTTACAAGGAAAAGGAACATTTCAAATCCACTGAAAAATACATTTCACCTGCCAGGCTGATATGATGGCATGGGCCACTGCAGCCATTTTAGGCTTCTCAGAGGTTTGCTAATACTTTTGATCATCTTTTCTCCGTCTCCACCATCTCATGAGCAATCTGTCACCCTTATAAACCCATAGTCATATGCATACTGATGCCTATCATCAAATTTATGGACAGTGTGTAGAATCTAAAAAATGTGTTGCTCCTCTTTTTGTGACAAGAAGGAAGGACCTGCGGAGAACATTAGAAGCTCTGAATGTGGAGATTCTCACTCATCCAGGTCATAGGTGCTTTTTTTTCAAAAGGCGACTGGACTTTTGTTTTTTTCCTTGAGAAAGAAGAACAAAATGTTTCATTTCTCATCCAAGAAGCTTGAGATGACAGGTATGGACAGTTGAATCTAACCTTCCATCCCCTCCCACCATCACAGCTGACGAAGCTTCTGGGATGAGAGACGAAACGTTTTGTTCTTCCTCAAGGAAAAAAAAACAAAAGTCCAGTTGCCTTTTGAAAAAAGCACCTTTGAGACAATTAGGAGTTTTGTGAGTAATACACTCTGCAACTGGCAACTTTGAAGAGAGGAAAGTAAAAAGGTTTTTTGCCTAATTGGTCAACTCCTGGCCAGCTGTACTGGAGCCTTCGCTGGTTGAAAGCTCTGCCTGTGCACTCAGATCTAAAAGTATTTTTACTCTGTAGAAAATGAGGACCAAGTACAGGTAGCCTTTGATTTACAAACATTCATCCGGTGACTGAAATTACAGCAGCACTGAAAAAAGTGACATGACCATTTTTCATACTTATGACCACTGCAGCATACCCCCCCAGTCATGTGATCAAAATTTGGATGCTTGGCAACTGGTTCATATTTGTGACGGTTGCAGTCATGTGACAGGGTCTTGTGATCACCTTTTGCAAACTTCTGACGAGCAAAGTCAATGGGGAAGCCAGATTCACTTAACAGCCGTGTTACTAACTTAACAACTGCAGTGATTTGCTTAATAATCATGACAAGAATGGTCATAAAATGGGGCAAAACACATCCAACACATGTCTCGTTTAGCAACAGAAACGTTGGGTTCAGTTGTGGTCCTAAGTTAACGACTACCTGTAGGAAAATCACATTTTTTAAAAATAAAATAAAATAAAATATACATTGGAAATAACCTGTAAATGGCATGGTGGAACAGAGTTCTAAGTTACCTTCTCTAGAATTCATTCTGTGGTTATCATATTCTCTTTACAATTCTTCCTCCAAAACATGCAACTTCTACAATTTTTATATTATAAATAAATCCCTCCTCTAGTTGATGATGGACACGCTTGAACAGCACATATCTGAGTTTTTTTTGTCTTTTGCATCCAGTATTAACCTATATCCGTGGTGGCGAACCTATGGCACGTGTGCCACAGGTGGCACGCAGAGCCCTCTCTGTGGGCACGTGCACCGTCGCCCCAGTCCTAGGCCTTCTTGCAGGAAAAAAAGATCTTGCAAAGTTGGAATTGATTGATTGAACTTTTTAGTCCCAGTCTGCCGTTACCACCGCAGCCACGCCCACCCAATGGGCCACGCCCACCCGGCACCTGACGATACATAAGTGAATTTTGGGTTGCAGTTTGGTCACTCGGTCTCTAAAAGGTTCGCCATCACTGACCTATACTATAAATCATGCATTTTTTTAAAAAAAAAAAATGGAGTGGGATATTTTCAACAAGTTTAGTTTCTGGGTGTTCTGTATTTTAGCTCCGCTCCAAAAATATATTTGCTAATATTCTAAAAGTAAGGAAGAAGGGAGGTAATAACAATGTCACTAACTGCAGGTACACTATTAAACTTCCTATGTGGTGCTAAACCCACAGCTGCTTTTTAAAAACAGATGCTCCCTGGAATAAAGAGAAGTCACATTAACACACAGCACAGGTGGTATCTGTGATAATTCTGCCCCCCCACATGTCTTTGGGGGGGGCTCTTGATGCATATGTTGCTGTTATTTATAGCCCCCTTCTCTGCCTCTCCACTTTATTTAGCACTTGCCTTGATCAAAGCACATAATCATTCTCCTCCCCTGACACAGGCAGATTCCAGGTTTGGGGGGGGAAAAGGTGCTTGACAATGAACTTTGGTAATAGGAGAGGAGATCCCTTACCTCCCACTTATTTGCACTGGCAGTTCGTTAGGTAGATTCTGGACAGACCCATAGAGATATCAGAAGGTGTCTTCCAGGTTTTTAAATTTGGCAGAATGCAGCTAGAGATGCATCACTTTGAGCCGAGAGGGGGGGAAACTTGCAAAGCTTCATGCCAGGGAGAGGACTGGGTGATAACCTGTTCCCTGAAATGGACAATTGGACAACCCTTTGTCTCAAATGGAAAAGGTAGTCCTCAACTTACAACAGTTTGTTCAGTGAAAGTTACAACAGCACCGAGGAAACTGACTTAAGACCATTTTTTCACACTTCAGACTGTTGCAGCGTCCCCACGGTCACCTGATCAAAATTCAGATGCTTGGGAGCTGGTTCATATTTGTGACAGTTGCAGTGACCTGGGATCACGTGATCCCCTTTTGCGACCTTCTGACAAGCAAAGTCAAATGGGGAAGCCGGATTCACTTAACAACCGTGTTACTAACTTAAGAACTGTGGTGATTTGCTAAACAATCTGTGGTAAGAAAGGTTGCAAAATGGGGTAAAATTCACTTAACAACTGTCTCACTTTGCAACAGACATTTTGGGATCAGTTGTGGTTGTAAGTCATGGATTGCCAGGACCAGATGGATTACACCCCAGAGTTCTCAAGGAACTGGCAGATGTGGTATCAGAGCCACTGGACTATATTTTTCAAAGATCCTGGAACACAGGGGAACTACCAGAGGACTGGAAAAGAGCTGATGTAGTTCCCATCCTCAAAAAAGGAAAAGAAATGGATCCAGGAAATTACAGACCTATCAGCCTGACCTCAATACCTGGGAAAATCCTGGAAAAGATAACCAAACAACGAATCAACGAACACCTAGAGGCAAACAAAGTCATTACTAAAAGCCAACATGGGTTTGTCAAAAATAGATCATGCCAGACAAATCTTATTGCATTCTTTGACCAAGTGACAAAATTAGTGGATCAGAGGAATGCTGTGGACATAATTTACTTGGACTTCAGTAAGGCATTTGATAAAGTAGATCACAACCTACTACTTGACAAGATAGAAAAATGTGGGGTAGACAGAACCACCACCAGATGGATCCGTAGCTGGCTGACCGGCCGTACTCAGCGAGTGGTCCTCAATGGAACTGCATCTATATGGAGGGAAGTGTGTAGTGGGGTGCCCCAGGGCTCTGTTCTGGGCCCAGTACTCTTCAACATCTTCATCAACGATTTGGATGAAGGGATAGATGGGGAACTCATCAAATTTGCAGATGACACCAAGCTGGCAGGAATAGCCAACACTCCAGAAGACAGGCTTCAGATACAGAAGGATCTGGACAGACTTGAACACTGGGCACTAACTAACAAAATGAAATTCAATGGTGAAAAAAGCAAGGTTCTACATTTAGGCAAGAAAAACCAAATGCACAAGTACAGCATAGGTGGCACCATGCTCAATAGTAGTAACTGTGAGAGGGACCTCGGAGTCCTAGTAGACAATCACTTAAATATGAGCCAGCAGTGTGCTGCAGCTGCCAAAAAGGCCAACACAGTGCTAGGCTGCATTAACAGAGGGATAGAATCAAGATCACGTGAAGTATTAATACCACTCTTCAATGCCTTGGTAAGGCCACACTTGGAATACTGCATCCAGTTTTGGTCACCACGATGTAAAAAAGATGTTGAGACTCTAGAAAGAGTACAGAGAAGAGCAACAAAGATGATTAGGGGACTGGAGGCTAAAACATATAAGGAACGGTTGCTAGAATTGGGTATGTCTAGTTTAACGAAGAGAAGGACAAGGGGGGACATGATAGCAGTATTCCAATATCTCAGGGGCTGCCATAAAGAAGAGGGAATTAAGCTATTTTCCAAAGCACCTGAAGGCAGGACAAGAAGCAACGGGTGGAAACTAATCAAGGAGAGAAGCAACCTAGAACTAAGGAGAAACTTCCTGACAGTGAGAACAATTAATCAGTGGAACAGCTTGCCTCCAGAAGCAGTAAATGCTCCAACACTGGAAGTTTTTAAGAAGAGACTGGACAGCCACTTGTCCAAAATGGTGTAGAGTTTCCTGCCCGAGCAGGGGGTTGGACTAGATGACCTCCAAGGTCCCTTCCAACTTTACTACTATTACTATTACTATTACTATTTCCTGCTTGAATAGGAGATTGGGCTAGAGGACCTCCAAGGTCCCTTGCAACTTTATTATTCTGTTAAATGCTAATTTCACTTTTTTTTTAAAGAGCATTTCTTGACAGGTGTGTTCTAGACCAGTGTTCCACAACCGCAGCAACTTTAAGAAATGAAGACTTTCAATCTCAGAATTTCACAGTCAACATGAGTTCAGTGCCTTTTCATTTTAGATACTTACTTTTGCCAAAGGGGGAAGACCTGTGAAAGCTCAGATCTTTAGTGCTGGGTTTGCAGGCACCTTTCAGTCCTTCAAAGTAGGCTACATCAAGACATACATTCCATAAGAACTACTGGATCTCAACACTATACAATCTTGAAAGCCTTTCATAGTTTTTTTTCCTCTCCTAATACTAAAGAGAATCAAGATGGGCCAATACTGAGTTTCTTTCTCACCCGCTGCTCTCTTTCAAAGCTATGCTGTTGTTTATTTAATGGCTTTTCAATTGCTTCTTCAATGTTCTTGCTGTACTTCACTCCACTACAAAATACAGTTACCGATACGTTTGGTAGAGTTAGAAGTAAAAGGAAACCAGGCTGTTAAAGAACACAGTGGCTGGACACCATCAAGGCTGACACCAGTATAGAACAACTCAAAGAAGTAGTGCAAGATTGGAAGATGTAGAGAGACCTGGTCCTTAGAATCACCCAAAATTGGACATGATTGAATGGATAACATCATTGCCATCACTACACTGGAGAGTCTGCAAACAGCTTTTCCTTGATTGCAGTATGCCTTCTCCAAGTAGTGAAGATCCAGAACAGGCTTAACTGGATAAAGCCATACTTGCAGATGGTTCAATTTGCCTAAGTCTCAGTTGATTATATCATTCCTACAGGGTGAAAAATTGATGTAGCTGAGATTACAAAGCTACGGTTTGTGCATACCACCCCCTGGAACACTTGAAACCGGATGTCATGAACTGGGAGTGAGATTTTAAGTTTTGGCTCCCACCTCTGTGACATCCTATGGTCTACATAAGAAGAATGGAGAAATATCTGATCCTTGGTTTTCATTCTGATTTTGTTCCGTGCCCTTGGCAGACTTGAAATAAATTGTTGAACGGATGCGCTGCATTGCATCACATTGAATTATAACTTGTCCTCCTGGGAACTTCAAAGTGGTTCTAATATAATTGATTACATTGCTCCTATAAACTTCCTCCAAGGAACTCAGGATTGATCATACAGGTTTTTTTTTTTTACCATCATCTTAACTTCATCTGGATTTTGGGAATAAGTCTCATTGGATTCAGGAGGATTTATTTCCAAATAGCAGAAATAGACTGTAAACCAGCTTGCCTCCTGAATTGTGCATGACAAAAATGCAGTTAGCAATCTATGATACAGGAATGGTAGTCGTATTGGATTACAAGTAGTCCTTGATTTACAACCATTCATTTAGTGACTATTCAAAGTTACAATGGCACTGAGAAAAGTGACTTATGAGTGTTTTTCACACTTAAGATTGTTGCAGCATCCCCAGGGCCACAAGATCAAAATTCACATGCTTGGCAACTGGCTCATATTTTTGACAGTTGCAGTGTCCTGGGGTGTGTGTGTGTGTCATGTGATCACCTTTTGCGACCTTCTGACAAGCAAAGTCAATGGGGAAGCCAGATTCACTTACCAGGAATGTGGTGGTTAGAGTGCAGTATTGCAGGCTGACTTTGCCCACTGCCAGTAGTTCGATCCTGACCGGCTCGAGATTGACTCAGCCTTCCATGAGGACCCAGATTGTTGGGGTGGGGGGGGGGCAATATGCTGATTGTAAACCGCTTAGAGAGTGCTGTAAAAAGCACTATAAAGTGGTATATAAGTCTAAGTGTTATTGCTGTTGCTGACAGCCTTGTTACTAATTTAACAGCCAAGGTGATTCACTTAACAACTGTGATAAGAAAAGTCATAAAGTGGGGCAAAATTCACTTATCAACTGTCTTGTTTAGCAACAGAAATTTTGGGCTCAATTGTGGTCATTAATTGAGGACCTACCTGTATCGCATAGGCTGGTTTTGTGCAAGGAAAACGTGGGACATTTTAAAAGGGAGACTTTCCTGTCCTGTATGATCAGAATGTGGTATGTTCACACTGGAAGTGTGGCATTGATTCAGCTGTTCTAAGAAATGTACACCGATCAGGAAAAGGAGCCAATTCTTCTTCCCGCATGCAAATTCACTGATATTACCAATTGAAAAGGGCAAAGTGTACATAAGAACAAAAAAAATAGCTGAAGAATTTTCTTCTGAGCTCAGAGGCATCATAAAACTTTAGGGAAGGTTATGGCTTTATGTACAGGGGGGAAAAGGGGGTCTCTCCACCACCGCCCCCTCCAATAAGCCTTATAAAGGTCAGCAGTAAAATTAAATAAAATATGATAGGTGCTCAAAATCTGTTAATCAAAGCGATATCTCAGAATTGATAAACTCTTCTTCAGTAAGACTCTTTTCCTACTTGCTTCTCCCACTCCCCATGTGCAGAAGAGCAAAGCAACCTCCCAACGGATTTACTTTTAGGAGTTTTGATCTCAGTGTGAAACTGGGTCTTAACATGATTTATGTTGACAGTGTCGGCTCTCCCTTTCTTCCTTTCCAGATGGAAAATGGCTTCAACTAGGTAATGCCACTGCGAAATAGTACAGGGGAAATTTCATCCCTTGGATGAACTTATTTATGGGGATGGATGTGTGCATGGGGCGCACACAGAGAGAAAAGCACAAAAGGAATCTGGCCCCAGATTAGAAGGCCATTTCTAAAATACAGACCAAGGAAATTAATACTAAACTCTAAAGCCTCCTCCTTCCATTATGTATTCAAGATGTAAAGTGATTAATATTTATATGTTACTTATATGTAAGGGTGTAGGTTAGGAGTAGGCAACCTTGGCTCTTTTATGACGTGTGGACTTCAACTCCCAGAATTCCTGAGCCAGCATGGCTCAGCTTGGAAACCTCTCCCTTTCCCCTCAGCATGGCTGGCTCAGGAATTCTGGGCGTTGAAGTCCACGAGTCATAAAAGAGCCAAGGTTGCCTGCCTCTGGTGTAGGTCTATGTTGTATATAGTATGTTTAAATGTGTGTTATGTATGTGTACACTTTGAGAGCAAGCAACTAAATTTCATTTTTAAAGTGTGCCATTGTGCCCACAATAAAAAATGACAATAAAGCTTATCTATTAAAGGAACTTTAAATCCAAAGTGAAAGTTTGGGCTTTGTTAGTAAATTAATATCTTTATGCTCCAAGCAAGAGATTGGGGTTGGCAATATTCATCTTCCTGGGACCATTTTTTTTTAAAGGGAGGAGTTAAGTTGTCCTAAGCATTACTAAAATTCCAATTACAGATAGTCCTCAACTTACAACAAGGCATTTAGTAACCATTTGAGGTTGCAACATGACTAAAAAAAGTGACTTACAGCCATGTTTTACACTTATAACTTATGGTAAGGTGATCAAAATTTGGATGCTTGGCAACTGGTTCATATTTATGACGGTCGCAATGTCCCGGGGTCATGTGATCACCTTATGCAAACTTCTGAAAAGCAAAACCAATGGGGAAGCCAGATTCACTTAACAACTGTGTTACTAACTAAACAATTGCCATGTTTCACTCAACAAATATAGCAAGGAAGATCATAAAATGGGGCAAAATTCACTTAACAACTTTCCCACTTAGCAACAGAAATTTTGGACTCAGTTGTGGTTGAAAGTCTATATTAAAATTGCATCTACCCGCCAAGCGGGATGGAAAGAGAGAGTATGCTGTGGGTCCCACCTATTATGAATGTACAACTGGTGGGACCACAAAAAAGAGTCTTTTTGGTGGTGACCCCTTCCCTATGGAACATCATTCCTCAGAGGTTCAATTGGATCCTATCTTGTTTCTTTTCCAAAAGGGCCTAAAGATGTGGTTTTGTCAGCAAGATGAGGGATCCTGAACAGAGACGGAGCTGATCAAGATTAATTGTGTTGTTGCTGCAATGGATAGGGTGTGGGGGCTTTTATGTTCAGGATTTTAATGTTGTAAATTACCTGGAGTCACCTGCATAAGAGTTTGGTGGCAATATACATTTGTTTAATGAACAAACAAACATATGATTGAAGGTGGTGGTAATGCCTTTGCCTTTCTAGGTGCTTTTTATAAAATAGATAATAATCCCAGACCTTACCCATAGAAGAATGATTCATGCAAATTATGATTCAGTGTTTGAAAAAAGAATCTGATAGAATAGATCTATACATTCCAGCAGTAAAACCATGACTTAATGCTTGGGCATATCATCTTTTGGGTTTTCCACACACTGTTGTATTTACTGGGCCATTGACTGCAATGAAGAAAAACCAGCGGAGGAAAAAATTACACTGAGAGTGAGAAGCAAAGGGAGGGGAGGGTGATCAGATAACAATGGATCAGAATGTGAAAAGACTCTACAAAAACAGGATTTATTTTCCTTACTGAGCGAGCACCCATCGAAAGCAGGCAAAGCACTGAGAACAATTTGCTTGCAGAAATCTGTTTCCTGGTTCATAAACATATTTTCTCATAGAATTCAAGCAATGATTCCCCAATCCAGCAAACCATCACTTGTACTGTTTCACGGCACTCAAGAACCCAAGGGCTGCGGCTGATGGGAGCAGGAGCATAATACTTCATGCTGTTGGAGTATGTACTTCTTGACTTACAACCGCAATTGGGAATGGAACCTCTGTTGCTAAATGAAACAGTTGGTAAATAAGACGTGGCCAATTTTACAACTTTTTTTTCCCCTTGGTTTTTAAGTGAATCACCCCAGTTGTTAAGTCAACCATACAGTTGTCTGAACGAAGCACACCTTTATTAAGCGAATCTGGCTTTCTCCATTGACTTTGCTTGTTGGAAGCCAGCTGAGAAAGTTACAAATGATGATCACAGGACCCCAGGATGTTGCAACTGTCATAAATACATGCCAGTTGCCAAGTGACTGAATTTTGATCACATGACCAGACAGATGCCGTGAGCAGCTATAAGTCACTTTTCTTCATTGCCATTGTAACTTCAGACAGTCACTAGATGAACGGTTTAAGTTGAGGAGGAGTACCTATAGACCTGTGTTTTTCAAACTTCAACTTTCAGATGTACAGACTACAACTCCCAGAATTCCCCCGCCAGAAGTGTGGAATTTGAAGTCCACACATTGTAAATGTCTATGGAGATTCTCAGTTATCCAGGTCATAGTTTGTTCTGTCCCAGCCTACGTGAGTCGTTGTTATGCTCACAAGGAGAAACCCCTCTTCCAAGAAACAGGCAGAACCACAAGAAAAAACCAACCCCTTTTATTCTCACAGACCTGAGTCAATGTCCAAGGCAAACAAACACAGTCCACAGAAATTCGATCCTCAACACAAACAGTTGCCTTCGGCAATCAGCACCTTCCACACCTTCCCTTTTATAATTCAGCCAAGGCGTGGCTTCCTAATGTCTTCTCTTTTGCCTTTGGAGCTGCCCCCATTGCATTCCTCTGTCCTACTCGCTTCTCTTGCCTGCGCTTTCGTGCATCTGGGATTTGTCCTAACTGTTCTTCATCACTGTCCAACTCAGGCTCCCAGCACAGCTGTGTCTCAGCCTGAGCACGAATAGAGGAGCCAGGCTCCTCATCCAACTTTTAGTCTTGGAGCTCCTGAGAGCCTTCCTCTGACTCTGATGTCACTCCAGTCCCCTCCTTCTCATCTGATTCCTCAGACTCAGCTGCCAGATCCACTGGCTGGCGAGGAATCACAACATAGTTATCCCAAAGGTGCCTTTTCACAAAGCAACTGGACTTTCTTGTTTTTCTCTGAAGACGTTTCACTTCTCATCCAAGAAGCTTCTTTAGCTCTGACTGGATGGTGAGGAATCGAAGGATTTATATTCTGTCTGCAAGGAATATAAATCCTTCCATTCCCCACCATCCAGTCACCATTCCCCACCATCCAGATTTCTGCCTGCCAATCCTACTCCCCAACATTTCCACTGAGTTAGAAACAATAAACAATAACAATGTCAGCAGTGTGCTTTTGCTTTTCATCAAACCAGGCAAAACAGCTGAGTAGCCAAAGGAGTAAAATAATCCAATCCTTCCTCAGTTGATCATTGTTATTGTTTATTGTTTCTAACTCAGTGGAAATGTTGGGGAGTAGGGTTGGCAGGCAGAAATCTATGCAAAGATCTACCCATACACTAATTCTCCAAAAAGTTGGACAACCGTTTGTCTGAAATAGTATAGGATCTCCTGTTTGAACAGGGGGGGGTGGACTAGAAGACCTCCAAGGTCCCTTCCAACTCTGTTATTCTGTTAGACTAAAACTAAATCTGAGGTGGGAAACTAAAGGCAGAATTTTAAAATGGGCTGGATCCAGAAAAAGAAATCCATTAAAAAAAAAATCTTATGTAGGTGAGGCAGCTAGGCAGTGTTACTAATTTACGAACGGCAAGTGATTCACTTAATAACAGTGGCAAGAAAGGTTGTAAAGTGGGGCCAAATTCACTTAACAAGTGTCTCACTTAGCAACACAAATTTTGGGCTCCACTGTGGTCGTAACTCGAGAACTACCTGTAAAGATAAGATAAGTGGCAGAAAAACAAACGAACAAACTTCTCTTATAACTTACCCGATTCACCTCTTAGGCAGGACAAGTACATAAGATGATAATGTATAACCATCATCTGGTCTGGGCTAAGCAGCTCTTATCTCTGGCTTTCTAATGTGAGTATCAATATTGATCAATGTGTTATGGGCCTTACAAATGTCTTTCTTTTGCTTATCTACAATAACAGTGATAAAGAGTATACGTAAGAGGCATAAAAGAGGCTATAACAAGAGGTTACTGGAGAACATCCTTTTTTTTCTTTTTCTTTTTAATCAATAAGATGAACAGGATGATGCTGGGGTTGTTTTGCCCTGGTTTGAGAAAGAGAGTTTTCTCTCCTCACTCAAATGGGATATAACTGAATCTGGCCTCTCTAGTTCTTTTAAGTGGATCATTCTTTGTGTTTTCTTCTTTGCATTTCAACATTTGTAATTATATCTCATCCTTCTAAGCCATCTGTAGGTAGAAACATGGAGAAAGCACAAACTACTTTAAAAAAAATTAGCAGGATGTGTAAAATGTTTATGAGCGGTTTCTCCTTTTTCTACTATTTATTTCCTTTTTATTGCAACATAAGAGATGCAATGCTGCAATGAAAAAAAAAATAGACAGCATCACTTATTTTTCACTGGCTCTGATTGTTGTCCATGAAATGGGAGTTTATGATTTAAGACATATGTAGCACTGTAGGTAAAGCTAAATGCATATTATGTTGAATGACTGTGTTATGGATCCTGAAGAAACTGGGAGATTTTTTTTTCCTTTTTTTTTTTAAAGAGGAAGAAAAATGAATCTGAAACAAGGCTCTAGGTTGGGAAAGAAGCATCTTGATGAGCAAGTCTTTTTTCTATTCTGAGTTGCTCCTAAAACTCTGATATAGTCTGAACAATTGCAACAATGCAGCTGAAATTACTTAGAAGTTATTCATGCCCAGGTATGTTTGCATTAGAGATTGAAAATGTTCACGCAACACTTTTCACCAAATAACTGAATTGATGGATTTGTTTACCCCTCAGATTCATGTAGAACAACACTGACAAGCCTGGTATCTTATGTACATGTAAGTAAATTACAATCACAGGTTTGTAATTCCCCTGGGTTGTATGAAGACAGCTATTGGGGATGCTTTACATATGAATTGACTTAAAAATAAACTCTGAAAGCAGGTTTCTATTTTCTTCTGCTGTTGAATGCAAAGCAAAAGCTATTTCAGGCATTCTGGAGTTATAGTGCAGATGTGTTCTAAAGTGTGGCATTTGGAGCACAAGTGTGAAGATGACAGAGCAAGAGAGAATGGCCGACTGATCATGTCTAATCAGCGCTCTAAACAGAGCATTACTATCTCTGTTTTTCTGTTTTAGTTTAGCTTTGTTTGTTTTTTAAATCCTGCCTTTATTATTTTTTATAAGTAACTCAAGGCAGTGAGAATACCTAACATTTCCTCCTATTTCCCCCATAATAACAATCCTGTGAGGTAAGTTGGGCTGAGAAACTGACTGGGCCAATGTCACCCGGCCAGTTTTCATGCCTAAGATGGGACTAAATCTCATACTCTCCTGGTGATTGCCACCAAATCATCCAATTGCTTTCATGTGTAAGGTGGCACTAGAAGTCCCAGTCTCCTGGTTTCTAACCTGGTGCCTTAACCACCATGCAAGATACTGATAGCCTTAGCTGATAGTGATGTTTGTTCAGGACTTAAGGAGGTTGGAGAAGGAGGAAGAGACTGCTATTCTTTTTCTGAATTCTGTATCTCCATTTATAGAGGCTTTCTAGAACATGTACAAGTCTACTTTTATAAGCATCTAGAATAGAATAGAGTTGAAGGAACCTTGGAAGTCTTCTAGTCCAGCCCCCAACTCAAGCAGGAGAACCCATACCATTTCAGATAAGTGACTGTCTAGTCCAGGGGTAGGCAACCTTGGCTCTTTTATGACTTGTGGACTTCAACTCTCAGAATTCCCTGAACCAGCATGGAATTCTGGGAGTTGAAGTCCACAAGTCATAAAAGAGCCAAGGTTGCCTACCCCTGGTCTAGTCTCTTCTTAAAAACGCCCACAATTTCTGGAGGTATGTTGTTCCACTGGTTAATTGTCCTCACTGTTAGGAAGTTTCTCCTTAATTCCAGGTTGCTTCTCTCCTTGATTAGTTTCCACCCATTGTTTCTTGTCCTGCCCTCTGGTGCTTTGGAGAGTAGTCTGATGCCCTCTTCTTTGTAGCAGCCCCTGCGATATTGGAACACTGCTATCATGTCACCCCTGTTTCTTCTTTTCTTTAGTCTAGCCAAACCCAAGTTCTGCAGCCGTTCTTCATATGTTTTTGCCTTTAGGCCTTGGATCATCTTAGTTATTCTTCTCTGAACTTTTTCCAAAGTCATACTTTTTTGTAGTATGGTGACAAAAATTGGTTGCAGTATTCCAGGTGTGGTCTTACTAGGGTTTTATAAAGTGGTACCTAATACTTCATGTGATCTTGATTCTATGCCTCTGCTTATGCAATTTCCTACTTCAGACCCACAAGCTTAATATGTGGTGTAATGGGGATAGAGACAATAGGTCCAGCAAATAGCTTTCATGGTCCTTCATGGTCCTCCTCAAATTCAGTGGAGAGTATTTACAGGTGATGAACTGAGCTACTGGTTCTTCAATTGGCACCATCTATCTATGTTTGGTGGCTCTGCATCTCACCTTTCCATTCAAGAGCTCATGGTGACTTCCACAGAGTTCTTCCTTGATATTTTCTTTCCCACAACTGCAACCTCATGAGAAAGACCGAAGGATAATGCTTGGCCCAAAGCAGTCAATTGAGTTTTTGTGTCTTCTGGAAATGAATTTGGATCTCTCAGTTTTAGTCCAACACATTAACTAGAATCCCACTGTGGTGTATAAACAGGTAGTCCCTAACTTATGACCACAATTGAGCACCAACATTTCTATTGTTAAGCAAGGCAGTTGTTAAATGAATTTAGCCTCATTTTATAACTTTTTTGCCATAGTTGTTAAGTGAATCATATAGTCGTTAAGGGAGTCCTGTTTACTTTGATTGTGGGAAGCCACAAGCTTCCCCAAGCTTGTGGTTACAAAATATGATCACATGACCCTAGGACAGCGCAACTGTGATAAATACATGCTAGTTGCCAAGCGTCCAGTTTTGATCACGTGACCACAGGGATGCTGCAATGGTCATAAGTCTGAAAAACAGTCATAAGTCATTTTTTCAGTGCTGTAATAACTTCAAATGGCCATTAAACAACTGGTTGTACGAGACTACGTGTGCTCTGCTGAAATGCAGACAGGAAGAAGTATGCAAAGTCCTCATTTGTAAAAGGAAGGGATGGCTGCAAAGCTATATCTGAATTATAAAAATAGGGTAGCCTTTTTCAGGAACTGTTTGAACTAGTGGCTATTTTCAAACAAGTGATTTAACATTGCCACTTGAAATGATTTCACCAGGCGTGGTTTTGCTCCAAGCTATTTACAATTAAAATTCAAATAAGGTCAGGTATCATCAGCTATTTATGAAAAAGAAAGAATCTTAATTTTTGTTTTGTTTTGTCAACAAGCCAAGTAACGAAAAAGATCCTCAATTCTTTTAATTGCAGAAGTGGTGGTGGGGGGTTGGAATTACGACAGCTGGATAGAATAACAAAAATGATCATTATTCATTTGGGCGCTATCATTACACACTGAAATTAAGGTGCTCTCCATTCCAGAAGATATTTCTTTCTAATCCCATAAAAGTATCTGTCTTTGATTTCAAGTGGAATTCCTGCTGTGCAGGTTGCAATGCAAATCTAATTTGTGTGCAACAAAACCAAATGGGTTGAAATGAACTCTGCATTCCAAAGATGTTTTTGTTTAATCATTGCTTTTCCTCATCTTTATAATGAATGCACAATCAAGTTATACTTCAAGGGGGGGGGGAAATAAGAGAAATAAAAGAAAAATTGGACAATGAGGGAATGATAATACAAGAGAACATTTGCTGCTAAGGATTGTTGTCTGTTGCTGGCAAGAAGCAAAGCATAGGAAGGACACAGGATGCTCACCATTGTGCTGAATTATTTGAGGAGAAAAAAACAAACACAAAGGGAGAAATGCTGAATCGGATCAGACCAGGTGGCTGTCTAATTCAGCATCCTGTTTTTACAGTTTTCATACCTTCTCCGGTGATCTATGCTGTGTCCTGAGCCTGCAAATGCAGGCTCGGGAGATAGCAAGGGTCCAGGGCTTTGCAAAAGCTGCCTGGGACCAGACTGAGTGGCGCCGGCTTTGCGCGCATGCGCAAGGCGGGAAAAGTGCCTTGTTATGTAACCATGTTGTCCGGGGATCTGGGCATATAGAAGGAGGCCTGCGTGCCTCTGTGGTTGTTGGAGTTTTGAAGGAAGTACAATAAAGAGAGTTGCTGTACAAGAGATGTGTCCTCTTTCTTCACCCTCGTGTCACGGACTTAACAATCTATACCTAGATAAGCAGGGATTAATACCAGACAAAAATCAAGCAGAAAACAATACCCTAATCAAGGAACTACTAAGGATCACACAATCCTGAGATACTGCAATCATTGTAAATAGGTGTCAGTTACCAAGCACCTGGATTTTGACCATTTGTCTATGACGATGCTACAACAGTCGTAAGTGTGAACTTAAGTTATTTTTTTCAGTTTCATTGTAACTTCAAATGGTCGCTAAATGAACAGTTGTAAGTCAAGGACTAATTGTACTTGTAGGCATTTAGAACTCGAATGACAGTGATAAACAATACTAAGGCACAGGAGGTCACTGAAAATTCTCAATCACCCAGATCACGGTTGTCCCAAAGGTGCTTTTTTCAAAAGGGTTTCTTGGGGTTTTTTTTCTTTCAAAACATTTCACTAGTCACCCAATAAGTGAACTTCAGTGCTGGCTTGGTTTCTTATTTCCTTGAAAACATTTTGAAGGTTTTGGAAAAAGCACTTTTCAAACAAGGCACAAGATGTACAGTTTGAAATGTTCTTTAAACATTATGTGGTTACTCTGTGACTTCCTTTCACTGGATATGATTTGGTCTCCTTTAATTTTCTTTCTCTTTCATTCTTTTTCTCTGCCTTTTCCACTTTGTCTTGAATCAGGATATGGGATTATTAACCATGTGGCACTTTTAAGACCCAGTTTTTATAAGAAATTGGAAATATATGCAGATAGTATATACACAAACTATACAGGTAGCCCTTGACTTACAACCTGTGGGGAGAATCCAGAGAAAGAAATGTTTTGGGAAATATTAAAAATATATTTTTATTTTTATATTTATATTTCCCCAAAGAATTTTAAAGGCAGAAACCAACCCCCCCCCCAAGTCTCTCTGCCCCAAACAGAAACAGGTCTGCAGAAATGGAGATGTAATAATCTTGTCAGAAAGATTGGAGCCAGGAAGCTGAGATTAGAAAGAAAGATCAGCGGTCAGCGGTTCAAATCTCACCGGCTCAAGGTTGACTCAGCCTTCCATCCTTCCGGGGTAGGTAAAATGAGGACCCAGATTGTTGGGGGCAATGTAAATATATATATACATTGCTTACTGGTGTACACCACTTAGAGAGTGCTTGCACTTAAAGCGGTATATAAGTCTCATAAATAAATAAATAATAAATAAATAAATAAGATCCCTAGAATCAACAATTCCTCACACCAAAAAATCCATCAGTCATCAGTCACAGCCACAGCCACAGTGAAGCAGGATTGACCTTTGGGACATAATAGGATTAACCCACCACCATCAGAATACCAGAAAGGCACACTCAGACTCAGGTCAAAGTTCATGCCACAGGAACAGCTCCAGGCAAAAGCTCAAAAAGGTATAAAACCCCAGCACTCCCTGCTACATATGGTCAGTTTTTTTCTAGAGCCATCTTTTTTTCCAGAGCCACCTGGCTCTCCTCTTCAATAAACTACAACCTTCTTTCTAAAGCAGTCTCCATTTTGATTATTCCCAGCTTGGACTGGACCCTGGTGAAGATTTTTCCTTCAACAAACCATTTGTTTAATGACAGTTAGAAGTTACTATGAACCCCCATGGTCATTTGATCAAAATTTGGACACTTGTCAACTGGCATGTATTTATGACAGTTGCAATGTCCCTGGGTCATGTGATCCCCTTTTGCAAACTTCTCACAAACAAAGTCAGTGGGGAAGCACTTAACAACTGTATTACTAAGAACTGCAGTGATTCACTTAACCATTGTGACAAGAAAGGTCGTAAAATGAGGCAAAACGCATTTAACAACTGTCTTGCTTAGCAATAGAAATTTTGGGCACAACCGTGTTGTAAGTCGTGGACTACCTATATCAGTGATGGCGATCCTTTTAGAGACTGAGTGCCCAAACTGCAACCCAAAACCCACTTATGCATCGTCGAGTGCCGGGTGAGTGTGGCCCATTGGCTGGGTGTGGCCAATTGGGTAGGCATGGCCAATTGGGTGGGCATGGCTGCAGTGGTAATGGCAGACTGGGTGGGACTAAAACGA
Source organism: Crotalus tigris (assembly GCF_016545835.1). Taxonomy (NCBI): domain Eukaryota; kingdom Metazoa; phylum Chordata; class Lepidosauria; order Squamata; family Viperidae; genus Crotalus; species Crotalus tigris. Next base: position 286,703 of record NW_024100482.1, read on the forward strand.
TCAATCAATCAATTCCAACTTTGCAAGAACTTTTTTTTTCCCGCGAGAAGTTGAAATTGACTGATTGAACCTTTTTTTTTTTTTTTTTTTTGCACATGGCGGTGGAGGCCTAAAGCAAAACGATTTTATAAAACTCAGCTGAAGGCCTAGGACTGGGGCGATGGTGTGCGTGCTCATAGAGAGGGCTCTGAGTGCCGCCTCTGGCACCCGTGCCATAGGTTCACCACCACTGATCTATATAAATAATATATATATCAATAAATGTTTTGTATCTGGAGATATTTCGTATATTAAATACATATAGGTAGCACTAGTACATGCCAAGTATTGTGTTATTTTTCATTGAACATTATTCATATTCAACTGTTTCCTAAACAACTCTTTTGAGAGTCAAGATTAGAAAATAAAATCCAAAACAGGTGCAGGATAAACCTTCAAAAGTCCAAGTTAAACAATGTTCTAATCTGCTTTCCTGCTATGTTATATTTTCCAGTACAATTGCAACCTGGTGTTAGAAATACAAAGTTAAAAAGGCAGGGGAATGGAGAGGGAAGCGAGACGTCGTGAACGTATGTCTAGAAGTTTAATAAATGTGTCAAGGCAACGTTCAAGTTCCAAAAAAAAGCTCATCTTTTGAATCATTTTATTTGTTGCCTTCTGAAATCCACTGGGTTTAAATCAGTCCTGCAGAATCCAGGTTATTTTCTTTGCCTGCTCAGACAAATGTGTTGCATTTGAATACAACCTGAAGAGTTACATTTAAAAGACAGAGTTCTATTTAAAACATTTCAAGAGAAAAAATAAAATAAAATAAAAAATGAGCCCTGAATTTTTAGGGACTCTTGAATTTTCTATGACATAAAAAACAGCACATTTCTCAAATGAGTACAGAGAAGTGGAAATGACAAACAACAAACTTTAGTTTAGCTCTTTTTCCAAACAAACTTATGAAAGCAATTCCCCAGATAATGCAAAGTTTGTACCCAGGTAAAATCAAAATATTGATGTAACATTTAAAAACCACAATCATTCCCATTGTCACTGAGTTATTTTGGCATTCATTTAGTTCAACTCCTTTGAATACTCTCAAATCCACTAATTTTATGAGAGATCAAATGAAATGTTAGTGATCTGCGATCATTTATTGATGAAATTGTCTAGTTTCTATGAGTTTTTTTTTTAAATGGGAACAATTCTATTATTCTGGACTATATTGACAGAGCAATTTTTATCTAATAAGCTCCAGGAAAGCTAGTCAGACAGCAGAGAAACATTTTGTTGCAAATTCTGTCCACCCTCCCTAGGAACAGATTGCTTCTTGAGTTGTGTTATTATTTGTGCAGGGCTGGACAGCTTGAGTGTGAGAATAATTTATTCCCTGTACATTTCTAATTACAGCAAAAGAGGTTTGATCAATGACACACTTGTCCATCTTCTTCTTTCTTGTCTTTCAGGCATGATTGGCTACAGTTAAGTAGGCAGACCAGCACAAAATACACAAGAAACACAACTCTGTCAGAAAAGGACTGAAGTGCTACTGTTAATTATTCTGGACCATGTGCTCGTTTACAACCCATCTAACATGAGAAATTGTCTCTGAGGTGTCAAACAGCATCACTTACGTAAGTGCAGGAGAAGCACTAACAAAATGTTTGAGTGACTGGATTTGGGTGACCTGCCAGAGACCCACACCAGAAGCTTTGAGATTTAACTCCCAATCTGTGTCTTTGAGTTTGATGTGGAATTTAAATTGGGACTTGCTGTGGAACTGTTTCTTCTTTTTTTTAATGATTTTTTTTAATATATTCCCATGTGTCCGATTCATTTGTTAGAATCTACCTTTTCCTTTGCAATTATTTGTTTAAATCAAACCTAGGTACGCAGCTGTCATTCTCTCTTCATTTCTCGCTCAACAAAATAAGAAAGGAGAACAATGATTCTTTTGTAGCAACTCACCTTCATGTACGTTGAGTTAACATGTGAATGAAGAAGATGTTAAGCATGAAACTGGAAGGGTTGCCTGCTTAAGGATGAGGGGGTCCTGCACATTTCTGATGCTTTGAAAACACTCCAGCTCTGCCTGTTAAAAGTACGGAAGGCTATGTTCTAATGATCAAGGGAAGATGGTTGTAGCTAGAAGCTATATTCGTTCTTTATTTAAATATACAGGTTTATATCTATTTCTCTGTCTACTTCTTGAGAGTAATTTCTTTTTTGCAACCCGTGCTACGGTGAGTTCTCAGTTTACAACCATTCATCTAGCAATCATTCAAAGTTACTGTCATAGCATCTTCACGGACACGGGATCAAAATTTGAGCACTTGGAGAGTAGCATGTGTGTACAATGGTTGCATGATCCCGGCCTCATGGGATCCCCGTTTGCAACTTTTCCAGCCATCTTCTGACACACAAAGTCAATGAGGGAAGCTGGATTTACTTAACGATTGCATAATTCACTTAACAACTGCAGTGATTTGCTTGACAACTATAGCAAAAAAGCTCATAAAAATCAGGCACAACTTTCCTAACAACAACAACAACAATAATAATAATCCCCCAGTGAGGCACTACCTTGACGTGGTTGTGGGGCTTGTGTACTCTGAGGAAGATGAGAGCTATGCCAGAGGTTCAACCATACTGGACAGGTCTCATCAGAGGAGTCAGACAAAGAGTGTCTCTCCCATAAAAAATATGGTGAGACGTAAATTTCAGAATGCCATACCGGCTCGGACGTCGCCCGGGTTAACAAGGTCCGCACTAGATATTGGAGTTCCTGGATATCTGGTGAAAAATGGGTTACAGGACTCAGGACTGTTGGCTGAGCAACCAGGGCCAGCAGCTGCAGAACTACTGGAAGAAAAGGTGTTTACCCGTCGCAGATACACAGTGATGGAAAACAAAGAAATAATGATCTGTTACTACAGATCAAGTCCAACAAGACGAGGATATCTAAAACGAATGCACCAGTTCTGGAAAGAACAACATCCAGAATCAGAAATAACAGAACAGAGACTAGCAGATCAACGCCGATTTATAACACGAAATAAAGTATTCACAGAAACAGAATTGGACGAACTGCAAAGGTTTACCCAGGGCAAAGAAATCAAAGCCTTACCAGAAGTAATTCAGAATGTAGAGGCAAACCAGGGGGAGTTGGCAGTGAAGGAATCCAGCAGAGATATACAACTGTTCTCATTTGGAAACCAGGCACCTCTTCCTCAGGAAGAACAAAACCCTCTAACTAAAGAAATAAAAGAATTGAAACAAAGAATAACTGAGCATCTAGAACAGCACAAAAACAACAGAATAAGGCTGCCTGCATTGAAGCTTGTTCCAAAGAAACAGCTAGCACAAGCATTAAAAGATGCAAATACTGCAATATCAAGTATAAGCACCAATTCACTGCAAGAAACAAACCAACTAATGTACAGCACAGCTGCAGTTATAACAGAATACCTGGGATGTAAAATCAACAAAAAGAAAAACAAACAAACAGTGCACCAGAAAAATGGAAGGTTAGACTAGAAAATAAGATCAGCAAGTTAAGATCACATGCAAGCAAGCTAGAACAGATGAAAGAAAAGAAGCTGAAGAACAAGAAGACCAAAGAATACCTAATCAAGAAATACCACTTAGAAACAAGGAAGATCAAGGAAGCACTGGAAATAATAAAGCAACAAATAACAGCTATAGCCAGGAAAATCAGTAGATATGAAGCTCGAATTGCAAACTATAGGCAGAACCTCCAATTTCAATCCAATCAGAAACGTTTCTACCAATCCATCAATGGAGAAACTGCAAGGAATCAGTCAGTACCTGACAAGGAAGAAACAGTGCAGTTCTGGAAGCAGATATGGGATAACCCAAAGAAATACAACAAGGATGCGGCTTGGTTAAAAGAGGTGGATGCAAATAAAACAGAAGTTGAAATGAAAGAACTAGTAATAACAACAAAAATGGTAGAAAAAAGAGCAAAGAAAATCAAAAATTGGTCAGCACCAGGTGAAGATGAACTGCATGGGTTTTGGTTGAAACATCTAACTGTTATACACCCACTCATTGCCAAGCAGTTCAACAATATACTACAAGGAGGAGAAATTGAAAAGTGGCTAACAACTGGGAAAACCTACCTAATAATGAAAAATCCAGCAAAAGGGGCAACACCAGGTAACTACAGGCCAATTACCTGCTTACCAACAACTTTCAAATTACTAACTGGTGTGGTAGCTGATGCAGTACAACAGCATCTAGTTGAAAACAATCTCTTTCCACCTGAGCAGAAAGGAAACCGCCCCAATAGCAGAGGAACAAAAGATCAACTCCTAATAGACAAAATGATCTTGGAAAACTGCAAGAGAAGGAAGACCAACCTGAATGTGGCATGGATTGACTACAAAAAGGCATTTGACTCTCTGCCACATGATTGGATAATAAAGTGCCTAGAAATAACAGGAGTCAGTAGAAACATCAGAAAATTTGTGCAAAGATCGATGGCACAATGGAAGACACAGTTGCAGATCAATGGTGAGAGCTGGGAGAGGTTAATATCAAGAGAGGAATATTTCAAGGAGATTCATTATCACCATTACTATTTGTTATTGCACTGTTTCCTCTGTCAACAATACTGAATAACTCAGGACATGGCTATCAAACATCAAAAACATCTGCTAGACTATCCCACCTCCTTTACATGGATGATCTGAAGCTGTATGGAAAAACATCATCTGAAATAGAATCGCTGCTCAACACTGTCCGTATATATAGCCAAGATATTGTAATGGAGTTTGGCTTGGACAAATGTGCCACACTTACTATCAAACAAGGAAAAATAGTGAAAACTGAAGGAATCAAGATGCCCCACGAAAATAACATTAAGAGTCTGGATGAGGAAGAGTACTACAAATACTTGGGTATCCTTCAAGCTGACAACATCAAGCACACTGAAGTCAAGAAAAAGATTAGAGGTGAATACATCAAGAGAGTGAAGAAGATCTTAAAATCCAAACTCAATGGAGGAAATACCATAAAGGCAATCAACACCTGGGCAATCCCAGTCATTAGGTACACAGCTGGAATAGTGGACTGGACTCAAGCAGAACTAAAAGCAATGGATAGGCAGACCAGAAAAATAATGACAATGAATCATGCCCTTCATCCACGCAGTGACATTGATAGACTTTATCTACCAAGGCAAATAGGTGGGCGTGGAATGCTACAAGTACATCAGATGGTTGAAGAAGAAAAAATGGCTTTGGAAGAATATCTGAAGAACAATGATGAAGATGCACTGAAATTAGTATATCAGGAAGGCTTACTAACTACTGGAGAGACCAAACTGGCCTACAAGAAAGACCAAATGAAGAACAGAATAGAGGCATGGGAAGACAAAGCACTACATGGCCAATACATGAAAAAAATAGCTGGGAAAGCAGATAATAATAAAACCTGGCAATGGCTAAGAGCAGGAAAATTGAAGAAAGAGACCGAGGGACTAATTCTGGCTGCACAAGACCAAGCCTTAAGGACAAATGCATACAAAGTCAAAATTGAGAAGACAGCAACAGACAGTAAGTGCCGCCTATGCAAAGAAGCTGAAGAAACAGTGGACCACTTGGTAAGCTGTTGCAAGAAGATTGCACAGACTGATTACAAGCAGCGGCATGACAAAGTAGCAACAATGGTGCATTGGAAGATCTGCAAAAAATATCATTTGCCTGTAAGCAAAAACTGGTGGGATCATAAAATAGAGAAAGTCATAGAAAATGATAAAATTAAACTGCTCTGGGACTTCAGAATTCAAACAGACAAGCACCTGCAACATAACACCCCAGACTTAACAATTGTCGATAAGAAAGACAAAAAAGTCTGGATAGTGGACGTGGCAGTGCCTGGAGACAGCAGAATAGAAGAGAAAGAACTGGAGAAGATAACAAAATACAAAGACCTACAAATAGAAATAGAAAGACTGTGGCAAAAGCAAGCAAGGGTAGTACCAATAGTCATAGGCTCCTTGGGTGCAATCCCAAAACAACTGGAGCACCACTTGAACACCATTGGCATTGACAAATTCGCTATTAGTCAATTGCAAAAGGCGGCCTTATTAGGAACTGCTTCCATCCTGCGACGATACCTGTAATACCATCAAACATCCACATCTGCCTATCCCAGGTCCTGGGTAAGGACTCGATAGGTAGACAAAATGCCAAATCCAGTCTGAACATCTGGCTGACTGTGCGATGATTGATATTAATAATAATAATAATAATAATAATAATAATAATAATAATAATAATAATAATAATAATAATAATAATAGAGTTGGAAGGGACCTTGGAGGTCGTCTAGTCCAACCCCCTTCTCAGGCAGGAAACCCTATACCATTTTGGCCAAAGGGCTGTCCAGTCTCTTCTTAAAAACTTCCAGTGTTGGAGCATTCACTGCTTCTGGAGGCAGCTTGTTCCACTGGTTAATTGTTCTAACTGTCAGGAAGTTTCTCCTTAGTTCTAGGTTGCTTCTCTCCTTGATTAGTTTCCATCTGTTGCTTCTTGTCCTGCCTTCAGGTGCCTTGGAGAATAGCTTGACTCCCTTTTCTTTGTGGCAGCCCCTGAGATATTGGAACATTGCTATCATGTCCCCCCTCGTCCTTCTCTTCATTAAACTAGACATACCCAATTCCAGCAGCTGTTCCTTATATACTTTAGCCTCCAGTCCCCTAATCATCTTTGTTGCTCTTCTCTGTACTCTTTCTAGAGTCTCAACATCTTTTTTACATCGTGGTGACCAAAACTGGATGCAGTATTCCAAGTGTGGCCTTACCAAGACATTGTAAAGTGGTATTAACACTTTATGTGATCTTGATTCTATCCCTCTGTTAATGTAGCCTAGCACTGTGTTGGCTTTTTTGGCAGCTGCAGCACACTGCTGGCTCATATTTAGGTGATTGTCCACTAGGACTCTGAGATCCCTCTCACAGTTACTATTATTGAGCAAGGTACCACCTATACTATACCTGTACTGCCTTGCTTAGTAGCAGAAATTCAAGTCCCGAGGGTGGCCATTAGGTGAGAACTACTGAATTGCATCATGTTTGTCCACACTACCTGGAGAAAAGATTCTTTGTGACAGAATCGTAACAACAATGTGAGGAAAAGAATTTACGGGTCATTAAAATTTGTCCAGCATTTATGGCAACTTTTATTGTAGTTTAGGCAATTTATCCTGTACAAAAATATTGCACCAAAATGACTGTGATTTCAAAAGAAAGATTAGCTTATCAAAAATAGGGTATGCCCTACCTAATATAGAAAACGTCTGATTAATACTTTTTTTAAAAAAGTAAATGTTTGTCCAGATGAGCCCTGCCACAGAAAAAGAGTTTAGGATTTAGTATGCTATATGAACTCAGGCAACAGTTAATTGGTAATTCCTTCCTCAAAAAGCTGGATGAATCTTGTCTCCCCATTTTTCAGATCTCTTTCTATATGAGATCCTTTTGGCTCTACAATAATATAAAAAAAGGATTTTTGAATGATCAGATTCAGCCCTAGTTCCTTATTCTAGCAAAATGTTTGAGAGTACTGAAGCAATACAAGCCAAAGCAGATAGACATTATGGTGACTTTCTTCCTGGTTGAAATTATGCATTAGTTATAGCGAATGTTCAGCAAGATAGAAGACAAATCAAACATCAAGAAATCTTATTCACATGAATAGATGCTTAGCCTTATAAAGGTCAGGTATGGAATAACCTAAATATTTTACATTGGTCAGATTTCCCAGGAAATATATGACCATACTATTTCTATATTTAGGTAACATGCAGAACATGTCCAAAACAGTCATGCTATGGATAAATATGTTGATAGTTGGGTTCACGCTCATGCCAAGAAACATGAGAACACCAAACTTCATCTTACTCAGCTCACTTAGACATGAAATCCCAGCCTAAACCTGAATCTAGATTTATTGAATTAATCTGTCCAAATTCATACACTACACCAGCCCATTACATTAATTGCCTAGTCCTATTTCAGTGTTATCTCAAAGCAATCTTCATGAATTGGCAAGCTTACTTTGGCCAGAAAACCACATTATTCAAGGACTGTAGGCAGTGCTAGGATTCAAATACAGGAACAACCCGTTCTCTGTGTGGATGCCGCTTCCAGAAGTCCATTCTGGGCCTGGGCAACAAAAAATTAGCTACCGGTTCTGCTGAAGTGGTGCAAACAGGCTGAATCCCACCGACTGTAGGAGATATGATCATTAGATCTCCAGCATATGGAAACAAATACAAGAAAAATAAAAACAGAAAGAATAGAATAGAATAGAATAGAATAGAATAGAATAGAATAGAATAGAATAGAATAGACCAGACCAGACCAGACCAGACCAGACCAGACCAGACCAGACCAGAATAGAATAGCATAGCATAGCATAGCATAGCATAGCATAGAATAGAATAGAATAGAATAGAATAGAATAGAATAGAATAGAATGGAATAGAATGGAATAGATTAGACCAGACCAGACCAGACCAGACCAGACCAGACCAGAATAGAATAGCATAGCATAGCATAGCATAGCATAGCATAGCATAGCATAGCATAGAATAGAATAGAATAGAATAGAATAGAATGGAATGGAATAGATTAGACCAGACCAGACCAGACCAGACCAGAATAGAATAGAATAGCATAGCATAGCATAGCATAGCATAGCATAGCATAGCATAGCATAGCATAGAATAGAATAGAATAGAATAGAATAGAATAGAATAGAATAGAATAGAATAGAATAGAAATGCTTTACTGGACATACAAGGAATTTATTTTCAGTGCACAAGCTCTCAGTGTACATGCAAAGAGAAGATAGTGAAAAAGATGAGAAGGATAAAAGTACTACAGCCATACTACATGGGTAAATATATTTAGACATCAGACAGAACTGTGGACATTCAGTGTTCAGCAGAGTGATGGCATGAGGGAAAAACTGTCTCTGTGTCTAGTTGTTTTGGCATGCAATATTGCATTGTTTTGCATTGTTTTGGCATGCAATATGTTTTAGAGGTGAATGTATGGGTTGATTCAAAATGACAGTGCCAAGATTCTGGTGGTATATCAACCAGTTTGCTGATTATAATTTCTCCTGCCTCATCTGACTAATGTAATCACTGAAGGACAAATAAGATAACTATAGTATTAGTTTGTGTGGACTTTCGCATTCCCACCCTGTTTGCTATGGTGAGACCTCTTTGAGACAGCAGAGTAAATATGGCAATCGTGGGACAACCTTAATATGCCATCAAGCTCACCTATTTTGAAGGTCATAGTCATTGCGACCATTAGCAATTGAATAAGAGATTGATGGCTCAAAATCTGGGTGAGGAGTGAGACTGCTACTTCATGCACTTTGAATTGGAAGAGATTTCTCCCTTCTTCAGATCTGGCAGATGTATTAAGATGTTCATCCCATGGAAAGTTATAAAATCCAAAGAATTCCCACCAACTAAAGATTCTGAAGAGGCTTCCATATGCCTGCACAGAAACTCCGTTTCTGCTGGAAACACTAGACATAATCTCTAAGCAAAGATTCACAGCTGCTTCCTTTCACCTTTAAAGCAGATGAGGAAAGTGTTATTTCACAAAATAGCTTTGATATGCTGCTTTGCAGAAACTTTTTGTGGAAGTGGAGTTCCCCTGAAAAGCTTTGCCCCAGCCTATGTAAAATGCATATCCTTATTCAAAAATGCACATTCCCTCGATCAGGATTATATCAAAAGGACGTGCCATTGCAAGTCCTCAATTTACAACTGAAATTGACAACCCAAATAATAAAAAACAGAAAGAGGATGATGGACCAGCTGGCTTTCAACAGATTATATTCTTCTGAACAACAACTAGACTGTGTTGTTTCTCTATGTCATATATGTGGGTGGGCATATGCATAATTCTGTATTTATTTATTTTTGTCATATTTATGTAGGGTATATCAAAGGTGGTGACCCTTTGAGAGCTGTATGCAATGAAATGTCATTTTAATGTATGCCAATTAGTGTACATTCAAAGTGACAATAAAATTATTATTGTATTCTAGCAGTTACACAGTCTGAGATCTTTCTTGGTCTGAATTGCCAAGCCCAATGCCTTAACTGCTAGGCCATCATGCGCCCCAGATAGATGAGAGAGAGAGAGAGAGAGAGAGAGAGAGAGAGAGAGAGAGAGAGAGAGAGAGAGAGAGAGAGAGAGAGAGAGAGAGAGGGAGAGAGAGAAACATACCTACACATCACCTGAACTTATTTTAGATTGGCTGATTGCTATTTGGTTAGTAGGTTGCTTAAGTGCTATGCCTCTGTCAAATTTTATTATAGTATTGTGCTGTTTCTGTAATTTTAGATATAAATCAATTTATGATTGCCTTTTGTGATGGAACAGCATGGAATTAGAGAGAGGGAGAGAGAGAAAGCTCCATCTCTCTTCTCCAAAAGCAGCAGGCATCTGTAAAGCAAGCATTCCTTTTAGCTAATTGGTATGACGATAGGACTATCCTGTTCTTATTTACAAAACTACAGATTTATGTCAAGCAAAGCCAATTATGCATAATGTTTAAACTATTGCAGGTGCTGAATGACTTTGTTGCTAGGCGCTGGAGATGAAAAATGCTCTTTTAACACATCTCATTGCAATGGAGAGCATGTGCTTCATCACCAGTACAAACTGAACAGATGGATAGCTTAATCCCTGTTCTGAACTCCCTCTCCCCCTTCCTTCCCCCTTCTTCCCTTGTCTACCTGAAACAATGTCCCACGTGTTTTGTCTTGCCTTCTACTCCTGAAATTATTCACGTTTGAAAAACCCTAAAATGAAGTCACCTGGCTTACATCTACCTTGGGGTATGTTTAACTCATTCAGAACCTGCTTGATCAAGAGTGTTGTGTTGTGAAAGAATGTTGACTTTGCTGCTCTGGACCAGAGAGAGGAGCTAAGCAATCAACTCTAATCTAAAGATGGTCTAATCCAGGAGTGTCCAACTTTGGCAACTTGTGGACTTCACCAGCCAGCATAGCTGATTAGGGAATTCTGGGAGTTGAAGTCGACAGGTTTTTAAGTTGCCAAGTTTGGACATCCCTGGTTCAATCAATCTTATCCAGGGGGTGTGTTGAAAGAAAAGTCTTCATCCTGGTTCATCCAAGCCGGGGATAAATAAACAACATGGCGACTGCTTTAGAAAGAAGGTCGCAGTTTATTGAAGAGCCAGACCAAAAGATGTTTCTGGCAGGAAAGAGGAGAGAAAAGAAGGGCTGAGCACATGTGGGTAGTAGGTTTTTATACCCTCTGAAGCCTTTTGTTTGAAATAGTTTCCTGTTCCTGTTTTAGGCTTTGTATTTCCTGCATCACGTATTCTGACCTGAGTCTGGGTGTGCCCTTTGGCCTTTGTGAGTTAATCCTACCATGTCCTGTCTCAGGTGGGGTATGCAGATTTTAGGTCTTTCTCTTCTTGATCTCCTAGCTGGGGCCTTTCTGATGGTTTACATCTGCATTTGTACAGAGCTGGCCTCTGCTTGGGACAGAGAGACTTGGGGGGTAGGGTTGGTTTCTGCTTTTAAAATCCTTTTGATGAAATATATTTTTCTGCCCTTTTAATATTTCCTTCTCTGGGGGGCTGACTTCTCACAGATGGGCAATTAATTTTCCAAAGGGGCCACATGAGAAACTGGGACTGTCATGGAGGGCTGCGGACACTCCCTCCCCTGTTCATGCCCCACCCCCACTGACACTCTGCTCCCTGCCAAAGCCTCACTGACACCACTGACACCCACCCCCACTGATGTCCTGTCCCACAACCTACACTGTCACGGGCTAAATAGGGAGTGTCAAAGGGCCAGATATGGTCTCTGGGGCGTAAAATGCCCAGGTTTGATCTTATCTAACCCAATCAATGGAAGGGAAGAACTGTTAGGGAGGCCCATTCTAGCAGTCTTGTGTTGAACAAACTGTGAGAATTGTCATGAAAGTTCCAGACTGACTCCTATCAGGTCCACAAACGAAACCAGTCTCTCTTTTTGTGTATATAGTAATTCCACACAGCCATCATTTCTATCTCCTAATCCTTCCAAGGCAGTTTGAAGTTACTCCTTGATTTACTTCTCTTCTGCCGTCTCTCAGTGCTGAGAATAAAAAGCGAAAATTCATGAGCTGCTGCAGATCCTAAACAAGATTTTCCTCCCTCTCACTCCTGCCAAGAGGGAAACAAAATAAAATTGCTTGCATGCCATCCAAGATCCCCTTTCATGTAAATCAGGGGTCTCCAACCCTGGCAACTTTAGGACTTGTGGATTTCAACTCCCAGAATTCCTCGGCCATCTGGCTGAGGGATTCTGCGAGTTGAAGTCCATAAGTCTTAAAGTTGACAAGGTTGGAGACCCCCGATCTGGATGCTTTCACCCCCAAAGCTAATTGTTTCTAATTGAAGAGTTCCCATAAATGAGGCAGGAGCTGCTCGTATCTTTTAAAGAAAAGGAATTTTGCAAGGCTAGGCAGGTATCGGTTGGCTGAGCTCTTCAGCACTGCCTAGGTTAAAATTCTGGTCCCAGTTGTGATCATGTGTCAAAGACTACCTGTATTCTTAATTATTAATTTTGACTCACCGTAACTAAAACTGTTTCAAGATTTTAATATAGTGGTAGTGGTAGATCCGTGGCGGCACAATGGTTAGAATGCAGTACTGCAGGCTAACTCACTGCTCATTCTAAGACAGGGGTCTTCAAACTTGCCCCTTTTATGACTTGTGGACTTCAACTCCCAGAATTCCTCAGCCAGGCACGCTGGCTGAGGAACTCTGAGAGTTGAAGTCCACAAGTCATAAAAGGGGCAAGTTTGAAGACCCCTGCTCTAAGAGTTAGATTCTGAGCGGCTCAAGGTTGACTCAGTCTTCCATCCTTTTGAGGTGGGCAAAATGAGGACCCAGATGGTTGGGGGAACAATACGCTGACTCTGGAAACCGCTTGGAGAGCGCCGTAAAGCACTGTGAAGCGATATATAAGTTTAAGTGCTGTTGCTCTTGCCACTTTGAGAACACCTCCAAACCCATTATTATTAGAGAGCATTTGCAAAGTATATAATTAAAAGGTGTAAGAAAGGGAAAGAGAAGAATGTAAGCTATCCAGTTCTCACACGGTCAATTTCATCAGAAGCAACTTTGTTTAAAGCTAGATCTTTAGTTACCCCCGGGGAAAAAAAAAACATACAGACAAATAAAGTGTACATGACAAATATATTGTTGGTAAAATTCATGCCCTCATCACAATTGCAAGGGATATAGAGTTTATAGACAAAGCCTAATAGCCCTTTCTCCTTCCTGCTGCTTTACTAGTACAAATACCTTCTCCTTGCATTATTGCTAAACTTGACATTGGCAAACAAAGAATGGTTAAGTGCTAAACTTGGAGTTTCAAGCTAAATTGATCCATACATTATTCCACACTTGTGGCTGCGTGCTGCTGCCAGCCATTGTTCATGGTCAATTTTCATGGTTTTTATCCAGCAGATGTCTGCCAGGTGAGTCAGGAACTACCGTATTGCAAATATGCAGGTGTTCAATCACTAGCAGCTGAATCAGTCAGCGGTATAAGATTAATTCATAGAGTTTGAACAGAGAATGTAGTAGCAGGCAGAGTTTAACGTCAGCCCAACTAGCCAAGATATTAACAATAAGGGTAGACCCTCAAGTTCAGCAGAAGCATAAAAGCTGTAGGTAGTAGCTGTATTAGAAACCTCAGGATCCCAGCGATTTGCTCAGAGTGCCATCCATTCTGTGGATCATTAGAAAAGATTTTTCAAAGATTCTATGCATGAGCTGGACTTTGTTCTTGTAAATAACTCATGAGAATTTTAGTGCGTTAGTTACTTATTCACTTGAACATTGGCTGGACATACATCTTTTTTGTTCGCCTTTGTCCCTCTGAGATGGACTTAGATATTGATATATTTCAGTCTGATGGGATATATACAAGGGGGCTGTCTCTAGGGGAATAAAAGTCTTCTGCTTCTGCTCAAGGAATCCAGGAGTATGTGTTTCCTCCCTTCATTAAGTGCTACATCTATCCTCAAAAAAGTAGTCTTTCAAAGGGAAAGTTGTACAGTGAGACTTATAAGAAATTTTGTGAGTTCATTCTAAAATGACTTTGGATCTAATAAAGTCTCATACTGTATAACTCCCACTATACAACTTTTCCTTTGGAGATAAGTATATCTCTACATCAGACATGGGGAACTATGGCCCCTTTATGACTTGTGGACTTCAACTCCCAGAATTCCCGAGGCTGGCTCAGGAATTCTGGGAGTTGAAGTCCACAAGTCATACAAGGGCTATAGTTCCCCACCCCTGCTCTACATACAGTACTACCAAATATAGTCTGCAAAAATCTGGATGACCACTACATGGCAGCAAAGGGAAACAAGAAAACACTTACTCTGTGATGCCAACATCTGGTTTTTGTTTTTTTTTGCAGACAAGATCTGATAGTCGTACTACATACAGGAGCATGACATTAGAAAAAAGTTAACGTGCCTTATTAAAAGGCTTTGTCACCCATGAAGCTCTCAGTGATAGGAAAAGGAATGAGATGTATGGATTTAGAATCGTCCAGGTGTTAAGCCCTGAACTTATAGAATTAATTTTCACAGAGAGAAGCAAACATGAAAAAGACAAACTACAATCCACTATTGCTAAGTCAATCCATAAACAAAGAAAGGAACACATCATTAAAATCTGACAGGCAATAGTCTGAAGACAGAGTAGACCAAGTTCTCAGCCAGTCATTTTCAAAGCGTTAAGTTCACAGGAGAGTCTCCATCTGGGATAAGGGAGAGGGACAAACCAGGATGCTATCATAAAATTTAAGTGATTTCTCGTGCTGTAAAAGCTGCTCTTGGAGAAGGCTCCCTCTGAATCCTTCATCATAGTCTTCCCGCAGATTATTATATCTGCAAAGCAAAAATAAATTAAACCTCTTTTGCGGTACTATAAAACATACGGACATGCCTAACGTCTTCAAAGTCTGATGTAAGAAAAAAATCAGAGAGAAAGGGAGAGTTGCTAAATCAAAAGAAGGGTTCTTCCTGGCTGTCAGGAACATCTGGCCAGATTGTTCGTGTGGAACAGGGGTTCTCAACCTTGGCAACTTTAAGACTTGTGGACTTCAATTCCCAGAGAGAATTCTGGGAGTTGAAGTCGACAAGTCTTAAAGTTGCCAAGGTTGAGAACCCCTGGTGTGGAAGGATAAAATTGTCTATCAAAAGAAAGTTTTAAGAGTGGGAGGTGGAATCACCTGTCAACCCAGCCTGGACAACTTTAAAATTCTTCACATTTTCTTTTGTGTAAGCACCATTTCTGATAGAACTATCCTGGTTTGAGAAAGTTTCACTTCGAAAAGCTAAGCATCGAGCTCCTTATCGTCAGATTCAGCAGTTTCTAAACCAGGGATAGACAACCTTGGCTCTTTTATGACGCGTGGACTTCAGCTCTCAGAATTCCTCAGCCAGCATGGCTCAGCTTGCAAACCTCTCCCTTTTCCCTCAGCATGGCTGGCTCAGGAATTCTGGGAGTTGAAGTTCACGAGTCATAAAAGCGCCAAGGTTGCCTACCTCTGGCCTAGGCCTAGGCCGCTTTATTACTCGTGGACTTCAGCTCCCAGAATTCCTGAGCCAGCATGGCTCAGCTTGGAAACCTCTCCCTTTCCCCTCAGCATGGCTGGCTCAGGAATTCTGGGAGTTGAAGTTCACGAGTCATAAAAGAGTCAAAGTTGCCTACCCCTGTTCTGAACCACGGAAGAACATTTTATAGTCAGAAACCTCTCCCCAGGCAAGAGAGACAGACTGGATACCCAGAATGAGATGAGTCTGTATATTGCTGAAGAAAATTTAGAGCACTTTGTATGAAATTCTTAATGTGTTTGCCCCTCAAGGACCTGTGCAAGATCCTATCAGAAGAATGGATTATGTACAGGTAATCCTCAACTTACATTATCCTCAACCATTCATTTAGTGACCATTATAACAGCACTGAAAAAGGTGACTCACAAAAGCGACTTTCACACTCACAACCATTGCAGCATCCCCATGGTCACGTGATCAAAATTTGGATGCCTGGCAAACTGATTCATATTTATAATAGCTGGAGGATCCTGGGGTCATATGACCCCCTTTCATGCTTTTCTGTCAAGCAAAGTCCACAGGGAAGCCAGATTCAATTTAACAACCCTGTTATAACTTAACAACTGTAGTGATTTACTTAACAACTTTGGCAGGAGAGGTGGTGAAATGGGGCAAAGCTCCCTTAACAACTGTCTCACTTTTCAAAATAAATGTTTAGGGTCAATTGTGGTGATAAGCCGAGGACTGGCGGTAATCTCAAGATCAGATTTACTAGCTGTTATCTGCCCGGGGACCATTTAAAGTAGCCCTGGGAGGATACTCCTTCAATTTACTGACAGACTTGTTCTACAAAAGATTAATATACCAAGAGCTGAATAGTTCAGGACTTACTTGTGTGAAGTGGTCCAGAAGCCTAAAGTGTTCACAATCATTAAGGATGCCAAGAAGAAATAAAATCTTTCAAATTTACCCTCATTTAGAATGTTTGGAAACCACTCACCTAGAAGGATGGGGGGAAAATACAGATAGATGCTGAGTCAGAATCCCCAAAAGAAGAAATCTATTACCAAATTCTGCTTGCAATGGGCTCTTCTGGCCCAGTCCCACAACTGCAGAATTATTTTTCTGTTATGGATTATGGGTCAGTTTCAGTAAGATAATCATCTTATTCTAAGATGTAATTGGCGGCTGATAGTCTTTCACAGAGGCCCCACATTCATTTTTGACATTCTTAAAGCTCCTTAGGATAGCACTGTCAAATTCAGCAGCAACATGGCAATTTTCAAAGGTCCATTTCCCTCCCTCTCCCTTAAAAACAAACAAAACCTTAAACAGTAAAACAGATTTATGAAACCTCTGGGAATCTTAATGTACTTATATCATGTCACAATTGAAGAAAAAGGAATTGAGTTCTGCCACCTCTGGTGACAGCCCATGTTGCCTATCTTAGCTTGAGTTTAGAAAATATCCATTAATGATTTGATTAAGCATTTTGCAATACCATCAGCCCTTGCCCCTCCTATCTTCTATCACCTGTCTTTCTCCACTTAAACAGCTTAATTCTTCTCGATAAATCACTGCATCTTAACCCTCTAGTTCAGGGGTGTCAAACTTGCAACTGTCATATGACGTGTCACGACGTATCGTGACTTTTTTTCCATTGCCGGCAATGGGGTGGGCACGGTTTCACCAGGACGCATCCGGCCCGTGGGCCGGCAGGTTGACACCCCTGTTCTAGTTAGAGCAGTGGTTCTCAACCTGTGGGTCGGGACCCCATTTGGGGTCGAACGACCATTTCACGGGGGTCGCCAAACAACGCAGTCCGCCATTTTTCCCCCCTTTTCCTTAGCTGTGCTACTCCCTTTTATTCTATTGGCTTTTGAAAGCCTAGAATAGACACTCTTGAATAGAGTCTAATTCTATTGGCTTTCAAAAACCAATAGGAATTCTCCAGGCTGTCTCTGCCCTGCTGAGCCCGCCAAAAGTCCCATTCTGCAAACGGTGCTGCACCAGTTGAGTAGTCCTCGGCTTACAACCAGTTGAGTAGTCCTCGACTTACGACCGGTTGGGGGTCGCGGGATTAAAAAGGTTGAGAACCACTGAGTTAGAGGATCTGCAGAATAATCAGCTGAGATTCAACTTGCACAAGTGCTTCTCCCTTTCCTGCCTTTAAGTTCCAGAGAACTAAAGAAAGGTCCCTTATTATGAGATGTTCCCTTCACCGCCATTCATGCTTTGGACTCAGACTCCTCTTATCCTAACATTGTCTAATCTGAGGCTTTTCCTCCTGTCTCTCCAGGTTATTCTCACAGACCACTATATCAAGAGACTTGTTTGCTCTCTTCAAGAGCCGAAGAAGCTTCTTGGATGAGAAGCGAAACGTCTTCCAAGAAAAACAAGAAAGTCCAGTTGCCTCTTGAAAAAACACCTTTGGGACAGCCATGACCTGGAGGTCTGAGACTCACCATACACATTTGCAGGTAAACATATCACCTCCTATTGCAGACATGTTAAACACAAGGCCCGGGGGCCAGATGCGGCCTGTGAAATGGTTTCATGTGGCCCGCGAAGCCATCTTGGAAACAGTGAGGGAACAGCCCCCGCTGCCTTGGCCCTGGCCCAAGCTGGCCAGGAGCCAATGTACAATTTTGTGGTGGCCATCTATGCTGAAACGCATTCAGTCTTAGCTCCACAAGGCCGTCTAGAAACAGCGAGGAACCAGCCCCTTCCATGTTGGCCCGGCCCCCTGGGTGCATGCTGGGGAGGTGTCACCCTTTGTGAGGAATGAAGAAATGGACCATGCCTTGGCGCTTGCCCCGGTCCCACCCCCTTCTGCCAGAGACCCTCAGATCTGTCCCACTCCTGCCCAGGCCCCCACAGGCACTCTTGACGCAAACAATGTAGAGCTGGCCATGCCCACCCAGTAGGCCACACCCACTCCATCCACACCCACCCAGTAGGCCACACCCACTCCATCCACGCCCACCCAGTAGGCTGCAGCCATCCTGACCACACCCACCCGGCCTCCCGAGGGCAACTGCAATGCTGTGGTTTGACACACCTGTCCTATTGGTTTGACTGATGTTCCCAAAGCTATCTAATTTTCTCCCTTTTGACTTTCTTCCACTATTGTCTGTGCAATTCAGATGTTCCTCCCCCCTCGATTTTTCTCCATAATGGCGGACACCACACTGCAGATAGTCCTGGACTTGCCACCATTTGTTTAGTGACCATTCGAAGTTACAAAGCACTAAAAAGGGGACTTAGGGCTGGTCCTCGCATTAACTACTGTAGCAGCAGCATCCCCAGAGACACAGGATCCAAATTCAACCGGCATGTGTTTACGATGGTTTGCAGCATCCTGGGATGTGATCCCAGTCGGCTTCTGACAAGCAAAGTCAATGGGGGAATCCCGATTCGCTTAATGAGGGGACGATTTACTTAACCACTGCACTAATTCACTTGACCAACCATGGCAAAAAAAAAAAAAGGTTGTAAAATGGAGCCCAACTCACTTAACAACTCCCTTGCTTAGCAATGGGAATTTTGGGCCTGGTTGTGATCATAAGTCAAGGACTACCAATATATGAGGGTGGAATCAAAGCCAAATGAAATCAGAGACCATGTTTTTGGAGGGGAGCGGGTTTCACATACAAGTAGCCCTTGACTTACCACCACAATTGAGCCGAAAATTTCTATTGTTAAGCGGGACGGTTGTGAAATAGTTTTTGTCCCATTTTATCACCTTTGGCACAGTTGTTAAGTCAGGGGTCTTCAGACTTGGCCCTTTTATGACTTGTGGACTTCAACTCCCAGAATTCCTCAACCAGGCATGCTCTGTGTGTCTGTGTGGGTGTGTCTGTGTGGTGGGTGACCGTCAGAATTTGAAATCTGGGTCATAAGTAACCCCCCCAGGTAAATCCATTGGAATTTTGAACGGTCACTAAACGATCGGTCATAAGTTGAGGTCGCCCTATACTTAAGAGAAATTAATACCATGAATATATGAGAAAAAAAACTATGTGAATGAAATCAAAATACCTCTCATTGCTTCATGACTGAAAACATTTTAAACCAAGGGTCTTCAAACCTGGCCCTTTTATGACTTGTGGACTTCAACTCCCAGAATTCCTCAACCAGGCATGCTGGCTAAGGAATTCTGGGAGTTGAAGTCCACAAGTCATGAAAGGGCCTAGTTTGAAGACTCCTATGTTAAGTGAATTACTGCAGTTGTTAAGTTGTTAATCTGGCTTCCCCACCGGCTTCATTTATCAGAAGGTCGCAAAAGGTGATCACATGACCCCAGGATACTGCAACGGTCATCAAGATGAACCAGTTGCCATGCCTCTGAATTTTGATCATGTGACTATGGGGGATACTGCAATGGTTGCAAGTGTGAAACGTGATTATAAAGTGGTGTTGTAACTCTGATTGGTCACTAAACAAGTGGTTGTAAGTCAAGGACTTCCTGTACATTCCTAGCACTTTTGAGTCCCTTGCCCACACCTCTGTTGCAGATGTAGCTCCAGCAGCATCAATCCTGTCACCACTTATCCATCTGAATCCTAGAGGCATTATATAAGTACAATTCTCGAGCAAGTGACTCTCTTTTTATTCCTTTGCTCTACTTTCCATAGATCGTTAGATTTATAGTCTTAAGTTTCCCCTGTAGCTGAAGACAGCCTAGAATAGAATCTTTCTTTCTTACTTCTTTCCTATAAGCCTAAAATCCTCAAAAATGCAATCCTTCTTATTGAAGCATGTAAACTTTGTCTTCCTTTTTGGATGCTTAGGTATCTGTCTTCGCATTGTTAACTTAAGATTAGCTAATATTAATTATTTTGTTAATATTAAAATTAATAATTTAACATTATTAATAGCATTAAAATTTAATATTAATATTAATTGTTTAATATTAACTTAACATTAACTCATTTACTCTAACAGTCCAACTATGTGCTTTGCAAAATAGGCAGAGAATGAACTGAACTGAAGAAGCTTCTGGGATGAGAAGTGAAACGTCTTCAAGGAAAAAAACGAAGAAAGTCTGGTCGCCTTTTTCAAAAGCACCTTTGGGACAAATGCAACCTGGATGACTGGGAATAACACATCCCTCATCTCAACAATTACCATAATCACGATATACTGGAAAAAAGCTGTGGGCCAGGATTTTATGGTGAACTAGTAAAATTCCGCTACCATATGAATTAAATGGAATAATAATAATAATACATTGAAAAATCTAGGTTCTTGGGAAGAAGTTAATGTATATAAAGACCAAGCACCAGCTAAGGAACCAGAAGCTGTGATTTCACGTTGTTACGTATATAATAATGAATTGGTTCAGACCAATTTCCTTCACTCTTAGCAACCAACTCAAATCACAGTATTTGAGTTTATACCACAACTTTGGATAAAGTTACTTCCATAACTTTCTGTGTGTGAGTGTGTGTGTGTGTAATAGAGAGAGAGTGTGTGCGTTTATGTGTGAGTGAAACAAGGGGGAGGGTTGATGGGAATAGGAATTATCCTATATCTCATTAAAATGTCAAGGGATGCACAAGAGTCTTAAAAAACCAGCTTCCTCAGTGTGTACTGAAAATACCACTGTCACTTGTCATCTGTTTGCAGTCATCAAACTTTTGAAGAAGTCTTATTTTATTATATTCACATTATCTTTCAGAGATGTGATTTTTAAAAAAGCGATGAGCACCACTTAAGCCTCTAAGTGAATATCTTATCCACTTTGCTAGTAGAACATGACTCTGGAAGAACGAGATGCATTGGATGCAAACAGTGATTAAGCCAGTGTTTCTCAATTTTAGCCAATTGAAGATATCTGAACTTCAACTCCCAGAATCCCATGCTAGCTAGGGAATTCTGGGAGTTAAAGTCCACACATCTTTAAATTGCCAAGGTTGAGAGATCCTAGTTTAAGCATTGGAACTTCTAACTTCTGTGCCCATGTAGGGTCTGGAATATTTGGATTATAAATTAGTTCAGGACTAGTAAATGGGACAGACTGTTATAAATTAAAATCAGGTTGAAAAGAAGTTTTTCCATATGCATGAAAGCACAATATAGCAGGGCTTTTCAACCTTTTTACCTATTGTATCACTTTTAGGATATGGCAACATCTGAGTATCACCAGTTACCTAGCAAGGTGTCAAAAACTTGATGACCCAAAAAAAGAGGAAAAAAGTGATAAAGTACAGGTAGTCCTCGACTTACAACAGTTCGCTTAGTGACTGTTTGAAGTTACAATGGCACTGAAAAAAGTGCCCCCCATGGCATAGCCAAGCAAGACACCTGCCTGCCCGCCTGGCGGTGCTCTTCCTCCTGTCCGAGGTTTTCATTGTTGTGAGGCATTTCTGTTGAGGATTGGCAGTGGGGGTGGGGTGGGGGGTGTTTGGTTTTTATTCCCCCCGTCTACTGGGTGGTTGCAGCAGGTTTTGGTCACTCCACATGACCCTGGGACACTGTGACCGTCATAAATATGAATCAGTTGCCAAGCATCTGAATGTAAATCATAAGACCCTGGAGATGCAGCAACATTCCAGCTGATTGGTACTTCTTCAGGGCTCAGCAGAAGCACCAGGATCAGCGCCGAGCTCCAGCTGGAGTCTGGCGCTGATCCTGGCACTTCCACTGAGCCCTGACAGGCCTGCAGCTCCAGCCATCTCTCGCTCAGGCTTGTCTGGTGCTGCCACCGGTTCAGCTTATTCCCCTCCCCCGCTACCACTTTTCTAGGATGGTCGCGTACCACCTGCCAGGTGCCAATGTACCACAAGTGGTACCCGTACCACTGGTTGAAAAGCCCTGCGATATAGCATTGGTAATACCTTTTCCTTGCTAAAATCTCAGTACAAAATTAATCATGGTCAAATTTATTTGAAATATAATGCTGTACAAAATAGTTCCATCTACATTTTCTTGTTAATTTCACCGGGACTGAAACATGAGTAACTTTTTATGGACTAGGACCTCAGAATGCAATCTCTCATTCAGATAAAAGTAAAAATTAAAAAGGCTCAGGCTATTTAACATAGTAAGCCAAACAGCACAGTATCCAAATAACAGCTATAATATATAAAATGATAAGGTTAATCAATCATGGTTAAAAACTGGCCATTTGTGTGACATAAAGATAGTCCTCGACTTATAGTGATTCGTTTAGTGACTGAAGTGACAACAGGACTGAAGAAAGTGACTTATGACCGTTTTCATACTTATGACCGTTGCAGCACGCCCATGATCAAAATTCAGAAGCTGGACAACTGACTCATATTTATGACGGTCGCAGTGTCCCGAGGTCATGTGATCCGCTTTTGAGAACTTCTGACAAACAAAGTCAATGGGGAAGCCAGTTTCACTTAACAATTTGTTTCTAAGTCAACAATTACCGTAATTCACTTAACAGCTGTGGCAAGAAAGGTCGTAAAATGGGGAAAAGCTCACTTAACAACAGAAATTTGGGGATCCATTGTGGTTGTAAATTGAGGACTATCTGCATTGGAGAAACTGGAGGGAAAATGTCAGCAAGGAGATATCAATTGTTCTCATTTAAAACCACACTGACACTGTTAAGTTGAAGCACCCTTTGCTTTATTTATTAGCAAATTTATATAGCTACTTAAAGGTCTTAAATGCAAGGATTGGTCACAAAGTTACCTTTTCATCCCTATTATAATTGCAAATGGTCGCTGAATGAAATACCAAGGTATCCCCACACCCCTCCCTTAATCGAAGACTCACATTCACAGCAATAGAGAATGGAATTTAAAAGAAAAGTTTCTCCCGTTCATGAAAACAAGGCTTCACCTAAAAGCTATGAACATAAATATAATCCCAGTCGTTGTCACTAAACTGGAAGCAAAGGTAAAATACTGCCTCCAATTGAACTCTACTCCTGGTGACCACATGGGATGGTTAATCAATTTCTTTTGACAACAATGCAACTAATCTGGTAATCTCAATTACACCCGGGGCTCCTTAGAGAACAAGCTTTACGATAATTTATTGACTGCTTTTAACCACTTTTGCTTTATAAGGTTTCCATAGCAGCTTGAAGGAATAAGCTTGCGATTCTTTAGGTGATGGTAGGATTTTTCATGTCGCCACAAAAAAATCCAAAAATTGACTGGAAAAAAAAAAGGAAAAACTGAAACTTCGTAATGTTGTTAACCTGGGTCAACTTTCACTGCTATACTAAGGTGGAAAGGTCTATATCATATCAGTTAGGTTGTTTTACTGAAGCTTTGTCCACCACCTTCAGTCTGTTGATTTGTCAGCCCATAAATCCAAATAATGAATAAATCAAATCCATGGCAACCTTTATTTCCTAAATGTGACTAGCTCACTGCATCCAAAGTGAAAATGAGGATAAAATTGTCTTCTGGAAGGGAGGGTTAACTATGCCAATTGTTTGCCACACAGAACACCCCCCCCCCCCAAAGAGGCCAAAACATTGACAATTCTAACTACGGTAGTGGCCGAAATTGTGGAAAGCTTTTGGGAAAAATGTACAGTAGAAATGCCACCTTTGGTTAAGTTTCCACCAATTTTACTTCTAATTTCTTTATAACTGTAGCCTTGTTCACTTAATAATACTATTTTACATCGCTTTCTGGGCAACCAGTCAACTCTTTGCATCATTACTTTAATTTTATTACGTTTTACAAGCTCACTAAATAAAAGAACACACCCCCCCCCAACCAACTTGATAGCGATAACATATCACACTGACAAATGTCCTCCTCTCAAGTTCAATATATGACATCAATCACTGAACCCTACTGTGATCTGATTGGCTCATTGTCAAAACAAGATGACATCTGATTGGCTCTCTATACACTCATGCTCATTGACTACAATCAGATGAAGGAAAGCTACCTGATATCAACCTAAGCAAGTTGTGCTTCCTTTTTCTGGTTATTTGGCTATAACTTTTCTTGGAATACAGTACAGATAATTGAACAAACTATGTTGCATTACATTCTTGATTAAATTATCTTTCCATTGATATATACTTTTATGGTACTACTCCAAAAAAAGTGGTGTTATTAGCCATCAAACTCAAAAATACACTTTTCCCAAAAGGTTTCCACAATTTTGGCCACTAATATACGTTCTGGAGGTGTGTATCTGTAGGCTACACAAGGTCCAAGAACCGTTTTATGCCCCGTCCAAGCATCCCAAGATCACATTGCTAGTTTTGGGTAACACAACTTGCTACATATAGTCCTCAATTTACAATGGTTCATTTAGTGACCATTTGAAGTTACAGCAGCACTGTAAAAAAGTGACTTAGGACCATTTTTCACACTTCTGACTGTTGCAGCAGCCCCATGGCCACGTGATTAAAATTCAGATGCTTGGTAACTGACCCGTATTTATGACGGTTGCAATGCTCGGAGTCACATGGTCATTTTTTCCAAACTTCTGAAGAGCAAAATCAATTGGGAAGCTGGATTCACTTAGGAGTTATGTTACTACCTTAACAACTGCAGGTATTCCCTTAATGATTCTGGCAAGAAAGTTCGTAAAATGAGACACAATTCACTTAGCAAATGTCTCACTTAGCAAGAGAAATTTTGGGCTCAATTGTGATGCTCGCCCCCACAAAAAAGAGGCAAAGATTACATGCTTATTACCTATGTCAGGGGTCAGCAACCTTGGCTCTTTTATGACTTGTGGACTTCAAGTCTCAGAATTCCTGAGCCAGCATGGCTCAGCTTGGAAACCTCTCCCTTGCCCCTCAGCATGGCTGGCTCAGGAATTCTGGGAGTTGAAGTCCACGAGTCATAAAAGAACCAAGGTTGCCTACCCCTATCTATGTCTCGTGGCTCTTGGTTTGAAAAGTTGCCCATCCCTAATCTATGTCCATTTCCAAATGTAACTACCGTATTTCCCCCTAAATAAGACCCAGCTGGAAAATAAGGCCTAGCATGATTTTTCAGGATGCTCGTAATATAAGCCCTACCCCAAAAATAAGCCCCAGTTAAGATCGTCAGCCAGACAGACACATATAGTACGTCCGTTGCAAGACACGATGGATATATTGAATTATAAAATAATATTAATATATAATTAAATATAAATAATAGTATTGGCGTTATTTATTTGAATAAATGTAAATTGTTGTATATGAAAAAAAATAAGACATCACTGAAAATAAGCCCTAATGTGTCTTTTGGAGCAAAAATTAATATAAGACCCGGTCTTATTTTCAGGGAAATACGGTATATGTGCTAGAAAGTAATAAACTGATAAAAATTTTGAAAGCATACCGAGATAGCTACTGAGTAGAATAGTTGTTTTCTCTGTAGGAAGACTGGCACATTTGTTCTATAGGTAGTCCTCAAGTTATCACCATAATGGAGCCTACTCACCATGGTCCTAGCTCCAGTGGTGGGATTCAGCCAGTTCGTACCACTTCGGCAGAACCGGTAGCTAATTTTTTGTTGCCCAGGCTCAGAATGGACTTCCAGAAGTGGCATCCATACAGAGAACCAGTGGTTCACATATTTGAATCCCACCACTGCCTAGCTCATGATGGTCATAAAGGGGCATAGTCACATGATGACCCATTTTATGATTCATTAAGTGAATCCACAGCAGTTAAGCGAATGCCATGATTGTCAAGCAAATCAATGATTTGCTATGGGTGCGGCTTTACCAAAAACCAGAGGCAAATGCTGGTTTTCAGCAAAACCATCATAAAACATGGTCATGTAACTCAGAATGCTGTAAAAAGGGCATCAATGTGGTCCAGTGAGAGAAGACTTGGAGTGAGATCACATGATTGTGTGTGTGTGTGTGTGTGTGTGTGTGTGTGTGTGGTGGGTGTCCATCAGAATTTGAAATCTGGGTCATAAGTAACCCCCCTTATGTAAATCCATTGGAATTTTGAACGGTCACTAAGCGATCGGTCATATGTTGAGGTCGTCCTGTCTTAAGAAAAATTAATACTCACCATGAATATACGAGAAAAAAAATATGTGAATGAAATCAAAATACCTCTCATTGGTTCATGACTGAAAACATTTTAAACCAGAGGTCTTCAAACTTGGCCTTTTCATGACTTGTGGACTTCAACTCCCAGAATTCCTCAGCCAGCGTGCCTGGCTGAGGAATTCTGGGATTTGAAGTCCACAAGTCATAAAAGCGCCAAGTTTGAAGAACCCTGTTTTAAACAGAGAGCGTTTTAAACAGAAAATGAGATCTCAGTGATGCGCCTGTTATTTATTTTAAACTCACAGGATCCCCTAATCAAGCATAGAAGCCAGATTTTTTTTTCCTTCTTAAAAAGAAAATGAAAAATTCCTTATTCTTACAACTGTTGATGAAGTTATGTTATAATTGCAACTTTATGGTTAACAACCTCCAGAATTTCACATAAGAATTTTGGTGGAAACAAAACTCCAAAATATGACAGTAGTGTCTCTTATTTATGTGAAAAGTAGAATATGTTATGCAAAACAGGCATATACTTAAGAAAGAAAGACATTTCCTCTCCTTAACTGATTTATACAGGTTGCAAAAGCAAGATTGTCTGAGGTTGGCGCTTGAAGTCATACATTATTCAGTTCTATGTTTTGGTGAAGGTGCCAAACTGCAGATTAGGAGGATGGGAGTCGTATTTTTCTCTCGGGCACACAAACCAAATGGGTGACTTTGGACCCATTACTTGAAGTATTGTTGTTGTTATGGAGAAAATAGTGCAGGCACATTATGTACGCTGCCATCAGGCCTGAAGAATCCAGACCACATGTCAAGTTCCAGTTCAGCTGATTTATTGCTCATGCCTATACAAAAGGATCTTGTCAACTAATGGTCAGCACTAAATAGGCTCTAGGTAAGAATCAACAGAATTCAAGAGGGGTTGGATGAAGACCATTTGTGAGAATGTAATGATTCCAGGCTGATTGCTCTTTTGACTCCACCCCCAGCTGTGCTTGTTTTTCCACAACTGCCTTGAATTGTACAAAATAAAGGTGGGCTTATATAGCTAAAAAAAAGGTGGGATATACACCTAATAAAAAAAGGATATACACTCTTCGTGGGCCAACATCCTGACTCCATTGTAAGAACTGTATTTGTAGATTGTCTCCAGCTACTGCTAACAATGTGGAATACCCTATGCCAGGCATGTCAAACTCGCAACGTCACATGATGTCGCGCAATGTATTGGGAGTTTTTCCCCATTGCCGGCAATGGGGTGGGCGCGGTTTCGGTGTGATGCACCTGGCTTGTGGGCTGGCAGTTTGACATGCCTGCCCTATACAGTGTGGTTTAGATCAGGGGTCCTCAACCCCAGTCCGTGGACCAGCACCAGTCCATGGCATGCGCAAACAAGCAAAGCTCCATCCGCGGGATAGAAGCAGCAACACAAAACCACAGCCCCTCTGGTCCGCGGATACACCTTTCTCCACAGAACTGGTCCCTGGTGCCCAACAGGTTGGGGGCCACTGGTTTAGATTATCACCCCTGTGCTATCCTTTCTGTACTAGATGAAGACATTTTAACTCTTCAAGACTTTTAAACATCTACTAATTTTTGTCCAAATTCTTTATCTCTTTAAACTTCAGTGTATTTTCACTGACTGATATTGTGCATTTCTTGCTTTGATTGCCTTCTATGCTGTTCTTTTAAAATTATTAACAGAATAACAGAGTTGGAAGGGACCTTGGAGGTCTTCTAGTCCAACCCCCTGCTCAGGCAGGAAACCTATATTTGATGTTGTAACATGAGATTTGTACTAAAGATTTATGTATGTTATTGAACTATTGATTAACCTAGCCACCACATTGCTTTCTAAATACTCAATTATAAAATTAGAAAACTAATAAAATATTATTAGAAAAAAAAAAAAGAAACGGATCATCTTATGAGCTTAATACAAGCCATCCTGGAGAAAATATTTTGAAATACGGCACGAGCATTTCTAAAAAAAAAAAAAAAAAAAAAGCTGAAATACATTTTTTAAAAAAAGTTCTGCCCACCCTATGCACTGGTAGTGTAATGTAACGGCTTTTAATTCATTTTCTGAGGAGAATTAAAAAAAGGAGTTCTGTAACAGCTCCTATTAATTATTCTACCTTTCATAATCGGAATGATTCATTATATTATAAGGAATACAGCTGTAGCTTAGTGACCCATCTTAATCATGAAAAAAATCAATTCACTGCAGGTTCTTAGACTGCTATTTCTAATGGATGTCAATGTTCAATAGGAAGAGTATAAGAATAGCTACTTAGAAAAGGAGTAAGAAAAAATCACCTATCTTCATTTTGGCTGCAGAAAACTTTTTTTGTGTGTGTGTGAATTACCAACAGATCATTATAGGAATTTTATTGAACATTCACATCTGATGGTCATCCTTTGATTATCAATCTTATTATTTATCTCTCTTTCATAATGGGATAATCAGCTAGGCAGCAAAGGAAGCAGATAAAGAAATAGGAGATGGAAAATGAGAAAGAGGACAGAAAAATAATGTGCAAGGTTTTGAACATTTCCTCACTTTGATTTGACAGATGGAGGTAGTCTTCATTACTGAGAGCTAATGAAGGAGTGATTACAAATACAGACAATGTGGTATAGTGGTTAAAGTGCTTGTCTAGCATTAAGGAGAACCAGGTTCAAGTCTCTCTCAGCCATCAATCAAACTGAATCTTTATTACAGTCATAGACCAGCACTTGGCATTCGCTAAATGGCGATTCCCTTATGTAAGAAAAGAACAGTAGAAAAGAATAGTGAGATCCAGACACTGTCTAAATATACGGGATATTTTACCTTGTGAACCAACGTAAGTTATTTGGATAAGGAAGGCACCCATGATGCAACCAGCTCCATTGAAGAAAGTCAAGATTTGCATGGCAACCCCACGAATTTGGCCTGGCAGAAATCTGAATGTAATGAAGACACCTTTGCAAAGGAAGAGAAAAAATAATTATGAAGGAGAACTACCCTGGGGATGGAGAGAGGCAGGCTAGAGCAGTGGTTAGGGAGGTGGATTGGGATATGGCAGGGGTGGGGCAACCTTGGTTCCTTTATCACTTGTGGACTTCAACTCCCAGAATTCCTGAGCCAGACACAAGTCATAAAAGAGCCAAGGTTCCCTACCCGTGGGATATGGGAATGAAGTGACTTCCATATCACCCTTGATATGTTCCATGTCCATATCACCCACTAGCCTTGGCCATGCCTGACTTCAGTAAACCCCAGGTCACAAAATAAAGAACCACTTAAGCTTTTCTGCCCGTACAGGAAGTCCTCAGCTTACAACTATTTGTTTAGCGACAATGGCACTGGAAAAAAGTGACTCGTGACCATTTTTCACACTTACAACCATTGCAGCCTCCTCACAGTTACATGATCAAAATTTGGACACTTGGCAACTGGCATGTATTTATGATGGTTGTAGTGTCCTGGGGTCATGTGATCACCTTTTGTGACCTTCTGACAGGCAAAGTCAATGGGGGAGCCGGATTCAGTATACAACTGTTTTATTAACTTAAGAACTGCAGCGATTCGCTTAACAACTGTGGCAAGAAAGGTCGTAAAATAGGGCAAACCAGACACTTAACAACTGTCTTGCTTAAAACAATGGAAGTTTTGAGCTCAATTGTGGTTGTAAGCTGAGGACTACTTACACTGGGCTAAACTGACAAAATGCAGCTTTCTCCCGCTAGGAAATTGGCAAATATCAGAAACCCAATCAAAACCATAAGAAATCCCTCAGAATATGGAAATCCTTTACAGATGCAATGAGGTTGAGACTGACCAATGGTTGCAAGCTTATTCAGGTAAACAGTCCTTTCAGGATACCAGAAATTATATCCATTAATAAACAAAGGATCCCTTCCTCTGTGTGACTTCTAAATGTTGATTAAGTTAATTAAGAATAGAATGGAATAGAGCTGGAAAGGACCTTGGAGGTCTTCTAGTCCAGCCCCCTTCTCAAGCAGGAGAACCTACACCAGGGGTAGGCAACCTTTGCTCTTTTATGACTCGTGGACTTCAACTCCCAGAATTCCTGAGCCAGCCATGCTGAGGGGAAAGGGAGAGGTTTCCAAGCTGAGCCATACTGGTTCAGGAGTTCTGGGAGTTGAAGTCCACGAGTCATAAAAGAGCCACGGTTGCCTACCCCTGACTTACACCATCTCAGACAGGGGATTGTCCAGTCACTTCTTTAAAATCTCCAGTGATGGAGCACCCACAATTTCTGGGGGTAAGCTGTTCCTCGGGTTGATTGTCCTCACTGTCAAGAAATTTCTCCTTAATTCCAGGTTGCTTCTCTCTTTGATCAGTTTCCAACTGTTGTTTCTCGTCCTGCCCTCTGGTGCTTTGGTGAACAACCTGTCCCCCTCTGCCTTGTGGCAGCCCCTCAGATACTGCTATCATGTCACCCCTATTTCTTCTTTTCTTTAGACTAGCCAAACCCAAGTCCCGCAGCCATTCTTCGTATGTTTTAGCCTCCAGGCCTTTGATCATCTTAGTTGCTCTTCTCTGAATTTTTTCCAAACTCTCAACATCTTTTTTGTGATATGGTGACCAAAATTGACTGCAGTGTTCCAGGTGTGGTCTTAAGCAGGAAATCAGTTGATATGGTAAATAATTGGGGGGGGACCCATAAGCTCAGCAGGGTGCCTAATCACCAAACACCCCCTTTTGCTATACACTTGAGAACCGTAACTTATACCTACCTTCAATTGCTGTACTGCACATTATGCTGTCGAAATAAACTCTGCCTTTACTCTAAGCAACTTGCCTATGTATTCTTTAGATGTCTTGGCTTGGGTTCAAACCCAGATCATAACCTAAGATTTAGTCTGAACTCCAGCCCCAGCCATGGAAGCTTAAGCAATATTTTGGGGGTCAGTATCTCTTAGCCCAGTCTTTACAATCTCAGCAACTTTCAAATGCGTGGACTTTAACTCCCAGAATCTGGGTGGGGAAAACATGCTGACCTGGGATTTCTGACAGTTGAAGTCCATACATTTTAAAGTTGCTGAGATTGAAAAACACTATTTTAGCCCAATATAGGACAAGATTGATAAGACAATAAGCTTGGAGAAAAGAAGACTATGAATTAGAGCTTGTGTAGGCTTCAAAAATGGTTGGAAAAAGTGCTTTGGATTTCGAAGAGGGCAAAGGCACCAACCACCTCTCGGGTCTAGGACAGGGGTAGGCAACCTTGGCTCTTTTATGACTCGTGGACTTCAACTCCCAGAATTCCTAAGCCAGCATGGCTCAGCTTGGAAACCTCTCCCTTCCCTCTCAGCATGGCTGGCTCAGGAATTCTGGGAGTTGAAGTTCACGAGTCATAAAAGAGTCAAGGTTGCCTACCCCTGGTCTAGGACAACATGCTGTGGCCGACTTGCCCCAACTGAGTCACCACAGGCCAACTCGTTGTGAGACAACTTGCCATGGGACAATTTAATGCAAGGTAATTCAAAAGAGGGAGGAGTGAATTGCTGCGGACCTTGTCTTGCTTCAGATTTGAACCTTCTCAAGTTAGAAGTCCTGGAGGCTAGGGTGAGCTGCAATTCTTCCTGCCTCTCTTGAGTTATCTCATGTTCAATTGTCCTGCAGTAAGTTGTCCTGTGACAAGTTGGCCACCGCAAGTTGACCGGGACCAATTGGCCAGGGTGGAGATGACCGGGGCGAGTCAAATGGGGTGAGTTGGCCCCGGTCAGTTGTCCCAGTCCATCACTCTTCTGCAATTCATGAAAGTGGCCTGTTTTTTTTTTTTCCCCAAGCTTCTGCATGAACCTGAAAAAAAAAGATGCTGCACCTTTAAGGAACACACACTTTTTCCTCCCAAAGTCTATGCAGGAGTTTTTTTTTAAAAGGAAAGTGGTTTAGCAAGTAGCAGAAAGTGATCCTATTATGACATGAACTTGGCTGAAACACTTCTTTGGAATCTTTTTTGTAGTCTGCATGGAACTCCTATGTAATATGTTGCCTCAGAGCCCTATAAGAAACACAGGATACTCAATGCAACTAGCAAAAAAACAACAACAAAGAGGCAGGGAGATTTTTTGCTGCAGCATCATATTTGCCGTGGTGTCATCTTTGTAAGGCAAATGTAATTCTGTGTTCTGAAGGGAAGAAAAAGACAGAAATACATCAAGGGAATGCTACATTTGCTTCATTGCTCACCCAGCTTTCCCTGGTTTTTTTCCTTTCTGCACAGATTAGAAATGGGCAATCTGCCCTGTGAGAAGTCCTCCATCCATAAAATTGCCATTGAACTCTCATAGAAATGACTGTTTGGTTGATTTTGGAAAGTAACATCCTGGGTCTTACAGTATACTGAAGAAAGAATAACAGAAGAACAGAGTTGGAAGAGATCTTGGAGGTCTTCTAGTCCAGAGGTCCCCAATCTTTTGGGCACCAGGGACCGGTTCCGTGGAGAAAAGGTATGTGGTTTTCTGTGCTGCCTGCATCTAACAGATGGGGCTTTGCTTGTTTGTGCGGCCCGGTTGCTGGCATGCCGTGGCTCAGTACTGGTCCACGGACTGGGGGTTGAGGACCCTTGTTCTAGTCCCACCCGCTGCTCAAGTGAGACTGGTTGTCCAGTCTCTTCTTAAAAGCCTCCAGTAATGGAACACCCACAACTTCTGAAGGCAAACCATTCACTACTTCAGTGGTGGCGAACCTATGGCACGGGTGCCAGAGGCGGCACTCAGAGCCTTCTCTGTGGGCACGCGCGCCGTCGCCCCAGTCCTAGGCCTTCAGCTGGGTTTTATAAAACCTTTTCGCTTTAGGCCTCCGCCACCATGTGCAAAAAAAAAAAAAAAGGCTCAATCAGTCAATTTCAACTTCTCGTGGGTAAAAAAAAGATCTTGCAAAGTTGGAATTGATTGAACTTTTTAGTCCCACCCAGTCTGCCATTACCACCGCAGCCACGCCCACGCAATGGGCCACACCCAGCCAATGGGCCACACCCACCCGGCACTCAATGATGCATAAGTGAATTCTGGGTTGCAGTTTGGGCACTCAGTCTCTAAAAGGTTCGCCATCACTGCCCTAGTTAATTGTTCTCACTGTTAGGAAATTTCTCCTTAGTTCTAGGTTGTTTCTCTCTTTGATTAGTTTCCATCTGTTGTTTCTGTTGATCCCCCCCCCCTCTTCTTTGTGGCAACCCCTTACATATTGGAACACTGTTATCATGTCACCCCTAGTCCTTCTTTTCACTAGACTAGACATACCCAATTCCAGCAACCGTTCTTTGTACGTTTTAGCCTCCAGGCTCCTAATCATCTTTGTTGCTCTTATCTGCACTCTTTCCAGAATCTCATCATCTTTTTTTATAATATGGTGAGGTTAAAAGGATGGAAGTTAACCTTCTCTTCAGCTCCTTTGATCACATATAATGAATGGAAAGAGTCCCCACCACCAGCAGTAAATCAGGCACTTCTCTTAACCACAAAGAGCATTATCCTTGAGCGAGCAATCATCACAAGGATGACAAACAAAAGCTCTTTCTGTAGGAATGATCAATAAGGAGGCCCAGAAATGCAGTCGAGGAACAGGGTGACGAGAATAATAAAAGAATCCCTCAACCATCCCTGGTCAAACAGGCATCATTCTGGGTTTAAGACAGTTGATCACGATCATGTGAAGTGTTAATACCACTTTACAATGCCTTGGCAACACTGCATCCAGTTTTGGTCACCACAATGTAAAAAAGATATTGAGAAACTAGAAAGAGTGCAGAGAAGAGCAACAAAGATGAATAGGGGCCTGGAGGCTAAAACATATAAAGAATGGTTGCTGGAATTAGATATGTCTAGTCTAATGAAGAGAAGGACAAGGGGTGACATGACAGCAGTCTTCCAATATTTAAGGGGCTGCCACAAAGAAGAGGGAGTTAAGCTATTCCCCAAAGCACTTGAAGGCAGGACAAGAAGCAACGGATGGAAACTAACCAAAGAGAGAAGCAACCTAGAACTAAGGAGTAACTTCCTGACAGTTCGAACAATTAATCAGTGGAACAACCTGCCTCCAGAAGTTGTGAATGCTTCAACACTGTAAGTTTTTAAGAAGAGATTGGGCAACCATTTGTCTACAATGGTATACCAGTGGAATAGCTTGCCTTCAGAAATCGTGGGTGCTCCATCACTGGAGATTTTTAAGAAGAGACTAGACAGTCACTTGTCTGAAATGGTATAGGTTCTCCTGTTTGAGCAGGGGGCTGGACTAGAAGACCTCCAAGATCCCTTCCAGCTCTGTTCGGTTCTGTTCTGTTCTATTCTATTTATGAGGAAATGGAACAGAAAAGGGGTTCTTACAGGTGGGGGTCACCAGAGTTTCTGCTACGCCAAGCAAGAGATACTGTGGGGCCAGATGGAAACACGGCATGGAAGAAACAAGGAGAGCTTTGCCTGAAAGTGTCTGTTCAACCAGAGGGAAATGCTTCCGACGTAGCTCAAAGAAACCAGCAACAACCATGGAAAGAGTTGCAGAAGTGTTACCTACAACTGAGTATCAAACACAAAGAACAATTAATGTTGTACAGTGATATATAAATTGTAAACTGTAACAAAAATTGCCTGTGCCATGCTCAGTGAAAACAGACTTTTTAAATATTCCAAACATTTGCTATCTTAATCCCCAACTTATACCAGGCATTTTTCATTTTCTGTTGAAGAAATTATATTTTATCTGTATCAATTTTTGTGGGGGGAAATGGTGTATTTTTCTAGACCTCAAATTTTTATCACCATCGCTTCTACAGGTTTCTAAAGCTTTTCTTCTAGAACAGAGGTAAGGAACGATGACCCCTTTATGACTTGTGGACTTCAACTCCCAGAATTCCTGAGCCAGCCACGCTTGTTCGGGTAAATTCAGTCTTTGGAACTGCAAAGGGCTAAGTCCATTATGGCGGAGTCTGGTCAAATGATCTGTAATGTTTCTCCCAAGGTGTCTTGCAACTTGGGCCAAGTTGTCAATGTATGAGATTATGAAACTCATCTTACGAATGAAGGCAAATATACGTGTCGCAGGACAATGTTACAGGATCTAATCTGGCTTGGACACCAGGACTAGAAGTTTAGTCTTCCGAGATTTGTGCTGGAGCCCATTCTCTGCGAATTTCTCTTTCATCAGAATGAGAAGCTGAGAGAGAAGTTCTCTGAAATCCTCTGAAGTTCTCCATCACAAGTCCGAAAGCTTGAAACGTTAAATCTCTGGTCCTGATGACTGGCCAAGATTGGACCCTGCAGACTCATCTTCTCTCTCTTAATTTCTGATGTCGATTGTTCCTTCCTTTCCCAGCCCTTCGCAGCCCTTCCCAATCTCTCCCAACAATACCTTTAGCTCCAATTAATATGTTGTTAATTAAAATATCATCTTTAGGCTACCACAATGCCTTATTTCAGGCATCTATAATCAACATTTGAACTATGAAGTTATTTTCCAAGTAACACATCCAGGGTGAACTGATAGGAACAGGACTTTTGCACCAGTGCTACACACACCTGGGTTTCAAGGTCCACAAGTTTGAACAGATTTTTCTATTTAATTCAGACAACAGCCATGCCAGGAACATTTCTGGTTTAGCCATCCATTCATCCTTCTAGAAAGGGATGCACATTCTGTCATTTTTGTACAAGCAGTCCTCAACTTACAACAGTTCATTTAGTGACCGTTCGAACTTACAATGGCACTCACAAAAGTGATCTCATACTTACAACTGTTGTGGCATCCCCATAGACCAGGGATAGGCAACCTTGGCTCTTTTATGACTCGTGGACTTCAACTCCCAGAATTCCTGAGCCAGCCATGCTGAGGGGAAAGGGAGAGGTTTCCAAGCTGAGCCATGCTGGCTCAGGAATTCTGGGAGCTGAAGTCCACGAGTCATAAAAGAGCCAAGGTGGCCTACCCCTGCCATAGACACATGATCAAAATTCAGATGCTTGGCAACTGACTCGTATTTATGATGGTTGCAATGTCCTGGGGTTATGTGATCTACCTGGGACCTTCTGACAAGCAAAGTCGATGGGGAGGCCAGATTGACTTAACAACCGTGTGACTAACTTAACAACTGCAGTGATTCATTTAACAACTGTGGTAAGAAAAGTTGTAAAATGGGGCAAAACTCACTTAACCAATGTGTCGCTTAGCAACAGTAATTCGGGACTCAGTTGTGGCTGTAAGTCGGGGATTATCTACCTAGCAATGTTTCTCAACCTTGGCAAGATGTGTGGACTTAACTCCCAGAAGTCCCCAGCCAGCATTGCTAGTTTGAGAAACACTGGCCTGCAGTATCACATTCATACACGTTTATAAATCACTCCATGTACTGTACCAATGAAGCCAGGAGAAAGAAGAAGCTGGATATTAAATACCACTAAATCTTTCAAATGCTTGTGGCACCCATTAGATTCTAGGCCAACGTGTAACTGAAAGAATTGTCAGCATCATTATCCAAATCTTCTTTTCTGCAGCTCAGCTGAGACATTATTTTATTTTAAATCCTGAGTAATTGCCACCTGCTGTTTCATGTGTTTCTACTTTGCACAAAGCTTAACAACAAACTTAATTAGGCTAATTCTAGTCAGATTAATATTTCCTGTCTTTCGGCACTAGCTGTGCCACATGCTACGTGCTTGCCAAATTAAATGGAGGGATACAGGAAATGTTGATTTCTAACTATGTGCATGTTTTAAGATGCACTGGAGGATGGGAGATAGCTCAAGCTGGGTGAACACTCCAAAGGTCCAGTTCATGCAAATGGAAAGTGATTTCTAAGCAGGAATTGGGAGCTGATGTTCTACTTTAGAAGTAGGCAGTACTACAGCTAGGAACGAGGGAAGAGCGGCATATCACAAAAGCAGGATTTCAGGAAATAGCCCAAATCTGAATAGAGGGGATCAGGAGCTCTTAGTAATACTATGTTTCCCTGAAAATAAGACCTAGCCAGAAAATAAGCCCTAGTATGACCTTTCAGGATGCTTGTCATATAAGCTCTACTCCCAAAATAAGCCCCAGTTAAGATCATCAGCCAGACGGATGCATTTAGTACCATATTTCCCTGAAAATAAGATCTAACTGAAAAATAAGCCCTAATATATCTTTTGGAGCAAAAATTAATATAAGACCCGGCCTTATTTTAGGGTAAACACGTTAGCAATAGCACTTAGATTTATATACCACTTCATAGTGCTTTACAGCCCTCTCTAAGCAGTTTACAGAGTCAGCCTATTGTCCCCAACAATCTGTGTCCTCATTTTACCAACCTCGGAAGGACGGAAGGCTGAGTCAAACTACTGGCACTGGGCAGAGTCAGCCTACAATGCTGCATTCTAACCACTGCACCACCACAGCTCCAGGACTGAGTCTGCCCATGAATGCCAAAAGCAGGTCTGGGGAATGGTTGATCTGATGATTGGAGAAGATAGCAACGGGAAAAGGCTGAACAGTTTAATGCCTATTTTGCATTTGTCTTTTCACGGGGACGCAGTGGCTCAATGGTTAAGACGCTGAGTCTTAGACCATTAAAGGTCTACAGCTTGGCAATTCAAGACCTGAGTGCCATGGGACAGAATGAGCTACCATCACTGTCTCAGCTCCTGCCAACCTAGCAGTCTGAAAGCATGCAAATGCAAGTAGATGAGGTAGGTACTGCAAATAAGCATGCAGGAATGTAACCGCATCCCATGTTCTGCCATATGTTCTGTGGTGCACCGTGATGTCATGCCAGCCACATGACTCTGGGAATATCTCTGGACAATGCTGGTTCTCTGGCTTAAGAAATGGAGATGAATATTGCTCCCTAAAGTCGGTCAAGATTAGAGGGATAAAATCCACAGGGACACTTTTATCTTTTACGTCTATGGAAATTCTCAGTCATCCAGATCATGATTGTCCCAAAGAGGCAACTGGACTTTCTTTGTTTTTCCTTGAATACATTTCGCTTCTCATCCAAGAAGCTTATTCACTTCTGACTGAGTCATGGGGAATGGAAGGATTTATCTGGTCATCTGGTTGTTAGGATTCTTTCTGAGAGTCACTTAGACCAGGGGTTCTTAACCTTTTTGAACGAATCGCCCCCTTGAGCCAATGAGGAAGTTGTCATCGCCCCCCTCCCCCAACATAACCTCTCAATCACAACATAGGAAATAATTCTTCAATTTATGCAAACACTTTTTTTCTTTTCTTTAAAATT
Source organism: Crotalus tigris (assembly GCF_016545835.1). Taxonomy (NCBI): domain Eukaryota; kingdom Metazoa; phylum Chordata; class Lepidosauria; order Squamata; family Viperidae; genus Crotalus; species Crotalus tigris. Next base: position 325,535 of record NW_024100482.1, read on the forward strand.
GTTCATCAGGACATATCGATGCAAATAATTTATTTCCAGTCTTTTCCCCATATCTCCCATATTCTGGCTAATGGCGCGCCACTGTACGGGTAGAGGCTGCTGCACAACACGCATGAAGATAAGCAATGCGTATTTACATATGTACGGCGTTCTGTATTGAAGCTAGCTGGAGGAACATTTGAAAACACAATTCAATCCACTAAATAGCGAGCGATCTGATGTTTTTGTACGACAGATATACAGCGATTCACTGTACGAAAAAGTCTCAAAAGTGTCCCCAAAACTTCTCGCTCCATCACCTCCATATCACCCCCTTTTCGTTCCATCGCCCCCCTGAAAAACGAAATCGCCCCCTGGGGGGCAATATCGCCCAGGTTAAGAACCACTGGTTTAGACCAGTTGGAGGTTATCTGTGCCCTCAGGGTCACCTGAATAGTGCAAATGGATATGGAACTGCTGAAAGATCTGTGTTGTCAACAGGAGGTAGACAGGGTCATATCCCTCCCCTTCTTTTGACAGAGGGCTTTCAAATGTAGATGGCCTCTTTACCTTTTCACAAAAGGAAAAAATGACCTAACTTGTCCATACCACAGACAGCAGAAGTGAAATGCAGGGCAAGGAAGCCAGGAGAGAACACTTTGCTGCTTTATATAAATTCAGATCACCAAAACTAGATGTATTCCATTTCATAGGGCTAAAAGAACTGGTAGATACGGTTTCAGGTTCACTGACTTTAAGCTTTGAGAACTCCTGGAAGACAAGGAAGTGCCAGAAGATTGGAGAACCGAGTTTGTAGTTGGATTGGAAAGAAGCAGGATGGGAAGAGTATTGGTGCCTTTCAACCATGGCACTGCAGAGGACTCCTGAGAATACCAAGGGAATAACGAAGAAATCAAACCAGTGGCTCTTCAAACTAATCAACCCAGAATTATTATTCAAGACACAAATGACCAGGGCTCTAATTAGCCTAATTTGGACACATACTATGAAGACCCAGTTCTCTGGAAAAGGCGTATATAATAATATGTTCCTTATTTGAACCAGAATAGTACAGAACTGCACAAATGGATCTGATTGGGGTAAATTGTAGGGGTGAAATAAAAGGGCAATTCAGAAATAAGCCTCCATTTGGTTATCAATGACAGACACTTGCAGATGCAGAACTTTTATTGTACACATTAGAAAACTACAACATTACATTACTTTTCGACATAATCGCTATTCAAATTGAGGCACTTGTCATAACATCTTACAAGGTACAATTCCTTAGTAGTAGTTGCTTAGCGTCAAATCTGGGCTATGGGGGGTGATCAAAAACATCCCAACAGAACTGCTTCAAAAGTTCTTGAGTGCGTCTAGCAGTGTGCGAGCAAGCATTATCGTGGACCAACACCACACCGGAAGTCAGCAGGCCCCGATGCTTGTTATGGATGGCTTGCCTGAGTTTTCATAACGTTTCACAGTAGATTTCTGAATTGATGGTAGAACTACGCTCCATGAACTTCACTAGCAGTACTCCTTTGGCATCTTCACATTTGATGGGATTTTCTATGGCACCACTTACGGTGTGGTGTTGATTCACAATAATGCTCGCCTGCACACCGCTAGACGCACCCAGGAACTTTTCAAGCAGTTCCGTTGGGATGTTTTTGATCACCCCCCCACATAAGCCAGATTTGGCGCTGAGCGACTGCGACTAAGGAATTTCAAACCTTGTAAGACGTTATGACAAGTGCCTCAATTTGAATGGCGATTATGTGAAAAAGTCATGTAATGTTGTAGTTTTGTAATGTGTATAATAAAAGTTCTGTATCTGCAAGTGTCTGTCATTGATAATCAAAAGGAGGTTTATTTCCGAATTGCAAATCATACGATTTGCATTTTCTTTTACTTATTTCTTTTGTTCTATTTTTAATATAGGGTCCTATAACTGTTCTGTTTTGTATTTTGTGTTCTGAGATGGTCTACAGCAGTGGTTCTCAACCTGTGGGTCGGGGCCCCATTTGCGGTCGAACGACCATTTCATGGGGGTCGCCATACAACGCAGTCCGCCATTTTTTTCCCCTTTTCCTTAGCTGTGCTACTCCCTTTTATTCTATTGGCTTTTGAAAGCCAATAGAATAGACTCTCTTGAATAGAGTCTAATTCTATTGGCTTTCAAAAGCCAATAGGAATTGTCCAGGCTGTCTCTGCCCTGCTGAGCCCACCAAAATTCCCATTCTGCAAACGGTGCTACACCAGTTGAGTAGTCCTCGACTTATGACCGGTTGAGTAGTCCTCGACTTACGACCGGTTGGGGGTCGCGGCATTAAAAAGGTTGAGAACCACTGGTCTACAGGCTAATCAATAAAGTATCACTGAATGGGAATGCAAGAAGAAAGCTACAGACCAGTCAGCTTGACCTGCTTAGCTTCCAAGTATGGACAGATATATGGCTAGATTGACCAGGCATTGCTATCTGGTAAATTCACTGGCACTTCAATTTTCTTGGCTATGATATGGAAGTGATTTGCCATCATTTTATTCTGGGATGTTTTTTCAACTTTTCAATCTAGAATACAGTAGTGCAATTTCCTAATGGTTGTCTATGGAGATCCTCAGCCATCCAAGTCATGGTCATCCCAAAGATGCTTTTTCAAGAGACAACTGGACTTTGTTTTTCCTTGAAGACTTTTTGCTTCTCACCCAAGAAGCTGGGTCCTGATTCTTGAAACATTAGCCAGATCTGATCCTCCTTAGTCAATTTCCTTTAGCTTTCAGGGTGCTGTCACCTACGTGGACAGATGCTGAAGTACCTTGTTTTAATTTTGCATTTGCCAGAGCATTATGGATTTGGCTTCTGACCTGTTACCGTCTTCATCCAGGCTGATATTCCTGCTTAGTCAAGAATTTTCTCCTATCAGTTTTGATGGTAATGTTATGCACTTGTGGAAAGAGATTTCTGGGTTTGGGACCTCATAGGTCAATTGGTTTCTCATAAGACCCTGATTGGATTTATGACATTACAATTAACTTCTGAATGTTTTATTGTTGGCTTCGGGCCATAAAAAGGGCACCTTCTTTCTTGGATTATTCTACTTTGAATTTGCAAATAACAGTATGAAGGGGAGTGCTATTTCCACACATCACAGCCTAAGCTGCTTTAAAAAATTGCCATGAGCTCTTTTAAAAAATTGACCAAATGCATGCGCAATAAATAAAATAATCATAATATTTCCTTAATGTGAAATATACACTGTTTAACCACCAGACGTTATTTAATAATGAAGCTCCCTAATGATGCACAGCTACAAATTCACAAATACTAATATTGTCCGGTAATGTTACTTGAGAGATATTCTCCATCACCTCATTAATTTAGAGATGGATGCCAGTATTCTCAAAAGCAATAGCTTTTCCTGTGTAAGGGTTATTTGCAAGTTTCTAAAAAAAAAAGTATTTATGATATACAGGTAGTGCTTGACTTACAACTTATAATGGACCCCAAGATTTCTGTTGCTAAGTGAAACAGTTCACGTGACCATGGGGGATTCTGCCATGGTTGTAAGTGTGAAAAAAATATGGTTGTAAGTGTTGTAAGTCACTATTTTCAGTGATGTCGTAACTTTGAATGGTCATTAAATGAACTGTTGTATGTCGAGGACTACCTGTATAAAAAATCAGGAAAATAAGCAGATGTATAACACAGAAATAGATCATAATAAAGACAGACTTTCCAAGCATTATAAAATACAGAAGGGAAAGAAAACAAAATAACATTTGTTTAGTGACTGTTTGAGGTGACAACGGCACTGGAAAAAAAGTGATTTGTGACTGTTTTTCACACACTTAACAATTGTTGCATCATGCCCATGGTCACATGATCAAAATTTGGGCACGTTTTCTGAATAGTTTTTATCCCAGAGCTATAATTGCACTTAATAATGAACTAAAGGGCCACCATCAGTGAACTGTTGGACAGTATTACTTGGTCTGTTGGGTGGATGTTTGGGTGGTTTTAGGGGTGGGGAATTGTGGTGGGTGGGAGTGTGTTTGGGGATTATGTGTGTGGGACCTGGTCTGTGGCTGTCACGTAAATTTCGTTGCATGTATAACATGTGTATACACATACAATGACAATAAAGTTTATTATTATTATTTATGATAATTGCAGTGTCCCAGGGTCATGTGATTCCCCCTTTGACAATCAAAGTCAATGGAGAAGCCAGATTCACTTAACAACTGTGCTACAAAATTAACAACTGGAGTGCTACACTGAACCACTGTGGCAAGAAAAGTTGCAAAATGGAGCTAAACTCACTTAACAACTACCATATATGCTGGCGTACAAGGAGACCCGGCGTATAAGACGACCCCTGTCTTTGTCGCTGAGTCGCATTCCTAGAACGTCGTCTTATACGCTGGAAACTACCAGTATTTCCAGCATATAAGACGACTCGGTGTATAAGACGACCCCTGTCTTTGGCGCCGATTTTAACGCTTGCGGAAGTCACCTTATACGCCGGCATATACGGTATCTTGCTTAGCAGCAGCAATTCCAGACTCAGTAGTGGTCGTCAGTCAAGGACTACCGTCAATAATTTGTGCTATTGTTTTAGTACTCACCAATACAGATCATAGGATACCATCCGCTTGCTTTGGCATTCAACAAACAAGCATTGATGCACTCCAGAAGGGGTGCCAGGATTAAAAATGGCAAGATGCTTATTAAATTCATGGCAGCGATTGGCAAAAGGAATCCATTCAGATTCAAATTGGAATTCATTGTCTGTATATAATATCCGGATGGAATCTGAATAGCAAAGAGAAATGCTTTAGTCTGGTTGATAATCCAACCTCCTTCCACTCATGGAAAAGAAAGAAAATAAAGGGATTTTTTTTTTGTTTACCTCCATTTCTGAAGGGGTACATTTCATTGCATGCTAAAATTAAAGAGACAAAAGTGTGCATCTGAACCAAACTAAACCAAACCAAATTTAAAACCAAAGCACAACTCACTCACCTGCATAATACATGATCTATAGAGGATTTGGAAGGCAAATAAAGGAAAGAGACGGATGAGCAATTTTGTGTTTTCCACTTGTGTTTCGGTGTAACAGCCTCCATAGTTTTCCTTGGCGTGGTCCAGCCAGTTTGCCACATTCCCACTGAAATAGCGGCATTGTACGCAACACAGCTTCAATGCATTGGCAATGATGCCACAGATTGTCAACAGGCAACTACCTAACAACAAGACAGAGGAGAAAATAATTTACAACACAGACTTTATAAGACCAACCTGCCTGCTACAGCAGTTGGCATTCCTTTTTGAAAGTTTTGGCAGATTTCAACTGGTGAAGAAATTAGGTCAGGGGTTTGTTGCTCTAGTAGTTGCTTAGAAATCTCTCCTCACCCCAAAATCCAACCTAAAAATTCAAAGGATTAAAGCAACAGGGCAGAAAACCTGCATTTTACTAAATGTACTAACTATAGAGTGGGGCCATTCTTAGTTCCAATAGGAGTTGTTTGCAGACTGAACCTCAGCACAGAAAAATTCAGTCAGATGCAGATAATAACCATATCCCTGATCTGCAAAAACACCCAACTTTTTCTTACCGTTGACAGTTGGATCATCCCTAAAAGCTGAGAGCCACACTCTTAAGTGAAGTATCAGTACTGTAACACCTGCAGGTATTATGGTAGCTATATCCAACTTCACAAGTGGATCCAACATTAATTTTCAAAAAAAAAAAGGAATGAAAAGGGTTGAATTTTTGTGTTCCTCTCCAAACGTCTTGGGTGATTTTGGCTGAGAATGCCAAAGATTTGATGTCTTTTCATGACTGAGATCATTTTTGGATATGTATACCTGCACTAAAGAACAGTACAAGATTGTTTGATCCAGCCAAGATCTCCAGACCACTGATGGGGATCACTGATCGTCAAGTAAAGGGATGGACATAATCCAGTAGGCAATGCTTGAAGTAGCTTAACCAGTGGTGGGATTCAAATATGTGAACAACTGGTTCTCTGTGTGGATGTTGCTTCCAGAAATCCATTCTGGGCCTGGGCAACAAAAAATTAGCTACCAGTTCTGCCAAAGTGGTGCAAACTGGCTGAATCCCACCACTGAGCTGAACCCTAAATACCTATATAGAATAGAATAGAATAGAATAGAATAGAATAGAATAGAATAAACACTTTATTAGCCAAATATGATTAGACACACAAGGAATTTGTCTCCAGTGTATAAGCTCTCAATATACAAGTTTGGGAGGATAAGAGAGGAACTCAACAGAGTACTTAAAGTAAACAGTGTAGGAAACAAACAGCAAGAGGAAAGAGTTGATAATTGATGTAAGGGATTCTTAGTGACATTGCAGATAATGAGGGTGGCAGACCAAGTGCTTAAATGAGCAATAGTCTAACAGGGTCCTGGAATTGATTTTCTTAGGTCACTTGATTCCAAGTATAAATTGGAAGAATTCCAGGCCAGGGTGCCTATGGTTCCTTACGCTGTCCAACAACCTTTGTGGCTAAAAATCCACATATCTGTTAAATTAATGTTCTTTCCTGTTCTTATTTTGACCATCTTAAGTTTGTTTCACCCAATGCTTTTGCGGGTGCATTTTTAAAATTTCTGTAATATGTGAAAATTGACCAAAGAAATGCAATTTTTGCATGCTGTTTCCCTATCTTCTTTTACATGCTGTTCTCAAAAATACGCATTACTTTATGTACTTTACCTAAATATCCCTATTTTAATGGCATGTCCTAGTTTAGAGATCTGTGCCACAAGGTCTGACAAAGTTGGAACATTGAAGGAAAACCTCAGGCTGGCTTGGGACATTTGTTTGGGAAGCGAAAATTAAATCAGTACGCAATGCAGTCTACTGAAGGATTTTGGAGAATGCATAGAGTTATGGAGCCTTAAATTTTTCACCTTGATAGATATTCCTTTGATGCTCAGGTGTCACGTCAGCCTTTACCTAATAAAATCTTTGCACTCATTTCAGCTGAAAAATGACCGCAAATATGTAGGGTCCTGTCTGATAAAGTGAAAGGGCAATCATATTTTCATTAATGTGCTCCATGCATATTTTGGTCTTTGCTGGAGTTTGCAGGAAATCCTTGACTTACAACCATAACTGAGCCTGGAACTACAGTTGTTAATCATGCTGGTCATTAAAAAGGTCATCGTGTGAGCATGCCCAATTTTAGGCCTTTTTTGCAGCCATTTTTAAATGAGTCACTGTGGGTCATTAAGTGAATCCATTGTTCACAATGGGCATTTTTTACTGGAAAAATGTAAATGCTAGTTTCTGACAAAAATCATTGTGAAACACAGTAATGTGATCACAGGCCATAAAGTGGAGGGGCACGGGGGAGGGGGTGTAGCCATTGAAACTTTGAATTCTGGTCATAAGGAGCATAGGGAAAGACTCCTAAGTGGATGTTAAGTCAAGGACTATCTGTAATAAAAACATTATTGTATGTATCTCCAAACGTGCATGTAATATATCCTGGAATTTTGGAACAAAACTATAGGAACTGACTAAAGTATGTTCTATACACTATATTCCTTTCCTACCTTTGTACCTTTTCTCCTTTAAAATCTTGGCTCCTGTGTTCTCCTCTGACCTTGAATTAATCTATGCTACTTAATTATAGTAGTTTAAAAAGCTAGATGGCTCTCTAGATGATTCTCCCCATCCCTACCTCAATCTTTGGTCAACTGCCAATTGTCAAAATTATAGCCCAACAAAGACATGGAAATGAAATCCTTGCTTGACATATGCTGGGCCCACGTATGAAAAAGAAAAGACCTCTTTAAAATAGAACTCGGTAATTTCTTTAAGGTCACTGATGGACTTGAATTATTGGCTTGAGAGAAAATTCTAGCCAGACCATCTTATTGGAAGAAGCTAGAACAAGGTTATAAATTTAGCTATTTGGAAACAGGAGTAGCGCTGCTTGAACAATTGGTCAAAAGGGGTGTGAAAAGAGACAAAAAAGCATCCCCAAGGAACAAACATCATTTCAATCTATTGGGAAGATTAATGCAATCCAGAGAAGATTGGTCTGAAGTAAAATCTGGGATAATTTAGCCAAAACATTATTTCTCTCATAACCCTGGAATCCCCTGGGAGTGCCAATCACTCTCTTTCAGAGTTAGGGTTTGGGTAGTGCTAAAAGGCACCTGATTAAAAAGACAGAGACCCCGAGTTCTAATCCTGCCTTAGGCACAAAGTCAGCTGGATGACTTTGGGCCAGTCCTTCTTTTTCAACCTCAGGAAAAAGCAAGCAAGAGCAAAACCACTTTGTCTTGCCAAGGAAACCGCAGGGACTTATCTAGACAGCCCTAGACTGATCTGAAGATGCACAAACACCCCAGTTGGGTCAGACCTGATTAGTACTTGGAAGATCGTATTTCAAGTCTGTAACTACCTGTAGAATGAGATATTGAAAACAATACCACTGAAGAAAACAGTGGCAAACTACTTCCACAGTGTGGCTGCCCTCCAAAATGTCATGGATGTGTCTGTGTAGATATCAGCAGCTGACTTTGAGTTGAGGATGTTTCATTTTTTTGCCCCCAGACCAAATCTGACATCCTCCAATTCTAAATATCTAGACATCTCAGTCGACGAGGCCATTATTGAGAAATTCTGAATCACAGGTTTTCCATCTTTGCAATCAAGAATATGACAATTTTAGGAGCTTAGCAATGAAGGCATCCTATTTTTTCCTATTTACTTTTAGTTCATCAGATTTCAAGGTACAGGTAGTCCTCGTTTTATGGCCACACTTGAGCCCAAAATTTCTGTTGCTAAGTAAAACATTTGTTAAGTGAATTTCGTCCCATTTAACGATCTTTCTTGCCACAGTTATTGAGACACTGCAGTTGTTAAGCTAGTAAGAGCAGTGGCAGTGCAGTGGTTAGACTGCAGTATTGCAGGCTGACTCTGCCTACTGCCAGGAGTTCAATTCTGACCAGTTCAAGGTTGACTCAGCCTTCCATCCTTCCGAGTCGATAAAATGAGGACCCGAATGGTTGGGGGCAATATGCTGACTCTGTAACCCACTTAGAGAGGGCTGTAAAGCACTATAAAGCGGAATATGCGTCTATTGCTCGTAACGCGGTTGTTAACTAAATCTTGCTTTCCCCATGGAATTTGCTTATAAGAAGGTTGCAAAGCTTGATCACATGAACCTGGGACATTGGAATCATCATAAATATGAGACAGTTGCCATGCATCTAAATTTTGATCACATGACCATGGGAATGCTGAAATGGTCGAAAGTGTGAAAAATGGCCATAGGTCACTTTTTTCAGTGCCGTTGTAACTTTGAATGGTCACTAAATGAACTGTTGTAAGTCAAGGACTACCTGTATATCCTAATCCAGGGGTAGGCAACCTTGGCTCTGCTGACTCAGGAATTCTGGGAGTTGAAGTCCACGAGTCATAAAAGAGCCAAGGTTGCCTACCCCTGGACTAGTCAAAGTCAATGTAACTGTGGCCTATATTTGAAGCTTTAGGTGTTAAGAGAATCCTTACTGGACAATCTTAAATGGCCGATTTTAAAACCTAGGGTGTTCCCCCTGCTTGATTAAATTAATCATATAATGTAACTGCTTACCTCTGGGGGGCTGGTAAATCATTTCACTACGTGCCATGTGAATCGTGATCAGTCCCATAAGGACAGAAACGAATGGAATAAGAAAACCCAGGTTTTGGGCCACCGACTGCTGGATGTATGAGATGCTGATGAAGACAACAGCTGAACTGAGGTTGATCAACCAATAAAACCTGTAAGGGGAAATGGCAACAATCATTATTTCTAGAGACAGGTGAAAAAGAACTTTTATTTGTGAGAAGAAGCTGGTTCCTTTTCCAACGGAAGTCACAGTGCCAGCCTGAATGGAATAAACCCAGGCCAATGCTCGACAGGATCCTGGGATCATGTGATCACTTTTTGTGACCTTCTCACAAGCAAAGATAAGATAAGTGATAAGACAACCTTTATTGTCATTTTTTTTACTGTGGGCACAACGGCACACATCAAAAATGAAATTTAGTTGCCCGCTCTCAAAGTGAAACACATACATGACACATACCTAAACATACTATGTACAACATATGTATAGACCCACACATCTTAAGAAGACAGAACTCTTGGAATAATTCTTCCAACAGGAATCCTTTATTAAGAGAAAATGGTTGCAGGCATGCTAGACAGGACTTGGGGTTCAAGCTCTCCCATTCAAGGTTTTAAGGGGTTCCCCAGTAGTCCCACCCAATCAACCCCCCTTCCAGTGATAGTTTCAAGTATCACAATTCCATCCCCTTTCTTCTTCCGTCTGGATGGAGACTTCAGATAACTACATGAAAGGCAATTACTCTTCTTTGATATGTTAAAGCTTAGAGGCCACAATAAACACACATTCAGTCCTTTGAAGTGTGCTGAAGGAAGTGAGGGCCATAAAGCCCCTTTGCTCTCCCCCTTTTCTCCCTCTTATGGCAGAATCCAGAGAAGGCAGAATTGGGAGTTTCTATGTTTGATAATTAAAGATGAAATATAATTGGATTCTGACATCCGGCCCCTCTTAACAATAAGAGAGATCCACCTGAAAGAAAACACAAGTAAAAAATTTAGTTAGGCTTGTTAGGATACTCTGTGTGAAACTTCTTCAATAGCTTCGGGGCTCTGACGTGACGTTTATGGACCCACTCATTTTGTGAGGCAGGGAGGTGTTTCCAGGCAACTAGGTACTGAGTTGTTCCACGATATCTCCTAGAGTCAAGGATCTCTTTTATTTCGAAGTGTTGTTCCCCCTCCACCATGATTGGAGGTGGTGGGGGGGGGATTTTTGGCCGTAGAGGTGACTGATGCTCTCTTTTCAGCAAGCTGCAATGAAAAATTGGGTGTATTTGCCTGAGGTTTTTGGGTAATTCTAATTCTACTGTTACTGGATTTATGATCCTTTTAATTGGAAAAGGTCCTATATATTTTGGTCCAAGTTTTTTACAGGGCTGTAGGGACTTTAGGTATTTTGTAGATAAGTACACCATTTCTCCTATAATGAATGGTGTAGGCTCAACCCTTTTTTTATCGGCTTGTGCTTTGTATGCCCGCCTAGCTTCATCTAGTGATTTTCTGACTATTGGCCAGGTGTTTTGTAGGTTTTCCATCCATTCTTTCAGTGAAGGGATCGTTGGTTCTTTTGGGGTTAACTCTGGCATAGGGTTGAAACTTTGGCCGTTGGCTATTTGAAAAGGAGTGTAGCCTGTGCTGGAGTGGACTGCATTATTGTAGGCAACTTCTGCAAAAGGAAGTAAGTCCGTCCAATCACTCTGTTGGAAATTTAAAAAACATCTCAAATATTGCTCAAGTACCGACTGGCAGCGTTCCGCTTGTCCATCTGTCTGAGGGTGATGGCTAGATGTCAGTCCCTGAGTGGTCCCTAAGAGGGATAAAAATTCCTTCCAAAATGTAGACGTAAATTGCACTCCCCTATCAGAGATGATGCGTTGGGGTGCCCCGTGCAATCTGTAAATGTGCTGGATAAAAAGTTTTGCTAAGGCCTTTGCAGTGGGAATTTTTTGGCAAGGGATAAAGTGCACCTGTTTGGAAAATAGGTCCGTGACTGTCCAGATAACAGTATTCCCATTGCTTTCAGGCAATTCCACTATAAAATCCATGGCTATTTCCCTCCAGGGGGCTGAGGGACTTGCCACTGGTTGTAACAGCCCTGGCGATTTCCCTTGCAACCTCTTTGCTGATGCACAGGTTGGGCAGCTGGCAACATAACTTTCTATGTCCTTTTTTATTGATGGCCACCAAAATTGCCGTTTAATTAAGTGTAAAGTTTTTACAAATCCAAAATGCCCTGCTGATTTTGTGTCATGGCAAAGTTGCATGAAAGTTAGTCTTTGAGTTGTTGGTATATATAACTTTTCCCCTACCCAAGGCAATCCGTCTCTCATTGTGCACACATGTTTGTTTTTCTGGAACCAATCATCTGTTTCCAAACTTTTTCTGAATTCAATCCCAGTTTGGCTGTCCAGTTGTGGTTTTATTTTGGCTTGGGTTCTTGTGGTTACTGGCGCTGCCAGTTGTGACTCTGCCATTATTGGTCTAGAGTCTGTGGTTCGTGCGCTGTTATATTGGGGCATGCGAGATAGTGCATCTGCCAGGAAGTTCTTTCTTCCTGGTAAATGTTTGAGCTTAAATTGGAATTGGTGAAAATGCTGGGACCAGCGGGCTTGTTTGGGATTGAGTTTCCTGGGAGTTTTCAGGGCTTCTAAATTTTTGTGATCAGTCCATACCTGGAAGGGGATTTTGTTGCCTTCCAGGAACTGTCGCCACGTGAGTAATGCCCAACGTATCCCATAAGCCTCCTTCTCCCATACGGGCCAGCGCTGTTCTGTTTCCGTGAGTTTCTTAGATGTATATGCACAGGGTTGCAATACTGCATCATCATTTTCTTGTAATAGCACAGCCCCCACTGCCACATCACTTGCATCTGCCTGTATTATGAAGGGTTTGTCCATGTCTGGGTGCCTTAGTACTGGTTCGGCAGAAAAAAGTCTCTTTAGTCTCTCAAACGCTGCTTGGCACTCCATTGTCCATTTTAGTGGCTGGCTAGGTTTTACTGAGGATGTTCCCTTCGTTTTTAGTAAGTTAGTGAGGGGCAAGGCTATCTGTGCAAATGAGGGGATGAATTGGCGGTAAAAATTTGCAAAGCCCAGGAAACTTTGTAGTTGCTTTCTTGTGCGGGGTGGTGCCCATTCTAATACTGCTCTGACCTTCTCTGGGTCCATTTCAATGCCCTGTGGGGATATGCGATAGCCTAGGTAGTCTATCCTTTCCTGGTGGAATTCGCATTTTGAGAGTTTGGCATATAGGTGAGCGGCTCGCAGCTTCTTTAAAACCGCTCTGACAAGTTTGACGTGTTCTTCTTTTGTTTCGGTAAAGATAAGAATGTCGTCCAAGTAAACAAGGACCCCCTTAAACAGGTGCTCCCTTAGAACGTCATTGATTAATTGCATAAAGACTGCAGGGCCCCCTTGTAATCCAAATGGCAAGACTTTGAATTGATAGCACCCCATGGGGCAGTTAAATGCAGTCTTCCATTCGTCCCCTTCCTTGATTCTCACTCGATAGTAAGCTTCCCTTAAGTCTAGTTTAGAAAAAATTTTCCCTTTCGATAGGTGTGACAGCATGTCTTTCATGAGGGGCAGCGGGTATAGGTTGCTTTCACTGATTGTATTCAGGGCCCTATAATCCACGCATAAACGTAAGGAGCCATCCTTCTTCTCTCTAAAAAGGACCGGGGCAGCCACTTTAGGCTTGGCTGGCTCAATGAAACCTCTCTCCAGGTTTTTTTTTATAAATCTTTCCATTTCCTCCTTCTCCTTTGGGCTCATGGAGTATAATCTGGGCTTCGGGAGTTTTGCCCCAGGCTTGAATTCAATGGTACAGTCTGTGGGTCGGTGGGGGGGAAGCTCATTCGCCCTCTCCTCACTGAAGACTTCAGCAAGGTCCCTATATTCCTCTGGTATTTCTGTTAATCTTTTTTCCTCTCCTATGGATGCTTTTTCTATTCTTGATTCTGGTAGCCTCCCTTGGGGTTTTAAGTCCATAGGGTCCCCCTTCGGGAATTTGATTTCTGTCGTCCTCCAATTTACCCAGGGGTTCCATTTTTTCAACCATTCCATCCCTAGAATCATTGGGCATTCCATACCTGGGGTCACCACAAACGTTAAGTCCTCTTCATGGTTGCCCAGGGAGAGATGTATTGGCAAAGTGGCTAGGGTAGCTGGCACCCCCCCTGCTATGGATCCATCTAGCTGGCCAAATGAGATTGGTTGTTCCAGTCTCCTGGATGGGATGCCCAGATTCCCCACTAGTGTTGGGCTAATGAGGCAGCGGGTACAGCCAGAGTCTATTAAGGCTTTCACCTTCACAGCTTCGGGCATGGGGGGGATTAATATAGTCACTGTTTTGAAGATGGGTGTGATGCATCCACTTACCAGGGGTTCGCCCTCCGAGCTGTCATCTGAGGCATCCACCGGCCCTGTGGTGTAGGCTGGAGTCCTTTCCCTTTGGTGAGCAGAGGTGGGGGTTTCTGCAATTTCCATCATTCTCATGGCCGTTTCTTTTGGCTTAGCTGAATACTTTCCGGGTTTGTTGATTGGGGATCTGTCTGGGTTGTGCTGGGGGGCCTTTGAGCGGCATTCTACAGCTCGATGCCCTTCTCTTCCGCACTTGAAACATCTCATTTGCTTCTTGGCTGTATCCGATGATTTCACCGGTTGGTGTGTCAGCTCAGGCGGGGGGCGGCTCCATTGTTTTCCTCGGCGGTGCCTCTTCAATATGTCGATCTCTGCTTCCTCTGCCAAGACGTACCATTCCTCAAGTCGATGTGGGTCCCCTCGGGGTAGGCAAGCATCATATAGATCATAGTTTAGTCCGTCTTTGAAATGGCCAAGGAGGATGTCTTCTGGCCAATTCAGTTTGCTGGCAATGGCCCGGAATTCTTGTGTATACTCAGCCACTGGGCGTTTGCCCTGCCTCATCGTTGTTATTTTTTCACGGGCTTTGCGATCAGCCAGGGGGTCTTCAAATCGTCTTCTCAAAGAGGACATGAAACGGTTGAAGTTACTGAGTTCTGGGGCATTGGAGTCATGCAAGTTCACTACCCAATCCGCAGCTGGTCCATCCAGGGCAGATTGCACGATCCGGATGCGGGCTTTGTCGCTGGGAATGTCCTGCCCATATTCCTCCATGTAGCTGAGGACTTGGGTTAGGAAAAATCCCAAGCGTGTTGGCTCCCCTTTGAATTTCACTTCCAACGGTGGACGTCTTGGAATGGATCGGTGCCTCTGTTGTGGGTGGTAGTGCCTTCCGTCCAGATTGCCATCTGTGGTCCGGTAGGGGGTGGGAGCTCCTGGATCAGTAGATGTCCCTGGGGTTGCAGGTTCCACGTTCCCCTCGGTGTCTCTCCCTTTGCGGCTCCAGGAACTGGGGCAGCCGTAGGGTTCAGTATTCTCCTCTCCTAGGGAGCTGAGAGTTCTCTTCATCAGGTCAATAGCTTTCTCTAGGATCCAGTCTGAGTACGGTGCCCAGCTTCCTCCCTCTTCACTTGCGTGCAGGGATTTCTCCATCTCCTGCTTCCATTCTGGTTGCTTGGTCCCCCGTCTCAGGGTCACCTTTCTTGATTCCTTTCCCCACTCACTTTTCTTTCCAACGCCCATCGACCAGCGAGGCTTGTGGTCCTGTGTCTCCACCACTTCTTCTCCTGAGGAATCTGGCCTCTCGGATCCCAACATCTGGCAAGGTTCCAACTGGGTCAGCGGCTCTCTTTCCAGGGAGTTTTCCCCCTCTTTGCTCCATTGTCTGACATGGTAAATTTTTGCAAAATCCCCCGGCAAGGGTCTTCCTTCCAGGTGGATTAATTTTGCAAGTCCTGTCTAATGTAAGGACCCACCCCACTTTGCATCTTAAGAAGACAGAACTCTTGGAATAATTCTTCCAACAGGAATCCTTTATTAAGAGAAAATGGTTGCAGGCATGCTAGACAGGACTTGGGGTTCAAGCTCTCCCATTCAAGGTTTTAAGGGGTTCCCCAGTAGTCCCACCCAATCAACCCCCCTTCCAGTGATAGTTTCAAGTATCACAATTCCATCCCCTTTCTTCTTCCGTCTGGATGGAGACTTCAGATAACTACATGAAAGGCAATTACTCTTCTTTGATATGTTAAAGCTTAGAGGCCACAATAAACACACATTCAGTCCTTTGAAGTGTGCTGAAGGAAGTGAGGGCCATAAAGCCCCTTTGCTCTCCCCCTTTTCTCCCTCTTATGGCAGAATCCAGAGAAGGCAGAATTGGGAGTTTCTATGTTTGATAATTAAAGATGAAATATAATTGGATTCTGACAATACTGTCCATCTTGAACACATAGCGGAAAGAGGAAGCTTGAGAGTTCACCAGGTTAATGCTGTATGGAACAAAACTGTGACTGGATGTTCTGCTTCGGATACCACGAAGCCTCCTCCCAGAAGGTAACAGGGAAAACTGGTTGTGAAGAGGATGTGTAGTGTCCCAGACAATCTTGCGGACCCTGATCAAGCAATATTTACGTGCTATGTCCTGGATGGAAGGGAGGGAACTGCCAATGATCTTTTCAGCCATCCTCACCACTCTCTGCACCGCCTTCCTGTCTGAAGCAGTGATGCTTCCAAACCAGACTGTGATGCTGTATGACAGGATGCTCTCAATCGTCCCCTTGTAGAAAGTGGTCAGGACAGGGGAAGGAAGATGTGCTTTTCTCATGCAACGCAGAAAATGCAAGCACTGCTGTGCCCGCTTCACCAGTTTCTCGCTGTTGAGCAACCAAGCCAGCCTATTCATTAGCTGCACACCTGATGCTGGTAACCATCTCCACAGGTGAATCATTAATGTGCAGAGAAGTGTGGCTGTGCCTGCCTTTTCTGAAATCGACAATGATCTCTTTGGTTTTTCCAGTATTTAAAA
Organism: Crotalus tigris; assembly: GCF_016545835.1. Classification (NCBI taxonomy): domain Eukaryota; kingdom Metazoa; phylum Chordata; class Lepidosauria; order Squamata; family Viperidae; genus Crotalus; species Crotalus tigris. Next base: position 342,056 of record NW_024100482.1, read on the forward strand.
CTAGGCTGTTTTCCTTACACTAGTTCACCAATCCCTCAACCTCCTTGCGGTAAGCTTTCACCTTGTCATCCTGAATAAGGCCCATTACTGGACAAGAAGCAACGGATGGAAACTAATCAAGGAGAGAAGCTACCTAGAACTAAGGAGAAATTTCCTGAATTAATCAGTGGTACAACTTGCCTCCAGAAGCTGGAAGTTTTTAAGAAGAGACTGGACAGCCATTTCTCTGAAATGGTGTAGGGTTTCCTGCCTGAGCAGGGGGTTGGACTAGATGACCTCCAAGGTCCCTTCCAACTTTATTATTGTTATTGTTATTAAAGTCAGTGGGGAAACCAGATTCGCTTAACAACCGTGTTACTAACTTAACAACTTCAGCGATTGACTTAGCAACTTAGCAAGAAAGATCATAAAATGGGGGCAAAACTCATTGAACAACTGTCTTTCTTAGAAAAAGAAACCTTGGGCTTAATTGCAGTCGTAAGTCGAAGATTACCCAGTCTATCCTGGTGGGAGCAAGCCCACTAGGCTTTTCACATGACAATTTCTTCACCAAGGAGTTTTACCAGACGGCCTTCATTGGACCTCTGTTGGATTTTTTTTTTCTTCTCACAATGACAGACATAATTCAAAAGTGTTTTTTTTTTTAAACCCCAGTAATTTTAGATCAAAAGCATTCAAGGGACTCCAAAGGTCAAGACAGAATCTTTGTATGCTGGAAGACGAGAGACTGGGGGAATCCCCCAGTGGGTATTAACACTGAACTAAACTATCTTTCATCTTGTTAGAGCAGAATGGCAGTGGCTGAGTCAGAGCCATCTAACTGCCTAATGGGCCAAAGAGAATACAGGCAGCAGTTGAAGAATGGAATAATGATAGATCCAACTGGAGTGCTTTTTGAAATAGAAATAAAATCAGAGGGCTGGAAGCGACCTTGGAGGTCTTCTAGTCCAACCCCCAGCTCAAGGCAGGAATCCTTATTCCATTCTGGACAAATAGTTGAGTGGTCTTTACTTCAAAATGCCCACCAATTCAGCTCCCAGGGCAGTCGTGGGATTCAAATATGTAAACATAATAATAATAGTAAAGTTGGTTGTGATGGTAATGAGATTATTTTAATGTTGAATTTAATTACAGCAGCAAGGTTGCTGATTGGGCAATACTGGAAGAAGGATTTTTTGCCTACTTTAGAAGAATGGTTTCTTAAAGTTTCTTATTTATCTGAAATGGCAAAAATTTCGGCTTATCTGAAAGACCAGTCGCAAGAGAGATATATTTTGGTGTGGAAAAAATGGGTGAATTTTATACAGAATAAATATGATATTAGAAAGTATTATTTAGCTTTTGAATAATGTATATCTAAGGGTAAGCTTTTGAATAACTTATGTTTAAGGATGGTAATTTCTGTTTTTATGTACTGGAGTTAAAGTGTTTAAAATTTTATTTTTTGGATGTATGTATAATTGTTTGATGTTCATTTAAGTTCTATGTTTTTTGTTGTTTTTAACCCTGTATTCAGCTCTGGGAAGTAGGGGGGAGGGGGTTGGGGGGTTGGGAGGGGGGGAGTATTTTATTGTAAAATTTTATAAACTTTCAATAAAAAAAATAATAATAGTAAAGTTGGAAGGGACCTTGGAGGTCATCTAGTCCAACCCCCAGCTCAGGCAGGAAACCCTATACCATTTCGGACATATGGCTGTCCAGTCTCTTCCTAAAAACTTCCAGTGTTGGAGCATTCACTGCTTCTGGAGGCAGATTGTTCCACTGGTTAATTGTTTTAACTGTCAGGAAGTTTCTCCTTAGTTCTAGGTTGCTTCTCTCCTTGATTAGTTTCCACCCGTTGCTTCTTGTCCTGCCTGGATCTGCCCCTAGAGCCTCTCTGGACGTGGTTCTGAAGAGGAGGATGAGTTTGAGTTGGCAGAGGAGTGCCAAGCGATGGTCCAGGTTGGGGCTCAGAGAGTGCTAGCCGAAGGAGCAGCCTCAGTTGGGTCAGTTAGATAAGTGACAGGCTGTGGCTGAACCAGGCTAGCTGTCAGGTCCCCCAAATCCTCATTGTTTCCCCTGCATAGTTATTCTACTTTCGGGGCCTGCCATTCTGCTGGGGGGAGGGCGAGCACGCTTTCACTTGGGATAACTTTCGATTTCTACTTTCCCTCTCCTGCCTCTATCACAGTGGTGGTGAACCTATGGCACGGGTGCCAGAGGCGGCACTCAGAGCCTTCTCTGTGGGCACGCGCACCGTCGCCCCAGTCGTAGGCCTTCAGCTTTAGGCCTCCGCCACCATGTGCAAAAAAAAAAAAAAAGGCTCAAACAGTCAATTTCAACTTCTCGTGGGAAAAAAAAGATCTTGCAAAGTTGGAATTGATTGATTGAACTTTTTAGTCCCACCCAGTCTGCCATTACCACCACAGCCATGCCCACCCAATGGGCCATGCCCACCCAATGGGCCACACCCAACCGGCATTCGATGATGCATAAGTGGGTTTGGGGTTGCAGTTTGTGCACTCAGTCTCTAAAAGGTTTGCCATCACTGCTCTATCATCTTGAGAAAGGAATGTGTCTCCCTTGTCAGGGAGACAGGTACAGAGAAACGAAAGCTGGAGAAGACCTTGAGATGTGCGCCAACTGTGCCAGCCGGCCACACTTTGTGCCACCTGTGGATTGGCTGGATTTAAAATGGACATTATGACTTTGGTGGGAGGAGGAATTTTGCTAGCTTAACTATACCCTTTGCACGGGTTTTTCCCCAGATCTCGCCTTGACTTTCCTACTGTCACTGACCCCCAATAAAAATATCCTTTTGAACACTTGGGCACCTGAATAGTAAATGGATATGTTAGTTTAAGTTTAAATATTTGCAAAATTAAGAAAGCATGATACAGGATCTTTGGGATGGATAATGAGTTTTTAAACTTTTATTGATTAATGAAATTTATATAGAGTGACATATTTAATGAAAATTTGTTTTAGAAATGTTTTAATGAGCTTATAATAATATAAATAGATAGAGAATATTAGTTTATTTTTAATTATATAACTTGGATGAAATGTTATATTAGTGAATGAATTGGTTTTAGAAAGATATTGACTTGATTGTTTTTAAATAAACGGAGAGTTTATTAAGCTTAAGTTTAAATGTGTGAAGAAATATAGGTTTTTATAGATTAAATTTTTTATTGATTAATGCAGTTGACGGTTAGATATAGTAATGAATGAATTCATCTGAAAATGTATCAATTTGAGTATAATATTCTATATAGATAGAGAGGGAAATTTTTAAGAAATAAAGTGTATATATTTACTACATTATTGTTTGTTTTTTAAAAAAATTGATCACCATGTTTCCACGTGGATCCTTAAGCTGTGTTGGTGTAAAATGGAAAACTAATAAAAATTGTTTTGGAAAAAGAAAATATCCTTTTGAGACAATGCTTGTTTCAAGAGTTCTGCTTTCTTGGGTGGTTAGTTGAAGTGGGTCCTTACACTAGCCAGAGGTGCAGCAAGTTGGCCAGGAGGCTCCAGGAGCAGCTGCCACCCATTAGCAATAAGAGGAAGGTGTAGTCCATACCTCCTACTTATCCAAGGACACGTAGGGTGGAGAGGAGACAGGCAGACTACTATTTACTTGAGAGGAGGTAATCTCGCCTCTGGTGAAGGGCTGCATCCAGTGGTGGGATTCAGATATGTGAACAACCAGTTCTCTGTATGGCTGCCACTTCCGGAAGTCCATTTGGTCCTGGGCAACAAAAAAATAGCTACCGGTTCTTCCAAAGTGGTGCGAACTGGCTGAATCCCACCACTGGCTGCATCTGAGGACCTGTTTGGGGGGGGATGTTGAATAAACACCTTGCTATACGTATGTCTGTCTGTCTGTCTGTCTGTCTGTCTGTCTGTCTCTCTCTCTCTCTCTCTCTGTGTGTGTGTGTGTGTGTGTGTAAGCGGGGCAGCACACACAGAAGAAATAATGGTGCAATATAAATCTGGAGAGTGGCTAGGCCACTGGAAATCTACTTTATGAAGAATTGCAATTGTGTACCTTAGCGCTGTTCACATGAACTGGCAAAAAGCACAAAGTTTCAAATAAGGGTACTTCCTAGTTTTACCTGAAGAAGTCATAAATTGAATAAGTCCATCTGCATGCGTAGATTCTGTCCTACGCTTGAGTTATCACTCTTTGGGGCCTCCTCAGTTTACCTGTAAATGCAACTCCAGATTTTCCCAGAGGTGTGAGATACACATAGCGCAGATTTATGTACTATTATATGAGGAATCACAGCTTCTCACTCTCAGATTATGGATTAATTTGCTCAAACTTTCAATCTCACAAAGATAGGGATTGGTTAACTCACTGAACATTTCTGCTTACAGATTAATGGGCAACAAGTAGCTCTGATAAGCATTAAAATATAGAATTGTTACACGTGTATTTTAAACACAGAGAAGCACAGGTAAGTGTTCTTTCATTTACTATCTTGATTGGTATATCCACCCTTAAGAGGAACCGAAATTAAAATTCACTGAACATGGAAGAGGAAGATGGTAAAGGACAAATAACATAGATAAAGGGCTACAAAAAATGTTGTGAGTCAGAATCAAAAGGGATAATCTTTGTTCCGGAGCAGTTTATAGTCATATATCCTGAAAAAAAGTGGAAAGTCTACACTAGGGGTAGGCAACCTTGTTTCTTTTATGACTCGTGGACTTCAACTCCCAGAATTCCTGAGCCAGCCATGCTGAGGGAAAAGGGAGAGGTTTCCAAGCTGAGCCATGCTGGCTCAGGAATTCTGGGAGTTGAAGTCCACGAGTCATAAAAGAGCCAAAGTTGCCTATCCCTGGTCTACACCAATGTTTTTCAACCTTGGCCAATTTAAGGTAAGTAGACTTCAACTCCCAGAATTCCCCAGCCAGCTTAAAGTGACCAAGCGTAAGAAACACTGGTCTACACCAGGAGTGTGAAACTGCCGGCCGCGGGCTGGATGCATCATAGCGAAATCACGCCCACCTCATTGCTGGCAATGGTAAAAAAGTCGTGATAGGTCACGACACGTCACGTGATGCTGCGAGTTTGACGCCCCTGGTCTACACTTTAATTCTCAGAGAGATTTTTTTTTTTAAAAAAAAGTACCAAGTTCCCTTTTTTAGTTTAGAATCCCAAACAGAATAAAGTCAACAGATCTCAAGTGGGGACAATTCAGGATGATTAAAGGCACTCCTTGACTTACAACACTTCATTTAGCGACTGTTCAAAGGTACAAGGACACTGAAAAAAGTGACTTATGACCGTTTTTCACACTTACGACCATTGTATAGTCATGTGTTCAGAATTCAGATACTTGGCAACTGGTTCATATTTATGACGGCCACTGTCCCAGGGTCATGTGATCAACTTTAGAGACTTTCTGACAAACAAACTCAGTGGGGAAGTCAGATTTACTTAACCACAGCGTACTAACTTAAAAACTGCAGCCATTCTCTTAACAACTGTGGCAAGAAAGGTAATAAAATGGGGAAAAGCTGACTTCCGGTGGTTAAAGCGGTGGAGATGGCGGCTACTTTGTAGCCGTCCTCCTGAGAAGGTGTCAGATCCGCGGAGCACAGCGTTTACCAGCTGGCCCGCGGCTCGCAATCCCCTTCCCGGGCGAAGGGAAGGGGTAGAGATCGCATGAATAGAGGTAGAACCTCTTAACTCTCCCTGGATTTTTATTTTTAGGGGGGTAGAAAGAGGGTTCCCTCGGAGTTCATTGCCTTCTCCGCCTCTCAGCTGTCTTTGTTTCTTCGGAAACAAAGCGAGACGCCGCTACCATCTCCGTACTTAAAGAAACCGTGAGTAATCTTAAACCGGACAGAACTGTTTAAAGGATTTTATTTATAGTTTAGCTTCATTTTATTTTTTTTAGTTTATTTAGTTTATTTAGTATCTGCTGATTTTTTTTTATTTTTTTGAGCTTTCTCTTTTCTTTCGGGCGGAAAAGTGAGAGTGAAAGTAAAATGGCGTTTTGAAAGTTTTTTTTTCCTTTAAAAGACGGATCGGCTGAATTGCTGTTTAATACTGCTTTTTTTTTACTTTTTTTACTTTTTTATTCTTGGGGACTTTTAGATTGATCTTATTTTATTCTATTTTATCTTATTTTTAATTTTTTTTTGGATTACTTATTTTTATCGGTATTTTTAAGAAGAAAGGAAGATAAATTAAAATGGCTTCAAAACGACAACCAGCTACTGCAGCTTCTAAAGTAACTTCTTCTCCTGCTCCTTCTACTGTGCAACAACAACTTAAAATAATACCCTCAGTGCAGCAACCTAAATCCACTCCACCTTCACCTCCCCCATCTGGCACATCAGCACAAGACATTAAAGAAATAATGGTAAGTGCTGTCTCACAGTTTAGGGAGGAAATGAAACAACTTTTGGACCAGAATAAATCTGAAACTAAGGAGGAAATGAAGAAAGAGATGAAGGAGCTTTTAGAACAGAATAATGCTATTTTGAGGGATGATATACTTCTAGCTCTATCTGGAATGGCCTCAGTGGTTGTGAAGCTGGACTCCAGAGTAGAGGAAATTGAAGAAACAGTTGAACTTTTGGATTATAAATTTCAAGATATGGAGAAAAAAGTGGAGACTTCACAAGATGATATTCTTATGTTCCAGTATAGACAGATGGAATATGCTTTGAGAATAAGGGGTCTGAAAGAAGATAAAACTCAAGATTTGATGGAAATGGTGATTAATGACTTGGCTGTTATTTTGAATATTGATAAAGAAGAGTTACGTGGGGATGTGGAAAGAATTTATAGAGTTAATTCTTGGATTGCAAAACAGAGGAATTTGCCTAGAGATGTGGTGATATATTTTGCTAAGAAGTCTTTGCGAAATCAGATTCTACAAACTTTTTATAATAAAAGATTTCAGATTGCTGCCCAAGATATTATTATTTTAAAGGAAATTCCACCTAAAATTTTAAGAAGCAGAAAAGATTTTGCTTTTTTAGTAAATGAACTTAAAGCAAGACAAATGCCATTTAGATGGGAGATTCCGATGGGCATTGTTTTGAGCCATGCGGGGACACGTTATAGACTTAATACAGTTGCTAAAGCTAAGGAATTTTATAAAACGGTCCTGGGAGCAGGCTCTCCTTTGCCCATGATGCATAAAGTCTTGAGTGACAAAGAGATGGAACAGAAATCTGAAGGTACAGGGATGATGACTGCTGGACAGGTGGTATGGATGTCTCAACCAGAGGTTAAAGAACAGAGAATGACCCGTGCAGCACATAAACGTAAAGAAAAAGAACAACAGAAAAAAGAAAAAGAAAAAGAAATTGAAGAATCTACTCAGCAAATTGCTTCAGTGCCGGTGGGAGGAGCAAGACCCAAAAGCTCTGCTACATATTCATCAGCAGCAGAATTTGAGCGGATCTTCTCCAGGCTGAAGGCCAAGGGAGATGGCAAAGCTCCTGTCCTGGAATGTTAATGGATTAAACATTCCTCAAAAGAGAAAAAAAATTTACCACTATTTGAAACAACATAACAATGATATTATTTGCTTGCAAGAAACTCATATTACAGCTAAAGATCAAAAATATTTAAATAATCCTCGCTTGGGATCTCATTTTGTATCTCCCGCCCCTGGGAAGAAAGGGGGTGTGGTAATCTATGTTAAACAGAATTTATCCGCTACCTTGTTAGAATCAGACCCTTACGGAAGATATGTTATGCTTGAACTTGGTTTATATGGCAAGAAAATTCTTATTGTGGGGTTGTATGCACCAAACCAGCAACAGGAGCAATTTTATAGGTTACTACATCAGAAAATAACTTTGTTGGACTATAGATCTGTGATTTTAATGGGAGACTGGAATGGTGTCTTAGATATACAAATGGACAAAAAAGGCTCTTCTACCTTTTTTAAACAGGCTAAATTACCTAAAGCCTTTTTTGATATGAAAGAAGATTGGGAATTGAGAGACTATTGGCGTGAACGTAATCAAGAAGAAAAGGATTTTACGTTTTTCTCAGATAGACACCAATCTTTCTCAAGAATTGATTTCTTTTTGATCACAACAGATTTATACAACAGGGTGAAGAATGTAAAAATTTTTCCTAGGACATTGTCCGATCATAGTCCAGTTTGGATGGAACTGTTTGTAGAGAAGGAAGATAGGAGATCCTGGAGGGTGAATGAGAATTTATTTAAACAAGAAAAAAATGTTCATAAATTAAAGGAATGTTTAAAGGAATATTTTACTTTAAATATGAACAAGGGAACATCAATGTCAATGGTCTGGGATGCAAGTAAAGCTTTTATGCGTGGTATTTTGATAAAAATGAATAATTTGCATAGACAGAAACAGACTCAGAAACGGAAAGACTTGGAAGAGGAGATTAAATTAAAAGAGAAACTTTTAATTTCAAATCCCTTAGATGAAAAGGTTAAAGGAGCTTTAAAATTGTTAAAAACACAATTTAACATGCTGATGGCTGATCAAGCTGCAACTAATTTGCTATTTATGAAACAAAATACATTTTGTAATGCTAATAAACCAGGGAGATGGTTGGCTTATCAGTTAAGAAAAAAACAGAAACAGAGGAATATAGATAAAATAAATTATAATGGTAAATTGGTTTATCAGAAAGAATTGATTAAGAAATCTTTTTTAGAATACTATCAAAAATTATATAAGGGTACTAATATTCAAATTACAGATATAAATAATTATTTAGGCAAAGTTAACTTTCCTAAATTAACAGAAGATCAGGAAAAAAAGATTAACGGTTTAATTACTAAGGAAGAAATTGTTACAGCTATTAAACAATTGAAATTGGGCAAAGCGCCGGGTACGGATGGGTTGACATCTATTTATTATAAAGCTTTAGTAGAAGAGATGACTCAACCGTTGTGTGAACTGTTTAATAATTTATTACAGGGGTTAGAGATCCCTCCATCCTGGCGTAATGCATTTATATCATTGATTCCAAAAGATAGTCAAGATCTTACTTTGCCTAAAAATTATAGGCCTATATCTCTTTTAAATGTGGATTATAAAATTTTTGCAAAAATTTTAGCTAACAGGCTTATGGGGATCTTGCAGCAGTTTATACATAGGGATCAATCGGGTTTTATAACTGGAAGGTATATGAAGAATAACGTTAGACAAATTATTAATTTATTAGAGTATTTAGAAAAGAATAACCAAGTCTCTGCAGGCCTGATATTTTTGGATGCTGAAAAAGCCTTTGATCAAGTGAATTGGCAGTTTATGCTGTGTTTAATGAAGGAGATGAATTTTGGACAAAATATATTACAAGTATTATCCAATATATATCAAAAACAGACTGCTCAAATTATTGTAAATGGGGGTTTGTCAGAGGCTTTTGTAATAGAAAAAGGAACAAGACAGGGATGCCCGTTGTCTCCGTTATTGTTTGTTTTAACACTGGAAATTTTGTTGATTAAAATTCGGGAGTCTCAAGAAATAAAAGGAATAGAAATTAATAAAAAAGAATATAAATTAAGAGCCTTTGCAGATGACTTGGTTGTTACTTTGTCTCAACCTGTTTCTTCGGTGGTGAAATTATTACAATTGATTCAACAATATGGACGTGTTTCTGGCTTTAAAATTAATAATAATAAGACCAAAATATTAGCTAAAAACATGACTAATGGTGATAAACAGGCTTTAGTTAACTTAACAGACTTTGAAATTGTTGATAAGGTAAAATATTTGGGGGTTACATTATCTGCTTCTAATGTAAAATTGTATAAAAATAATTATGAAAAGCTGTGGATGGAGGTACAGAAGGATTTAAAAAACTGGAATAATTTACAGTTATCCCTTATGGGCAGAATTGCAGTTATTAAAATGAATGTCCTGCCAAAGTTTATTTTTTTGTTCCAAATGTTACCTATCTTAAAGAACGAACGTAATTTAGATGAATGGCAAAAAGGTATTAATAAATTTGTTTGGGCAGGGAAAAAACCAAGGGTGAAACTTAAAATAATGCAAGATTTTCGTGAGAGAGGTGGACTCAAGGTACCAAATATGAAATTGTATTATGATGCTGTAGTATTGACATTGATTAGCGACTGGGTGAATTTAACAAATACAGAAATACTTCATTTGGAAGGCTGGGACCTATTTTTTGGATGGCATGCCTATTTAATATTTAATAAAAAAGTGGATTGGGTTTTTAAGTCTCATATTATAAGAAACTCTTTGCTAAGAGTGTGGAGAAAGTATTATAAAAGTGACTTCAAAATACCATTATGGGCTATACCTCGGCATGCCATAGAAGGTATAAGGAAAGGGGTAAATATGGACAAGGTCTCTTACGTACAGTTATTAAGATGGGATGGCCAAGACTGGCAGTTAAAATCTTTGGAAGAATTAACACATGAAAACTTAACTTATTCATGGTTCCAATATAGACAAATAGTGGATAGATGGAAGATGGATTGTAAAATGGGCTGGCTTAGAGAAGATGAAATTTTTTTAAAACAAGTAAGAGATCAAAGGCCAACCCATATTAAGAGAGTTTATGGGGTTTTAGTGGAATTAGATTCAGAACTTGAACTAGTTAAAGATTGTATGATTAAATGGGCACAGAATATTGGTGAAACGATTTCAATGGATACTTGGGAACTTATTTGGATAAGAAATGTTAAATTCACACAAGCGCAAAATTTAAGAGAGAATTTTTATAAGATGTTTTATAGATGGCACCTTGACCCAAAGAAAATGTCCATTATGTACCCTAATCTACAGCCGAAATGCTGGAGATGTGGATATTTGGATGCTACCTATTACCATATTTGGTGGACGTGTAAGCATATAAAAGCTTTTTGGATTAAGATATGGTGGAATATTCAAAGAATTTTTAAAAGGAGGGTAAAATTTACTCCGCAATTATTTTTACTAGGTATTGTTATTGACTGTGATGCTAAGGAGGTTATATTGATGTTAAATTTGATTACAGCCGCTAGGTTGTTAATAGGACAATATTGGAAGAAGGAATCTTTGCCTACTTTACAAGAATGGTTTCATAAAGTTTCGTATTTGGCAGAAATGGCAAAGATTTCGGCTTTCTTAAAGGAGCAATCTCAAGAAAAATTTTTTGCGGTATGGGAAAAATGGATAAATTTTATACAACATAATTTGGATATGGAAAAATATTATCTAGCCTTTTTATAATTTGTAATGATTGTTTTTTCTTTCTTTCTTTCTTCTTTTTCTTTTTTATATATATACATTTTTTATGTATTATTATTCATATATTTTTTTTTTTTATATATATATGCTTTATTCTTCGTCTACTTTCTTCTTTCTTCTTTCTCTCTCTCTCTTCTCTTTTTATTTATTTTTTTTTTCTTTTTTAGTATATATTATTCATTTTAAAGTTTATGTTATGTATATTATTATTATATATATTATTATTGTGATTTTTATTATTATTATTAATTATTTTATAAATTGCAAATGTTATTTTTAAAATATTTGTTAAATAATCCTATATTCAGTTCTGGGAAGTCGGGGGGGGGTGGGGTGGTTGGGGAGGGGGGGGTGGATTTTTATTTGTAAAACTTTTGAAAAATTTCAATAAAAAAAAAAAAAAAAAAATGGGGAAAAGCTCACTTAAAAACTATCTCGCTTAGCAACAGAAATATTGGGCTCAGTTGTGGTCATACGTCAAGGACTACATATAGTCAGAAAAAAACCCGAATGGAACAACTATCTAGTTTCTTTTAACAAGAATGTGCTGAACTTATGTATTCAATTGCAGCCGATTTGTACTGATTTTCAGTTTATCTGCTACCAATTTGCAATCTAATAGTTGTACATGATTAAACACACACACACACACACACACACAAATCCATTTGTTAAGGTAGTCCATGAGGAATCTCTATGGGATACCAGCGTGAGGGAGCAAACAAGCAACTTACACAAAGTGTAACTTTTTTAGAACTGTTGACTTCCCGCTAGCTAAACATCTGATCCATCCCTGTTTCTTAACAGAGGGTTTCTTTTGTTCCAATTAATATCATATATATTCATATCCCAGCTATTATCTGCTTGTTGCTTGGTTAGAAGGAAATAATGATGTCTCCAAGTGAAGCTGTGAGCAATTAAGGTATACCCAGAATAGGGACCTCAAAAGACAAGGAGTTAGATTAATAGTGCCTTGCAGTGCAGGGCCCCCCAAAACTCAAAGCAATTATACATTTTTTAAACATAGGGTGGATCTTCCTCACTTCTCCCTCTCATATAGTGACACCCCCCCAAGAAATAAAAGGGCGAATGTGCCAGTGATTAAAGGAGGGGGAGAAAAAAATACACAATGGTTAGATTCACAGATTGCACTAAGCTATCCTGTGTGATGTGGTTTTAACAGAATATAACAGAATAACAAAGTTGGAGGGGACCTTGGAGGTCTTCTAGTCCAACCCCCTGCTCAGGCAGGAAACCCTATGTCATTCCAGACAAGTGGCTGTCCAGTCTCTTCTTAAAAGTCTCCAGTGATGGAACACCTACAACTTCTGGAGGCAGGTTGTGCCACTGGTTAATTGTTCTAACTGTCAAGAAATTCCTCCTTAGTTCTAGGTTGCTTCTCTCCTTGATTAGTTTCCATCAAACATATAAAACATCAAGCATATTAAATTAGTTTTGTATTCACTTTATGTGTTGTAGGCCACTGTGCCACCATTTACAAGTTTATTTTTTTGCAACATTCATAGTCATCCCTGACTACGACAGACAGCTCACCGAAAATAACAATGTATTCCATCTGAAAGTCCAGAAACAACTGTTCAGAAGTCTCAAACACACTGAGGAGTCCATCATCCAACCTGACCCATCGTTCACTGAACCATGTTTAAACAAACCATGCCTTCATGTGATGTGCCGTAAAACAGTCATAAAATGGGGCAAAACTCACTTAACACCTGCCTTGCTTACCGAGAGAAATTTTGGACTCAGTTGCGATTGTGAGGACCACCTGTACCACTTTTTAAAAACTTTCCTAGTTAGACACAAATAACTCAGATTTCAATAGATCGGGGTATGAGGTTGGCCCCTTTGGAGAGACTGGGGGCTTCCATCTTGTCATCGTAAGAAACAGCCCTTTAAGAAAGGATTTCTGAACTTGTGTTTTTTCACCCTTCTTCCACTCTCCTTTCCTTGGGTGCCATATGTTTTCAACTTTAATCAGCTCCGAGGAAGGATTGCAAACCTCTGCAAATGGTTTGCAGAGAGATGGTCTTCCCTAAATAAACCTACATCATTTATGGCCAATGAAGCTGACTGGAAATAGATTTACGTGAAATACTTCTCAACACAGCATATAATTAATCTGTGGAATTCATTACCCAAGACATACTTATGGCCCAAGTAATGGGGATGGCTTTAAAAGGGGTTTTTTTATACTTTCATGGAGGGTAGGTCTATCCGAAGCTAACAGCTTTGGAGACCATATGCTGTCTCCATGTTTGGGGCCATATGCCTCCCACATACTAGCTTCAGGGGAATAATGGAAGGAGAATAGCACTTAGCAATAGCCCTTACACCAGTGGTTCTCAACCTGTGGGTCGGGACCCCATTTGGGGTCGAACGACCATTTCACGGGGGTCGCCAAACAATGCAGTCCGCCATTTTTTCCCCCTTTTCCTTAGCTATGCTACTCCCTTTTATTCTATTGGCTTTTGAAAGCCAATAGAATAGACTCTCTTGAATAGATTCTAATTCTATTGGCTTTCAAAAGCCAATAGGAATTGTCCAGGCTGTCTCTGCCCTGCTGAGCCCGCCAAAAGTCCCATTCTGCAAAAAGTGCTGCACCAGTTGAGTTACGACCGGTTGGGGGTCGCGGCATTAAAAAGATTGAAAACCACTGCCTTAGACTTATATACCGCTTCACGGTGCTTTACAGCCCTCTCTAAGTCAGTGGTTCTCAACCTTTCTAATGCCGTGACACCATAATATAGTTCCCCATGTTGTGGTGACCCCCAACCACTTATACATCACCGGGTGCCAGGGGCGTGGCCAAAGAAAAGGGGGAAAAAATGGCGGACAGCCTTGTTTGGTGACCCCCGTGAATGGTCGTTCGACCCCAAATGGGGTCCCGACCCACAGGTTGAGAACCACTGCTCTAAGTGGTTTACAGAGTCAGCATATTGCCCTCAACAATCTGGGTCCTCATTTTACCGACCTCGGAAGGATGGAAGGCTGACCCAACCTTGAGCCAGTTCAGAATCGAACTCCTGGAGTGAGCAGTGAGTTAGCCTGCCGTACTGTATTCTAACCACTGCAGCACCATGGCTTAGGAGGTGGGACCACTTGGGTAGGGTGGTTCAGGAACTCTGAGATAGGTCATGGAAGCATCTACAATACCTTCCCAAATGCAAAAGAGACCTCAGTTGAGAGGTTCCAGGAGCCACAGAGAAGATGTTGGGGGACCCTCCTTTTTGAACCCTAATCTAAGAAATGCAAGTCAGGCACTATGGAGTCAGGGAATGATTACTTCAGACAGCAAGCTTACAGGGATGGGGGTCAAAGATGTAGTTGTATTTGGCTAGTTCAGGGGTAGGCAACCTTGGCTCTTTTATGACTTGTGGACTTCAACTCCCAGAATTCCTGAGATAGCTATGCTGAGGGGAAAGAGAGAGTTTCCAAGCTGAGCCATGCTGGCTCAGTAATTCTGGGGGTTGAAGTCCACGAGTCATAAAAGAGCCAAGGTTGACTACACCTGGGCTAGTTCTATTACTATGAAGGGGGACAGTTTGGTATAGTGATTAAGGTACCAGGTTAGCTACCCAAAGACCAGGAGTTCTGGTCCCAGTTTAGGCACAAAACCAGCTGAGTGACCTTGAACCACTTACTCTCTCTTAAACCCAGGAAGAAGCAGCAATGGCAAACCATTTCCAAAAAATCCCAGCAGTCACTCAGAGCCAACACTGACTCAAAGCACCAAAAGAAAAAAAAAGTACAGGTAGTCCTCAACTTATGACCAATCATTTAACAACTGTTCAAAGTTATGAAGGTGCTGGTCCTTGCACTTATGATTCTTAAGAGTGTCCCTGCAAATTATGTGATCATAATTTGGGACCTTGGCAACTGGCATGTATTCATGGCAGTTGCAGCATCCTGGGGTTGCATGATTGCCATTTGCGACCTTCCCAAAACGCTTCCAATAAGCAAAGTCAGCGGGGGAAACTGGCTTTTCTTTGTGAGATTTGTTTAATGACCACTGCAAAAAGGCTATAAAATTGAGCAGAACTCACTTAACAATTGCATCGCTTAGCAACAAATGTTCTAGTCCCAATTGTGGTCATAAATCAAGGACTATCTGTATTACAACAGTTCCTTCCTTCCTCCCTTCCTCCCTTCCTTCCTTCCTTCCTTCCTTCCTTCCTTCCTTCCTTCCTTCCTTCCTTCCCATCCATCCTAGAAATTCATTTTCTCACTTGACTTTCTTCAACTAGCCTAAACTCCTATAACACCCTGCTCAGATTACCTCAAGGATTTATTTTATAAAAATTAATCTTTTCTTTTGTAATCAACGCTAGGAAATGTCACTTTGATTAAATAACCCACCTTCTCCTGAATTACTAGGACTGCAGTACCATAAATTCTCCAGAGCAACCATTTAGATGGATCTTCAGCCTTAATTCTCTGGAGTCTTATTTAATCAAAATGATGTTGCTAATTAAGGATTAAAACCCAGAATTGAATTTTTAAAAAGGAAGCCTTTTCTCTTTCATTCTCTCTTTTGCGTAGGTCAAGGAGGAAGAATTTGCTGGGAAGAGCCAAACAACACTTTTCCCTTCGGTAAAGCTGCAATATTTAGGAACAGACTTCTTCCAAAAAGTAATTGGGAGGGCTGGTGGAGGAGAATAAAGAAGCTAAACTGAGCAAAACCATTCTCCAAGGAAACAAAAAAGTAGCACATTCTCACTGAAGCTTTAATTCTCAATAATAAAATGTATTCAGCTTCATTAAAGCACATTTTCTAAGTTTCTCTGCTCCTCTCCCACATTCACAATGGTAAAAAGCTCAGCGATGAGACTGGGTCACATCTAAAACTACTGTAGAATGGCGTTTTTCCCCCATGTTGTGGAGATGATCTCCTGAATTTTGTTAAAGGATAATCTGTAGCTGAGGGGAGAAATTTCCTTTATGACGCCCCTCCATTTCTGAAACATACATCTCAAGCAAAACAGTCAGCCATGAGCCTTTAGAACAGACATGTCAAACACAAGGCCCGGGGGCTGGATGCGGCCCACAAAGTGGTTTCATGTGGCCCGCAAAGCCATCCTGGAAACAGTGAGGGAACGACCCCCGCTGCCTTGGCCCTGGCCCAGGCCGGCCAAGAGCCAATGTACAATTTTGTGGTGGCCATCTTGGCACTTGCCCCAGTGGACCATGCCTTGGCACTTGCCCCGGTCCCACCCCCTTCTGCCAGAGACCCCAGATCTATCCCACACCTGCCCAGGCCCCCACAGGCACCCTTGACATGAATGCTGTAGAACTGGCCATGCCCACCCAGTAGGCCACACCCACTCCATCCATGCCCACCCAGTAGGCTGCACCCACCCTGGCCACACCCATCCGGCCCCCCAAGGGCAACCGCAATGCTGATATGGCCCTCAGTGAAATTGAGTTTGACACCCCTGGTTTAGAAGCCTGTACAGTGGGCTCAATATCTAAGAAGCTACCTGAAGAAGAGGGGGGGTCACCCTGTTCTCCAAAGCCCCCGAAGGCAGGGCAAGAAGCAATTGATGGAAACTAATTAAGGAGAGAAGCAACCTAGAACTAAGGAGAAAGTTCTTGACAGTTAGAACAATTAATCAATGGAACGACCTGCCTCCAGAAGTTGTGGGTGCTCCAATACTGGAAGTTTTTAAGAAGAGATTGGACAACCATTTGTCTGAAATGGTTATAGGGTTTCCTGACTGAGCAGGAAGTTGGACTAGAAGACCTCCAAGGACTCTTCCAACTCTGTCATTCTGTTACTCAATTGTCTTATGTGAAAACTTTCTCTCCTTCATGTTTGCATCATGGGTAGAATTGCAGATGCTGCTTAAGACATTGCTACCAAATAATATCAGTGCTGACTTTTACCTTCCTATTTAATCCAAAAAGAAGAACAGACTATCAGTTTTAAAATGCCTATTTTGTGGGGTCCATGGTGCTCTCTGAGCTTGGATGTTTTCTTGCAGATGTTTTATTACCAACTAGGTAGCATCATCAATGCGCAATGAAATGTCTGCAAGAAAACAACAAAGCTCAGGAAGCACCAAGGACCACACAGTTCAACCGTGTGGTACGGTTGCAGGAATTGGGTATGTCCATTTTAATGAAAAGAAGGACGAGGGGGGACATGATAGCAGTGTTTGGGTATGTCCATTTTAATGAAAAGAAGGACGAGGGGGGACATGATAGCAATGTTCCAATATCTCAGGGGCTGCCCCAAAGAAGAGGAGGGATCAAGCTATTCTCCAAAGCACCTGAAGGCAGGACAAAAAGCAATGGATGGAAACTAATCAAGGAGAGAACCAGCCTAGAATTAAGGAGGGATTTCCCGACAGTTAAAGCAATCAGTGGAACAACTGGCCTCCAGAAGTTGTGGGTGCTCCAACAATGAAAAATTTTAAGAAGAGATTGGACAACCATTTGTCCAGAATGGTGTAGGGCAGTGGTGGTGAACCTATGGCACGCATGCCAAAGATGGCACTCAGAGCCCTCTCTGTGGGCACGTGCACTGCTGCCGCCAGTAGCTTACACAGGTTGGGTGAGCGAGGTGAACAGGCTCCATGCATGGGCAAAGGGCAAGATCTGTGAGGGGGCAAGATGACCAGCAGCGACCTGCTCTCCAACCGCAAGCAAAAACAGATGGGATGGGTAAGCGCGTCCAGCAGTCTACATCACGTGCCCCCCCTACACCACCTGCTGCTGGAGGGCTGGCCAGGTATTGGCAGCAGGCTGCAGAGCCCCAGAGTGTGCCGGTCAAAGGGCCAGCAGGCTGTGGCTGCTGATGGACACCGTGGCCCCCCATGCGCTCACTGGCCCGTGTGTGGGGGCCGATGGTGTCAGGCAGCAGTCGCCCCAGCCCCTGCCTCGCCTTGCCCCATGGCAAAGGTACCCCCCTGCCCCGCCTCACCCCTCAGGACGAGCCTTCTGCCCACTGCCTCACCCGACAGATACCCACTGGATCTCCCCCAACCCTGCTCAGCCCCCATAGGCGTCCCCCCCGAGCAACATTGTGGTGGCTATGACTACCTGAGCCACACCCACCCAGTGGGCCACGCCCCTACCCATCCCTGAGGGCACCACAATGTTGATGCAATCCTGGCACTTTGCAATAAATAAGGGGGTTCTGGGTTGCGGTTTGGGCACTTGATCTCTAAAAGGTTCACCATCACTGGTATAGGGTTTCCAGCCTGAGCAGGGGGTTGGATTAGAAGATCTCCACGATCCCTTCCAACTCTGTTATTCTGTTATTCTTCTAATGTGCATTTTTTTTTCTTCTGATGTGGAAGTTGCTATTCCAGTTCCGCTGTTGGCACCACATCTGCTTACCTCAATTGCTATCTCTCACTGATGAAAAAAATTATCAAGTTGCATCCGATTTGCTTGCTTAAAAAAAACCAAACAAAAAACACCACCCTTATGCTTGCCCAGGAAAGAAAAAGAAAAGCAGTTTTTGATTTACACCTCAACAATATCCTGAGAGGCTATTCCGAAGTGAGAACTTGGCTTTGTTAACAAGACTCCTAATGAAGGAAGATAAAAATAAATAAAGATCCTCATTAGCTCCAGACCTTTGAAAAGAAGAAAGGTATACCCAGTTAGGATCTCTCTCTCCCTCTCTCTCTCTCTCTCTCTCTCTCTCTCTCTCTCTCTCTCTCTTTTAAGAAAAACCTGAGCTGCTTCCAACATATCCAAGCCAGAAAAACAAGGATGGGTATACAGTTATACAAACTCCTATTTCTTCTCCTTGGTCCAGAAGTTAATTAACATTCATGAATTCGATAACTGCAAACTTTACTGAAGTATGCATCCAAAGTTTCTTTTCATCTCCCTTACAGTTTGTTCTCAGTTTTGCTTTTAGGTGATTCTTAACCTTTCTTTTTCCCACCCTTTCTCAAACAAGCCTTGCCTAGTCTCTTTTCAGTCACTCCGCCATTTCCAAACATAGATATATGCACCTTTGCTATAGGGAAACCGTAGATGCGATTTTGTAGCTCAGCTCTCCCCTACAAACATTATTTTCATGAGTCTTTCTGCAGAGAAAGACCACAAACACTCCCCAGATGAACTTCCTTCAAATGCTTTAACTTGCAGTAAGACATTTTACAACTTTAAAATTAAATGTTCTTCAATTAACCTGAACTGCTCTGTTAAAGTTTTAATCACAGCTAAGCACATCCAACCAACCATCCATTCCGTATTAAATATATGACTGGGCTTTGCTAACCATTGTGCTTTCTACACCTTTTCTGTTTATTGCACTTGTGGGGTTTTTAAATTTTTGTTTCAGTGTAAAATGAAGTATGAAGGCAACAGTCACCCACAGTGTCTGAGCCTTAATTTTGCCATTAAAATTGTGCTAAAATCAGAGGGGAGACTTAGCCAAGCAGTAGTACCTGTGAAAAGAATCTGGGTGTTCTAATAGATCAAAAGTTCAACATGAGTCAAGAGCGTGATACAATTGCCAAAAGACAGATGCTGTTTTGGGATCTATTAAGAGGAGCATAGGATCCAGATCACAGGATTTCTCCAGTCAGGCCCCACGTGGAATTCAGTGCACAGTTCTTGACATCACAGTCTAAAATCCAGCTCAAGAAATGAGTTTCTTCAGAGGAAGCCTGCATAATGGTGAGGGACTGGAAACGAAGTCTTGTGAGGATTGATGAAAAGAACTGATATCATTAATCAATTTCTTTCACATGTTGGCCAGCTCCCAGCAACAAATGGGTCATTTACAAATGGATTAAAAGGATAAAAACCAGAAAACTAACATGTGTCAAAATGAAGAATAAAAATGGCAAGGATGATGAAGCCAGATGGGAACACTCATACAATCAAAAGGGGTCTTCAGTCACCCTTGCCAAAGGCCTGGGAGAAGAACAAGGTCTTCGAGTCCCTTTGAAACACAAGTAGCAGGGACTGTTCAAATCTCGGGGGCAATCTTATTCCAGAGGGCAGAGC
The DNA here is from genome assembly GCF_016545835.1 of Crotalus tigris. NCBI lineage: Eukaryota > Metazoa > Chordata > Lepidosauria > Squamata > Viperidae > Crotalus > Crotalus tigris. Next base: position 362,255 of record NW_024100482.1, read on the forward strand.
AGCTGATTTTCTGGAGTTCTGATAGATGGCTTTGTTTAATTCAAGGAACCTGGAGTGCAACCAACCCTGACAGATCCAACCAACTAGGCAGAGACTATAGGAGACTAGCAGGTCTTCAAGCAACCAGGCCCTATGTCATTAACAGCTTTATAGGTAATGACCAACCCTGCACCCAGAAGCAAACTGGCAACCAATGCAGCTCATGAAGCAGGGCTATTACACGGGCAGTTTGAGGCATGCCCATTACTGCTTGCATGGGTGCCCTCTGGACCATTTGAAACTTCCAGGAGGTCTTGAAAGGCAGCTCCATGCAGAGCACATAGCAATAGTCAAGCTGTGGGATGAACAAGGAGTGACTGACTATCTGAAGAGACCCCCAACCTAAGCAATGTTAAAATTGGCACAAAGTTCTACAGAGCATCCATGAAGCTACGCAAAGGCCATGATTGCTACCTGCTCATCAAGCAGGACGATTAAGTCCAGGAAGACCCCCAAATTGCACATCATACTTAAATGGGAAAGTTCCACCCTGTCCAAGATCAGAGGTGAATATCCCCAAATTCAGGTGGCCCAAACACCCACAGCCACTCAGTCTTGATAGGTTTGATTCGGGTTACTCTCCATCAAAATCCATACAGCCTCCAGATACTGGGATGGAAGCTTGACAGCTTCAATTGACCCGAGTCAAAAGATATCACTGGGTATCCTCAATGTACTCATGATACTGAACCCCAAGCTGGCAGTTGACCCCATGGTTTCATCTAGATGTTGAAAACAATGAGAGAGAGAGGACCTATTTACCTTGCAGCAGAGAAGATTAAGAGGAAATATATAGGAGTTTTCAGAAATCGAAAGGCCATTAAATAGAGGGAGTGGATTTCATCTCTTTTCCCTGAGAAATTCCAGATATCAGGAGGACTTTTCTGACAATAAGACCTGTCAACAATGGAAAAGCTTGCCTTATGAAGTGATATGTCTTGCTTCATTGGAGATCTTCTAACAGACCTGTCTAAAATGCTTGAAAGGATCCTGGATCAAGAGGAGGTTGAACTAGATGACTTTTGAGGGGCTTCTGTGATAAATTGACTCATCAGCAACCATTGGACCTTACCATTTGCCGTCTTTGATAATTAACTACACAAGTGAAAACGTGGCATTAATTTCCATAGCTTGCAACAAACAGACCATTTTCAGGTTTTCCAAAATGATACCCTCCCACAGTTGACCATTTGTATCACCTGCACCTGGCACTGACCAGTTGAAGAAGGACAGAAGCTCCTTTGGTCTATGTTCATCGGGGTTATAAACACTTAAAGGGCACACAATGGCTCTTATTCCTCCAGAGCCAAGGCAGGTGGCCAACAACGCAATGTAGAAGAGGGCTTCCTGCTTCTTTTTAGCCAAAGTGTGAAGGACGTAGTGCTTATCTATGAAAAAATCCTCAAAAGGGAAGGCCACCACAGGTAGTAGGGCCGTACCTGCAGAAAGAAAGAAGAACATCTGAAAGCATAAAATAGACATGTCATTTTGGGAAGTTCTGAGGGAACAAAGACTTTTTTGAATTTGTAGGTGCGTTATAAAAGTTGGGAGCAGATCATGGTGGTTCTTATAAAAGGGCCAAAGGTAGCCCTTGGCTTACAACCATTTGTGTAGCGAACAAATGTTACAACACTGAAAAAAGTTATTCACAACTGGTCCTTGCATTTAAGACTGTTACACCATCTCCACAGTCATGTGATTAAAACTTGGGCATTTGGTAACCAGCATTTACAATGATTGCAGCATCCCCAGGGCTATGTGATTGTTATTTGTAATCTTCCCAGTCAACTTCTGACAAGGAAAGTCAATGGGGGAAGCCAGCTTTGCTTAACAAACAGTGTGAGTTAGCAAATGCAATGATTTGTTTAACAACCATGGCAAGAAGGGTCATAAAATCAGGCACAGCCCACTTAACAACCACCTTGCTTAGCAGTGGAAATTCTGGTCCCAATTGTGGCTGTTAAGTCAAGGATTACCTATGTTACAAGTGAGGTTGGGGACTAACAAAATGGCTGCCATAGTGGACTTTGCCAGTTAGAAGATACAGTTTACTGTCCTGTCACTCCCTCTCGATTACCTGTTGTAGCTTTGTCCTTTTTAAAGTCAACACCTCCAATCAAAGCCATACTGCTGAAGCAATCTGCCATTCTGATTTTTTAAAAAATATGCCTGGGAGCTGTTGCCAGAGGCATAATAAATAAATAACAGAATAATAGAGTTGGAAGGGGCCTTGGGAAGTCTTCTAGTCCAACCCATGTTTAGGTAGGAGACCCTACGGTATACGATTTCAGACAAATGGCTGTCCAATCTCTTCTTAAAAACCTCGTGATGGAGCATCTACAATTTCTGGAGACAAATCGTTCGTTAATTGTTCTTACTGTCAGGTTGCTTCTCTCCTTGATTAGTTTCCAGCAATTGCTTCTTGTCCTGCCTTCTGGTGCTTTGGAAAATAGGCTGACCCCCCCCCCTTCTTTGTGGCAGCCCCTGAGATATTGGAAGACTGCTATCATGTTACCTCTAGTCCTTCTTTTCATTAACCATTCATCAAAAATAATAAAGCTCCACCTTTAATTTTCTGAAATTAAACCAAAACGTGAAGTACTGTAAAGTCAGAAAGACTAGAGACAGTATCACTTATTCTTTCCTTAACTTGATATCAGTTTGAATTTCCTCAAACTTGATAAAACTCTGTTTGTTGTTTCAAGGCCAGTTAGTTTCATCCATTATGGGCTACATGATTTTCATAGCATGAATGGCAGGAAATGCAACACATGTTCCCAAAAAATGTAAAAAATTTTTTTAAAAGAGGCCAAATATACTATTTCAAAATATGCTGCATATTCATTTCTCAAATGTCCACTTTGGTACAGAAACATTTCAGATTTTATAAAGCCATCATGTGCACACCATCAACATTTGGAAATAATTGCCAGCTACCATAAGGTGCCCCAACGAAGTGATACCTACCGATAAAATGCAGCAAAGCACACAGGTACACCAGTCTGATCTGTCCCACTGGGTGCTCAGCAAGCCAGCCCATCAGCACTGGGGCCACTGTGCACGCCCCAGCAAAGCAAACATTGAGCATGGCGGCTTCGTAATTGTGATAACCAAGCTTGATGGTGCAGAAAAGAAGCATGTTGCAGACGATGCCGTAGAAAGTAAATTTTTCACACAGTTCCACCAGCAGTAAGCAAACCATCGCCTGGAATTCTTTCTCAAACTTTGAACTAGTCAGGCCAAGTGGATTGGTTTGTCTTCTTTCTACCTTGGAAATGTGACTCAGAAGCCGTTCTTCCTGCCTCAGTCTTAAGTCTAAGAGAGGCATGGCTTGAAGGTTGCTGTGAGCAATGGAACGTTTGTGAATGTGTCGATGTGTATATGTGTATGTGTGTGCTTCAGTTTACCCTCTTCTATAATTAACACCTAAGTGAGAGATTTGTGTTAGATTCCATCCTTGGTCACAATTTTCAGAGCGAGTCCTATTTTCATTCTGTTTAAAAAAACAGATTCAAAAAATTGGTATCAATTTTATAGGATGGTGCAACTTTTACAAAAAACAAACAAAAACACCTTACCAAAAAATAAAACTACCTCCGTTTAATTAGCTTGTTAGGTGGCAAACATGATCTGTGCCCTCTTTTACACCTACCTCTAGACCACAATTGCCGATTAAAATTATGTGAATCCAATACAATGTGCAGCAAACTTTATCTGTCTGTTACAGATAAAATACCTCGGCAAAATTCAAGTATTAGTATTGAGAAAATAACATGAGGCTAATATTCCGATGCTTTAATTAAACAGCCACGAATGAAACTGGAAGTAAACAGATAAAGATGTGATGGATACACATTACAGGATGAACAACAGCTTATCGTTATTACATTTTGCTATTTTCTTAGTTAAATTCAGATAAGAAAGTTAATTAGAAAAAAAACTATATTCCACTAGATTTAAGTGTAGTGAGTAGGATCTTCATCAACAAACCTTCTTCCAAATAATTGCAAAGTGCTAATGAAAAGTTTGGGAGCCACGAAGAAAATCACCTGGGATATCTCCAAACCAAAATATATTACATATTTCTTTCTTGCAACTTCGTTCTAATCTCAACCTTCTTTGCAAGGTTTCCAGAAAAATTCTTATAGCTGAAATCTATGGTGTCAGTCTGCAATTCAAACAGAGAGACTGTACCTTATCACAGAGATCCCCAACTTCTGGGCTGTGGACTAGCATTGGTCTGCGACCTACCAGGAACCAGGCCGCACAAGTGAGCAAAGCCCCATCTGCACATGCCCAGGATCCAGGCAATGCATGAAACTATGCCCACCCCACTCCCCAGTCTGTGGAAAAACCAGCTTTCATGGAACTGTTCCCTGACACCCAAAAGGCTGGGGGCTTTTTTCCTATGCATTAATATTTAAAGCAATATCTCTCAGCCTTGGTCTCTTTATGATGTATGGACTTCAACTCCCAGAATTCCTTAGCCAGTGTGGTAGCTAGGGCATTTTGAGAGTTGAAGTCCACACATCTTAAAGTAGCCGAGATTAAGAAAAACTGCAGAGACATCACTTGTTTGTAACCTTCCTGTTTTCACATCATTTATTTTGTCTATTTATACAAGAAAGCAAGCAAATTTCAGTTAAGGTGAAATCAGAGAACAGGTTCACAGTTCATACTATAGCCATCATATTGGAAACACTGGCTGGATTCACATTTTTAAGCTGTTGCTTTGGGACCCATGTTTTTTAAAAATAAACCATAATTGGCTGAATTCATGCAACATATTAAGCCATAAATTAATCCACTGCATAGGCCAGGAGGTTTGTGCAACAGGCTAAAACATAAGCCAGCCTACCTTGCAAAGCGTAAGCAGCATATACATGCAGGTAAGAAGACAAACCATAATTTACAAATCAAAATGGCTGGCTAAACCAAACAGTTATTCTAAAAAAAAAAAATCCATGTCATATTTTTAGCCCATCTCTTCTTCAACTTCTTTTCACAAACTTGGTAAATTTATTTTATGCTAAAATAGATATCTGCAAACTCACCTCTTAATCTGCATTCCCTCTTATGAATGAGACTTCTTCCTGTGAGAAAAACATGCATCTCATCATTTTTTCATGCTTGATTTGTGTCTTCAGCTGGAATTAATTTGAACTGTAACATTAAACTGAATGCTAGACATTTAAATTCTTGTATTTTATGTGATCAATGAATATTCGTAAACTCCTGGTGACCATTTTTCATAAAGTTAACACTTTTTGAATAATTAACACAACCTGCTCACTTATTTATCCAATTATGGCTAAAACATAAGGTAGATTGTCTGGTTTTTGTTTAGAGCACTCTGTGAATATCACCAATTTGATTGATTGCTGTGTTTGATTGATAACCCAGTTTATCAATCACACAAATGTGCCTGGATACTTCTACTCTTAATATTGCAAGCAGTCTGCGCCAACCTAGTCTCCTTTTCATTGGGTAGATAATAGTTTCCATTACCGCCAGCCAGCAAATCTACTCTGGGATGGCAGAATTGACAATCCAATTCAATTTAGGACAGTTAGTGTTGACTTACCTGCCTGCTCTTGTCCTTGGCCAGCTGCTGAGCCTTCAGTTCTGTTTTATGTTCTGAGGCCCAACCCTGAAACCACTTAGCTCCATGGGAGAAATCTTATGCACACTTACTTGCAAGTAGATCCTGTTGTTCACAACAGGACATTCTTCTAGATAAATATGCAAAGGTCAGAGCACAGTCATCAAAGATGGAGAGTCTCTTAGTTCCCCAGGAATTTACATTTCACACATTCAGCCTGTTTGGGTTAACAGAAGGAAATGTTCTACAGATTACAGTATTACAAAGTATTGTGAGAGATTGTGGTAGAGAGTTGGAATATTAGAAAGCAAAACCATTCGACCAAAGAGGGACTTTTCAGATTTAGGAATATAGCATGTATACTTTTAAATAATTTGGAACAGTGGTTAAGCCACTCTGTAACTCAGGATATATTTGCATGATTTATTGTGTTTCCAGGAACAAGAGTTTCAGATATTGTGTAATATTCTTGGAAGATCAGTGTAAACTAAAAGGGGAAAAGGTGTGGAAATAAGGCAATAAAGACATACACACTATAAACTTCCTTTCTGATTACTGGAGGGCACAATAGGGTTGCTTCGGGTTGCCTTGTTGTCTAGCCCAGGGGTCTTCAAACTTGGCCCTTTTATGTCTTGTGGACTTCCAGAATTCCTCAGCCAGTGTGCTGAGGGCCAAGTTTGAAGACCCCTGGTCTAGCCATTAGGGCCTGGCTTATGACTTAGTATATTGTATGACTGCAGCCATATAACATATAATTACAATACCTTTAACACCCTCAAACAAAAACATCTTCCTATCCCAGGTCTTTGGGAAGAACTTGATAGGATAAAAATGCCTAATCCAGCCTAAACATCTGGCTGACAAAATACATAGACCAGGGGTGTCAAACTGCCGGCCCGCGGGCCGGTTTCATCATACCAGAGCCGCGCCCACCCCATTGCCGGCAATGGCAAAAAAGCTCCGATACGTCATGCGACGTCACGTGATGTCGCGAGTTTGACATGCCTGACATAGACTCACAAATAGAAGTAGAATAACAATGGCAAAAGAAAGCAAAGATAGTACTAGTAGTGATAGGTGCCTTGGGTGCAGTCCCAAAACAATTGGAGCACCATTTGAACACCACCGGCATTGACAAAATTTCCATCAGTCAATTGCAAAATGAAGCTTTACTTGAAACATCTTATATCCTGTGGCAATACTTTTAACACCATCTGCCTATCTGAGGACCTTGGGAAAAACTCGATAGGTGGACAAAAATGCCAAATCCAGTCTCAAAATGTGGCTGACTCTGTGACCGACACAGATAGTTCTTGTTTGATGATTGTGATTTGGACTGGCAATGGTCATTAGGTGATGCAGTCATAAAGCATGATGTCACATGGCCATGATGTCTTACAACAGCAGTGGCAGCAGTCCTGGTTGCTCCACTTGATCACCATTTTATGGCCTGCTGCCAGCTTCCTCAATGATTTTGCTTGTTGGAAGCTGACAGTGAAGGTTGCAAATGATGGTCACGTGACCACAGGAATGCAGTGATGGCCTCAACTCCTCTTTCAATGCTGTTGCACTTCTGAATGGTGTCACTGAATTAAATGATGACCACCTGTAATATATTAAACATCTCACCCAGCTCTCCATGACTCTGGAAAGCTTACAATAATTAAAGAAATTACAATAAAATCAACAAAACATAGAAAGGATAAAAGATGGCAAGCATGATGGGCGCACACTATGTATGTACGTATGCATGTATGGTAAACTACTAATGTGTTGGCACATAGCCATGTTCAGCAATGATTTTATTACTCTGCAGGATTCAATGAAAGGCACCAATATGGTCTCTATTAGCATCAATGGATGATAGATGCTTATTATTCCACTTTTCTTTCTCCTTCTATATCTCCTTCTTCGTTAACTTCAAAGCAAACATACACATTATATCTGTGCCAGGCAGTTTTTCATATATTCATAAGTTCTTGTCTTACTTGCACCTATTTGACGTTTTTATAATTCAGAGGTAATTGCATTGCGATTATTTTTCATGATGCATGGTGAAGTTTTATATCGGGCAGTCGGCAAATATTCTTTACGAGATTGTTTTCACTAATGGGTAAAATTAGACCCAGCTTTATCATCTGGAAAGATTACTTTTTAAAAAATCAAATGACAAATTGTAAATGGGAGAAAGTACTCAAGATTCTTCTCTCTCTCTCTCTCTCTCTCTCTCTCTCTCTCTCTCTCTCTCTCTCTCTCTCTCTCATTGCATATCAGACACAGAGAGAGAGAGAATCACAAACTCCTTACAACTGAAACATTAATTTACTTGGATTTGTTTCTAGCCATTCATTGCTAGTAACGGACAGTAACCATGATTAGGATGGAGGAAAAATCCCTTTTAATTATACTTCCATGGTAAATATGATCTGCTAAAAAGTTCCAGATTTGGCCCATGGCATGTCAGCTGAAGCTGAGAAAGACACAATCTAAAACTTTAGGGAGATGCTTCCAGACAATGAAAATAGTTCTAAGCTTTAATTAGGTCTTTTTCAAGTATTCACTAACTTAATTGCTGTGTTCCACCCTTAGTAATCTCTAGCATGAAAGCACAATAAGTACCTGTGGCACCTGGGAATTGTTAGCTCAGTGAGCTGATTACATGGATAATCTCCTATAGTGCAATTGTATAGATAACATCAGGATGAGGAATCTGAGCCTTCCACATGTTGCTGAAGTTTCATTTAGTGTGGGCAGGGAGAGATGCAAAGAGCTATAACTCAGCAACCTCATGAGAGTTAGGGTATCTATTTCTCGATAGATACAGTTCTATAAGTGTAACATTTTTGATATGGAGTCAGTTCATAGGTAGAGATGGGGATGAGTTTTAATCTTGTTCCATTCCTTGAATCTACATGCCTGAACACAGCTCTTGTAGCATTGAGTAGGAACCAAGGAATTATTACCCCTTTGAGACCCACTTTGGTATGGAGGTTTAAGGCGCCAGGCTAGAAACCAGGAGACATCTAGTCCCACCTTAGGCAAAACACCATTGCACAGTGCAGGAAGAGCAATTAATTTCTGATAAAAGTGGAACTTTCTTCTCCACTGAAAATTGACTTTTACCCAGGTGCTTTTGGGAGGGTAGGGTGGGGAAGTTGAAGCAGTCTGTGTGCGAACTGGCTGCACCGAGAAAGCTCTCAAATGCGATTCTCTCCAGGAAAAAATAATCAAGCAAACTAGAATTTTAAAAACAGTTTTGTAGTTGTCTATCCAAGTTTCCTTTTTTTTTAAAATCCAATTCCTTGCAAGAGGCCTTTATGATGTAGTAGAAAGAACATCAATTTCTGCAAAAGAATACCTAGGGAGCCAGCTTCTAGTCCCCATTCATCTGCAGAACTCACTGATTGATTTTTCAGCCAGACTTAAAGTATCTTTCAACTTAATTTATTTTACAGGATAGTTGTGAAGCTAACGTAAGGTCAGGAAAGTCGAGAGCATCTTGGTAGAAAAGCAAAGGTAGAGTTCAGTGAATATTAAATATAGTGAACTCTCATGGGCCATCTGAGTATCCTCGCACACTTTATATTCTTAGAGTTAAGAACATGATAGACTGAAGAGTTTGTATGCTACAGAACTGTGATAACGCCAGTGTTTCTCCCTACTTCACCTCCTTGATATGCTAATTCAGTGGTTCTCAACCTTTTTAAGGCCGCGACCCCTAACCGGTCGTAAGTCGAGGACTACTCAACTGGTGCAGCACCGTTTGCAGAATGGGATTTTTGGTGGGCTCAGCAGGGCAGACAGCCTGGACAATTCCTATTGGCTTTTGAAAGCCAATAAAATTAGACTCTATTCAAGAAAGTCTATTCTATTGGCTTTCAAAAGCCAATAGAATAAAAGGGAATAGCACAGCTAAGGAAAAGGGGAAAAAATGGTGGACTGCATTGTTTGGCGACCCCCATGAAATGGTCGTTCGACCCCAAATGGGGTCCCGACCCACAGGTTGAGAACCACTGTGCTAATTAGAGTTTTGTCTGAAAAATATCCATTCTTCCTGGGCTAAGGGCTATGTGCTAAAAGTTGTTTGCAGAATTATCTCTATTATCTTGACTAGGTGATTAAACAATGACCTCTGTACAAGGATGCCAAATTGCATCTGGGTGTATGTTCTTTGGTGTTTTATAAAAAGTGATATATGTCTATTCAAAGACACTTGATTTCAGAAGAGGTTCTCCAGCTGTCACTGAGGTGTGCTAGGACTGCAAATTCAAAATTAATCTGAATTCAGTTACAATTAATGTTATTGGATTGAGTTCCTTTTTAGAAGTAGCTACTGGTATGTGGATGGGTGTCAGCCTCACTTATTTAACAATCGTCTTATGTGTGTATGTAGATATATGTTTGCTAGTATGTGTGAAAAGTGTTTGAATGAGCAAAACACAAAGAGGATCTGTCTGGGAGAAATGTTTCTAAAATGCTTGAAACGAGTTAGATGGGGGATAACTAGCCAATCTAGGAATATTTCCAGTGTTTATAACATAGAATCATAGGGCTGGAAAGGATTTTGGTGGTCTTCTAGTCCAAAACCCTACTCAAGGCAGAAGACCTTATACTATCCCGGTCAAATGCTTGTCCAATTTTTTGAAAACTTCCAGTGATGGAGCATCCACAACTTCCAGAGACAAGCTAATCCACCGATGAATTGTTCTCATAGTCAGAAAATTCCCCCTTACTTCTAGGTTGGAATTCTCTTTAACAAGCTTCCACCCATTACTTCTTCTCCTGTCCTTGGGTGCCTTGATCAACCCCCTCTTCTCTTTAACAGCCTATCAAGTACTGAAAGACAATTATCATGTCTCCTTTAATCCATCTCTTCGATAGGCTAGACCAGGAGTAGGCAACCAGGTAGCTGGCTCAGGAATTCTGGGAGTTGAAGTCCACAAGTCATAAAAGAGCCAAGGTTGCCTACCCCTGGGCTAGACATACCTAGCTCTCTCAACTGTTCATTATATAATTTAACCTCCAGACCCTTAATCATCTTTGCTGCTCTTCTCTGCACACTTTCTAAGATCTCAGCATCTTTTTTGTATTGTGGTGACCAGAGCTGTTGGCAATACTCCACGTGTAGCCTCACTAGTGCAGTATAAAGCAATACTATCATTTAATTCTGGAAAAAAAAATAGCAGTCACAGTTTCTTCCTGAATTCTCCTGACTCTAATTCTGCTATTTTAAGTTACTTCACGTTATAAACTGTGTTCTCCCCACAGTGGATTTCAGATACACATTTTATAAAGATGTAGTTTAAATAGAAATTACGACTCAACTTTAAGTCAATTTTAGAGTAATGTATGCTTCTACATTCTCAAATGAAATTAACTGTTCTCCATCTAGCCATTATCTTTCCCAAGGAGAAATGGGGTGAAACTGAGTTGGTTTCAAGTCATTCAGGCTCTCTGATATGGTTTATTATTAAGAAATATGCTTCATAGGGGGATCATGATGCATCTATAATTGAACTGATATCAGCTGGAAGGTAGGTGTAGCTGGTTGCTTGTCTCCAGATGCAGACTTGCAATCCTTAATTCCCAGCTTCATAACAACATGTGCAGGCAGCATGTGTATAGGGGATCTACATTATAGAAATAAAAAGGCTTCCTGTAGTTTGGGATTTGGGGATACAGCAGCCTCCAATGTGTCCTCTTTGCTGAAGAAACTGTACCTCTACAAGGGTTACTTTCTCCTCTCCCCTATTTTTTTTCCTCTAAGAAGACCAGGCTGATTATGTGCAGCTCTGCACAGTGTTTAACACTTCTGAGACATGATGATTGCCTTTGACTGGTTTTTCTCAGGGGAAACCTGACAGTATAATTGGGCTCCGTCTGAGGCCGCTAATATAGATGGTTTTACTAATGACACCTCTGAACACACAGAAGCAACCCATTTTAATATGGGCCCAACTTTACCAGTTAATGTAGATAGCAGGTAAGTTCTCCAGCTTAAAACAGAATATTCATTTCAAGAGGCAGCTACCTTATCCTTGCATAATTGCAAGGATAAATGCAGTATTGCAGGCAAACTCTGCCCACGGCCTGGAATTTCAATCCTGAACTGGCTCAAGGTTGGCTCAGCTTTCCATCCTTCCGAAGTTGGTAAAATGAGGACCCAGATTGCTGGGAGCAATATGTTGACACTGTAAACCGCTTAAAGAAGGCTGTCAAGCACTATGAAACAGTATACAAGTCTAAGTGCTATTGCTATCTGCAGCAGCTTCAGGTCATAATGAGTCTGAATGGGTGAGTCCCAGTTAAGATAATGAGGTGCCAGATATTGGCAGGATGTGTAATCTAAGAATGCAATAATGAAACCTGACCCAAGGCAGTGAGCATATCTCTTTGACAAGAGAGGGCAGCCGTATCTTTAATCAAACCACACTAGCACCTGAGGCTACATAAGAGCACCTTCAAGGTTTTTGATTTCTCTGAAAAACAATTCTGGACTTTTTTTTCATTCTTGTTCCTTGTCCTGCATCCAGATCCTAGGCTTCATATTTTCTTCTGCTACTTCTGCTGATCTTACAGATAAATCTTGTGGCTCTATTTTTCTCTTGCTGGCAAATGGCTACCACTCTAGTTACAAGGCAAGTTATGGACTTTTTGAATTTTCTAAGACTTAAATGCTCTCCAGCTAATTGCTCACATGAATCCTGACTATTCTCAGAAAGTTCATAGCAGTAAAGCCATTCAGGCATAAATTCACCTAGTTTTCTGTTTTGGGTTAATTGCCACAAGGCAGGAGTGGTGCGTGAGCCAAAATTAAGAAAAGACTCTCCTTGGCCAAAGTTTCCAGGTGCTGATTGTGCAGAAGTCATGAGTCCAGATCAATCCTCCTAAGATTGCTGTACTTAACAATGCTTTATTAGACTTCATTGCACAACATGATTCTAAGCAACAAAAGATGCAAGGAAAACATGAGAGTGTGTTACCACAGAGAATTCTCCACATTCCACAAGTCTTAGTTTACTAAACAAATTTGAGCTAATATTCCTAGGTCCTTTGAGTTTTACACACACACACACACGTTAATTTGCAATTTGTCCAATCTAACTTGGTTTTTCCAACATTTTTTGTAATATAATATAATTCTTCATTATATGAATTATTTTTTGTGAATATAGGCATTTTGTATTGATATTTGTCTAATCTACTTACTTTACTTTTTTTAAAAAAAAATATCTACTTTGTAAATGGTACATCACTCAACAAAACTTGGAGAATAAATATATCCCCCATCATGTACTCATTCACAAATGTACAATTGGGTAAGTTCCCTGTTCAAGTGCACGCAAAGTAGATTGTGCTGCCTGTCACTTCCTTTCAACGCTCTGAGTACAACAAATGAAGGAGAATGTTTCAGGCATCGCTCTGTCAATGAAGTGGTATGTAATGATAGTAATCATGATGATAATCATTTTTGTGATAGCCATTTTAATGCCTCTTCTTCTCAAACTGCTGCAAATGCTTCACAAAGACAGCTTCATGTTTAAAAAAACTAGAAGAGATTAGAATTCCCTGTCTGGAAGGGTTTGGACAAGTTTATGCCTTCAATTAATGAAACAATTTTAAAAGTATTTTTTGGATTATCTATTCTGGACAGAATACTTTCCAAGGAGGCAGAGGCAAATAAATAAAATTTGATTTTCCAATAAAATAATTGTTCAGTGGGGAGGGGAGTATTGATAGCTAGATATGAGACAAACATACATGCAGTACCACAGGTAGTCCTTGAATTACAACCATTCATTTATCGATCTTTTGAAGGTATAAGCCACTTTTTTCAGTGCTGTTGTAATTGATCCTCATACTTACCACTTGCGCAGCATTCCCATGGTCACATGATCAAAATCTGGTTGCTTGGCAACCGATATACGTGTATTTAGGATCGTTGCAGCATCCAGGCCTCACGTGATCACCATCTGCCATGTTCTCAGCCAGCTTCTGACAAGGCAAGTCAATGGGGGAAGCCAGATTTGCTTAACAACCACATGATTCACTCAACAACTATAGCGATTCGCTTAATGACCATGGCAAAAAAGGTCATAAAATTGGGTGCAACTCACCACCACCTTACTTAGCAACAGAAATTCTAGTCTCAGTTGTGGTCATAAGTTGAGGATGACCTTATTTCGCAAATGGCGAACTTGCTGACAAGATTCTATCATGCTGTTCATCAATTTATTTGGCCTTGCAATTTGTTTTCTCTATATTTTTCAGGCAATTCTACTTTTTTGTTTGTTTTTTTCCTTCAAGGAACTGTAAGGGATCTTGGCAGAGAGATGGCAATTTTGTTCCCTTCCCATTTCTCAAAAAAAAAAAAAAAAAAAAAAATCCCATCTCCATGGAAGGTCTAAATCTACTTCATTTTCAGGGCTGACACAGGCCCACTTTGGCTTCGTTCATGCTGCTTTCTCTGAAGTCCACACTGACCTGGAAATCAATGACACGGAGGAGGAAGTGTCAAATGCTAAATTTCCCTGTGTGATGAGAGGTTCTGGGATAATCTGAATAATTCTATGGGTCAAGAGATATTGTTTTAAAGTTCATATGTAATATTATCGCTCTGCTCCTCTGGGTAATTGTCTGAGAATATTTCACCTGCCAACTGATTCCCAGGATAGCTTTGCAAAGATAAAAAATTAGCAAATAACAATACAGTAAAGTAAGAGTGTCCCTGTGAAAGATTTGCTTGTGAGATGAGATCCCTCAAAGAATTTGCTTAGCCACATTTGGGAGTATTATACTTAGTACTAATATACTAGATATTGTACTATATACTAGATATAGTACATTATTTATTGAATAGAATAGAATAGAAATAATAGAATAGAATAGAATAGAATAGAATAGAATAGAATAGAATAGAATAGAATAGAATAGAATAGAATAGAATTCTTTATTGGTAGGACACACAAGGAATTTGTCTATGGTGCACAAGCTCTCAGTGTACATACAAGTAATACTGATAATCATATTTATAAACAACATGAAAATGCATTCATCATAGTATATTAGTATATATACTATACTACAACCCTAAACTGTATTGGTGAGAACACCTCAAGCAGGTCTGTTAAGATTTCTTCCTCCATCTAAGTTAGGGGGACATGGATGAGATGGGATGCCTTTTCTTTGAAACTCCCCCAACCCCCTTCTTCCAGAGGTTCATATAATCTCCTCCCTTCTAATGTGTAGCACATCATTGAAGACACCGTTATTTTATTTATTTATCAAAGTTGCGTGCTGCCCATTTCACCAAAGGTGACCCTAAGTCAGTGATGGAAAACCTTTTAGAGACTGAGTGCCCAAACTGCAACCCCAAACCCACTTATGCATTGTCAAGTGCCGGGTGGGCGTGGCCCATTGGGTGGGTATTGCCCGTTGGGTGGGAGTGGCTGCAGTGGTAACAGCAGACTGGGTGGGACTAAAAAGTTCAATCAATCAATTCCAACTTTGCAAGATCTTTTCTTTTCCCGCAAGAAGTTGAAATTGACTGATAGAACTTTTTTTTTTTTTGCACACGGAGGCGGAGGCCTAAAGCGAAAAGGTTTTATAAAACCCAGCTGAAGGCCTAGGACTGGGGCGACGGCGTGCATGCTCACAGAGATGGCTCTGAGTGCCACCTCTGGCACCCGTGCCATAGGTTCGCCACTACTGCCCTAGATGGTATTCACTGAGTCTTCATCATAGTTAAATGCTATTGGTATCTCTCATGGGCAAGAATTTATTATAGATATTTTTTAAAAGGGACTCTATTGCAATCTTCCCAGAACTTGATCTCCAGTTCCAGACAGCTACAGCGCTTTTGACTAAATGAAATTTCTGGACCATCTTCAAGGACAACATCACCTGTAAATTGGTTGCATAACAGTGAAAGATGCAGTATTTACAGCTGTCAGTCAAGTAGCCTCTTAGAAATACAAATCGCTTTGGAGGAATTAATTGAATGCCTCCACCTCTGCTTCCTTCCCCTTCCCCTCCCATATAAATATAATAAGTGATAAGTAGAAAGTAGTAATAATAATAAGTGACCCGGCAAGGCAGTGAGCCTCATTCAAAGTAATTAGCAATCCATCATTTCTCTCCACCCGCACCAAACTTTTATACTGACCTTGGGCCAAATGCATTTGAGATAAAGCAGCTCTGTGTTAATTATAAATAATGCCTAAACTGCCTCCACCAAGGTTGGCCCCGAAAAAGATGGGAATGAATCTGGCAGTGGCTCAAGAAGGGAGGTGAAAAAGCATGACAGAATGAGTTCACCCAAATTCACCACTGAGATTGTCCAAATTCAGCATCTAGAAAGCTGCATGCTGTTCATGTCAAGTACAGGTAAATCCTCAATTAGAACAATTTATTAAGTGACCAAAGTTACAACATCACTGAAAAAAGTGACTTATGACCATTTTCACACTTATGACTGTTGCAGCATCCCCATGGTGATATGATCAAAATTCAGACAGTTGACAACTGACTCATATTTATGACCGTTGTGAGGTCCCGGGGTCACCTTTTAAGACCTTCTGACAAACAAAGTCAACAGGGAAGCCAAGTTCACTTAACAACTATGCTACTACTGTAGTGGTTCATTTAACAACTATGGGAAGTAAAGTCCCAAAATGGGACAAAACTCACTTAACAAATGTCTCACTTAGCAACATAAATTTTGGGCTCAATTGTAGTCGTAAGTTGAGGGCTCCCTGTAGTCTACTGTTTCTGTAGCTTGCATAATTCAGATTGTTTAGTCTGGTTTCTACTACTCATGGAGGTGAGAATAAATCTTAAAACAATTTTTCTGACCTCCAAGTGCCATTTCTGCTCTATTACAGAATCAGAATTATTTTTGCAAAAGGTATCCAACATCTATTTATGGAAATCCTCCATTAGAAGGAACACTCAAAGCCAATAATGCTTTGCTATATTTGCTTGTGCGTACACTTTTTCTATTTTTCCTTAAAATAGCCCATGGGGAAACCTTCCACGTGGGAAATCCTATCCATGTTACATTCCCAAGGCAAAAAAAAAAAAAAAAACAAACTATCTCCTTTTTCAGTGTTTAGGAACAGAGAGGTCTTTGTAAGTCCTGTAATCACACTCAAAGCAAAAAAAAAAAAAAAAAAAAAACTTCCTTCCCTGTGTGGGAAGTCAGCCCCCCAGAGAAGGAAATATTAAAAGGGCAGAAAAATATATTTCCTCAAAGCAGTGGTTCTCAACCTGTGGGTCGCGACCCCATTTGGGGTCGAACAACCATTTCACGGGGGTCGCCAAACAACGCAGTCCGCCATTTTTTTCCCCTTTTCCTTAGCTGTGCTACTCCCTTTTATACTATTGGCTTTTGAAAGCCAATAGAATAGACTCTCTTGAACAGAGTCTAATTCTATTGGTTTTCAAAAGCCAATAGGAATTGTCCAGGCTTTCTCTGCCCTGCTGAGCCCGCCAAAAGTCCCATTCTGCAAACGGTGCTGCAAGTTGTCTGCAGTGAAGGCGAGCTGTCTGGAAGTTTCCACCCCTCCCTGCTGAGCAACTACTAAAAATGTAAGTAAAAGAGGGCCAGGGGTGGGAGGCGGGAGGCCGGCAGGCGCAGGGAGGGTTGCTGGTGCGCGTGGGGCCCGGCGGATGCCTTATCTCCCTTGGGCTGGGCCAGCTGGTAGCCCAGCCGGTGGTCGCCCTGCGCCGTCGCTGCCCCTTGCCAGCTATGCCTTGGCTGGCGCAGGGGGCAGCACCACGCATGTGGGGCGCTCCCAGGCAGGGAAAGTCCTCGACTTATGACCGGTTGAGTAGTCCTCGACTTATGACCAGTTGGGGGTCGCGGCATTAAAAAGGTTGAGAACCACTGCCTCAAAGGTTCTTAAAAACGCAGGAAAGCATGGCCAGTTTTTCTTAATAGGCCCAGGTCTCCCTCCCCCAAGAAGAAACTAGCTCTGTACAAATGCAGATGCAGACCATTCAGGAAAGTTGGAGCTAGAAGCTTAGGAAGACAAAGACACCTAAAATCTACATATCCCACCCAAAGTCTAAGACAGGACATAATAGGATTAACTCACAGATGTCAAAGGGACACAAGTCAAAATACATGATGCAGGAAATACAAAGCCTCAAACAGGAACAGGAAATAACTTCCAAACAAAAGGCTCCAGAGGGCATAAAAACCCACTCCCTACATGTGCTGGGCCCTTTTTTTCCTTTTTCTGCCAGAGCCATGTTCCTGTCTGGCTCTCCTCTTCAATAAACTACAACCTTCTTTCTAAAGCAGTCGCCATGTTGTTTATCCCTGGCTTGGACTGAACCATGATGAAGACTTTTCTTTCAACACCTGCATGTAGAA
This sequence comes from Crotalus tigris, assembly GCF_016545835.1. NCBI lineage: Eukaryota > Metazoa > Chordata > Lepidosauria > Squamata > Viperidae > Crotalus > Crotalus tigris. The sequence continues at coordinate 380,275 of NW_024100482.1, forward strand.
AGATAAGACAGCAGTTTCTCACTCATCTGTTATTTTTACAAGGCTGGATGGAGATGGAAGCGGCTAAAAAAAAAACTAGACTAAAAAAAGCACAGTTGAAGATGCATTTTTTTTTTTAATTTAATTATTTATCTTTGTATATTGAGCTAGGGGAAGGATGCACTTTGAATGCTGGTTGTCCTTAAAATGTTTTTCATGTCTTGGCTGTTTACACATTAGATCCTTTTTTTCCTCTGCCCTGTGAAACCCCCTTCAAGGAAAAATGTTGGGGATTGGAGGGAAGCCTACGGGAAGTGAAGAGAGAGAGAGAGAGAGAGAGAGAGAGAGAGAGAGAGAGAGAGAAGAAGAAGGAGGAGGAGGAGGAGGAGGAGGAAAGGGGAATGGGGAAGAAAACTAACAAAGTCTTGCCCCACATGGATTTTGACTACACACAGGGGTTGCCACAGAAAAATAGGATGAGTTATGGAAAACTCTGCTCCTCAGTGACATCAAGGGAGGGGCTTGGACATATACAAGCCCCTCCCTTGTATATGTCCAAGCCCCTCCCTTGTATATGCTAAGCATGGAGAGCATGCTCAGTGGCTTGTTTTCTGCCAGTAATTGCCAATAACCAGCAAGGAGTATGTTAGCTCGTTCTGGCCTGTTTTTTGTTGCCAAGAAATAATTAAACCATTAAAATTATGTTTTGCTATCCTTGGTTTAGATTTAAAAAAACAATCTGAGAATTAGAGTTACACAACTGGTTCTTTATTGCATTCCAATACATTTGTATAAAAAAGGATTGTCTAAGACAGCATTTTATTGGAGATATAATAAGGATAATGATTCTTTATAATGTGTTTTTACAATGTCCTATACATAACAGGTTTGGGAAGAAAGTAGTGGTAAAAGGTAAAATTTTCAGAGGATGATCTTCCCTTGAATTATATATGAACTATGTGAAATCTGGAATTTCCATGAACTACATGGAATTTAAAAACTGGACAATGTCAATGGATTCTGCCTGCTCTCGCTAAGGCTAAAAGGCCGACATTGCAACACTGGAAAGGTAAATGTATGGCTGCCCCATTCACACAATGGATTGATGACCTATGATTGATTGTCACCTATGAGCAGATTACCTATAAACATAGATTTTGGATGGAGAAGTATAATGAAATATGAAACTCAATTATTCCAAATACAGTAGATCAGTTAAAAAAAGATGGTTATATAAATGAATCAGAAATGTATATTCCCTGAATATTTACATTAGACTATGTAAATATCTAGACTAATAGAGTAATATATATATATATTAGTCTATATAGAATTACAACTATTGTTATAATAATATATTATACTTTGTTTCTATTTTTATATTGCATTTGTCCCTTTCTAAAGCACTTTTGGGGAGCAGTTTTTATACATTAAGAGCAGCCCCCATCCATGCTAGTTTCGCCCTGTGTGTGAACCCAGCCATAAAGTTGTAAACCATACTTGTTGGCTTTATTTAATATGGGAAGCCTACCATGGTGATTTATGCCATAAACCAAGGTTAAAACAAAGCATGGCTTAAAGCACAGGGTGTATCCAGCCAATAAATTGGAGTTCTGTGGAGGTAGTACAGGAAGAAAATGGCTTTGCAAAACCCAAGAACAGAAGAGTGTGTAGGTTTAAAACTAGGCAAATAAAGCTGCTTAGAGTCCACGGGGTTAACATGTGAAATGTCATTCATAACCTGTTGGAATGTCTTAACTACTATTAACACATATTTCAGCATCTGAAATTTGAGCTCACTGATACAATGTAAGATTAAAAGATCTCTTTCACCCCAAAGACCTACTACACACCTGCTCTCTTGGGAACAGATGCTCCAGTGACTGAAATACTTATCTGAGTTTCCCAACTATAAACCTTGATCTGTTAGTATTTATTTAGATAATCCCTCTCACCATCCAGATCCAGAAAAGATAATTCTTTTGCAAGGTTACCATGATTAGTTAATCCTGCACAAGAACTCTTACAACAACACTCTTACACAGTGGAAGCATTTTGTGCATTCGCCGTGTCACACAGGGGGACTTGGTCTACGGTTGTATGAATTGAACAGACAACTCAGGCAGATATTCTTGCTCAGGATGTATGATGTTTTTCAGAAAGAAGGTTGTTCTCGGTCTGTGGGTGGCATGCTGATAAATATATTTACATAAATAAATAAGCAGGCAGCCACATCCAAGTCCTTGAAACAGAGCGTGCACCTGCTCAGGATAGGGGCTACCAGGAAACAATTAGTTCTAATCCGGCCTTAGGCATGAAAGCCGGCTGGATGACTTTGGGCTAATCACCAGGAGACTGTGAATTCTAGTTCCAACTTAGGGTTGACAGATGACTGGGTGACTTTGGGCCAGTCACTCTCAAACAGCCCATCTCATCCCACAGAATTGTTGTTATGGGGAAAACAGGAGGAAGAAGGAATATTATGTATGTATATATGTATGTATGTATATGTATGTATGTATGTATGCCACTTTAAATTATTTATAAAAACAATACAGGTAGCATGGAAATACATTTTAAAAGCAAACAAACAATAGGAAAGCTGCTAGGAAAGATTATCTTCATAGATGATGAAGAGATGAGAAGAGTGTCAAAAATTGTCTGATAAGGAGAAGGCTTACTTTGCTTCCCGTGTTGACTTGAAACGACATTTGCTAATACCCTTGAACGAGATTATTTATTGTTGCATAGCTTCTCGCCATGCTAAGGGGGCTTAGCATGTTGGGGAGGGGGCTGCAGCTGTGTTAACATAAGCCATGGTTTACGGCTTTAGCATATAGAGTTCACCAGCCAATTGTGCTCATTCAAAAAAGCACCGTTTGCTTAATGTGAGCAATGAACATTCAACTTCCTGTCAACTTGGATGGGTGAAGAATCGTTGTGCAACTCTCCAAAACACATCGGCAAAACAAATAAGTGTGGTACAATGGGAAAATGTGTAAATGTATAGGAGCCCTTGTGGTACACTTGGTTAAACTGCAGCATTGCAGGCAAACTCTGCCCATAGCCTGCAGTTCGATCCTGATGGGGCTCAAGGCTGACTCAGCTTTCCATCCTTCTGAGGTCGATAAAATGAGGACCCAGATTGTTGGGGGGCAATATGCAAATAATGCTCATATTGTAAACTGCCCAGAGAATGCTGTAAGCACTATGGGGTGGTATATAGGTAGTCCTCAATGGATGACCACAACTGAGCCTGAAATTTCTGTTGCTAAGTGAGTTTTGCTCCATCTTATGACTTTCCTTGCCACAGTTGTTAAGTGAATCACTGCAGGCGTAAGCTGGTTGTTAAGTGAATCTGTCTTCCCCACAGATTTCGCTTGTCAGAAAGTTGCAAAAGGTGATCCCATGACCACAGAACACTGCAACTGTCATAAATATGAATCAATTGCCAAACCTCTGAACTTTGATCATGTGACCATGGGGATGCTGAAATGGTCCTAAGTGTGAAAAATGGTCATAGGTCACTTTTTTCAGTGCTGTTGTAACTTCGAATTGTCACTAAGTCAGCGGTTCTCAACCTATGGGTCGCGACCCCATTTGGGGTCAATCGACCACTTTTCAGGGGTCACCAAAGGCGGCGATCCGCCATTTTGTCCTCTCCTGGGCGGCGCCGTGCATGGGCGCCGCGCATGGGGGTGGCGCCGTGCCCCCAGGGGTGGCGCCGCGCATACGCCCCGCGCATGGGGGGTGGCGCGCCTCCGGGGGTGGCGCCGCGCATGCGTGCCGCGCATGGGGCAGCCCCATGCATGCGTGCCACGCGCGGGGCCCCCGCCCCCATGTGCGCCGCGCCGCGCCGCGCATGCACATAACGTTTGTGTGACGGGGGTCGCCGTCACACAAACGTTGAGAAGCGCTGCACTAAGTGAACTGTTGTAAGTCGAGGACTCCCTGTATAAGACTAAATGCCACTGCAATTATTGCTAAATCTGTGCTTCTAGCTCAGCATTTGTACGGCACCTTCCAAACAAGCCAGTTTTGTAGCACACAGTGTTTCTTTCAAGGGGGACAGAGTTAATATCCCTAGTGGCTACTAATAACTAGCACAGGCCCATAAAATCATTAGGAGCAATGCTACACAGCAGCAGAAAATCTTTGCCGAAAGAGTCAGCCTGGTAACTATTCGAGAAAGGACGGCACATTCCTGCAAGCTAGCAGAAAAGTTCAGGGTGAAAAGAATCTTTGGGGGGGGGGACGAGGGTGGAAAGACAGATACTTGCACTTTTAAGCTATCTCTGCCTTTGCTGGCTAAGCAGATTTTGATTATTATCATGACTCTCAATTGGCTACAGAGGTTGCTGGGCCCTGGAAGGAGGAGGAGGCTAGGAGAGTACAATAATGGATTAATATATTCCAAGTTAATAGCTGTCTGAGATAAATCTTCCAACCTTTCTGCCTTTTCTGTGTCTCCTGCTCTTTAGCCCTCTGTTTGGGGAGGAGCTGTTTTATGGTGTCTCCGAGTCTCCGGGTGTCTATAAGTAAGGCTGTGTACGCAGGTGTGGATGTGCACGCAAGTGTGTAATGAGAATCTATGAGATTAGTGAACCACTGCGGGGTAGAGTGGTGAGCTGGGCTTGCAAGAGAAGAAACTAAAGAGCTGGGTGCGTAAAAGTGTCCAAGCAAGCCAAACAGTTGCAAAACTTAAGTCCGTTCGAGGAATGGTGGACACAAAACATTTGAGAACACAAATTTGTTAAATTTTAGAATCTATTTGATTTTATAGTGGCTAGGAAAACAATCAGCATGGTAAAAATGTTTGCTTTTTTTTTTTTAACTGTAAAACTGTAATTTCACTCTTTGAAGAAATGGGATGTTAGAGAAACTTTAGGAAAGTTTCACCTGTTGGAAATGGCAGGTCGTCCTCAACATACAATCAGAATGGAGCCTGCCCACCACGGTTGTAAGTTGTGACGGTCATAAACTGGGTCACCCACGTAACCGACTTATTTTTATGACCTTTTTTACAATGGTTATTAAGTCAACGCCACAGTCGTCAAGCTAACCAGCGGTTCAATATGGAACAGTTTTGCCAAAAAACTGATGTAAATACCAGTTTTTGGCAAAATCCATTGAAAATCAAGGTCATGTGATGTCCAGTTGCTGAGCATCTGACTTGCAGTCATGTGACTGCAGGGATGGGCCAGCCATTGGAGCTTCAGAATTGGATCGTAAGTACCAGAGGGAGATCTGTTGCAACTTTAAACAGTCACTGGTCATAAGTTGAGAATTACCTTTATTTTATTTATGAATATGAAGGTATATCCAACAAAGCACAGCAATGTTCTCTATTTCTGCTATAGAAAATTGATTCCCAGAATTCTCTGGGATGGCCAAATTTGTTATGGATTTCTGGGAATTGAAGTCCATTGATCTGGAGAACATTGAAGCTGTCAAAGGCTGTATAACAGACTGATGAGCAACATAGCTAAATTTCTGTAATAAACCCCAGAACAGAAGACTTAGGGTACTAACGCTGTAACAGCGCTACAACTAGCAATATGAGAATGATGTTTAATTAAGATTGCAGGTTGACAGGGTGACAGATAACACAGGAACTGCTTGATCACAGGCAAATTGTCTGAAATTCTTTGTTCTCACAAGCAGATGTGTGGCGATCTAGATAATGCTATCAGCAGAAAACAGTTTTTTTGCAAGGAGCAATGCCCATTAAAATCCAATTAGAAAGACCCAGTCATAATCTTTGATAAATGGTTTTGATTAGTCATGCTGATTGCTTAATTAATGGGTTTAGCTAGCCGTGGGTGGGTGGGGGTGGGTGGAAAATGGTGACAAAAGAGCGGAGGGCCCCTCCATTTTTATCTTTCAGCAAGATCTGCAGAGAGACAGCTGTAGCAATAGATTATGACTGAATGATGTTTTGCAGTGTGGAACATGACTTAAATCCAGGGAATTGTGGCTAGGCATGAAACTCACATGGGGCTACTGGAATATAACAGCCTTCCCAATCTGGTGCCTTTAAACTCCGGGAAGTTTCAGTCAGAATAAGCTGCATTGAATTTCTATTTAAATTGAAATTATAAATTAAATGAGTTTCTAAAATCAAACAGATGAAAGCTACTGTAATAGATGCATTTCTTTTTTTTTGCAAAGCCACATCAGTTTCTGTTTTCCTTTTTGGAAATCATGAACTTGGAGACAAGGTCAATTGATCTGCCGTAGGTGTGAACAGAAATGTCCTGTGGAAAGTGGACAATTAAGAAGAGGTGGTCCTTTTCACTATTTAACACTATTCCAAAGGTATCTTTACCCGTAGATGCTGCAGCCCTGCCTAACCTCATTGTAGTGTCTCCCAAATACTGCAGGATGTTGAAGTGGCTTTTGTTCCTTATTTGTCAGTTTCTCTGTGTTGATCAGTTTCACACACATCTTCCCAATAAAAAACCTGCTTGTCCGTTAGTCACTTTTACTCTACAGTCCCTTGCTCTTCTGTGGAGCCAACTATGCTGTCTTTGGTATGTCTCACATTATTTTAATTTGGGAGATGTCCAAATAGGGTGTTGGAGAATAGACACACAAACTAGGCTGGGGAATTCTGGGAGTTGAAGTCCACACATCTTCGAGTTGCCAAAGATGAGAACATTAATCTAGGAGAACAACTTCTTGAAAATCAATTCTGTATTCGGGTATATATATTGTAGCATTCTTCTTTCCCATTAAAACCAAGAAGTTCTTTATTCTTGTCTGGCCTTCAGGAATGAGGCTCCTGAGAATATAGGTAACCCATTCATTTAGCAATGGTTTGAAATTAACAGCGGCATTGAAAAAGGTGATTTACGACCTGCCCTCGCAATTACGACCATAGGAGCATCCCTCCCCGATCACAACTGGCAACTGGCATCTATTTATGATGGTTGCAGCATCCCAGGTTCACATGATTGCAATTTGTGACTTTTCCAGCACAGTTTCCGACAAGCAAAGTCAATGGGGTAAGCTGGACTGACTTAATGACCGTGTGACTCATTTAACAACAGTGGTGATCTGCAAACCTGGCAAAAAAGCCGAGGTGGCTCAGCAGTTAGAGTGCAGTACTGCAGGCCACTTTAGTTGACTGTGTTCAGCAGGTCAGCGGTTCAAATCTCACCGGCTCAAGGTTGACTCAGCCTTCCATCCTTCCGGGTAGGTAAAATGAGGACCCAGATTGTTGGGGGCAATGTAAATATATATATATACATTGCTTACTGGTGTACACCGCTTAGAGAGTGCTTGCACTTAAAGCGGTATATAAGTCTCATAAATAAATAAATAAATAAATAAATAAATAAGATTGCAAAATCAGGCATGACTTAATAATTTGTTGCTTAACAACAAAAATCCTGCTGGTTATGGTCGTAAGTCGAGGTTTGCCTGTGACTATTCCTTGAACTGCCTTGTGCCTTGAATTTATGGCAGAAAAGTTTCCGACTACAGGTAATCCTCAACTTACCACCACAATTGAGCCCAAAATTTCTGTGGCTAAGTGAAACATTTGTTGAGTGAATTTTGCCCCATTTTACGACCTTTCTTGCCACAGTTGTTAAGTGAATCGCTGCAGTTGTTAGGAACACGGTTGTTAAATGAATCTGGCTTCTCCATTGATTTTGCTTACAAGAAAGTTGCAAAAGTGGATCACATGATCCTGGGATGCTGAAACTGTCATAAATATGAGTCAGTTGCCCAGCATCTGAATTTTGATCAACTGACCGTGGGGTTGCTGCAATGATCGTGTGAAAAACGGTCATAAGCAGTGGTGGGATTCAAATATGTGAACAACCAGTTCTCTGTGTGGATGCCGCTTCTGGAAGTCCATTCTGGGACTGGGCAACAAAAAATTAGCTACTGGTTTTGCCAGTGTGCAAACTGGCTGAATCCCACCACTGGTCATAAGTCACCTTTTTCAGTGCCGTTGTAACTTTGAACTGTCACTAAATGAACTGTTGTAAGTCGAGGACTACCTGTACACAAATACTACAACTGAAGCCTTATAAATAAACATATTTGTAAGGAAAACAAGATAGCAGGAATTTATGCATTTCCCTTGTAGCTGCACAGTGGAAAGAGCTGAGCACAGTTCCAAAGGGCAAAAATATAATTTGAAGCACAGGTGAGAATGATTGTTACACCTGCCAGGAGCATCTTAAACCAAATGGATCTTTTCTTGACGTTATGAAGGGATCCCAGAAGATCAAGCAATGAGGATAGAATGCGATCCATCCGAGATCTCACCAGATTGTTACACAGTCTCCTGGACAGTGAGGTCGAAATTGCTTTTATATTTTGCACCAGGCCTCTCGGGCAGTTGATTTAAGAAGTTTTCATTGACATTTTCCGTTCCTTAGTGTAAACCTTCACCCATTAATGTGGTTCAAGTGGAAATATTAAAAAGGGAGTAGTAGTGCACTAAATATATATATAAAACTTTATTAACCTACAGGCTTCGAAAGTCATGTCATGACCTGCTTGCTCTAAGAAAGTGAGCCAAAGCAGATCAAAGAATTTTAAAAGTGGGTGAGGCAAGAATACTATTACACAACTATGAGTGTGGTCGGGTAAGTAATATGTAAGCAAACCAATCTCTGCCCTTGTTTAAATCAATCTGTCCTGTTACACCATCGTGTCACTGAGAGATAGCAGCATACCTGTAGGAGTTTAATATTTAGAAACTACCTGTTAAATGAACACAGTTGTGTTTTATTAAAGTGCGTTTAAAATTTAAATATCTGAACCCTGCTTTATATGGATCTCCCTTCTCTGACATCTTGACTTAACCCATTTTTCATTTAAAACTCGATAAACATAGGGCAGTGGTTCTCAACCTGTGGGTCGGGACCCCATTTGGGGTCGAATGACCATTTCACGGGGGTCACCAAACAACGCAGTCCGCCATTTTTTCCTTTTTCCCTAGCTGTCCTACTCCCTCTTATTGGTGGCCACACCCACTTGGGGGTCACCACAACATGGGGAACTGTATTATGGGGTCACGGCATTAGAAAGGTTGAGAATCACTGACATCGGGTCTTAAAAAAAATAGGGAATTATCATTATCCTTCTGCTGCTTTCCGATGAACTGCTCACCTGGGGCAGCCACATTTTATTTCTGTTTTATTTATTTGTCAAACAACAATTACAAATTCGAACGAACAAAAGCTAAAATGTGACAGGGACGACAGGCAGGTTAATGCACTTAGCACTAACTCCAAGGTAATCTTTTCAAAAGGCAACTGGATTTTCTTGGTTTGTTTTCTTTGAAAACATTTCGCGAAACGTTTTCAAATAAAAACAACGTCCAGGTGCCTTTTGGGAAAAGAGAAAAAAAAGCACCTTTGGGACAACCATGACTAGGATGGTTGAGAATCTCCACAGGCACATAAACAACTGTGCCAGATGCCTTTTGCAACGTTGAAAACGACTTAATTCACCACCAGCAAGTTTACCTTCAAGCTCAGTCAGCGCTCCTCACTCCTGTTAGGTCAGTGTTTCTCAACCTTGACAATTTTAAGGCATGTGGACTTCTGGGAGTTGAAGTCCACATGCCTTAAAATTGTCAAGGTTGAGAAACACTGTGTTAGGTTTACAGCGGCTCTCTGCACACGCCGGTACACCTTAAACCAGCATAACTGAAAATAAACCGAGACACGACCCGAAAGCTCCCCAAAGAGCTTTCACTGGAAGATTTTAAGAAGGGATTGGACAGCCACTTGTCTCAAATTGTATAGGGTCTCCTGCTTGAGCAGGGGGCTGGACTAGAAGACCTCCAAGATCCCTTTCAGCTCTATTCTGATTAAGGAAACAAGTTAAGTTGCAGGGCCTAGTGGGCGGCGGGAAAGACGCAAAGCCGAAGGGGAACGCATGTCGCAAATAGCGTTGCGTGTTGCGTGAGAGTGGCTGAGAAAGCGCAAAGTCAGTAAGTTGCAACACAAAAGCTGAGAGGGAGGAGCGAACCTTTCTGCTGCCCCGGGCTGAGCAAAAAGTGTGCTTGGCGGGCGGAACGGCTCTCAGCAACTCACGGTCGGCAGAAGCAGAGAGGTGCAAGGAGCAGAAGCAGCCCGGCCTAGGTCGGTAGGCAGAACGTATCTCTTTGGGCGCGGACTCGAGTGGATCAGTGGGTGGGGTGGGTGGGTGAAGGGCGCGCGCGCGACTGGAAAACAGGCGCGCTTTTGCAGGCGCCAAGTTCCTTTTGCCCGCTGCGCCCTGAAGGCGGATTGGCGTTTTTGCAAAAGTTGCGCCCGCTTGCCAGCTTGCTTGGTGCTAATTCCTAGATGGGAGGGTGGTTGGTGTGTGTGTGTGTGTGTGTGTGTGTGTGTGTGTGTGTATGTATGAGAGAGAGAGAGAGAGAGAGTTGAGTGAAAGCCGGGCGGTGTTTTCCTTAGAGATCAGCGGAGAGTGCAGCTCTCTCCACGCCTTCCATCTGGGACTGGGAAACCTGCTCATGTGCAGGCTTAGAGACGCGCACCGATCTGCAGGGCTTTTTACAAATCCGGAAGAAGCTCTGCTTTCGATAGAAGAGGCTGTCTGTAGCTCGGAGCTGAACTGTGAAGGCTTTTGGTGCGCTGCGAGCTTGCTTGCAGACATTTCATTGTCCCGACTAGGTCGCATCATTGGGGCTGGTGAGCTTGGGAGCAAACCTCACGCTCCCTCACACTGATGATGTGACCTACTCGTGGAATGAAACTTCAGCAACCAAGCTGGGAGAGCACGAAGGACTCCAGGCCTCTACTTCGCTGCCTGAATCCTTGATCTGTTGCCTCATTATGGGGAACGGGAATTCTCAGAGGGGCTGTGCAGAAAGGCGTGGGGGTTGCACACCATTCATTTCACTGGTGGATTTCAGTGCCCTGTTGCACAGCTTGGTCATAGTTCAGAGTGTAACTCAATTACTAGATAGTAAATCTGGTTTGATTGCAAAATGGAATGGCATTTGTATAGAACAGGGGTAGGCAACCTTGGCTCGCAGGAATTCTGAGAGTTGAAGTCCACTAGTCATAAGAGAGCCAAGGTTGCCTACCCCTGATACAGAGATCAAGCAACCAACTTATGTTAAGGCCAAATGTAGATTTCATTTAAAAAGAAAAATCATCAGTCCAATCCAAGCTGGGAGTAAACAAAATGGAGACTGCTTTAGGAAAGGTTCTTGTTTGTTGAGTTCCAGGACCAGACAGAAATATGGCTCTGGGGCAGCTAACCACATGGAGCTGGGAGTGGTGGGTTTTTAATACCCTCTTGGACTTTTGTGTTTGGAGTTCCTGTTCCTGTGGCATGAACTTTGATCTGAGCTTTTGAGTGTGTCCTTTTGGTATTCTGATGGTGGTGGGTTAATTGTATTATGTTCTAAAGGTCATGTCCTGCTTTCGCTGGGGCTGATGGCTATGACCTATGTTAGATTTTTGGGTGAGAGATTGCTGTTCTAATTCTATCACTCTGCTATTGTTAATTATCAACTCTTACTCCAAGGGATTTCGAAAAATCCTGACTTCTGCAGGTACTATTTGCTCATGAATGGGCCTGAATGGGATGATCAAATCTGTATTTCTACAGATCTGGCCTGCTTAGTTTCTGTTTGTGGCCATTAAGAAAATCTGGGCCTGCTTTCCTACCTTAAGATCCTTTGGAGAAATATAATATTCTGCCTTTTTAATATCCTCAAAAATATTTCCTTCTGGGGGGGGGGTGTTGACTTCCCACACTAGATAGTAATTTAATTACTAGACAGTAAATCTAGTATGATTGCCGAAATGCAGTGGCATTTGTACAGAGATTAAGCAACCAACTTTGATTTATAGCCAAACATAGATTTCATTTAGTGCCAGTGGACTTGACCTGCCTCCCAAACTGATTCGATCTTAGCTGGTGGGTCACAATTGCTCTGTCCTTGAGCCTAGGGGTGAGAGTCAAGGGAGTGGGAATTCATATTTGCACAAGATGTTAGTTAACGTTTGGCACAGAGTGAAGTCCATCTGCAAGATGCAACTGAGATACAGATTTCGCCACCTGTGGGAATTCAGTTTCAGCCTTAGCTGAGCCAGGAAAAGGGTGAGAAAGAAGTACAAAGGATTTAAGGCGTGTTACCAACTTTGGGGAGGAGAAAATGATTACAGGCCACAGTAGCTGGCTTCGCATCACATACCGTAGTGGTTTTGTGCAAGATAGTTTTCCAGCCAAAAAGGGCAGGAATATATTTCTTCTTTGGACATTGGGTTGATTCAATTTTAAGTATTTACATGCAGGTCATAATCTAAAGTTTAGGGACAGACTGAGATTAGTGGAAAATATTGGTTTGAAGTGTTGTTCGTCCATAGATTTCGATGAAGACCTTGACATCTTGTGGGTTATGGGCCATCAACGATGTGTCCGTAGGTGGCTAATAAGACCGATGTTAGCACGGAATGTTCTGCCACATACTGAACAAAGAAATGTAGACACTGTTAATTCAGCAATTGCAGCTCTGGCTTTGCGGAGTGCTCGCTTTTCTTGTGCCAAGATTGTCCTTCTGTGTTCATATGTCTGGCAACCCTGGTACACCAAGGTGCGCCATGTCGGTCGATCATGCGCCAGAAGTTCCCAAGAGATGGTGTTAATATCCAGGGACTTAAGAGAAGCTTTTAACGTGTCTTTGTATCGCTTCTTTTGTCCCCCGTGTGATCGCTTTCCTTGAGAAGTACCAGACGAGTGTAAATCCAGAAAAAAAATACAGTGCTCATTTATTTATTTATTTGATTTTCTTCCACCTGTATTGTTTTTATAAATACAGATAGTCGTCAACTGATAACCATTCATTTAGTGACCGTTTAAAGTTACACTGAAAAAAGTGAGTTATGTTTGTTTTTCACACTTACCAGCCTTGCTGCATTCCCCTTGGTTACATAATCAGAATTCAAACAGTTGGCAATTGGCTCATACTTATGACAATTGCAGTGTCCTGGGGTCATGTGATCCCCTTTTGTGACCTTCTGACAAGCAAAATCAATGGGGAAGCCAGATTCACTTAACAACCGTGTTACTAACTTAACAGTTGCAGTGATTCACTTAACTGTGGCAAGAGAAGTCATAAAATGGGAAAAAACTCACTTAACAAATGTCTCATTTAGCAACAGAAATTTTGGGCTCAATTGTGGTCCTAAGTCGAGGACTTCCTGTAGTTGGCCCCCATGGCACAACTTTGCTTTTCCAACCAAACTTCTTTAATTGCTGCAGCAACAATTTAGAAAAGCTGTAAAGTGAGGCCTAGCTTATCAAAGGCCCCAAATCTACCACAGAGAAGAAGAAAATCAACGCAAGAGTTTACAGCAAAGTAAAGATGAAAATAGTATCTTCAGCCAGGTCTGGTTGAAGTGCAGTTTATTTTCGTAAGTGCTATTTAGTCAACCCTAACTAAAGGTATATTACAGGTACTGTGTTTCACCATAAATAAGACCAGGTCATTTATTTATTTATTGCCTCCAAAAGAGGCACCAGGTCTTATTTTTGGGGTAGGCCTTACCTCATCTCCGCCACTGACAGCCCCACCCATTTGGTCCACTTATTCTGGGGCCAAAGTTCTGCAGCTGCATTCAGGCCTGCATTTTGCAGTCAGGCCTTTCCAGAAGGCCTAAGCAGACAAGTACCGAGCTATGGATTCAATCCATAGCTTGGTGCTCAACTGCTGAGGTTTTGCAGAACGGAGCAATCTTGGCTGCATAGACCATCTGGAAAACCCTGTGACTGAGAAATGTAGGCCTGGCTGCAGAAGAGGCCTCAGAAGAAGAAGTGGGCCGTCAAGGAGAGGCCTGGCTGCAAGGTAAGTGGGTGTGGGGTGGGTGGGGCACCCCCATACCCCCACCCTAGCTTGATTTTTAGGTGTGTACCTCACCCCCAAAGTGGGGGTTATTTTTGGGATAGGGCTTATATTAGGCCTACCCCCAAAAATCAAGCTAGGGTTTATTGCTGGTGTAGGCTAGGGGTCTGCAACCTTAAACACTCAAAGAGCCACTTGGACCCATTTCCCAGAGAAAAGAAAACATTGGGAGCTGCAAAACTTGCGCGCGCACGCACGTGCACGCACACAAGGGGGGAAAGCTTGATTGAAGAGTTTAATTAAAAAGAAATAGAGGCTGCTGTGCATGAGTTATCTCTCTCTCTCTTTCTTCTCCCCCTTTCTCTCTTTCCTCTCTTTCTCTCTCTCCCTCTCTTGGTCTCTTTCTCTCTTTCCTCTCCCTCTCTCTCTCTCTTTCCTTTCCCCCTTTCTCTTTCTCTCCCTCTCCTGTCCCTCTCTCTTTTTCTCTCTTTCCTCTCTCTCCCCCTCTCTTTCCTTTCCCTCTCTTTTCTTTCTCTCTCTTTCCTCTTTCTCTCCTTCTCTTTCCCTCTTTCTCTCTTTCCTCTCCCCTCTTCCTCTTTCTCCTCTCCCTCTTTTTCTCTCTTCCTCTCTCCCTCCCTCTCCTTCTCTCCCTCTCTCTCTCCCTCTTTCTCTCTTCTCTCTCTCTCTTTCTCCCCCCTTCCTCTCTCTGATCTTCTGCTCACCCGGCAAGCTGGCTTCAAGCTGTTCTCCAACAAGCTGACACAGATTCTTATTGGGCTGGCTCTCTCCTCCCCTTCCTGCTTCCTACTTCCTGCTTCCTGGAGAGACGCAGCCAAAGCAGGAGCCCCACCCAATAAGCTTGTCAGCTCGTCAGAGAATAGGGTGAGGCCACTCTCTTTTACACACACACACACACACAGAAAGGCTCTCTCTGTCTCTGTCTCTCTCTCTGCAAATGGCAGAGGAGGCTGGGAGCTGCAGGAGAAGGCTCAAAGAGCCGCATGCGGCTCTGGAGCCACAGGTTGCTGACCTGTGGTGTAGGCCTTACTTTTGGAGAAACACGGTAGTTTTTGACTTACGATCAAAATTGGGGCCAGAATTTCCAATGCTAAGCAAGGCAGTTGTTAAGCGAGTTGCACCTTTTTGGAAGCCAGCTGGGAAGATTGCAGATGGTGATCAAATGACTCTAGATGCTGCAGTTGTCATAAATACAAGCCAGTAGCGAAGCACCGAAAATTTGATCATGTGACCATGGGGATGCTGCAACAGTTGTAAAAGTGAGGACTGGTTGGAAGACACATTTTTCAATGCCGTTTTAATTTCAAACAAATGATTGTAAGTCAAGGACTAATTGCATTTAGTCTCTCCCCTGCCTCCACCAGGGTATGCCAGATGAGAGAAAATATAGTTTTGCTCAGTTGCAATATTCTTTATACGGTTCAACCTTTAGCAAACAGGAAAATATATTTAGAATGGGTCAGTCTGTAGTGCATGCAGTATTGCACAGTGTTGTTCTCCTACAGTATCATCTGCCTGTAGATGCAATTGCTTATGACCCAGTGAAGGTCTGAATAATGACATCTGAGCCAACAATTAAAACTTGGCCTGCATAGAATACAATTCCATGTATCTAGTCCTCTGAGGCAAGAACTCCAGAATGCAAGCTTGACTGTTGCACTAGAAGTGAATTTGCTTCCCTCTGTGAGCTCCAGAAATTAACTAGGGGATGAGTGGGAGATGCTTCTTCCTCATTTGGGAAAAAAACAAAATTGAATGCTTTTAAGCTTCTCTGACCAGAGTGAAGGATGTTCCTAACTAGAAGCAAAGAAAAAAAAAAACCCATCAAAGTCACCTTGTAGGGGAGATGGGAGGTGCAAAAAATTAGTAATAAAATAAGTAAATAAAATATTTTGCTGTGGAAATTGGCTTGTTAAGTAATAGCATGCAAATGGGTTGCACATCCTTTTGATTCAGCACAAATAATTGCTGCAAATGTATTTTTTGTTGTTTATTTGCAGCTGTATGTTCAGAGCTGAGTGGTCTCTCCATTCATTTAGTCATGCCGCTTAATGTTGATCAAGCTTGTGCAAAATCTGCATTTTCTATGGTGTTGGGATTCGGGCTGAGTGAAAGACCCGGTGTTTGAAGCAGGGCTCAGTTATGCAAGTTGGCGGGATGACTTAGGGTCAATCTTTCACTCTCCTTATAAGCACATCCTGATCATACTTTATTTGAGCTGTTGGGAGAAAGGTGGGTTAATGTCAGACCCCAAGCCAAGAATGATGTGTGGTGGTTTTTCCAAGCTGAGTTCTTTTTATTGTTTCACATCTACAGACAAAATGTTGTCAGAATAAGCACTGCATAAGAGAATAATAGTTGATAGGGACCTTGGAGGTCTTCTAGCCCAACCCCCTGTTTAAGCAGGAGACCCTAACAATTTGAGCAATTGGGTATCCAGTCTCTTTTTAAAAGGGGGGGGGGGTTTAAATTATTCTCCAAAGCACTAGAGGGCAGGAACAAGAAACAAGGGTTGGAAACTGACCAAAGAGAGAAGCAACCGGAAATTAAGGAGAAACTTCCTAACAGGACAGTTAACCAGTGGAACAGCTTTGCCTCCAGAAATTGTGGGCGCTCCATCACTGGAGGTTTTCAAGAAGAGACTAGAGAGTCACTTGTCTGAAATGGTATAGGACAGTGGTTCTCAACCTTTTTAATGCCGCAACCCCAAACTGGTCATAAGTCGAGGACTACTCAACCGGTCGTAAGTCGAGGACTACTCAACTGGTGCAGCACCGTTTGCAGAATGGGACTTTTGGTGGGCTCAGCAGAGCAGAGACAGCCTGGACAATTCCTATTGGCTTTTGAAAGCCAATAGAATTAGACTCTATTCAAGAGAATCGATTATATTGGCTTTCAAAAGCCAATAGAATAAAAGGGAATAGCACAGCTAAGGAAAAGGGGAAAAAAATGGTGGACTGCATTGTTTGGTGACCCTCGTGAAATGGTCCTTCAACCCCAAATGGGGTCCCGACCCACAGGTTGAGAACCCCTGGTATAGGACATAGGTTCTCCTGCTTGAGAAGGGGGCTGGACTAGAAGACCTCCAAGGTCCCTTCCAGCTCTGTTCTGTTCTATTTGCCTCCAGTGATGGAGCACCCACAGTTCTGAAGCCAAGCTGTTCCAATGGTTAACTGTTCTCACTGTTAGGAAGTTTCTCCTTAATTCCAGGTTGCTTGCCTCCTTGATTAGTCTCCACCCATTGCTTCTTGTCCTGCCCTCCGATGCTTTGGAAAATAAGTTGACCCCCCCCCCTTTTTTTTTTTTGCAAACCCTGAGATATTGGAACACTGCTATCATATCCCCCCTCGTCCTTTTCTTCATTAAACTAGACATGCCCAATTCCTGCAAGTGTTCTTTATATATTTTAGCCTCCAGCCGTCTAATCATCTTTGTTGCTCACTGTTCTATTTGCATCTACATTAACTCCCTTTTTTACAACATGTACTCTGTGTACTATTAGGGAGGGGCTGTTCCTCGCCCTCTTTCTCTCACACATTTGGGCTGAGCTGCCTCTTACTCGTCTGGAATGCACCCCCTCTGACCTGGGCATCCATCTTCTTAACCACATTCCCTCACAAACGTTCTTGGGTTTGGAAAGATTGATCCTGCTGCATGGTGTCTGGTTCACCTATCATGCTAAATCATTATGTTTGGCTTGGGTTTGGCTTAAGTGGGATGAGGATCAAAAAGTTTATTAGGCCATGACAAAGCTAAATTAGATGTAATTTAATTTTAAATAAGCAAAATTCCTAGGATTGGTGTTTTGAGTGTTCAACCGTTTCCTGGTTTTTTTTCTACACATAAAAGGCTGTGTATTTTATTTTTTTTTTTAGTTCTGGCGTCACAGTGTTTCTCAACCTTGACAATTTTAAGGCATGTGGACTTCAACTCCCAGAATTCCACAGCCAGCATTGCTAGCTGTGGAATTCTGGGAGTTGAAGTCCACATGCCTTAAAATTGTCAAGGTTGAGAAACACTGGTAGTAATCCAAGATATGAATAATCCAGAGAATGAGATGGCTGGATGGAGTCACTGAAGCAGTAGGTGTGAACTTCAATGTCTCCAGAAGATGGTAGAGGACAGGAAGACCTGGAGGAACATTGTCCATGGGGTCGCAATGGGTCGGACACGACTTCGCAATTAACAACAACAATTCAAGATAAGTCCTCTTATATCTACCAGGAGGCAGAAGTAGCGATGCAGATAGTCCCAAACTTACGATCAGTCGTTTTTGTGGCTATTTGCAGTCACGATTTAGGATGCTTTTGCCAAAAACCAGTGTTTACTTCCTTTTTTCAGCAAAATCACCTTATAGTGAACAATGCTTAACTGCCGCTTAATGATCATAAAATATAAAATCAGGCCTGGTTATATGATAACAAGAATAACAGAGTTGGAAGGGACCTTGAAGTTCTTCTAATCCAGGGGTAGGCAACCTTGGCTCTTTTATGACTCGTGGACTTCAACTCCCAGAATTCCTGAGCCAGCCATGCTGAGGGGAAAGGGAGAGGTTTCCAAGCTGAGCTGTGCTGGCTCAGGAATTCTGGGAGTTGAAGTCCACGAGTCGTAAAAGGGCCAAGTTTGAAGACCCCTGGTTTAAATATTTAAATATTTTTCCTCACAGTCACATGATCAAAATTCAGGCATTTGGGCAGGGGTAGTCAACCTTGGCTCTTTTATGACTGGTGGACTTCAACTCCCAGAATTCCTGAGCCAGACATGCTGAGGGGAAAGGGAAAGGTTTCCAAGCTGAGCCATGCTGGCTCAGGAATTCTGGGAGTTGAAGTCCACCAGTCATAAAAGAACCAAGGTGGCCTACCCCTGTTCTAGTCCAACACCCTGCTCAAGGAGAAAACCCTATACAGGTAGTCCTCAACTTACAACAGCTCATTTAGTGACCATTCAAAGTTACAACGGCACTGAAAAAAGTGACTTATGACCATTTTTCACACCTATGGCCATTGCAGCATCCCCATGGTCCTATGATCAAAATTCAGATGCTTGGTGGCTGACTCATATTTATGATGGTTGCAGTGTCCCAGGGTCATGTGATCCCCTTTTGGAACCTTCTGACAAGCAAAAGTCACTGGGGAAGCCTAATTTGAATTAACAGCCAGGTTGCTAACTAAGAACTGCAGTGATTCACTTAATAGCAGTGGAAAAAAAGGTTGGAAAATGGGGCAAAACTCACAACAAATGTCTCACTTAGCAACAGCAGTTTTGGGGCTCAATTATGATTGTAAGTCGAGGTCTACCTGTACAATTTCAGACAAATGGTTGTCCAATCTCGTCTTAAAAACCTCCAGACTCTCACAGTTTATGTCTATAGTTGTGGGGTTGTAATTTGAGGATTGCCTGTATCATATCATAGCTTGAATGTTGTCCTATCTACTTTCCTTCCTTTGTGTTTCAGTTCTTTAGTGGAAATCGGCAAAGATGCGAAAGATGCATGAAATTTTGGATAATGAAGTCACTCTGGCATTTGTTAGATATGGACTCATTGTTATTGGGAAAATGATGCTCATGAGCACAATCACTGCTTTCGTCCGAATGAAGAAAAAGGTGAGAGTTGAGGGCATGGAGTGAGACTTTTGGGCACAACACTTTGCATGACGGTGATAAGACAGGATTGATGGGAGTTGGGCTTTCAAACCTATCTGAAACGCTCCAGGTTAATCTATACAGGCTAATCCAGGGGTAGGCAACCTTGGCTCTTTTTATGACTCATGGACTTCAACTCCCAGAATTCCTGAGTCAGCTATGCCTACCCCTGGGCTAATCCATCATATCTTTGGGTTTGTAATTTATTATGGACTAACATTATGTACAAACCAGGCCTCTGTGGGTTTTTTTTTAATAAACCATAGTTCAAAATATCTTGTGCATAGTTTTCTTTATTCCATTTGTGTACTACCACAACTGAATCCTAACTCTCGGGGAGTGTAATATAGGTGTAATAATATTAAAGTATCTAAAATAAATTAAGATAAATCAAGCATCCATGATAGATTCATTTCTATTGGCATCCACATTAACTATGTTAACTACAGTAATAATAACCAAAGATTTGAAAGGGTTTGCAATAGTGGTGAATATCTGTAGCTTGGATGTAGAATGAGGGTGAAGGTTCATTCTCCAAGCTTGTGGGTTGGTTTCCAAACGTTTCGTTACCAAGCTAAGTAACATCTTCGGCGGAGTTTAGGGGATGTCAGTGTCAGTGTTCTTCTGTTTATAAGGGCTGCAGGTGTGGGTGTGTCAAGTGAGGGCCTTGTGATAGGTCAGGTGTGAGTCATCTTGTGAGGGGAGGTTACATCAAGTCAGTCATTGGGGTGAACTGGGGGGCGTGCGTGCGTGGGTTGGTTGAGGGTCGGTGCTGACTTTGGTTGGCTACATGGTTGATCTGGATTCTGAGGCGTTTGTAGGCTGGTTGTAAGTCAATGTGTCCGTTGATGGAATTACTTGTGGAATCAAAGCCCCCCCCCAAAAAAACTGGACCAGCAGTTCATCTCACAATGATCCTGAACTGATGTAACCTACCCATCACAAGATCCTCGCTTGACACACCCACACCTGCAGCCCTTATAAACAGAAGAACGCTGACCGTGACATCCCCTAAACTCCGCTGAAGATGTTACCTAGCCTAATAACTAAACGTTCGGAAACCAACCCACAAGCTCAGAGAATGAACCTTCACCCTCATCTTAAAAGTAATAGGACCCAATAGGAATGGGTGGGATTTCAGTTCCTCAGTTACAAAAAAATAGTATCATATCCTTAGTCTAAGGAAAGTGCACTAAAGATATCCTTAGACAAAATTAGTGGACCAGAGGAATGCTGTGGGTATAATTTACTTAGACTTCAGTAAGGCATTTGACAAAGTAGACCACAACCTACTACGTGATAAGATAGAAAAATGCAAGTTAAACAACATCACCACCAGATGGATCCGTAGCTGGCTGACCGGCCGTACTCAGTGTGTGGTCCTCAATGGAACCGCATCTAGACGGAGGGAAGTGTGTAATGGGGTGCCCCAGGGCTCTGTTCTGGGCCCAGTGCTCTTCAACATGTTCATCAATGATCTAGACGAGGGGATAGATGGGGAACTCATCAAATTTGCAGACGACACCAAGCTGGCAGGAATAGCCAACACTCCAGAAGATAGGCTTAGGATACAGGAGGATCTGGACAGACTTGAACATTGGGCGCTATCTAACAAAATGAAATTCAATGGTGAAAAAAGTAAGGTTCTACATTTAGGCAAAAAAACCCAAATGCACAGGTATAGTATAGGGGTACCTTGCTCAATAGTAGTAACTTTGAGAGGGATCTCGGAGTCCTAGTGGACAATCATTTAAATATGAGCCAGCAATGTGCTGCAGCTGCCAAAAAAGCCAACACAGTGCTAGGTTGCATTAACAGAGGGGTAGAATCAAGATCACGTGAAGTATTAATACCACTTTACAATGCCTTGGTAAGGCCACACTTGGAATACTGCATCCAGTTTTGGTCACCACGATGTAAAAAAGATGTTGAGACTCTAGAAAGAGTATAGAGAAGAGCAACAAAGATGATTAGGGGACTGGAGGCTAAAACATATAAGGAACGGTTGCTGGAAATGGGTATGTCTAGTTTAACAAAGAGAAGGACGAGGGGGGACATGATAGCTGTGTTCCAATATCTCAGGGGCTGCCACAAAGAAGAGGGAGTCAAGCTATTCTCCAAAGCGCCTGAAGGCAGGACAAGAAGCAACGGATGGAAACTAATCAAGGAGAGAAGCAACCTAGAACTAAGGAGAAACTTCCTGACAGTTAGAACAATTAAACAGTGGAACAACCTGCCTCCAGAAGCAGTGAATGCTCCAACACTGGAAGTTTTTAAGAAGAGACTGGACAGCCATTTGTCCGAAATGGTGTAGCGTTTCCTGCCTGAGCAGGGGGTTGGACTAGATGACCTCCAAGGTCCCTTCCAACTTTAATATTATTATTATTATTATTATTATTATTATTATTATTATTATTATTATTATTATTATTATTTTACAATATTTATAGCTTTCCTAGATCTGGCGAAATGCAAATATAATATAATATAATATATAATAGTAGTAAAGTTGGAAGGGACCTTGGAGGTCATCTAGTCCAACCCCCTGCTCGCAGGAAACCCTACACCATTTCGGACAAATGGCTGTCCAGTCTCTTCTTAAAAACTTCCAGTGTTGGAGCATTTACTGCTTCTGGAGGCAGGCTGTTCCACTGATTAATTGTTCTCACTGTCAGGAAGTTTCTCCTTAGTTCTAGGCTGCTTCTCTCCTTGATTAGTTTCCACCGTTGCTTCTTGTCCTGCCTTCAGGTGCTTTGGAAAATAGCTTAATTCCCTCTTCTTTATGGCAGCCCCTGAGATATTGGAATACTGCTATCAGGTCCCCCCTTGTCCTTCTCTTTGTTAAACTAGACATACCCAATTCTAGCAACCGTTCCTTATATGTTTTAGCCTCCAGTCCCCTAATCATCTTTGTTGCCCTTCTCTGTACTCTTTCTAGAGTCTCAACATCTTTTTTACATCGTGGTGACCAAAACTGGATGCAGTATTCCAAGTGTGGCCTTACCAAGGCATTGAAGAGTGGTATTAATACTTCACGTGATCTTACAATGGCCTTGCAAAAGGTGCTTTTACAGCCCATAAAGCATTTCTGGCCATCATAAAGCGCAGCCCACCACCACCACCCAGCGCAGTCACGTAACTACATTTTGGCCATTTGGCAACTGGCTCACCTTTACAACTGGTTGCCAAGTGCCTCGCAACTTTGTGATCATCATTTGCAATCTTCTCTGCCGGCTTCCCCAGAAAATAAATGAAGGGGAGCTGAAATCCTCTTTGTGACAGAGAGAAAGAAAAATTCTTCAGCAGGATTTCTGCAGCCCTACAAAGGTGCAGGAAGGGGATGAAATCTTTTGGTGGCTGCAGGGATGTATAAGACCAAACCAGCTGCCTTCTAGGAAGGTTTCACCTCCATGCGGAGCTGAAATCTGTTGGCAGGCAGCTTTTTCATTATATAATAATAGTAGTAGTAGTAGTAGTAGTAGTAGTAGTAGTAAAGTTGGAGGGGACCTTGGAGGTCATCTAGTCCAACCTCCTGCTCAGGCAGGAAACCCTATACCATTTCGGACAAATGCTGTCCAGTCTCTTCTTAAAAATTTCCAGTGTTGGAGAATTCACTGCTTCTGGAGGCAGGTTGTTCCACTGATTAATTGTTCTAACTGTCAGGAAGTTTCTCCTTAGTTCTAGGTTGCTTCTCTCTTTGATTAGTTTCCATCCGTTGCTTCTTGTCCTGCCTTCAGGCGCCTTGGAAAATAGCTTGACTCCCTCTTCTTTGTGGCAGCCCCTGAGATATTGGAACACAGCTATCATGTCCCCCCTCGTCCTTCTCTTTGTTAAACTAGACATACCCAATTCCAGCAACCGTTCCTTATATGTTTTAGCCACCAGTCCCCTAATCATCTTTGTTGCTCTTCTCTGTACTCTTTCTAGAGTCTCAACATCTTTTTTACATTGTGATGACCAAAACTGGATGCAGTATTCCAAGTGTGGCCTTACCAAGGCATTGTAAAGTGGTATTAACACTTCACGTGATCTTGATTCTATGCCTCTGTTAATGCAGCCTAGCACTGTGTTGGCTTTTTTGGCAGCTGCAGCACAGTGTTTGCTTAACAACATGGGAGATAGCTTAACAACTGCAACTGGGAAATGCCGTGATTGTGGTCATTGAGCGAAGCAGTCATGTTGGTGTTTTAATGTCTTCTTCATTCATTGATTGAGATTCTGGTCTTAATTGAGGACTACCTGTAGTCAGCAGTACTAAATCCACTCAGAATTATCCACTAGACCGTGTGAATAGCAGTAACAATAATATTAGTAACCATAATAATAATAGGCGTAGTAGTAAGCCAGAGTGGCATATCATTTCTTTCAATGCTGAAAAACTGATTCTAACCATTGTGTCACCACAGCTCCTTTATTCGTCGTGTTGACTCTGGCATGGTACCTCATAATCTATTCTTTTCTGTAAACCTTTCTCTTGAATAGGCGTTTGCTAATCCTGAAGATACAGCATCGTTTGGAAAAGGAGAGAATGCGAAAAAGTTTCTAAGGACTGATCCTGATGTGGAACGTGTACGGAGGTAATTCAGGAGCTTCTTATCAAGCACGCACATAAAGAAAAAAAAATACGCAGGGTGGTGGAGTGCAAAAGGCTCTCACCTTATGTGCTCGCACTTTATTTTCAATCACTGGCTTAGAAAAAATATTGATAGCGCCTTTTCTCGGTCCATTAATAACCCTGTTGTTTCTTTGATGGTCCTCTATAGGGGTGTGCAGAATGTTCCGTGACCGTTTGCTTGCACACTCCTGTCTCTCCACTCTCCTGGCCGTGTTTATGATAGCCTGTGCTATTGCAGCGTCTCGAGTTTGCATATTTAATTCCCACAGTCAATATGCGACCTAATTCACACCAGAAATTGGTAGTAGCATGAATTGGCCATGCTATTGTTCTGGTGCTGATTTCTTGAATACAATTTGCTGCTTCCCCTTTTTGTAACAAAACAAACAAACAAAAAAATGAATCGGATGGAAGGAGAAATTATCTCCAGGCTGGGATAACTAGGATTGCCTTTTCCCCCCCTCAAATTAAAAAAATGAAGCTTGAGTTTTTATTTTCATATGTTTATGATCTGATGAACAGATGGCCCTTAATCCAGAAGAAAAATCAGCCGTTTTTCTTTTGAAGATTAATGTGAGTTCAAGAACAGTTGTTAATGTGACCGGTAGAAAAATCCTTTGATTATAGACATAAGGACGTTTTTACAGGATCCAATCTGGGTCTGTGTCTAGGACCAGAGGTTTAGTCTTCTGACCTTTTGGACTTGTGCTGGAGTCATCCTTGGGGATCTTCTCTCTCACCAGAATGAGAACATTCTGGTGAGAGAGAAGTTCCCTTGAGGATGGGCTCCAGCAAACGTCCGAAAGCTCGGAAGACTAAATCTCTGGTCCCAAAGACTGGCCCAGATTGGATCTTGCAACATTATCCTGGGACACGTATATTGCCCTTCATTCATAAGGACACTTTGTTGGCATCAAATATGAAGAAGCCTCTAACACTGAATCTCCTTTGCTTCTTTCCCTTAGAATTCATCTCAACGACCTGGAGAACATTATTCCATTTCTTTTCGCTGGGTTCTTCTATTCTTTTTGTGGCGTGACCCTCTCTACCGCTTTGATGCACTACCGGATTTTTCTCGGTTCTAGGATCTTCCACACCCTTGCTTACCTGATACCGCTTCCCCAGCCCAGTAGAGCTTTGGCTTGGATGGCTGGTTACTTAGTGACCTTTTCAATGATGTACAAGATTGTAATGGTTGCTTTCACTATGTCTTAGAAAAGAAAGCTAACACTATTTTCAGCCTGTCGTACTTTGGAGAGTGCCTTGTCCAATCAATAGAAGAGAATATATTTTAGCTCTGGGTTGAATTGTGGACTCCTTGGTGCTCTCTGAACTTGTTTGTTTGTTTGCAATGTTACATTACCCAACTAGGTAACGTTATCAGTGCTACTGAGTGTGGATTTTTCTCCCTGTTTATATATAGTACCCTCAGTGTGCCACGTCTGGTGGGAGTGTGGTTTTCTCCTTGATTCGAGGAATTATCAAAGCCGTATAAATATGATAAATGAACCTTGCTGAATCAAGGAATTACTAAAGAGAAAAACCACAGCCCCATCAAAACTGGAAGGACAAGCTGCTCTATATAAATGGAACAAGCCCCAAACTCGTGAGCATTGATAATGTTACCTAATTGGGTAATGAAATGCCTGCGAACATCCAAGCTCAACAAGCACCAAGGACTCCACCATTAATTCTTCTTCAGAGAAACTCTTTCGTCTCTGCCTCCCAACTTTCCAGAAGGCATACTTGTGCCTTCAAGAATCTTGGACCTCTAGTTGCTTTTTGGACCTAACAGTTCTAGAACTCTTTTTTTTTTGCCATTATATGCTAAAACTGTTTTGTATGGAGAATCTGTCTTCCAAGGAAATGTGTCCCTGATTCTTCCTTCCTCTTAATGGAGCATCACTCAGTGATAGTGCAAATACTTGGTATCCTAGGCACAGTCTCTGTTAGCATAAAAAGTCAAATATAAGACAGTGGTTATATTCTTTTTTTCTCATTCCTTCCTCTCACTCTCAATATGTGAGAAATTCAGTGTGAGTGATTAAATCTGAAGCCATTACATACACAAAACATTGGCTCTGCCACTGAGGTGATTTCTCTCTACAGTTTTGCCTTTTTTTCCACAGTAACTGAGGCTGGTTTATCCTCTGTTGTCTTGTCTAATACCCATGTTTTCTATTTTTCAAACAAGATTGTGAGCCATGACGTACATGGAGGCAGGTTTTTTTGAAGGTGTCAAATGTGGAAGACTGACAGTAAGACCGTGTTCTCTAACTTAGGGCCATCCTGATATCTTATGGTCGTTATCAGTGGTTCTGGTTGGAAATAACAAACGTTGTAGACCACCACATTTGGAGACCCACAAGCTGGAGAAGACTATTACAAAGAATGGCCACTCTCTTTGACTTTCCAGTTACATCAGTTTGATGGCTGTTGGCAAAAACGAAACAAGGATGAGTTGGATTTCTGGTGTAATCCACTAAATCTTTCTTGGATTTGCTGGCAAAACTTCCTTGTTTCAGTGTTATGAGAGAAGGAAGAATGTTCCTCAGTTTTTAAGCTTTGGAACCTGGCCTACAATAAGCGATGGTAGAATCCCTTTTTCTGGGATACTATTTTTTCTAGGATATTAATTCTTTAATTTGTAATTTTTGAGACATTGCATTATTCCTGCAATAAATGCAGGTCATATGAGAAGCAAATAGGGCTTACTCTATGTTACATCTTGAGTGGTTGAGATGTAGTTTTCTAGATGACCTCAGAATACAACTCCTTTTATCCCTGGTGATTAGCTATGCTAACTGATGAATTTTGGAAGTTCAACAGTATCCAGAAAGCTATACATTTTGGTAGGTCCTAGGATTGTAGATCTGGGAAGTTAACTGTGTGTTTGAGACTCACAAAGCATGTCTCAGTTCCAACTCTTTAGGCCTGTTAACTTCTCATCGTCATCCTGAGTTGAGTTCTTGTTTGATTCCTGAATAGTAAATTTAAGCCAATGGTTCAGATTGATAGTTCCACAACATCTGGAGAGTCATAGGTTCCCCACCTGTCTTCTATGTTTTGAATGCACAAGGCCAGAAGCTAGAAGTTATAAACCAATTAAGAGAATTTGTACTTTGAATGGTTGGGCTTTGAATGTTTCACGATGTTTGACGTTCCTCGTGTTCTATCAGTGTTCCAAATACTTTGGTTAAATTTAAGTTGGTTTCTGTTCCCGTTTCTGTTTCTTAAGATTTGAACCTTGTGAACAACTTCCTTTATTCCTGCTTTCTCCTTCACATGTTGTCTTAGCTCATGCAAGCTTTAAGATTTTTAATGTGCACCATCTCTCTTTTGAGGGCACATATAAATGGTAATTTTCTACATATGCTATTTTGGGATGTATCTTTTTGAAGCATAAATAATAAAGACAACAGCAGGAAAAAAAAGTGTGTTGGAATTTTTGTAGCTGTTTTTTTTTTCCCCCTCGACTACAGTCAGCAAATAAGATGTCACAAAGAATCAGGGACTCAGAGCATCAAGTTCTTTGAAGAATATTTACCTTCATAATAAGATACCGCAAGCAATGCCAGTCCTTGTTGTAAAAGAGACTTTGATACAAATAGGTATTTTAACCAAGTGCTGGAATAAACACTGGGAATGAAATTTCTCTTTGTCTAATGTACCTATACAAAGGGGAATATTTTAAGTGGCCCTTACTATGTCTTAGCAGCTTTCTTGTAATTTTTATTTTTTAGAAAACAGAAGAGGCGATTGGACCCTTCAAATCTATCTCCTGAAAGAATAATATATGACCAGAAGTTTATATATGTACTAGGAAAGGGTGACCAAATTTAGTTTGGTGACACCACAAAACATCAAGGGTAAAATATGAGAAAAAGCCCTTTCTTGGCATAGAAAGATGGACAAGGAGATGTTCTCTGCCTTTAAAAAAAAATACTAACTCTCCATCAGATCCCAGAACAGGAATTCTTAAGAGTAAGTAGTAACACAATGAGCAACGTAACAATCCATGGAGTACATTATTTTCAAGAATAAGAGCATAATGATGTGGCCAAATACTTAGAAGTCACATATAGTATAATTAGTCCTCAACTTTTGACCACAATGGATGGGAATTTCCATTGCTAAATGATACAGCTGTAAAGGGTGACATTGCATCACTGCATTGCTTAGTGACTGCAATCTCTGCAGTCCTTAATGCCGTCGTAACTCCAGATGCATGGATTGTTAAGTGGGAAGTGGATGGTGTCCCGCATAAGCATGGGGTGCCTTGAGGGTGGGGGAAGTCCTGGGCAGGCTGCACGGGAATTATAACTGTATAAAATATGCTTTTATTGCAACTCAATTACTAAAGCAACACGTTAATGCACTTTGACCATATGGCATATTGTATACTGCCTTATTCTGGCAATAAAAGAATCAGTTCAAAGTGCACAACCTTTGGTATATGACATGTAAGCCTCTTTCCAAGATCACACTATTCTTTTTGACCTTAATCCAGACTTGATAGATCCCAATTCTTCATAAATCAAAGGATAGCAAAGAAATAAACAGACCAATTCCAACATTTTTTGAATACATACAGTTTTAAAGTTAGCATCTGAAGTCATAACTTCTGTGAAGTTAACTTCAGTATATGTATGTACCCGTATCTGGAATTTATGTGAGCTGGGAGGAAACAAACTTGGGTTCAGTCCCATCAAGACCATATAGATTTGGGGCTTCTTGGATCTCAGTACTTTCCATCTTTACTTTTAGATGGGACTAAGCTCCTCATTCGAGACTGATCATAATCAATCTTGGATTCTGCAGCTTCGTATGGTGCTCCTGTTGCATCCATTCCTGGATCAGGCACTTTTCCAGGTGCTCATCAGTCACCTCACCACAATTGTACTACTGCAGTGGGCTCTACATGAGACTGCCTTCAAAGACTATTTAGAACAGTGGTTCTCAACCTTTTTAATGCCGCAACCCCAACCGGTCGTAAGTCAAGGACTACCCAACTGGTCGTAAGTCGACTTTCCCTGCCAGGGAGCGCCGCGCATGTGTGGTGCCGCTCCCTGCGCCGGCTGAGGCGTAGCTGGCAAGCGGCAGAGATGGCGCAGGCCGACCACCGGCTGGGCCACCAGCTGGTCCAGCCCAAGGGAGATAAGGCACCCGCCGGGCCCCACGTGTGCCAGCAATCCTCCCTGCGCCCACCGGCTCCCACCCCTGGCCCTCTTTTACTTACATTTTTAATAGTTGCTCAGCAGGGAGGGGTGGAAACTTCTAGACAGCTCACCTTCGCTGCAGGCAACTTGCAGCACCGTTTGCAGAATGGGACTTTTGGCGGGCTCAGCAGGGCAGAGACAGCCTGGACAATTCCTATTGGCTTTTGAAAGCCAATAGAATTAGACTCTATTCAAGAGAGTCTATTCTATTGGCTTTCAAAAGCCAATAGAATAAAAGGGAGTAGCACAGCTAAGGAAAAGGGGAAAAAAATGGCGGACTGCGTTGTTTGGCGACCCCCGTGAAATGGTCGTTCGACCCCAAATGGGGTCCCGACCCACAGGTTGAGAACTCCTGATTTAGAAGCTACAGCTGGGCACTGGGCATGTCTAGATGCTTATATAACATCTATATTCCATTTGCTTCTATGTAAGTTCAAGGTGCTGCTTGTCACCTTTAAAACCCTGTATAGCAGAGGTCCCCAACCTTTTGGGCACCAGGAGCCGGTTCTGTGGAAAGAGATTTTAATGCAGACCAGAGGGTTCGTGGTTTTGTGTGCTGCCTGCATCCCCACAGATGGGGCTTTGCTTGTTTGTGCGGCCTGGTTGCTGGCATGCCACGGACCGGTACTGGTCCACGGACCGGGGATTGGGGACCCTCCTATACTGCATAGGGCCTAATTATTTGAGAGATTACCTGTCTCCCATGGTGTCTTCCTGTCCTGTAAAATATGCCAGATTTGGTTTTCTCCTGGCTCCATCAATTAAGCAATATCATCTATTCTAATAGACTCAGGTCTTCTCTGATATAAAGCTTGCCGTCTGGACTATCACCTCCCCAGATATTTACATACAGCATCCCAGTGATCCATAACCTGCGCTGCGTACCAAGTAGGCTTCTAGGTACAATTCAAAGATGTCTGTCCCTGTTAAAGCCCTTCATGGTGCAGGACATGATTATTTGAGGGTGCATCTATCTTCCATGGTCTCTGCTCTTGTGGCAAGATCAGGCAGATGAGCACTTCAAGGGCAGCGTCATCTAGAATTACATTGTCATAGTGCAATTTTGAGAGAACTTAGGGCATGAATAGTCTACAGGATTCTTGGTTGAGTAAGGGCACAAATAGTACACAAACTGGCCTTTAATGCCCTCCTGACCACAACTCCCACCTGCTCCTTGAGTAGAAGCTAAGAATTCAGGAAAATCCTCATGTTACACGCTAGTCTTGAATGTCGAAGTGCAAAACCCTGCAAGTAAAATAAAGGCATCCCTGCGGATTTTACTCTGCTCGTCCTTGCCGACTATAGGGGGCAGTGCTCACCTCCACTTCAAGACCATTGAGCCAGCTCTGTCCAAAGACATTTCCATGGTCATGTGGCCAACATGACATCATGGAGCACTGTTACTGTCTCACCAAAATGGTACCTATTTATCTACTTGCGTTTGTATGCTTTTCAACTCAGGTTGGCAGGAGCTGGGATGAGGACAGGAGCTCTCTCATCGCTTGGAGCTCAGGTCTTGAACCTGGACTGCCAGCTTTCTAGTCAACAAGCCCAGCTTCTTAACCACTGACTCAGCATGCTGCCCCAGCCTCCTGGAACATCAAGGTCAAAACCTTCCTGATCCAGGAGTCCAAACATCTACAGACAGAGCCTGAGGCTCTCCTTCCCCATCCAGACTCAAATGGGCTCCAGGTACCGGGATAGCAACTTCACCTGCATAGCCCATTATTGAGATATAAAATTGGGTTCTGTCACAGAGCCAAGGTGCTGGATGGCTACGCTCAGTGCTTTGTAGACATTAAACAGGAGAGGGAGAGAGAGAGTCAACTCCTCAAGTCAAAGAGAGATCCAACCTAGATCTAAGAAGAAATTTCCTGACAGTGAGAGCAATGAATCAGTGGAACGACTTGCCTCCAGAAGTTGTGGGTGCTCCATCACTGGAGGTTCTCAAGAAGAGACTGGACAGCCATTTGTCCGGAATGGTATAGGTTAAACTGGATGACCTCCAAGGTCCCTTCCGATTCTGTTATTCAAGTGGGGCTGCAGCATGATCTCTCCTCTCCTGTTATCACTGACTGGAACCAAGATGGAGGCGAGTCACTGCAACACTAGTGCCCCCCTACTCCTCTCCCATCCCCCTTTCCAGTGGTGGGATTCAGCCAATTTGCACCACTTCAGCAGAACCAGTAGCTAATTTTTTGTTGCCCAGACCCAGAATGGACTTTCGGAAGCGACATCCACACAGAGAACTGGTTGTTCGCATATTTGAATCCCACCACTGCCCCTTTCCTTAGCTGACATGCGTGTTAGAAGGGCAGCCTATGAGTAGGGACTGTCCGGCTCCTTATATATGTTAGCCTTTCAGCATTTTGGGATAACGAGCAGATTAAAAACATCCAAAGGACATACTTCCGTGCCAAATATGAAGGGTATGAAGTACAAAGCTCTTTTTCAAACTAAACCATTTATATAACTGCCAAATTTTATCGGGCTGCTACAAAATTGTTTTGTCATTATTCCTAAACGCGGGACAATGTCGGCCGATGATTCTCCTTCATTTGAGAAACTCTGCTGCTACTTTTTGTTAAACCATTGAGAACTGCCACTAGATGTCTCTCTTCGGCTTTTCATGTTTTGCAGACCCAGAAGCCACCTACACCGACATATCCAGATTGCCAAGTAAAATTGGTTTTGGTTTCCCGTCCTGCACCAAGAAAACTGAGGTTTTGGACATTGTAGTAACATGGCTCAAATTGTTTCTAGAACAATTGCAATTCATAAAAGAAAACTGAAAGAAAATATAGAGCTGTAGCTGGTTGTGGCAGTAACACAACACTATTTCTCCATTTTGGCATGTGAAGCCATCATAAAAGTCAAGCCAGAGAACATTTTAGACGCTCCAAGTCCCCTACTACTAGAAGGCATCAGGTTGGAGAAGGCTATACAAGTAATCCTCAACTTACAGCAATTCATTTAATGCCAATTTGAAGTTACAATGATACTTTAAAAATGACTTATGACACGTCCTTGCACTTATGACTGCCATATCCACATGGCCACATGATCAAAATTTGAGAGCTTGGCAACCTGTACTCATTTATGATGGTTGCCACATCCTGGGGTCAACATGATTGCCATTTGGGACCTTCCCAGCCAGCTTCCAGCAAATAGATGGTGGAAGTCAGTTTCTCTTAATGATTATGAATTTCGCTTAACAACTGCAGTGATTCGGTTAACAACCGTTGCAAACAAAGGTCGTAAAATCAAACACAACCCACTAAACATGAAACATTAAATATTCCCTTGCTTAGCAATGGACATTCTGGTCCCAAGTCATGGACTACCTGTATATTGTTTAAAGAAGTAGATCGTTCCCCCCATTTTAAGCAATTCGTGAAACTTATAAAGGAGAATATTTGTAGCTCAGGGTTGAAATGAGGGGTCCTTGGTGCTCTCTGAAATTGCTTGTTTTCTTGAAGAAGTTTCATTACTCACACTGGGTAACATCAGCAGCACCAATGATGTTACCTAATTCAGGTAATGAAATGTATACAAGAAAACAAGCAAGCTCAGAGAGCACCTAGGACTCCCCCCCCATTTCTGAAATTTGTCTAGATGCAATAGCAAAAGCCTTTGATTGTGTGGATCACAACAAATTGTGGCAAATTCTTAAAGAGATGGGAGTACCAGATCATTTCATTTGTCTCTTGGGAAACCTATATGCGGGTCAAGAAGCAACAGTGAGAACTGGACACGGAACCACTGATTGGTTAAAAATTGGAAAAGGAGTCCGGCAAGGCTGTATACTATCGCCCTGCCTATTTAACTTATATGCAGAGCACATTATGAGAAAGGCAGGGCTAGATGAATCAAAAGTTGGAATTAAGATTGCCGGGAGAAATATCAACAACCTAAGATATGCAGATGATACCACTCTAATGGCAGAAAGTGAAGAGGAACTAAAGAGCCTCTTGATGTGGGTGAAGAAGGAGAGTGCAAAAGTTGGCTTGAAACTCAACATTAAGAAAACCAAAATCATGGCATCCAGCCCTCTCAATTCCTGGCAAATTGATGGGGAAGAAATGGAGGTAGTGACAGATTTTATTTTTCTGGGCTCAAAGATCACTGCAGCCAAGAAATTAAAAGACGCTTGCTCCTGGGGAGGAAAGCTATGGCAAATCTAGACAGCATACTAAAAAGCAGAGACATCACCCTGCCAACAAAAGTGCGTATAGTCCAGGCCATGGTTTTCCCAATTGCAATGTATGGCTGTGAAAGTTGGACCATAAGAAAGGCTGAGCGCCAAAGAATTGAGGCCTTTGAACTGTGGTACTGGAGAAGACTCCTGCAAGTCCCTTGGACTGCAAGCGTTCAAACCGGTCAGTCCTAGAAGAGATCAACACCGACTGCTATTTAGAAGGCCAGATCCTGAAGTTGAAACTCAAATACTTTGGCCACCTAATGAGAAGGAAGGACTCACTGGAGAAGGGCCTAATGCTGGGAAAGATTGAGGGTAATAGAAGAAAGACAACAGAGAATGAGATGGCTGGATGGAGTCCCTGAAGCAGTAGTCTCCAGAAGATGGTAGAGGACAGGAAGACCTGGAGGAACGTTGTCCATGGGGTCGCGATGGTTCGGACATGACTTCGCAATTTACAACAACAACAACAACAAATAGAGGAGAAATATTGTATCATCAACTAGAATCCATTGATGGCTTAGCACAACACACTAGATTAGGCTACTGTGACCTTGTGAACTCCACCAAATGCTGAGTAGAAATCAGGAATTGTTGGATCTATTTGTGGTGTGGTCTCAGTGTGGTGGACTACTGAGGAAGTCACAGCAGGCACCTCAGTTCTCCTGTTTTGCCATTGAACTGCTGTCAGGATGCAAAGCTTCAGAGCTTTGGACTCTGAAGAAGCTTCTTGGCTGAGAAGCAAAACGTCTTCAAGGAAAAACAAAGTCCAGTTGCCTCTTGAAAAAGCACCTTTGAGACAACCACGATCTGGATGATTGAGAACCTCCATAGACATTTAGCACTGGTGATGTTACCTAACTGGGTAATGAAACATCTGCAAGAAAACCACCAAGCTCAGAGAGCACCAAGGACCTCAGTGTTCAACCTTGAGCTACAAATATTCTCTTCTATTGATATTTGGCACAGTACCTGGGTTTCTGTATATGGAAACAACAACTATAAACCCCACTGCCCCAAATATTCCCCAAAGAATCTAGGGACACTCCATAACTTTAGTGATACTCTAACCCAGGGGTAGACAACCTTGGCTCTTTTATGACTCATGGACTTCAACTCCCAGAATTCCTGAGCTGAGTGTATACTGAGGGGAAAGGGAGTTTCCAAGCTGAGCCATGCTGGCTCAGGAATTCTGGGAGTTGAAGTCCACGAGTCATAAAAGAGCCAAGGTTGCCTACCCCTGCTCTAACCAGTCAAAAAACTGATGCAGTTTTGAAGAGCAAGTACTGTATTCTGAGAAAAACACCTGGGCCTTAAACATTATCTTTATGACGTTTGTTATCTTTTGTGGAATGATTTGAGGGAAAGGGTGATTGCTGATAGGTCCTGGATCCCAAATTATGGACAAGTGGACTAAGCAATAGAGAGTCCATTTTGCACAACCCGGTGCTGAAATCACTAATGATGCAACTCCTTTTAAAGTCCTGTTTCTCATTTGGACACCACAGCACATCCCTATTTGTATTTCATCTCCTTTGCCTGCTACTTTATCTCTGTCCTCCCTTAGCCAGTAGCAACCCAAGGGACAATGTTTTTAATCATCGGCGGTTCCTATCTGAACTTTTTCACATGTATTTAGTATTACTTTGCTTTGAGGCAGGGACATATGGAAAAGTTATTTTTAATTCTCACGGTGAGGATCAATTACTTAAAAGGCATTTTATTCCCATCTGCCTGGAAATAAAGTATTCAAAATCTCCTCTGTTTTCACAGCAGAGGAGAAAGAGTCTTCCGAACAGAACTAGGTCTTTAATTTGTTGGGGGTTTCGAAAAACTTTTTTTCCGCCACTGATCCTCCCACCAAAACCTCTTGCTGCCTAAAGTGGGGGACACGATGGGGGTCTCCCTTTCCCCCAATTTCTCTTGCAGAGAACCCAACTGGACTTCTGTGGACTTGAGGCAGTTTGGGGGTGGGCAATGTATGCCAAGTAACAAAGTCTGGGCCTTGGACTTCAAGTTTACGAACTGGACTATCAATGTCTTCCTTGGCTGCTGTGTAGAGATAGTCTTTGACTTACAACTATTTGCTTAGCGACTGTTTGAAGTTACAACGGCACTGAAACTGTGCCTGTTTTTCAGATTATGACCCTTGCAGCCTCCCCCACGGTCACCTGTTCAAAATTCAGACGCTTGGCAACTGGCCTGTATTTATGATGGTCGCAGTGCCCCAGGGTCATGTGATCCCCTTATGCGACCTTCTGACAAACAAAGTCAACGGGGAAGCCGGATTCACTTAACAACCATGATACTTACTTAACAGCTGCAGAGATTCACTTAACAACTGTGGCAAGAAAGGTTGTAAAATGGGGCAAAACTCACTTGTCTTGCTTAGCAATGGGACTTTGGGGGTCAATTTTGATCTACCTGCATCTGTGACTGGAATGGTTTTTAATTGGTCGTAAGATGGTTTCACCCCCCAGAGTCATTTGTTGAGATGTGTAGTTATGCAAATTGAATGCATAAATAAATAAAATAATAAATAAATATAAAGCTCTGCCTTCAAGAAATGTAACCATTTCCAGAACTAACCAAACAGTAAGGCCAGCTCTAGATAAGGTCCAACTTGTACATGACTGGGGCAGCAGCCATGTAGCAGTAAAATATGAATTATGTTTTAACCCAAAAGAATTTAGCTTAAATCTGTAACTGCTCTCTACTTCTTACCTTTACAACAACCCTGTGAAGTCATTTGGTTAAAAGAGGGCTACTGGATCTTTATCTGAATGAATGGTCACCATTACATTATTTAGGGATGCTTATGTTTGATGCTGGGTTTTATGGTCTTCTTGTGCTTTGATATTGCAGACTGTCAGAAGTAATTCATGTGGATCTGGTGGTCTATAAACATGATAAACAAGTGAACAAACCAAGTGGCCCAGGACTAGCCAAAGATTCCACGTAGAGCTAACTTCATCTTGAGCGTATCTGCAGTAGTTTTTATTCATTCGTTAGACTCACATCCCGTCTTTACAAGTACAGTGGTACTTTGGTACTCATCGTTAACTGGTTCCGGGAGGCCTGGAAAGTACCCCCCAAAAAATGAGTACCAAACAATTTTTTTCCCATAAGGAATAATGTCATGAGTCAGAAGCTAGCCGACACCGACAAATTCTAGCTTGTGCATTGATTACTAAATAAATGATGAGTACCGGGATAAAATTTTCATGTTGAAGTGTGTTGAGTACAAAATTTGATGAGTTTCAAAGCAGTTGAGTACCCAGGTACCACTCTGGTTCTCGATTTACAACCATTTGTTTAATTACCGTCTGTAGTTTCAACAGCACGGAAGGAAGTGATTTGTAGCCAGTCCTTGCCCTTAGGATTGTTACAGCATCCCCATGGTCACACGATGAGAATTTGGGTGCTTAACCCCCAGCATCTATTTACATTGGTTGCAGCAACCCGAGGTCATGTGATCATCATTTGCCACCTTCCCAGCTGGCTTCTGACAAGTGAAGTCAATGGGGAGAGCCTGATTCCCTTAACAACCATATGATTCACTTAACAACAGCAGCGATTCACTTAGCTGTCTCAAGAAAGGTCCTAAAATCAGGCATGACTCAGCTGAAAACCACTTTGTTTAGCCACAGATATTCAGCATGCAACACTTGAATAAAACATGCTATGCTATCAATTTCCAATGCTCTTCTTTTGGATAAATTTGTTAAATCATTCTTTCCCAGTTTGTTTTCAACTAAAGGATAATATGTGAAATTTGTTTCCAAACATGCCATACTCCTCCTCCTCCTCCTCCTCTTCTTCTTCTTTTTCTTCTTCCTCCTCCTCCTCCCCCTCCTCCTCCTCCTCCCCTCCTCCCTTCCTCCTCTTCTTCTTCTTCTTCTTCTTCTTCTTCTTCTTCTTCTTCTTCTTCTTCTTCTTCTTCTTCTTCTTCTTCTTCTTCTTCTTCTTCTTATTCCTCTTCTTCTTCTTCTTCTTCTTCTTCTTCTTCTTCTTCTTCTTCTTCTTCTTCTTCTTCTTCTTCTTCTTCTTCTTCTTCTTATTCTTATTCTTCTTCTTCTTCTTCTTCTTCTTCTTCTTCTTCTTCTTCTTCTTCTTCTTCTTCTTCTTCTTCTTCTTCTTCTTCTTCTTCTTCTTCTTCTTCTTCTTCTTCTTCTTCTTCTTCTTCTTCTTCTTCTTCTTCTTATTCTTCTTCTTCTTCTTCTTCTTCTTCTTCTTCTTCTTCTTCTTCTTCTTCTTCTTCTTCTTCTTCTTCTTCTTCTTCTTCTTCTTCTTCTTCTTCTTCTTCTTCTTCTTCTTCTTCTTCTTCTTCTTCTTCCTCTTCTGAATTCAGAGTAAGCTGGGGCAGGAGCCAAGAAAACAGGTTTTTTTTTCTGTCATCGCCCTTCCCTTTCAGTTTTACAAATATTTCCCTCCCATCGAGATGCCATTTTTTATTTTGGTTGGCAAAATCAATAGCTTGGTAAATAAGAATATATGGGGAAAATTCCTGAAATTATATAGATAATCAGTTATACTGCTTTCAGTGGAAAAGGGTGATTCATGAGGCCAATGTTTCTCAGTCTTGGTCATTTTAACAGGTCTGGACTTCACCATGCACTAGCCAGGGGTAGGCAACCTTGGCTCTTTTATGACTCGTGGACTTCAACTCCCAGAATTCCTGAGCCAGCCATGCTGAGGGGAAAGGGAGAGGTTTCCATGCTGAGCCATGCTGGCTCAGGAATTCTGGGAGTTGAAGTCCACGAGTCATAAAAGAGCCAAGGTTGCCTACCCATGCACTAGACCAAGGGTATCTAACCTTGGCAACTTCAAGAATTATGGACGTTAACTCCCAGAATTCCCCAGCCCACATGGCTGGCAGGGAAATTCTGGGAGTTGAGACCCACAAGTCTTAAAGTTGCCAAGGTTGGTCACCCCTACACTAGATCAGGGGTAGGCAACCTTGGCTCTTTTATGACTCGTGGACTTCAACTCCCAGAATTCCTGAGTCAGCCATGCTGAAGGGAAATGGAGAGGTTTCCATGCTGAGCCATGCTGGCTCAGGAATTCTGGGAGTTGAAGTCCACGAGTCATAAAAGAGCCAAGGTTGCCTACCCCTGCACTAGACCATTTCAAATAGTGGATCAGACTTCCATTGGTGTGACTCAGTAAAATTGCTCCCATTTCTCTAAAAACACACTTTGATGAAGGGGCGGCATTACATGCCAAAGTATGGGATGAAACTGAAGCATTCCAGAAACTGCAAATCTCTTCAGAATTGTACAATGAATGTCACACTCCACCTGTGAGAATTTTACAAATGTTTCTTCTCCTTTGAAAGGAATTTCAAAAGCAAACATCTTGAAGAAGTAGAGCGTGAGAATGGGGAACCTTCAAGAAACTCTCCTTCTTTCCAGCCATTCTGTTGGGATGGCTGTTTCTGGCCTGAAGCTTAGCCTAGTTCCACTGGTGGAAAGTCCCGGATTTTCCATGAGGTTGATGCTTCCTGTTTCTGTCTGCCATCTTGGCAATTGCTGCTGTTGTTGGAAATTAAGCATGCGCTTAAATGCTTTGATGAACAGCTACTGGAGTGCTTCAGCTTCTCTCTTTATTACTCGCTTTGAGTATTGGTGACACATACGCTCCTTTACAAGCCTACCCTTGTAGTAATTTTCTTAATGAGAATGGCAATTGGAAGGAACATTTTCTACAAAAAAAAGAAAATGACACACAAGTGCTCCTCTTTATGCCCCCCTCCTTCTTCTCCCGCTATTCATTATTCACAATCAAAAGGAAGAATTAGCTTTTCAGAGTGATCTCTCCAAAAAGGGGTTATCACTTTGAAAGAAGCACTTCTGGTGCTAAGGAAAAGGAATGCGGGAGGAGGGTTAGAAATGAATTGAGTGGCTCACATGGGCTTGCAGCGGGCGGACAGGAATTGCATTATGAAAAATTATGAGGAGACAACTCTCTGGGACAACATATAATTTTATTAGAAAAGACAAGGGAGAATTTGTGCTAGGAACAAAAATCTGCACTTTGTGTAAGTTATTGAAATTGGGCACTTTCAGGTGTGATGATGTTACAAAATGCTAGAAATTTCTTCCCCCAGAAGTTGTATGTTGGCCTAGCACAGGGGTAGGCAACCTTGGCTCTTTTATGACTCGTGGACTTCAACTCCCAGAATTCCTGAGCCAGCCAAGCTGGCTCAGGAATTCTGGGAATTGAAGTCCACGAGTCATAAAAGAGCCAAGGTTGCCTACCCCTGGCCTAGCATATGCTTCTAATTCAAAGACAAAACAAAAGACGTGATGAAAAAGTCAGTAGGCAGAGGTTCTCTCTCCTTCTGTTTGCTGACACAGCCCATGAAGCCATAGTTTGTTGAGGAAACCCTAATTAAATAATATACCAAGTTGCTGTTACAGTTCAAAGTAAGGCTTAGGTATTTGGAGTGAGAACCCCACAGTGACCACTTCCATGTTACCACCATGCTACTCTGTGATCCCAACTGGAAATGCTGAGAACCTGTTAAAGTGATATAAACTACCACCACCACCACCTCCTCCTCCTCCTCCTCCCTTCTTCTTCTTCTTCTTCTTCTTCTTCTTCTTCTTCTTCTTCTTCTTCTTCTTCTTCTTCTTCTTCTTCTTCTTCTTCTTCTTCTTCTTCTTCTTCTTCTTCTTCTTCTTCTTCTTCTTCTTCTTCTTCTTCTTCTTCTTCTTCTTCTTCTTCTTCTTCTTCTTCTCCTCCTCCTCCTCCTCCTCCTCCTCCTCCTCCTCCATCACTACTACTTTTTCTCCATTGTCACCTCCCCACTCTTATCTGAGCAGTCAACTTTCATTACAAATAGTCCTTCAGTTATGACATAATAGAGTTTCCCCATTATGGTCATAAGTCATCTTGATTGTAAAGTGGGTTGGTCATGTGATTGACCCAATTTTGTAACCTTTTTTACAGCAGTCATTAAGTGAACATCACAATTGTTAAGAGAACCCATGATTTGTTTTATGGGGAGGTTTTGATGAAAACCAGGAGGGAATGCCATTTTGGGGCAAAACCATCGTAAAACATAATCATATGACTGTGGGATGCTGCAAATGGTTGTAAATGCAGCCCAGTTGCTGAGCCCTAAAGTGTGGTCATGTAACTGTGGGGGGTGTCTCCTATTGTTGGAACTTTGAATCGGGGTTATAAATATCCTTCGGATAGGTCCATTGTAACTTTGAATGCTTGCTAAGTGACTTGTCATAAGTTGAGGAGTACAGTGTACAATATCATCAACACAAGTAGTAATTAGTGGAACACTATTTCTGAAAAGAGTCATTCATTGGGTGACAGACTAATGGAATGGAATGGAATGGAATGGAATAGAATAGAATAGAATAGAATAGAATAGAATAGAATAGAATAGAATAGAATAGAATAGAATAGGAGAGTTGGAAGGGACCTTGGAGATCTTCTAGTCCAACCCCCTGCTCAGGCAGGAAACCCTATACCAGTGGTGGCAAACCTATGGCACGCGTGCCAGAGGCAGCACTCAGAACCCTCTCTATGGGCACGTGCACCATTGCCTCAGCCCCGCCTTCCCCTGCAACCCCCTCCTCACCAGCAGCCCCCCTGGAGGAGAGTCGCCCCCAAGTGTGGCCCACATGGAGCAGCATAGCCAACAACATGGCAGCTGAGTAGTGGGGGCAAAACTCCGCCCTCATGTCCCAGCATGCGCAGTTGATGCTGTGGGGTGCAGGCGGAGGGCGTGGCCACCATGGCACTGCTGGGCTGCCTGGGTGATCTGCGGCAGGCCGTGGAGGTGGTGAGTGGCCCTGAGGGTGGGTGGGGTGGGGGCGGAGCTGGGGCGGGGGCAGAGGAGGGGTGGGTTTTGGGCACCTTGTCTCTAACAGGTTTGCCATCACTGTCCTATACCACTTCAGACAAATGGTTGTCCAATCTCTTCTTAAAAACTTCCAGTGTTGGAGCATTCACAACTGTAAGAAGAAGATTGGGAAAGTTGAGTTCATTTTACCGTATTTGAGGAGAGGCAAGCTAACCCAGATGGAAAGATGGTATTTAAAGAGATTTCAGCTTCATGGTTATCTTGTAAGTCTGTCTGGAAATTTACTCTTGCCTTTTTCAAGACATTTTCACCCACAACCAGCATTAATGACATCTTTCTGAAATCCATAAGGTTCTCCCTACCTTGGTTGGCTGACTATGTAGATCTTGACCATTTGTTCTCTACCTATTGCTATGGTACAGATCTGCCCCATGGAGTTATGGCGCTTCTCCTTGTTGAGTTTCTTCACTTCATAGAGACAAAGCATAACTGATTGGCTACTGTGATTCTTGGGTCAAAAAGGTTTTAAAAGAAAGGGGTGACCTTGTGGCACTGCTTACTTCTTTGAAGATTTAACACTCCCCATTCATTGCAATTCATTCGCTCTGAAAGAGCATCATACACACTCAGGGCACACTCAATTTTCCAAGTGTGAATTCTTTGTAATGTTAATTGTCTTTTGTGGAAGGATGGTGTGTTGAAAATATGTGGAGGGGAATGGAGTGGCGTCTTTGAGCATGGCCAGCAAGCTAGCGCCTGAATACTGATGAAATGTTCTGAAGGAGTGTATTGTTTTTGTAACAAGTCCCAGTTGCCACCTGTCGGTAAGTTACCTGACTCAAGGAAAATGCTGCTATTTCTAATTTAACACATTCTGAGAACTAAGTAAAAATGCTGGCTTTTTCACAAAGGATTCAGGCCAGTGGCCCTGAGGCCAAAACATTGACCAGGCTGTTCCCACCACATCCCATTTCGTATTGATTAGCAACCCTACCTTAGTAGCAGCTGAAGGATAGCAGGGTTTATAATCGTCGTTAGCTGCATGAATGCCGTTATTGAAACCTAATTTCTGATCCAAAGTGCAGCATTAAGTTA
This sequence comes from Crotalus tigris, assembly GCF_016545835.1. Classification (NCBI taxonomy): domain Eukaryota; kingdom Metazoa; phylum Chordata; class Lepidosauria; order Squamata; family Viperidae; genus Crotalus; species Crotalus tigris. Next base: position 422,698 of record NW_024100482.1, read on the forward strand.
AATCAAACATGGTTACATGTTGAGTCTTCTGAACTTTCCCCAGCAATATTGAGATTTTTTTTTTTTCAGGCTGCCTTCTGCTATCAGCGTTTCAATCACACCTGAAGCAACTGATAACTTATGCACAGTTCTTTAAGAGCAGTCAAGTAAAGTTTGAATTTTATGGATAAATGGATTAGGGATTTGTCAGGCCAATTTTGCAGATTTCGTTCAAGAACATCACAAATCCATAAATTGTCAGGTCGCTTTTCAACTCCAAAATGCCATAAATATTTATCTTGGGGAGAGGAGACAGGTTATTTGTAGCTTCACCTAATCGTTTAAGCGTTTGAAATATTCAGAGATATTTTGTTATTCAAATAGGGACAACTGTAGGAGGGCAAATAAGGCAGGCCACGTCCACAGCAATGTGCCACCAATTTGGGGCTATAACTATGGCATTTGGGGAGTTGAAGTCCACAAGTCATAAAGGGGCCAAGTTCGAAGACCTCTGGCTTAAAGGGACCAGTCGTGGACCCTAGTCTTCTTTCTCTCGTTGGATTCAGGTTTTGTGGCCAGGTTGACTTGAGTCTGTAGATAGGGATCTGCAAGAAGCTCGCTATAGAACAGTGGTGGCGAACCTATGGTACAGGTGCCAGAGGCGGCACTCAGAGCCCTCTCTGCGGGCACGCACATCGTCACCCCAGTCCTAGGCCTTCAGGTTTTATAAAACCTTTTCGCTTTAGGCCTCCGCTGCCATGTGCAAAAAAAAAAAAAAAAAAGGTTCAGTCAATTTCAACTTCTCGTGGGAAAAAAAAAGATCTTGCAGAGTTGGAAGTGATTTGAACTTTTTAGTCCCACCCAGTCTGCCGTTACCACTACAGCCATGCCCACCCAATGGGCCACACCCACCCAATGGGCCACACCCACCCGGCACTCGACGATGCATGTGGGTTTTGGATTGCAGTTTGGGCATTCAGTCTCTAAAAGGTTCACCATCACTGCTATAGAATCTTCTGAAAACAAATTTAGAATTTTCTCCCCAAAGGAATCCCATTATGGTTACAAATAAAGTCTGGCTTCCATTAATTAGCTTACCTCCTGCCCTCCCCCAATAAAACCTATCAAGAAAGGAGTTAAGAAGTGGTAAGAAGAACTTTTCAAACATGGCTCCTACGTTTTAAAACACAGCCTGCTAGCAGTAGCACAAATTTGCGTGCAGGTGGCTTTTTTCTAAGTTTCCCAGTGCTTTCTGGACTGGGAAGTTTAAAGCTCAATCTTTAAACTTGAAAGACTGGAAATACACTCTTTTTTTTCCAGATGTTCTCACTAATCTAGTCAACTTTGCCAGCTGAGAGCATGCATGGGCTCTAAGAATTATCTGTCCAGGAGCATTTAAAAATACAGTGTATAAATTTCCAGGTGGCTATAGATTAATTCTTGTACAACTCCCAAGAAACAAGATACTTTATTGCTTCATTATTTGTTATTAATAAAACTGGCCAGGTTCTTTCCAATGATTCATGCAAGATTATTGCCTATCTGACTCTGGCACTTCCCCATTATACTATGTTAACATATTTCAATAAGTAATCAATTTAGCTTGCCATATGCTATTGGAATGCAAGTTCCATTACTTGCACCATATTTATTTTGGGTGATAGGTTGTCCATCTTAGTCTCAAGCTCCCCTTTTTGCATTTGCCATTTTAGGATGAAATACTTAAAATATTTGCATTTAAAAAATGAACTCAGAAACTGGACCGCCTCCAGACAAAACCAAGTAATTATGTCATTTGTATTGCAAAGCAAGAATGGCTGTAAAGCATCGGTATAAATGGGAGTAGGAGAATAGGGGAGAAGGGTACATGAAAGATTGATAGGCTTCACCAGTCTTACATTACACATAGAAAGACCAGCTGGGGGGAGGGAAAATCACCCTGGTAGCCTTTTGTGCAAGTGGGTATACACAAAAGGGGCAAAGCTTTGACTGGGACGCCATGCAGGGTAAATGTGGATGCCTCACCCTTGTGGAATCCCTATTGTAATCAACTTTGATATTCACCAGTGTTGTCCCTTGCTTTTTATCAGTTTTAAGAGCCAGTTTGGTCTAGTGGTTAAGGCACTGGGCTAGAAAGCAAGAGACTGAGTTCAAGTCCTACCTTAGCCATGAAAGCCACCTGGGTGACTTTGGGCCAATCATCAGGAGACGATGAGTTCTAGTCCCACCCCCTTAGGCATGAAAAAAAAAACAGCTGGGTGAATTTGGGCCAATCATCAGGAGATGATGAGTTCTAGTCCCCCCCCCCCTTAGGCATGAAAAACCAGCTGGGTGAATTTGGGCCAATCACCAGGAGACGGTGAATTTAGTCCCGCCTTAGGCATGAAAAAAAACCAGCTGGGTGACTTTGGGCCAATCAGCCAGAGACAATGAGTTCTAGTCCTGCCTTAGACATGAAAAACTAGCTGGGTGACTTTGGGCCAATCACTAGGAGACGATGAATTTAGTCCCGTCTTAGGCATGAAAAAAAAAAAAAAACAGCTAGATGAATTTGGGCCAATCACCAGGAGACAATAAATTTAGTCCCGCCTTAGGCATGAAAAACCAGCTGGGTGACTTTGGGCCAATCACCAGGAGACGATGAATTTAGTCCCGCCTTAGGCATGAAAAACCAGCTGGGTGACTTTGGGCCAATCACCAGGAGACGATGAATTTAGTCCCGCCTTAGGCATGAAAAACCAGCTGGGTGACTTTGGGCCAGTCACATTCTCTCAGCCCAATTCGCCTCTCAGTGTTATTATTATGGGAAAATAGGAGAAGAAAGGTGTGTTGAATATGCTCGCTGCCTTGAGTTATTTGTGAAAATAATAAAGGTGGGATATAAATAAATATATAAATAAGATACATAAATTCATCAGAAGTAAAGGAAGGGAAAAAAAAAACTAACTGAGATACAGGGGTCCCAGGTGTGTGAAGGGCTCCATTTTTTGGTTATGCTGCCACTCACAAATTATATATCCCTGGGCTGTTATTTGTATTTAATGTCTTTCCCATATTGAATTTTAATTGTTTTTATGTTTGTTCGCCGATCAGCGTCATTGGCTTGAGATGGGTGGCTATACAAATTATGAATACATAAATAAATACTGGTTTGTTTTTTCGGTCCCCTTACTGCTCTTGAAGAAATTCATCTAGAACAGGAGTGTAAAACTGCCAGCCCGTGGGCTGGATGTGTCACACCGAAACCGTGCCCACCCCATTGCCGGAAATGGGGAATAAGTCACGATACGGCATGACACGTCACGTGACGTTGCGACTTTGACACCCTCTGATCTAGAAGTTTCATCAACTGGAACTGTGAAAGCCAAGATTCCAGACAGAGGAATCCAGAGTGGATTCAAAAGATGAGAGACATGTTTGGAGAAGAAAGAATAAGTGAAAATGTTTTCAGTCCATCTACACAACGTCTTCCAGTTCAGCATTTTCCACATGACTTGATCTACAAATAGAAGGGAATTCTAATATATCAGGTTTTAGAAATGAAGTTTAGAATTTGTTTTACCAGGACAGAAGACTTTGTCCTTTGCATTTCCCCTGTTTTCCCTCTTACCAAATATGGGGTTAGTTGCAAAAATAAGAATTTCAGTCATAACTTAACTTTCTCAGTATGGATACAGAAGCAAATCTTAGATATCACACTTCAGAATGTCCTGATTAGAGCTCACACTTTCCAGATTTTTTCTCTACAGTTCACTATGGAAAGCAAAATCTAAATTCCATATTCATTTCATATATTGTTTATTATGGTCAATGACCACTCAAGGTATCAAAAAAGTACAAGTGAAATATATAAAAGATAATATAAGACAGTGAAAATACGGTCACCTGGCCAAAGCCTAAAATAAAATAAAATTGTTTGGATATCATGAGAACATAGCAAGATGAAATATTGCTTATTATTGAGTGCACATTTAAATCTACTTCTGTAATAAAAATAAATCAATTTATACTCATTAATTTATTCAATTTCTATTGCAGCCCATCTCAGTAAATGACTCTGGGCAGCTTACTTGATATACTTGATATTACAGAGTGAACAGTATGGGATAATTAATTTGAGGGCTAGATGGTATATTATGAAAATATTCATAATAAAATATGCATTATAGAAAAACAAGGAAATGCATTAAGTTGCATCTCTCACTTGACCATCTACCTCAGTGGTTCTCAACCTTTTTAATGCCGCGACCCCCCACCGGTCATAAGTTGAGTACTACTCAACCGATCATAAGTCGAGGACTACTCAACTGGTGCAGCACCATTTGCAGAATAGGACTTTTGGCAGGCTCAACAGGGCAGAGACAGCCTGGACAATTCCTATTGGCTTTTGAAAGCCAATAGAATTAGACTCTATTCAAGAGAGGAGTAGCACAGCTAAGGAAAAGGGGGAAAAAAATGGCGGACTGCGTTGTTTGGCGACCCCCGTGAAATGGTCGTTCGACCCCAAATGGGGTCCCGACCCACAGGTTGAGAACCACTGATCTACCTCATAATGGTTATTTCATCAAGCCTTGGGAACAGGGCTGCTATGGGTATTACCTCTGGATGATAAATTAGTCTAGTGTTTTAAATGTTGATTGAGTGATTGATTAGGTGCCAGCAAATTGTTATTTACTCTTAGCAACTACATAGACCTTCTCCAGGATGAGCTAATCAAAATTTGGACCTTTAGGTCTGCCAGTGGTGCACCCATCACTTCTGTAACTGAGCTCATTCCCTTTTAAGCTGGCCGTCCTCTTCTTTTTCCTTTCCTCTTCCCAGCTTTATAGATGTTACAAGAGAAAATGATCTACACATAATGTTTTCAAAATGCCGAGCTTTTTTTCTCATAGAACGCCTAGAACGGAGTTCCGGCACCTTTTTGGGATGGAACCTTGTAGGCTAGGCAAGGCGGGTTGTATGACGTGTGTGACTTCCGGCACCTTTTTCTTTTTTTAACAACAAAAATAAAACCACTGTCAAAATGTAACAATTTGATCCATATATATTCTACTCTGCGTTGGATAATCCTAAACTCTTTCACTAGCATATGAAAGAGTACGTATATGGTACAATAGTTTGGACTCTCTTGAAATATCTTCTCTTTTTCTTTTTGATATTGATATGTATGTTGGTTTCTTCCAGTGTGTTGACTGACACTGTTTTCTCCTTCAGTTCTACTGGAATAATTTGGTTAAAACCTTTACAGATTCTTCTTCTGTTGCTTGCCACATCTCTGTGGTTTTTCAACTTGGTAATACAGTAACCAGAATGCAGATTTAATTCCATCTTCTATTACTAGAGTTATAAATAGGAACATCTTCTAAAGTATCTTAGATGTTGACACTTCTACTGCTTCTTGAATGAGTTATTATTTTCCCATTTTTCAGCATATCAGCTCTGGGTTGGACTCTTCTTCTGAGTTCACAGATCCTTTTGATATTTGTTTTGTTTTATTTTTCCATGTCTGTTTCCATCTTCAATGTCTTTAAGTCTGCCACTTTAACAATGCTTCATGTCCCTTCAACCAGCTTCTGAAATTCTTTCCTAAATTCTTTCTTTGTCTTTATTGGACATGACTTTTTTTTCCCCTCTTGGCAATTTCTATAGTCTGTTCTGACATCTAGTTAGCTTTCTTCTGTTTATTAATCTTTGGCAGTCTCTTTTCACTTTAATTTTAGCAACTTCCTTGACTTCATTCCACAGTTTCTCTTGCTTCCTATTCAAAGATTCAGGATTTCAAAGCGATTCCTGATGCTCTCCTTGAAAATGGTGGGCATACTATGCTCAAGACTATGGCATGATAACTTTGTTTTTCTGCTTTAGCTTGCCTTAGAACAGGCATACTTCATAATAAGTTTCACATTCAGATTCTGACCACAACTTTGCTATTTTCACTGAGTTCTTTACCTCTTTGTACCAATAATATAATTAATTTCAGTGCCTGACTTCTGATGATGTACACATGCATAGATATTTTTTTGATTGTTTGAATAATGCGCTGCAAATGAAGAAATTATTGGATTTGCAGAAAGTGGTGTTTAATCTCTGATTCCTATGCCATACAGTCCAACTAACATTTTCCTCATAACTATTTTCAACTTTGACATACCAGTCTCCAGTCATAAACAACACATATTGCCTGCATGCTCTGTCGATTTCAAATTAGTCTTCACCATAAAACTTGTCAACCTCTTCTTCTTCTGCATCAGTGATTGGAGCATAAACTCACATAACCATCACATTAAGGGTTATCCGTGATGTCTAATTAATGTTATTTGGTCAATAACTGCATTGTACCGATGTTCTATTTTTGCTGCATCTTTTCTGACTCTGAAAGCAATGCTATTCCTTCTTTATTTTTTGCATCCAGAGTAGTAAACTTTGATTGTCTGATTAAAAGTGTCACATTCCAATCCCTTTCAATTCACAAATGCTTATCTTTTGCTGTGTTCAGCTGTCCCATGATCAGGCTTCTTCATCTTCCTATTATAATTCTATCTTTGCAGGTTCAGATTTTATTTACTAGCAACTGAATATCCAAAATCTAGTTTTAATGTAGTCATGCCATAAACACCATTGGTAAAGATCCTCAGCTATTCTTCAATAACATGTTGAGTGTCATTAGACCTGAGGGATCCGTCATCCAGTACTAGATCATCAATCTTTGCTTCTTGATTATCCATGTGATATTCTTGGTAAAATACAGAGATGGTTCACCATTTCCTTCTCTTGCAGATATGATGTGATGCCATTAGCAAAGCCTCCAGCATCTCCCTGTATTACTGCTGCTTGATACAGATTCCTACTTGCTTTAGAAGGGAAGCTGGGATACTCTTCACATTTTGGTTGACCTTGCTGGGATTATACATTCTTAACAAAATAAAAGAGTTGGAAGGAACCTTGGAGGTCTTCTAGTCCAGGGCTTTTCAACCTTTTCACCCATAGTACCACTTTTAGGATATGACAACATCTGAGTACCACCAGTCGCCTAGCAAGGTGTCAAAAACTTGATGACCAAAAAAGAAGGAAAAAAAGTGATAAAGTACAGGTAATTCTCGACTTATAATAGTTCACTTAGTGACTGTTCAAAGTTATAATGGCACTGAAAAAAGTGCCCCTCCCCAAGCTATAGCTGAGCAAGACACCTGCCTGCCTGCCCAGTGGTGTTCTTCCTCTTGTCCGAGGTTTTCATTCTTGTGAGCATTTCTGTTGAGGATTGGCAGCGGGGGGGGGGGTGTTTGGTTTTTATTCCCCCTGTCTGCTGGGTGGTTGCAGGAGGTTTTGGTCACTTCACATGACTCTGGGACACTGTGACCATCATAAATATGAATCAGTTGCCAAGCATCTGAATGTAAATCACAAGACCCTGGAGATGCTGCAACATTCCAGCTGATCGGCACTTCTTCTGGGCTCAGCAGAATTGCCAGGATCAGCGCCGAGCTCCAGCTGGAGCCTGGCGCTGATCCTGGCGCTTCCGCTGAGCCCTGACAGCCCTACAGCTCCAGCCATCTCTCACTCAGGTTTGTGCGGTGCTGCCACCAGTTCAGCCCATTCCCCTCCCCTGCTACCACTTTTCTAGGATGGTCACGTACCACCTGCCAGGTGCCAATGTACCATAGGTGGTACCCGTACCACTGGTTGAAAAGCCCTGTTCTAGTCCAACCCCCTGCTCAGGCAGGAAACTCTATACCATTTCAGACAAACGCTTGTCCAATCTCTTCTTAGAAACCTCCAGGGTTGGAGCCTCCACAACTTCTGGAGGCAAGTCATTCCATTGATTAATTGTTCTGTCAGGAAATTTCTCCTTAGTTCTAGGTTGCTTCTCTCCTTGATTAGTTTCCATCCATTGCTTCTTGTTCTTCCTTCAAGTGCTTTGAAGAATGAGATGACTCCCTCTTCTTTGTGGCAGCCCCTCAAATATTGGAACACTGCTATGATATCACCCCTAGTCCTTCTTTTCATTAAACTAGACATACCCAATTCCTGCAACTGTTCGCATGTTTTAGCTTCCAGTCACCTAATCATCTTTGTTGCTCTTCTCTGCACTCTTTCAAGAGTCTCAACATCTTTTTTATATTGTGACAACCAAAATTGGATGCGATATTCCAAATGAGGTCTTACCAAGGCATTATAAAGTGGTATTAACAGGAAGGTAACAGTGTTCTGTGTTTCACCACACCTTCTGCCCTGTGGCGTGATGTCATGCTGGCCACATGACCACGGAAACATCTTCAGACATTGCTGGCTCCCTTGGCTAAGTAACAGAGATGAGCACCACCCCTTTGAGTTGGTCATGACTGGATAGGGGAAACCTTGACCTTTATTAAGTGATCTTGATGAACACTTCTAGTGTTTTTCACTTATTCATCCCAGAGTCAGCATAGCAGAACATGGGGGAGGGATTAAAAGTTGTTTCCTGGTTTTATAAGGTTATTTTATGGTTATAGATTTTAATTTTGATTATTTATTTGCTTCTAATCCCAAACTACAAATTCAAGGAGCTGTACTTTGCTGAGAGTTGGTTGATTGGAGCAGCCTATAAATCCTGTAAGTGTGTAAATCAGTGGTTCTCAACCTTTTTAATGCCGCGACCCCCAACCGGTCGTAGGTTGAGGACTACTTAACCGGTCGTAAGTCGAGGACTACTCAACTGGTGCAGCACCGTTTGCAGAATGGGACTTTTGGCGGGCTCAGCAGGGCAGAGACAGCCTGGACAATTCCTATTGGCTTTTGAAAGCCAATAGAATTAGACTCTATTCAAGAGAGTCTATTCTATTGGCTTTCAAAAGCCAATAGAATAAAAGGGAGTAGCACAGCTAAGGAAAAGGGGGAAAAAATGGCGGACTGCGTTGTTTGGCGACCTCCGTGAAATGGTCGTTCGACCCCAAATGGGGTCCCGACCCACAGGTTGAGAACCACTGGTGTAAATTATCTCTTTGTCATCTCAGAGAACATGTGGGATATAACTAGAACAAGGGTAGGCAACCTTGTCTCTTTTATGACTCGTGGACTTCAGCTCCTAGAATTCCTGAGCCAGCATGGCTAAGCATGGAAACCTTTCCCTTTCCCCACAGCATGGCTGGCTCAGGAATTCTGGGAGTTGAAGTCCACGAGTCATAAAAGAGCCAAGGTTGCCTACCCCTGAACTACAATAATGAATTACTAAACAGTATATGTAAGAATAGACATAAAGAGGAAGGTGACATATCTAAGAGATATGTGTAGGTTAGGGCATAAAAATATTTGCATGAACTTTCTCTGCTATTTTCATAGAGAAATTGCAGCTGACAAAATGAGAATTTCAGCAAAACTGAAAGCCAGCCAGCTTTCCTTATGAAAGGTTATTGGTTCTGGGGCAGTGGTGGGATTCAGCCGGTTCGCACCACTTTGGCAGAACCGGAAGCTAATTTTTTTATTGCCCAGGCCCAGAATGGACTTCTGGAAGCAGCATCCACACAGAGAACCGGTTGTTCACATATTTGAATCCCACCACTGTTCTGGGGTACTATGTGTCAAGGCATGACTGATACAAAGAGGACCAGCTGAAGCTGGGGCAAGCAGATCACACTTTGGAGGAGAAAGAAAGCAATCTATAATCCAAAGTAACATAGAGGACCAAGCCTGTTATTGTTAATGATAGACTAATTGTGAAAAAGTGCAGCTAAAATAACTATATATTGTTATTCATGTAAGTAGGTAGTCCTTAATTTACAACTGGTCACTTAATGACCATTTGAACTTATGATAGACTTGAAAAAAGTGACTTAGAACCTGTCCACAAAGTTACAACTGTTGCACCACTATGATGTCACCTGACTACACTTCAGGGGCTTGGCAACCAGCCTGCTTTTACAATCCGTTGCAGCGTCCAGTGGTCACATAATCCCACCAATACTGGCAAAAAAATACCCAATGGATGAGCTGGATTCAAACTTATGACCACATGATTTGCTTAATGACTACAATGACTTGCTTAATCACCATTGTAAAAATAGTTGTAAAATTGAGTCTGGTCACATGGGGACTGAACTTAATGACCACAATGACTTATGACCAAAATTCTGGCCTCAGTTGTGGTTGTAAGTCAAGGACTACCTGTAATAGTTTGTTTTTTTCTATCTTGTGTACCAACTTGCCTTCTTTTACTAAGTTAACCATAACTTCCTGCTTTCCAGATATTGTGGACTACACTTTCCATCAAGACAAAAGGTGTTGCTGCCTGGGCATGATCAGTTTGGAAAAGTCTGCAAAAATAAATTGACAAAGATGTAGAACCATCACTTTGGGAAGGTGGGCAACTGAATGAATGAATGAATGAATGAATGAATGAATGAATGAATGAATGAATGAATGAACATACTCATCTGAAGGCTGCTATAGAGTTTCTAGTCCAAACTATCTCTTTGGCAACTAACTGCTGAATAGTTAAATAAAACCTTTCCCTGTATTAGCCTTGATGGCAATGGGACTGTCTTTGAAGGTCTTCTGCTGGAAGACCAGTGGGTTATCTTGTGCAGCTAGTTGATCACTGAGAACAGACTGCTGCCTGCATAGGCAAGGGATCCAATCCAGCAGGGCACTTCTTATTTTCTTTTGGGTGTATGGCAGGGGTCTTCAAACTTGGCCCTTTTATGACTTGTGGACTTCAATTCCCAGAATTCCTCAGCTAGTGTGCCTGGCTGAGGAATTCTGGGAGTTGAAGTCCATAAGTCATAAAAGGGCCAGTTTAAAGACCCCTGGTGTATGGGATATTGAGGGCATGCAATCTTTATGTTAGGAAATTAAAGGCCTTCCTGGTCTTAGCAAACAGGAAGCATCAATCTCCAAAGGTATACAGCAGGGGTAGTCAACCTTGGCTCTTTTATGACTTGTGGACTTCAATTCCCAGAATTCCTGAGCCAGCCATGCTGAGGGGAAAGGGAGAGGTTTCCAAGCTGAGCCATGGTGGCTCAGGAATTCTGGGAGTTGAAGTCTACAAGTCATAAAAGAGCCAAGGTTGACTACCCCTGCTATACAGTATAATAAAACCATCCTTGCCAACTGTCAGAGTCCTGTAGAGACCCTTTGAGCCTGAAGCCAGAAATGAGAAGTGGTAGCCAGCAATCAACCGAGTCAAATTTAAAGTTACTGGTTCTTTAAATTTGGCACATCAAATGAGTCAAAAGTTGGAAACAAAAAGACTACCTTGCCCAGGTCAAGTTTCAGCTCCAAAGAAATCTAATGCCAGTTGGAATCCTCATAAAGCTGATCCTTCCAGTTGTTATAATAGTTGCAGCCACGTATGTGAGCTAATTCACTGCAGATAACATCTGGAGATACCCACATTAGGGAAGGCAGCTTTAGGACCAGAACCTTTTTTTTTTTTTTTTTACTAATTATAAGAATTTACCTACATGATACCCTTGACATCTGAAGTGGTAAAAGAGGAGGAGGAGGAGGAGAAGAAGAAGAAGAAGATCAAAGTGATGGTTCACCAGTTAGTCAACAGATGAATGGGTGCCCATTTCTAGAATATACAATTTTGTCATTAATGAGTCTATTACACTGTAGTAAAAATAACTCTTGATTCAGAACTCTTGAAATTATTTTTGTCTGCAAAAATTGCATTGAATGTATTGATCATCTTGTTGCACATTGCCAGTAAAAGCAATCATGTTTAGTTTGCTGTGATTGTTTCTCTGGGGACAGTGACTCATCAAATGATAGCAACAACCTAACCAAGTTAATATTCTGGGACATTAGGATGATAATTTTGTTTTGATGTTATCCAGGTGGCATTCAATGTGTATTGCCAGGAGAATGATATTCAACACAGCTGGAGAATCAAAAAAGGTTCATATCCAGGTGGAAATATATTTGATTGCTACTTGCTGGAAACATTTTAAACAGGACAAAATTGCATTAAATATACTGAGACTTTTGCACAAGGAAAGGTTGCATTTAGATTGTAATTCAAATTGGATTTGTGAATCTTTTAATGTAACATCCATAAGGAATCCAAATATGCATGAATAGCCATTATAGAAACTAAGGAGAAAACTAACTTGGTCCTTTTATTAATGAAAATATTCAGAAAATCAGTCTTTTAACAATTCACCGCCAGGTCTAATCTTGAATCAGGAGGACTTTAGAATTTAGCCAAGAGTTTTAAATTGCAGATGGGTCTTCTCTGTTTGCTAAAGGTCTTGTGTGAATATGAATAACTGTGATTCAATCCCATTTCTGCCTAACGATTTTATTGATATTTGTCTTGCCTCCATCTACTTTAAATTAAGGTTTTGGGCCCCTTTTCTTGGCAACAAAGTTTGCATTTGGGATAGACAGTCTGTTCTTTTATTGGCATAAAGAGATTTTCATTGATCATTTCCCTTAATATATTCCCTCGTCTTTTCTCCCTCCTCACTTCCCATGTAAAGCCTTGTGCAACATCAACGAAGATTTATTGTCAATGATTTATTAAAATGTAATCTCCAGGTTAGTATGTATCATAAAATGAAATTTGCGGGCTATCTCGGTTTAAATGTGCAACCTACTTTGTCAAAGAAAACAAATGATTAAATTTTCATTAGTACGAGTAGAATTTGATAATGAAATAGGAAATGTCTTTATGAACCACCCAAGCTCCCTGAAGTATTAGGGTATGTATATTGTAAAGCAATATACTGCTTAATTGTCATTTGGTGAGGGTGCAATTTCTCCTTAATGGTCACATTCTCCCCCCCAATCCTACCCTATCCTTTAATTTGAATTACCCAATCTTGTTTAATTTTTCCCTAGGAAAGGCTTCCGCTTGCCCCAGCAATATTATAGTTGCTAATTCAATTACATTGAAATAGTTTAATAGAAAATATAATTGCTTATTCATACAGAATGCACATTAAGGAAGTGCAAAAGCCCATACCTGCCGGGGAAATGCGTATTAGTACTTTTGGAAACTCAGATGGGAATGCTGGATTGGCAAAAGGGTGGCTAATCTTTAATTGTTCATCACCTGCCTTCCGAATAATATGAATGGATCCAAACTAAATGACCACTCATTACCCATTTCAATTTAGGAGCTTAGCTGGGGTCAGCGGATTGCTTATGCTGATCGCAATGATTTGAAGTTGTGATTACCATAAGCAATTTAAATTTTATCGATCCAACCTTCTGAAAGTTGTAATTGAGCAGAGAGGTTGGGCCTGTGGCTCCTCCAAATGAAATTGTACTCTGAAACCGTCGCTGGATTACTGGAAGAATCAATAAGCAGTCAGTCACGTTAACAATGAAATAGCTCCATTAACATACGGCACTATTGGTGAAACTTTATTTAGGAAGGGTGTTGCGTGCACTTCATTGTTTCATCAATGAGTCTCCATTGTGGAGGGCAAAAGGATTGCTTATGTTTGCCTAATAAAAAGGCTTCCTCCTCCTCCTCCTCCTCCTCCCCTCGCTAATTATGAACTACAAATCTAGTTGATAGCTTAAGATCCATTTCTGGGATGATGAGATTTTTTTAAAAATGGGACCTAGTGGAACTGGAGTTTGCATCTCATATCACCTTGGAAATGATTCAGGACTTTCAGTGTAATCCACACCATTCAAGTTGAGTCTAATTTGCCCTTCTCCTCTGCAGAACCATTGATTGCACCAAGGCTGCAATTTATCTGATTTTTTCCCCCAGCAAGCTGATAGTAAACTGGTTGCTTGTATACCATTTTGCGGATGGTCACCTACATCCATCCATGGTTTCAATGAAGATGCTGCCTTGACCAGAAGATGAGGCTTCTGTGTCATTATCTGACATGAAATGGGGAACTAGAAGAGGAATTTAGATCATTTGCCTATTTGATCGTGCAGCCTGACACTTCCCCTAGCTAACTTCTAGATCATGCGTCCTAGTTGACTTTCAACAATAGGAACATCTTCTAAAGTATCTTAGATGTTGACGCTTCTACTGTTTCTTGAATGAGTTATTATTTTCCCATTTTTAGCATATTAGTTCTAGGTTGGATTCTTCTTCTGAGTTCACAGATCCTGTTGACAACTTTTTTTTTCCATGTCTGTTTCCATCTATTTGATTGTGCAACCTGACACTTCCCCTAAGTAACTTCTAGATCATGCATCCTAGTTGACTTTCAACACTATAGAGTAGTACTTGTCTGTTCAAGAGGGTTTTTTTTTTTGCATTGTATAGATTCCATGAATACCCAATCTATGATCTGAGCAGCTGCAATTAATAACATACATGTGTTGATTTGTTCAGTAATTCATCATTATGTACTAATGTAGAAAATTTGTATGGAAAACATATATTCTGCTCCAAAGCTACAATTTACTATTCCAGCCACATGGATTTTTTTTTTTAATATATAAGACAGTTGATTAATGTAACCTTATATTGGTTCCATTAATTAGCAGTGGCTACTTCCAGGTTCTCAAGCTGAAATCTTGACTACCTCCTACTAGATAGGAAGACTATGTGCAGTCTTCCTCCAGATGAACATCTCTTTGTGCTTCATAGAGACTTACTTCTACTTCTTACTTACTGGCAACAGTATAGAAGTGGTTTGCTTTCAACCTTTTTCAGAATCTTTTTCCTTCCCAATCTCCCCATTTGGCCTGTAACCCTTTTTGGTTTTGGGGATCATCCAGAAGCTTGTTTTGACTTTGACTATTGACATTTGCTAGTTAGTCCTTTTAGGTGGACATATCAAGATGTAATATAGAACTTTTTGGATGTAACGTATGGGCACAGATAAAACAGACAGAGCATCAATTATTAGATTGTCCAGGCTATTTTAATAGTTTTTATTGTACTCTGCAGATACCCAAAGATATAGAGGTTATCCTTAAGATTCCAAGGAGTTTATCCACAGAAGGAAATAATTAAAAAGAATCTCAAAAGAAGGCAATGTCTGTCTATATTTGTGAAACTTTATGGCTGCAGTCACCAGGAATTGAGTTTGTTTCAAATTTACATATGAAATTAGCAACTTTATATATGGATGAGATCATAGATCAGCATCCATGCTGATTCATGATCTTTTCCACATATAAAATTGCTAATTTTATAAACATACCCTTCCTTTCTCTCCCCACATGATCGTGGGGGAAACTATATTCTCTTAAAATAGTTAACTAATTTGGAATTTTTTATAAAATAAAGTGTGAAATATTAGATGACTATCAGGTTCAGAGCCAGAATTAAAAATCTGTTTTACACATTTCACATTTGCAGACTACCAACAATGAAGCATGGAGATCTTGCTTAAATGCACTTCTAGTTCATGGACAATGTGTCCTCTGAGTATCTTTTTTCTATGTAGGTACACCTCCTTCTAACTACAATCAGTGTTGCTCATGCCCTGGCATTCCTTCTTTTTTTTTAGGTACAGCCTAGACCACCATCCATACAGTGAACAAAAGTCTTTTCTTCCTCCTTTAAGCTGTTGGGTGTATCCCAACTGCGGTACATCATGCTAAGAACAAATATTTAAATAAATAAACTTCGTGTCCTGAAAATGAAAACTGATGTCAAGATAAGCCAAAATTCTTGATCTGCACATCATCCAAATGGAAGAAATTCTGATAATTTATCTTTTTTGGGGGGAACAGTTTCTGTACAATATGTGTTTATGCATAATGTCAGAACTGCCCTCGCTATGCTTTGGTAGATGCTGGTTTGCCATGAGTCATGGGGTGGGGAGCTGTGGGAAGATGAGGAAAGTGAAAGTGATCTTCGTTTCATCCTGAGAAATCTCAAGGATCTGGGAGTGGAATGCAACACTTATCTATCTGTCCAACCTTTGCAGGGACAGTTACCAAGACATCTTCTTTGAATGTGACCGGACAGTTGGGAGATAACGGGGGGGGGGGGATGGACAGAAAAGGTAAACTTAAGTAGGGAATATTCGCATGCAAACTCTTAGATTTGCTTTGTTCCTGTAACCACTTGGCTATTAGTAAAGTAGCCTTTTCACTGCAAATGGAGTTGAGAGTGCTTCTTTCCTGTCTGACCAAGTTGGGTCAGGCCTGTCATTTGTTTTTGTTTATATTCTGCTTTTAGAAAATATCTCTGTGTGCATATGTAGGAAGTCAGTACCCTCCCCAGAGCATGAAATATTTTGGGGAATATTAAAAAAGGCAGGATAGATTATTTCCCCTAAAGGAGAAAGGGAGAAAAATCTTAACAACAGCAGAAAGAAGTCCCAGCCTCAAGCAAAAACATGAAGACACCAGTCTTTAGGAGATCCATTCAGAAAGACTGGGGCCACACTATTCATAAGCAAAATGCCTTCAGCCACAGCCCTCATAGAAGGCTTGAGCTGATGGGATTAGAAAAACAAAGACTCCAAAAATCTACATTCCCCACCCAGCTCCAAGGACAGGACAGGACCTCCCAGCCACAATAGGAATCAGAAAACAATAATTAGAATACCAAAAGGGCACACACAAGCACAGGTCAAAATACATTTCACAAGGAACAGGCATCTCAAATACAAAGGCCAAAGAAGGTATAAATACCCACTCACTCTCAACTCCATTTTGTCAGCTGTTGCAGAACTGCATGCTGTTGCTGGTTCTGCTCATCAATAAACAGAAACCTTCTTTCTTAAGCAGCCTCCATTTTATTCCTGGACTTGATTTTTCTTTCAACACATATATATGCAATTGTCTCAGCAAGTGGCAGGGCCCTAGCTGGCCTTGGTGA
Organism: Crotalus tigris; assembly: GCF_016545835.1. NCBI lineage: Eukaryota > Metazoa > Chordata > Lepidosauria > Squamata > Viperidae > Crotalus > Crotalus tigris. Next base: position 439,412 of record NW_024100482.1, read on the forward strand.
ATTTGTGAAGGTAAGGGTGATCCTCCTTGGGTTGGAATCACAGGACACAGATAAACCCCAGGATACAGAGGTTATCCTTAAAATTCCAAGGCTTTTATCCACAGAAAGAAATAGTTGAAAAGAATCTCAGAAAAAGATAATGTCAGCCTAGTTTTGTGAAATTTTATGGGTGCAGTCACCAGGAGTTGAGCTTATTACAAGTTTACATATACATCTATATGCCTATAACTATTTTTAAAGTGGTTATTAGATTCTTGCAAATTGTAGAGAAAGGCAAATACTTACATAGCGCACTGACGTCCAGCTCAAGGTATTATTTATTTTAAGTCATGTAACTGTTCTTCCTTATAAGATCTGAACAGACATCAAGAGTCACTTGTTGAGATGAGTGGCCACCTGAATGGAATAAACCAATAAATCACCTGCTAAAACATTTTCACACTCAAAAGTATTAAAAAACCTTTCCCCAAATACAGAATTCTCTGCATATTCTGTTCTTGGGGTTAAGGTCCTCATTCTACAGACACACACACACACACACCCCAAAGGAAAAAAAAGCTTTTGTGTTCTTGAAGCTTCTTCTTTTCCTTTATAGCCAAATTATAATTTTGGAGGTGTGGGTATCATAACTAAATAGACCCATAGCCAAATTGAATGGGGTAGGTGGGTGGAGAAAACACGCTCCAAAGCTTCTTTAGGGTGCCCTTTTAGACTTCAAACAAGTAAGTTTTGAGATTCATTTAATTTTTTACTTGTTTTAAGCACCATCATAAACATCTGCCATCTGGTATGAAAATTGCTTCATATGGCAGGTTGAGATTTATTTAAAAGTTCTTTGTCTTTGATTTCTCCCCCTGCTGCATTTTCCAGCTGAGTAATTTAAACTTGCAGGTATTTAAATAGCCATTTATCAGTATAATGGAAAAGCATAGTTAAAAGGAAACACTGAGTATAACTTCTGTCATTTCACCATAGGAACATGCTACTCCCGGTAATGGCACAAACCAGCTGGCTGTGGTTTCTTGGCGTCTTCCTTTCCAATGAGATCAGCATTTTGATCTTTGGAAAGAAACATAGATTGGCCAACTGGAACCATGAAGTCCTCAAATTATTATGTGCCCCAAAAAGACAATGGAGTGATCTACACATCAGGGATTATGCCATAAAATAGGTCATATTTTTATTGCCCATATTGACAGGGTATGTTTATTAACAAGCTACAACCATATATGGGGCAGATATACAAATCCTTTTGTTCTTGGCATATTAAAAAAAATAAATGGCAACAATTCATTGCAGAAAACAATTATGTCTGGAAGAGCTAGTGGTAAAAGGAAACCAGACAGCTGTAGCCAAAAAAGCCAGTGCAACCCTGGGCTGCATTAATAGAGGATCATGATCATATGAAGTATTAATACTTTACAAAGTGTTGGTAAGACGACACTTGGAATGCTGCATCCAATTTAGATCACCATATAAAAAGTTGTTGAAGCTCTGGAAGGACTACAGAGAGGAGCAACAAGGGTGATTAGGGGGCTGAATGGGATTTGTCTAGTCTAGTGAAAAGAAGGACTAGGGGTGACATGAAGACTAGCAGTCTTCCAATATTTGAGTGGCTGCTACAAAGAAGAGATGGTCAACCTATTTTCCAAAGCACCAGATGGCAAGACAGGACACAATGGATGGAAACTAATCAAGGAGAGAAGCAACCTAGAACTAAGGAGGACTTTTCTGACAGTTAGAACAATCAACCAGTGGAATGGCTTGCCTTCACAAATTGGTGCCCCATCAATGGAGGTGTTCAAGAAGAGATTGGACAGCCACTTGTCTAAAATCGTATAGGGTCTCCTGCTCAAGCAGAGGGTTAGATTAGAAGATCATCAAGGTATCTTCTAATTCTGTTATTCGATGCGATTCCATTTGATTCTGGCTGTCAAAGAACATGGTGCCCAGACGCCATCAAAGCTGATACAAGCCAGGGCATAGAAAATCCCAAAGTAGTAGTGGTGCAAGATTGGAAGATGTGTAGAGACTGGCCCATCAAATTGCCAAGAGTTGAACACAACTGAATGGATATCATCATCATCATCATCATCATCATCATCATCATCATCATCGAAGATTACTCCCATTTCTTCTATATTTTTCCTACCACCTCTCATGATGTGAAAGAAAATTTGCTGCTGAAATTCCAAAATAGAAGAAAACGTTGATGAAATTCTCATTTGTAGAGCGTTTTTGAACAAGTTGGCCAAGAATTTATGTCTTTTACTGAACAATCATCTCTCTAATGACGCTCAGACTTGCTGTCTCCTAATCTTCAACTGAGAGGACTTCAACCAGGGCCTTCCACTCTCTTCCCCAAATTGGGGAGGGAGGCCTCAGGGAGATTTCAGAGTGATGTAAAAGTGTCACTTTCAGCTTCCCTATCTAACTAAGGGTTTGCAGTATCAGAGGAGCTAATGAAATTATAATTCAACAGCATTAATAAGGCAATATGTGTCAAACCATTGTCAGAACTTGCATTCTTGAATAGGTAAATTGGTCCAGTGAGATGAACCATCAATGATGTCAATGAACCCTTCAATCAATGCTAAGAAACAAGCTACTTTAAATATTTCCCATAGTGCCTTAGCGGGACCACTTCAACACAAGTGGCAGACCATGGAAAGGTAGGGCACCAGCTTTTTAAATGTCCCACAACATTCCCAAATAACAACATTGTATATGTAAATATATATATAGATATATTGAAAATGAACATGGCAAGAGTAGCAGCATACTGTATAGGAACTTCAGTGAGACGGGTGGCATATAAATTTAATAAATAAATAAACCTTTATTTTCCTATTGTTGAATAGGGCGCTGCTAAAGATCCCACTGATACAGAAAGAGACCCAACAGAAGACTAATTTCTCAAACCAAGACTGGGCATGCTGGCTTACAAGAGATGCAGGTTATTTATCTTAAAGATCTCTTAGCTGAAATTAGTGTGAATTAAAAATGCTTTAGCCTTGGCTAACCTGTTATTCTTCAGGTGCACAAGAATAACCTTTACTTCTAAAGCAGGGGTCCCCAACTCCCAACTCCTGGGCCATGGACCAGTACTGATCAATGGCCTGTTAGGAACTGGCTGCATAGTTGGAGGTGAGAGGTGGGTGAACGAATGAAGCTTCATCTGTATTTGCAGCCACTCCCCAGTGCTAATAATATCACTGCCTCCACTCCCTCCCCCAGATCATCAGGCATTAGATTCTCATAGGAGTGTGAACCCTACTGTAAATTGTGTGTGCAAAGGATCTAGGTTGTGCTCTCCTCCTCCTCCAATCCATGGAAAAATTGTCTTCCACGAAACTGGTCCTTGGTGCCAAAAAGATTGGGGACTGCTGCTTTAAAGAGTTTGTGTATTTGGATCAATGGCAAATGAAAAGGATCCAAACATTTGCCCTTTTGGAGTCCTTGGTGTTCTCTGAGTTTGGTTGTTTTCTTGCAGACATTTCATTGCTCACCTAGCAAACACTGCTGGCAGCAACAGTATTACCAAGTTGGGTGTTACCTAGTTGGGTGAGGAAATGTCTGCAAGGAAACAATTAAGTTTAGAAAGCATTAAGGACTCCACAGTTTAACCTTGAACTACAAACATTATTTTCTGTTGGTACCACTTATGGATGTCAAATGCTTCAGAAAGCATGCAAATGGGACCTAGCACTGATAATGTTGCCTAGTTAGGTAATGAAACATCTGCAAAAAAAAAAAAAAACAAACCCACACCCAAGCTCAGAGAGCACCGAGGACACCACAGTTCAATCCTGGGCTACAAATATTCTCTTCTACTTGCCACGTAATTTTTTTTAAAGTTGTACGTCGCCCTCCAAAAATTGAGTTTTCCAATCAGTGTGTATCTTATATTGAAGATATACCAGTCTGTAGAATGAAATAATGAATAGATCTTCTCCTTCTTCCTCTCCTCCTCCTTCTGTTGTTGATATTTATTGAAAACTGCTTTGAACAACAACAACAAAAAAGATAATTGGCATATATTGTTACACACAAAGAATACAGAATGATTAAATCAACTTGCTGACTGGCAGCAGTTGATTTTTGTTCATGATGTTCATGACGTTCACTTCCTCAGCAGAACTTCACCAAACTGGAAAAAAAAAAACCTAAGTCCAAAATTCATACACGATTCAGTTTTTGAATCCAAGAATGCCATAACAACCTGACTTTATTTTACCAAGACCCCTTTTCTAGCAGGCTTTCTCTTGCCTGCAGATTCAGCACCGAGCCAGAAGAACAGGAGGAGATGTCAATCAAAAAATCTGAAAGAAAGATTTTTAGTCCATCTTTAATAACTGTATTCAGAAAATCAGCTAGATTCCACCAGCCCTTTTCAATCAAGCCAATGCACTCAACTGGATAATATCTCATGCATGTGAATTTGTTTGGTTGTGTTAAGTGGCAGAAAGAAGCAACTCTAATTTGTTCTGTTGTTATTGCCCTTTCATTTGGAGTGACCAAAACTTCAAAATGCGAAAGTCAGAGGAAGAAGGTGGAAGGGGGTAGATGTGAGTAAAAAAGAATGGCTGATTAGTTTTCACGGAGTCTTTTTATGCATTTGAATACCTTAATCAAGTCCCTTCTAACTTTTCTTCAGTTGGGTTTTGCTGTCTCTCAATATGCTTTATGTGACATGAATAAAGTACAAATTGCAACACAATCTCAAGCACATATTCAGTTTTTTAAAAGAAATAAAATAAAATCAACCCCTTTGCCTTGACTTGCATTCCTTTTGTGTTTGTTTTCAGCAATCATTCCTCTGATTGTGTTTACTGGCATTGAATGCTCAAGGAGAAGTGAAGGAATGTTCCCAGAAAGCAAATAGGAATTTGCTAATGTAAGTATTTCTGGGGTGGTGGTGGGGATGGAATCCTAACCTAGCAACAACCTTGACTCTCAGATTTCCATCTGCTCATCAAGTCTTGGACTAGAAACATCTACGTAACCTTTGGGGCCCATCACGGATGACAAAAACAGCTTGAGTTTCTTCCATCAAACCTGTTGAGTAAATTAGCTGCAGATCTACAACCTATCATCTTTTCATTAAAAGAAAAATCCCATCCCATTTCTTTAAGTTAAGAAACATCTCTGTGTATTCAACCTGTCTTCTAAGAGGCCCCACCATGACCATTGTAAGCTTGCTTTCAAGGGGCTTTGGAATATGATGTTGTTTTGCAAGAGTACAAGAAGGCAGTGGGTGCTGTAGAGGGATAGTCCTTGAACTCTAACCACAATTAGGACCTCTAATTCACAATTAAGTGAATTGCATGCTCTTTAAGCAAATTTGGGTTGCTCCCCTGATTTGGTCAGAAATCAACTGGGAAGATTGCAAATGGCAATTAGAAGAACTTTGAACACTGCAACCCATGGGGCAGATAGTCCTCGACTTATGAATGTAATTAAGTCCAGAATTAGTCACAAATTGTGGAAATTATCATGTGACCCACCCAATTTTACAACACTTTCTACAGTAGTCATTAAGTGAACGTGGTAGTCGTAAAATTAATGCCACAGTCAGTACGCAAATGGTGCAGTCATTAAGCCAACCCTTTGTTCGCAATGCACGTTTTTGCTAAAAATCGGAAATCAAAACCGGTTTTCTGGCAAAATATGTCGTAAACCACAGTTATATGACTGGGAGATGTTGCAAATGAAAAAAAAAATGTTTGGCTGGTTACTGAGCACCCAAAATGTAATCATATGACCATGGAGGGGGGGATGGCCCTCAGATCTTTGAATCTGGATTGTAAGTATATTTTTTAAGGGCGGTCTGCCTTAACTTCAAATGGCCTCTAAGCAAATGAGGGTTAAGTGAAAACTACCTATACATGTCAGTTGCTAACAGTCCAAAATTTGAACATGTGACCATGGGAATGCTGCAACAACCATGAATGCAAGGCCCAGTCATAAATAACTTTTTCAGTGATGTTGGTTCTTTGAACAATCTTTAAACAAATGGCTATAAGTCAAGAACTACCTTTGTGGACAATCTCAATTTATCTTACTTCCAATAAAATAGAATATTTGTAGCGCAGGGTCGAAATGACGAAGTCCTGAGCTTGGTTGTTTTTTTGCAGATGTTTTTACAAATATCATCAGTGAGAACAATTGGCTAATGAAATGTCTTCAAGAAAACAACTCAGAGAGCACCAATGACCCCATTATTATCTTACTTCCCCCCAAATACTTTTTAAGCAGAAAGGAATAAATGGAACAGGATTCTGGACAAATCAGGCCTCTCTACAGAGTACTTACTTACTAAAAGGATGAGTAGACTGTGATGCATCTGATCTTCTGTTGGATAGACCATAGAATCTAGAAATGGAGCTAGATTACATCTTCTATAAGTTTCCATCAAACCTCATGTAAGTGTGTCTGGAGAGTAACTGCCAGCATGGGAATTCTGGTAGTTGGTATCCTAATATACCTAGACGGGATCAAGTTGGGGACAAATCCAATCATGCAGTGGTAATATTTAATTGAGCTAAAATGTTCCATCAGGTATAAAAAACTTCAAGTCATCTGTCACGTTCTATCAAGGTTTGGGAGATATTCCATCCCATTGGGAGAGGAAAAGGGGAAAAAGGAGGGGATAAGAGAAAGAGAAATATATATATTTTAAGAATCTTGATGGTCCTAAATATTGAACACCATTGCCCAGAGTAGCCATTATTATCTTTGTGTTTTGACTTGAACAGCATTTCTGGCCTGGCCTGGGGTTGTCATCTACACTTGGGCATCATCAGCATATTGAACATGCCAGACTCTAAACTGTCACGTGACTTCCCTAGTGGCTTCACGTGGATGTTGAATAGCAAGGGGGGAAAGTACTGACCTTTGGGGTATCCCACAAGGGAGCCACCATCCCGCAGACTTTGACTGACTTTGGATTGAATCACCAGAGCAACACTTCACACACCTCTAATTTCGCAGCCTGCAGAGCTGCTGGTCTACAAGAACCCCCTTGAGCCTCATTTAACCTCCTTTCCCCATAAGATCCTAAAATGAAAGAAAGGAGCCGTGTCTGTATTAGCAATCTGGAGGGCATATGAGAAATGCACCTGGAGCAAAGGCAGGCTTGACGTGTGCTTATGCTAATCTGCCCGATCATCAGTAGACTGTTGTTTTATAAATAGTTACCTTTGAAATGGAGCATTGTTTAAAAGCAGATGATTGGCTTGCATTTTCATTCTTCCTTTTTTTTTTTTTTTTGCATCTCTGGTGGATATGCAGATTTACAGGTTGCTTTCTGTTTCCCTACAGCTTTGTCTAATATTTATAGTCTGATAATGCTGACAAAGGGAAGGGAGAGCAGATTAGCTTCCAGTTCTGCCGAAGTGGTGTGATCTGGCTGAATCCCACCACTGAATATGGTCCTATCTGTACATTTTATATTCACAACATCCATTAATACTTTTTTCCAATGCACAGTTTGCTTTGTGCTTCTCTTTATAAATATTTTAATATTTGCTCATGTCATCCTAAACCACAAAATTAATAAAATACTTCCTATTTAAATCCAAGTCATCACATCCTTGCTCTACAAATTCTTCAAGAGTTTAGCTAACCAATAAGTCGGTTTCTGACATGAGTTTTTTTTTCCCCACTAGGAAAGGAACAGGCGTTTGCAAAAAGCTTGGCTCTGGATGTAGCAAAGGGCCGCCAAGCATCTGCAAAACTGTCAATAGTTTTCAAAATGATAAGCAGGACATTGTTTTTAGTTCAGCATTACAGCCCTGGCAGAAAACTGACTAATAGTTTTATCCAAAATTTAGCACCTAAGTTTCATTCCAGAGTCAAATTTTACTGCAGAATTGTGATCTGGGTTTCCATAGATGCAGTGGGAAAATAAAACTACTTGAGAGGATGCAGCTAAATGAGGTAAAAAGACTCTTGTGGTTTAGAAGCAGAATGAAGAACATATATATGAAGAAGTATATACCAAGAAGGTTAGATAAATAGAAGTATTAAAGTAAGAGAAAATTAATCTCATTGTATATAATACAGATAGGGAAATTTGGAGAGAGGAGTTGCTCGGACATTACCCCTGAATTGTATCTGAAGAGGGATGAGAGGGAAGAAAGGAGAGGAGAGAGAAAAGAGTAAAGGAGGGGAGAAGGAAGTAGGAAGGTTGGAGGAGAAGAGGAGAAGTGGGGAGAAAGGGGAGGAGAGTGGTGAAGGAAAGAGAAGAGGAGAGGAAGAAGAGGGAAGTAGGGAAGAGAAGAAAGGGAGAAAGAAGGTAGAGAAGAAGGAGTGTGGATACAGTGAAAGGGGAAATGGGCGAGCAACACCAACAGTCAGGTGTATGTATTTATTTCATTTTATTAAAAGTATCTTATATATGAATGTAAAAAGAGTTTGGAAAAATAAAAAATTATTATAAAAAAAAAAAAGAACAGACGCACGGAAAGATCAAATTGCTATAATTTTAATATTACCCCAAACTCTCTTTCAGCAATTCACTTTACACAGTTATCATTGTAAACTGGTGTGTTGCAAACGAACAAACAAACCCCACCCTTTGAAATAATGCTGCTTTTAAAACCTTTAGCCATGTTGTTTGTTTTGCTTTCAGTGCAAGGAGAGAATAAAAAATAAAGGAAGAAAAAAAGAATCATTCTGTCAGAAAGTAAATGTTATCTTCTCTCCTTTTAGACCCCGTTCAACTCTGGCATTTTTTTTTCTTCTCTCAGGTAGCTTGAACCTTTAAAAGAGAAGATGAAGACGAAGGTAAAATAAAAAAAGGTGGGGGGGGGTGTTGAAGGAAGAACCACAGAAGCTGGCTCCTTTCATTTTTCTGTTTGAAAAGATCTATCTGAGTCATTGATAAAAGGAAGGATTAGATCGAAAACTCTGTCTAGCTTTTCATGCTAACTTTATCTAAGGGATGCCTTTCTCCTTGGGAGTAGTTTTGGGTCACTTTTAAGAATGGCTTTAATTTTTAGAGCAAAGGGAAAGATAACATCGGCTAGGCCTGATAAAAGGCATTAATATATCAACCTCACTATAGAATTTTTTTTAAATCCCTTCTCGCCCCTATGAGCTGTCTGTTTCTTCCTCAATCTTGTGTCCTCAGTCAGGGGCCTGGGACTCTGAGGGTTCTGCACAGTATTTTAGCTGTTCCCAGCACTGCATTCTTTTGGACAGAGAGCTGTGATGTTCTACCTGGGACCTGTTGGAACAAATTTCTCAGCTTAGAAGTCTCAGCCCCAAGTGCTCCTACCATCACTGGGACCACTTTGGCCTTTACTTTCCATGTATGTATGTCGTCGTCATCAGCATCAGCATTGGTGACATGATAGCAGTATTCCACTATTGGAGGGGCTGCCACAAAGAAGAGGAAGTCAAACCATTCTGGAATAGAATAGAATAGAATAGAATAGAATAGAATAGAATAGAATAGAATAGAATAGAATAGGCAGATTGGAGAATAGAATAGAATAGAATAGAATAGAATAGAATAGAATAGAATAGAATAGAATAGAATAGAATAGACAGATTGGAGAATGGAATAGAATAGAATAGAATAGAATAGAATAGAATAGAATAGAATAGAATAGAATAGAATAGAATAGAATAGAATAGTAGAATAACATGATGGAATAGAATGGAGTGGAGTGGAGTGGAATGGAATGGAATGGAATAGAATAGAATAGAACAGAACAGAACAGAACAGAACAGAACAGAATAGAATAGAATAGAATAGAATAGAATAGAATAGAATAGAATAGAATAGAATAGAATAGACAGATTGGAGAATGGAATGGAATGGAATGGAATGGAATAGAATAGAATAGAATAGAATACAGAATGGAATGAGTAGAGTAGAATAGAATAGAATAGAATAGAATAGAATAATAATTTTATTGTCACTTTGAATGTACACTAATTGGCATACATTAAAATGAAATTTCGTTGCATACAGCTCTCATCACTCCAATATACACTACATGAATATGACAAAAATAAATAAATACAGAATTATGCATATACCCACATATGTTATATGACACAGAGAAACAACGCAGTCTAGTTCGGATTATGTATACATGTGAATGGCGACAAAAACAAATCTTGTGAGTTTACCAGACGGATGGCATAGGGAACAAAGCTATTACAGAATCGGGTAGTCCTGCTAGAAATAGTTCGAAACCTCCTCCCAGAGACCAGCAACAGAAACAGACCGTAAAGTGGGTGTGTGGGGTTTCTAACAATGCTTTGAACTCTGCACACAGTCTTATAAGTAGCATCCTGAATACCAGGGAGCGAGCTTCCTATGATCTTCTTGGCTGTCCTTACCTCAGTCTATCTGCTGAGTCTATCCACCTTGCTGCTGGTTGTTCTCTTTCCTTCCACCTTTCCCAGCATTAGATTGTTCTCCAGAAAACTGGGTCTTTGCATAATATGTCTGAAATAAGACAATTGGTTTACCCCAAGCTGGGCCATTCTGGGGAATGGCCTAGAGCAGGGGTAGGCAACCTTGGTTCTTTTATGACTCGTGTACTTCAACTCCCAGCATAGCTGGCTCAGGAATTCTGGGAGTTGAAGTCCACGAGTCATAAAAGAGCCAAGGTTGCCTACCCCTGGTCTAAATGCTATTGCTATTGCTACTTCACCTCCCAGAATTCCCCAGCTAATTACTCCAGTTCTGGGAGTTGAAGTCCCACCAAGCTTGAGTAACTATGTATTAGCATTAGCAATAGCAACAGTAATTGCAATAACTATTACTATTGTATAGTGATAGCAATAGCTATTGCTATTACTAATGCAGTCTTCTCAATTTTGCTAGACTTCATCTCCCAGAATTGGTTAACTGGAGAATTCTGGGAGCTAAAGTCCACATGACTTCAAGTTGCTAAGATTGAGAAACACTGGCCTAATGAAATCTACAAGCGACAGTATTATACATGGGTAGTTACAGATAGCTATGGATAATCTTTTCTGGAGCTGGGGATTTTTCCTTTAAATATAAATTGGCTTCTGACAGCTGCAGGGAGCAGGCAGATGATTCCTGCTGTTTCCAGAGAGGATGAGGCCATTTTTAAAAAATTGTTTGGGTAGAAGTTGATATTATTTAAGAGGATTTCTTTTGAAATTCTCTATTTTGCCATTAGGTTCCAGTGGCACAATTTATATCAGCTTTTCAAAACAAGCTGCAGGATATGCCTATTCCTAATTTAGATCCTGGATTTCTTCTGAGGTGTCCTTGAAGATACTGTAGCTATAGCTTTTTTTCTCGCCAAAAATTATATACACGTGTGTGTGTGTGTGTGTGTGTGTGTGTGTGTGTGTGTGTGCACCAATCATCCTGACTAAAAATAAGAACGAGGAAAGAAAGAATGTAGTGATAAGCAACGTATTTGATACCGAAATCTCTCTCTTCCACAATTAAAAAAAAAAATCTAAAGGTACAATAAATTTTACACCTCTCACCAAATGTAACAAAATATAAGTTGCACCAGTCTTAAGGATGAAAGATATTTTATATTATTCATGTTCCACACAATCTGCGTACATGGTTTGGATACCAATAACTCCAAATATAAGTTATGTCAAGCTAACACAATCAGGAACTGTGGTTGCATTTGAATGCTGTCTACGCTTATGGCTTTCCCTGATAAAACCAGAAGTTTAATATTCTTATCCTTGGTTTCTGTTCCATTTTCACCTTTGAGAACTAAGAGTTGGGTTAATGGCCAAAGGTAATTTTCATAGAAAGGAAGATTGATAGCTAGATTTCTGTACCTTTCTGTACACAGAGTGGAGAGAGAGAAGAGGATTATTGTCTGAACAAATACTTTCTCAAACCAGAATTGTCAAGATCATAAGGATATACAAATGAAAAGAAGGTACACATGCACGGGAGAACTATGGTGCTTGTTTTAACTGCTGTGGTGTGCAAAGAGAAAGTAGGAGGAACTCAATCACTCTTCCATTCAACCAGCTCTTTTTTCTGCAACTCTCATACATAAATCCTGTGTAAGAGTTACAAAAACACACATGGAGCCAGGGTCAAATTATAACATCATTACGTTGACAGGGAACACCCCGCACTTCACTTTCTTTGTGTGCCTCTCTCAAGGATGCTAGAAGCCATGAGATTGGGAAGCAGTGAGCTTGGAAGAGTGGGAGAGTAGGTGCCAGAGTTCCCGGCACCTACAGTAATGAGGAATACTGTACTAATTCTATAATCTATAATGGACGCCATTATAATAAGCACATTATGTGAGTCCTGCAGAAGACATTAAAGCCATTGCTTTCTGTAGACATTCTAGTTTGGAGAAAACAAACTTCCTTAGAGGTTGAGAGCTAATATTCCAAAAAATTCTGACCAGCATATGGAATAAGCTACAGTGAATTATGATGGTTGGAGAAATCTGATATCCTAGACTCTCTGCTCTGAAGCTCAGAAAACACATTTGGCCAACTGCACTGTTTGTTTATTTGGTTTCCAGTTCATGCAGTTATTCTTCTGAGAGATTATCCTAAAAAGATAATTCCTAATGGATTTCTGAGGCTGATCCTAAAACTATTATTTCTTTCATTGGAAAGCCTTCTTTCTAAAATCTGCTTATATTTCTTCTTGCTCCTTCCCTCCCCCTTCCTCTTAAAGATAAAAAAAAATGGAAAAGGAGCAGTTATGATAATGTCAGCCTTGTAGATAATGAGAGCATCTTAGATCTTTGCACATGTCTTTCAAAGATGATCTGGTCAGGAGAGTTAATGGCTAATATTTGAGATAATTTGGAGGAAAGAGCATCATATCATGCTGCTAAGACCCACTTGGTTTTCCTTGGCATTACTTTCAGCACAATTTTAAATTGCTTGCATACGTAAAATATAACTCAAAAATAAATAATGCAAAGAGGCAAAAAAAGAAATAGACAATTTGGTATTAACCTGTGACCCAGCTGATCTGACAATTTGATCTACTGTAAACATGAATGATGTATCAGTGGGTCATTTACAGATGACATTGATGATTCTGTATGACACAATAGTTTTTTAAAAAACGTACAGGTATTCCTTGACTTGCAACAGGATGCTTAACTATCATTCAAAGTTACAATGGACCTTCAGAAGGTTATTATGACCCAGTTCCAAAAGTCCGACAGCCGCCCCCCAGGTCATGTGACAGCATTTCAGGCACTCGGCAATTGGCTTAAATTTATGGCTGTTTTCAGCATCCCACAGTCATGTGACTGCAATTTACAGTCATGTGATTGAATTTTTTTGCCAGAAAATGGCATTTACTTCTGGCTTTCAGCAAAAACAGCCCATAATTTGCTTAACAACTATGGTGATTCACTTAACAGCTACTGCAAGAAATCAGGTCCATCCTGGGATGACTTGGTTTATAACAGGGATAGGCAAACTTGGCTCTTTTATGACTCGTGGACTTCAACTCCTAGAATTCCTGAGCCAGCCATGCTCAGGAATTCTGGGAATTGAAGTCCACGAGTCATAAAAGAGCCAAGGTTGCCTATCCCTGGTTTATAACCATCATGACTTTTCAACCATAATGGGTAGGCTCTATTATGGTGGTAAATTGAGGACTAACTATAACTTCTTTTCATTGAAATTTCATGTGCGGTTTGGTGTTTACCAAGGATCCATTTGTAATCCTGGAAAATTATTTTAGGGTTTCCTTGTAAATAATTATTTTTTCTTATTGGAGCTGAGAGCTTTAGGTTCCCATAACAAGATGATACATGGCTCCCATTCAATTTCCTGGAGTGGACTGAGACATAGCACATACTTCTTTAGAAGCAAAAGACTTCAGGTTTTGTTTCTTCTGCTTCTAGGTAGAGATTAGAATATCTGTTGCATGAAACCACTTAACTATCAGTCAATGCGGAAAGTACCACATACCACATAATTTAGGCAAGAAAAACCAAATGCACAAGTACAGCATAGGTGGCACCATGCTCAATAGTAGTAACTGTGAGAGGGACCTCGGAGTCCTAGTAGACAATCACCTAAATATGAGCCAGCAGTGTGCTGCAGCTGCCAAAAAGGCCAACACAGTGCTAGGTTGCATTAACAGAGGGATAGAATCAAGATCACTTGAAGTATTAATACCACTCTACAATGCCTTGGTAAGGCCACATTTGGAATACTGCATCCAGTTTTGGTCACCACGATGTAAAAAAGATGTTGAGACTCTAGAAAGAGTACAGAGAAGAGCAACAAAGATGATTAAGGGACTGGAGGCTAAAACATATAAGGAATGGTTGCTAGAATTGGGTATGTCTAGTTTAACGAAGAGAAGGACAAGGGGGGACATGATAGCAGTATTCCAATATCTCTGGGGCTGCCATAAAGAAGAGGGAATCAAGCTATTTTCCAAAGCACCTGAAGGCAGGACAAGAAGCAATGGGTAGAAACTAATCAAGGAGAGAAGCAACCTAGAACTATGGAGAAACTTCCTGACAGTGAGAACAATTAATCAGTGGAACAACCTGCCTCCAGAAGCAGTAAATGTTCCAACACTGGAAGTTTTTAAGAAGAGACTGGACAGCCATTTGTCCGAAATGGTGTAGGGTTTCCTGCCTGAGCAGGGGGTTGGACTAGATGACCTCCAAGGTCCCTTCCTACTATTATTATTATTATTCGTTGTTGCATAGCAGCTTTCTGTATTTTCACAATCTCCTCAGGACATTAGATCAGCTTGCAAAGGACTTTCAAAACGAAGCCAAGAGTTGCATGAAAGAGGAGCTTGGATCAAAACTTAGCAGTAATTCTACAGCTTTGAATTCTCTCAAAGACACTTTGGCCTTGAAGCTAAAGGGGGTTTCAAGTATGGACATAACTGACATCTCTGTCCTGAGAACCAAGTGGCCCTTGGCTCATCTCTCACATTACAAGACTCTGAAAGCTGCACCACCTCAGGTTGCCCACTCTAAGTTGAAGGATGGAGGATTGTCGATGTAGAACTGTCTATTTGTCCTCCAGCAAGATTTGTTTCAGCTGCTTTGCTCTACTTAATGATCAGGCTGCTCCTAACTAGCCTCTTGCAAGAAAAAAATTAGATGAGGATTATTTTTACTTCAATCTTGATAAGGAAACCACTGACAAAAAATATGACATTTCTTTCCACAGGCTCAAAATTTGCACGATCGTTTTCCTTCTCCCTGCACAGAACAATGCAACACGTGCTCAGGGCTAACATTTCCTTTCTAAACACCCTCTTTGTGTTTAAACTTTTTTTTTCACCCCATGGATATGTCCCAGAAAGCTATGGTTGTAGTACTACTGTACATCATGGTGTTATGATGAAAGTTGTTGAAATGAATGGGAAGTTAGAAATATGCTCTTGTAGCTTGTAGAAGGAAGGACTCACTGGAGAAGGGCCTAATGCCGGGAAAGATTGAGGGCAATAGAAGAAAGGGACGACAGAGGATGAGATGGCTGGATGGAGTCACTGAAGCAGTAGGTGTGAACTTAAATGGACTCCAGAAAATGGTAGAGGACAGGTAGACCTGGAGGAACGTTGTCCATGGGGTCGCGATGGGTCGGACATGACTTCGCAGTTAACAACAACAACAAGCTACCTTATCGGAGTGAACTTGGTGAAGGTAGTGTATAGTCCCAGGAGGGAGGGTCTGACTCTCTGAGGGCAAAGAGGCAAGGGATCTTGGAATACCTGGTAGGCAGGAAGGTGCCAAAGACAGCATCTCAATAAAGGAGAATATTGGCAGCTCAGGGTTGAAAAGAAGGGCCCTTGGTGCTTTCTGAGCTTGGTTGATTTCTTGCAGATGTTTCATTATCCAAATATCAGCAGTAACATCATCACTGCTAGTAAGGAGTTTATATTCTAGTGCAGGGGTCTTCAGACTTGGTGCTTTTATGACTTGTGGACAGGCATGCTGGCTGAAGAATTCTGGGAGTTGAAGTCCACAAGTCATAAAAGCACCAAGTTTGAAGACCCCTGGTTTATATTCTAGTGCTGGGGTGTAAAAACTGCGGGTCCACGGGCCGGATGCGTCATCCAGAAGCCGTGCCCACTCCATTGCCGGCAATGGCAAAACTGTCCCAATATGTCTTGTGACATCATGTGACGTCGCGAGTTTGACATGTCTGTTCTAGTAGCTTGCCTTATCAGTGTTGGGGGGAAAGGCTGTTTACTGTTAGTGTGTTCGACAGTCATTTAATTGGGGTATTGTTTTCTTCTTGATTGTTGGTCTGAGGTTAATCTTGGTGTTAATCTATGCCTCCTCTGGATATTGATTGCTGCTGGGGAGGTATTTTGGTCTTTTTGTTCCTTTTTTTTTTGGCTTGTTGATTTATTTATTTATTTATGAGACTTATATACCGCTTTAAGTGCAAGCACTCTCTAAGCGGTGTACACCAGTAAGCAATGTATATATATATTTACATTGCCCCCAACAATCTGGGTCCTCATTTTACCTACCCCGGAAGGATGGAAGGCTGAGTCAACCTTGAGCCGGTGAGATTTGAACCGCTGACCTGCTGAACACAGTCAGCTAAAGTGGCCTGCAGTACTGCACTCTAACTGCTGCGCCACCTCGGCTCTTTTGTCTCCTTTGCACAGTATGTAGCTGTTGGTTATGTCTATGTGTCTATTGATGGCCAATCTGTCAGTATGCCAGGCTTCCAGAAATTCTCTAGCATTTTTGGACTTGGCTTGGTCTAGGATTAGTGTCTCCCAGTGCTTTTTTGTTAAAAAAAAAAAAAAAAAAGTGCCGGAACTCACAAATGTCATACAACCTGCCTTGCCTACTCTACAAGGTTCCATCCAAAAAAGGTGGTGGAACTCCGTTCTGGGCGTTCAATGAGAAAAAAAGTCCTGGTGTCTCCCTAGCAGTTCACAGAACATAACTATGGTTATGCAGATAGCTGCTTTAGTCTGGTAAGATATCTGTCTATAAGTGCACAACAATAAAGAAACTACTCAGATGTAGCTCTACATGTTGTTCTTGGGGCCTGATATTCTGAAAATCCGAAAAGGGGTGTCTGGCATATATTCATTCAATCTGATGCCCTTCATATGTGTTGGATTCCACTCCCACCTGCCTTGGTGTTTGGATATCACCAAGTTGGCAAACAATGGTGAGCATAACTGCTGATGTTTCTAAAATCATCTCCACTCCCTGACTTTATGGCAGACACTCTGCAGTTTCTTTTTTTACAATAACATTTCCTTTCCTTTCCTTTTCTTTCTTTTCTTTATTTCTTTCTTTTTTTTGTTAGTGTTTGCAGGAAGACAGCTTCAATGAATGCGGCTGTCATCAGATAATCACATCTCTGGGGGATTATAGACATCTGGCTATGATTTATAAGATCCCAAAGGATTGATTTCTCCTCCCCCCACTTAAAGATAAGCATACCCCCTGCTGTGTTTTATGATTTGGAAAATACAATCTAGGCTGTTACTGCTTGCAAATACCATTTACACTCTGGGGTTTATTTTACTCTACTCGGCTGCATCTTTCAGTTGTAAAAGGGAATGTAGAGAGATAGAGATGTAAAGTGAGACCCATTCCCAACAAGGTGTAAATGGAAGGGAATCATTTTCACTTGTTCCTCAACATCCTGGTTTGTTTCCCCAGCCCCCAAACAATTGAAGGAAACACATACATGTCTCCTTTTCTTTCCAAAAGCCACATTGATCACGAGAATTTGATACATAATGCATTTTTGTTTGTTATGGGCTTTTCTGGCACTCTGTTGAGATGGACTTGGAAGATTGTTTTGAGATTTAAAACTCATTTGACCTGAGTTTGATTTCTGCTGATACTATGGACATGACCATGTAGCATCGTTTAGCAGTAATATGAAAGTCCCTTCCTTTCCCTTCTTTTGCCCTGCCATCCCTTTTTCTTCCCTCCCCTCTTTTTGCCTCCCCGACTGGTTGTAAGTTGAGAACTAGCTTAGCTACATTTAGACAATATACCATATAATTATTACATTAAATAGGCTGAACTTGCACAACTTTTCAATAAACAAATCAAGAATAATGCTAAATGTACAGATGCAATTATTCGGTCAAATAACATTGAGAGCTTCAGTGACTTCATTTGTACAATGTATAGAATTTGACCAGCTTTAGCTGTATCTCCTTCCTTCCTTTCTTTCTTTCTTTCTTTCTTTCTTTCTTTCTTTCTTTCTTTCTTTCTTTCTTTCTTTCTTTCTTTCTTTCTTCCTTCCTTCCTTCCTTCCTTCCTTCCTTCCTTCCCTCCCTCCCTCCTTCTTTCCTTCCTTCCTTCCTTCCTTCCTTTCTTCCCTCCCTCCCTTCCTCCTTCCTTCCTTCCTTCTTTCCTTCCTTCCTTCCATCCTTCCATCCTTCCTTCCTTCCCTCCCTCCCCTTCCTTCCTTCTTCCCTCCCCTTCCTTCCTTCCCTCCCTCCCCTTCCTTCCTTCCTTCCTTCGCTCCCTCCCTCCCTCCTTCCTTCCCTCCCTCCTCCCCCCCTCCCTCCCTCCCTCCCTCCCTCCTTTCTTTCTTTCCTTTCTTTCTTCTTTCTTTCTTTCTTTTTCTTTCTTTCTTTCTTTCTCTTCTTTCTTTCTTTCTTTCCTTCCTTCTTTCCTTCCTTCCTTCTTTCCCTCCCTCTCTCCCTCCTCCTTCCTTCCTTCCTTCTTTCTTTCTTTCCTTCCTTCCTTCCTTCCTTCCTTCCTTCCTTCCTTCCTTCCTTCCTTCCTTCCTTCCTTCCTTCTCTCCCTCCCTCCTCCCTCCCTCGTTCCTTCCTTCCTGTTCTATAATGTTGTCTTACATTTTAGTGTATTGTGGGAATCAGCAAAGAATGAGGGTTAATTCAGTCACCCGATTAAAGTGTTCTGCATCCACAAAGAGAGGCTAAGAAGTGGCACTTAGAGAATGTCGGTGTGAGCTACCCATCTCATAAGCTCCCTTAGAGATCAATGGAAAGGTGTACAGGGTTGAATCACTGTTGGTAATTGAATGTACATGAGGAAGCAGAGCCCTCCAACCAATTTGTGCATGGATTTTCTAAGTGTTCCTTCACTGAAGATGAGAATGCTTCAGCAAAGGAAATTCAGCAGAAGAGGTAAAGCTGATACTGCTCAGTGGATTAAACGTGGAATTTTGAATGTAATGACAAATTCACAGGGAGAACTCGCTGGAAGTTCTGAATGCAGCCGTTCTATTTGCCCCGTTCTCTCCCACTCTTTTAGGATGTATGGATTTCCAAATCTCTCGACATGTTCCATTCAAACTAGGCCAATACAAGCAAAGAGGCTCATGATAGCAGAAACATATTCATTTATTCTCCTGGTTAGAGGAAGACTCGGAGAAAGAAAAGAAGAACTACCAATGGTTGCACAAATACAATTTATTTGGGACACTGTGCATCCCAGCAATTCCCTAACAAGGTGAGCGAAGGGGCATAGAGGATGCCTTTGAACTGGAGAATCACCCCTGGAAAGCTAGGGAGGAAGAGGGAGGGGGAAGAGGAGTGGGAAGGAGAGGGGGGAAGAACCCCCAGCCTTCTCCAGTTTGTCAGCCACAGAGCACATCTCTGACTTCTGAAACATTTTTCCCCAATTATTTTTGTAAAGTATTGATTGCAATTTAATTTTGCAGGCCTGACATGAGAAGCGCTTTCCGCTGAAGGCTCTCACAGGAGATTGTAATCAGGGTCTAGCCTGAAGGTGAAGCACAAATACAGAGGGATTTTTTAAAAAAGAATATATATATATATATATATATATATATATATATATATATATATATATATATATATATATATTCTCTCTGTTTCCGTCCTCTCCATCAGTACCACGACTGGAGCAGAGGGCATCCTCAAGCAGATTAATTTTTGACGATGGGATCGATGAAAGATGCTCTCTCTATTCTCTTTTGCTCCTTTTCTCTTTTTTTTTGCCTCCTGACACCGAGCCATCTAATTTGCTGTTTATCTTTAGCTTATTGAGTGCTGAGCATTGTTAAATCATCCCTTTCAGCTGTTTAATTTTGGAGGCGAATCTGCACTCTCTCCCCCACCTCCCCCACTTCCCAAAGCCTTGGCATAACTCTTTCTTTCCCCCCTTAAAATGAACAAGATGATGGGCGGATGGTCGCCCGCTCCTGACACCGGGTTACTGCTTCTGAGTCTGTTAAGTACTCCGAGGTACAGTTAGAGCACTTTTGAGCTGCTTTTTCTGTGCTGCTAGCCATAGATCAGAGGATCTCTAGGGAAATCATTACTTGCCATTATTATTATCCCGAGCACCTTCATCTATCCTCCCTTGTTTCCTAACTCCATCGCTTGATGAACTGCTTAGATGTGAGGACACCTTTAACTCAGGGCCTTGCCATTAACCCTTTGGGGGCCACAGGGCTCCCCGCTCTCTTCTTCCCCCCCCCCCCTTCTCCTGCATCCTCCCTTTGATAACTCACGAACTACGTGCCTGGTTTTCAAAAAACGGCCAGGGCTTTAATAGCATCTTCAGAGCAACAGCACAGCGGTGTTATCCTTGTTAATTGTCGGTGACACTTAAGGAAAAAAAAAAAAAAACAACACCAGGTTTACATCCACCTTAACGTCAGATTTAAATCCAGCTGATGTTTTTTGTTTTTATTTTTTTCAGTTGAAGGTATGCTGGTTTTAATTAGGGGGTCTTTTGTTGTGTGAGGAGGGGGGAGAGGAGAGGGGGGCGATTGTTCTGATTTTCAGAGGCAGCAAAAGAGCCGTTGGCAGGACTGGAGAATGAGTGTAAGGTGAAGGGAGGTGAGGATCAGGGTGAACATCTGGAGTAGAAATGGCCAAGGTGATGTGCCATAATCATTCATGGCGGGTCATGGAGAGCCTTTCACCTTCAGATTGGAACGGTGATACATATGCACCTGAAACGAGTCATGGAAATAGTAAGCTAATTTTTCTTTCCTTACAAAATTTGCAAGAAATATCTCTCTCTTCCTAATTCTATTTCTCTGCTGTACCTATTTCAGAAACCATTTGGAAGAAATCATTTGCTTTGGTTATTGCAAGAATGCAGTACTCCTCTGCTTCTCATTAAAGCAGCCAATTCTTTTCAGGGTTCCACATGAAAAAAAAGATGCTGCTGCTTTAAAGAAGTTTAAGTTAATGAGACTCATAAAGCAGCATAGTTTTTTTTCTTCAGAATAACACTGTGTTTCTTCCAAATCATTTTTGAAGCATGCATAGTTCTAATGTGAATATACATGGACATATCTAACTAGGATGGTGATATATTGACAAAATACGTGCTATGACATCATGGCACCAGTTTTGACTTCTTGTCCTTGCATTGTGATGTTGCATGAAACTTCATAAAGGATAGAATTTGTGTAATGATGTTGTATAATACATAGCTGGCTATTTGTTCCCTTTGCCCCACACTCACATGCACCTAGATGGACATATACACATAAAAGCAATGAGCTGTGTGTACTGAAGCAATATCTAAAATGTGTCTTTTAAACTTGGCATCTTTAACATTAGTGGACTTCAACTTTCAGAATTCCTCAATCAACAAATATTATTTCTTAAAATGTATTTGAGCCACTCCTGATCCTTTAAGCTTTCATTAAGGTTACCTGTTCTTGGTGCAAACATATGAATGATCCTTGCTGATAGCAACATTCTTTCTGCTGTCATCTGTAGAGTGTCCAAATTTTGAAGTTGTGGTGTGATAGCTCTAATTTTGTCCACGATGAATGGCTGCATCCCATTTACTTGGAAGTAGGAGGCAGCCTTTGGGAGGAAGTGCAGAAGATTAAGGGGGGGCATTCTGGTAAATCAGTATTTCATAACTGGTCATAGATATTGTAGGAAGAAAGCTGTGCCAGTGGTAAAAAAAAACAATCCTAATGAATCCTGTAACACCTTTTCTGTTTAAAAAACTGAATTAAGAAGCATATGCTTTTGTGAGTTGCAAGTCATATCAGGGGCAACTGGTGATGTTATTCCAGCAGATGTTTGGTGTGAACATTCCTATAGTGCAGTGGTTCTCAACCTGTGGGTCAGGACCCCATTTGGGGTTGAATGACCATTTCACGGGGGTCGCCAAACAACGCAGTCCACCATTTTCCCCCCCTTTTCGTTAGCTGTGCTACTCCCTTTTATTCTATTGGCTTTTGAAAGCCAATAGAATAGACTCTCTTGAATAGAGTCTACTTCTATTGGCTTTCAAAAGCCAATAGGAATTGTCCAGGCTCTGCCCTGCTGAGCCCGCCAAAAGTCCCATTCTGCAAACGGCGCTGCACCAGTTGAGTAGTCCTCGACTTACGACCGGTTGAGTAGTCCTCGACTTACGACCGGTTGGGGGTCGCGGCATTAAAAAGGTTGAGAACCACTGCTATAGTGGAATGTGATAATGCCCTTGGAAGATGGAGGGAAGAGATGTTGCTGAGCAAAGGATCAGATAAAGGAGGAGGAGCCCTCAAATGAGTAACAGGCAGGAAAAGGGACCTCCTTAACTTGTCAAATGGTAAAAAGAGCCAGCAGGAGAATTGGACTTTCAAACTTGCAAGATTCTGCTAACGTAGCCTTGCAATGAAATTGAATTAGTTTGTTTTTCTTGTCTTACTTGGCAATTTACAGTTCTCAAAATCTATTAATATCAAATGTTCAGGGAAAGCGCCCTGGACTATCCTCCTTTTAGAATTCCTCTTTGTTTTCATTTATATTTTGCATATATAAATGTATATTATATAAGAAATTCATCAGAATTTCCACACTGAAATGTATGGAGTATTAAGGTAACCAACTTTTTTACAATGAAAAGGAAGACACAAATAAATTGAAGAAAAAAAATATCGTAAATAAAAGAAACATTTTATTCATTGCAACAACAATACAGACAACTTGCATGTGCAAAGTTTGCCAGTTGGGTGTTTTGACGTGCTCAGCAGCAATTCCTATTGGCTTTTGAAAGCCAATAGTGGGAGTAGCACAGCTCATGCAAAAGGTGAAAAAAAAACCATCAAAAAAAGGTGCCGGAACACCATTCTGAATGCTCTATGAGAAAAAAAAAGCCCTGCACATTAGTCTTCAAATATCGAAAAGGAGGACATGAAGGAGGACACTTTTCGAGGGAGGACAGAACTTACAAAAGGAGGACTGTCCTCCCTAAAGGAGGACGGTTGGTCACCTTAGGAGTATTAAGGTATGGAACTGAGTCTTCCCTTAAAACATGGCCTGCACAAAGTGCTCTACAGGATTAGGAAGGAACTCTAATTGGAGTATGCAATGATAACTCAGTGGTGGCGAACCTATGGCACGAGTGCCAGAGGTGGCACTCAGAGCCCTCTCTATGGGCACGCACATCGTTGCCCCAGTCCTAGGCCTTCAGCTGGGTTTTATAAAACCTTTTCACTTTAGGCCTCCGGTGCTGTGTGCAACAACAACAATAAAAGGTTCAATCAGTCAATTTCAACTTCTTGTGGGAAAAAAAAAGTTCTTGCAAAGTTAGAATTGATTGATTGAACTTTTTAGTCCCACCCAGTCTGCCGTTACCACCAAAGCCATGCCCACCCAATGGGCCACACCCACCCGACACCTGACGATGCATAAGTGGGTTTTGGGTTGCAGTTTGGGCACTCGGTCTCTAAAAGGTTTGCCATCACTGAGATAACTTATTGAAGGGCTACCAAAATTAGGCTCCAAAATTCAAAAGTACCACTAGATGGCAGTAGAGGCCCTTTTTGCATCACATTGTTGCCTTCTAGTGGTCATTCCGTTTTTCTCCCCCCCCCCCCCACCTTTCTCTAGACTTAAACCAGAATAAATCCTCTGCAACTATTTATCCCATTTGTTTGGCCATAGCAGAGATACCTAGCTTCTTTGCTGAGTCCAGTATATCCCAGAAAACCAATACAACACAAACAAGGTACACACAGAAATAAAAATCAGTTGCTTTCAGGAATTGAGAAGCTAAACTCTGGTGGAGAAGACTTAAAAGTCAGGGAGAAAAACTATCTTTACAGAAGATTCAGTCATCAACAGGTGACTATTTTTTATGTAACCATTTCATGAAAACCTTGTCTTGTAAGGTCAATGTAGAGTTTATCATTCGTGATGATGATGATGATGGATATGATCTTCATGAGTCCAAATCTAAATCATGGATCCCCAACCCTCAGTTCATGGACCGGCACCAGTTTGTGGCCTGCCACGAACTAGGCTGTGCAAGCAAGCGAAGCCCCTTCCACATTTACATGGGATCCAGGCTGTGCGTGAAACTATGCCCCTCCTCCCCAGTCCCTGGGAAACCTGCCTTCCATGGAAGTGGTCTCTGGCACCCAAAAGTTTGGGGGTCACTGTTCTGGATAAAAAAAATTCTATGCCCAGACTTCATTTTCCCTCAGGTTAAATTCATGTCTCTTGCCTTCTTGCTTTATTTGAGAAAAGGAAGAGTAATATTCCAAATTGTAGGGAATCTAGGAAGTCCCAAGGCAGAGACTGAGATACCTTAATTTGTCTTCCAGAGATTATCCTCTGCAAGGCTCAACATGGCCTGTCTTGCTCTTACGTAGTGTAAAAGTTAATCCATCTCCGGTCGTTTCTGTACTCTGTATAGGAGCGAGGACCATTCCAGAGGAAGTGGAAACTGAAAAAAAAAAGAGTAAATAAATAAATTCTGGACACTCCATGAATATTAAACAGTGATAGTAGAAGGGTGGGAATATAATTAAGTCATGTTCACAATAGAACTTGCCTGATTTGCCATTAATTGGGAACTGAAGCTGTCTGAATGAGTCAGAGTTTCAACTGCAAAAAAGAGGATGGCCTCAGAGAGGCAGTTATTTAAATATAGAAAAGCCTGTCCATTAATTCAACTATGTGCCAGCTGAGGAAGATGGAACTAACCATGTTCTTGTGCTTAGCCCACAGGGCAAATAGAAATGAATGTGTCAGTGGACAGCCAGGATAAGGCAGCTGCTTCAGAAATGGATGTAGTGTATGCGTGTATGAATTTAAATCTTTCTTAAACTAATAATAGCCTGCCTCCCCAATTGATTGTGTTATGTGTTTGCATCCTCTTTATACATAATGTGACCACCAAGACTTTGGCATTTGTAACTGTCCAGTGACAGATGTCTGAACATCTGTTTTCTACAGCTAGTGTTGACTGCAAGGAGTTCCTTTAGTAACCCAGAAAAAGCTTTTAGAACGGAGAAAAAATGCCTTCCTATATAAAAAAGGACTTTTGGACCATGAAGGCCTTAAACAAATATTGTAATTTTAATCTGAAAAAAAGGCTAAAATTGTTCATAGAGGGGAGTAAGGATACTAATCCCATTACAGGTAATCCTCAACTTACGGCTACAGTTGAGCCCCAAATTTCTGTTGTTAAGTGACACATTTGTTAAGTGAGTTTTGCCCCATTTTGTGACCTTTCTTGCCACTTTCTTCTTATGTGAATCACCACAGTTGATAAGTTACTAACATGGTTGTTACTAACTGGCTTCCCCATTGATTTTGCTTGCCAAAAGGTTGCAAAAGGTAATCACATGACCTTAGGATACGGCAATGGTCATAAGTATGAGTCAGTGGCCAAGCTTCTGAATTTTGATCACATGATCAAGGGGATGCTACAAAAGTCAGAAGTGTGAAAAATGGTCACAAGTCGCTTTTTTCAGTGCTGTTGTAACTTTGAAAACTAAATGAACTGTTGTAAGTCGAGAACTTACCTGTAATATTTTCTGTCTTGACCTGTCTGGTGGATTTTTTTTTCTTTAGGATGGACCTGAATAAAACACACAGACACCAAGCATGGCCCCCAGCCTGAAAAGACAATTATGTCTTCTAGTGATGGAATAAAAAGACCATGTTGGACAAGGAGATGTGAAAAAGGCTCATATTTCTCATACAGAGGACTATGAAGGTGGGCCGTGTTCAGTGATGGGATTCAGCCGATTCGCACCAGTTCGGCAGAACCAGTAGCTAAATTTTGTTGAGTTTCTGAGAACTGGCTGAATGCACACCGCTTCTGGAAGTCCGTTCTAGACCTGGGAGGCCTGGAGGAGGTCTCCCAGGCCTAGAACGGCCCACCAGAATTTGGGGATGCCACTTCCGGAAGTCTGTTCTAGGTCTGGGAGGCCTGCATCCACGCAGAGAACCAGTTGTTCAGGGATTTGAATCCCACCACTGGCCGTGTTCATTATTCCCTCTTGCACAAACGGCTGGGAATCTAGTAAAACACCAAACGCCCCAACTCATCTCAAAAACTTTCAAGCATTTTCAATCTGTGTGGTTGCTTTGCTGACATATTTTTGCTACGATAGGAAATGAAGTGAGTGATGAAAGCAGATTTGCACAATCAGACTTATGTGGAAAGTGATGAGGGGGAAAAAAAAACCCAACCATATTCAGCTATATCATTTTAGAGGATTACAATCATGCAAAACTAAATTACAGCAAATTAGATCAAGATGATGGCACGAAGAATGAGATATCAGTTTAATTCTCTGCATTCCTTGGAGCAGCCCAACCTAGCAGTGGCCCAGTTTTGTTGAAAATTTTTGTTCTTCAGGGTTTAACCGTCGTATCTGAGCATAAGCAATGACTGAATAGGATCCTCTCCTTTTTTCAGTCTTGTTCAGTGTGTTTTTATGAGCCCTAAAATAAGCAGAGAATACTAAAGCCACCGTGCATCTGAGTAGAGTGGGTCTAAGCCAATTTCCTAAGCCAGTTCAGGGGATTCTGCTTAGGTGAAACATCTAATAAATTCTCATAGAACCAAAATCCCTGTTGATGGCAAAATCTTGGAGTAGTGATGGTGCTTTCTAGACATCAATTGGAAATCTTATATAAGATTGTGTGGCTCTACTGTCCACATCTGCAGAATTCCTACTGGTTCTTAAGTCATTTTATTGTGTGAGACAAGAAGATAAGAGAAAACTGTATCAGAGACGTCAAACATGTATTTCTTGACTAGTTACAAGTTAAGAATCTTTCCCATCCCAAAGGTTCTTTTTCAAAAGGCTGTTGGACTCAGAACTGAAGAAGCTTCTTGGATGAGAAGGGAAATGTCTTCCAGGAAAAAAAACAAGAAAGTCCCGTTGCCTTTTGAAAAAGCACCTTTGGGACAACCATGACCTGGATGACTTCCAGACACAATCCTTCCCATCCAACCTATGTCTATCTTTAACAGTTGCCCAAGGTACGATTGCTCCACATCTACAGTAATTACAGCACATTGGAAAAGATAACAAGAGCCATGGTGGCCCAGTGGTTAGAATGCAGTATTGCAGGCTAATTCTGCTGATCGCAAGCAGTTTGATCCTGACCAGCTCAAGGTTGACTCAGCTTTCCAAACCTTCGAAGATAGATAATTTGAGGACCCAAATTGTTGGGGGCAATATGCTGACTCTGGAAATTGCTTAGAGAGGGCTGTAAAGCACTGTGAAGCAGTTTATAAGTTTAAATGCTATTACTATTGCTGTTGCTAATGTATGTTCAAATGCCATCATGTCTATACACCTACAAAGATCAGAATTGCAGAAGCCAAGGTATTCCCTGTGAGTTTCTGTGGAAATGAAAGTTGGACTTTGAGCAAGCAGGATAGGAAGACTATTTGAACTCTAGTGTTGGAGAAGACTCCTAAGAATACAGTGGACAGTCAAGAAAACAAACCGATGGATCATGAAACTAATCATCTCAGAGTTTTCACTTGAGGCACAAATGACCAGGCTGAAATAATCCTTCCTCAAAGTTGCCAGCTCTCTGGAAAAGGCTTTAATGGTGCTTAGGGTGGAAAGAAAGAGAAGAGGATGACCAGCAGCAAGTTTGACAGACTCGATCATAGTGGTGAAGAGTGCACTGTTGGAGACATGAAGGACCAGGTTAGGGATAGACCGTTATGGCAGAAATTTATCTATATGGTTTCTAAGAGTCAAAAATGATCTGATGCTACTTATTCAAACATCATAAGGGAGAAAACTCCACCCTTACTAGCACTGATGATGTTATTTAGTCGGGTAATTAAATGTCTTCAAGCAAACAACCAAGCGCAGAGAACATTGAGGACTCCACAGTTCAACCCTGAGCTACGTATATTCTCTTCTATTGATAAAGTAGTCAATCAATTACAGCACAGAGAGAAATTTCAGAGATTGTATCTGGGGTGGAAGAACTGACCCTCCTTTTCTCTAGGACTAAAGACCACAGGAATAGATAATTGGACAACTAATTTCCATGCTTGTAGGTCAGGAGATCTAAATAACCTGAAGAAAGCTGATGTGATAATTCTGTTATGCAGAGGTGTATAGAGCTAACTCTCCAGGAGGAATGAGGGAGTTGTTATGTGAATGCCAGGTCAGAAAGAGGAGAAGGTGAGAAACAAAGTCAAGGTTATCCTGCCTTGATTCTCTTGTGTATAACAGGGGGCAGAGGGAAAATCTGTTATACTTTCCAGGATTTGTTATTATATCCTATAACAATGACATTAAATTCTAGTAGTCCTTATTGAGTCTGGTTCCTGACCTGGTCTAACTTGAAGAACTGGCATCAATCTTGAAAACCCAACACAATTTCTTTCTCTCTCCTACTTATAGCAAAGAGCATCAAGATGGGTAATCCTCAGTTTCACAGGGCAGAGTTGGCATTCACATAACCACTCTGTCATTCCTTCTGGAAGGATACATCTCTGTACTCCTCTACATGTTACAAAACAGAGTAAAGTTGGGAATGTAGAAAGAAGTTTGAGAGAGAATAAATTATAGACAGTTTCCCAACTGGTAGAACAGCTGTATCTAGGGGAATTCAGGGATTTACTCTGAATAACTGGAGGGTGCTAAATTGAAAGAGATCACAGGTATTCCTTGACTTACAAGCATTCATTTAGTGACTGCTCAAAGTTACAACATAAGTGACTTATGACCATTTTTTTACACTTATGACCGTCGTAGCATCCTCATGATCACGTGATCAAAATTCATACACTTGGCAACTGACTCAAATTTATGACGGTTGCAATGTCCCGGGGTCATGAGATCATCTTTTGCAACCTTTTGACAAACAAAGTCAATGGGAAAGACAGATTCACTTAACAACCATGTTATTAACTTTACAACTGCAGTGATTCACCTACGTAACAACTGTGGCAAGAACGGTCATAAAATGGGGCACATCTCACTTAAGAGTCTTCCTTAGCAACAAAAATGTTGAGCTCAATTGTGGTCCCAACTTGAGGACTACCTGTACAGGTTTTACATTAATGTTATGAATCAACTGAGGCAGACCCCCTTCTTTTCCATTTACCTCAGGTAAAGTAAACACCCCTCAGCTGTTCCTTCAGAGAATCATTTCACTGTGTTTTCATGCCGTGTTCAGGACCTGGCCAGAGAGCTACAATCGTATTGAAGAAGATGAAGAGAGATATTGACAGTGGACTTCCTAAAGACTTCATATAGTTGAGGGGCATTAACATGTGTGTGCATGTGTGTGAGAGTATGCAAGCACACATGTGCATCTTATGGTCTCAACTCAAATGGAAACACTTCCGGAGGATATTTGCTCTATCCCTAATTGCATATGACAATCCTATGGGCACCTACAAAGCAGAGAGAGAAAGATTTTGTGAAATCTCTTCTGGTGTTTGGGTCTAGCCCTCCTACCCCTCCTGGCTCTTAATGGTATCAGCAAATCACTTCATTAAATATGAATTGCTCATAGCTATTTCTTCAAAGTAATTTCACACTGCAGTTTGAGTCTGTCCTTTTGATGCAGCCGTTTCCCCAGGAGTGGAATAAATAGGATTTTGGACAAAATATTCAATGCCCCCTTTTTTTATTTTACTTCTGTTTTAGCATGAACTTCCTGAGGCTGAAGGCCAATAACTAAATTTCTCAAGTCTTTCTTGAAACTATTTTCCATCATCTTTAAGCTCAGGCAAAAAAAGTCATATTTGTAACATAATATATGTATGTATGTATGTATGTATGTATGCATGTATATATATATATATGTGTGTGTGTGTGTGTGTGTGTGTACATGTATATATATATAGAATCAAGATCACGTGAAGTATTAATATCACTTTACAATGCCTTGGTAAGGCCACACTTGGAATACTGCATCCAGTTTTGGTCATCACGATGTAAAAAAGATACTGAGACTCTAGAAAGAGTACAGAGAAGAGCAACAAAGATGATTAGGGGACTGGAGGCTAAAACATATAAGGAACAGTTGCTGGAATTGGGTATGTCTAGTTTAACGAAGAGAAGGACAAGGGGGGACATGATAGCAGTGTTCCAATATCTCAGGGGCTGCCACAAAGAAGAAGGAGTCAAGCTATTCTCCAAAGCACCGGAAGGCAGGACAAGAAGCAATGGATAGAAACTGATCAAGGAGAGAACCTAGAACCTAGAACTAAGGAGAAACTTCCTGACAGTTAGAACAATTAACCATTGGAACAAACTGCCTCCAGAAGCGGTGAATGCTCCAACACTGGAAGTTTTTAAGAAGAGACTGGACAGCCATTTGTCCAAAATGGTGTAGGGTTCCTGCCTGAGCAGGGAGTTGGATTCGATGACCTCCAAGGTCCCTTCCAACTTTATTATTCTTATTCGTGTGTGTGTGTATGTGTGTGTGTGTGTGTGTGTGAAATTCCTGTGAAATTCTTTTGTTATCAATACAGTCCTCACACTTATGACTATTGCAACATTCACAGGATCACCTGAGCAAAAAATTCAGGGGTTTGACAACAAGCAGGTATTTACACCAGCTGCTGCATTCTCCCCAGAATAGGATCACCATTTATGACCTTCTCAGCTGGTTTCCGACAAGCAAAGTCAAAGAGGGAAGCTGTGTTCACTTAACAACTGGGGCAAAAAAAAGGTCATAAAATTGGGCATGGATCAACAGCTGCCTTGTTTAGCAATGGAAATTCCAGTCCCAATTATGGTCATAAGTGAGGACCACCTGTACTTTCCAGTGAACATTAAGGAGGAAGAAACAGAACATTTCCTGGACTTGATGTATGAAATTTAGAGGTTGGGATGTGCTGTGAAGATGTTCATATTAGGGAAAGTAAAATCATGGTTGGTCTTGCCTTATTTTAACACTCACTTTTTCCTCTAAGACTATCCATTTGGCCCGGGATGGATATCCCTTGGGGTAACACTTGGACTTCATCGGTTTCCATATTATTCTCATAATACACAAATAAAGTTTATTTGACAAACACTATTCTTCCTATCTCTTGGTGATGGTAGTGAGCTTATATCTTTAAATCAGTGTTCTTAGTATATTGACCACTTGTTAAAGAGTAGGTATGTCAAACCCATCTTTAACCCATCTTTCTGAGGGGCTGCCACAAAGAAGAGAAAGTCAATTATTCTTCAAAGCACCTGAAAGCAGGACAAGAAACAATGGATGGAAACTAATCAAGGAGAGAAGCAACCTAGAACTAAGGAGAAATTTCCTGACAGAACAGTTAACCAGTGGAACAACCTGCCTTCAGAAGTTGTGGACGCTCCATCACTGGAGGTTTTCAAGAAGAGACTGGATAGCCATTTGTCTGGAATGGTAGCTCTCCTGTTTGTGCAGGAGGTTGGACTAGAAGACCTCCAAGGTTCCCTTCCAATTCTGTTATTCTGTTTCAGTCCTTTGCAAATTTAGCTTTATGATCTCGAGCATTTATTATTATTGTTGGTTTATTCATCCTGTTTATGCACAAATATTTTCACTTGGCTATTTAGTAATCGGACGACATGTATAGATTTCAGACATGAACATGAGCTTCATCCTAGAATACAAATTGAGAGTGGATTATAGATGAAAGTGGAAAAGAAGCCCAGAGAATTGCAACTCAATTTGGAACAGAGACTATGGGGTCTGCTGTGGCACGCAAGCCTTTTGTTAATTTTGACTCTTTTTTTTATTCCCTTTGAGTGAAATATCTTTAGGTAAGTTTGAGGACTACATTAGATGTAGACACACTGACAAAAGTGTGTTTGGACTTAGTATGCCCTGCTTTTCAGGCAGCAGAATTCTTTTTAATTAAAACCATTTTTGGTAACAGGGAGGAAAAAAAAAACCCAGTATGTGTAATTGCTAGCACCTGCTATGTGTTACTAACAGATGTTTTTTTACTTACCTAAGGGAACTGTTATAATTACACTATAAGCTTTGTGGAATGGCATTTAACCAAGGTAGTGTAGAGACTTTAGGTGGAGACTTTGTGTTCTTTTATTAGATTTTCCTCTTGGGGGTTGAGGGGAGAAAATGTGAAGTAACAAGGAACGCTACAAAAAAATCTGTTCGTATCAGCCATATTTCACAATCTGTGGTTTTAGAATTTGCCACAGAACATGGAGATAGACATGTGCTTTCTGCCAGTGGTGAGTAATATGTAAAAATCACTCTTTAAAAAAGAGCAAAAAGAAGAAGAAGAAGAAGAAGAAGAAGAAGAAGAAGAAGAAGAAGAAGAAGAAGAAGAAGAAGAAGAAGAAGAAGAAGAAGAAGAAGAAGAAGAAGAAGAAGAAGAAGAAGAAGAAGAAGAAGAAGAAGAAGAAGAAGAAGAATTTTATTCCCACCTTTTTTGCAGAAAACCAACTTGGGAAAAATAGGCATGGAAATTCTAATTCTACATTCTGGTGACTCTGTCCAGGCCCTTGTGGTCCCTATGGACAGAACCACATCAGGGGGTATTTGCAGATGGAAGGCAAAAAAAAAAAAGTCTCAAAATGTTGGCTGCAACTGTGTGATCGAAGTCCCATGCCTTTTAAAATGTGCATTGCATGATAACGGCTGCAGATCCAACTCAACCCCAAGAAAAGCTATTATTTATTTATTAAACTTATATTCTGTCCATCTCACTATCAAGGCAGTCTTTTCTGAAGAACAAAGAGAAAGCTTTGCTTTCTTGTTTTGGATAGATAAAAAAAAAATAGGAGGAGGAAGATATGTCGGATATATTTGCTGTCTTGAGCTATTTGTAAAAATAATAAAGATGGGATACCAATAAATAAATAAAATAAAATAAAAATAAAGAGAAAAGTCTACAGGAAGCATTTCCCCTAAATATAAATCAATATCAGGAGTGAAAGTATCAGATCCACATGTGAAAGTCCAATTAAACTAATTTATTGCTAAAAAGACTATGCACAAGAATCTCCTTTAAATAAAGCATAGAGTCAGATAAGAGTCAATGGAATTGGAAGTTGGACATTGTCCACTTGTGGATACCTAGGGATTCTAGGCAGATCCTTTTTTTAACTCCATCCCCAGGTTTTGCCATTCAGAATAACACAGTTGGAAGGGACCTTGGAGGTCTTCTAGTCCAACCCTATGATTAAGTAGGAGACCATATGCCATTTCAGACAAATGAGTGTCCATTCTCTTCTTAAAAACCTCTAGTGACGGAGCAGCCCCAACTTCTGAAGGCAAACATTCCACTGGTTAATTGTTCTCGCTGTCAGGAAATTTCTCCTTATTTCGAGGTTGATTGTCTCCTTGATTAGTTTCCATCCTTTGCTCATTGTTCCGCCTTAGGTGCTTTGGAGAATAGCTTGGCTCCCTCTCCTCCAAGCAATGTGTACAAAATCAACTAACTAACCCTAGTTAGATTCTGCCAGTATCACTAGGCTCTTCTTTTTCATCATTAAAACTATCTACTCTTGTATGTGGCATTGCTACTGCTTCTACGTTGCTTGATTTTTAATGCATTATTTTACAATAATCGTGAAATATATTTCCAGCTATTTCTTCACCATAGAGGTCCTGTCGGGGCTTTGTTATCAAGCTTTTTAGATGTCTTCCTGACTTACTGGAATCCTGCTGAGTCCTGTAATTGATCTAATAGCTTTAAAATGCATTTGCACTTTCCTTTTGCCTTTACTAAAGAACTAAAGTGAGCAGATCAAGTCTGCACCATCTGGGTTGTTGTGGCGGTACCCCTGTGTGGAAAGAACTTACTGTAGATATGGGGATTATTTTTAGCTTTGTACACCATACCACAACATCATAAGTAGCTCTTTTTAATTTGGTGCACAGATTGTGCACAGATTGTGACTTCAGTGGAAGTTCGTCACCAAGGAGCGGCCACCAGAGCATGGCCTTCAAGCCAGTGGTGGGATTCAAATATGTGAACAACCAGTTCTGTGTGTGGATGCCGCTTCTGAAAGTCCATTCTGGGTCTGGGCAACAAAAAATTAGCTACCGGTTCTGCCGAACTGGTGCGAACTGGCTGAATCCCACCGCTGCTTCAAGCCTAGAACAGCCTTATGACTGAAAGGGGCATTACAAACATAGCAGCAACCACTGAACACACCTTGGTGGCCACACTACGATATGATTGGAAAGGCTACAGCAATAATTCGATAAACCTCACTGGCGATTGTGGGACACTCTTGGAAGCTATGAACTCATCCTTACACAAGCCTGCTGAGTAGATCCGTATCTGCTGGGCGTCATGACAATCATCAAGGCCAAGTCCTTCTCTGAAATAGTTCTTCTCAACTTTCAGATGGTTTGGACTTCTTTTAGCATAGTGTTAAAAGATCTCCTCAGTACAACGGGCAGGGAGTAAGGTGAACAGGGACTAAGATCCTATCCAAGAGCTGAACGGTAAACTTAAGTACAATATTTACCAAGATAGGTACTATACGTGGAGGACCAAAAGGCATAGTTCACCAGCCTATATTGTCTTCTCTGACTGGAAGAAGTCTGGAGTTTCTTGTTTCCTAACAACTAAAAAGTTGAAATAGAACTAATAAGCATGCCAGCATTTAATTTGTAGCTTTGAAGACCACCCTTCTAGTAATTTGAAACATGGAACACATGAAGAGGAAATATAAACCCCTTCCCTCCCATTTTAGCTGTATAGAAAATCTCTCCTCCTCTAAATTTAATATTTGATTTAAGGGGGAAAAATTGGGCACTAATCAAGGACTAATTGGGTGACATTCCACTTTTGTGCCAGTTGTGAGGTCAATAACTGTTAGTTTCTTCCCCATTGATTTGCATTTTTCCACCAAATGTTGCACATTTAATTTGTTTATAAATATCAAAAGTAATTTCTACTTTGATTATGATACCCTTTCTTTTGAATGAGTGGAATGAAATGTCAGTAAGCTTCTGCACATAATGTGTATGATCTTCACTGAGTTGTAACACACCCACACAAACATTCACACAGACACCGTATTGTATCTTAGACCCAGCAGAGAACAATCTAATTAATAGAAGAGGAAGAGTTACTCGCATATCACTCCTTCAGCTTATTTGAGGCCAAACAGATGCCTCCTTCATGGCTTCTTCTCTCCATCCAGTGACATAGATGTGAAAAACAATTTGCATAATTGTTTAATTGGAAATCGATAATCTGCTAAAGCCTTTGGCTTTGAGCACTTACCTATAAAATGGGAATAACAGTGACAGTGATACTTTTTAGAGAAAATAACAGAATAATAGAGTTGGAAGGGACCTTGGAGGTCTTCTAGTCCAACACCCTGCTCAGGCAGGAGACCCTTTGCCATCTGGAAAAATGGCTGTCCAGACCTCCAATAATGGAGCACCACAACTTCTGAAAGCAAGCTGTTCCACTGGTTTATTGTGATCAGCTCTAGATTGCTTCTCTCCTTGATTGAATTCCATCCATTAAATTCCATCCATCTTGTCTTGCCTTCTGGGGCTTCGGAGAGTAGGTTGACTTCCTTGTCAGATAGCATCTAGTCATTGTTTGAGGATAGCACTTAGCAACAGCACTTAGACTTATATATCTCTCCATAGTGCTTTACAGGTCTCTCTAAGTGGTTTACAGAGTCAGCATATTGCCCCAAACAATCTAGGTCCTCATTTTACTGACATTGGAAGGATGGAAGGCTGAGTCAACCTTGAGCCAGTTAGACTCGAACTGCCAAACTGCTGTCAGCTAGGAGTAAGCAGAAGTAGCCAGCAGTACTGTATTCTAACCATTGCGCCACCAAGGATCTTTAGTTTAGGACACATGCCATTCACTCCTTTATGAAGCTAATCTTCCAATTGCCAATTGTAAGCATGTGTTAAAATACCACATTGGCCATGATCAGGCGACTTTTACACACACACACACACACACACACACACACAAAGAGGCAGCATAATTTATAACTGCCATTGCTACAAGGCGTGTTGTAATCAAAGTGATCCAAGGGTGACTCATTAATTAATTGTCTTTTATTATGATGTGCTATTGAGTTAATGAGCAATTTGTATCAGATGATGTTCTGAACACATTGATTACATAAAATTTTTCAGAAAGCTTTCACCCAACGACACTGTGAAGAAGGAGAAGACGGCAAGTATGCTTTTGCTAGTCTTCTTTGCAAAGAATTTGTGTCACTATGGAATCATCACAAAGGCATTTAGGGTGCCTCCCAATGGGAAAGCTCACAAGACAAATCCACTTTGGTTTGTAGCATCCTTCTTCGTCCTGACCAATCCTTCACCCCCCAGAAGTCCCACCTTGCTTTGAAATGCTCAGAAGCAAGTTGTTCCCCTGTTTGTTTGTTTTTTGTTCTGTCAGGAAATTCTTTCTTATTTCTAGGCTGGTTCTCTCTTTGACTAGTTTCCCTCCATTGCTTCTTGTTCTGCCTTCGGGTGCTTTGGAAAATAGGTTGACCCCCTCTTATTTGTGGCAGCCCCTTAGATATTACATAGACCTTAGATATTACATAGATCTGCTGTAGCTCCAATCATCAGTTTAGTAATTTCATCTCTCAAACTCTACTTTAGAGAGCCAGGATGAAGGTGGACAGGCCGCTGTTAGTGGGCCATGTGATGTCATCCCAGAAGCGGTTGCCATTTTTTGAGGGGTTACATTTCAATGCAGCTGCCCTGAAAATGGTGGCTGCTTCTGGGAATGGGGGGACATGGGGGGAGCACTACAGCATCCTTCCGATTGGTCATAAGTGCAAATGAACCTGGGAGTGCTGTAACAACCATAATTTCAGGACTGTATCATAAGTAGTTTTTAAGGAGAATTTTAGGTGTTTTTAGGGGTCTTCCATAACTCCAAATGGTTGCAAAGCAACTGGTCATAAGGACACCCAGGACTACCTGTACTCAGTATAAAATAATAATAGTAGTAGTAAAGTTGGAAGGGACCTTGGAGGTCATCTAGTCCAACCCCCTGCTCAGGCAGGAAACCCTACACCATTTCAGACAAATGGCTGTCCAGTCTCTTCTTAAAAAATTCCAGTGTTGGAGCATTTACTGCTTCTGGAGGCAGGCTGTTCCACTGATTAATTGTTCTCATTGTCAGGAAGTTTCTCCTTAGTTCTAGGTTGCTTCTCTCCTTGATTAGTTTCTACCCATTGCTTCTTGTCCTGCCTTCAGGTGCTTTGAAAAATAGCTTGATTCCCTCTTCTTTATGGCAGCCCCTGAGATATTGGAATACTGCTATCATGTCCCCCCTTGTCCTTCTCTTCGTTAAACTAGACATACCCAATTCTAGCAACCGTTCCTTATATTTTTTAGCCTCCAGTCCCCTAATCATCTTTGTTGCTCTTCTCTGTACTCTTTCTAGAGTCTCAACATCTTTTTTACATCGTGGTGACCAAAACTGGATGCAGTATTCCAAGTGTGGCCTTACCAAGGCATTGAAGAGTGGTATTAATACTTCACGTGATCTTGATTCTATCCCTCTTTTAATGCAGCCTAGCACTGTGTTGGCCTTTTTGGCAGCTGCAGCACACTGCTGGCTCATATTTAGGTGATTGTCTACTAGGACTCCGAGGTCCCTCTCACAGTTACTACTATTGAGCATGGTGCCACCTATGCTGTACTTGTGCATTTGGTTTTTCTTGCCTAAATGTAGAACCTTGCTTTAAAATAGTTTGGTTGCTAACCAGTGCACATTATCAGGTTCATGTGACACTTGTACTGAAATAAACTTAATTGTCAAGAAATGAAACGTTGGCAGCTACGTGCCTCTTTGTTTCAACTTGCCATTAGAGTAAAGCGAGGGAGGTGTTGCTTTAGAATGGGTTAGATGGAGAAACGACTATGATTCCGCTGAAGACCATGAGAACCTGAAACCTTTCCAAAGACATTGCAGCAGGTGTGGAAAAGGCAGCAGATGGTTCCATAACAAACTGAAATTGTTTACATGGACTACGTGAGAGGGCGGGGGTTTGGCCATAGAAATTATTGTTTAATTCTATGAACTGGTGTCTGGGAACCTCAGTTAGTTTTGCTTCAACATTATACCATGCCGTGTATTCAATAAACAGTACGATTTTCGGAAATGGATTGTACCTGGAATTTTATTTGGATTCTCAAGCTGGATGTTGACATTGGTCTGTGCTAGTTACGTTGCAAAAGCACATTCATAGCAAATTCTTTTTTTAGGGTGCCTTCCCTAGTCAATGATGACTCCTGGAGACTGCCTGGATTTGTCCATGCCATTTCCTTGGTGTTGTTTTCAGAAGTGGTTTCTATTGCTTCTTTTTTAGGGCTGAGAGAATGACTGGCTCAAGGCCACCCAGCTGGCTTCGTGTCTAAAACAGGACTCACAGTCTTCCAATTTCTAGTCTATTGCCTTAACCACTATACCAAACTATAATCTATTGCCTTAACCACTATACCACTCTAATAATATATGTTAATAATAGATGTATTAATAATAGATTTTAATAGATGTGTTGAGCGTATGTTAGAATCTGATTATCCAAAGGGCAACCTACATGTCCAATCTCTTCTTAAAAATGTCCAGTTTTGGAGCACCCATAACTTCTGGAGGCAAGCCGTTCCACTGATTGTTCTGTCAAGGAATTTCTCGTTAGTTCTAGGTTGCTTCTCTCCTTGTTTAGTTTCCATCCGTTGCTTCTTGTTCTGCCTTCAGACACTTTGAAAAATAGTTTGACTCCCTCTTCTTTGTGGCAGCCCCTGAGATATTGGAACACTGCTATCATGTCATCCCTAGACCTTCATTTCATTAAACTCAACATATCTAGTTCCTGCATCTGTTCTTCGTATGTTTTATCCTCCAATTCAGTGGTGGGATTCAAATATGGTTCTCTGTGTGGATGCCGCTTCCGGAAGTCCATTCTGTGTCTGGGCAACAAAAAATTAGCTACCGGTTCTACCGAACCGGTGTGAACTGGGTGAATCGCACCACTGCTCCAATCTCTTAATAATCATTGTTGCTCTTCTCTGCATTCTTTCTAGATCTCAACATCTTTTTTTTATAATGTGGTGACCAAAACTGGATGCAATATTCCAAGTGTGGTCATCAGGGCTGCCGTGAAAAAGGTTAGCCTGAATCAAGCCAAGGGACCCAATCAACCATCAATTAGTTACTGTACTATTTCACTGAATTTGCAAGTGACAGTACTGAGCTTCACCCTGTAATTTTTTTCTGTTGCTTGGTCTCTAGTTGTCTGAATTGTTCTTTAAAGAAATGGCAAATATTCTTCTCAACAATGAGAAGAAAACAACCTATTAGGAAATGAATGCAGGCACTCTTGTTGCAAAGAAAACAAGTGAGCAAGCGAGCAAGCAATATTATCTTAACAGCTTATCATCCAGAACTCATGTGCTGCCTCAAATTCAATTTAACATTTGAGGCTAATAGTCATCTTTTTGTTTTCATTTCGCCCGAGATCACCATTTGTGCTCTTGCACCTCTATGCATCAATCAACTTGCTGTGTGCTAAATAATATTATGTTTTTCCTGAGCTTTGCATCTTTTCTAACATGCATGCATTCCACTCTATGTCTGTGAAACTCCTAGTTTTTCAATGGGCCTGTCATGTAATAATGAGAGGTAGATTCACACAAACAGGGCTTAGGCACACAGATAAGATGGCATAGCTATTCAGAGACAGGCTGTATGTTCCTGGGATCAATATTAAGATTCTCTCTGCTAGCTGAAGTGCAAAAAGTAAGTGGAAGATCATGCTTTTGAGGATCACACAGGATAGACTTTGTAAGTACTTGAAACATGATTTTTGTAGTATTGTTGCACTGACTAACATGGGTTTTCTTGTATTTTAAATTTGCTTTTTCAGGGGTGTCAAACTGCTGGCCGGTTGCATCATACAGAGGCTGCACCCACCCCAGCTCCGGCAATGCAAAAAAAGTCACGACACGTCACGTGACACGTCGAGTTTGACACCTGTGGCCTAAACTTTCAAGAAAAAGCCTGCATTTCAGAAATCAGGTCTTCCAGGAGAGTATTCGATATATTGTAGATAACAGCTTCATTTTTAGCTGTTCTCAAGCACGAACAAAGAAAATAGTCAAGCCCAACCTTGGGAGGCGCTGAGAACGTCTTAACCGAGACCCATTTTAATGTTTTTCCTTTGCAAATGTTTTACTTTTGCTCAGAACACAGTGCTCTTTTCCGTGGCTATGTTCACATATTATTGGACGCTTTAATTCTTGTGACATAACTGGACAGATTGACTATTTCTAAACCAATTAACTTTTGCTTTGAAGTTCTTTGTTGTGTTAACTATAAACGCAAGTCATTTTTCCTGATTCCCCCTTTTCATAGGAAGACCCCACTTTATCAGAGTACTCTAATAAATTGCTTTTAAATCTTCTGACTCGATTATTAGCCGAGGCAGAACCTAGAGCCAGATTTCGCCATCACCTTGCACCAAACCATCTCACCCAGATGGGATTGGCCTGTTCCCTTTGCTGCAGCAGATCTTGTCCGTCATGGAGTTCCAGCTGGTGGGACACAGAAGGGCCTTGTTTTGCTGTGGCTCCTGCCTTTTGGATCACTGTGCCCCTCTTAGTCTTCTGAAAGAGCCTGAAAACTGGGTTTGGGGCTCCAAAGGTCACTTAGTGAATTAGGAAGAAGCTCCTATCCACACCCCGTTTAATATTTTGGTTTGTAATTTATTTATCCTCTGTTTAAGTGTCTGAATGTTTAGTGTGTTAAACAATATGTAAGCAGCCCAGAGTTGCTGCATTGTGAGATGGGCAGCATATAAATTTAATGAATAAATAACCAAGCAAACAAATAACCAAACTGCTAGTTTCAGTGAAAAGTAGTCAGCAGTGACAAAAGGGAACTTAGTGGCGTCAGTCTGATATGACCAGGAATAATTGAATTTGTGCAGTTTGCTTTTTGCAATACTATACTTGCAATTTTTTTTTCAAATGCAAATATGTTGTCAGCGTCTTTCCATAGTACTTTGCATTGTTTTAGAAATTTGCATAGTGAATTTCTCTGTGAAATTCTAAACCAGGGGTTCTCAACCTTGGCAACTTTAAGACTTGTGGACTTCAACTTCCAGAATTCCTCAGCCAGCTTTGCTGGCTGAGGAATTCTGGGAGTTGAAGGCCACAAGTCTTAAAGTTGCCAAGGTTGAGAACCCATTTAAATCTAAACCAATGCAAAGTACTACAGAAAGATGCAAGATTGTATAAGAACGCTCTCAAAGTATTTTCTTGCACATCATTTGCCTAAGGTTGACGTATTTGTGCGCTTTTAAAAAAAATGGATCATGGTATTTTCCACCACCTTAAGGAAAAATAATTGTGCCTCACTATGCCTATTTGCGTGGAAGGTGCAAATTAGATTGGTTCATATGACACTGCAAATAAAATGAACTTAGCCCCCATTCCTGGGTATCAGAGGTTTCGTGTAAATGACAAACCTGGCTACAGGAGTTGCATAAAATAGCTAATAGGAAAGAAACTATAAACGATTATCTTTGGATTGCAACACCAAAAGGGAACATAGTTGTCCTCTTCCCAGTATGGACACAATCACTTTGCTTGGCAGACCAGGATAACTGATGAGCTGGTGCCAAGTCCCCTTAACTGGAAGACCATGCTTAAGAGCAATAGATCATGAAGTTGGGAGCCCAGGAAGGCGCTTTGCTCAACTCACAATGCATTTGTTTGAGGACTTCAAATGATGGCCAGCTGGCTGGAGAAGTAGTAGTCCTAGTGTTACCACTCCAGGGAAATTGTGCAAGCAGAGAAGTTGTGAATCTCCCCATTTTGGCTGGTGATTTTTCTGAACAGCTGTTGTGTACAATGCAACTGTATTAGGCAACCAGCAGTTGGCCAACAAGAAGGCGATGGGACGTGGAGAAGCACCAGTTTCAAATATTGCCATCCAAATCCTTAGATTTTATTTCTTTTTAGAAGTTCCCACCCCAACAGTTTGGAATGGATAACAATAAATTAAGAAACAAACAAACAAAACAAAAAAAATACAATATCCAGTTAAGTTTTGAGCAAACACATCTACAAAAGAACAGATGCTTAAAACCTTAGGGCTCTACTGGAGGCGTTTCATTTCTGTTTCCACAAATGACGGGCCAAAGCAAACGAGAGGATCGCGCTTCTGAACGAAGACACAGGGATTTGGTCAGTCTCCAACATGAAGGCATTGCCACCGTGGTGGGACAGACACCATGGAAGTGTCTCTGACCAGTCCAGTTGTCTTGCATTAGCACACAGATAGTAGCCTCAAGAGGGCACTCACGGTCAATAATGCAAGTTGGGATTGACCACACAAAGCTCTTAAATCCACTGGACAAGATGAAATTTAGGAAAGACACTGAGGGTGTTTTTCTTTTTAAATAATATGTTCCTGTACAGGAGCAGAAATCACTATGCTACATTAAAATAACTTCAGAAATATTTATATATACACATATAAAATATTTTACATGACACCCAAAGGCACTGAGTTGCATTGGGGCTCAGCTCCTCATTCCCAGTTATATTGGAAATGGAGAATATTATATTTTCTTAGGGAGGGTGTGGAGCATAGCAGCCCCCACAAGAATGTAAGACCTGCTCAGAAAATTCCCGTCTGTGAAATTGTTGTTCGTAGGTGGCAACATAGCCATTTCCAAATAATTATGGCAAAACAGGAAATAATTTTCAATATACAGAGTGAACAAAAAGAGCTAACATCATTCCTTTTTTTTTTTTAAGGAAAAAGCAGCAGCAGGTTTCCAATGATCATCTTTCAAAATATCAGCAATTTCAGCACTGTCTGTTCTAGCATTATAATCTAGTAAAAAGTTAAGCAATTTTAAACCCCGCTGCTTTCAACAGAAGAGTTAAAGCATGCACTTATAACATGTCCTATCCATTTCAATGGAAGTAGGTACTTAACATTGACTCAATCTTATCTGTTATTTTTAATTTGAACAGTTCAAGGGTCAATGTTGCAGTTGTACAGCTTCCGATACAGAGAAGAATACAATAGGATTGGCTCTTAAAATCTCTTTTCTCCCCCCCCCCCCGCTTGTTGGTTTTACTAGAAAGATATAGCTTTTTCAAAATAGCTGGTAGATACAGAAAGCATAAATATATCATAAAGATTAGACACCGATTGTACTAAATGCAACAATACAAAGAAGCCAACAGGAACACAAATAGTAACACAATAAAACTGTATTACATTTGTGCTTCAAATCTTACAATATATTATGTACATTAGTCCAAAATAAGCATCTCATGCCAAAGGACACAAAAGGGAAAAAACAAACCCTCCCAAAACCAGCAAGCCAAACTCAAAACTAAACTTTCAGCAGTATATTTACAATATTTTTAATGGACATCCAGCCGTGAACAGGTGCAATTTTTACTACAGATAAGTGCAGTTCTCTTTTTATTCCACAGGATCATTTTGTCTCCCTATATCTATGCTATTTAGCAGGTTCTGGTGTCATTTCTTATATACATGTTAAAAAGAGAAGGAAAGAACAGAAAAAGAAAAGAACGATGGACTTCCGTAATCAGAGCAGTTTGGAGGGTCTGAATCAGCGGACTTGGGGCGCGTAGCCTTCTTTCATTAAACCCTCTTCGTAGTCCGTCTGGCAGAGAATCATGTTGTTCTTTAGGAAAAATTTGTCTCCCACGCAAAATCTGGAAATACAAGAGGGAAAAAAGAGATGATTCAGTTTGTGCTGGGTCCTGTGATGCCTCGAACCAGGAGGGGAACCTTTAAGATAGCCAACTGCACTTCTTCATATTTTTATAGGGTCCCCTTAGCTACACCCAGCCCTTTCTCCTCACAACCTCATCCCACAAGACTTAGAATGCTGACCTTCTATGCTATTTGGTTGCTGAGGAAATCTTAACAACCAGAATAGGAATGGACTGGGACAGAGTGGCCCAAATTAGCAACAGCACTTAGACTTATACTTCGCTTCACAGTGCTTTACAGCCCTCTCTAAGCCGTTTACAGAGTCAGCATATTGCTCCCCAACAATCTGGGTCCCCATTTAACCCACCTCGGATAGATGGAAGGCTGAGTCAACCTTGAGCCAGTCAGAATCGAACTGCTGGCGGTCGGCAGATTTAGCTTGAAATACCGCATTCTAACTACTACGCCACCAATGGCTCAGTATACAAACTGGTTATACAATTGCTTTTTCATAGGTCGATTTCTGTATCCGTTATTTTCTATTTGTGATTTGTATCCAGTTGTTTTATTTATTTTGCACTGCCTAACAGAAAGGACCTCACAAGGATCCGATTGTTGTATGTTGCCCAGAGTTGGTCAGCTATACAAATGGTCAGCTATACAAATTTGATTAATGCATACATAAATGTAATATAGTTCATGGTTTGTCCTGATTTGGAGGGATTATTACTGACCTACTAATCAGGGTTTGGGCCGATGTTTTATCTTATATCTTTGTGTGGCTTCTGCTTCTGAAGGAGTGGTTGACTTATGGTAGTATCAGATCTGAACTCAGGGGCACCAACCTGAACCACTCTACAAAGGTAGACATGGGGTGAACCTTTGCAGA
Source organism: Crotalus tigris (assembly GCF_016545835.1). NCBI lineage: Eukaryota > Metazoa > Chordata > Lepidosauria > Squamata > Viperidae > Crotalus > Crotalus tigris. The sequence goes on from NW_024100482.1 coordinate 484,142, forward strand.
AATACTGATTTATTTAGGTAGTCCTCGACTTATGACCACAATTGAGCCCAAAATTTCCACTGCTAAGTGAGAGAGTTGTTAAGTGAATTTTGCCTCCTTTTATGACCACAGTTGTTAAATGAATCACTGCCATTGTTAAGTCAACAACAGGGTTGTTTTTTAGGGAATCTAGCTTCCCCACTGATTTTGCTAGTCAGAAGGTCGCAAAAGGTGATCACATGACCCCGGGACACTGTGACCGACATAAATATGAGTCAGTTTGCAAGTGTCTGAATTTTGATCAGGGGGATGCTGCAATGGTTGCAAAGTGTGAAAAAAGGGTCATAAGTCGCTTTTTTGGTCCTGTCAGTGGTCACTAAATGAACTGCTGTAAATCAAGGACTACCTGTACCACAATATTAATTTTTCAAAGCTCAAAGAATGTAAACCCAAGGTAAGTTGACTAGGTTCTTTATGTCCCTTTTCTAATAAAAGAAAAGCAGCTGCAGACACACAAGGCAGGAGGGCAGGATCAATGGGCTCACCCCAATTTTCTTATTTAGGGAACCATTACATGGCTGAATTCACATCAATGTCAGATTTAGAAGGGCAAGGCCCTAAACTATAAAAAGCTTGTAGGCCCCTTGTTAAAATGTTACACTAGAAAGGCTAACTAATAGGGCCTTGGGCCACTACAAAAACAAACAAACAAACAAACAAACAAATAAATAAAAACATACAGTATATATGCCTTTGAGTTATGAAATAGCAAAGTATTTAAAGTGAGAAATACAAATTAGTTTCAAATGAATGCATTTACTGAGTACACATTTATCATTTGGCTGGCTTGATCTCCTCCCGTGGCATGCCCTAGAAACAGCAGTTAAATATACAGTAATTCTTAAAATAATTTTTTAGATACATTAATAGGTACGCAAAACGCTGACAAAATAAGTAAGCAGGATCATTTTAGTTAATAGAAGTAATAACGGACTTGTTTGCAAAATCAGAAACCGGTATTCTGAAATTTCACAATGCCCCAAGCTGTAGATACATTGTGTTATGTTGATATAAATTAACCACAATTAGTTGGGTTTATACAACATGCGGAACTCTAACCAAACAAATCCCTTTATGGCTCGGTGAGATGTGAGCTTAAGAATATAAGTGAAGAAAAAAGAGCATACTCAGTTGTGGTTAAAATGTACTAACTGGGAGAAGTCATAAGCCTAAATAATAAACAGGAATAATTTTACAGTGAAAGCAAATGTCCAAGAAACTATATGGAATGATATATCTGATGTTATCGATCTACCTACCACTAGCATGACGTGATGCCACGGAACTGAGGTCCATGTCACTATGTGGGCTACAGGAGAGCAGCCATTGAAAGCTTTGCAGGGTTCCTTCTACCCACGTCTTTTTCAATCCAAAATTGGGGCTCAAAAGAGGTTACATAAATTGGCCTTTTTACAGAAACCCAAACTATCTGTAGCATGGTGTTTACAATGGGTTCATTTTATTTTATTTTACTGAGTAATCTCTGTAAATGCAGTCTGGAGAAGAGAGGCGACCATCCCGCAGACACAGCTAGGGTCCTTCAGCATACAGAAGAATTTAGCTAATGAATGATGCTATTGGGGGTGGCGGCGTCCTAATCGGTTTGTTACAAGGGCTCCATCTATAAAAACATCCTTGAAGGAACTGCCTGCTGCAGTCCAATTAAATAAAAAAAAGAGTCACCCAAATGAACTTTTTTTTTTTTGCATTGAAGGGGACAGATGAAAACGCCTTTGCTTCAGCTAATTACCCATCTTGGTCTAGAAAGCATTCTTTAATTTGGCCTTGGATTGCAATGTCCTTTCTGCCCCCCTACCCCCTCTGGATAATCTTCTAAACCGCAACATTTTGGACCCAATTAAGCGCCGAAATAAATGCATGCATTGTTTACAGTACATTGAACAACAGAGTAGCTATGGGAATAGGCTGTATATGTACTTAATTGCAACAATTTAACCTTCAAATAGCGGTGTCTGGTGTAGCTGACCCAGGAAAAGTACACAGAATTATACGCGTTGACCTGCCCAACCTCTGATAGCGGCTCCCTCGTTTTTTATTAGTCAGTCACTCTCTAATGATGCTGGAAGCCGAAATCTGAGGGAATTGTCAACGAGTAAATTGTATACTGAAAAGAGGCCTTTAATGCTTTGTGAAGTTGTGAGGTTTTAAATGGAACAGCAGTTGGACTGATTTACATTTGTAAAGATTGGAATTCTAGACAAACAGCGAAGCCATTTATTTTCCAACTGGGTAGCTTTGGAAATTTATCCTTATGCTTGCTAAATAGAGAGAGAGGGAGAAAATAGTGTAATAAAAAAAGTGAATTGAAAAGAATTAGCTCGGCTCCCAAAGGAAAATTGGACTGTTTATTTGTGGATTTTCACTCTCTCCCCCACCAAAAAACCCCCCTCCAAACTTCACCTCCACATTCCTTTCTCTTCCCGTCTTTCTTCCATCTGTGGATTTAAACCCACTCTTTATAAACACAGATTATAAAGTGATCCTGAAAATGCATGAGTTATTTATGAACAAATCAGTTTCACCAAATGCGTCTTATTTCCCAAATTTGTGGTCTGCTGCAACCCATTTTTATATTTCATTATATTTCTTACGGAACAAAGATAAGAGACCGGCGGCCACGGGAGCAAATCTTCTTACATATTTATCCCTTCTCTTTCTTTTGTGTCTGGGTGAACACTGCTTGTCCTTTGCAAAAACAGTCAGGTTTCTCTCTAATTTTGTCACCCTTTGAGGAAATATTCGTCCCACCCATGTGTAGTTGAGATAAAAGCGATCTATGAAGATGCACAACCATAATCTAAATATAAAACGTGGAAGGAAAAGTGTGATATCCCATTCTTTCTACTGATTCCATCTCCATCGCTCCTGCTAGAAAAAAAAAATGGGAGAGGTTGAGTGATTCTTTCACATCATTCAGTGGACAGAAAGACAAAAACACAACAGGAGTTTCATCTCTGCCTTGGCAAGCAGCATGATGGAAGACCGTACAAGAGCGCCATTTCTCTGTAAAGTCCACTGATGAAGTCCATCAGATCCAAGGCTCGCAGGGCTGAAGTAGGCAGAATTTTTAGCACAGCTCGCTCTCTCTCTCTCCCAAATCTAATTAAGTTTCCTACCCATGCATGTTCACAGGGGAGAACAGCTAAAACAAGCCAAGCAAGGGTTGACTGATTTATATTTAGGAGACAGCTAAGAGATCCCAAAGGAGTAGTCTAGACTGAGAAGCTGAAAGAGCACTTCAGAAGAAGTCTACGGTAAGCCAGGATCCTAACGTTACCCGCATAATCAACAGGAACCAAGCACAACTCTCGGAAGGTGTTACCTTTTTCCCCAGTCAAAGGAAGCGCTTGCAAAGTCTATTTCAAGATCATATCGAAAAAAAGGGAGTGTGTGCAGTGGCCTCTTTTCACTTCACGTCCTATCAATTGAAGCAGTGGAGCAGCGTTAGCAATTCTAGCAACTGGAGCAGTGCTAGTGCTGAATAGGAAATGCTACAGCTGTATGTTGAATGAGAAATTCTGGGCCGTTATGCAGCCCTTCTTCCCGTTTTAAAACAAAAAACAGAACCCTATTTGACATTCCAATCAAAATGGACAGAAGTCTGGTGAGGGATCATAGGCTCCCCAGAACAAGGACAAATGGAAGGTCAAAAAATATATACCTTGGGAGTTAAGGGTTATGTATGAATTTGTTTATTGTATAATTTTTTTTGTTTTAAAAGTTATAGATTGTGTTTATTTTGTTTACAATAACCCTGTCTTTTGCTCCGGGAAGCAGGGGGGCTAGGGTGGGAGGGGATGGGTGGGATTAAGTAGGCTAGTTATATAGAAATATTAATGTATAAAATAGATAGAGTATTTTAGAGGGAGGTGCAGCTCAGGTATTTCCCCTGAACTGTATCTGAAGAGGGATAAGAGGGGAGGAGGAAGGATGGAAGGAAGTTGGATGGGAGGAAGGGAGAGAGGAGAGGAGAGGAGAGAGGGAGTAGGGAAGTAAGGAAGGAAGGTTGAGAGGGCGGATGCAGTGGGGGGGGGAGGTGGACGAGTGACACCTGAGGTTATATGTATGAATTTATTTTAAAGGTATCATTTGAATAGCGGGTTTCTAATCTTCAGAAAACTCGTTCTATGTGGAGAAGACAACAGGAAGTTCCCTTTTAGTAAATCAGGTAATAAATACAGTTATTTTGCAAACAGTTTTTAAACCAATTTCCCGGTGTGAACCTCATGAGAAACTTGGTTGACAGGCAAGTTTGTGAAGACTGCAGGTAAGAGAAATAAGGGGAAGGGGGTTAGAATAAGACTCTTTTGCCACCAATAAATCTGGATTTAAATTAAGACTACCACCACCTATCTAGTCCATCACATATAAACCTTACGTTTGGAGAGCCTATTTGAAGTTTCCAGTTTCTACTTTTTCATTTAAAACTTCTACCCTTCTAAAGTAAATCTCCACCATGCATTTTGACTGGAAGGTTTTGTGTTTTTGTGGGATGAAAAATGGCAGTTCTTGCCTTCAATGAAGCCTTAAAAATAGCAAATCCCTAATTTTCAAATCATAAAAACCCTAATCTTTAATAGTTTTCTTCTTACATTTTGTCTTATTTATCTTCCAACAAGCTCAGATTGGAACCTACTGTATGAAGGCAATACAGCTGCAGCTCACAAAAACTCAGCCCTTTTTGTTAGAAAAGATGTCCTGATTTTTTGCTACAATAAATTAACAGGTCCCTCTGCCGATGTCTATGCAAAAAGGAGATTAACAAACAAAACAAAATTGATCCAGCTCCCCTTTCCTACAACTTACTGTAACTTCATGTCTTATGCTTAAAACTAATTATAATAAAATAAATTCTCACCATGTCTACAAGGATGAGCTGAAAGGCTTTAAAAGCAGATGTTTCTTTAAAAAGCCAGCAGCTCAGGAGGCATGATTCTGCAAATGAAGAAATGGAGTGCCTCAACCAAGATGTATTTTTTTAAAAGCACACAATAACAGCAGCTTGACTGACTGTAGTTTCAAATACCCCACAGCCTGAGTTGTAGGATTCACCCAAACCTGGAGCTGCTTTCCAATGGAGGTCTCTATATTTTCATTCTCATTCTAAGCCAGGGGTCTTCAAACTTGGCCCTTTTATGACTTGTGGACTTCAACTCCCAGAATTCCTCAGCCAGTCTGCCTGGCTGAGGAATTCTGGGAGTTGAAGTCCACAAGTCATAAAAGGGCCAAATTTGAAGACCCCTGTTCTAAGCCAGGGAGGGTTTATAAAACCACATTCCAGGGTTTATATAAATTGTAATCTGGCTTAGAGCCAGGTGTGGCTGCAGGCTATGGCTCTGATGGTATGGTCAAAACTCTACCTGTTTTGATCATATCATCATCTTGACCAGGAGTCTTCAAACGTGGCCCTTTTATGACTTGTGGACTTCAACTCCCAGAATTCCACAGCCAGGCATGCTGGCTGAGGAACTCTGGGAGTTGAAGTCCACAAATCATAAAAGAGCCACGTTTGAAGACCCCTGATCTTGACTTTTTTGGACCATACCTTGTGGTGTATGGCGAAAGTCTGGGAAGAATTCGCATTGGAATCCACAGCAATTTATAGCATACCTCTGTAGCATGCCTTTTCTCACTTGAAATTTCTACTATCAGCATGATCTGGCCATGATCTACAAGAATGGTGGTTTGTGATATTTCTTCCCAGTTTGGAACTCTCCTTTTTTGCAATTTGAAGAGGAAACTCTGAAGGTTTACAAAATTTAATCCCTGCTTTGGTAGCAGAAGCCATAGCCACCACAAGAATTTCCTCTTGTTAGAAGGTAACAATTCAACCTCTTTTTTCTCCCAAGCCTGAAAAAGCTCTGCCCCATCTTTGGACTGAACTGAACTGAAGAAGCTTCTTGGATGAGAAGTGAAGTGTCTTTGAGGAAAAACAAAGTCCAGTTGCCTTTGGGATAACCATGACCTGGATGACTGAGAATCTCCATAAACATTTTGTCTAGAGGGTATCAAAAATTACCTGCCTTGCTTGGCTGCTAAAGATTAGTTATCTTCTCCCAGTAAGGAGTTTTATCTTACAGAGGATGAAGTGAGAAGACAATAACCAAGTGCTAATTGTGCATAACCGGTGCTAAAGATATGCGGCTGAGGCATGGAATAAATGAAGCGAACAGGAACGGGTACGTATTAGGCACTTTTAATGAAGACCCTGGAAGAGTGGTGGGAGGAATGACAGTGGGAAAGACTTTTGAGTCTCAATTCAAAAGAGGCTGCAATTATTTCTTCCTTGAGCAGATCCTCCTCCTGGTAGGGTAAAGACTGACCTTATTTTGAATGCAGACTCTTTAGTTCTGCACCAAAACAAGCTTGATGTATAGGAACCGTAAATGGCCTTGTAACTTCTAATTGCTTAGCATTATTACATTGTTTAAACAATGGTTATTACTTGTCTGATATTTTAATTTTCTGCACAACGTGATGAGAAAGGTCAATTTAGCTTTGTTTTAGAATGTAATTGTAGAAAGCTGTAATTATGGCAGCTGCACAATTCTCACTGCATGGGGGAGGGGGGAAACTTACTACAGTTGGGGGGGGGGAGAACTCAATACACACTATCAAAGAGCTTGGGCTGAATCTCTCATTACTTTACTGTCCTGTGCTAAATTGCTTCTGGTTACTGTCCCTTTTTGCAGGTTCATAAATCAGCTCTCCCCCCCCCCTCCAGAAGCTGTGTGCCAACATGGATGTGTGCACCAGATATACATATACAAACTCATTCTTGAAATCAAATTTAGATGTTTGGCACTGTAGCATTTGAAAAATGGCAAAACCCAGCGGATGTGAAAAATATGCAGGTTAGGAATTTGCCTCGTAAAGGAAAAAGTAAATACAGTTAGTATTTACTTACCACTACAAACTGAGCCCAAAATTTCTGTTGCCAAGTGAAACATTTGCTAAGTGAGTTTTGCCCCATTTTACGATATTCCTTGCCCCGTTTAAGTGAATCACTGCACTTATTAAATTAATAACATGGTTGTTTAAGTGAATCTGGTTTCCTCCATTGATTTTGCTTGTCGCAAGGTCACCAAAGGGGTGTCACACACGACTCCAGGAAACTGCAACTGTCATAAATGTGTGTCAGTTCTCAAGCATCTGAATGCAAATCATGGGACCATAGGGATGCTGCAATGGTCATAAGTGTGAAAAATGGTCATAAGCCACTTTTTTTCAGTGCTGTTGTAACTTTGAACAGCCACTAAAGGAATTGTTGAGGATTACCTGTAGCTACTTCATCAAGCACCCAATAATTCAAGGTAGAATTATGTGGCTTGTGAGTTGTGGGTTTCCTAGCTTGCAATGGTGTGAAATGGTAGCACTAACATGCTCCAAATTGCAGTTAGAAAGTAAACATATGAATATAGGGTGAGAAAGAGAATAGTTGGACTGGTATTAAGATAGGAGTATGCCTGGTGTATGGAAGAAGGGAGAGTTTGGGGACCATCTGAGATTTCAAAGCATAGCCAGAGAAAAATGGCATCCAAATTCTTTTCTTCTTTCTCCAAAATGAAAGACAGGTACCTCAAATTGAGATCACGTCCCTTGTTTTTTCTGATTCTTTGGCAAAACTCACAACCTGGTATATAATAGAAGAGTGATGTTCTAGAATTATGGTGGAGGAACCCAACACTTGAACTAGGCAATGGGTAGATATGATTGACTTGCCTTAAATCAGGGGTCCTCAACCCTCAGTCCGTGGACCGGCACCGAGCTGTGGCATACCACGCAAACAAGTGAAGCCCCATCCGTTGGGTGCAGGAAGCACACGAAACTACGTCCCCCCCCCCGGATCTGCGGAAAAATCTCTCTCCACAGAACCGGTCCTTGGTGCCCAAAAGGTTGGGGACCTCTGCCTTAAATGACAACTAGCAGGTGGGGTACAGACATCAACTTTTAAGAGATGACATTTATTTATTTATTTGGAGAATTTATGTTGCTGCCTACTTGCTCACTATTACTCAAGGTGGTTTACAGGAAATAAAAACACAATATAAAAGAAATAAAAATAACAAAAAATTAAAATAATAATAAAATGACACCATACACACCCATCCCTGGTGATAACATACACTCATACCAGCCATTTAATAAGCTCCATCCCATTCTGGGTTCCCCAGGCCGACTGCCAGAACCACGTCTTCAGGGCCTCCTGAGAGAGTCTCAGAATGGGGGCCAGTTTAATTTCTAATAGGATTTTCTTCTGGGTCCCTCGAGATGCATCTCTTTAGGGGACGGGACCCACAACATTCCTTGCCTCCTCTCTCTAGTGCAGGGGTCTTCAAACTTGGCCCTTTTATGACTTGTGGACTTCAACTCCCAGAATTCCTCAGCCAGGCACGCTGGCTGAGGAATTCTGGGAGCTGAAGTCCACAAGTCATAAAAGGGCCAAGTTTGAAGACCCCTGCTCTAGTGGGTTGGGTGGATGTGACGGCAAGAGACGGTCCCTCAGATAATCTGGTCCCAAGCCATGAAGGACTTTAAAGGAGACAACTAGCAGTTTGAATTGTACCCAGAAGCAAAATGGCAATCAACGCAGCTCCCACAGGAGAGGTGACACATGGTCTGTACAAAACTATACGGGTCGCTACGTTCTTCAAGACAGGAGGTGACGTTATGTATCACATTGTGTATATGTGATGCTTCTTCACTAAATACTGTATATCTAACATTTGGCTTTAAAATAATTCTCAGTATTGATTAGGGCAGGGGTCTTCAAACTTTGAAGACCCTTGGATTAGGGCATGATTCTCCAAATGTGGCAACTTTTAAGACTTGTGGACTTTAGCTCCCAGAATTCCTCAGCCAGCATGGCTGCCTGAGGAATTCTGGGAATTGAAGTCCACAAGTTTTATTGTTGTCAATTGGATTAGTGTGTAAATAGCTGACTTCAGTTGTGTTATAAATGAGCTGAAGTTGAGAATACATTTTTAAATGCTGTGATATGTTGCTCTTTTACTAATTAAGATTTGGTTTGATAAAAATCTCACTCCAGCTTAGCTCTGCTTCCTGAACCCATTTCCTTTTTAAAATCTCAACTGATCAGTTCTTTTGCAATTACTTCTTCAGGAACTTGAGTGACTAGTTCGAAGCACAGGTAAAAAGTATGTTTTTTCTTAATAAATCATTGTACTGTCTTCTTTTATGTGATCATGTTTGTTTCGACTGCTGTTGGCAAGAAAGGTGATGCAAAGGGGTTCCAATCTGCCCCACCTCTCCTATACATCTTATGTTAATCACATCTGTAAAGCAGACTGAGAAGAAAGCAAATAAATTCTTCTCAGGGTGTGGAAATGTGGTAGCACATATACTTTGCAGAAATATAAAAGGGGTTCAGTTTGGCAGAATTTTAATTGCAGAGATTGAATTCAATCCAATATTTCTACTACTACTATCTTCTTTAATTTAAGCTCTGCACGTATGTGCACGTGCGTGCGTGAGAGAGAAGGAACCAACCTCTGGTAAGGCTTAAAGTCTTATTATTTTGTATCAATTTAAAATCCACTTTTCATCATTAAAATCAAATCTCAAAGCAGTTTGGGGGGGGGGACAGCTCAACATTACACCAATGGGACTATTTCTTCCTATGGAAGGCAATTTTCTCTAGGAATATGATTAGGGTAATCAAGATATAAATATGATTATGCCTGACACCTTCAGTCTCAAAGAACCTCTTGTCTCACTCCCATATTTTTTTTCCTTTTTTAAAAAAAAGGAGTATCTCTTTTGAATTGAATTTGACTCTGGTGATTTCATAGTCACATTCATCTAATTTTCTCAAAAGTAATATGGAAATTATTTGCCATTAATATATTTGAGAATAACTTTTCCTAACCTTCCTACTCCAGAGTCGTGAATTATGGTGGAGGAAGCAGCTTAGCTTTTAAAAAAATTAGTCAAGGTTGGGTGGATATTGCTATCGTACGTTCTTGAGAAGCATTTCTAACTCTTATAATTGATAAAGGCAAAACAAATGGGTTTGTTTTCATGATTTATGGCTTAAACCACATTGCTTGATCGAGTGATTATGTGCCATCAACTCATTGCTGACTCTTAGCGACCACAAAGATTTTCTCCATGATTTAAAGCATAACTCCACTAATATTATAATCTGAACATTACATGCTGATTTTCTAAAGAGCCATATACTAATCCCTTTCCAAGTTTCAAGAAGAAGAATAATCTCCTGCTATAAATTAGAGCTTAATTTTCTATTGTGTCTATTGGAGTTTCACCATGCAAGATATTGCTTCCCATATATGCAGAATTAAGCCTTGTCTTTTTCAGTGTTTCCCTTGGTCTTCCAGAAGCTCACATTTACCTATGAATTACATGGTATTTCTTAGATAAAACTTCCTGAATCTGGTGCCCTCCAGTTGTCTTGGATCTGACTGAGAATATATGAGAGTTAAAAAAAAATTCCAATATATCTGGCACTGAGAGAATGCTGTCCTAGGCAAATGTGGTTAAGTAGAACTTAAACATAAATAGAAAAATGGAAGAGCCTTGCCAGGAATGAAGTTTAACTGATATGTATGCACGCTATTGTAAAGAACTAGTAAGAGCTTATTTTGTTACAAGAAACTGAAGTTGTTTTCAAGAAATCTGAATTCTTCCTTTTATGGTTTACTCATGCATCAATTGTAAATTTTAGCATAGCCTCACACTGAGCTAAAAAAGACTACAGTAAATTACTAAAATGGTAGATAATAAAAGTCTGAAGTCTTGTTCCAGTTTTAGCAAAAGCACTTCACTTACAGTATATACCGCTTCATAGTTATTTACAGCACTCTCTATGTCAGCTTATTGTCCCCAACAATCTGGTTCTCTTTTTACCAACCTTGGAAGGTTGAAAGGCTGATGGAAGCGTGTGTCAGTTTTAACCAGGGGTCTTCAAACTTGGCCCTTTTATGACTTGTGGACTTCAACTCCCAGAATTTCTCAGCCACCCTGGCTGGCTGAGGAATTCTGGGAGTTGAAGTCCACAAGTCATAAAAGGGCCAAGTTTGAAGACCCCCGGTTTTAACTCTAGATTCCAAAATATGAACCTAATCCAAATTTGCAACACTTCTCCAAGAGGCACTAGGATAAATGAAACAGATCTCTAAAGAAAGAGCAGGCACCACTTTAAATTCCTGCTCAGAGATGAGGGTTTTAGCCATCATCTTTAGATATAAGCTCATCTTTCTCCAATCTGGCGCCCTCAAAATTCCCAGGGGGCACAGGAAGCCTATGGATAGAAAGAGATAATGCTAGATCCGTTTGGGTAGAGTCTTCACTATGGTTACAGCATGTGCTGCACCTGAAACCCATCAACCAATAGGAGCAGCTGATGTTGGGGGTGCCAGCACTTTCTTTCTTTCTCTACTCAGTGGATGTTACCATGCTTCTGCTCATTTTCTCTGAAACCTGGGGCAGATTGTTGATTGCAAGCCATAAACCTATCAAAGTTACGATTAATTTGAGAAGTAGAGTAGAAGAGTAGATAAGCTGAGATTCATACCCATAATGAGATACTCTGGTTCATTATACATCTGAATATTATCTGAAGGATGGGATGGAAGAAATGAAGCCATTCCTTACCTGGATTGTCTTCCTTCAACTAAGGTTAACCAAAGCAAGTTCAGCCTGAAGCACATTGGCACAAATCTCATGCCTGGGGCTGTTCTTTTCTAAGCAGAAACAACTGGCATCAACCCATGGAAATGCACTGAAAAGTCTCTTACCTCTGATTACACAGTTGACACGCAAAACAGTCCAAGTGGTAAACGTTGTCCTTGGCTCTCATCACCATCTCAAACGCGGGGATAAGCTTGCTACAGGCTGCACAGTTTCCAGTCACACCAAATAACCTGCCGATGGCGGGTGGGGAGAGTGGAAGGGACACAGAGAAAGAAACGAAGATTGGGTGAGTAAACAAAGCGCCCAAGAATCAATCAGAAAAGAGCTAGAAGGCACCTTACGGGTCTTCCAGTCCAACCCCTGTTCAAGCAGGAGACCCTACACCATTTCAGACATGTGGCTGTCCAGTCTTTTCTTAAAAACCTCTAGTGATAGTGCCCACAACTTCCGGTGGCAAGCTGTTCCACTGGTTAATTGTCCTCACTGTTAGGAAGTTTCTCCTTAATTCCAGGTTGCTTCTCTCCTTGAATAGTTTCCATCCATTGTATCTTGTTTTGCCTTCAGGTGATTTGGAAAATAAATTGACTCTCTCTTCTTTGTGGCAGCCTCTCAAATAATGGAAGACTGCTATCATGTCCCCACTAATCTTTCTTTTCTCTAGACTGGCCATACCCAATTCCTGCAACTGTTCTTCATATGTTTTTGTCTCCCTGTTGTTCCCACTATCATATACAGGTAATGATTTACAACAGTTCATTTAATGACTGTTCAAAGTTAACAATGGTGCTTAAAAAAATGACTCATGACTGTTTTTCACACTTACGACCTTTGCAATATCTCTATGGTCACGTGATCAAAATTCGGCAACTGATTCATATGTATGACAGTTGCAGCGTCCTGGGGTCGTGTGATCCCCTTTTGTGACCTTCTGACAAGCAAAATCAATGGGGAAAGCCAGATTCACTGACCAACTGTGTTACTGACTTAACAACTACCGTGATTCACTTAACAACTGTGCGAAGAAAGGTCGTAAAATGAGGCAAAACCCACTTAACAAATGTCTCACTTAGCAAGATAAATTTGGGGCTCAGTTGTGGCTCAGTAAATCAAGGACTATCTTTTTTTGTTTTCACTTATGAAACTAACCTTATTTTGTTTTTGGTTTTTTTTGTCTTTTTTTTTAAATTACAATTTGAGGCAAAGAGGGAGGAGAAAAAGAAAGAAGACCCCCTTGACATCTATGGTTTGCAAATAAGCCCTTTACCATCATAACATAATGTTTACCACTTGTCTCTAGAACTACTGTTATTAATCTGTAGTGCATTAAAGTCTTACCACTTCAAGATGTGAGGGGGGGAAAGTTAAAAAAAAAATTACATTAGTGAGCCAATCACATGCAGAATGAAAGAGGCCGAAGATCTGAAGGCAGCCATGGGACAACATTGCAAAGAACATGGCCTTGGTGCTATTTATTTATAATATGCATGCACTTGAGCATAAGAGGAAATAATACTTTGGGGCTGGTGGGGAGAGGCTAGCCTCCCAGTCATTTTTGACCCCTAGTGCTAAAAGCTTTACCATTATTAAAGAACGTTTTATGAAGAAGCCATTTAAAGTGTCAGAAAGCATTAGTGGTTCATGCACCTTCCAACCCTAAGCAATGCTTATAGCTATGATTGTGTTATAGAAAGAGCCTATTAAAGTAAATGAGGCAGTCAACTATATATAGCCACATTAGAAATGCTGGTATATTATACTGTGGGAGCAATCGGAAAACTCTACTCAAATGCTTTTAACTTTAAGCTCTGCCATGCTACTCTTTGTTCCAAGTTACTGGAAAGATAAGGTTGGAGAGAAGATTGAACCCCCGCACCTTGCTATTTATTTGTTTTTATTTATTTTTCACATTTTTGAGCTGCCCATCTCCCTTAGACGTTATTTCTCCAGGACGCCCCAAAGATGTCAGTAGGCCAGGTGACCCCAGGCTGATATGGAGGCAATCAAATGGCTAAAAGTTAAGGTATCTATTGCCACTATGGGGTGATAGCGGTGTTTTATTGGTTTTATGTTGTGGATCTTTAATGCTGTGAGATGCCTTTTGTGAGTTGGGTGGCCATATATAAATTTATTATATTAACAGATATTAATAAAAGACACCTTAAACTGACTCTATCACCTAAGGATCCCATATGTACCACCCTTATAAGATTCTGGTTCATGCATCTCCAAGATAATACAGTAGACAGAAAACAGATTACAATAAAGGTCATTAAAATAATAGCTATCCACAAACATGGGCCAAAAGCCTGTTGAACAAAATAGATTTCAGGGCTGGCTTGCTTTTTCCTGCTGTTATTAGCTTTGTAAATAACTCAAGGCAGCAAACATCTCCAACACACCTTCCTGCTCCTATATAATAATAATAATAATAATAATAATAATAATAATAATAATAATAATAATAATAATAATAATAATAATAATAATAATGTTGGAAGGGACCTTGGAGGTCATCTAGTCCAACCCCCTGCTCAGGCAGGAAACCCTACACCATTTTGGACAAATGACTGTCCAGTCTCTTCTTAAAAACTTCCAATGTTGGAGCATTTACTGCTTCTGGAGGTAGGTTGTTCCACTGATTAATTGTTCTCACTGTCAGGTTGCTTCTCTCCTTGATTGGTTTCCACCCATTGCTTCTTGTCCTGCCTTCAGGTGCTTTGGAAAATAGCTTGATTCCCTCTTCTTTATGGCAGCCCCTGAGATATTGGAATACTGCTATCATGTCCCCCCTTGTCCTTCTCTTCGTTAAACTAGACATACCCAATTTTTCTCACAACAACCCTGTGAGGTGAATTGGGCTGAGACAGAATGACTGGCCCAAGGTCACTAAGCCGGCTTTCATGCTTAAAGTGAGGCTAGAGCTCACTGTGTCCTAGCGACTGGCCACCCGTTGGCTTTCATGTCTAAGGTAGGACTAGAACATCAACATTTTTTGGTTATTGGCCCAACGTCATCTAGCCAGCTTTCATGGCTAAAGTAGGACTAGAACTCACAGTCTCCCATTTTCCACCCTGCTATCTTAACCACTAGACCAAACTGGCCTGCTTCCACGGGAGGACTGCTGGGTCAATGTTACCTACAAGGACAACGTGTGGTGGCTATTAAAAGGATGTCTTGGTAGCTAGTCCACTTCCGTGTATCTCGCACAGAGCAGAGATCAACCGCCCCTCTTCAGTTGACTGGACTAAATTGGATAAACAAGCTCACGCTTGACAAGGTTATCCTTGAGCCATGCTGGATGGCTTTATAGTAAGTAACCCATCCTTTGAACTGAAGCTGGAAACTTGGGATAGCCAGTGCAGGACAGTGTTATTCTGCAATAGCAGATTTCCCAGCTAGTAGCCTAGCCAGCCATCCTAACCTTTTTAACCTGATTTATCTTACTTGTAAAGCTTAACCCGTTTTTAAGGTATACTTTTATTCATGTATTTATATGGTTTCATTACACTGTTATAAAGGAAAGGTAGTAATTTAATAAACAACGGGTAAAAACTATACGCTACCAATGTAGCTACTAAATCCTCTTCACTAGCAACACCACACAGCATACATTGCAGAGTAATTATCATCGTAGAAGCTTTCAGCGTTGTGTGTTCCTATCAAGCATTGCCTAGTGAGTTAGCCTAGAGGGGAGGTGTTAGGTCAAACAGGAAGACACACCATCTAATGAAAATAACTCTCTCTCCAACACAGAATAAGAAAAATGCGCATTCCTTCAATATTCATCTATCTTTGAAGTAGGGAAAAAGAGGAAAAAACAGTGATGAGAAAGCAGATTGATGGAGATACTGCTGCTTTGCTGCTAGCGTCACGTGTAGGCTGGGGATATGTTTGACAATAAAGGGACAGAACAGAACAGAATAACAGAATTGGAGGTCTTCTGGTCCAACCCTCTGCTCAAGCAAGAATCACTCACTATACCAGTGGCCCCCACCCTTTTGGGCACCAGGAACTGGTTCCGTGGAGAGAAGCTTTCCTCCAGACTGGAGGGGGCATGATTTCACATACTGTCTGCATCCCATGTTTACGCGACCCGTTTTCTGATATACTGCAGCCTGGTACCAGACTATACTATTTCAGACAAATGGCTGTTCAGTCTCTTCTTAAAAATTTCCAGTGATGGAGCACCCACAACTTCTGGAGGCCAGACGTTCCACTGGTTAATTGTTCTCACTGTCAGGAAATTTCTCCTTCGTTCCAGGTTGCTTCTCTCCTTGATTAGTTTCCATCTATTGTTTCTTGTCCAGATACTTTGGAAAATAGGTTGACCCCCCCCTCTTCTTTGTGGCAGCCCCTCAAATATTAGAATACTGCTATCATGTCCTTCTTTTCACTGAACTAGATATATACCCAACTCCTGCAACTGTTTTTCATATATTTTAGTCTCCAGACCTCGAATCATCTTTGTAGTTCTTCTCTGCACTATTCCCAGAGCCTCAACATCTTTTTTATATTTTTAAAATATTTTTATATATTGTGGTGACCAAAACTGCTTGCAGTAATCCAAGTATTACCAAGGCATTATGAAGCAGTGCTGAGATCAATTGGGTGATTAGGAGTCTGTTAACCCTTTCCAAAACACATATCTGTGTGTGTGTGTGTGTGTGCGTGCCCAGCAAACACTTGAGTGCATTGTTCAAAACTGTACCAAGGTTGTTTCCTCCCCCCCTCAAAAAAAAAAACCCTGATTATATTACAAGGAATAAACTAGCTCCCCACGCATGCAGGAAGAATGGTTGTTTTGAAATTTTGCATTATAAATTTTGGTTGGGGCTTAACTCATGATCCATTGTTTGTTATCAATGCGAATGTGAAGCTATTTAATACGTAATACATCTATATAGACTTCCTTTCTTTTCTTTTTTAAAAAAAGAAATTGCTATACTTTGCGCATAGCCTGCTAATGCCATTTGCAACTATGATAGAAAATAGATGAAAATGCCACATCCACCACTTTGCTTTTCAACATCAGGCTGACAGCAGAAAAATATAATGGCTCTTCAGGGAAATTCCAAATTAAAAACAGTTTTAAGCTAATGAATTCAAAGGTGCTACATGAGGAATCTCAGGACTGACAACATAGACAATGAATATGAAACCTGGTTTGTAAACCTACACCACTCAGGCCAAATTCAATGGGTTCTGATTCAGTAAGAATTCCTTGTTATCTACAAGTTGAATAACATTCCAGCATATCTGTATATGCACATGGACACCCCCACCAACACACACATATCTACGCAAAACACACAAGCATTTTTTTTACTACATGCGACTCACACCTAGTGCCTCTCTAGATATGTTGGGTGGCATGGTCCAATCCTATTGTCTTGAAAACTGTAGGAACTCCTGTCCAGAATGAGGGAAAGCATCATTTGATAGGCTGATTTTAGTGATGTTTTTTATGTCCTGATCTATCCCTCCCTCCCTTTCTTCCACTTTACTGATGTTGTTACCTAGTTTGGCAATGAAATGTCTGCAAGAAAACCAAAAACCTCAGACAGCACCAAGGACCTCCCAAATTCAACCCTGATCTACAAATATTCTCTTCTTTAAATGGCAGTCTGTACAATAAACTTTTAGCGTGCCTTTGTTCTGCTTCAACAACTGCCATCCAGACTGACTTGAACATCGTGGTGTCGTCATGCACATAATCCTTAGTCTGGCAGCATTACACAAATCAGCCTGGATTGAGGGGAAATTGCTGAGACACTTGTGAAATGGGACCTCAATGAAGCCATGAGGTATTGTATGCCTAAGGTCTGTGACATCATAGGCACCACTGACCTGAAACCAATTATTTGTCGAGTTCCTCTTTGTTAGAGCTTACTGTTGTGGATTCCTTAATCTGAATACTTTAATTTGACAACCAAATGGACTCAGTGACCGAAATCCCCACTTTCAAGAGCCAATTTGTATATGGATCCGGGCTAACCTGAATGATACCTCAGCACTTTAATATTGAAATGACTGGACTGGAAGCTATGGATACAATTCTTCTTTTATTTTTAATCTAAGATCAAATTTTGACTAGACACACAGAATTTGGTGACGACCAAGGGAACGTCTAGTCCAGCTCATAACAATATGAAACAGGGCCTTCTCTTTGGCTGCACCAATGGCCCCACCAGGCTCTTTCCAGCTTTGTTTTTTTGGTTCATGATTTTTTTTTTTTAAAAAAAATCTCAGTAGCCTAAAATTTTGCTATGTAAATGGTTATCAGCAGGATGTCTATATGTGAATCTCAATTTATACATTTTATTAATCAAATTTATATGGCTGCCTGTCTTATGGAAAGTAACTCTGAACGGCATACCACATAATCAATTTTATCGAAATAGTAGAAGTGACTGATTGAATCCTGCTCCTTTTAAAAGTGTGTATGATAAATGTTAAAAGAGGGGGCTTTGATTGCCCAGTAGGATCCCCCATTTTGATGTTAGCTGCTCCTATAGGCACCCTTGTGTGAAAAGTCTATCACTGTTGCAATTCTGCACCTTTGTTGGCTTTTAAAATGTGCTTTAATTCTACTTGGCTTTATTCAGTGTATTTTCATTTTATTTTATGATGTTGTGATTGTACAGCTCTGGTCGGCCACAAATAATACCATAAAATCTTTATTACAGTCAAAAGCCAGCAAAATAAACTTTTGATAAACGATGATTAAAGACAAAAGGTAGGGGTTTTTAAAAAAAAAAAAAAAAAAAAACTAATAAAATGCCTGTGAGTCATGAGGTGTCCTAAATACAAGAATAAAATTAATCCATAATCTTGAAAATCTTTAGTGAGATTCTGAAGGCGATAGCATTGAAAACTTGCAATTATGATCTGGCTATTTTGTTTTTTGTGAGATAGCATGGTAATGCCAAAAGCTTGAAAAAAATCACTGATCTTTGGTTTATAGAGTTGTGAGCCTCTATCAGTGATAGACTAAAATACACTAAAAAAGGCCTGAACAGAAGTTTTTTTTTTTTTTTTTTTTTTTTTAAGGCACCCAAAAACTCAGCCAAATACTGGTGGTCCTTGACATATATTCACAGCTGAGCCAAAATTTCTGTTGCTAAGCAAGACAGTTTTGTTAAGTAACTTTTCCCATTTTACGACCTTTCTTGTCATAGTTGTTAAATGAATCACTGCAATTGTTGAGTTATTAAGAGAGGGTTTTTTAAAGTGAATCTGGCTTCCCCCATTGACTTTGCTTGGCAGAAGGTCACATAAGGTGTTCACATGACCCCTGGGATACTGCAACTCTCATACATATGAGTCAGTTGCCGAGCAGCTGAAATGTGATCATGTGACCACGGGGACATTGCAATGGTTATAAGTGTGTAAACTGGCCATAAGTCACTTTTTCCAGTGTTATCTTATTTTACTTATCTATATATTAAATTTTTGTATTTTACTCCAATTTCATTTTAAATTGTTTTTGTAGAATTTTATTAATAATTTGTGTTTGGAACTCTGTATTTTGATATGGCCTGTGTGCTAATGAATGAACTAAATGTCTGGCCTGACAGGGTTACAAGGATTAAATGAACTTGTTTTGCTGCACCCAACAATTTCGAAGGGCAGGAATACGTTTCAGCTGTGTCTAAAATAGATGTTTAATTTTAAATCAAGATTAATAAAAAAATAAATTTCTGCATTCCCACAGCATACTATGTCCAAAAAAATCACTATAACTCGTATTATGGTTTACCCTCACAGTTGATTTGCATAATTTGTTAAGTTAATCTTCCTCATAACGCACTAATTCAGGAATTGTCCAGTGCATATTTAGCCTATTCCTAACACACTGTGTAAATCGAATAAATCAGATACCACTCGGATATCGCTGAGGGTAACTGCCTTGATATTTCTTGAGGAAAATCTTGTTCCTTTTAAAGAACATTTGATTATTAATGTCTCTGAGAGACTCACACTGGATACTGTGATAAGCAGCTGTGAGATCACTTTTTTTAAAAAAAAAATTACTAGGGTCCCACTGGATTAAATAAATCCCCTTTAGCTTTGTTAGTTACTATAGGAATAAGGAATGTATAGACTTGAAATTTCTGGTGAAGAAAAAGAAAGAAAATCCAGAGTTATGATGGTAAACGAGTGGAGGCATAATGCTGTAAATACATGCAATCCTTGATTTACAACCACAATGGAGTCCAAAATTTCCATTGCTAAGCAAGGCAGTTGTTAAATGGGTCAATTGTTAAATGATCACAATTGTATGACCTTTTTTTGCCATGGTTGCTAAATGAATCACTATAGTACTTAAATAAATCATGTTGCCATTAAGAGAATTTTGTTTCCCCATTGACTTTGGTTGTCAGAAGCTCCAAGGAAAATTGCCAATCACAATCCCAGGACCCTTTGTAAATACATGCTGGTGGCCAAGCACCTGACGTTTGATCACGTGACTGTGGGGATGTTGCAATGGTCCTAAGTGTGAGAATTGGTCATAAGTAACTTTTTTCATTGCCACTATAACACTAAACAGTCATTAAACAAACATTTGTTAAGTCAAGGATGGCCTGTACAGACTATACAGGCTTCTGTAAACAGGGTATACTATCAAGTCTCAAGTACAGAAGATAGATCAAATTAAAAATTAGAAAGAAAATCATTCCCACTCCTTACTAGCACTGATGATGTTACCTAGTTGGATAATGAAACGTCTGCAAGAAAACAACCAAGCTCAGAGAGCACCAAGGACCCTTCATTTCAATCCTGACTTACAAATATTCTTCTTTATTAGGAAGAAATGTATAATGATTATTATTTTCTTAAAATAAGGCCACTGTCTGGAGTAGAATGCTATATATTACATATTGAAATAACATTAATCATAATACTTCTATAAAAATTGTCATGCCGTGGTTCTTCTTGAGAGACTTATGGCCACCTATTACTTCGTAGTGGACTGTAGATGCCACCACAAAGCTTTTGTTGAAGAAAAAAGAGAATTTTATTCTGCTTTCAGTATTTGGAAGAAAAGTGAATTATAAATCCAACATGTAAATAAAATGAATAACTGCATTTTCATCCAGCACTGAAAAAACTCCAAGACTGGGTTTATCCAACAAACTCAACTCTAAACTTGCATCACCCAAACACAGCTGTGGTGTTCACGTAGCATACAATGCCCCAAGAAATCAATTATTGGGATTTATTTATTTCAACAAGACTTTGAGATGGAGAAAAACACTGATTTAGCTTTGTCCTGTTGGATGAGGGTTCTTAATTATTGTTGGTGGTACACCTCCCCTCAGTTTTGATCAGGTATTATTTTTTGTCATTGTTTTAAAGTACTTTAAAAATCATTTTAATTATGCTTATGCATGCATTGCAAGCAATGCAGAGTTGGAATTTAAACAGAGCAGCATATCGGTCCGATATAATAAATAAATAATACCCTAACATGGTAGCCCAGTCTTATAATATAATAGCTTATTATGATAATCTAGTTCACACATGCTGAAACATGTGGGTTTCTGTGGGTGGGTTCCCACATGCGGGTGGGTTCCTCAACTAAAACTGATCACAAACAACTCAACCTCATTTAGTCTCTTGTATCCAGAAGCAACATCAAAGCATTGTAGAGCTGATTGAGAAGGCATAGGATCTTTTATCATCTCACTTACTTCTTCTTAAAAGGAGATACGGAGAAGAATATCTTGGGGATATATTAAAATATGTACTTGTTAGTATGGGGAAAACATTTTTTCAAATACTGAGAACACTCAACCTTAGTATTTGGCTTCCATCAGAGGACAGGGAAATAATCTTGGGAAAACCACAATCATGCAAGAAAGCTGTAAAGTCACCCTAGTTATTGAACCTGTTTAGAAATATTACATGCTGATTTGGGGGCTGGAGAGTCATCCCCTTTAGTTCTTATTTGCTTGAACTAGTCCTACAAATTTCCAAAACCTTTAATAAAAGGAGAAGAAAAGAAAAGAAAAAAACAGTGGGTGTCCTAAAGAAAAAGGAGCTGGAGTAGTCATCATTCAAAATCAAATCCTTATTCACTGAAACAGAAAAAAAAAACTTCACTTAAAGCAAAAAACAATTGCTCGGTGGCTTATCCCAATTTAGATAACTTAAAAAAACCGTCAGATATATTGTCCAATAATGTTGCATCTTGCGGCTTTTAGTTATTAAAAAATCCATTCAAAAACTCGCCATTTTAAGGCCATGTAAGAGATCTTTTCTAGCTAGCAAGGGGTAATTCTGAACATAGCTATTTATTTAGAAGATTGCCCCCTCCCCCATTATTGTTGGTCTTCTACTTTTTCTTCTTGTTTTGCTGTTATTATCATATAACTCTAGAGTCCTATGTTGAAATTCTAGGCCTAGTTCTTTCTTTTCTGCTGTCCCCAATTTCAATTGCTTTCTTTCCCCGAGCATTTATCAGCTACCTGATTAGAATTTGTTTCCACACAAACCATTGATCATCAGCCTATTACTAGGCAAATGACAGTTAATTACCCACTACATTAACCACTGGGACCCGAGACCTGATTCTCCTGCCATCAGTCAACATGATAAATGTGGCAAGTTCAGTAATGCATAGCCAGCCCCAAGCTTCCTGCTATAGTTTGAACAACCCTCAATCTCACTTCCAGGCCCAGGAAAATCTATGGCAATCTGCATAATTACAAGCTCTAGGTTAATAACAGACAAATGATTTGTTGCATCTAAACAAAGTCCTTGGAACAGGGCTGGTCTCCTGTGGTTTTCCTAGGCTGGTTGTGCTCTGCCATCAGTGAATTTTTGACTATAATGCGCATTTAAAAGAAAAGAGAGGGGGGGGGGGAAACAAAGAAAAGAACTGCATCTCCTGATGCTATATACCTCCCCTCAATTTGTTGCTCACCAATTTATGGATCCTACATATGTGATTTTTAATCATTAAAGAACTCTTGGAGCAATATTATCTTAATTATTCTCTGCTGTAAGCAGGGAATTAGACTTCAGATAAAATTTTCTTCTTCCGCTGACTTTCTCTGCCTCGCTGGAGGCTCCATCAGTTTTCATCTGCACCTGGACTCTGAAATCCTAATGATGAATTATTGCCCTTTTTCCTAAGAGGGCGAACCTTACAAGGGAACATTTTACTGAACTGTCAAGCTCATAGACTGAGTGCGGAGATGCGGAAATCTGATCTAATTTACTGCAAAACGATGCACTTGTTAGACTTTCTCCCTCGGTTTTGTTCCCAAGGATCAAGAGATCAGTCAGTAGCCAGCACGGCCTCTTCATGTACTGAAGAAAAAGAATGAGTAGGGTTGGCATCAGTTAGCTTCTCAAAGGAGGCTCACGATAATGAGAACTGAAACCGAGTTTGTTGATGCTATGTAGAAAGAACAAATCAACTTACAAAGAGCAACAGCTTTTCTTACGATGTTAGTCCTACCTATTGTTTCTCACTCCTCAGCTGGATTCTTTAAATGTCTCCACACCCATTGTGCTTAGATTCCAGCATTTTTATTTTGCAAATCAAAGGCCCAAGTGATAAAACACCAGATCAGAACGTCAGTAACCAGAGACTGGGGATAGACCAGTGGTTCTCAACCTGTGGGTCAAGACCCCATTTGGGGTCGAACGACCATTTCATGGGGGTCGCCAAACAACGCAGTCCGCAATTTTTTCCCCCCTTTTCCTTAGCTGTGCTACTCCCTTTTATACTATTGGCTTTTGAAAGCCAATAGAATAGACTCTCTTGAATAGAGTCTAATTCTATTGGCTTTCAAAAGCCAATAGGAATTGTCTCTGCCCTGCTGAGCCCGCCAAAAATCCCATTCTGCAAACAGTGCTGCAAGTTGTCTGCAGCGAAGGCGAGCTGTCTCGAAGCTTCCACCCCTCCCTGCTGAGCAACTACTAAAAATGTAAGTAAAAGAGGGCCAGGGATGGGAGGTGGGAGGCTGGCGGGCGCAGGGAGGGTTGCTGGCGTGCGTGGGGCCCAGCGGGTGCCTTACCTCCCTTGGGCTGGGCCAGCTGGTGGCCCAGCCGGTGGTTGGCCTGCGCCGTCTCTGCCGCTTGCCAGCTACGCCTCGGCTGGCACAGGGGGCGGCACCACGCATGCGCGGCGCTCCCGGGCAGGGAAAAGTCCTCAACTTACGACCAGTTGGGTAGTCCTTGACCTACGACCGGTTGGGGGTCGCGGCATTAAAAAGGTTGAGAACCACTGGGATAGACGTTCCTGCAGGTCCTAGGTAGGCTTTGAACAAAATTTGGTGAGGATGAGACAGACTCTGTTACTGAAAACAAAATTAATAGGGTACTGGAGGCCCTGGGGAAATGCAGAGGGTACAGGATTTTCAGACCCCATTATGATTATCAATCAACCAATGTTAATTAGTTAAAAAACATGGAATTCTACTACAGATCTAATTCAAACAGTACTGCTTGTGTATCGCTGCTATCTGTTGGAAAGTGTTGGGCTTCAAGGTTTAGTGCATAATCCTTGCCTCTGAGATGCCACCATAGTTCAACTTGTCTCTGAAAATGCCAGCCATAGTTGTAGTGAAACATCATGACATTCGTTGCCTAGACCACCGTTGTTTTTCAGGAACTCCAAGAGTTATGTACATCTTCTTGGAAAGTGTTTTTCAGACTCTTCTGTTAAATCAAGACTATTCCAATATAGAATCTTAGCATATAGCAGCAGTTAATATCATTTTACTCAATATCTCCAAATTACATTCTGTATTCAGTAGGGAGATTTTCAATACCTTCCATCAATGGCCACCATGGATTCTTGAACCATAAAGAAGTAGAAACCTGACTGGTTTAAAGCCATAGGTAGGACTTAGAATTCCATTTCCACTGTCACTTACCCCATTGCCTTCAGCCCTGGAAAGAAGATTCTCTAGGCAACAAATTATCTAGAGGAACTGCTTCTATGATTAGATGGATTTAGACAGAATATTGCATTTGCAGATTTGAGGTGTCGAGAGTAAGCACAGACTACGTGTGGGAAGATCCAGGTTCTAGTCCTCCCTAAGTCCCCTTGAGACTGTCAATCCCTCTCCTGCCTGATCAGCAGAAAGTTCTGCAAATAATCAGATGAAAAATGAAAGTCCTTGTTGCATCATGCATTAATAGGTTTTGTTGAAAGGACTGCAATGAGCAGAGGGCAAAACAACCAAACCCTGCGGCTAAGTGATACAAATACTAGGAATAACCACAACATATTTGGTGGGTTGTACAGAAATCAATGAATCAATAAGAGATCCCGCCCCTAACAATTGTACATTCTGGCACTGTAGTCCCAAGACATCTGGTGTTACTTGTTAGCGAAGGCTTATCTAAGAGAAAGGCTGAAAAGAAAAACCGTCACCTGAAAGAAACACCAACAAGAGTTGAAGAAACTTCACTGAATGAAGAGTACCAGCCATGAACTATTAGCAGGGTGTCTAGTATTCTGGGTACTCTACAAAACAGTTTGAAGAAGTTGAGCTATTAGTTGATTGAGAACATCTACCTGTGTTTATTTTTTAAACTTTAATCAAAAGAATGAGCTGATATTTTTGGTCATGCCAGAAACTCCATATTCTTCTGAAAATTGCACTCCAGGCAATATTCAGTAAGGTAATGATTATATCAAAGTTGGGAACATAACGGTTTTGGTTCAAGAAGAGATGCAGGAACTGTGGCTCTTTAGATGTTTGCTGAATTACAACTTCAAGCAACCTTGATTAATAGCCATATTGCTTGAGGTTACTGGGAGATGTAATTTGGGTCAACAGATAGCCTTTTCCCAGAATATTGATTTTAAATATTTTGCAAATAGGAGACAGTCTAATAAAGCTACGTTACAGTTACCTGTGTCTGCTAGTAGAATTAACCAATTTTTCAATTGTTCAAACACTCTGAACGATCAACTAACCAGCATGCTGACTCTCCTAGTATGTAGCATGCCAAGACATACAGTAATATAAACTAACCAATGTTATTTATCAAGCTTTGCATATTGCACAGATGGAACCACTAAATTTTGAGTTGTAATGAAGTGTGTTGTATCACCATAGCCAAACAATACCTTATTAAAATGTAAGAAGAATCGCATTAAAGACCTGCTCCTGACTTCAATACGACTCCCCCTACTGAAATTAAATGCTTTAAAAATATGAGATCAGATCATATTGGAATCGATTCAGATGGTTTCAGTTTCCTCTTAAAAAGAAATGAAAACAAAACAAAAGATAGGAATGTAAAACTCTTGACTTTTTCCTACTATATTAGTCAGTAACCCAATTTCTAGGTGGAAAATCTAACAAACTAACAATAATGTCCTGGCAGGTAGTCCTCAACTTACGATTGAGCCCAAAATTTCTGTTGCTAGGTGAGAGTGAGTTTTGCCCCCTTTTACAACCTTTTGTGCCACAGTTGTTAAATAAATCACAGTTGTTAAGTGAATCTGGCTTCCCCATTCATTGACTTTGCTTGTTAGAAAGTTGCAAAGGGTGATCACTTGACTCCGGGATACTGCAATTGTCATAAATACATGCAAGTTGCCAAGTGTCTAAATTTGGATCATTTGATCACAGGGATGCTGAAATGGTCGTAAGTCACTTTTTTCAGGGCTGTTGTGACTTTGAATGGCCATTAAATGAAAGGTTGTAAGTCAAGGATTACCTATACTAGTCTCCGCTACTAGTCTGAACCCCAAGCAGAGAGGTAAATTTCACTTGTGCCTCGCTCTCTACATCTTCATCTACAGCAGTGGTTCTCAACCTTTTTAATGCCGCGACCCCCAACCGGTCGTAAATCGAGGACTACTCAACTGGTGCAGCACCGTTTGCAGAATGGGACTTTTGGCGGGCTCAGCAGGGCAGAGACAGCCTGGACAATTCCTATTGGCTTTTGAAAGCCAATAGAATTAGGCTCTATTCAAAAGAGTCTAAGGAAAAGAGGGGAAAAAATGGCGGACTGCGTTGTTTGGCGACCCCCATGAAATGGTCGTTCGACCCCAAATGGGGTCCCGACCCACAGGTTGAGAACCACTGATCTACAGCATTAAAAAGTCGGAAAACATAGAACTTGCTTTATCCCACCAAACTGACTACAGAGAAGGATGCGGCAAGATGATTAGATAAGGGGATGTCTGTGGCGGGATGACTATTGGCATGGATGAGTAATGGGGGAGAGGAAAGAGAGACAGAGAAGGAGGAAGAGAGAAATCTCAGAACAGAATAACGAAGGATTAAGAACATAGTAACTGGCACCCATCTCAGGACTGTTGAGGATAGGTAGTAGGATACCCTACTATTTCTCAGCCTTGGGAACCTGAAGATGTCTGGACTTCAACACCCAAAATTCTCTAGCAGAAATTCTGAGAGTTGAAGTTCTGACATCTTAAAAGTTGGTAGGGTTGAGAAACACTGGGCTGGATTTATGTTTACAGACGCTAACACACACATATTTAAATAGGACCTACAAAAGAAAAAAAGGGAGCAAACTCTACATTGAGTTATTTGACACTTTGGTTTGCTCCATTGTGCTCGCATGTCAACGTTCAAAAAGAAGCCCTCACCCATACCTACAGTTTAAGGTTTTGCCTAAAATCTGGAGATATTGCTGTTTGAAAAGTTAGTACCTTACAGTAAATGAAGTTCAATCCATGCCTTGTTCTGAAGCTGGCAATCATAGTTTCTTGACTTGAACAAGTGGTGGCTGGTTATAGACGTTTGCCTTTTATTTATGCCCACGTTGCAGGGAGAAAGTGATGGGGCTGTATGCATGAACAAAAAACTCTGGGAATCATGCTTTAAAAAACTAAGATACTATTTTCCCAAGTCAATCTGATCTTTAGAATCTCAGCCGGCTGACAGTCATATAATACAGATGAAATATCTGAGCTCTAGCTACCTGAAACATTTCAACTACCGTATGTTTAATGCACTGTAAGACTCCAAAGTAGTGTTCTCAAGGTGATTTTTACCAACAGTTGCCTCGTGAAAAATAATGCTCTACCGTCATCCTTCGCAACAAACACGGGGGGTTTTTGCTCTTACTTGGGATAACTCGGGCACAATGTTCAGCAGTGTTTTCCAATCTCAGAATTTTTCTCTCCAGAGTCAAGCATCTAGGCACAGATGTGAGCAACCAATGAGCCATTGCTGGAATATGGACTATTTCAATAGATTGGTTGGGTAATAATCTCTACAAAAAGGTGACCTTCTCATTGTAATGGGCTATAACTCCCCAAAATTGAAAACACATGGCAAAGTATTCTAGGAGTTAAAATCCCAACACATAAGATCAAGCTAACTTGGAGTAATATAAAATTATATATAATCTAAAAAGATATTAGACATATCAAAAAGTAAATCACTTTTAATTTGAGCCCCCCCCCCCCCCGCAGTAAAGAAGTAAGTTGTTATTGCCTTCTAGGATATTCTTCTGACTCTAGTCTACAGCCCTCAAATTTGCTGGGAGTCTCTCATCCAAATACTGATCAAGGATAATCTGGTTTGGCTATATATCAGGCAATATTAGCTAGATACTAGGCTAGATATAAAATTATTTTATTGTAATGAAATGAAATTAACGTCACTGGCTACTTACCTTCCCTGAAACAGGACTTTTGAGAATCAGACTAAGAGAGGGACAACCTAGCTTAAGTCCTCTTCTAACTCCAAGATGGTTACTGGGTAAGCAGTCATACTCTCTCAATCTACTCCCTACTATGCATAGTGATTTTGATGATAAAATGGTGGTGGTGAAGATCTCCATTATTTAAGTGTAGAGTGATAATTTTTCTGGATCCCAAAAATTGTTGGTTTTTAAGACATTTGCTGAAGGCAACATTCGCGAAAGTAGGAGTTGAAGCAATAAAAAAATGTCTACATTTGATTTGATTATTCTCCAGTAATATGCTACAGGGTTGTCTTCTTTGATCACTTTTACAAAATCATTTGAAAATAACAGCTGGAAGTCTCTCTAAGCTGCTTAAAAGGAAGACTGGGACATAAGAGGTGTCCAAAGCAATGGAGAACATTATGGCTATCAATGAAAATATGACAGAAGTATTGGGAATTGGTGACACTCTGTATCACGGGTCTTCAAACGTGGCTCTTTTATGACTTGTGGACTTCAACTCCCAGAATTCCTCAGCCAGGCACGCTGGCTGAGGAATTCTGGGAGTTGAAGTCCACAAGTCACAAAAGGGCCAAGTTTGAAGACCCCTGCTCTAGATCAGTGTTTCTCAACCTTGACAATTTTAAGGCATGTGGACTTCAACTCCCAGAATTCCACAGCCAGAATTGCTGGCTGTGGAATTCTGGGAGTTGAAGTCCACATGCCTTAAAATTGTCAAGGTTGAGAAACACTGCTCTAGATGAACATCACTGCATAACATAATGGTTAAGATGCTAGATGAGCTCTGTGAAGACCCTGATTCAAATCTTCACAATCCCATGGAACTGACTGGGCAAGTCACACTTTCTCAGCCAAACCTATCTTAAGACATTTGTAGTTGTAATGATTAAGAAAGACCACAACTGACTGATCTTGGTTACTTTTCCTTCAACTTGCTTTATATAGTTAGTATGAAAACCTTACGAGAATAGCCTACATTAAGCACCTTTTGAACAATATGCAAGGCTCAAATAGAAACCGCTTTGATCATCAATTTCTCTTCTACAACAACCTGGGGGAAAAAAAAGAAAACTTTGCTACAGCAAATTAGAATTTAAAAAAATCCTTAATCAGTAGACTGAAAGATGGAACAGTAGGGTTTTTCCCCCATCGTGCATCCTGAAAACCAAAAGTTAAAAAAAATAAATAAATCCAGAACCACACGAGAAATGAATAGAAGTGTTGTGATACAAATCAATATTGAAAGGGAGAAAGGAGGCGGGTGAAACCTCATTCATAGGTCTATGCCTACCTTGGGTTGCAACTATCAATAGCGTTACTGCTGACTCTTTCCCCTTGGTATAACAGCTAGGAGTCTGCTAGACCCCGAAATAAATTGTGCTCTGCTGTATTAAAGGTAAACAGCAGTTTCAGCAACAATACAGAACGTGCTAATTGATGAATGCTTAAGCACTTCTTAGCTAATAAAGGGTTTTTAAGAGATGGAGGAGGGCAAGGGGAAAGAGAAGAAGAAAATATGTGCCATGTATAAAAATATATTTCTAGGTGCTCCGCTCTGAATATAAACATATAGGTCATTCCAGGTGAGAAGCATATTCTGAAAGACAACCTTGGAAAACATAATTTATTCAAAACTCATGGCTTTGTGGTGAAAGACACATCTCAAAGGAGAAGAGACTGCAAGGCCATTCTGATTCCCACAAGGTTTCCATGGCTTGGGTTTAGCAATGTATCTATAGCCTAGCACCTAGATGAAAATGTGAAATCTCGGGTGACAGTCTTAATAGAAGAAACCCTGCCACCGATCTTGACAGGGGAGATGGAATTAAGGAATGGAGCACCGAGCAGATCTAAAGCCATGAGTTCAAGAAGAAGGGAGATATTTTTTTCACCTTGGAGGAGAAGGTGGGTTAGAGAGTTCCATGACATGAAATAATTGAGAAAAGTTTATCTATTCATCCATCTCACCTTTGTATCTTTCTCTCTTCCCTACCATTATCTCCGTAACTCAGACAAAGTATCATTAGGACTAATTGAAGGCTGCAAAGCAGAAAGCTAATTTGAATTTCAATTCACAGGTTTTATAATTCAAAAAACAGGAGGGGAGGGGGAGGGAGAGGAAGAAACTCTTAACGTAGTGGGAAAAAGCAATAAGGATCATATCCTTGATACAAGAAACGCAGGATCTGTAGAAATCTATGAAGGAGGAAATTAAGAAGCTCCTCATTGTCTCCAGAATCTGCTAGATCAGTGGTTTTCAACCTTTTTAATGCCGCGACCCCCAACCGGTCGTAAGCCGAGGACTACCCAACCGGTCATAAGCCGAGGACTACCCAACCGGTCATAAGTCGAGGACTTTCCCTGCCCGGGAGCGCCGCACATGTGTGGTGCCGCCCCCTGCACCGGCCGAGGCATAGCTGGCAAGAGACAGTGACGGCACAGGGCGACCATCGGCTGGGCCACTAGCTAGCCCAGCCCAAGGGAGGTAAGGCACCCGCCGGGCCCCACGCGGGAGTAGCACAGCTAAGGAAAAGGGGAAAAAAAATGACGGACTGCGTTGTTTGGCGACCCCCATGAAATGGTCGTTCGACACCAAATGGGGTCCCGACCCAAAGGTTGAGAACCACTGTGCTAGATCCACCTGTTTTTTCCATTCTACAAATCTGCATTAATATGTTCTGTGTATTTTGAGATTTACTTTCTCATAAAGCCAAAGAAAGAATCAAAGTTTGCTAGTCTGAGAGGGCAATAGCACTTAGATTTATATACCACTTTAAAGTGCTTTACAGCCCTCTCTAAGTGGTTTACAGAGT
The DNA here is from genome assembly GCF_016545835.1 of Crotalus tigris. NCBI lineage: Eukaryota > Metazoa > Chordata > Lepidosauria > Squamata > Viperidae > Crotalus > Crotalus tigris. The sequence goes on from NW_024100482.1 coordinate 515,350, forward strand.
CAGCATATTCCCCCCCCCCCAACAATCTGTATCATCATTTTACCAACCTTGGAAGGATGGAAGGTTGAGTCAACCTTGAGCCGGTCAGAATTGAACTGCTGGCAGCCAGCAGAATTAGCCTGCAATAACTGCATTCAAAAACATCTTTTCCATCAACTTATATAAAAAAAGATTCTTTGGATTTTGGGAACACATGTTAAAATTTGCAGAAAATGTCTTCCTTCCATTTTTCGTTAAGCGAAGTGAACATTTCTCAACTCAGCCTTCCATCCTTCCGGGGTAGGTACAATGAGGACCCAGATTGTTGGGGGCAATATAAATATATATATACATCGCTTATTGGTGTACACCGCTTAGAGAGTGCTTGCACTTAAAGCGGTATATAAGTCTCATAAATAAATAAATAAATAAACTGTAGACTCCTGTAAGGAATACTGATTTTTTCTGGAATACCATGTAATGGATCACCTTTTTAACATCCCTACAGAGGATGGTTAACATAGGCTATGTTACACATAAATATCATAGGGATGTCAAAGATTTTTGTTCACCCTATATTCTGAACTGAACTAATCAATTTGATATGTTGGAACCCCACTTTTTCAGTACTTTTCTGCTCTTACATGCTACAGTATGAGGTGTTTGTAAAAATAAATTGTTTTTTGTTCATCATTAAGTTTACTGCATCAAGTTTATTTGGTATAATTTTCTTCTTTTTGAGGGTCTTATACTATGAGATTCCAACAACTTAGTCGATCAGTGCTTTTCTCTTGTGTCCAAAAGGGTAAATGCAAAATTCTGATAACTGTTCAAAAACATATAGAATTCGAAACAACTGAGATCAAGTTCTTTATTTTTTTTCATTTAAGGCGTAATTTCAGCTTTTGTAGAGGGAGAATAGAATGCACAGCAAGAATCTTGATATTCAATGGGCTTTTAAAATCTATTCAGAATAAATCTATGTTCCACTAAAAAGAAATGTTTGTACTCAACAGCCTATTGATACCACATACTGATAGCCCCAACAACATACTTAGACTTTTATTAAAGCAGCAACAACTACAAAGGAAGGCGTAGCTTCTACAGGATTTCTAAGAATTACAGGTTTACTGCTGCATAGAAGCAAATAATTTGTCTGCAGTATAGATGTGCTTGAGGAGCAATCACACACACAGTCTTCAATACTGGGTTGAAATCCTTTCTCCAATTTCCTGAAAATTTCTTTGCTTATGGTTTTCTACCTCACAAAAAAAATGCTTTAGAATAGGGGTCCACAACACCCAGTCCGTGGACCAGCATGCAGCTACGGGGGTTTTAGCACCCTGAAAGCCCCCCATCTTTTAATTAACTTTTAATGTCAATTTAAAATATCCTTGTCTCTATTTTACATTTTAAATTTTATGTTTTAACATTTTGTTTGTACATTGGCTCGGTGAGAAAGATTGGCGGTTCCAGTCCAAGGAAAGGAGGGAGGGAGGTAGGAAAGAAGGAAGAAAGGAAGGAAAAGAAAGAAGATAAATTAGCAGGGGAATCCATAGGGGAGATCTGGATTGTACAAGGTAGGATAAGACGTACTCATGTCAAGGAAAGGTACACTGGCCCATGTGTTTAAAAAAATCCTTCTCTTCCCACTTTAAATGCATTTTTTTTCCTCCATCAAATTAAATGAACATCTTTGGACAACACTAGCCTTAAAGACAAAACAGTAAAAAATGTTTCATTTGCTCTCTTATCTCCCCAAGATGTCCCTAATATTATCCATCGTGTCTTCAATTTCATTTCCACTATATTTGATAGACTATTTCCAACCAAGATGGTCACAAAATTCAAATACTTTTTTTTAGTCCCTAAAGGAATACAGGGCAAACTTGAGCATCGTTCTTGCCTCTCGGCTTAGCTCTAAGGGACAACATTTAACCATCTTGCAAGTATGCATTTGAAAGGTTAAACCTTTAAAGAGTGCGCTAAGAGGCACCTCAGAAGCACGATGTTTCCTCTGTATGCCTGTGTACGGGTTAAAATGTGTCAGGTCTAGTTTCAGACATATAAAGCTAACGTTCCCTTCTTTTATAGATGCTCTTTGCCAAATGCAACATAATTTAAAACTTCACTGTCTCCCTTGAAATAATGATCAAGTAGACAGGATTCTAAATTTTTCTTACTCACAGAAGAAACCTTTGGAAAGTAAGCACTTCCTTAGATGGCTTGGCAGTTGGGAGCAGACTGTTTTAAATAATGTCTTAAGAACAAAAGCAATGTCCTGCTGGATCAGACTCCTTGGCCCATCTATTCTAGCAGTCTGTTCTCCCGGTAGCCAATCAACTGCACAAAACATCTCCCAGCAGATGACCGTCAAGAGGTAAGCACCTGGCCATCAAGGCTAAGAGCTGATGATCATCATGAGTCCCATGAAGTGAGGGAGGGAGAGGGAGGAAGGAAAAGAAAGAAGATAAATGAGCAGGGGACGCCTGCAATCCATAGGGGAGATCTGGATTGAACAAGGTAGGATAAGACATACCCTTTTCTGAATCCAACCAAGCTTGTACCCAGTACCAAATCTCATGTTAATTGCAACTATCTCATTTCTTGGGAAGAATCGTCAAGTACATTTTACCATCTCTGCATGATATGTCCATGTTTCCTCTCATCTAGAAAAGGCAGCAATGTATTCACGTTAAGGTAACACTTTCAGGACTTAGTTGATATCCTGCCTGGAAATGGATAATCTATGCAGTTTTTGATTTAATCAGCAATGTATACTGTACGTGTGCATCGATATGTGTACAGATGCATATATGTGTGTGTGGATCTCTCTCTCTCTCTCTCTCTCTCTCTCAGCCTCAGGTTTTTCTCAAGTCTTCTAACCACCGAGCACTTATTATAAAGAGTTACTAGTACATCATGTTGATGGGATCATTCCTTAATACAAAAATATTGAGGATAACCTTAAAGTATTCCACAATGAGAAAAAAAATCATGAGACAGACTTTGAGAGCTATTACATGTAGGAGCCATAACATCTGTAAACTGGAAGAGCAATGACTCTCGGCCTCTAAAATTGTACATAATGTTTCTTTTTTTGTACTGGATGTTATTCTTGATAAACAAATCAACCAGCCAATTTTGGAGACTTCAAAGTTCTGAACTCTTTCATCTAATGCCTAAACTATTTGTTTGGTAGCCTATTAATATATTTTTGTAGATGCAGGCTTGGTTATTCTTACATGTTTTCACATTTTTAAAATGCTTTTCATATTTTGACAATGGCAATCGTGACAATATGCATTTTCACGTTACCAAATGCACTGAACATTGCCGAAATTCAGTGCTGCATTGTGTCATGCTGTGTACATTAGACAACATTTCCCTTCCACGGTTAACACCATTGAAAAAAAAAATAAAACATCCTTAAAATGAATGTGATCAACTTTTTCACCCATTTTTGTGGGCTTTTTTTTTTTTTTACAGAATAGCTGAGTAGAAACAGATATCGAAGGATTATTCTATACATTTTGTGTCCTGAGGGATTATCACTGAATGATATCTAAAAAAAATAATCCCTCGACTATATTAGTAATCATCTCAATTATTATAACTGTTAAATTGTGGGGCAAAAAGCAACAAATGCCAGGTTGACGCAATATTGTTCGTTAACCAAGATGCTAATTGTGTACGATTCACAATACTTCATCTACTACATGAATATTAGTAAATTTAACACACATGCTCCAAAAGAAAAAATACAGCCTGTTGGAATAGTTAATACAGGGTTATGCAAGCTGTCTTTTGAACATGAAGAAGAAAACATGCGAGCTAATAAAAATGTACGTGTTGCAAGCAACTGCTTTTGGAGAAAAAAAAGTTTAATGCTGCTTCCCCCCCCCCCCAGTAGCTCTTCTTGTTTGCAAACCTCAGAACAAATACCCAGTACTGCTTGCTGGTGGGTTATTTCTATTTTCCTTCCCTGTGAAAGGAGAAAAGGTTATTCAGCATACAGGGTTGATGGTTTTGAGTAACATCAGCAAAATTCAGCACTGTGAAGAGACACCTCTTCCCTACCTAACTAACCCTTCTAATTTCTCTGTGCTCCCCTTCAAAGAGGAAGGCAACTGCCAGGGTGCAAGATGTTCATTCAAAAGCAAACTTGCTGGTGCTTTAAGTTCCTTAATGAATGAAAATCCAAGAAAGCAAGTTTGAGAGACAAAAGCAGAATTGTTTTTCTCACCTCCTTCTCTTCCTCTTCCTTTCAAAGCCACACTTTGGACATCCCTTTTCTCGCCCTAATGACCCTCTCTCCTTTACACGCACACACTTGCACATGCCAAACCCAGAGGGATTGTGGAACAAGGCTGTTACACAAGGCAGCCTGCTAATTGAGAAGCTGATATGGGGTAGAGGGATCCTGTTTTTTACCACATTAAGCTTTGAAATCAAGCATGACTAGATTGACGCTACCAAATCACCGTCTGGAGGCCGCTCCAAGCCAGGAGCAGCAGGGTTTTTCACACCTGATAGGACCTCACTCCATCTACATCAAGTTGCATTAAGAAAGGGATGGATTATGGAATCAGAGCCCCTGCCCTTTAAAAGCGTGACTTGGACAGGCTTAATTGCAGCTCCTTTAGGTTCCCCCTTAGAAGTATCAAGTCCTACTCAAGCATCAGAAGGATGCCATTATCTCTTTTGCACTTTTACATCACCATGGAGAAAAACCGCCGGCTAAAGGAAAAGGAACTTAAAATTCTACCCTCATGAGGGAGTCACGGCAACATACTGTATTGTATGGTGGAGTTGGCACAAAGAGAGTCCTACCTTTTCAAGGACACTCTGTCCAATTCTCTCTCCTGTCCCCAAAGCCACCTGCCCAATCCTCACTGTACTGGTTCTTTTTAAAATGTTTGACACCTTTGCAAAATTTGGATGCATTTTAAGGTTGCTGATCCCCCTCTTGGAAAGGGGTGATATGATTTAAACTAGGATCAATGTGTGGAAAAGACCTCCACTATTGGTATAAATATTATGCATACATCTTTTAATAATTTAACATTTTGCTTTCAGTGGTAGAAAAGGTGATTTCAACTTGCACGTCCACTGGGAGATGTATAGCCCGATAGTTGGTACAGTAATGGGCAAATTAAATTAAATAATAAAGCAATAATCAAAGCTCTTTAGTGTTAATCATATCTTGCAGCAATGTAGACATAAAGTCAGAGCCATTTACATACTCTATTCTTATACCAAGGATTTGTAAATCACTGGAAAGATAGCCTGGTAATATTATGGTAACATCATGTTCTAATTTTTAATCATGGCAATATTTGAAGGCAGGGAATCCTGTTAAATTGCTCAGAGTCTTTGGGTGCATAGGACTGTGGCCAGTTTAAAAGAATCGACAGGTAGTCCTTGACTTACGACCACAATTGAGCCCATACGACCACAATTGAGCCCAGAATTTCTGTTGCAAAATGAAACAGCTGTTAAGTGGATTTTGCCCTGTTTTATGACCTTTTCTGCCACAGTTGTTAACTGAATCACTGCAGTTGTGAAGTTAGCAACATAGTTGTTCAAGTCAATCTGGCTTCCTCTTTTGACTTTGCTTGACAGAAGATTGCAAATGGTGATCCTGTGACTCCAGGACACTGCAAACGTCATAAATCTGAGTCAGTTGCCAAGCATCTGAATTTTGATCATGTGACCATGGGGATGCTGCAATGGTCGTCAGTGTGAAAAACGGTCATAAATCACTTTATTCAGTACCATTGTAACTTTGAATGGTCACTAAACAAACTGTTGTAAGTCGAGGACTATCTGTGCTTGAAAATGTAATACTTTTAATTGCAAGCCTCCCAGAGACGCTTTGCAAAGTGAGATGGGTGATATATAAATTTAATAAGCAAACACACTTCCTGGTTTCAGAAGAACCCAAGCAGTACTTTTAAGGCAGGGGAACCCAATCTGTGGTCCATGGACCACCACCAGGATGTGGCATGCCAGAAATTGTGGGATGCAGGCAGCATGCAAAACCACCCCCTTCTGGTCCACGGAAAAAACTCTCTCCACAGAACCAGTACCCAAAAGATTGGGGGCTGCTGCCCTAAGGCAAGGCTTTATTAGTAATGGTACTTTTCAACTTTTAAAAAACCTTCCCCCCAAAACTGTCCTCAAGCTTTTGATATCCCTTGGATGCTAGGTAGATAATGTCTCTTGGCTCCCTCGGCTAGATTAAAGGTATAGCCATTCTATCCATTTTGTGGGCAGTAAAGGTGCAGCTATGCTGGCTCAGGAATTCTGGGAGTTGAAGTCCACGAGTCATAAAAGAGCCAAGGTTGCCTACCCCTGGGGTAGAGACTGGGGTATCATGCATTCTAGTCCTGCCTTAGGCCCCCAGGCCAGTCACTCTCTCTCAGCCCTAGAAAGGAGGCAGTCGCCGATCACTTCTGAAATCTCGCCAAGCATTCCAGCTCTTATTGGTTATTTTGAAATTTTAAGCAGAAGGAAAATACGTTAATATGAAAATAGAAGTTTAATAAGGCTGTTGAACATTTAAACGTATTGCTTTTTTAGGTCTGTGTGTTTGCGTGGGGACACAAAACAAAATATCTGAAACTCTGAAGTACAGCACTTCAAAGGGACAGTTTAAAACATGGCACCTGTCTACAACTCCTTAAGGCAGATCTGGGTCTTTTACAGTCTGCTGGCCACATCTGGCCCATTGTTGTCCCAATCTTGTCTGTGGCATCCATAGCATTGGGAGAGGGGCATTGGCAGCGTCAGGGCTGGGCAGCGTCAGAGAAAGGGCATGCGAGGGTGAGGCAGCAATGCAGCATTGGCGGGGGGCGGGACTGCAGCATTGGGGCGGGGCAGTGGCAGCAGGGGTGGGGCAGCTGTGGCAGCCCTCCACAATAGTCCCACTTTCTCATATAGCCTCTGGGGAAAACTAATTGCCGACCTCTGTCTTAAGGCAATGGACCTTTCCCTGGCTGCTCTCTACACAATCCTAGTGTCACGTTTCGAAGCCCAGTCTTGTTGGTGTGATAGACATTGCTTCTCAACTTGCCAACGAGCTGGGGAGGGGGAGGGAGAGGTTTGGAATGTAGACTTCAAAGATTAAGGAAGCAGGCCACAAAAATCAAGGACAATGGCCAGGTGTCCAGAGATGCTCTCTCATAACAATATTTTCTAATTTGATTGGGCAATACGAACTGACCCAGAGGGAGGAGGAGGAAGTTAATGCTTTTACTATAGGGGTTTGGGAGGGGTCCTGCCAGAACTGGTTTTACTTTCATATGTGCCAATACGGTGTATCCAATAAAGCTTTGCATTAAGAGATCGGAAAGTCTCAAAAATGTTTGCTCGGTTGGGTTCATCAATCGGAACTCTGACATCCAGGAAAGCTCATTAAGTCACGTCTTAATTGTTTACAGGTAATCCTCACACTCAGAGGTAACATGGGCAAGTGTCTCAAAGCACTTTTTGAAGACTGACTCCAAAACTCCATAGATCTCCATTAATGCCAGAATTTACTTTTGTGGCAGAACCTCAATATAAATACATATGCTAAATGGGCAGATCAGAATTAAAACAGGAAAGTAATCACTTCGCTTCCAATGGTTCTTGTGGAACTTGGGATATAAATATCTAAAAGATAAGCTCATGAAGTCTTTCATAAATGTCCCAATTTTTTAGAAATAGTCCTCAAGTTACAGCCATAATGGTGCCATACAACTATAATGGCTGTAAATCAGGATGGTTCTAAAGTGCGACATCACACAATTTCACAACATTTATCATGGTCATCATTAAATGAATCCATGATTATTAAGTGAACCCATTGTTCATTATTGGGCATTTTTTTTGCCAAAAACTGCAGGTAAACATCAATTTTCTGTAAAAACATCATAAATCACGGTCATGTGACATAGGAAGCTGCAAAGGCCATAAATCGGAGGTCTCCAACCTTGGCCATTTTATGACTTGTGGACTTCAACTCTCAGAATTCCTCAGCCAGCCATGCTGGCTGAAGAATTCTGGGAGCTGAAGTCTACAAATCGTAAAGTGGGCAAAGTTGGGGACCCCTGCCATAAATGGTTGCCAAGCACCCAAAATGTGATCACATGTGACTATGGGGGGTGGCTGTCAGAACTTTGGAACCAGTCATAAGTTTTGGGGAGGAGACTCTGTTGCAACTTTGAACGGTCGCTAAGCCATCAGTCATAAGTCGAGGACTACCTCTATAACGTTCCTTTGCTTTAATGTCACTCTTCAGCCTCTCAGATGCCCTGCCAAGCCAACGGGAGGGGGAAGGGCTCTGCTTGGTCCAGAAAACCCAGAGATGGCTGTCCTGTCTCTGTTTGAGAAGCACACTGTCTTGCTAGATAATTGGCTGTATTGTTGAACTGCTCTTACTGTCAAAAAAGCTTTTCTAACATTCAGATGAAATCTACCCTCTTGTAAATTAAGCTGAGAACAAGTCCTTTGCCTTCTTTTGTGAGACAGATCTTCAAGCATTTGAAGAGTTCCATAATGTCTTTCCCAGGCTGAGCATATTCATGTCTAGCTTTTCGCATAGGCCTCTGCCTTCTGTTGGGAGTGTAAGAGATATGCATTTTACATTTTTATGTATTTGCCTAAACTTAAATAACGTTTGATTATGGAAATATTTATTAATATTATGCGTATTTGTAGAATTGTTATTATGATGCATTTATGTGTTATATGTTTTATGTAGAGTGGGAGATTAGGGCGGTTCAGTTGCACAGTCAGCCAGATATGGAGATTGGCTTTGTTATTTTCATCTACCCATTGAATCCTTCCCATTATGTATTGGTGTTATTATTTGACTGTTTGGTACGTGCTGCGTATCTTTTATACTTTAGTTTTGTATCTGGTTTTTATTAAACTAAAACAAGAGAGTATTTTATTATATAACTGCATCGAAATGGAAGAGGGTTGGAAGTAATGTTTAATGTTTTTAATGTTATTTATTTATTTATTTTGGTTTGGATGGTGCTTTTTAAAATGTTCCCTGTTGTTCCTTTTCCATATTTTCTCTTTCTGTTGTAATTTTGCGTTGTCGCTTTTTTACTTTTGGAAATAACATTTTTTTTTTAAAAAAAGGACTTGCTTTCCGTACTACTGTTTATGTATCAGAGTTTTATAAAGCTCAAATATCATATACATAGCTTAAAGATAGGAGAGATTCTAACTTCAGATTCTTGCATTTTAAACACAGAGTGAAACTGAGATAATATACAGATTTTTCACTACCTGTGTTTACAGAATCCAATTTATATAGTTTGATTCCCAACAAAGTAAGTCTGGAAATGCTGAAAAAACAACATAATGTAATTCCAAGCAAACCATCTGTTAGAAAAAAAAGAAATGATTATGAGACAATTTATCCATGAAAAAGGATTCACAATCTTAGTCACCTGCCTTAAAAACCTTTCTGGTCTAGGGCTGGTGTTCAAAACATCACTAACAGAATTCCCGGGTCTACCGGTTAGGAAGTATGGAAGATAGAATAGAATATCTTTATTGTCACTGTGTAACTCACAATGAAATTAAGTGCTGTCCACAGTGCACACTACACACAAATAAAAAACACAAATAAATACATTATATACACACATCCTTCATTCTATTCACCATTGCGCTGCCCCTAATACTGCACTTCAATGTTGCACTATACCGTGGTATTTAATATGGTTACAGCTAAATTAAGATCACTGAAGGGCACCAGAACCTGGTCAGTTGCAAAGAGAACTCAATTTGGATCTCCTGACTTTCAAAAACTGTTGTAATTTATTCTCTCCAGCATTAACTGCTACTCCTTTTATTTTGGCATCCTTTTGGTTGAGAAGAATAACTGAAGTTTAAATTTAAATACTAATAAAAGGTTTCATATAAAAGGAGCTGCAGTTCGGACTGCCAGTTCATACCCTTACTATACCGCAACAAAGATAGCATGTGAAGGCTCTAGATTAAGATAAAAAAAAAATCTAGAGATATAAAATATATACAGAAGATCTGAGCATTTAATGGTAATGCTAAGTTCTTGCTGATAATATTAATTAGATAAAACAAGACAGAATCATTGGTAATATGTCTTCAGCAAAATCATCACAGATATCTTGGAAAGTGAAGCTAAAGGGGTCGGGTATGACTTTGCAAAGTCATCTAGCTAGCTGTAGTAGGACAACAGTACAGACAAATATTCAAATTCTAATGTTAGGAACCGTTTTCCCCCTAGACAGCCAAGATCCATTACCTGCAAACAAGTATGAACTAATGGAGGCAAGTCGGCTCCGAAAGTGGAGCCAAGCAACTACAGCAGTCCGTGGTTGATGCACTGGAGGTGGTACCAAATTCAAATCAGATCAATTAACTGAGCCTTCTCCTACTGGGATATCAACCTTTGCCAATCTAATAGTTACTAGATGTGTTGGAATTACCACGCCAAATTCTCACTAGCATGTCAGATTTGCAGTTCAAGACATCAGGAGAACACCAAGTTGGGGAAAGGGCTTTCTTTTCTACATTTAACAGAATAAGAGAGTTGGAAGAGACCTTGAAAGTCTTTTAGTCCAACTCCCTGCTCAAGCAGGAGACCCTATACCAGTGGTTCTCAACCTTTTTAATGCCGCGACCCCCAACCGATCGTAAGTCGAGGACTACTCAACCGGTCGTAAGTCGAGGACTACTCAACTGGTGCAGCACCGTTTGCAGAATGGGACTTTTGGCAGGCTCAGCAGGGCAGAGACAGCCTGGACAATTCCTATTGGCTTTTGAAAGCCAATAGAATTAGACTCTATTCAAGACAGTCTATTCTATTGGCTTTCAAAAGCCAATAGAATAAAAAGGAGTAGCACAGCTAAGGAAAAGGGGGGAAAAATGGCGGACTGCGTTGTTTGGCGACCCCCGTGAAATGGTCATTCAACCCCAAATGGGGTCCCGACCCACAGGTTAAGAACCACTGCCCTATACCATTCTAGACAAATGGCTGTCCACTCTCTTCTTAAATATTTCCAGTGATGGAGCACCCACAACTTCTGAAGGTAACTCGTTCCACTAGTTAATTGTTCTCACTGTCAGGAAGTTTCTCCTTAGTTTTAGGTAGCTTCTCTCCTTGATTAGTTTCCATCCATTGTTTCTTGTCTTGCCTTCCAATTCTTTGGAAAATAGATTGACCCTTTCTTATCCGTGGCAGCCCCTCAACTATTGAAACACTGCTATCATGTGGCTCCAGTCCTTCTTTTCACTTGACTAGACGCACCCAATACCTGCAACTTTTCATTTGAATCTATAACAGAAGCGTTTAGATGTGTAGCACATACGTGTGTGTGAGACATACACAATCCATTTAGCAACACTTTCCAACCATGTGAGCTTCCTTCCTTCCTTCCTTCCTGGGTTCCCCCATTATTATTTTGTATGAAACTCTAATTCCCCTCCTTTCGTTCACCTTCTTAGATTAATCCCCTGAGAATATTTCACAGCCTTTATCTGTATTCCAGCAATACAATAAATATAGAAGCAGGAATAGAGGAAGGGAAAAAAAAAACCTCTTCCTTTTCCCACCATCCTATTAGAATTTGGATTGTATTAAAAGGAAGGCTAATTTTAGAGCTTAGACTGGAGTTTTAGTTTCTAAGATGAAAAGAGAATCAGGATTATCAGAGGCAGGCGAAGAAAGGGTGGAGAGGGGAAAAAAAAGGAAAGAAAAGAAATGCAACATGCTCTCCAGACTGCATTTTAATTGACACTGAAGAGGTTCTAATCAAGGGGCCGAGAAGCATTTAGGACAATCAGCTACCATTCAGAGGAAGGATGCAGAAGTACTCAGGCCAAGTGCAGGAAAGACAGAAGCTTCAAGAAAGATGTTGATGGCTGAAAGGCACATTGTTAGTTCTCTAGAAGCCAGTTAGACCTTTCAGTAGACTCTTATCTGCTTCAGCATTTCCCCGTTTCCTGAAAATAACCATCAGCAGAAGCATGCATGAATACAGACCTGCACACCACCCATTTTTTGCTCCAACTGTCACATCCAATGTAGGATAATGGCAACGGTGAGCGAAAGTAACCAGAGGACTTTCTTGAATCCGTGCTGTGCATCCCGCTTTGCTTAAACCTATTATATTGAAAGTTTCACTGCCTTATTTGAAGCTTCGGTTCAGCACTGTGCAATCAAAGGCCCTGAACATCTTAAGATGTGGCCCTCAGATATTTCCAGGAGTTGTCACTAAGTTGTATTTTTTAACAGGAGAAATAAACACATCACTGGAAAGTAACTATGGGGACTCTAATTTTATTTGAATGTAAAAGCTGCATAGCTTTTTGAAGTGTGGTCCTTGGCACTTCTCAAGGTTCTTCAGCTATGCTCTGTTTGCTTTACTAAAGTGAGGACAAGGTCTGCAAAATGAACTTATGGGTCCCAGAAGGAATCTCAAGCGTCATACTAGGCCTACAGGATGGAAATTCCCCATGCTAGTCTCTGCATGAATGATGAAGTCATTGCTCAGTTTTTTCATTCATTCATTCATTCATTCAATCAATCAATCAATCAACTAATTATATAAATGCTCTACGTAAATTACAATACTATATATTTATATCTATAAGGGAGACCAAAAGGAAACAAAAAGTAAAGACCACAAGAAAGGAAACGTATCAATACCACCTCAACATGGTGGTGATAGTTGAACATTCTAATTAAACTGCTAAACTCTAAACCAGAGGTCCCCAATCTTTTGGGCACCAGGGACCGGTTCTGTGAAGAGAGGTTTTTCCACGGACCGAAGGGTGTTTGGTTTAGGGCACTGCCTGCATCTCGTGGATGAGGCTTTGCTTGTTTGTGTGGACCGGTTGCTGGCATGCCGCGGCCCAGTACTGGCCCATGGATCAGGGGTTGGGGACCCCAGGTCTAAACCCTTTGAGAGATGAGATCCATACAGAGGCCATTCTATCAAGAGGGAGCTCACCCCAACTGAGATGGCCATTTGCATTAATATGACAGAGCCACAATCCATAGTTTTTTTTGACGATGTGCCATCAAATCAAACTTGACTCCTAGAGATCACATATGTTTTCTCCAGGATCATCTGTCTTCTCCCTGGCTCCTTCAAGTCATCTAAAAATGTACTCATTTTGCCAATGTAATCAAGTCCATCTACCTTGATGTTGGTCATCCACTTCTCTTTCCTTCCACTTTTCCCAGCATCATCGACTTCTCAGGGGAGCCAGGTCTTCACATAAGTTGAACAAAATATGAAAACTGAAACTGATTATCTGTAACTTGAGTGAAACTCTGGATTACTTTGTTCTATGAGCCTACTGGTTTTTTCTTGGCTCGCGATATTATTCTTAGGTACTGTCTCCCAAAGTGTCAATAACTCTTTTTATCATGTTTGCCAAATAAGGGCCAGACAAGACTTTATATTAAACATGTAATTTTTCCTTTTACCTATAGAAAGATGTCGATGATTTAGGTAAAAGCAATGTTTCATCTTTTCCTTATCATTTTGCATTTTTTTACACTGACAGGGCAAGTTACCTGTATATAAACCAAAAGCAAACCCCACTCCCTTCTGTTATTGATGATGTTATCTAGTTGGCTCATGAAACGTCTGCAAGAGAACAACAGCCAAGGTCAGACAGCACCAAGGACCCCACAGTTCAATCCTAGCTACAAATATTCTCTTCCATTTTTGCATTCCTAAACATTCCCACCCATTTTAAAATATTTTTTCTCATAAATCTTGAGATGTAAAACAACCATGTTCCCCAGGATTTTAGAAACGCAGATTCTTGGTTTTGCTCAGTATTATTGCATAATCAAACTTTGGCATTTTCTCCAGCTTCTTCTCCATTATAAAAAGAGTTAGAAAGAATCTTTAATAAATCTTGTACGCCCAATTGATGAAATCCTACAATTCAGAATAAGGCAGAAGTTTTGCTGGCCTTGCTGCCTGATACTATTGGCACAACGAATGTTACACACCAAGGTTACTAACCATTTGACTTGCAGGGAATGAGTAACACCACTCCAAGGTTATGGACGGTCTAGATCCCAGGGATAAAGCAAAGTCATGCAAACAAGCCACTCCATCAAAAGTATCTCAGAGAAAACAAAGAGATCTGGAACGGCAAGCAAACAATGACAAGCAAACACAATAAAGTTGGAAAGATGGACCCCGTTATGATGAGTCATTGATAAAGGTTTCTGACTCAGCAAAGAAAAGTGAATAAACAACCTGCTGGAGAAAAACAGATTCAGTAAAGCTTCATGCCAAAAATGCAATTAACTTTGTCCAAGTATTTGCAAAGAAACTCACAAAGCTATTCAGCAGCTTGCGTATCTTCCAGAAATGACTGTCCCCCCACTTTTTTTTTTTTTTTGCTGATTAAGGAAAGCAAAGAAAAGCATTTGAATGAAGTCTCAAAAATAGCACACTCTCTCTTTCTCTATGTATCATGTATCACGCATGTATCAGATGGCAAAAGCTATCCTGGTTATTAGACGAATAAGCCTTGTTGGCTTCTCTGGTAAAGAGGAAGAATCCTTGGTAACATTAGCTGCCATCTAACATACATCCACACAGGTAGCTTTCAATCATGTAGGTCAGGGGTGTCAAACTCGCAACGTCATGTGACATGTCGCAACGTATCGCAACTTTTTTTCCATTGCCGGCAATGGGGTGGGTGCGGTTTCGCATGACGCATCCGGACCACGGGCGGTAGTTTGACACCCCTGATGTAGGTGGTATCAAGCCGAACAATGGGAGCCGAGGTGGCGCAGCAGTTAGAGTGCAGTACTGCAGGCCACTTTAGCTGACTGTGTTCAGCAGGTCAGCAGTTCAAATATCACCGGCTCAAGGTTGACTCAGCCTTCCATCCTTCCGGGGTAGGTAAAATGAGGACCCAGATTGTTGGGGGCAATGTAAATATATATATATACATTGCTTACTGGTGTACACCGCTTAGAGAGTGCTTGCACTTAAAGCGGTATATAAGTCTCATAAATAAATAAATTTCTGTTCTGCCTCTTACGCCAGTTAGGAGAGGGTTCTGTGATTAGTGCTGCCTTCCACTCGGCATACATCAGAAGAAGGGTCAAAGCAGCTGCCTGAATTACTCTGCTAATGCATTAGGAGGAAACCTAAGTGGCCAGCATGTGCCACATCAAGAGGCAACTTCCATTACCATAATGCAGATTGTCATAATTCAGGGCAAACTTTTCATGATGGGGGTTCTGCGCACAAACCTGAACATTGCAGCACATTAAAAATTAAGTGGTTTATTACAACCCACATTTTTTTTTGGGGGGGGGGAACTGCCTGCTTCATCAGACCCATAAGTATAGCCACTGCACTGTAACTTTTCTGCACATATAAGAAACCTCTAAAATTCAATGTCTAAAACCTGGGCTATAGAAATATAGTATACATACGGTAAGTGCCACAGACTCAGGATTCAGTCCTACTTACTGATGGCTAACTGACACATTTCAGAATTAAGTACACGGTACATCAGGGGTCTTCAAACTTGACCCTTTTATGACTTGTGGACTTCAACTCCACAAGTCATAAAAGGGCCAAGTTTGAAGACCCCTGTTACAGGTAGTCCTTGCCTTACAACCACTTGTTTACTGACCATTTGAAGTTACAACAGCACTGAAAAAAGTGACATATGACTGTTTTTGACACTTATGACCATTGCAGCATCTCCATGGTCACATGGTCAAATTCACACGCTTGGCAACTGGTCCGTATTTATGACGGTTGCAATGTCCCAGGGTCATCTCATCGCCTTTCATGTCTTCTGACAAGCAAAATCAATGGGAAAACCACTTAACAACCATGTTAGTAACTTAACAACCATAGTGATTCACTTAACAACTGTGGCAAGAACAATCATAAAATGAAGCAAAACTCATTTAACAATTGTCTCACTTAACAATAAAAATGTTGGACTCAATTGTGGTCATTAAGTCAAGGAATACCTGTATATGATGTACAGTTTGTAAGAAACATAATATTACCTTGGCTTTACAAATGTGGCTAGCTGGGAAAAACATGAAACACAACTTTTCTACCCAGAGAGATGAATCTGACATTTCCTATAGAAGATGTGGTGATCAACTGCCTCTTTGCTTTTTTGAGACTTGGCCAATGTGAGAGCAAAAATCACATCAGAGCAAAAAGCAGCAGCTATAAATTATCCAACATATTTGTGAGAAACAAAAACAGGAAAAGGGGCACCTTTTCATCTTTCTTTTTCCAGGGAAGAGAGAAGAAAATTTGCAAACAGTTCAGAGAAAGGGGGCTAAAATTATTCAAAAACGTCCCTTCTGGGAAATGTTAGCTTGGTTAATGCTGAATGAAATTTTGTTATTCATTCATGCTGATAGAGAGGAAGCAAAGGTCTAAAAGAGAAATCAGTCTTGCTTATTAAATTCCGGTCTCCATTTATACAAAATACAGTAGTTTTTTTTTTTTTTTTTACAAAATAAGCAAGACAGCTTTTTAAGTGTGTTAGAAAATATATGCACATCAAATGCCTCCCAATAATCTAGGATGTCATAATGTATTGGCACAGTATATGTGTGGATCCAAGCAGTGTGGTCTTTTGCAAGTGACAGATGGAAATTTTGTCAAGGCACAGGTTTTCTAAGTATTATTATTATCTGCAGTCATAATCTAATTGGGAGCAAGCCCCTTTAAACTCAGTGGGATGTATTTTTGAAAAGACATATATAGGATTGCACAAGCAATCAAATTTTTTTAAATCCAGTCTTCTCTTCAGAACCTCAAGGCAACACAGATAATGTTTTTTTCCTCCTATTAGTCCTATCGCAACAGCTCTGTGATGTAAGTTGGGGTGGATTGAGAGAGGATGACCCTAAGTCACATTTGTGGCTGTGAGGGGATTGGAAGTTGGTTGTCATACTCCCAATCCAACCGCTTAACCATTCCACCACATAGGCCATTTCCCTATTTTAATCAGATTTGTTACATTCATTATTAACATATGTATACATCACAGCGATGTACTGTATTTATGTTCTGTTTATTTAAAAATAAATAGTTTTTTACTATTAGCTTAGGGAGTTTGTAATAAGACAGCAGTTCCTAGCATAACTATTGTATACCTCAAAGAATTTAAATCAGTGATGTTAGAACAGTTTATAACTTCTGACAGCCATACAGTTTTGTGCAGAACTAGGTTATTTAATATAGTTCACAGTCATTCTGACATTAAGATACAGGTTTTAGCATGTGTATCTTTAAAAATGGCAACTTCTTCCCTTTGTAAAGGTCTGATTGAGCCCTTCAGTGGCTTTTTTTTAAAACAAAAGATAGATTGTGCAGCATTAAATCAAGTAAAGTGTAGGTGGGCCATATATAAAGGACGGCTGAGACACACCAGACTCTCAAAAACCCACACATTCTGAACTTCTTGGATGAAAAATGAGATACATTATATCAAAAACACAGGGTGGAAATTGGCTACATTTTGGCTTTGTCCAAAACAATTTCCTCAAAGGATTAAAAAGGATGGTCTTCCTATATGATGCAATCTTTGCTCAAGGCCTTATGAGAAGTAAACCAAAGTCTTACGAGATTATTTATTAGACTGGTGAACTAGTGTGACTCTGATGGTTTTACAAATAGAATGAATGAATGAATGAACGAATGCACAGTTGGAAGAGACCTTGGAGATTTTCCATTTCTAATCACCTGCCCAAGCAGGATACCCTACCATTCCGGACAAATAGGGCTGTCCAGTCTCTTCTTAAAAACCTCCAGTGATGGAATGACAGAGTAATGGAGAATGAATATACACTGGGTTTGTTCCTCAAAATCATATGAAATTTCTGCATTCTCAAATATTCGGTGATCTTGAGATTTATCAGCCATTTCACATACGCATAGGCCAGGGGTCGGCAACCTTGGCTCTTTTATGACTCATGGACTTCAACTCCCAGAATTCCTGAGCCAGCCATGGTGGCTCAGGAATTCTGGGAGTTGAAGTCCACGAGTCATAAAAGAGCCAAGGTTGCCGACCCATGGCATAGGCAAATATTGGGATTGATATCAAGGGGTTTCAAGTTTATCACGATTCCTGCATTGTCATACTGCTGATCCCACACCACCAAGTTAAATATGATTTTGCAAGCATATAGAAATTGCCTTGATATGAGCCAAGCTATTTCCAAATAGTGCACCTCCAGTATAGGTAGCCCATGACTTACAACCACAACGGAGCTCAAAATTTCTGTTGCTAAGTGAGACAGTTGTTGAGTGAGTTTTGCCTCATTTTACAACCCTTGTTGCCACAGTTGTTAAGGGAATCACTACAGTTGTTAAGCCAGGAACACGGCTTTTAAGTGAAATCTAGCTTCCCCATTGACTTTACTTGTCAAAAGGTCACAAAAGGTGATCATGCGACCCAGGGACACTGCGACCGTCATAAATACGAGCCAGTTGCCAAGAATCCAAGTTTTGGTCACTTGATCACGGGGATGCGGCAACGCTCGTAAGTATGAAAAACGGTCGTAAGTCACTTTTTGCAATAACTTCGGTCACTAAACGAACTGTTATAAGTCGAGTACTATCTGTATTCAGAAAATATTTTTTTTCTAGGAATTTCCACATTCTTCTTCATTCTTTATCTACACTTGCAACATGCAAGATTTCTGTTCTGCCACTAACCACTACATCTTTCCAGTTCCATTTATCCATTTAAATCAAGGCTGTGTATCACCCTGGGATTCAGCAGCACTAATCTACAAATAAAGACCAATGTAATGCTCTGAATGAGAACTATGTTTAAAACAATTCAGATCTTTTCAGAGAAAAATCCCTCCAATAAACCTGTCCCTTCCCCGTAATACCTTACGGGTAAAAAAATGTGAGTCTCTCCCTTCCTTTCCATTTTATTTTAAAAGTTTTCCGGTTAGCAGCAAATGCACAGACTTTCTTTTTTTTTCAAAGAAGACCTTGGCCTTGAATTTTTGGCCCTTTAATAGTAGCCTCTATGGTTGACTACCCTTGGTGTTAAATTTTTCGTAAATGGTATTTTCTGTCAGTATATTATTTAAAGAGAGAGAGGGGAAAGGAAGCAACAGACCCTATCATTGCAAGCATTGTTCTGTCAGAAGTACATTTTAACAGCATGACACAAGTATTTTTCACTACAGGAGACAAACAATGATATGTATTTTTTTTTTGCGGTAAACATTGCCTTTGGTTCATACAGGTTTGCTAGCATTCATCTGTCTAAAAAATTTCATTGGGTTGTAGACTGGCGATGGGGGGGGGGGGCGAGGACTTTGCCTCATTAATGATTGCCAAAGGCTGAACCTTTGTAAAGTACCAGCAATGCTCTGTCACATTTCTCACAAAACAAGAGTGTGATTGACTATTTTGTGAGACTGCGGGAAAATAAGGGAAGGCGGATTAGGGCCTATTTAAAATCTTGGGGAAAAAAGGAGAGGAAGCCGGGGGAGAAATACATAGAAAGCTTCACGTTTTCTTTTTCTTGATAAAATATATTGAGTAGCTTTCGGAAAATATTTTGTACTGCAAAATGAGATGCTAGGTAGGTGTAACAATGCATGGGCAAAAATGGAGAGGGAGGGGATGGATGCGTTTTGCATGATCAACCCTTCCCCCCCTAAGTTTTAGAAGATTTGAAAAACAGTGCACTGCTCGACAGGAGATACCACACATTTAGCAAGAATAAATCCTGTCAAGACAACCTGGTCTTGTGTGTGTGTGTGGGGAGGATACCATGACCCCCAATTTAGCTGAGTGTGGGGATGCAAGTATTTCAGCAAAGCATCTGTCATGAGATTTTAGAAGAGAAGAATGGCAAAGGGCAGGGTGAATTATTCTATCATTAGAGAGATACAATATACCCTAGCCTGAACAATCACAGCCAACCATGATTATGTCAATGTCAGGTTGGAAAGAAGTATTGACTGGTGTAGCTACAGGGCTGCATTTTAGACTCTGTACTATTCAATATGTTTATAAATGATGTGACCGATGATATGACTGTCAAATTTGCAGAAGACAGAACGATAAGGGGATGGTAAACCCTTAACAAACACTGTTAAGATTCAGGAGGATCTTGACAAGCTGGCACATTGGGTATAAGCCAGCAAGATAAAACCTCAACAGGGATAAATACAAAAGTTTACTTGGTGGGTAAGAAAATTCAAAAGGCAGGAGGATAGGGTTGTGGGGACAGTGCATGTTTTCCAGATTGCAGTGCGTGTAAATAGGAGTTAGCTGTAGTATAGTCTAGAAACTTTATTGATTAATCACTTCACCATATCCAAAATATAATACTAATGCAAATATACAAGTAGATAGAAAGAAAACAATAGGACATGTTCATAGCAAGTTGTCACTCTTACAGTTATATATATATATATATTCAGTCCTCTTTGAAATGGCTTTTGAAATAAAAGTGCCCCTGTATTATCTAGTTTTTAAATAAGAATCTAAATAAGCAGCTCTTTCTGCAGAGCAGAGTTTGCAGTCAAAAGAAGACAGTATCCAATGTCTTCAGCAGCTGGTGCTCCACATATAGATAGATAAACTTGTCATTTTTTTTTTTTTAACCGTGGGCACATTGGCACACATTGAAAATGAAATTTTGTTGTTTGCTTTGAAAAGTGTACACATACATAACACACACTTGAACATATTATATACAACATATATATAAATGTACATCCTTACATATAAATAACATATAAATATTAATCACTGTCCATCTTGAACACATAGCAGAAAGAGGAAGCTTGAGAGTTCACCAGGTTAATGCTGTATGGAACAAAACTGTGACTGAATCTGGATGTTCTGCTTCGGATACCACGAAGCCTCCTCCCAGACGTTAACAGGGAAAACAGGTTGTGAAGAGGATGTGTAGTGTCCCAGACAATCTTAAGGACCCTGCTCAAGCAATATTTATGTGCTATGTCCTGGATGGAAGGGAGGGAACTGCCAATGATCTTTTCGGCCATCCTCACCACTCTCTGCACTGCCTTCCTGTCTGAAGCAGCGATGCTTCCAAACCAGACTGTGATGCTGTATGACAGGATGCTCTCGATTGTCTCTCTGTAGAAAGTGGCCAGGACAGGGGAAGGAAGTTATGCTTTTCTCATGTGACGCAGAAAATGCAGGGCTGCTGTGCCCACTTCACCAGTGTCTTGACCAAGCTGAGCCTACTTGTTAACTGCACACCCAGGAATTTGATACTGATAACCATCTCCATAGGTGAATCATTAATGCACCTGTGCCTGCCTTTTCTGAAATCGACAATGATCTCTTTGGTTTTTTTCCAATGTTTAAAACTAGGCTGTTTTTCTTACACCAGTTCACCAAACCCTCAACCTCCTTGCAGTAATCACCCTCACTGTCATCTTGAATAAGGCCCACTACTGTTGTATCGTCCACATACTTCACAATATGGTTGGTGGCAAACCTAGCACAACAGTCGTGGGTCAGCAGCGTGAACTGCAGCGGACTTAGGATGCAGCCCTGAGGAGAACTTGTGCTCAGGAAAATGGTGTTAGAAATATTTGTTCCAGCTCGCACATAGTGGGGCCTGTCAGTAAGAAAATCAAGAATCCAGTTGCACAAAGGAGTGTTTAAGCCTAAAAGGCCCAGTTTATCTACTAGATTTTTTTCAAATGGAATTCTATGAAATCTCCCATATCTTTGTGTGGATTTGCATGTGAGGAATGATGGATTGCAATTACAAGGAAGGAAATTTCAATTAGATATTGGAAAAGAATTCTTAGCAGTAAAACAGGGGTGTCAAACTGCCGCCCTGCAGGCTGGATGAGTCATGCTGAAACTGCGTCCACCCCATTGATGGCAATGGAAAAAAAGTCATGATATGTCGCGAGTTTGACATCCTTGCAGTAAAAACTAGTCCACCTTGGAACTGTCTGCCTTGGAAAGTGCTGAATTCCCCTTCCCTGGAGGATTTCAAAAAGAGATTTGATGGCCATGTGCTGGAGATGAATGGGAGAAGCCGTGCTAAAGGATTCCTGACATAGTCAGGAAGTCAGACTAGATTACCCTCAAATTCCTTTTAACCCATATATTCTATGAGAATCCTCAAATCTTTATGCTCTCTCTGACCACATTTCAGTGGGCATAAAAGACAGGAGAAATACCCCACAGGTGCTTTTTCAAAAGGGAACTGGACTTTCTTTGTTTTTGCTTGAAGATGTTTCACTTCTCATCCAAGAAGCTTCCAAGAGAACCGAAGAAGCTTCTTGGATGAGAAATGTCTTCAAGCAAAAACAAAGTAAGTCCAGTTGCCTTTTGAAAAACCTTGGGGACAGTGTGGCGAACCTATGGCACACATGCCAGAGGTGGCACTCAGAGCCCTCTCTGAGGGCACGTGCGCCATTGCCCCAGCCCCGCCTCCCCCCTCCTCACCAGCAGACCCCCTGGAGGAGAGTTGCCCCCCGAGCGCGGCCCGTGCAGAGCAGCATAGCCAACGACATGGCAGCCGGGTAGTGGGGACAAGATTCCGCCCTCACTCCCCGTCACGTGCAGTTGATGCTGCGGGGCGTGGGCTGAGAGCGTGGCCACCATGGCGCTGCTGGGCCACCTGGGCGATCTGCAGCAGACTGTGGAGGCAGTGAGTGGCCCTGTGGGTGAGCGGGGTGGGGACGGAGTGCAGGCGGGTGGGGGCAGAGTGGGGGCAGGCTGGGGCGGTTCTTGGGCACTCGGTCTCTAAAAGATTCGCCATCACTGCTTTGGGACAACCATGACATGGAGGACTGAGTATCTCCACAGACCACTGGAGGAATAAATAAGGCAGGAAAAAATAAGGCCCAACTAGGAAGAAGATATGGATTATGCTTTCCAGGATCAACTAACAGGTTTTTCTGGAAAACAAAAACAAAAACAAAAGAGTGAATAGTGATGAAGGATTTTAATTACTCTAAGTTGAGAGACAAACCATGCCAACATAATACTTCCACTGAATTTTCTAACTTTCTTGCTGACAGCTTTCTTCTGTAGACGATAGAAAAAAGAACAAGAGGATCAGCTCTCCTTGACTTGATACTTACAAGGGCTTAGCCAAGGAAATTGAAAGTAATAGGAAAACCCGAGAGAAGGTGTTTATACAAGGTTGGAATACTGGTTTTTAAGAGAAACCGAACATGAAAGTACTTAGGAAATGCATTTTAACTTCAAGAAAGTGGATTTTGATAAATTCACAACAATAAGAAGAATTCCATAGCAAGAGAAGCTGATGGGTGAGGCTTGTTAACAATGAATGTACTAAAAGCAGAATTGCAAAGTAGTCCACTGCAGGGCAAGTTGAAAGGCAGAATAAATCACTAGAATTGCACAAAAAATATAATGCAGATCTAAAAAACACAAAAGAGGAAAAAGATGGAAGGAAGGACCTCTCACCAGCTTAAAACTAAAGTGATGGCATTAAAAGAAAACTGAATTTCAGAATAAACGGGTTGATGGACAACAAAAAAGGTCTTTAGATTAGTTCAAACTAAAGGAATGAGAAAAGAATTCTTCAACGTTTTTATTAACATCTTCAATGAGGCAGAAGGGATGTGTATCAAATTTTCTGATGCTATAAAATTGAAAAGGATAGCTCGGTTACTTCCTTAGGATTGTTTTTTTAAAAAGTCAATATGATCCTGATTGGTTAGAGAAATGTTCTGAAAATCACCAGCAGGAAATACAAGACACAAATGGAAAGTTATTCATCTAGGAAATAAAATAAAATGCACAAATACAGCATGGGGACATCTGGCTTGACAAAAGTACTTGTGTGAATGATTTTGGCACACTTGTTGCTTACAATTTGAATATGAGTCAGGAGTGCGAAGCAGCCATAAAATGGGCAAGATCGATTCTAGGCTGCCTCCACAGAAGTATATAATATCCAAATCAGGGGAAGTAATTGTTTCACTATATTCTGTATTTTCCAGTGCTTGTACAAATTGGAATAGCTTTAGAAAAGAGTAATAAAGGGGATCACAGAACTAGAAAATAAGTTTTAGGGAAGGAAGATTGAAGAAATGGACGTGTCTGGATGGAAAAAGAAGCCCGCGTTGTCTCTTTGCAGATATGACAGCACTCTTCAAGGATTTTGTCACAGAAGGAAGCCTGTCCTCCATCACCGAGAAAGGAAGGTTATGGAATAATGGGTTTAAGTTAAAGGAGAAAAAAATATTCCAATTGAATGTTAGCAAAAAATGCTCTCACAGTAAGAGCCCAATCATCTAAAGAAGTTTCACCAATGGATGTGTTCGAGCAGAGGGTGGGCAACTGCTTGCTAATGGTTACTTTAATTTGTTTTCTTGTATGGAGCAGGGCCTGGTCGCTTAAACAACCCTTTCAAATTCCATAACTCCGTGATCAGAAACAATACATCAGAAACAATTCTGCTCAAGTCGTCTGGCTGAGAATTCACAAGGTAACTGCCAGAGAATTGCTAGAGGTTGATTTTTCTAATGGTTAAAAATGTGTGTGTGTGTGTGTGTGTGTGTGTGTGTGTGTGTGTGTGTGTGTGTGTGAGAGAGAGAGAGAGAGAGAGAGAGAGAGAGAGAGAGAGAGAGAGAGAGAGAGAGAGATGAAAAGCTTTGTGGGGGTGTTGTTTTCTTTTTTCAGCCTTTGCTCTATTCTCATAACTCGTTCTGCACTTAACAGTTTACTGTTACAATTTTGCAGCATCAGTAAATTGAATGGTCAATACAGATCATCTGAAGGCCCCTGGATCACCCATATCGACCACTGAATTCTTCTAAACAGCTCTCCAGGACACGGAGATTGTAAAATTCATTACACTCTGTTACACTAACCTTGCACCTTCTCTGTTACCTTTACTGCTATAGTTAGATGCATCTTTTGAAGCTTGGGCTCCCCTTCTGGTTTCACAATCAGCTCTCTATGTAAATAATAGTCTAGATAATTTAACCCCCCTCCCAATTCTTCCTCCGTCATTGCCTTCTTTGTTTTAGGGCTAAGAGAGGGAGGGAGGGAGAGAGAGAGAGAGAGAGAGAGAGAGAGAGAGAGAGAGAGAGAGAGAGAGAGAGAGAGAGAGAGAGAGAGAGAGAGAGAGAATGGCCCAAAAGCTGACTTTGTGATTAAAGTCAATGGAAGCAGAATTCCTGTTTTCTGGTCTAGAGCCTTAACCATTACACTAAACTGACTTTTTAGATTTTGGAGGTTTTTTTTAAAAATTAAAAACAGAACTCGATTTAAAATTTAAAGTTTTTTTTTCCTTCCTAGGAATCTTTCCACAACAACAACAAATTAAAAAAAAATCACAATTTATTAAGATATATACTGATTTAACTTGGTTGTATAAGAATTTGGGTGGTTAAGATAACAAGAGGTAAATGATTTAGATCAGGGGTCCCGAACACCCGGTCCGTGAACTGGCACCGGCCCACAGCATGCCAGAAACAGGTCCATACAAATAAGCAAAGCCCCATTCACGGGATGCAGGCAGTACATGAAACCACGCCCCCTCTGGTCCACGAAAAAACCTCTCTCCATGGAACCAGTCCCTGGTGCCCAAAAGATGGCGGGCCATGGATTTAGATAACCAGCAATGTATAATGCAGGTGGTGTTGGGGACAGTAAGGTAGGAGGTTTAAGATGATAATGATGATGACGATGATAACAACAACAACAACAATAATAGACCTTGGAGGTCTTCTAGTCCAACCCCCTGCTCAGGCAGGAAACCCTATACCATTTCAGACAAATGGCTATCCAGTTTCTTCTTAAAAACTTCCAGTGTTACAAATTATACAAAACTGCACAAAACTGGAGGAATAAAGAAATTCCAACAGAAGAAGAGATTTTATATAAAATCCTATCGTGTGCTGATATGGATAGGCTCACAATGGAAATAAAGGACAAGACAGAGTCAGATTACTTTGAAATCTGGGACAAATTCTATTGTTGGTGTGAATCAAGGAGAACTGTTCGGGTTTTAAGTTAGTGTTAAGATAGAGATATACAAACTGTATGTTAGTATATAGAGAAACAAATTAGAGACTGTATTGTATAGAAAAATATGTATATACAGAGATTAAGAATTATATGTATGATGAGGAACAAATTGTTAGGAATATATACACTGGAATATTACGTTATGTCCATCTTTGTTTTAACTGTTTTATAAATAAAAAACTTTTTAAAAAAACTTCCAGTGTTGGAGCATTCATCACTTCTAGAGGCAGGTTGTTCCACTGGTTAATTGTTCTAACTGCCAGGAAATTTCTCTTTAATGCTAAGTTGCTTCTCTCTTTGATTAGTTCCCATCCATTGCTTCTTGTCCTGCCCTCAGGTGCTTTGCAGAATAGCTTGACTCCCTCTTCTTTGTGGCAGCCCCTGAGATATTGGAAGACTGCTATGTCATCCCTAGTCCTCTTCATTTTGAAAGAAGTTTTAAAATTTGTCATTAGGCAATGACACGGTCCCCCACTAATTTAGCAAAATTTAGCTGTGCTCGAAAGAAAAGTTGAATGGGACTTCCTTTGCCAACTCCACCTCCTCTCTAAATTCAAAAGCAATCTCTAAGACATGAGCTTTTTTTATAAGCAGGGAAGCTCTAAAACCAAATCAAGTTTTTCCACGGAAAGAGGCTTGCCTAAATATTTCCACAGATCAAGTTCAACAACTCAGTAGGAGAAAAAAGGATTCTGGTACACTCTAAAAATAAAACAAAGTTTGGCATAGTGCTTAAGGTGTTGCTTGAATCCTGCCAATTATTGCTTATTGAACTCATACCAAAGCACACCATAATTTAATGCAATGTATGAATGAAATCATAGAGAGCTTCCCAAAGCCCCAGGCACTCCAGTTATCATCTGTGGTCACAGATCTTATAGATTGATATAGGTTCATCTATAACTGACCTCCAAATCTACTAAATTCTATACCATAGAGAATTTGGCTGCAGTATTCATTTTTGCTCGTACAGGTATATCTAAATATACAGTTAGAACAATTAACCAGTGGAACAACCTGCCTTCAGAAGCTGTGAATGCTCCAACACTGGAAGTTTTTAAGAAGAGACTGGACAGCCATTTGTCTGAAATGGTATATTGTTTCCTGCCTGAGCAGGGGGTTGGACTAGATGACCTCCAAGGTCCCTTCCAACTTTATTATTATTAAATGCACCTTTGACAGTAAGCAACGTTTTGCCTTACTCTGCAACAATTTTCTTTGATTTTAGGTCATGGCCAGATTACATATTTTAGATATGTTGATAGTCTTCATCTTTTTTATTTTGATTATTTTAATATTTATTTATCAAATTTATTGGCCACCCATCTTACCGAGGGTAACTCTGGGCAGCTTGCAATATTAAAAATAAAATTATATAAATAGCAATAGCAATAAGACTTATATACCACTTCATAGTGCTTTACAGCCCTCTCTAAGCAGTCTACATATTGTCCCCAACAATCTGGGTCCTCATTTTACTGACCCTGGAAGGATGGAAGGCTGAGTTAACCTTCAGCAGGTCAGGATCGAACTATTGAACTGCTGGCAGTTGGCAGTCAGCAGAATTAGCCTACAAGGCTGCATTCTAAGCACTGAGCCACTACGGCTCTGTAGAATACTAAGAACTATTTTCTTTGTTCTGCTGTTTAGCATTTTATCCTTCTCCATCAAGCTAACTGGTCATTGATTGCAATAAACCATAAGATAAAAATTAAATCTGGGGAGTGAGGGAAGAGAAGGTTCATCCTTGTGATTTCTAATGAAACTGCAGCCCTGAAAATAAACAAGCATTTGTATTATTGTTTTTCTAATAGTCCCATCTTTGTGACATATCAGATAAGAATGTAGAAATTTACAGAATTGACTTGAGCACGGAATTCCTTCTTCTTCTTTTCTTTGAAACTGAAAATGGAAAAACATTTTGATGACTTCTCTTGCCTCGAAAAGTAGCGAAGTAGCAAGAATCAAGAAGGACTCTTTTGTCCTTAATAAGTACGCCAAAATCTGCCAGAAATCAATCCATTCATTCTACTGAATGCCATTGATTGAGATTCATTACTCTGTTGCGCTTACTCAGCCATCTTAAACAGGTTTTCCAATTCATCCTCTGCTTCTTTTAACAATAATCTCTGCATTAATAGAGGGATAGAATCAAGATCACGTGAAGATCACCACTTTATAAGGCTTTAGTAAAATGACACTTGCAGTACTGCATCCAGTTTTTGTCACCGCAATGTAAAAAAGATGTTGAGACTCCAGGAAGAATGCAGAGAAAAGCAACATAAATGATTTGATGACTGGAGGATAAAACATACGAAGAACATTTGCAGAAATTGGGTATGTCTAGCTCAGTGATGGCGAACCTTTTAGAGACCAAGTGCCCAAAAACCGCCCCGTTCCCCTGGCCCGCCCAGCTGCTCTGCCACCTGCCCCTGCTCCACCCCGCCCAATCGTAGGGCCATTCACCACCTCCATGGCCGCCGCAGATCACCCAGGTGACCCTGTAGCGCCATGGCAGCCACACCCTCCACCCGCACCCAGCAGCATTATCTGCACGCGTCAGGGTGCAAAGGTGGAGTCTTGTCCTTGCTGCCTGGCTGCCATGTTCTTGGCTGCGCTGCTCCATGCGGGCCATGCCCAGGGGCAACTCTCTGGGGGGCTCTGTGAGGAGGGGGCTGTGGAGGGAGGCAGGGCTGGGGCAACGGCGCATGCCCACAGAGAGGGCTCTGAGTGCCACCTCTGGCATGCGTGCCATAGGTTCGCCACCACTGGTCTAGCTGAATGAAAAGAAGGGCTAGGGGTGACATGATAGCAGTCTTCCAATATCCAAGGGGCTGCCACGAAGAAGAAGGGGTCATTCTATTTTCCAAAGCCCCTGAAGGCAGGGCAAGAAGCAGTGGATGGAAACTAATCCAGGAGAGAAGCAATCTAGAACTAAGGAGAAATTTCTTAACCGTTACAACAATTAAACAGTGGAACGACTTTCTTCCAGAAATTGTGGATGCTCCAACACTGGAGGTTTTTAAGAGATTGGACAACCGTTCATCTGAAATGGTATAGGGTTTCCTGCCTGAGCAGGGGATTGGACTAGAACAGGGGTGTCAAACTGCCGGCCCACAGGCCGGATGCGTCACCAGGAAACTGCGCCCACCCATTGCCGGCAATGGGGAAAAAGCTCTGATACGTTGCACAATGTCACGAGTTTGACATGTCTGGAGGAGAAGACCTCCAAGGTCCCTTCCAATTCTGTTATCCTTTCTTGCATACTTAAAACCTGAGCCCCTGTTCTCAACAGAGATCTTTTGCCTGCCACCTCAACAGGATTTGACTGAATTCTAGGAACTGAACTTAAATCTCATCTCCAATATCTAACTTCTGTCTAATCTGTATCTCCTTACTCTGTCTCCCCACCTCTGAACCAGCTTGATCACCCAGCTTTTATCTTCAGCCAAGTAGAACGGGAAATTGATTCTAAGATAAAGCATTTTCCCCTTACCCCTTCTTCTGGAGATGTTTAGGAAAAATTCACTCTCTTGCCAAAATATTGGTGTCCTTTTATCCTACCAGAAATCTCAACTTCTCACTTTCGGCACCATTTGGAAGCACTAGGTTTCACAGTGTTTAGCGGGTAATCAGTACATCCCTGGTGCAAACCCTCCTGAATTTATAATAAGAAAAATCAATCTTTAGCTAGAACGTAATATATTCCCCCCCCCCCCTACTAAATCTGGCTTAAGAACACAACATCCTAAGTTTGGGATACTTCAGAAAATAGATCTTAATGAATTCTAATTGGAAGTGGCTAGATGCACATGTTTGCAACTAATGAGTGGTTCAGGCTCCATCATCTTTTCAGCTTTTGGGTTACGTAAATGCTATTCTTGGCTTAATAAATGCAACAATGCTTTAACCATTTATATGGACCAATGCAATGCATTTATATATGATATAGAACAGGGGTAGGCAACCTTGGTTCTTTTATGACTCGTGGACTTCAACTCCCAGAATTCCTGAACCAGCATGGCTGGCTCAGTAATTCTGGGAGTTGAAGTCCACAAGTCATAAAAGAGCCAAGGCTGCCTATCCCTGCTATAGAACATTGACCATAAAATAACAGGGTTGGAAGGCACTTTGGAGGTCTTCTAATCCAAAGTCCTGCTCAAGCAGAGTAGGCAACCTTGGCTCTTTTATGACTTGTGGACTTCAACTCCCAGAATTCCTGAGCCAGCATGGCTCAGCTTGGAAACCTCTCTCTTTCCCTCAGCATGGCTGGCTCAGGTTGCCTACCCCTGCTCTATACCATTCTGGAGAAATGATTGTCCAGTCCAGTGATGGAGCACCCACAACTTCTGGAGGCAAGACATTCCACCGAATAATTGTTCTTACTGTCAGGAATTTTTTCCTTCATTCTAGCTTGGATCTCTCTTTAATGATCTTCCACCTGTTAATTCTTGTCCTGCCCTCAGGTGCTTTGGAGAAAAGGACGACTCCCCTCTCCTCTGTGACAGCCCTTCAGTATTGAGGTATATAAATATACTCAAGTATATTTATCGACCCACATTTTTTTTGTGAACAAGTGCATAAAATTATGCAATTAAGAACATGCTTAAGCATTCATTTTCAGTCAGATTATTTTTAGAAATGCACACACTAACTAAACATAGACATATTCAAACAAATGACGGAATCATGATCCGGAAAGAGATTGAAGTGTTCACATGGAGTGAGCAGCTAATATTTTATTTTACCTGCAGATTTTGATGTTCATTATGGTGTCCACCATGGCACCTTCTTGAACGAAGGATTATGATAGCTAGAGAGCTATGTGTAGGAGATGATCAGACCTAGCCTTAGGGAGGGGAGGTCAAGTGCACCATCAGTTCGGAGTCCCTTCGTTCCCACAAGAGAGCTAATTCCTGCCCTCCTTGAAGTCTGTTGATTCTGCCTTGACCATTAGTACTTCAGATTCTTATAGTGAGCTATCATGGATTAAACTAGAACTCGTTTGAACAATCTTGGTTCCTGATTTTTTGTGCCTGACACTATGGGAGCTACAGCCCTAGAATTCTGGTACCTCAATACTTATTCTCTACCATCCCAATGATCCAAAGGCATTCCTGCAAATAAATACAGCGCTAGAAGCTAGCAATTAAAAAAATGTCAAGAGGGATAAAAAAAACCTGATGGACATGAAGGAAGTATAAATAAGTAAATAAGTATCTAGGAGCAATTTCTTTCCTTATAAGCACCACATTATTGAGCCTTGATTATAGACTGCAGCCAAGAAATTAGAAGACGCTTGCTCCTGGGGAGGAAAGCTACGGCAAATCTAGACAGCATACTAACAAGCAGAGACATCAGCCTGCCAACAAAAGTACGTATAGTCAAGGCCATGGTTTTCCCAATTGCAATGTATGGCTGTGAAAGTTGGACCATAAGAAAGACTGAGCGCAAAAGAATTGAGGCCTTTGAACTATGGTGCTGGAGAAGACTCCTGCGAATGGTTCAAACCGGTCAGTCCTAGAGGAGATCAACCCTGACTGCTCTTTAGAAGGCCAGATCCTGAAGTTGAAACTCAAATACTTTGGCCACCTAATGAGAAGGAAGGACTCACTGGAAAAGAGCCTAATGCTGGGAAAGATTGAGGGCAATAGAAGAAGGGGACGACAGAAAATGAGGTGGCTGGATGGAGTCACTGAAGCAGTAGGGGTGAGCTTAAATGGACCCCAGAAGATGGTAGAGGACAGGAAGGCCTGGAGGAACGTTGTCCATGGGATCGCGCTGGGTCGGACACGTCTTCGCAACAACAACAACAAACATAGTTGAAAATCTCCTTCAGAAAATGATTGTGAATTATATAAATTAATTTACCCAAGTAACATTTTATTATATAAAAAAAATTGTCAATTTTAAGGCACTAGACTAGAAAGCAGGAGATTGTTGAGTTCTAGTCCTGCTGTAGTCATGAAAGCCAGCTGGGTGACTTTGGGCCAGTCACCCTCTCTCAGCCCAACCCACCTCACAGGGTTGTTGCTGTGGAAAAATAGGAGGAGGAAGGTGTGTTGGATATGTTTGCTGCCTTGAGTTACTTGTAAAAATAATAAAACCAGGATACAAATAAATAAATAAAAATATAGTGAACAGGAATAGACTACTCTTGTTGATCTTAATGTTTAATATCTTTATTTTTAAAATATATATCCTTCTGCAGGATATAAGAACCTCAGTTTGCATGCAAGAATCAGACTATCACAAATTATTAAGAAAAGGAAACGGGAAAACAATGACAGATTTTCAAAATTTGATGTTCTTTGAGTGTCAGGCACAAGGATTCAAGAGTTATAGTTAAGTTGATTTATTGCTCATGTCATGCCTATCACAAGAATCTAGTCAACTAATGATCATCATTAAATTGGTGCTAGTAAATGGAATTCAAGAAGGGAACGTAACAACTCTAGACTGATTCCTCTCTTGACTCTGCCTCCAGCTCTGCCTGTCGTTCTCCTACACTGGAAACAAACGCCACCGGAATTCTACTTTATAAATGAAAATTACAGGTAGTCCTCGACTTATAATAATTCATTTAGTGACCATTCAAAGTTACAACAGTACTGGAAAAAGTGACTTATGACCTTTTTACACACACATGACTGCTGCCCATGGTCATGTGATCAAAATCCAGACCCTTGGCAACTCACTCATATTTATGATAGTTGCAGCGTCCTGGGGTCATGTGATCCCCTTATGTGACCTTCTGACAAGCAAAGTCAATGGGGGAAGGCAGATTCAATTAACAACCATGTTATTAACTTAACCACTGAAGTGATTCACTGAACAACTGTGGCAAGAAAAGTCATAAAATGGTGCAAAATGCACTTAACAACTGTCTCATTTGGCAACAGAAATTTGGGGCTCAATTGTGGTCGTAGGTCAAGGACTACCTGTATTATAATGAAAATTTATTCAATTTATTTATTCAGATATAGTCACCCATCTCAATCCAACTGACCCTCAAAGGCCTCCATCTTATAACAAAGAGAATCAAGGAGGAACATATTTTCTTGTTTCCGCAGACTGATCTCATATTTTGCTTAAAGTCGTTGCATGTTTTCTCCACGCTGTTCTAGACACAAATATGGAGCCAATCTACATCTACAATGTATGCTATTCTGTAGGCTCACATCTGTCTCTTCATTACACTATCAAATTTTTTTTTTTGGGGGGGGGGTTTCTATATACTTGAGATTAATTTTTTTTTTCATCTTGCAATTTGGTGGAATGCCCTTTCTAGAATCAGAGGTGAGTTGGAGATCTTCAGACTTTTTTTTATTTTTTTAAATGAAATAATGTAAATTTAATTTAAACAATTGAATGCTAGAGGCGCTGGCAAGTCAGTTAACACAATGCTGTACTCATTCTTTGTGGGAATGGAGGGGAGAAAAACCTGCCAATTGTCTTTCTGTATCAGCATTTACATTGGCCTATTTGTGCTTCTATCCAAACTTTCAATTCAGCACTATTTCAGCCATGAAAGAACCGTCTGTCCAAGCAAATCCTTAAAATCTGCAACAGAGTGTAAGCCTAATTAACATGGTAAGGAGATTTTTTTTAACAGACATAGGAAAATAAAAAAAAAGAGAGAAAACAGACGTCTACATCTCTCCGACTCTGAATATAGTCAATTTGATCATCCTCTCTAGACTAGCCCATTGTCTATTCGAAATATTATTATCGGGGCATGTATTGTATTAATTCAAGTCACATTAGGCAGAAAGGGATAGATAGATAGAGAGTCAGAGAAGGGAACAGTATTGTTTGCCAAGATACAAACGCTCTGACATTTAGCATCACCAAGTTGGAGTTAGAATCTCCAACTGCAAGATAATTTAGCTGCGTGTGTGAATGGCTTGTGCCTCGGTAAAAATGCTGCCAAAATTAAATAGGAAACGAAATGGCACTTTGTAGTCATTGGATGCTCAGCAGGGTATGCCTAGTTAAAAACCCAAAGTGAAAAGGGTGATTGACCTAAATTGCTGCCATTGGCGCAGCTGCACTTCTGCTTTTTCATCGCATTCGACGAAGCTCATTAGTTAATGCAACTGAATTACCTATAGTTGCCAAGCTTTCATTTAGTTTCATGCCACATGGCTAGATAGCAGCTTCCGCAGCAGGATGGCACAGCACCCCACCGTGTAAACTCCTAGGAGAACTTCTGAGTTCCCCCACTGGGCCTGCCTGTGAGGCCATCTTACCACTGACGATTATTTTTGATCTACAGTAGGTCAAAATCTTGGCTTTCGGTCTGCCAGGCAGGATGTCAACTTTAGAAGGGAATATCTATAGATCAGGGTCGAACTGTGGGGTCCTTGGTGCTCTCTGAACCTGACTGTTCTCTTGTAGACGTTTCATTACCTGTCTAGGTAACATCATCAGTCAGCCTCGATGGCAGTGTTCTTAGGAGTCCCTCCATTAGCCTATTGTTTACTATTTGATCATTTGTCTGAGTTGGTACAAATTTATTTATTTATTTATTTATGAGACTTATATACCGCTTTAAGTGCAAGCACTCTCTAAGCGGTGTACACCAGTAAGCAATGTATATATATATATTTACATTGCCCCCAACAATCTGGGTCCTCATTTTACCTGCCCCGGAAGGATGGAAGGCTGAGTCAACCTTGAGCCGGTGAGATTTGAACTGCTGACCTGCTGAACACAGTCAGCTAAAGTGGCCTGCAGTACTGCACAGTCAGCTAAAGTGGCCTGCAGTACTGCACCCTCACTGCTGCGCCACCTTACAACATTTCATTTAGTGACTATTCAAAGTCCAACGGCTGTGAAAATAGTAGTAGTAGTAGTAGTAGTAGTAGTAGTAGTAGTAGTAGTAGTAATAATAATAATAATAATAATAATAATGATGTTGGAAGGGACCTTGGAGGTCTTCTAATCCAGACTCCTGCTCAAGCAGGAGAACCTATACCATTTCAGACAACTGGTTGTCCAGTCTCTTCTTAAAACCTTCCAGTGTTGGAGCATTCATAACTTCTGGAGGCAGATTGTTCCACTGATTCATTGTTCTAACTGTCAGGTAATTTCTCCTTAGTTCTAGGTTGCTTCTCTCTTTGATTAGTTTCCATCCATTGCTTCTTGTCCTGCCTTCAAGTGCTTTGGAGAATAGATTAACCCTCTTCTTTTTTGTGGCAACCCCTGAGATACTAGAACACTGCTATCATGTCACCCCTCATCCTTCTCTTCTTCATTAAACTAGACATACCCAATTCCAGCAACTGCTCCTTATATGTTTTAGCCTCCAGTCCCCTGATCATCTTTGTTGCTCTTCTCTGTACTCTTTCTAGAGCAGGCATATCAAACTCGCAACGTCACATAACGTCGTGCGATGTACCGGAACTTTTCCCCATTTCTGGCAATGGGGTGGGTGCCGTTTCCTCGTGATGTGTCCGGCCCACAGGCCGGCAGTTTGACACCCCTGTTCTAGAGTCTCAACATCTTTTTTACATTGTGGTGACCAAAACTGGATGCAGTATTCCAAGTGTGGCCTTACCAAGGCATTGTAAAATGGTATTAACACTTCACACTTATGAGTGACTTATGACTGGCTGAGGAATTCTGGGAGTTGAAGTCCACAAGTCTAAAAATTGCCAAGGTTGAGAACCCCTGGACTAGACAACATCCTCAGTTGAATCCTCCAATCACTTCAGCTATTCCCCTTCCTCCCAATACACACACACACACACACACACACACACACACCCACACACAGAGGGAAAAAATGGAATAGCTTCTCATCTTCTGACTGGCTGTCCTCCAGGGAGAAAAAGGGAAGGAGATGTATTTCATGAAGTAGAATACGAAAATAAAGTTGCAACCCGAGTTTTGTGCTTTGCTATACAGTTGATACAACCCATTTCTATAAAAGTAACATTAATCTAATAATCAAACCTAAAATCAAAGTTTTACTTTTTCCTGTTTCGAGCATTTCCAAGTGAAAACGAAACTGGTTAAGTTTTTCTCTTTAATCCAAACAGCTTTGCTATCTCAGCCAATTTTATCACTTTTTAAATAACTGAGTCTTGAGTGAAAATGGTTCCTATACCTTCTTTTTCAGTCTCTTCCAAGTATTTAATATTAGTCCATCTTCATATTTAAATAATGTAAACCATTTTGAACTTTCTGGATAGCCCTAGTTGTGTGCATCGGTCTCAAATCTATTTATCGATTGATGTGATTGACATGAACTGTGGGCCCCTATGTCAGAATAAAATGGTTTGTGACAACTAGCATCATGTTCCTTTCCGTTTCCTGCCTTCAGTGAAGATTTGGCATTTTATACCAACTTACAATGAGCATGCACTTCTCCAAAGTACTGTCAGAATTGTAGGCTAGCTGATTGCATTGTTACATTTGTGTAGCTTCCCCTTGTCAACTTGAAAGCTTGAGGATTCTCTGTAAAAGGAACAGGTTGTTCCTTCAAGCCCACAGCCTGAAATGTTGTAAAAATTAACCTACCCAATTCTGTGGGTGTTTCTGTTCATCTTGCATTCCTTTCTCCTTTCTTTTCTGATCTTTATTTCCATTTGTATTTTATATTGCAATAAACTCTAATAAAAGATGTTTTAAAAAGACTCATCATTTTATCTGATTTATCAAGAATAATGGGATTTCTAGCTCAAAATTACTCCCAGAGATTAAGAAGTATTATCACCTCGACCTGTAAAATGGATTGGGCTGAAAAATAGTAAAACGGTGATTTTCTTTGGCTGAGGATAAATTTGAACTTGGCTCTCTCAACACCTTAATGGCCACTCCATATATATTCAACAAGAAGACGTAATTTAACTGGATTGAGATCTGGATGGAGAACATTGTGATGGGTATGCATTTTAATCCTTATTTTAGAGCAAAATTGTTCATATTAATTAGCAACTTATTACTTTGCATTGTTTGTCTCAGTGAAGGATTGCACTTATTTTTATTCATACTTACAGAACTAATATTCAGATTTAACAAATCTGTCCTTCAATAGCCACCATGCTATAAATGTTAACAGGTGTTTCCAAATGTAAAAATGCATCTTAAAAAAACAGCTTCCTTACAGAAAATAATGAACCACACATACCGTGGGTAACTCAGCAAACCTGAACATTGTTTACAAATGTGTGATTCAGAGAGATGAACAACGTTCTTTGTAAAGACTTTTTAAATGATTTTTTAACACAAAGAGAAGTGGAAATCAGCCTGAAGACATTTATGTTGGGAAGTGAGAGAAAGGTTTGTTTTGATTTTCATTTGTAATTATATTCTTAGTTATTGTATACATTTCTCCTTAAAAAAAGTGTGAAAAGGCACTTAGAATTTAAATACCTACTTCCTGAAATGACACCTATGTGGGTTTTTTTTAAGTGGAAAAAAAAAATCTTCATTACAACACTTGGCCATTAGTCAGGGGTAACAGATTGTATAAAAATGGAAATATTGTACTTGTAAGAAGAATCACTGCCAATCTGAATGACGGGAAAAGATCAGCCCGTTAAACAAACATCCTTCATCTCCGGGGGGGGGGGGGGAAAGATGTGTCAGTACTAGTACAGTGGTTCATAAATTAAATATTGTGATGTCTACCCACAGGAGGGAATTGCGGGTTTTCTACAGAACACTCCCCTGCCTTTATGTGTTTCTAACACTGGCCTCAATATTTTTTTTCTCTCTCTCTTTCTCCCCCTCCCTCCCTCTCTCCCTTCCTCCCTCTCTCTCTCATAGCATTTTAGACAGCTAAAACCTAGCCGATCCCTTGTTTTCCTTATTGCCTAATTGTTTTTCCGTCTACCACAACCTGATTCTATCCAGAGATGTTGGGACAATCACTTGCAAAGTTTAAAGCTGTTAAACTGAGGAATTGTAGCAGTTGTGACAACCCACGCATACATGCCAAGTAGCAAAAAAGCTCGTCTTAACAATACAAAATGTTTCAATTCTGTCATTCTATGAACCGCTGGGAAGGTGATTTTGGGATTTGCCCATAATCTCCTGCAATGCATCAGCAATCTAGGATGGGTAAGAAAGTACAGATAGTCCTCAACTTATGACTGTCACTTAGCCACTGTTTGAGGTTACAAGGAATCTCGTCGGGAGTATTAATGACCCAGTTCTGATGACCGTATGTTGGGCAATATGAAACTAGTCTCCATGTATGGACCCCATGCAGTGACCCAGGGTCATGTGACTTAGTTTTATAACAGTTTTCAGCAAAACTGGTCCATCGTGAACCACTGATTGCCTTAATGACTGTGGTTTTTTCTTAAGAACTACTACAAAAAAGGTTGTAGAATCAGGTCAGGTGGGTGAACCATGTCACAACCGTTACAACTTACAACTGTGAAGGGCAAGCTCCATTATGATCATAAGTTGAGGACTGCTCATACTCTACTAGAAACAGTTC
This sequence comes from Crotalus tigris, assembly GCF_016545835.1. Lineage (NCBI taxonomy): Eukaryota > Metazoa > Chordata > Lepidosauria > Squamata > Viperidae > Crotalus > Crotalus tigris. The sequence continues at coordinate 553,837 of NW_024100482.1, forward strand.
CCGCATGTAAAATTTAAGATCCCATTTTACAAATTCGCATATTCAATAAATATATTGTGCTGGATGCTATTAGTCTTCCTTCTTTATTGCAGCCATTCCAGAAAGTTTTAAAAACTTTCAAATTCTGGATTCTTAGTAAAATTCATACATATGGATCAAAACGGTTTTCTATCTAAAAGATATATAAGAAACAATGTTAGGATTATATTGGACGTATTGGAATATTACGAAGTCCACAATGAAAAACAAATGGGACTAATCTTTCTTGACGCACAAAAGGCGTTTGATAATGGGAAATGGGACTTTATGTTTAATCAGTTGGAATACATGGACTTTGGGGAGAATTTCATAAACATGTTCAAAGCGATTTATTCCAAACAGGTAGCTAAAGTGATAATTAATGGAGAAACTATTAAAAACTTCCAAATCCCAAAAGGCACAAGGCAAGGTTGCCCGTTATCTCCTCTACTGTTTATACTATCCCTGGAGGTACTAAATAGAATAATTCGGAAGGATGAGTATATTAAAGGTTTAGAGCAGTGGTTCTCAACCTTTCTAATGCCGCGACCCCATAATACAGTTCCCCATGTTGTGGTGACCCCCAACCACTTATACATCCCCAGGTGCCAGGGGCGTGGCCAAAGAAAAGGGGGAAAAAATGGTGGACAGCCTTGTTTGGCGACCCCCGTGAAATGGTCGTTCGACCCCAAATGGGGTCCCGACCCACAGGTTGAGAACCACTGGTTTAGAGATTAAGAGAGAAAATTTTAAATTGTAAGCTTTTGCTGACGATCTTGTTTTCATACTCAAAGAACCTTTACAATAAGGGACAAGGCTAATGGAAGTACTGGATGAATATGGTGAAATGGCAGACCTAAAGATAAATAAAGAAAAAACCAAAATACTTGTGAAGAATATGATTAGATCACAGAAAAACGAACTAGCTGATAAATTAGGTATTCAGATCACAAAGAAAATAAGATACTTAGGGATACATCTAACAGCTAGGTGTGTAACAATTAAAAGAGACAATTATGACAAATTAATGGATCAGATTAAAACAGACTTGTTTTAAGATCAATATTCGAACCCTTGGCAACTGGCATGTATTTATAATGGTTGCAGTGTCCCCGGGGTCACCTGGTCACTGTCTTTGTCCTTCCCAGCTGGCTTCCAACAAGTAAAGTCAATGGGGGAAGCCAGATCTGCTTACCGACCATGTGATTCAGTTAATGACTACAGCATAACAGACTATAAAATTGAGTATGTTTCACTTAATGACCAGCTCGCTTAACAACAGAAGTTCCAGGCCCAATTGTGATTGCAAGTTGAAGATTACTGGTGCTTTCGAAGCCGCAACCTAACCTGAATCTGATCATCAGTAGATGCAATTTATCCTTCAGATCCCTATCAAATCAGGGACTCAGTAGGAAAGCTTATTTGCCTACAAAAGGGAACACATTTAATGACCTCTAAAATTAGCATTAAAAATGAGCGCTTTAAAAAAAAAGAGGTTCATCGTAGAGCTAAGTACATAAGGATGTAATGAGGCAAATGACTATTTGCAATTACTTTAAGCGCAACAACTGGAAGTTTAACATAAATAGCAGGTCTAAGCATAAGCAACAGGCTGGGGGAGGGGGGAGATCCCTAGCTAGATCAGAAAAAGGGGGAAATGAGCCCAAATATGAGGTCTTTTGCCTGGTTTAATCTAGTATGACCTCACTGGAGACCACAGGTAGTTCTTGACATACAACCGTTCATTTAGTGACAGTTCACAGCTACAATATCTCTGAAAAAAAGCGACTTATGACCGGTTTCCACACTTACAGCCACTGCAGCATCTATGTTCACACTTATGACCATTGCAGCATCGCCATAGTTACATGATCAACATTCGAATGCTTGGCAAGTGGTTCATATTTATGACGGTCGCCCGGTCATGGGGTCATGGGGTCATCTTTTTTTCTCCAACCTTCTGAGAAGCAAAACCAGTGGGGAAGCCACTTAACAACTGTGTTACTAACAACCACAGGGACATAGTTAACAAGAGTGGCAAGAACGGTTGTAAAATCGGGCAAAACTGTCGCTTAGCAACATCAACTTTGGGCTCAATTGTGGCCATAAGTCGAGGTCTACCTGCACCGCAATCCTTAGGCAAATATTAACTGTGAAACCTTTATGGATTATGAGAGCCATTGCAGGACGTGTCTGACCTTGTCTGGGTCTGAAAGTCAAGCAGGGCCAGGCCTGGACAGTACTTGGATGGGAGTCCATTAAGAAATACTAAAACATAAAGCATAGCTACTTCCATATTCCTGGCAAAAATCTAGGCGCCCATGTCCGTGAAATCATAGGAATCGTGATTTTTTGACTTAAACTTTTTTAGATCTAAAACAGGGGTGTCAAACCGCCGGCCCGCGGGCTGGACGCATCATCCGGAAGCCGCGCCCACCCCATTGCTGGCAATGGCCAAACCGTCCCGATACGTTGCGCGACGTCACGAGTTTGACATGTCTGATCTAAAATAACTAGTAGGCACAGGCTTGGTCCCGGAGGACAAGGAATAATTCTCCCATCACCCTTTATGTGACCCTGTTAATTGAAAATGCCAAGATTTGAACCTGGGAATTTTTGTATGCAAAGCATGCAGTCTACTCTCAATAACTGTCACTTTCCCCGGTGGAATTCCTAGACTATTATTTCATTTTATATTAATGTTTCCCATGGGTTACAGAACAATCAGGTCGCCGTGATTCTGCTCCTTTGCTTACGAGCTCACTACCGACAGTTGGCAGGTGAATTTTCTATAGTTCAACTTGGTTTTCCCAGAAATAATCAAAGGTCTCATGAAGAAATTGGTTGATCTTAGTCGTTCTTCCTAATCTAGGTTCGAAAAAATTTGTCCAAATTAATGAAGCTTCCTATCCCGTTTTACTCCACAAATTAAAACAAAGAAAATAAGGTTGGGGGGGGGGGTAGGTGAGAATACCACGTCCCTTTCTCCTTAGCTTTTGTTTTATTCCAATAATGGAAAGTAATTGCTTAAAGAATCACAGGTAGTCCTTGACTTATGACTACAATGGTGCCCAACATTTCTTTTACGACCTTTCTTGCCACAGCTGTTAAGTAAATAACTGATGTTAAGTGAATCTGGTTTCCCCATTGACTTTGTTTCTCAGAAGATTGGAAAAAAGGGATCACATGACCCTGGGACACTGCAACCATTCATAAATATGAATCAGTCAGTTGCCAAATGTTTGAATTTTGATCATGTGATCATGAGGATGCTACTAAGGTCGTAAGTGTGAAAAATGGTTATGGCTCACTTTTTTCAGTGCCGTTATAACTTTGAACAGCCACTAAATGAACTGTTGTAAGTCAAGGACTTAGCTGCATTACATTCAAGCATGTCAAATGGCCAAAAGTGAATTACAAGGAACCAGAAGAACAGCATAAACGGATCAGCAAAATTTTTTGACTGCCACTTGCCTATTACAAGAATCTTCTCAGATGAACTCTTGGGAGCAATCAAATAAAGGTTCCAAGAATGTGTGTGTGTGTGTGTGTGTGTGTGTGTGTGTGTATACACACACATACACATATATACACATACATATATATATACATATATTTGTTTTCTGAGGTTTTCGTGGGTGTTTGTATGTAGGTCTTTGGTTATTCGGGTTTTCTCCCGCGTAAAATTGGAAGTGTCTTGGCAATGTTTCGACGAAGTCCTATTCGTCATCTTCATGCTGGTGTTTTCAGCTTCGTGCTTCGTGCTCCTCGAAGCACGAAGCTGAAAACACCAGCCTGAAGATGATGAATGGGACTTCGTTGAAACGTCGCCAAGACACTTGCAGTTTTACGCGGGAGAAAACCCGAATAATCAAAGACCTATATACATATATTATATATATATATATATATATATATACACACACACACATACACATACATACATATTTGGAGTGCGGTGTGTCAAGTCTTTGTTGCTTCCTTCCCTGCAGTGATTCCAAACTAGTTAATCTCTTAGCTCCACTCCCCATTCTAGCTGTATATTCCACCATACCAAGTCTCCTGAGAAAGATCAATATACTTCTTTACAAAACACCCATTTTCACGTTCTCATCAATCATCTGCTTCAAGTTAAGAAATGACCTTTTGAAACTTTTCACCAAAGTTCTGGACAAAAGAAACTTGCCTTGAAACTTCTTCCACAGGGGAAGTTGGGAGAAGCTGTCATGAATGGAATATGGCATGCTGATATTTATTCAATAGCAAGGTACCCACAGGATATCTATGTATTTGTGTGGCTGACGGAAGTAAGAAAAGTGAAGGACTATCTCCCTAGAAATTGGCAGCTTTTCGGTTTCTTGTTTTTCCATTCAGTTCTATGGAAAGATATCAGAACTCTTCCCATATGCATCTTTCCCCCCTCTGCCCAATGAAACTGCTTTAAAAAAAAAAGCAGAATTTCTGTGTCCACCACGGCAGCTATCTAGAGAACTGCAAAGCATTATGTCAACCAAATTCACTTCCCTTACTATGTTCTCTTGAAACAGGTCTGATGTTTCCCTTAAACATTCCCCTCTGAATGTTGAGAGCAAACATGCTGATTAGGTGTTAGCATCTCTGACTGACGCATAAAATAATTTTGATGTTAACTGTCAGCACTCAGCAGGATCAGCTGGGTAATAGCCAGCAATATCTGAAATGTTTGCATACAACATCACGTAGTTAAGCATCCCTGTATAAAATATTGCACGAGTCTTACAGAAAAGAATGAAGAACTGTTTCTCATTTGGAACTTTAAAATGTGCAAAGGGGAAGCAGGTACCACATCTCAAATTATTGCTGAAATTAAGGATGTTTTTCTTGTCTTTGAGCGTGTTCTCCTACACAACAAGGTGTGTTGGGCAAATTCTAAAGATAAATGGCAAAGTCTCTGCTAGCAATAATTGTCATAATCCTTGCTTCAGAGATTTTATCATTGTTTTGTCTTCTGGTGAAGGCAAAACAGTTCATCCATGAATCCTCACAGCTCTGAAAAGACTCTTATAATCAACACATTCAGAAAATAAGCATGTATCCTGCCCTATGTATTTTTTGGCTTGCCAGTTCTCCTTGATATTTGAAATGCTGGCTGTCAACCACTGCAAATAAAACTATCTTGTGTTTACACAAAGGTGATAGCTACACTTGACTGTTATTTAGGAAAATAAAATAAGCAGGTCAAGTCTTGTCTGGAAATCTTAATGGCCCAAATTCTAGTAATGTTCACTGCAGAAAACTTGGAAAAGGAGAAGGTGGGATGGGATTTGAGTCCAAGAAATATTATTTGTAATTTACCGAATCAAGAATGTATTGATAGAAGTATACTCCAAAGGATAGATCTGTAGCAAATTAGGAAAGGATTTTTTTTTCTGACTGTTTTACCTGTCAACCTTCCCGTCACCTGCACCTTTGGTCTGCACTGGGAATAGTTTTATCATGTAGTACCTATTAGTCTAGAGGCAAGGAAAAAACAGGAATTTGACAGATGCTTAAGCAACCATGCTGAATAAAATTGCCCACGAACATACTCTACCACAACTGGAGTAATGAAGACATAGCAAAACAGATTCACATCAGCACAAAGGTACTCTAGCATGTCTGAAAAGTCACCCATTGATTGGAATAGATGTATGAAGGCATGGACTCAAATCAGTTTATAGACTATGCGCTGTTGCCCTGCTTGAAGCCACATTTGTATGCTTGCCATGGTGTTTCCATGTGGCAAGGTATCCGTAGCAACAGTAAAAAATGGCCTGCTTCATTTGGGCTGCACGGCCTGCAGTGCAAGAGAAGAGTATCAAACAGGGATGAAATGCAGTGGGTGCGCTACAGAATGTTGGTCTTACCTTAGGTAATCTCGGCGGCACAGGATAAGGTTGGCTTTGGTGTACAAAGTAGAGCCCACTTCCCCCAAACGGCAGTCACAGCAGGCACACTTCAGGCAGTCCTCATGCCAGTATTTGTCCAGGGCCTTGAGGAGATACCTGTCCTTGATCTTACGGTTGCAGCCAGCACAACCTTTCGGTTTGGTGTCTGGCTGGACAGAGAGCATTTGTATACCTAAAAACAGAAGAAAGAAGAAAGAAGAATTTATTTGGGATATTCAGCAGGGATCCATGCCCTACAGAGGAATTCTGGTGGCCCTCCTTTGGTGTTCCTCAGTGTTTCTCCAGAGTACTTCCCTTTCCGTTTTATTACTAGTCATCTAGCAATAAAGAGCCTAAGAAAGAGCCTAAGAAAGATTCTTAGACCAAAGATAGATCTAGCACCCTCACCTTCCAGAGTGGCCATAGAGAAGTCCACCAAAGCACCCGTGAACAACAATCTCCTTCCCACTGCTGTTTCCTAGCATCTCCTAAACATAGGTAGTTCTCAATTTACAACTATTTGTTTAATGACCCTTTGAAGTTGCAACGGCAGTGAAAAAAGTGACATAATGACTGTTTTTCACACTTGCGACCGTTGCATGGTCACATGATCAAAATTTAGACACTTGGCAACTGATCCATATTTATGACAGTTGCAGTGTCCCTGGGTCATGTGATCCCCTTTTGTGACCTTCCGACAAGCAAAGTCAAGGGGGAAGCCAGATTCCATGTTACTAACTTAACAACTTCAGTGATTCACTTAACAACCGTGGCAGGAAAAGTCATAAAATGGGGCAAAACTCACTTAACCGCTGTCTTGCTTAGCAACAAAAAATTGGGGGCTCAGTTGTGGTCATAAGTTGAGGACTACCTGTAGCAAAGTTCTGTATTTCAGTTGTGACACATCTTCCTTCATAAACATGGATTTGTCTAATCCTGGTTTAGAGTCATCCAAGTTGATGACCACTGCCATCTCTTGTGTCAATAAATCTCCCAAGTTAATTTTGTGTTCTATGATAAAAAGCTTCCTATTGTCCTTCCTGAAGGTATTATCCATAAATTTTCCCTGGGTGACCCTGCTACAAGATAAAAGACTCTTTTCTATCCACTCACTATATACTATGCATAGTTTTATATGTTCCCGTTTGGTCTTGTAGCTAAAGTTCATCTAAGCAAATTTTAATAGCAACCCTAAAAGATACCGTACTCTCCAATTTTACTTTTCCATAAGAGTAAATTTTATTTAAATTAGATGAACATTAAAATATTTGCACGAATCAATATGACAGTCAACACCATACATACAACACATCATGCAGCAGGACAGATATAACCATATACAGTTTGATTTCTAAGAGGACCCAAATGTCTATAAATATTGCAAATGAATAGATGTACAAAAAGAGAGAAGTGAGAATCCTTTCTTTTCCCATTTTTCTCTTTTTCTACTTTTGGTATTTTAGTTTTTTGTTAACTTTGTTCCATTCATCTATTTTTCCTTTTATTTACATCAGGCATGTCAAACTGCTGGCCCATGGGCTGGATGCGTCACGCCGAAACTGTGCCCACCCCATTGCTGGCCATGGGGAAAAGATTGTGTGACGTCGCGAGTTTGACATGCCTGATTTACATTATGTTCTCTCTATATAATACTTTTAATATTATTGTAATATTTTAAAATATTTTAATACTAAATAATTAGCTTAAAACCAAAACCTCTATTGTTCAACAAACACTTTGATAGGAGTCAGTGTTTTTTTTTAATGTTATATTCAACTCTGAATGAAAAAGCCAAATAATTTTAATGTTTTTAATATTATCCTAAATTATAATTGATAAAATAGTTTCTTTCCTCTTCTCTATTTTCAATACATCTAAATAATAGAATGTCAATAACCTTTAATTATATAATAGAAGTAGTCCTTGATCTACAAACACAATCTGAGCCCAAAATTTCCATTGCTAAGCAAGGCAGTTATTAAATGAGTTTTGCCCCATTTTATGACTTTTTTGCCACAGTTGTTAAGTGAATCACTGTAGTTGTTAAATGAACCAATCGGTCATTAGGCAACTATAACTTCCCTCATTGACTTTGTTTATGGGAAGCTGTCTGGGAAGGTGACCCTGGGACAGCCAGTCGCCAAGTGCCTGAATTTTGATCACATGACCATGGGGATACTGCAACAATCTTTTTTTCAGCACCACTTTAACTTCAAACAGTCACTAAATGAATGGTTAATTCAAGAACTACCTGTATAAATATCACTGAAATTAGAAAAACAAAACAGAAAGAAGTCTCCACAGTTTAATTTAATTTCCTCTTTCGCTTTAGGGGATTGCTTTAGGCCAGGGCAGGGGTATGCAACCTTGGCTCTTTTATGACTCGTGGACTTCAACTCCCAGAATTCCTGAGCCAGCCATACTGAGGGGAAAGGGAGAAGTTCCCATGTTGAGCCATGCTGGCTCAGGAATTCTGGGAGTTGAAGTCCACGAGTCATAAAAGAGCCAAAGTAGCCTACCCCTGGGCCAGGGGAACACTATCCTTCAGCACACTCTACCTCGTGGGATTGTGGTCACAAGGATAAAACGAAAGCATTTTACCTCAACTCCCAGAGAAAAGGAAAAATAGATGCAATAGATAAAATAAGAGAGTCAAATATTATCTCCACTACGCATGTGACCTAAATGTTTAAAGCAGTTCACCATGAACACCTGACACCCAATATGTTGGTCTCCCACTGGACACTGAAAATCTCTGCCATTTTATCTCAAAGGTGATTTTTCAAAATGCAACTGGACTGATTTTTTTTTTCTGTTGTCAGAACTAATCCTTCCATCCTGCCAGAACCGATAAAGCTCCTTGCATGAGAAGCAAAACTACTACTTCTTCCTCAAGGAAAAAACAGTCCAGTTGCCTTTTGAAAAAGCACCTTTGAGATAACTATGATTTGGATGACTGAGAATCTCCACATATATTTCTCCAATTTTATCCAACTCAATTTTAGGAATACAGATGTATATCTGGTTATTAGCCAACTAGAAGCTATAAGTAATTTGTTGTAACTAGGATTTGTTGCTTTCTTTAGGTTGAATCAGGCACACTTGGGACACACATAATTTAAACAAACTCAGCAATGAGCATGTAAAACATCAAACAGATTTTACTTTTTTATTAATCAAATTTATATAGCTGCCCATCTTACTGGAGGCAATTCTGGACGACGGACAATAGTTCTGATCAAAACAAATAAAAGCAAAAAGATAAAATCCATATTAAGAAATATCATAACGATTAGACATACAAACACTGAGAAAAATAAAATGGCACAGTCATCAGTGGAACCATCTGAGCAAGTTTCTGGTTGCTCAAATTCCCCAGGCCTGAAGACATAGCCAAGTGTTAAGAAAATTTGGGGATATCAATCAAATTTTTTTGGGGGGTGGGGGATATTCCATAAGCTCTCCTTAGGCCCATTCAAATACAAGTCCCTAGCAGACCTCAAGGACAATTTCTCTGCCAGATCTAATGGAAAAGACTGATGTAATTGGGGACAGGTGGTTCCTCAGATAACCAATCCCTTGCCATGAAGGGCTTTAAAGGTTAAAACCAGCACCCTAAATTGGACCCAGAAGCAAACTAGCAACTGCTGAAGCTTCTGAATACTCTTCAAGGGGAGCTCCATAGGGAGTGCATCTCAGTTGTTCAATCTGGAAGTCATCAGGGCATCAGTGACTATGAGTAAAGCTTGCCAACCCAGGAATGGGCACAACTGGTGCAAACGAAAAGCTGAGCAAACATCCTATAAATCCAGCAGCTTCCTGTAGATATTAAAAAGGACAGAAGAAAGCACCCAACTGTGACATCCCATAGTAGGTCCTGAGGGAGGGACCTCTACCCACTCCACTCAACCTTGGCTGGAATTGATCCCAAAGCAAGAAAGTGAACCAACACTGTGCCACCCTCCCTTTTCTCTGAGACAGTCCAGAGGAACTCTAGGATTGATGGTATCAAAAGCCGACACCGAGAGGTCACGTAGGGCAAGGATGAGTACACTACTCCCCCATCCCTTAGGTTGAACAGCCTGCCTCCAGAAGCAGTAAATGCTCCAACACTGGAAGTTTTTAAGAAGAGACTGGACAGCCATTTGTCCGAAATGGTGTAAGGTTTCCTGCCTGAGCAGGGGGTTGGACTAGATGACCTCCAAGGTCCCTTCCAACTTTACTACTATTACTAATCCCACCACACCAGAGGTCATGCAACCAATGTCTTTTCTGTATGGACAGAAAAGACATTGACTAAAAAAGATCTAGGTAATCTACTTCTTCCATGAACCTCTGAAGCTGTTGCGCAAACACTTCCTCTGCCACCTTCACCAAGAAAGGGAGGTGAAAAGCTGGATGAAAATTACCCAGTACAGAAGGATTCAGCAATGGCTTCTTCAGGAGGCAAATCAAGTCTTCTTTAAGAAGTAAAGGAACAAACCCCTCAGAGAAGAATTAACCACTGCTAGTACCCATTAACACAGCACTCCCTGGGCTGGTTCCATAAGTCAGGAGGGATATGGATCTGAAGAGCAGTGAATCCATAGCCCTGAGGATTCTGTTCACTTCCTTAGGTCAAACAGGCTCAAACTGTTCCCAGACAACCAAATACCTCCTCTGGACGTGTGACAATGCCAGTGTCCAATTGAGAATAAATCCCAGCAACTTTATCCAGCAGATGAAATGCAAATTCCTCTACCTGCCCCTATAAGAAGTACTCCGAGTCCCGCTTATCAAGGAGGGTCCATGTCACCCAAAACAAGGCTGTGGGATAGCAACCTGTGGATACAACAAGCATGGAGAAGTACTGGTGCTTCCCCATCCTTACTGTCACAAAGAGGGCCTTAATATCAACTCTAATCCATGTTCAATTGAATTTGTTTCTTGTTGAGCGCCAGTGACATTCTAGATGTTTCTTCTCCTTTTTCATCTCCCTCAAGTCCCCCATAAACCAAAGAAGGACCAGCTCTATTCCTTATATCAAAAGAATATCTAGCTGGAAATGAAGAAAGGAAGTAAAAGCAATTGTTCTTGCTTTGAAATAATCAAAGATGGTTTTATTGAATATACAAGCCTCATGGAGACATATCGACTTAACTCACCAATTATACTAATAATGTAGTTTATCTGGTTTTGGCTTAAGATTTGGGGCAAGCCCTGTCACAGTTGATGGCTTAGCTCATGATATGAATTCATCCAATTGTGATTAATTCAATATACTGCAACTAAGTAAACAACGGCTTAATCCGACACATGATTTGAATCCCAGTTCTGCAAACCTGCATAAGACAGTATTGTGGCATCCCCAGATTTTTTTTTTAAAAAAAGCAAGTGATGAAATTTATTTGGCTGCTAGTCGTAAAGATTACTTGAAATAATAATCAGACGGCAAAAAACTTAAGGGCAGCTGTTCATGTATGCAACAAAGCTATCCACAGATGTAAATCATGGTTAGATGAAGGTTGATAGTAGTTTCCATATTGTTATGAGGCAAAACTACACATCCATTACCACAGTAGAAAGAATTTACAAAGTTTTGTGAATGTCACAACGCTTAAATGAGAATGCAGCATTATGTCACATCTTTTCTATATGATGAATGAGATTTGAAATTATATACATTTTAGTGCTACCAGACTAAAAATATTTTTTTTTTAGAAAAAGCCAGTCCTTATTTCAAAAGATTGTATTTTGCATGTGGCCAAGGAGCTTTGATTAACAGGACGAAAAAAGGAAAGATCTTTTTTTGGTGTGGACTTGCTTTCTGGAATATTTTTCTTCCCAAATTGGGTTTGGCACCAGCCCTTCTGAAAGACCCTTAAAACTTGGCCTGAGGAACCCATGGAAGTGTGGACCCCGTTCAATGGTTGCATTGTGTGTAAGCCCAGAATGAACTAACCCAGTTGTTGTTACAGTTTTCAACTGGTTTTAACTGTATTTTAATGTTTCCATTTTAATGATGTTGATTGTTTGGCTTGGTGTTTTGACTGTGTACCCTGCTCAGAATCACACATGTGAGATGGGAAGCTATATAAATTTAATGAATCAATAAATTTAATAAATCGATAAAATAAATATTTTAAGTATCAGCAATAGGAGAAGCGAAAACAGGATATGAGCAAGTGCCATTTATGCACACAGCTTCCTTCAGCTGAGAATGCAGATATTATTAATTCAACAGAAAATAAAGTAGGTTTTTCTTAAACCCACTTTTATTATTTTTAATACATCATTGATGTTGCTGCAAAACGTACTGGTTATGTTCCAGGTTTTCTAGGAACAAAATTCTATAGCAAGTATTCCTGGGAAAATATGCAAAATCCATATTTAATTCATGTGAGCGTGGCTGGTTTTGAATTATTATAAGAGGAAAGCTTGCAAGATTGGCCATATTTATTCACAGGCAAAAGGGTTTTATATCCTGATTCTAGTGTCAGCCAGATTCACTGTCTCCGCTCTTCAAGAGAAGGGCTTGGAAAATACATGAGGTTTGCCAAAGGTCAGACTGGCATCTGTCAAAGTAAAGGGGGAGGGACACATTTCAATTACAAGATTTGTAGAAAATGAATGCCAGCCCGCCCACTGCTGAAGTCAAGCAATGCACCCTTTTCCTAGCATTTTTTTTTTTTTATTTCTGCAGTTTGCAGATCTAGCATGGGTTTCTTATAACTTTTGTCTCTTAAAAGTTTGTACTAAAAACTGTATGTATCTGGGAGACGGGATATTTCTTCAAACTAGCACAGTAAACTGGTTTTGCAAGCAACTTTTACCTGCAAAATTATTTTTGTCCATTATTGTCATGAATAGGTGTGTACCCCTAAGTGCATCATACAAAACTGGATAAGTATAAATTTTGAAATTGAGTTTTCATTCTTATATACAGCGCAAGAAAATGAAATTACGTGCATTCTATCTATTGTCTCTCCCATTCCTAATTGTAGCATCTAAAACAGTGTTTCTCAACCTTGACAATTTTAAGGCATGTGGACTTCAACTCCCAGAATTCCACAGCCAGCATTGCTGGCTGTGGAATTCTGGGAGTTGAAGTCCACATGCCTTAAAATTGTCAAGGTTGAGAAACACTGATCTAAAACATTAAGGGTTAAGGTGCAGAAAGCAGAGCCAATACTATGAGCCAGTTGTAACAATGATTATCAAGATTAAAAACTGAATTATTCTAGAAGACTTTTGTGCTGTCCCAGCAGCAAACAACATACTGTAAAAGTATACTGTATATCTTTGGTGCTCAGGCATTTACTAGTATAGGGATATTTATTTTATTTTTAATGGGAAAAAATGCTTCCAAAGATATAAATGCAACAAAGAGGTTATTATTAAATAGGGTGTTTGTTTGTTTCAGTAAATGCTTTATGTATATTTCATTAAATTTTCTTTTCAATGAAAAGGAGGTCAAGGTCTGTTGCGACTTGGTTTACTATATAATTTGCGGTTACAAACACTACTGTAAGTCCTAGAGATGTTCCACAGCAAGTTTATAAATAAGCACACACGTATTATAGATAGGAAGAAGATTGGATCAAGTAGTTTAACAGCAGGGTCAAAGCGCTGTAGCTTTTGTATCAAGTTGGCATATCAGCAGCAAAGAGAATTGCTGGATAATAATTGGAAGATGTTCTGCAGATGAACAGTTCAAGATCTGATTCCTGTAAATTAACACACGTTCATTCATATCCCACCTTTATTCTACCATAGAATCCCAAGAGAGCTAGCACAGAGAATAAAAACATAAATTCAACTAAAGCAATGAAAACAGAGTAAGAGCAGCATTACTAAATCATTAGCAGCAGGCACAACACTCTGTCTTCTGAAGACAGAGACCATTTCATATTTATTCCTATTTCAGGTAACGGTGCAACAGACAGCATATGGGATAGATCCAATTGAAACCACTCATCTTAAAATGTCCATGATCTGAATGTCTACAGCCGTATTCCCTACCTTAGTAAATTCCACATAAATTGGGATTACAACTATCAGAATTCCAGACAAATAAAAAGCAGACAGAAATCGAATGAAATAAAGGAAGTTGAGCAAAACTAATGTCAAGTACGGTCTCCTTTGACCCAAGCTTAATTCTTTGTGACTTCGATAAAAGAGAATATTTGTAGCCCATGGTTGAACTGTGGTATTCTTTGTGCTCTCTGAGCTTGGTGGTCTTTCTTGCAGACGTTTCATTACCAAATAAGGTAACATCATCAGTGCTAGAAGGGAATGGCATTTGCTCTAGTTTTATATACTAATGGCTTGCCTTTTCAATGTTGGTGGGAGTATTCTTTGTGACTTTGTGGGCCCATCCATTTAGTTGTTCTGGCAACAGTGTGCCTTCTTCCAGGATAATTTTTGTAACTTCCCAGGGCAGACCATGCTTAGCTTCCCAGATCAGAAAGTCACCTTGATGGTGCCAACTGCTGAGTCAAGGCTACTTAAGGAAGGAACTGTTTACATGTACAATTCAAGTTTTTAAGAAGAGACTGGACAGCCACTTGTCCGAAATGGTGTAGGGTTTCCTGCCCGAGCAGGGGGTTGGACTAGATGACCTCCAAGGTCCCTTCCAACTTTACTATTATTATTATTATTATTATTATTATTATTATTATTATTATTATTATTTATTATTATCAACTAAGTTAGTTGCTCTAAATCATCATACAATCCAATCTAATCCAAAACATTTCTGAGTGTTTCTTAAAGCTTCATCTCGTTTGATGATGGGAGGGGGGGGTGTTAGTAAGCATGGGAAAGTATTCTGTCACTTTTCTTTTGCAACATGTGTTCAAAAATCTTATGGGAAGAATTCAGATCTTCAGTGTTTTTTTGGTTTGTTTTTGTTTTGTTTTTTAAAAAAACACCGTTCCTGTACATTCAGTTAGATTTCAATCACTTCTAAAAGTCTGGAGTTTAACACCGTATGTTCAGCTGTATTTATGGTGCAATATTAAGCTTGCCTGATTCATGGTTGTTTTTCTGACTGGCTCCTTGTTTCTAATATCAACTCAAAAGAAAGGTACAACTGATGCTCTCCATGCTGGAAATAGCTGTACAGATAAAGGAGAATACTGTAGCTTGGGGTTGAGATGAGAAGTTCTTGATGCTCTTTAAGCTTGGTTGTTTTCTTGCAGACATTTCATTACCCAAACTAGATAAACATCAATACTGCACTGATGATATTGCTTAGTTTGGGTAATGAAACATTTTCAGGAAAACAGCCAAGCTCAGAGAGCACCAAGGGAATGACTTTCCTGAGTTCATGTTTTGCTAACAAGTCTGCAAAATGTGCAAATATCTTGATCAACAGAACATATTTAAAATTGTTAAACTCCGAATGCAGAAGAAACTTAAAATGGGAAATATATCCAGTTTGACTTGTGGCAACCAGCTCTGACACATGAATTTTAAACATCTCTGCCCACTCATCCCAGGGGAATCGTAGCCTAATCAAGAGCAGGCACATGTTTGTGCATTTATTATGGTCTGACTTCACACTGGTGGAAAATATCAGTGTAACAATTGTCTGACATTTAAGATAGAGACCTTGTCTTTTCTTACATAAAATCAGATGGGTTGGTATTCAGAATAGTTCTTTTCAGGAAGGATGCCAAGACCATGAACTATTTCTTCCTTGGAGATGTGCCACTTTGTGTTTTTTTTTAAATTAAAACTTAAAAAATGCACAAATAACAAAACTAACAAATATTCAGTCTTCCAATCAGAATTAGTAGATGTAAAGCCAAGCTACCTTAAAAGCAAACCGATTCCAACTAGCTGTGCCCCTTAAAACTCTATTTTAGGTTAGAATTATTTGAAAAGGGGGGGGGGTTACTTTTATTTCTTAAACCAATTTTGGAAGAATACCCAGAAAACGGAATACAAAAATTACAAAGAGAACTCTAAGAATAGATTTATATTATATGTGAAAGAATTAAGACTTTAGAGCAAAGTACAAAGATGTTCCTAGAAGTGTGTGCTAGGGAGTAAAAAACAATCAAGATTGTGGCTACAATCACATGTGAAAAAAAAAAGGTAGGACTCTGATTGTATCCCTGCGCCATTTTGACTTGTTTGACCCACATTATCTTAATAATCACTACCGTACCCTTATTGTTCCTAGCATTCTATTCTTGGAACTTTTCTACTTACTTCAAGAACATCTTCTCAAGACTCTGCTATCCGGTTAGAAGAGTACTAGCAATGCTAAAGAGTAACGTTCTTCATATCCTCCATACTTCCTGAGGACATTTTAAGGCTCCAAATGCACACAAGCCATTAGGTAGGTTCAGAGGGAAAAAAGGAGTGGTGTCAGACAAAAATGGAAAAGGATATAATTACATACAAATTAATTAATTCAACAGAATTCTAAAGGCTTAAGTGTTTTTCCCGCTTTTGCAATCAGCCGTGGAAAAGACTGAGATATGGGAATTGCCTCTAACTTAGGAGTACTTCTAAACTGAGCCATGAATCATGATTTGGAAGCCCAGGGCCTAGGCAGAGGGCCGAGTCTGCGACAGGAATGTAACCTGAGTAAACATCTCAGACAATACTTCCGTAGTTCAGACATGCATGATTTTTACTATAAGTTTACAATAATAGTATTGACCTACATGATTCTTAGCCTGATCACCCTTGAATGCCTGTGATATCAAACTAATCCAAAATACAAGAAACTGCATTGTTCCTATCAGTCTCATCAATCATTCTTACCATTGGCCCTAGAAAGTAAAGTACTGGTAGCTTTTGACAACCACAGTTGGGACCAGAATTCCCACTGCTAAGCAAGTCAGTTGTTAAGCGAATCACACTGAAGTTCGATTTTACAAATTTTTCTGCTATGGTTGTTAAGTGAATCATTGCAGTTATTAAGTGACTTCTGTGGTTATTAAGTGAACCAGGCTTCTTCCATTCCAGATTTTGCTTGCTGGATGTCAGCTGGGAAAGTTGCGATCACATGACCCGGGACATCGCAAACGCCATCAATATTGATTGCCAAGGGCCTGAATTTTGATCATGTAACTGTGATGGTCCTTAAGTGTGAGGATCTATTGTTAGTCATTTTTTGCAGTGCTGTTGTAATTTTGAATTAGTCACTAAACAAATGGTCATAAGCCATGGATTACCTGTATCTCTCCAACAGTAGAGAGAGGAAGCATTTGAACCAGCATTTTGGAATTGATCTGCGCAACTAGATTGTTCACCACTCAACCATGCCAACAAGGGCATTTCCCAAGTGTGCTATTGCTACTTATGGTCACTCATAAACCTACATCGGTGGGGAAGATTTCCCTATTTAATTATAATCTGATGAAGAGGGAGGGGAAAGGGAAGACCCTCCCACAATTAGTCCTTACTCTCTGCCCAGTTTTTACACAAATATACACACACTTAGAGACTAAGACATTTTCAGATGGATGGGTGTGCGTTGATATAATATTGTTACCTGCCTCTGCCCCCCCCCTTTTACTGATACTCTGGTGTAAGGTTAGGGTTAGACTTTTGCATCACTGTATGACAGGAAACATATGCAACTGTTGTTCTGGGACAGTTGCATAGGTGCTGCATTTATACTATGTTTATATCTCCTCACTCTGTCCACAAATCTCTCCTCTAGATGCTCCATTCTGTTGTGTGAATGTGCCTGGCCTTCTGCCGACCTCCCAACAGGAAATCGAATCAGACAACCAGTGTGCAGGACGCACATCTCTACACAACACATAACTGAGATTTGGGAAATGCACGCATCGGACTATCTGCAACCTACGCTTATCCATCAACCCCTTCACAGTGTAGTATCTACATACAGTTGCTGACAAGTCTAAATCAAGCTAGAGATGCAACTTGGACCCCGTTGAGAACATGATGGAAAAATGTTATGTGGTGTTTGCAAAGCTTAGTAATGAAAGCTTATTAAGGCTGGGTTTCAATCTGAACTTAGCTAAAAATCTACTTCAAACCAAGTCCCCCATTATTATGATAAGCTACTAGAAAAATATTTTATTTTATTTCTAGGGATTTTCACGTGCTGAGCCATAGTGATGGTAGCAGACTTATCAAGTCCACAGCTTTGTTGTTCGGCAACGCAGGTTACGGAATGAGAACTACTTCGAGGAACACAGAGTCAAAGTTTTATCAAAACCTGATCAACTTCTCAAAATAATGCGGCAGATTGGGAGTACTCATTTTAAATCACTGCAGAGAGGAGTCCTGAGCCCCCTCCAGTGATGCCATTGGTGTAGAGTCCAAAACAAGAGAAAGTTCTAAGAAAAATGGAAATCAGCCAATAAATATTCAGCCTGGAGTGATCAATTCTTTATTATGGGTACCAGGTCATCTTGGAGAGAAGCAAGGACCACAATACAGCATGGCTGTCTTCTATTAAAAGTGGTAGATTAAAGAATAAAAAAGGATTAAGTCTAGCTTTCCGTTTCACTTCTTTTAAATTTTATCTGCCACGCCAGCTTTCTCCAAACCCATAACTCCTTTTGTTTTGTTATTTAGAAATAATAAAAAGTAAAATTAAACTTGCCTGGAAGGTACCAATTTGGAGAAGTTATGCTACGCTACACCATATATAGTCCTTGACTTACGCCCATAATTGAGCCTGGAATTATGGTTGTAAATCATTGCAGTTGTACTTCGAGGTATCATATGACCAGACTTGATTTTGCAACGATCGTTAAGCAAACATCACTCATTAAGCGAATCCATTTTCCCCAATGAAACTGTAAATGCCAGAAAGCCCCTCAAAAGTCAAAAATTTCAGTCACATGGTAACAAGATACCACAAATGGCCATAAAGATGAGCTAGTTGCCAAACACCTAAAATGCCATCATGTGACCTTGTGTCTCTCTCTCTCTGTGTGTACACATATAGCCATAATAGTTTCAAAAATGGGTCATAAATAGCTCTCTGGGAAAATATGTTTTAACTTCAACTAGTCACTAGTCATTAAGCACTCGGTTCTAAGTTGGGGACTACCTGTAACCAGGAATAAGCAACCTTGTGTTTCTTATGAACCAACACTGCCAGCGGTGATGGACTGTAGGTGCTGGAAGTTGAGATCCGTGACCCACAAAACCAGTCCTTGTCTAGGACCACAACTGGGACTAGAATTCTCACTGCTTAGCAAGGCAGTTGTTCAGTGTCATGCTCATTTGTTTTACCTTTTTTTTTGCCATGGTTGCTAAGCAAATCATTGCAGTTGTTAAGTGAATCATGCAGTCATTAAAAACCTGGCTTTCTCCACTGACTTTGCTTATAGGAAGCTGGCTGGGAAGGCAGCAAATGGTGATCACAAGATCCTGGAACTCTGCAGCCGTTGTAAATACATGCTGGTTGCCAAACCCCTGAATTTCGATCAGGTGACTATTGAGGGATGCTGCAATGATTATAAGGACAGGGCTGGTTGTAAGTCATTTTTTTTCAGTGCCAATGTAATTTTGAACAGTCGCTAAATGAACAGCTGTAAGTAGAGGACTACCCATATATTGCAATTACATGCTCTTTCGCACATAAATAATGCTAAACTCTATAGGGATGTTGGAAGAGCAAACTGCCCAGGAATTAGTTTAAGAGTGCAACCAATTGCCCACAAAGGTGGTGATTTGATTGCCTCTTTGCTGGATGTGTTCAAAGGAAGGCTAGCCAGTCATAGGTTTAGGATGCTTTAGTGTTAATTCCTATACTATGGATAGGGCAAGGAAGAATGGCCTAACTGCCTCTTCAAAGCTTTAACATTCTAGGATTTTGTCTCTGTACAAACAAGTCAACCAGCACAAACAAAAATTCAAGGAGCCCATCTTAATTAGCAAGTTTTAAGTCTTCCCAAAGGTTCCACTTAAAGAACGGTTTCCTTATAAGCAAAACTGCAACTTTGACACCAGTCCTGTCACAGCTCAATAGCTGGCCAAGTTTTGAAATGAGAAATAGCCTTAGATTTGCTTGGCTTAAGGTGGAGTTTTGCAGATTAATAGGACTGACAGAGCATTCCTTGTATCCTGCACTCTTAATTTCAGACTTTGCAGTGTAAGAAATGTTAACAGGTCACATACTGGCTGGTAAGTCTTGTTCAATCGGTAAATTGTTTCAGAATAATACTCAGCCATTTTTAAACTAAATAGAAAATAGACCTGAAGAAG
The DNA here is from genome assembly GCF_016545835.1 of Crotalus tigris. NCBI lineage: Eukaryota > Metazoa > Chordata > Lepidosauria > Squamata > Viperidae > Crotalus > Crotalus tigris. The sequence continues at coordinate 573,954 of NW_024100482.1, forward strand.
CTTCTTGGATGACAAGCGAAATGTTTTCATAGGGTTAAAATACACACACAAAGTCCAGTTGCCTTTTGGAAAAAGCACTTTTGGTACAACCCTGATCTGGATGATTGAGAATCTATATAGACAACCATTTTTAAAATTGTTGACTGAAGATATCACAATTGGTTACGTCCAGACAGCCAACAAAGCTAAAGCCAAATCTACATTTGGCGCGATATATCAGTAAACACTTTTCTGTTAAAAGTTAATTTTATATTAGCTTTTCCCAATCCTGGCACCTTATAGATATGCTTCCACTGCAACAATCCCAGAAGACAGAAAACATGGGGAGTTAGCTTCAGGACATCCAGAAATATGGAAATTTGGATTAGATGCTGATTCTGCAAGGCATAAACATATTTGACTTCATCTCCCTTCCTTAAGACACCTAGATACTAGGATCTTTCAAACCCTGTAACTGGAATGGTTGATTTAAGCAGATGTTTAACTAAGTAGGAGCCATAATTTTAGCTAGAGCTCAGGATGTCTATATTGTGTGTAAAAGTTTTAGAAATACAGGATCAGGGACAATGGCCTTACGTCCTAAACAAATTATCATCTGCGCTCTGTATATAGCTATTTCCTTCACTTGTGAAATAATATGATTTGGCATAACCAAGGAAAAAATTATTCATTTCATTCAGCGATAAAGACATCCTTTGCAGCAAACAGCACTGGCACACTAGTCCAGCCTTCAGAAATTCCCTTTTACGTTTAAACAGCTCATTCAGGAAAAGCAAAATGCTGCAATTAATTGGAAGCTTATCCCTCTGGCCCCAGTGTGGCTAACTTCAGGCCAAGCAGATACAGGACTAGATTACAACGCTTGTTCATGTAGCAAACCCCAAAGACATAAGAGTTAGAAGCAAGGCCACTTAATTGTTGTGGGACTCGCTCCCACCTCAGTTGCAAGATTGAAGATTGCAGCCAGAGAAAATAAAGACCTTTTCCAAAACTGAAATCTCCCCTCCCCCCATGATCAAGTTGTTGAAGCAATGCTTGGCAAACACAAAAAGTAATTGCTGAGTTCCCTTCACTACAGATAATTATTCAGGGAGGGAGAGCAAAGGAGCTTGGGGGCGGGAGGAGAGAAAAGAGGCCTATTCTGAGGAAAAGCCATTTTGCTCAACAGACAGCTTCTTAAATTTCCCTCCCCCCCCCAACCCAACCACCTCAGGAGTCATCAAGATTGGCGTGCAAATTATTGGTGGAAAATGTCCTATGGCTCCAGAGGGCCCCTGTGCCTGGTTGACAGTTTAAAGAAAATCATAATTAAGAAGAGAGAGACAAATAATAGTTTGAGCAGCATGGTGAGGGAGGAGAAAAGAAAGGCCATTTTATTTTTAAGAACTCTGGTGAGCTTTTAATTGCCTGGATTGGATTGCCTTGTGTGGGTTCCCCAATGCTCCACTGCCTCCATTATGTTCCATGCTATTCAGCCCCCCCCCTCAAAATAAAGTAACTGCCAGCCTGTTTGCGCCCAGTAAATTGTCATCAGTTTCCACTTCTGAACATAGGACTTTTATGTCTACTTTGCATAAATTGCTCCCTCTGCCAAAAAAAGGGGGGGCTGCGATTATATTTATTATTATTAATGGCATCTTCCTCCAGTTTAACCCCCACCTCCCTGTTGACTTCCCCTTAATGCATGCCAGAAATCTGGGTGGGATTCAATTAACTCAATTCAATTAAAGAAGAAGAAAAGAAGAACTATCTCGGGAAGGGAAAGGAGAGAAAAATAAGTTACTGATGAAAGGGGAAAGAAGACAAAAAGGCAAGGTATACAACTTCACAGCTGGTGTGGTCAGTTTTTTTTTTTAAAAAAATCTGATCATTTCTAAGGGTAGAAAGTGTCACCATCTTATCTTTGCACAAATTTTGGAAGCCTAAAAGTTTCCCCTTTCCTTGCACAACAGCTTCCCTGCACCCAAAGGTTCTTTAATGTAAACATTTATTTTTTCAAACACCCAGTAAGATCTCAAGAGACCTTTTAAAAAACACCCCTTCCACACTATTTAAATAAATGCACCACCAATTCCGTCCCCCCCCCCTCCAAAACAAGAGAGACAACCATAGAGAACCGGGTGGAAGAAGCTAATTTTATTCTCTCCCCCCCCCCCCCTTTTCCTTCCAATGCAGCTGTAAGACTCCAAGAGATACTGACATTTTCCCACTCTTATCAGTTTAATTACAGTTACCATGGCAGCAAAGTACTAGCGGTTGGCAAAGGCCAACCAGAGATTTGCAAGAGTGAACTCAATTTTGATGCGGTTCACATGAAATAAATAAATAAATAAATACAAGACGCTCCCCCCCACCACTTTTTTTTTTTAAAAAAAAGGGGGGGGAGAAGAAAAGCCACCCCGGAGGGGAAAACACACTTTTAAAACAACAAAAGACGACCCCCTCCCCTCCTTTGGTGTGTGACTGTGTGTGTAGTTCAGCCTAAACCCGGCAGCGCTAATTTCTTTTCCCCCCCCTCCTCCCCGCCTCCGTCAAAGCCGAGGAAGGATGGCTCTGGGCTGTCTTTTGTTACCGTCGGCATTAATATTTGCAGCCCTTGGGAAGGGAAGGGAAAGGGGTCTGGGGGGGGGGCAGCGGTACAAGAATGAGGGCTGTCTGTAGTAACCTTCGGTCGACCTATCAACTCGCGAAAAGAAAAAAAGAAAATAAACAATTGGGGAAGAATTCCAAACGCGGGCTTCTTTTTCAGATTCTCGGGGTCTTTGGGCATCGTGGAGCCCGTCCGACGCCCCCGTTTCCCCCACTCCAAGTGTCCAGACTGAAACACATGCGGCTCAACGCCCGCTGAGAAGGACGGGGGGGGGCAGGAATAAAAAGAGAGAAAGTGGAACAAATTGGGGGGGGGGAGAGGACCAGGGCAATCTTACCAAAACTTTTCTCCTTTCCCGGCATGGAAGGGCTTCAGAAGTCCCAGAAAGAGCGCCCGGAGATGGTGCAAAAAAGCAAGAAGCGGCCAGGGTCGGACTCTCGATCCGTCCGTCCCTCTCCCGAGTTTGGGTCAAGTGGAAGAGAGTCGCGCAGGAGGACGACTCCCCCCCCCCAACGCGGTAGCGGCCGCTTTGGGAAACGGGGAGGGAGGGCAGATTAGGACTTGTTGGAAAGGGACACACGCAACCCACACAATCGGGAGCCGTTTGCTAGTCTGCGATGGAATATAGAGGGGATTATTGGACCCGGCGAACGGCAGAAGCCCCTGGCTTCGCTGACGCCGCGCTGAATTTTCCCTGGCAACCCCCCTCCCCTTTTTTTTAAAAAAAGAAAAGTCTCTATATATTAACCCCCTCTACTATGGATTTGATCAAGCCGTCCCAAGCACTTCGCGGACTGCGTAAGAGATTTCTCGAAACTGATTTTTTTTGGGGGGGGGACGCAGCTCTCAATCAAATCAGCTTCCCTCCGCACCCCAAATTCTCTACAAATGCCGACCCGATCCCAGCCCCTCGTACTGTAGAGGTGAAACTCCCCATCCCACTTCAAAAAGGAATGCATAAAGGGTTAAAAGTAACCCCCCCATTGATACACGCCTGGTTATAAATGCAACGCTCAGAAATAGGGGTGGATGGAGCGGGGGGGGGGGAGGCGACGACGACAAAGAATCGGTGGGTTTTCCGAGGCGGAGAAGGAGGAAATGAAGTCCGGGGCTGCTCACCATCGCGTTTCGGGCGCGCACGCCGCGGGGCTTAAGCGGCGGAGAGAAAAGACGACCGAGGCGGACTCTGCTTTCATTGTTTAAGTTTGCCTGCTCGGCTTCTCTCCAGCCCTCCAATCGCGCGGCTCCTGCAAGCCCCGAGCTCGCCGGCCCTCTCTTTTTTTCCTGCAATTCCCTCGTCATCATAAAAAATAATGAAAGGCACGCATGATTTAAAGGCAGACACACGCGCGCACGCGCTCCCACACACACACACACACACACACACACGCACAAACCTTCCTTTCCCTTCCCAGCTTCCGAAACCTAAAGTTCCAACGCAGAAAAGAAAACAAGAGCGAGCGAGAGGAAGGGACAGAAAAGATGGGGGGGTGCAAAAAAAGGGGGGGAGGAAGAGCACGACCCGGAATTTGTGACTCAGAACGAAGGCGACTTCCCCCGCCGCCGCCAGGGCAGGCAGCTAAACAAAACCTGACTCCTCTCTCCCTCTCCGCATCCCCCCTCGGCGAGGACTTCAACTTACCTCTTATCCGATTGCAAAGGTGAATTCAAGCCCCCCCCCCAGCTGCCTTGTAGGATTTTTTTTTTCCTCCTTGCAAAAAGGAAAAAAAAAAAATTAAAGCAGCATTGCTTATGGGGGTCGGGAGGAAGGAGTCAATGCAAAGCCTGCAGAAGGTTAAAAGAAAAAAAAGGGGGGGCAGGGTCAGAGACCGCGGGGAAGCTGCGCCTGTTTAAAAAAAGGAATGGGTCTCCACCACACGCCAAGTCAGTTGTGCTTGCCCGCAGAGGAGCTACAGGTGTCTTCCCAGACCGGGCTCGCGGCGTGGGAACCTGGCTAGTCCCAGGCAGGCGTGATGTCCGTACTACACTTTACACCCGTCCCCTACCCCCCCACACACACTCCCGGTCGATGTCCGGGCTTGCAGCAAGCAACTTACCTAAAGCAGCTTGCTTGGAGCCGAGCTGGAGGAAGTCAGGCGCTGTATCAATTGCTGCACGCAATCCCTTAAGCAGCCAGACATAATACAGCGGAGGGAAAAAGGTCACTCTTGTTAGGCGGAAGGCGGCGGCGGCGGCTGCTGCGAGAGCGGCGGCGGCGTCGCTTGCCAAAAGCCGGAATGGGGCTGCGTCTCGTGGCCGGTTTCAGGCTATTTACCGCGACTCTCTCTCGCCCCCCCCTCCCGCGCCCGTCTTTCTGACATCTACACGCGCGCGCGCACATACACACACACATACACGCCTCCTTTCCCTCCTCCTTCTCCCTCCAATCCTCCCCCCCCCCACCCCGATTTGCAGCTCGGAAAGTGCAAAGCAGCCGGGAGACAGATTGAGTTTTGTCGCTAATTTCCCAGGGTGAACATTTACCAGCCTGCGACTTCAAGTCAGCAAAAAGCAGCTGCAAACCACCCGCCCGCTAGAGGCGAGCCGCGGGGACGGTAGCGGCGGCGGACGACGCCTCCGCGACCTTTGTGAGCAGCGGCTGCGGGGCGAGGCGAAGGAGGAAGAGAAGGAGCGAGCGGGTCCCTTCCGTTGCCCCCCCCCGTAGCGAACTCCGGCTTGGAGCAAGCGGGCTGCGCACCGCGATCTCCTCCTCTCGGTCTTCCACCCCGCGAATCCTCCACAGCCTCCCCGAGCCGAGCTCCCCCCCCCTCCCCGAGTTTGGTGGGATGTACTCGCAAAGCTTCCCCCCCCCCCCCGGTTGAGACGACGGATTGGGATATGGAGCTGGGAGCGAGCGGAAAGCCTGCCTGTTTGTGAGCCGGGAAACTTCGGGGCTCTCCTTTGTCAATCGCCGACCGGGCGATGTTCTCGGAAAGCGGTAGGGTTTTTCTAAGAGAGCCCAGAAAACTTTCTTGGAAAGTTTGAGGCCGTGCTTGACTCAGGCTTTCGTCTTGGGCCGCGCCTCTCTTAAGGCTTAGGAAAGCGAAGGCAGCGGTGAGTTCCGTAGGCTCCCCTCGAAGACCTGCGCCGTGGATCCTGGGATCCAGGAGGCATTGGGATGTCCTGTCCCTCAACTTTCCTGGGTGCCAGGGGGGGCGGGGAGGTCTTTCCAAAAGAGCATGTCTAGCGTCAGGGTTGCTGTCTTGCCCAAACGCGGCCCCCAGTTCCATTGGAATCTATGGATCTCTTCTCTCTCACAATGAAAGTCAATGGATTTCTAAAAGCGAAGCGGTTCTTGCGGCGCATCTTGGGTCGGTCAACAATGAATCTTCTTATTGTGCAAATACCCCCCCCCAATCCCCTCCCATCTTCCTTTTCTAAGTCAATCTAGGGAGCGAGAGAAAGGGGAAAACCGATTAAAATTTGTGAATGCACTTTGCAGACTTCAAAGGGATTCTCTCTTGTCTGCTGCTTGGAACTTCACACTAAGCCACAGCCTCCTCCCCCCCCCTTTCTTTAAAAGTGTCAGTTTAGATCCCCCCCCTCATTTTTGTTTTTTTTTAAAAATCTTATTGGAAAAGGCCCTTTCAAGCCCACCCTCCTGTAAATCTCTTCAAGCTTTGGAAGATCTGACATCCTACCTCGCTCTTTCCCCCAGCTCCTTGATCATCCAGCAGTTCTGACCCTTAACAGTATTAATAATTAAAGCCGGAAAAGAAACGCAGAATTGCCGTTTTGGAAGACCCCTATTTAGGTCCTGCAGCCGGTCTTCCCTTTCCCATCCTAGCCAGCTAGTTTAGCACCACCCCAGGACAGTCAAGCCTGGGCATGTCCCAAGTGTAGCTTAATGCAGAAGTTCGCCCCTCTCCAAATTCTGGGCTGCAATACTCCAGATGGCCAACAGAGGGTGGCAAAGGACACATTAACCCTTTGCTGCCTTTTGAGGGTCATCCCGAGTTTTGCAACTTCTCCGTGGGTATCCACAGAACCTACTACGGCGGCGGGGCTTGCTGTATGTTCCCAAAGCAAGAACCAGAAGTAGAGCTTTCGGCAACCCTGCAACCTCAGACTTTCCCGTGGCCAAAGCGACCTCCCCGGTTCTCTTTCCAGCAAAGCGTTCGGTGGCCGGCAAGGACAAGACCGAGAGAGAAGCAAAGCCGGGCTGTGCGCGCGAAGAACGGGAGAAATAAAATCAGAACAAATGGTACAGCTAATGAGGACAATTAAATTAATTATGTTAAAGGAGATGAAAATCCTTGTGCGCGCTCTTTCTTTTTCCTTCCTTTCTTTCCCCCCCCTCCCTCCACCCCCAATGCCGTCTGTATGATCTGTTACCCCTCGCTGGCAGTGCTCCCCCGTAATTCATGGCAACTGATTAGTGCATCTATGCAAATCTTTGTTTAAATCATTCAACTAATTAAATGATGGGATTATTCCTCCGCCGACGGTGACATCACGCGCGGTAATTAGTCCTCTATTTGGACTAAGGCAATAAGATACCCGGTGTCAACACCAGCCTTAAACACTTTGTCACTTTTTGCGGGTGTGTGTGTGTGTGTGTGCGCGCGCGGGCGCGCGCGGTCACGCGCAAGGGCGGCTGAAACAAACAGCTTAGCGTTTAATTGCTCTCCCCACCGCTACTCTACCAATCAAGGACTCTTTTTGAGCGAGAGAGAAGGGGGGGGGGAGAGAAAACTTGATGAGTAATATGCCAAACCACATGTGTAAAGGAATAAAATAGAATACTTAACATTCCGCTCCATGCCATTCATTTCCCTCTAAAATGTAATGATAATTAGATGGGTCATAAAATGCTCTTCTTTTCATTATGACTGATGAAATGCATTAAAGCTGACAGGGTATTACCTGACAGTAATTAGGTTTTGTCATGAATTAAATTATTTGAAAGCAGTCTCTTCTCTTTATATATATATATATATATATATATATATATATATATATATATATATATATATACACACACACACACACACACACACACACACACACACACACACACATATATATATATACATACACATATACATACATATACATACATACATATACATACACACACATACATATATATACAAACATACAAACATACACATATATACACACACTATATAAATAAAAAAGCAGTGGGGGGGGGAAATTTCCTTCTTCGGGATCATATGAATTATTCACATACAAGCAAAGGGAGGAGAGGAAGTGGTTTACTAGCTGTAAAAAAATCGCTTTCTATACACGGGTCTGCCTGATCTTATGTGCTGAGGCTGGAAAAGATTCAAGTCTATGGGATGCAGGCTAGGTAGGGGTGGAGAAGTGTGGGAAGGGTCTGGGTGGGTAAGAGCGAAGGTATCTTGAGAAGAAAAAAACAGAGTTTAATCCTTCCTTCATGCTGCACCCCTACTCAACCCCCACAAACTCTGCAGGTTTTTTTGCCCGTCCCTGAAAACAGCCCAAATCTCCCTTCACAAGTGGTTCAAACACTGCGTCTTTCTCTCACTCCAAAACAGCCAGAATTTGCCTCTGTTCTTTAATCAACCTGTAAAGGCTCAATCTAGACAAAACAAAGCCTTTTTAAAAAATCTTTCCCCAGTTAAAGTTCAAGGATTGAGGAGGGAGTTGGAGGGGGGGAGAGAGATGAATTATAGTTTAAAGACAACTACAGACTCGCTATTTAAAAAACATCTCCAGCATTTAAGCCCTCTTTGAAAGATTTCACTTCTCTGCAAACCTCAGCTTGCTTCTTCTTTCTCTTGCTGTTTGCCCACCTATGTCTATAAAGTCCACCCGAAAAGAGGCCTTTTTTCCCCACAATGGGAGAGTGAAAAGGAGGGGAGAGAAAGTTGTTTTTTTTTAAAAAAAAGGGGGGGGAAGACTTACCTTTTGTGCAAGAAGAGACTTGTGCAGGAAAAATAAACACCGAGACACAGCAGTCCTTCCAGTTTCGCAGCTCAGGCGGACTTCTGCTTTTCCACCCCCCCAACACACTTTTTTAAGGGACACTTGCAATATAGATATAATTAGTTCTCTTTTTTTCCAGTTTGGAAACCCCCTCCCCCCTTCCTGCTGATGAGAAATATTTCTGTACAGTCCCAGAGAGATGCCTGGCGTATTGGTATGTATGCCTCTGATTGTGAAGCGAAAGAAAGGCAGTGGGAATGAATAAAATGTATAATCTTGCTTCCTCCCCCCTTTAAAAGTATAGGTTTTTGTTTTTCAAAAGAAGCCACTTCTGCAGCACCACCCTTATTTCAGGAGGAAAAACGGTCCTTGGTTGTCTTGTTCAGTCCTGTCTCCAAGTTTTGAGTTGCAGCAAGAGAGGAAGAGAAGCAAGCTCTTTTCCTTCCTTCTTTTTTCCCCCGTTCCTCCTTCTCCTTCTTACTTCCTTGCTCGCTCTGCTCTTTTCTTACTTTCTTCCCCAGCAGAGCGCAAAAACCTGAGTGCGCTGGCAGCCCTCCTTCACTATTTAAACACCTCCAAGCGGGTCCCTAGTTAGCAGCAATCTTCAGCTCATCCAAGAAGCTGACAAGGACGGTTAGAAAAGGCTGTACATGTTGCTCTAATGGACCTCATTAAGTTCTACTTACAGATGTTCTCTTAACATAATTGATCTGCGGTGAGTTGAGAGGGCTGCAACTTATTCCCTAGCCCCCAATTATGGTTGGGTAATTAGATCCCCAACCTCCAATTTTTCACATTCACCCTTCTAACATCCCAAAATATCAAAGTATCTCTTTCTCACCAAAGCTCACTCTCCCCTCCCCTCACTGGACTTGACTCCACTCACTATATTGACAGTTAGATATACGCTAACCTTTGTAGTGACGCGAGTTTTAATGGGTGCATTCGCTCCATTGACAGAACTCTTGGGGTTCTTTCTTTCTTTCTTTCTTTCTTTCTTTCTTTCTTTCTTTCTTTCTTTCTTTCCTTCCTTCCTTCCTTCCTTCCTTCCTTCCTTCCTTCCTTCTTTCTTTTCTTTTCTTTTTTTTCTCCTTCCCTCCCTCCCTCCCCCCCTCCCTCCCTCCCCCCTCCCCTTTTAACCCTCTGAAACAAAAGGGTAAGAAAAAGAAAAGAGCCACTCTTGGGCTTGTAGAGTTTGTACTTTTGATAAAAGGTTCCACTGATGAGCTTTGGCAGTTGAGGTTCTTTTCTAATGTCTTTTTATCTGAATTAATTCCTCAGATGAAAACTTTAAGGAACAATGAAAAAGAGAGGTACGGCTCTGAAATAGTGAGAAGAGGGGAAGGGGAAAAAAAATTACATGGCACACCTGGGACAGATGAAGCCAAACTCCAGCTTTTATAATGCCAATCAGCAAGGCTGTTATCATCCCTCTAATTAGGAAAGCAGCCTAAAACAGAGAGCGCTGGGGAAATGGTAATGTTATGGTTTTGCACTTAAAAGGGGAGAGATTTCCTACCCTGTAAGAATCCAGGATTGGAGTTGACAAGTCCTTTAATTAATGGGCTGGATTCCCCGTGTGTGTGCACATTGGGAGCCCATGTTTCAATTCATAAAAGTGGACAAAGGGGGCTAGTGGGGAGAAGGAGTGTGTGTGTGTGCGTGCACGTGCTGTGTTTGTGTGCAAGAAAGGCACAGAGAAGAGGTGAAACAGAAGGGATTGGAGAAAAAAAAGGAGTCCATTAGTTTTTGAAGGAGAACAGAGTTCACAAGCTACCTTTCTTTTAACCCCCAAAGGATTCTACATGGAGCTGCGCTGAGCTGTTTGCCAATGGATTTGAAAGCTGCAGCAGGAGAAAAAAGCCCAAGGCCATCAGGCAAAGAAAAAAAGTTTGGGAAAGAGAGCACATTTGGAATCCGAGAATGCCTTCTTGCTTCTTCTATTCTCTTAACTTTCCATTTGGAAGGGCCTTTTTTTAAGTAGAGACTGCATCCGGCCCGGCCCAATAAAAGAGCTTTTTAGAACTAAATTTGTAGAGCATTTCAGTTGTCTATCTGGTTGATAAAACCTTTTCTGTGAGCCTGTTCCTGATCTAGGATTATTCCAGGACATTTTACATGAGGACGATGTGTCTCCTGATACAGCTAGAATGGAGCACGAACTGCTTGACATGAAAAAGTGGGATTTGGGTCCAAAACAAGTTACATGGACAATTGCAATTTATTCTTTAGCGAAGTCGGCAGTTTTAGCTACATCCATGTTCCCAGCCAGGCCTCCAAAATTATGCATGGGAACTCACTGGAAAAAGCTATTATGTTTGGAAGAGTGAGCGGTAAAAGGAAACCAAGCCACCAAACTAGCTGAAACTAGCCAAAGCACAGAAAAAGTCAAAGAAGTAGTGTAAGATCAGAAGATATGAAGAGATCTGGCCCATAAAATCACCAAGAGTCAGACACAATTGAATGGATAACATTATAATTATCCTCCTCCTCCTCCTCCTCCTCCTCCTCTTCCTCCTCCCACAGAAGAACCCACATTTTAATGTTGCTTTCAAATGAAACCACCCCATGCCAAACTTTACTTGAAGTTGCATGAATGTGCATGCCTTGTTTCTAAATGTAGCTGGCCACAAGTAGCACTTATCAATGCTTATGGACACAGCTATCGTTTATGAGCTAGACCAGTGGTTCTCAACCTGTGGGTCGGGACCCCATTTGGGGTCGAACGACCATTTCACGGGGGTCGCCAAACAACGTAGTCCGCCATTTTTTCCCCCTTTTCCTTAGCTGTGCTACTCCCTTTTATTCTATTGGCTTTTGAAAGCCAATAGAATATACTCTCTTGAATAGAGTCTAATTCTATTGGCTTTCAAAAGCCAATAGGAATTGTCCAGGCTGTCTCTGCCCTGCTGAGCCCGCCAAAAGTCCCATTCTGTAAATGGTGCTGCACCAGTTGAGTAGTCCTCGACTTACGACCGGTTGAGTAGTCCTCGACTTACGACCGGTTGGGGGTCGCGGCATTAAAAAGGTTGAGAACCACTGAGCTAGATAGATAGGTGGGTCTACTTTTTGGCTGCCTTGTTCAATTATCAGTGTTATTATATTTACTTCCAACCTTTCTAAGCTCAGTCTTCTTAGAAGTCCACTCATGTTCATCTTAAGCTCTTATGCCTTCTTTGGGCCTTGGGCTTCCTTCACCCAGCTCCTGTGATTTATGAATGAAAATGGATCATGTGAAATCAGTTGTGGTTTCTCCCAAAAAATACTACAATCAAACAAACTAAAAGAGCCCTGGTGGCGCAGTGGGTAGAATTCAGTATTGCAGGCAAACTCTGCCCACAGCCTGGAGTTCAGTTCGGATGGGCTGAAGGTTGGCTTAGCCTTCCATCCTTCTGAGGTTGTTGGAGGCAATATGCTGATGTTGTAAACTGCCCAGAAAGTGCTGTAAAGCACTATGGGGCAGTATATAAGTCTAGGTTGCTATTACTATTGCTAAAGCAGGTGATATAAGAACCAAAGCTTAATGTTTCTGAAATTTGTGCTTTCTGCAGTTTTCCTAATCTTACCCAAAGCCTTGGTTAAGGATCCATTTTTTTAAAGCTTCCACCCATTGGCTGTTGTCCTACCCTTGGGAGCCCTAGAGGAGCTGAGGAATTCTGGGAGTTGAAGTCCACAAGTCATAAAAGGGCCAAGTTTGAAGACCCCTGCCCCAGAGAATAAATCCACACCTTCTTCTCTGTGATAGCTCCCCAAGTATTTGAATGCTCCTACCATTCTTCTGCCTTCTCTTCTTAAGCTAAACCAGTGGTTCTCAACCTGTGGGTCGGGACCCCATTTGGGGTCGAACGACCATTTCACGGGGGTCGCCAAACAATGCAGTCCGCCATTTTTTCCCCCTTTTCCTTAGCTGTGCTACTCCCTTTTATTCTATTGGCTTTTGAAAGCCAATAGAATAGACTCTCTTAAATAGAGTCTAATTCTATTGGCTTTCAAAAGCCAATAGGAATTGTTCAGGCTGTCTCTGCCCTGCTGAGCCCGCCAAAAGTCCCATTCTGCAAACGGTGCACCAGTTGAGTAGTCCTCGACTTACGACCGGTTGAGTAGTCCTCAACGTACGACCGGTTGGGGGTCGCGGCATTAAAAAGGTTGAGAACCACTGAGCTAAACACTTCCAATTCCTTCCCCCCCCCTTTTCCACTCAATCATGGCCGATTTTCAGTGATTTCCTGCAGGGTTTTGTTTTGTTTTTTGGCAGAGTTTTTCAGAAGAGGTTTTTTCCATTATACTGCTATCCTAGGGCGGAGATAAAATGATTGTCCTAAGGTCACCCAGCTGGCTTTGTGTCCAAGATCGGACTCAAACTCACAGTCTCCCTTTTTGACCCTGATGTTTTGGCCACTATACCAAACTGGCTCTCAAAGTTCCCTAAGTCAAACTGAATTATTCACAGGTAGTCCTTGATTTATGACTGTAATTGAGCTTGGAATTATGGTCCTATGTTGTGCTGTTAACTATTAAGTGTGATCAACCCAATTTGACGACTATTTTTGCATCAGTCATTAAGCAATCAAGGGCTCATGGCCATTGGAACTTTGAATTCAGATGGTACGTACTTTTTTGGGGGACCCATTGGACTTTTGAGGGGTTTCTAAGTGACTGGTTGTTAAGCAAAGACTACTTAAATGCCCTTACTCCATGGGATAAATTAAAGGCAGTGACTCACCCAGGAACTTGGTCACACCTGCAAAACCTTATGTGATTGGTGGATCACTGCTCAATCAGATAATCCATAGGATTACTAGTAAATTGACAATCTCAATACTTTGGGGGAAAATAGCTAATTTTGTCCGTATTCATCTAATTCATCATGTTAGCACAGAGGTCCCCAACCCTTTGATCACCAGGGACCAGATCCGTGGAGAAAGGTTTTTCCGTGGACCGAAGGGTGCGTGGTTTTTGTGTGCTGCCTGCATCTCGTGGATAGGACTTTGCTTGTTTGTGCGGCCCGGTTGCTGCCATGCCATGGTCCAGTACTGGTCCACGGACCGAGGGTTGGGGACTCCTGTGTCAGCACATCTGTGATAGCTTGCCATTTCCAGATTGGCAGCTCTTGATCTTCCAGAATGTGAGTTTTATTATTTTGGTTTTTTGTTGACTCAGTCAAGAATTCATCCAATATCTGTATGAATTTGAACTCAGGTCTGACCTAAACCTGGAGGTCGTGTTCTGCAGGAAAATTTCTTGCTCTGTTTTGGTGCTAAGGCTGCTTTCAAAAGGTCTTATAACCCCATTCACTCAAATAGAAAGTGTGACTTTATGTGAGAGGCATATGCTTTCTCATATCATTTTGGGTCAAATTTTAGATTTATGGATAATTAAGTAGGGGGTTTCCTGGCCATCCAGATATTTTGGACTTTCCTCCTCTTAATTTCCGTTGAATCCCAAATTCCACTTCTGAAGTTTTGCAGAGGATTATATTGTGCATAGAGGTTGTTGATTTTAAAACCAATGAGATAATAAAGCTGAGAAGTTAATTTAGCTTTCAAAATTTCATAAGAGTCGCAGTTGAAGAAAAGCTCCCATCTTTAAGATTTGAACTCTGTTTTTTGTTTGTTTTTTAAAAAACAAATTTGTGCAAAAACATATGCTTGGAGTTGAAGAATTTTAAGTCCAGGAATTTGTTTCAATTGCCAAAGCTAAATGATGCTAAATGAGATATAACATATAAAATTTAATACTATTAACTTATATGGCATACTAGTTTTTACGAAACATGCTGTGTGAACTAAGGTGACGTGGATTATACTACAAACCCTTGTTCAACATGATGAACGAACTTAGACATAGAATTTAAATAGGTCAAGCTGTTGCTGTTATTCCAGGAACAATCTCTTACACTAAATCTTCTTCTACCTTTTATTAATCGTTCTGCTTCATACAGTCTATTTTCTTCCTCGTTGCCTTTCTTGTAGCTTCTATCTGAGGCATTTTCAAAATAAATGTGTTTTCTTGCTTATTTACTGAATTCCTGCAATCTTCTTGTAACCCAGTTTGATTTACAAAGTGCAGCACTAAATAATACAATAGAATCATAGAACCCCCAAGTTGGAAAGAGCCACTGAGACCAACCCCATGCTCAGGTTAAAATTCAAATTAAACAATTCTCACCAGATGGCATCTATTTGAACACTTTCGTGAAGAGGAACCCATCTATGGTAATGATTTCCACTATTAAACTGTTCATGCAGTTAAGACATATTTTTCTAAAATCCAGCTGGAATCTACCTTCCTGGACCTTAAATCCGTTTCTGTACCTTTTGCAGTCTGGAACAAGAAAGAACAGGCTTTGACCTTCTATGTGATATCTTTTCAGGTATTTGAAAAGTACTACCACATTCCACATGCATTCCACAAAAATTATTTTTCTCAAGGCTAAATATTCCTACCTTCAATATTTTTGCAAAGGGCTTAGTTCCTAGTTCCCTCATTATCATTGTTGCTTTTCTCTGCACTTGTTCCAGTTTCTACAAATCCTTTTTTTTTTTTTAAAGTGTAGTGCTCAGAACTGGTTGTAGCACTTGAAATGTGATTTGGCACAAATGGAACAGAATGCAATGATTATTTCCATGATTCAGAAGTCATCCTTTTGTTGATGCAGCCATATCATGCAGCTGGCTAATTCAGTCAAACAATAAAATTGCATTTATCTTCTTTGTATCAACATCATAGTGCTGGCTCATATTTACTTTGCATTCAACTACAGTTCCAAGATGTTTGCAGATCCGGCTGTTATCCCTATCATATACTTGTGAGTTTGAGTTTTGTTTTCTAAATGAAGAACTTGGCATTATATTTTCATTAATTTTTCCAAGCCATTAATCTGAATTTTATTTCTGTCTTTCAGGATTTTAGCAATCTCACTTAGTGTTGTGCACATCCATTTTACCTTTTCATCATTAATGAATACACTGAAGTGCAGAATTCCCAAGAATAAACTTAGTGTCACTCAGGTGATGACACTTGTCAGTTTGATGAAGAACCATTGATAAATGCTCTTTGAATATAATTTTCAAATCAGCTATGTATTCTCTTCATTGTGACACTGTTTAAGTTAGCTTTCTAATCATCATGTGATAAAGTATTGTGTCAAATGCTTATGAAATCAAGGTATATTATATTTACAGCATTCCCATTGTCTATTAAGAGAGTTAACTAATAAAAAACGATGCAGAATCCATTCTGGGTTGGTCACCAGGACCAAATGTTCAGTCTTCTCAGCTTTTGGACTCATTCTGGAGCCCATCCACAGGAAACTTCTCTCTACTGGAATGTGTACTTTGGGCTATTCTATGTATTGTGTTGTGGGTTTTTGGAGGCATTAACCAGACCGGTTTAATACAACGCTATTTATTGCAGCAGAAAACAGAACTGGCTTAACCGACAGAAAGACGGCTATTTATACTTGCCGCCTCTAGGCGGCGACCAGTCAAATCAAACCGTGTTTTCCCGCTCAAACATAAACTTAACTTTCCCTCCAAAACAGTTGGAGACACGTTTAATTAAAACACATTAACTCTTAATATCAATACATAACATGTGTCGTATTTATATGTGCATAAATATGAGGACTTGGCAGCACAAGGAAACAACAGCCAATCACTGGCCATCAATACACTAATCAACCAATAGGAAGGCACCACATAAATTACCAAGCATAGAATATCCAAACCACAATTCTGGTAGAAAGAAGTTCTCTGAGGATGGGCTCCAGCATGAATCTGAAAGCTCAGAAGGGGGGACATGATAGCAGTATTCCAATATCTCAGGGGCTGCCATAAAGAAGAGGGAATTAAGCCATTTTCCAAAGCACCTGAAGGCAGGACAAGAACCAACGGGTGGAAACTAATCAAGGAGAGCAGCAACCTAGAACTAAGGAGAAACTTCCTGACAGTGAGAACAATTAATCAGTGGAACAGCTTGCCTCCAGAAGCAGTAAATGCTCCAACACTGGAAGTTTTTTTTTTTATTATTATTAAAAGTTTTATAAGTTTTACAAAAAAGAAGGAAAAAAACAAAACAATACAAAGACAAAAAACATATACAAAGAAAAAAACTAAACATTACACAACAAACCCTCCCTTCCCCAACCTCCCCCAAACCCCCCCCTTCTCCCCCCCCCCGAGCTTCCTAGAGCAGAATATAGGCTTAATTAAAAAACAATCAAAAAATTATATTTTAAAATATATATGTATATATATAAAAATAAAAATTAAGAAAAAGCTATATAATATTTTTTAATATCCATTTTAAACTGTATAAATTTTATCCATTTATCCCAAACAGCAAGAAATTTCTCTTGCGTTTGTTGCTTTAAGAAAGCCGAAATCTTTGCCATTTCCGCCAAATAGGACACTTTAAGAAACCATTCCTGCAGTGTAGGCAAAGATTCCTTCTTCCAATATTGTCCAACTAACAGCCTCGCGGCTGTAATCAAATTTAACATCAATATAACCTCCTTTGTATCACAATCAGTAACTATACCCAACAGAAATAATTGCGGAGTAAATTTTACCTTCCTTTTAAAAATTCTCTGGATATTCCACCATATCTTAATCCAAAATGCTTTTATCTCTCTACACGACCACCAAATATGATAATAAGTAGCATCCATACACCCACATCTCCAACATTTAGGTTGTAGGTCAGGGTACATAAAAGACATTTTTTGTGGATCAAGGTGCCATCTATAAAACATTTTATAGAAATTCTCCCTTAAATTCTGTGCTTGTGTAAATTTGACATTTCTCACCCAAATAGTTTCCCAGGTGTCCAATGGAACTGGCTCACCAAAATTCTGCGCCCATCTAATCATACAATCTTTAATTAGTTCCGTTTCTGAGTCCAATTCAACTAGAACCCCATAAATTCTCTTAATGTGGGCTTGTCTTTGATCCTTCACTTGCTTAATAAAATTTTCATCTTGTCTAAGAAGGCCCACCTTGCAATCCACCTTCCATCTATCTGCTAATTGCCTATATTGAAACCAAGAGTAAATAATATTTTCTTGTGCTAACTCTTCATGTGATTTTAACTGCCAGTTTTGTCCATCCCACCTAAGTAAATGTCTATAAGACACCATATCCATTTTAGCACCTCTTTTTATTCCTTCTATCGCATGCCAAGGTATAGCCCATAATGGTACTTTAAAATCACTTTTATAATATTTTCTCCAAGTCCTAAGTAAAGAAGTTCTTAAAATATGAGATTTAAAAACCCGATCCATCTTTTTGTTAAATATTAAATAGGCATGCCACCCAAAAAGTAAATCCCATCCCTCGAGATAAAGTATCTCAGGATTTGTCAAATTTACCCAGTCACTGATTAGTGTTAAAACCACCGCATCATAATATAGTTTCAAATTCGGTACCTTGAGCCCACCCCTCTCGCGGAAGTCTTGCATAATTTTAAACTTAACCCTTGGCTTTTTCCCTGCCCAAATAAATTTATTAAGGCCTTTCTGCCATTCACTTAGATTAATCTCATTCTTCAAAATCGGTAAATTTGAAACAAAAAGAGAAACTTGGGTAGAATATTCATTTTTATCACTGCAATTCTTCCCATGAGGGATAATTGCAACTTCTCCCAATTCTTCAAGTCATTCTGTACCCTAGCCCACAACCTTTCATAGTTATTTTTAAATAGTTTTGCATTAGAAACAGATAACATCACCCCCAAATATTTTACCTTATTAACAATTTCAAAACCCGTCGAGTTAGCCAAAGTCTGCTTCTCCTGACTAGTCATATTTTTAGGTAAAATTTTAGTCTTATTAACATTAATCTTAAAACCCGAGACCAGACCATAATAATGAATCAACTGTAATAACTTTACTGCAGAATGAACAGGTTGCGACAAAGTAACAACCAAGTCATCCGCAAAGGCTCTTAACTTATATTCTTTTTTATTAACTTCTATTCCTTTAATTTCCTGCGACTCTCGAATTTTAATCAACAATATTTCCAATGTTAAAACAAACAACAAGGGTGATAATGGACATCCCTGCCTAGTACCTTTCTCTATTGTAAAAACCTCTGACAAACCTCCATTAACAATAAGTTGCGCCGTTTGTTTTTGATAGATTACCGTAAGAGCTTGTAATATCTTTTCACCAAAATTCATCTCTTCCATTACTCTTAACATAAAATGCCAATTCAATTGATCGAATGCTTTTTCGGCATCTAAAAATATCAGCCCTGCAGAGACTTGGTTGTTCTTATCTAAATATTCTAATACATTAATAATTTGTCTAACATTATTTTTCATATACCTTCCAGTTATAAACCCAGATTGATCTTTATGCACAAGGTAAGGCACAACCCTCATCAATCTGTTTACCAAAATTTTAACAAATATCTTATAATCCACATTTAAAAGAGATATAGGCCTGTAATTCTTTGGTAAAGTAAGATCTTGATCCTCCTTTGGAATCAGTGATATAAAGGCACTACGCCATGAAGGAGGGATCTCTGAACCCTGTAGAATACCATTAAAAAGATCACCTAATGGTTGAATCATCTCCTCTATTAAAGCTTTATAATAAACAGCTGTTAACCCATCCGTACTTTCTTACCATATAAACCAAGTTCAATAATCACATATCTTCCCTGGGGATCTGATTCAACCAGACAAGCTGGTAGATTTTGTTTAACATAAATAACAACTCCACCCTTTTTCCCAGGAGCAGAAGATACAAAGTGAGAACACTGGAAGTTTTTAAGAAGAGACTGGACAGCCACTTGTCCGAAATGGTGTAGGGTTTCCTGCCCGAGCAGGGGGTTGGACTAGATGACCTCCAAGGTCCCTTCCAACTTTACTAATATGAACAAGACTAAACCGCTGGTCCCAGAGACTGACCCAGATTGGATCTTGCAACATTATCCTGGGACATGTACAATATATTTGCCTTCATTCAAAAATGAGTCTGGCAAGATTTGCTCTCAAGAAACCCACACTGATATCTGGTCAATACTCCATTTGTTTAGGACACACAGAGATCAACATCTTAGAATATGGCCTAGAATCTTCCAACAGTATCAGATTATCACTTTACATTTTGTTGGATTTTTGTTTTTCCCATTTTATAAGACAGGGACAACATTTGTGGTAGATAGTCCTCAACTTACCATCACAATTGGGACTGGAATTTCAGTTGTAAGTCATTGTGGTCGTAAGTTGAGGCATCCACCCTACTGGATTTGATTTTTCACCATTTTTACAGCAGTTGTTAAGTGAATCACTGGGTTGTTAAGCAAACCCATTCTCCTCCATGGGCATTTTTGCCAGAAACCAGCAAAAAACATTGCAAATCATGTCACACGACCATATGATGCTGCAGCAGTTGTAAATGTAAACTGGTGGCCAGCACCTGAAATGCAGTCATGTGACCACAGGGGGTGGGGGCAATGTTTTACGATGGCCAGAAGTGCTTTACAAGTTGCAAATAGCCCTTTCTGAGGCCACTGTAACTTCATAAAGTCTCGTAATGATTACTGGATATAGGTCAAGGACTATCGATATCCTCCAATTATCTTGCATTTCAGCAGCCCCATAAAAATGTCCATACTTATTGTTGCTTATATTGCATCCCAAAGGTTATCATCTCCTGGGCCAGCCATGTCCTTCCTTGGATTGGTAGACTCTTCTCATGGTCACTCATGATTCAGTTACTTCTCATTGGAAGCTGCACTTGAAAATAATTCAGAAGCTACAGCAGGGGCAGAAGGAATGCAGCAGTGCAAGTAATTATGGGCACATTTCAGTACAGCCATGTGACACCATTATTGTTAAAGTTTGCAGGGGTCTCCAATTGGCTCCTGGGTGCCTTTTGAGATATTGGTGGCCACCTTAAAGATTTTCATGGCTCAGAGACTGGTTATTTGTAGGACCACCTTTCCCTAATCGTTGTTACCTTTCCCCCCAACATGGTGTCTCCTCTGAAGTAAGGTCATATACCACTAAAAGAGAATATTTGTAGCTCAGTGTTGAATGAGGGGTCCTTGGTGCTCTCTGAATTTGGTGGTTTTCTTGCAGATGTTTCATTACCCAAACTAGGTAACATCATTAGTGCTAGTTAAACTAGGTAACATCATTGGTGCTAGAATCAGTGCTAGCACCGGTGATGTTACCTAGTTTGGATAATAAAATGTCTGCAAGAAAACCATCAAGCTCAGAGAGCACCAAGGTCCCCTCAAGACCATATATGGAACCCTAAAAGTATGACTTTTTCATCACTGCTCCAACTATCTCTACTAGCATTCCTCCAAAATGCATCTCCCTGACCTCGTTGTCTAGGAAGGTGCTAAAACCTTAGGTTTTGGGTGAGCCTACTAGTACATTACAGTTGTTTTAATGTTTGTATTTCCTGGAGAGTTGCTTGTTATTTTGATATTTCTTGCAGAATTGCATTGTGTTTTAATTTGTCCTAGATATCTCTTTATGTTGTTTAATGATTATGTAGCATAATGAATCTGATAAATAAATAGAATGGGGACTCTGCTTTCAATTGTCCAGTATGTCAACATTTTCTACTTCCTTCTTGGGGAGAAGACGTTGTTTGGTAGCAAAATGACAGAGAAAATGGGATGGAGCAGATCCAATAATTTGCGGCATGTGAACTTTATAAGTAACAATAGAACCAACTTCTCTCCTGTTTCCGGTTATATTGGCCACCAGGAAGTGACTATAAACACCATAGAGGAAAAACATGATTTAAAAATAGAAAAAAAAATCCTCTCCCTCCAAAAGAAGTGGGAGGGGGGACTCATGTAAAACCTTCTATATGGGGACATGATGTAATCCAACATCCGCATCTCTTTAACCTGAGAACTTAAGGGAAGGTGGACTATATTATATATAGAGAGAGAGCTGAGTCTTCTGTTTCCCCTTATTATTCTATATTTGGCTCAGCAAGGTCTCAAAACATGTTTGGTACTTAGTTTGAGAAAAAAAAGTGAAATATGCCTTCAAACAAGAGTGGTGTGGCAGGTTTTTATTTTTTGGCAAGGAAAAGCTTTGTAGACTAACTAGTGAAAATTTGACTTGTCTATTTCTAATCAATTTTAGAGTAAATGAGCATCAACTGTTGATTTCAGAGGCTGGTTTATTCAGAGGAAAACACATTTTGTTAAGTTGAAAGCAAGGCTAAGCATCTTTAGCTTCTTCCTGGCATCATATTTCTGTAGCAGCAGATGCCGAGATAGTGGGCAGAATGATAACAGCAGCATTGTAATACGACACTTGCTCCTTCTGTGCGTGCATTGTGACAATGCGCACATATGGGTAGTCCTCAATTTACCACCATTTGTTTAGTGACCGTTTGAAGTTATAATGACATTCTGTGCTATCCCACTCATGGAACTTAGTGAGTTTATTAATATTCCCCAGCAATTCCCTTCACCAAAAGCTTAGAACTGTCTCAATTAAGTCCAGCCACAAGTAGGCCGAGATTAGTCCACAGAGCAATGCCCTGCTAGTCCACAAAGCAATTGAAAGTTGCTCAAACAAAAGAACTCCACCAGGCAAAACGTAAATCCACACACAAGAGAGCTCAAATGGCAAGAAAAGTTCAGAGTCTCCAAGGCACAATTCCAAACCTGGTGTCAATTTAAAGTGAAGCAGGAATCATGACAATCAACAACTAGAAAACCAACATGATTCCCAGCAACGCCTCCCTCTGTCTGCTGTGATAAATAGCTTTCCAGTACAGCCCATCAAGATGAGTGGGGTTTTCTCCTCTCAAGCAGTATGGCTGACTTCTGCTATTCCTGCCTTTTCTCTGCCCTGCATGTTCTTGGATCAGGTGCAGAAAGCTATTACTTCTCTTCTCCACTGGGCTCAATCTCCCCCGAGCTGACATCTGAGGAGGAATCTGGGGAGTTGCCCAAGAGAGACATCACACACTGAAAAAAGTGATTTGCAACCAGTCCTCACACTTAACAACCAATGCAGCATCCTCACAGATATGTGATTCACGCACTTGGCAACCAGCATATGATTGCAGTGTCCTGGGGTCACATGATCACAATTTGTGACCTTTCCAGCTGACTTCTAACAAGTAAAGTCAATGGGGAAGTTGAATTCAGTTAATGGCTGTGTGATTCACTTCCAACTGCAGTGATTTGCTTAATAACCATGGCAAAAAGGTCATAAAATTGGATGTGATTCACTTAATGACTGCCTTACTTAGCAACAGAATTCTGGTCTCTATTGTGGTAGTATGTTGAGGACTATCTGTATACAAAAGGGAGGGCATTTATGGCCCAACATTGTTTTTGATATTAAAACATGCTAAGTGATTAATGTGATTTATTTAATCTGAACTATACTGTCAATCCACCATGGTTTGTGGGCCATGCTCTATGGCTTAGCATGATTGGGGACCTCTAATTTGTGGTTTATCTGACAAGCCATCATTAAGTGATGCTCACCAGTAAAGTTGTCTACAACAAGACATTGTAGATTTTGCAAAGGGTCACTGTGCTCTTATTTCTCTTGAAGTCCCAAAAAGGTGTTCTTTTAATTTGTATTAATGCTCAGATTTGTGTGTTGCCTGGAGCCTCAGAAAGTTAAAAATAGACATGTTTTAAATATTAACATGTGTGATTGAAGGTGTGTGCGTGAATGCACAAGGTAAGCACATCTGGGCTGGGAAAAAAACCCCATATGCAACAACTTTCAACTCTCATTTCAATACTGCCAAGGTACAACAAACAGCTGAGGAAGGCAGGCAGGCAGGCAGGCAGGCAGGCAGGCAAGCTGGGGTTTATAAAGGCAACACAAAGTGTCCTCTTTGTATAAGAAGCCCAGACAATAGCAGTTTACTGAACAGCTGAAAGTGATTTCTAATGAATAAAACAAATTTATCCTAAAGGGGAAAATGAGGAAGGGTTCATGAAAACCCTCTTCAAAGACGGAAATTATAGCCTTCGACAAAAGTGTTGTTAAGGAAAACTTTTAAACAATTTTCTAAATGGCTTTTCAGACACTGTTGTGTTCACTACCCTTCCTCCCTGCCTATAGGTATCAAAAAAAAATGTTGCTTATTCTTGAGGATATTATGTTTCATAAATAGTCATTTCAAATCTCAGGGAAACATGGCAGTTATTGTACTCACATCGTATTTCCATTCTCCTGAAATTTGAAAGGTAATCGGTAACAGCCAGGTTCAATCCGTGGTTTTTTTGAAATTAAGAGCTTATGTGTAAATATGCCAAGGATTGCGAATTAAGGAACTTCCTTTCACTCCCAGTGGTGGACCACTGTGGGGTCCTTGGTGCTCCCTGAGGTTGGTTGTTTTCTTGCAGACATATCATCCCAGGCCCAGAACGGCCCACTGGAAGTGTGTGGACACCACTTCTGGAAGTTAGTTCTGAGCCTCGGAGGCCTGGGGGAGGCCTCCCAGGCCCAGAACAGCCCACCAGAAGTGCGTGGACACCGCTTCTGAAAGGCTGTTCTGGGCCTTGGAGACCCAGACCTCGAATGGACTTCTGGAAATGGTATCCACGCAGAGAACTGGTTGTTCAGGTATTTGAATCCCACTACTGAATTTCTTCCATTTTCTCTTCCAAGTTAGAAGTTGGAGAGAAGTTGGTATAAGGAATAGGGAAGCTATGGAAGTGGCAGTTATGAGAAGAGCTCTTGAAAGAAAGTGCTCTGGAGGTAACAAGTGCTGGGAGAGATATGTCTACACTGAAGGCAACTCTGAAGGAGCCATGGATTAGAATGCAGTATTGTAGGCTAATTCAGCTTATTCAATTCACTGCCAGGAGTTCGATCCTGACTGGCTCAAGGTTGACTCAGCCATCCATCCTTCCGAGGTTGGTAAATGAGGAACTGGATTGTTGGGGGCAATAAGCTGACTGTGTAAACTGCTTAGAGAGGGCTGTAAAGTACTATGAAGTGGTATGTAAGTCTAAGTGCTATTGTTATTGCTATGCATTGATCTCAGGGGTGTTGATGCACAGATGATTAAAACAGCAACAGTGCAAGCCTTGACCTCCTCTATGCACATTGTGACATCACAAGCATGCACAAAAGGGATGGAGACTGTTACGTTGGTTCCTGCAATTGCTGCTTCTTCATTTCCATGTCTTTCATACCTTCCAACTACAAGATATCATTCTTGTGGCCACAATAGGTAATTTAATCTGACCTTGAAGATAAGGAGTAATGAAGGTTTGCAGAGTGTAGTGGGACAGGAGCAGTTTAAGGGGCAAAATACCACTTTTATCCCTCTTAGAGACGATTTAAGACTGTTTCATATAATAGGGATGAAATAAGGCTAACTTTGTGCAACCAAGGGGGGGGGGAGACTGGCGATGATTGCAGATGGGGTTTTATTTTATGGTGAACTTCAAGTGAGGACAGGGCAAACCTTAATTTTTTATTTCTCAAATAGTTCTACAAACTGAAACTAGCTTCTTAACCAACGCTGAATAGAAAAAAAAATGTTCTGTTTCAATAAGCTTTCATTCCTGTTTGATGTTTTATCACTTTTTATTTTAATGATGCTCTCAGGGTTTTTAAATTTTTTTTTTTGCACCTGAGCTTTTTAAGCTTCAATTGATATTTTTATTATACATTCTACCAGGTGCCGGATAGGCAGAGGGTACAATTTATCTTCCAATAAAAAAGAAATAAGATTTTCTGTGCATAGTTCCTTTCTTTTAGAATCTCTAATATTCTAGAGTAGTTGCTCATTACAATAGCTCATTTAATTATCTGCTATCTTTCCTTGTATGATTCAAGGTGGTAAACAAGACAAACCATAAAATGTAAGAATAATGAAAAGCAAGAAAAACCTAAAAGGGCAAATGAGGAAAAGAGCACAGATGATAGATAGATAGATAGATAGATAGATAGATAGATAGATAGATAGATAGAGGGTTTTTTTTCTCATAGAACGCTCAGAACGGAGTTCCAGCACCTTTTTTTGGATGGAACCTTGTAAAGTAGGCAAGGTGCGTTGTATGACATGTGTGACTCCCGGCACCTTTTTTTTTATATATAAAAAAAGCACTGGATAGATAGATAGATAGATAGATAGATAGATAGATAGATAGATAGATAGATAATAGATAGATAGATAGATACAGCGGTGAGATTCAGATATGTGAACATTTAGGTTGCTCTTCTTTGCACTTTACCCAAAGTCTCAACATATTTTTTGTAACGTGGATGCAATATTCCAGGTGTGGCCTTACTAAGGCTTTATAAAGTGGTACTAATACTTCACGTGATTTTGATTCTATTTCTCTGTTTATAGAACCAAGGATTGTATTAGCTTTTTTGGCTGCTACTGCACACTGCTGGCTCATGCTTAATTGATTGTCCACTAGGACTCCAAGGTCCCTCTCACAGCTACTGTTTTTGAGTGAGGTTTCATCTAATCTGTACTTGACTCATTGTTTTTTCCTGCCTAAGTGTAAAACCTTGGTTTTCTCCACTTTAAATTTCATTTTGTTGGACAGGGCACATAGTCTTTTAATTCATTGCCCTTTGAACTTTTGTGCCAAACATGTGAGCGGAAATATCGAACAGTTTCTCAAAATTTCACTGCAAGAAGGAGAAGCTATTCCACTTCTGAAGAATGGGATTATAGTAACAGCAGTCCTGAGAAGGTCCCAGTGGTGGTTTGCTTCTGATTCTTCCCTTGGGATTTATTTAATTGAAGGATGGAAGGCTGCCCAGGGCACAATTATCTCTCCAGCAATGAAAGATGTGACCATTTGGCCATTTTGTGACTCAAGAAGTGCATGCCAAATGCTTTGAAAATCTCTTCTCCTTTGAGTGAGACTTCAATCATATTCTCCATCACCAAAATGAATGAAGACTTGTAGGAAAATGATGCAGACGTTTTATTTCAACCATTGGTGATGCAAGTCCTTTCGTTAGATGGAGGGTAATACCTCAGGCAGAAGATACATTTGATTGGAGACAGGTATTTACAGATAGTCCTTGACTTACAACAGTTTGTTATAAGTTAAAACAGTTCAAAGTTATAACAGCACTGAAAAAAGTGACATATGATTTGGCCACATGATCAAAACTTAGACGCTTGGCAACTGACTCATATTTATGATGGTTGCAGTGTCCCGGGATCATGTGATCCCCTTCTGCAACCTTCTGACAAGCAAAGTCAATGGGGATGCCAGATTCATTTAACAATTATGTTACTAACTTAACAACTGTGGTGATTCACTGAACAACTGTGGCAGGAAAGGTCATAAATGGGGCAAAACACACTTAGCAACCATCTTGCTTAGCAACAGAAATTTTGGGCTAAACTGTGGTCATAGGACTATCTGTATTTGATATTTTTGCCTAAGTCCTTACTCCTATGAAATCTGAACTTGAAGATTTCAGCTAAGGCAGTGGTTCTCAACCTGTGGGTCGGGACCCCATTTGGGGTCAAATGACCATTTCACGAGGGTCGCCAAACAACGTAGTCCGCCATTTTTTCCCCTTTTCCTTAGCTGTGCTACTTCCTTTTATTCTATTGGCTTTTGAAAGCCAATAGAATAGACTCTCCTGAATAGAGTCTAATTCTATTGGCTTTCAAAAGCCAATAGGAATTGTCCAGGCTGTCTCTGCCCTGCTGAGCCCGCCAAAAGTCCCATTCTGCAAACGGTGCTGCACCAGTTGAGTAGTCCTCAACTTACGACCGGTTGGGGATCGCGGCATTAAAAAGGTTGAGAACCACTGAGCTAAGGGGATGCATTTTTTTTAAGTGGGTGCATGGCTAAATCATATTTATTGATTTAATTTGTATCCTACCTTTAGTATTTTTTATAAACAACTCCAAGCGGTGAACGTATCTAATGCGCCTTCTTTCTCTTATTTTCCCTACAACAACAACCTTGTGAACTGAGTTGGGCTGAGAATGACTGGCCCAAGGTCACCCAATTGGCTTTCATGGCTAAGGCTAGACTTGAACTCATGGATTAGAAGACCTCCAAGGTCCCTTCCAGCTCTATTCTGATTGATTGATTCTGGTCTGCTGCTTTCCAGCCTGGTGCCTTAGCACTAGACCAAAATATAAAAAATTGCCAAAATAAATGAGCCTGGATGAAAATGAAAGCCCTTTAGCTGTTCTTGATTGGAGGCCTGGGATGTTGCTAAACCAGTCAGTATCTTGCCTGTATAAAATCTCTATGGCCATGAGATGGCAGCAGAAAGGCAGAGAAAAACATTAACTCTTAATCTGAACACCACCAGGTGGCAGCAAACAGCTTTCTGTATTTTTTTTTTTTTTTTTAATGCTGGTTATCAGTTGTCTAGTTTTTGGATCGCAATATAACAGCCCTAATAAAACCAAATCAAAATTAAACTAGGAAAAATGAGCCATACGTCTTCATACAACTAACAACCCCAGTTACCACTAAATCAGTGGTTCTCAGCCTTTTTAATGCCGCGACCCCCAACTGGTCGTAAGTCGAGGACTACTCAACTGGTGCAGCACCGTTTGCAGAATGGGACTTTTGGCGGGCTCAGCAGGACAGAGACAGTCTGGACAAATCCTATTGGCTTTTGAAAGCCAATAGAATTAGACTCTATTCAAGAGAGTCTATTCTATTGGCTTTCAAAAGCCAATAGAATAAAAGGGAGTAGCACAGCTAAGGAAAAGGGAGAAAAAATGGTGGACTCCGTTGTTTGGCGACCCCCGTGAAATGGTCGTTCGACCCCAAATGGGGTCCCGACCCACAGGTTGAGAACCACTGCACTAAATCAACATCAACTCATGTTTTCAAAGCAGTGATTCATATTCTAGTCTATTTTCAACATGGAGCATTTTAGCTGTTCAATGGCTTCAAATAGGCCAGTGGAGACAAGTGGTCTCTTTTGGCTAGTGCTGTCATTTGTAGTCTGCAACAATCCAGATACTCATTAGATGGCAGTCAAGGGATATAGAAAACTCTTCATTGTTTTGTTGTTATGGGCCCAATTTCAGAGAATTTATTCATTGCAATCATGGATACACCCATTTCTTTTGTATATCTACTGTTTCTGAAATAAGCAATCCTCCCCCATCCACTTACAAGGTTTCTGTATTTAGCACCGTGTCTCTGTAGCAAACATAATGCTTCTAACTTTTCATAATACCCCTGTCAATTTAATGTTAAATGGCAGGATTTAACATATGGACCAGTCTCTGGAGGTACTGCTGGCATGCGTAATTAGCATGATTTGTCACCATGTAACTTTCAGAGTGTACATTTTAATTAAAACAAGTAATAGCGAAGGGGCTATATATTCTAATCAGTGAAATATGTCCACTTTTAAAAGGCAGAAGGATTATATTCTGAAATTAAGCCATACAGGGAAGACATGTTCTTGCATTTCAGTGTATCATTTTCTCAGTATAAAATCTGGCAAATATGGATTAAATGTGGTTCAGAGGAGGTACCTCAGAACATGAAGGAACTCACAGCACTTCTTTAAAGCACTTTCTTCAAACTGCCACCTGAGGTAAAAAAAAAAAAAAAAGTCACTACTTCAGTGCTGACAAATGGACAGGTTTTCAATTCGTTCATTGTTAGTGTCATACAGCACTAGAGATTTGACAACTAAAAGTAAAGAGTAGATAAAGAGTCTTTCTATCTATCTATCTATCTATCTATCTATCTATCTATCTATCTATCTATCATCTATCTATCTATCTATCTATCTATCTATCTATCTATCTATCTATCTATCTATCTATCTATCTATCATCATGGCATTTCTATTGATTACTGGATTTCACAACTCTAAAAGCCCTCCCTCAAACAGAACAATTAAGCCATTGTTTCCTTCTGATCACCTTGGGAAGACATAGTTCAGAGGTAGGCAACCTTAGCTCTTTTATGACTCATGGACTTCAACTCCCAGAATTCCTGAGCCAGGCTGGCTCAGGAATTCTGGGAGTTGAAGTCCATGAGTCATAAAAGAGCCAAGTTGCCTACCCCTGAATAGTTGCACGCAAAGCTGGCTTTCTAATCTAAAACAAAGAGATTCATCTGTTTTTGAGCTCAGAACTTCTAACTTTTGGTTTTCTAGTTTCAATTCCTTGCTGGTTATGACCTGACTTTTGGACAGACTACCAAAGACTTTTACCTGTAAAGTTGAGACAGGCAGGGCAATAAGAAAATTAAAAGAAGGGTGGAGAAGCTGGGGCAGCAACAGTGAGATTGCGGTGCGGCAAGTGACACAACGCCAGAGGTGGCATTTCCCATCATGAATAATGAAGTCACCAATGGCATACCGCTGATATGGCTCCTACAGAGGGTGTTCTATCCCACGGGTATCAAACTCGATAATATCACCTGATCTATTGTGACATTTTTTGCCTTTGCCGAGCTGGGGAGGGTGTGGCCTGCACATGACGCATCCGGCCCGTAGGTCGCCAGTTTGACATCCCTGTTCTATCCAAATAAAAGCAGGAGGTAAAGGACAGACCCAATGAAAAAAAAAAAGAAGACCACAACTTCAGGGCCTTTCCTCACCGCTGAGCTAAAGTGTTATCCATCCTCATTTGACAGAACAAAACACAAGGCTAGCATAAAATCTGCTGTGCTCATTGCAATCTCTATCCTGCCTCTGTTGTATCCCTTCCCGGTCGCTGCTGAATGATAGCCAGGATTGTGACAGCCATTATAGGCAAGGCGATTGGTTTGCTGATGTCCCTTTTCAGCACATCACTAAGCAACAGGAGGGGGGGGGGAATCCACCAATGAGAAGGGATTCTCTACAGGACTCTGCCCATCTTGTCTAGGGTGGTTTGTTTGACCCTCTTCCCACTCCCCACTGGACATCTCCCCGATTAAAATACGACTAGCTATGGCTCCAAAGGAGAGGGAGATAGATGCTGCCATATCTGTGCAGTTATCTATATCCTGTAAAAGAACAGAAATGGACTAACTACTGGACAGCTGTCTCTTGCTTAAGAAGTAGGGAAGTGATTAAACTGACAAATGCAGAAAAAAAACCTGGCCACAGGTTTTCCTGAGACTCATTATTTTCTGAGACCACAAAGAGGACAGGTGGAAATACTTTATCTAAAAATGAAAATACTTCCTTCATTTCACAATATTGCATATATATATATATATATATATATATATATATATATATATATACATGTAGGTCTTTGGTTGTTCGGGTTTTCTCCCACGTAAAATTGGAAGTGTCTTGGCGACGTTTCGACGAAGTCCCATTCGTCATCTTCAGGCTGGTGCTTTCAGCTTCGTGCCTCAAGCAGCAGTGTGTGGTCTTGGCTGTTTCTTCCTTTTAACTGCCAGTGGAGGTATGAACTGATTGGGTGGGAGCTTGGCTGTGTTCTGATTGGGTGGAGGTGTGTTCTGATTGGTTAGGGGCTTGGCTGTGCTCTGATTGGCTGGGGGGTTGGCTGTGCTCTGATTGGCTGGGGGTTGGCTGTGCTCTGATTGGCTGGGGGAGTGTTCTGTTTGGTTGTGCTCAGGTTAGTCTGAGTTGCAGAGGGATTCAAGATTTTGGGCTGCCCTGCCATTCCTTGGCTTCGTGTTCGTGGTCGTGCTTCCTCTTCATGGAGGGTGTCAGTTTGCTTCATGTATGGATTGGGGGGGTTTAAAGTGGCTAATGATGCAGCTGTGGTCTGGCTTCTGGTTTGTGGTCGTGCCTCATAGTCAGTGTGGCTTTGGGTTTGTTTTTTGCGTGGATGAACAAGCATGAACAAGCGAGATGATACCTCCCGCCTACCAGCCATTTGGAAACCCGCCCTCATTGACAAACGACTCCCTAACACAAAAAATGATACCAGACCCACACTCACAAAAACCACACAGGATGTCACCACCAAACATCCACGCAAAAAACAAACCCAAAGCCACACTGACTATGAGGCACGACCACAAACCAGAAGCCAGACCACAGCTGCATCATTAGCCACTTTAAACCCCCCCCCAATCCATACATGAAGCAAACTGACACCCTCCATGAAGAGGAAGCACGACCACGAACGCGAAGCCAAGGAATGGCAGGGCAGCCCAAAATCTTGAATCCCTCTGCAACTCAGACTAACCTGAGCACAACCAAACAGAACACTCCCCCAGCCAATCAGAGCACAGCCAACCCCCCAGCCAATCAGAGCACAGCCAACCCCCCAGCCAATCAGAGCACAGCCAAGCCCCTAACCAATCAGAACACTCCACCCAATCAGAACACAGCCAAGCTCCCACCCAATCAGTTCATACCTCCACTGGCAGTTAAAAGGAAGAAACAGCCAAGACCACACACTGCTGCTCGAGGCACGAAGCTGAAAGCACCAGCCTGAAGATGACGAATGGGACTTCGTCGAAACGTCGCCAAGACACTTCCAATTTTACGTGGGAGAAAACCCGATACAATACCCGCGAAAACCTCAGAAAAACATATATATATATATATATATATATATATATATATATATATATATATATATATACACACACACACACATCTGCCAGTCACAGGTTTCCCTTTTGGGGCAAGCAATGTTACACTAAGCCAGTGGTTCTCAACCTTTTTAATGCCACGACCTCCAACCGGTTGTAAGTCGAGGACTACCCAACCAGTCGTAAGTCGAGGACTTTCCCTGCCCGGGAGCACCGTGCATGCGTGGTGCTTCCCCCTGTGCTGGCCGAGGCGTAGCTGGCAAGCGGCAGAGACGGAGCAGGCCGACCACTGGCTGGGCCACCAGCTGGCCCAGCCCAAGGGAGGTAAGGCACCTGCCGGAAAAGGGGAAAAAATGGTGGACAGACTTGCTTGGCGACCCCCGTGAAATGGTCGATTGACCCCAAATGGGATCGCGACCCATAGGTTGAGAACCGCTGCACTAAGCACTGTGGGCTAAGAAATACTATTATTACAATCCTTTGCATTAAGAATTAAACTTAAGGAATTAAAGGGAGGTGGTAGGAAAACCCAAGAAAATCTAGCTACATTTGGTTACGCCAACACCGTTCATTCAACCTTTCCATTTCTTTCATCCTTGCAAGCCATCTTTGTTTCCCTTTAAGCCCAGACTCCAATTCATATATTGTCTTTTATTCCTTAAAATTCTCATCTCCCTTTTTTTTGAGATTTCATAAACTTCATCCAACAATGGATTTTGTCTTCCTTTTGATCCATTCACTCTTCTTTCATATCTTCATTTTGAAATTCAATCCTCATGTATTCTTTCCATGATCAAACCATTTCAATGAACTTCTTTTATATAGAACACTGACTTTTGTATTAATTCAATTCAGCACCCATTTCTTCTTATTTGACCATGCAAACCTCTTAAGTACTCCATTTCCATTCATTAAACTCACTTTTATGTTCCTCCTTATATAGCCAACTCTTATTTTCCCATAACAAAAGGACAGAAACATGGACTTTTATACCCAGCCATTTTCATTTCTTTCAAGAATAACAACAGCAACATTTATATTTACCATCACATCTTTGTGAGTCCAGAGACATTACGTCAGTGGTTCTCAACCTTTTTAATGCTGCGACCCCCAACTGGTCGTAAGTCGAGGACTAAACCGGTCGTAAGTTGAGGACTACCCAAACGGTCATAAGTCGAGGACTTTCCCTGCCCAGGAGCGCTGCACATACATGGTGCTGCCCCCTGTGCCGGCCGAGGCGTAGCTGGCAAGTGGCAGAGATGGAGCAGGCCGACCACTGGCTGGGCCACCAGCTGGCCCAGCCCAAGGGAGGTAAGGCACCTGCCGGAAAAGGGGAAAAAAATGGCGGACAGCCTTGCTTGGCGACCCCCGTGAAATGGTCAATCGACCCCAAATGGGGTCGCGACCCATAGGTTGAGAACCGCTGCATTACGTAAAGTGCAGGACAAATGAAAGAATCTGTTGGCAAGCTGGCCAATGAGAAGAATCTTGAACTAGCTTCAAACTTTTTTGCTTCTTTCTCCAAAGTGATAAAGGGTAGAACTTTGAAGTCACGTAAGCCTGCAGGACTCCATGCGAAGGGGGAGGGGGGAGAGAAGCATTTCTATGGGCGGAATCATATGATGAACAAGGAACCACAACTAACATTCCAGACACAGCGAAACTACAGCAAAACCTCTCTTTTCACTTTCACTGGAGAATGGTGCATTAATCATGCAGTCTGTAGTCCATGGTCATTCTAAGAAGTCCCCAAATGCAAGAATTAGGCTGTAGGTGGCATGGCTTTTTCAGAGGAGATAAGATCCCTTGGTTAATTACATATAATACATAAAGTTTATAAGGAAAAGGCAAACTCTACTCCAGGGGTCTTCAAACTTGGCCCTTTTATGACTTGTGGACTTCAACTCCCAGAATTCCTCAGCCAGCGTGCCTGGCTGAGGAATTCTGGGAGTTGAAGTCCACAAGTCATAAAAGGGCCAAGTTTGACGACCCCTGCTCTTCTCCTATCCCTCTTGTCTAATTTGGTAGGAACATGTGGAATTTAAGTGGCTTTCTATCATATTGGAATTTTTTTCCCTACAAGTAGGTTATAAAAAGGAATATAAATATAAAATAAAATGTTTTTTTTCTCCTTAATGATGAGATCTTCCATGTCTCTTGTTGCTATCGGCTGGATCTCTGAGTTTCTTTTCTAGGTTGAAATCTGCTTTAAAGCAAGGTACAATTTTAACTTATCTAGTAACGTTTCTTAAGTGTGTTTGTAGAAGGGGACAGGGATGTGGCTAGGATAGTCCCTTCTCCAGGTTAAGTCCATCTGTGTTGGCAAAGCAGGACTGAAAGTAATGAATATTGTGTGAACAAGCTCCACTAGCTTTATTTTTGTATGATATTCCATCAGCATTATTTTGTCTTGAGATTGGGCCATAGTCATTGTCAAGGTCTCAGTTCTGAAATATATGTGAATGGAGCCATAGTGAAATACTTAATGTTAAGAACATCAACTGGATAGTTTGGGACACACACATCCCTGCTCTCCAAGAAGTTTTGCTGCAATCCAGTTGCTTTGTAAGATAAGAAACCCAGCCCCATAAACCCTCAGCAACCTTGTAAAATAAATGGGGTATTAAAGGAAATTAATAATAATTAACTGCTCTTCCACATCACTGAAAACTTGCAAATGGTGTCAGATGTTCACCACTTAAGAGAAGGGCCAACCCTGTATGCGAGATCCCAAGAACTCACTTTCAAAGGTGAAGATGAGATGAAGCCAGAGAGCAAACTCTACTGCCTTGTAGCACTGATGACGTTACCTATTTGGGTAGTGAAATGTCTGCAAGAAAACCACCAAGCTCAGGGACCACCAAGGACCCCACAGTTGAACCCTGAGCTACAAATATTTTCTTCTACTGACACTGGGGAGCTTATTTTTCCTGCCCTAAGAATGTAATTCCTTTTTGTACTTCTTGCTCTCTTTTCCTCCAGCAGTAAATTCCAGACCCAAAGCATTTTATTTTAGCTGCAGAAGTCACAACTGCTCTGATAGCTACCCGTGATGTGTGAAGTATAAAAGCTGAGATTGTTATCACAGTTCTATTACGGAAGTTCAGTCTATCTATCTACTGTCTAAATTGGACTTTGGCAGGGGAGAGAATGGAGCAGGCTAGCTAACATTCTCTGTCTTTTCTTCCATTCTCAGATGCCTCAAAAGTGATATTTACTGTTGTTCAGCATCTTCTCATTCTTCTCTTACAGCAAATAAAGACTGTGAAATCGAGTAGCCAGTTGGTCCTCTGTATTAATGTACATTTCGGCGAGCGTTGCTCTTGCCAATATTTTTAACCTTAGGTATAACATTTTGTATATACGAGGACAATTCGGAAATAAACCTCCCTTTGGTTATCCATGACAGACACTCGCAGATGCAGAACTTTACAGATTAGAAAACTACAACATTACTGTTGCGTCCTTGGCGGGAAAACAGACACGAGAAGCAGCTGGAGTTCTCAAGTTCTTTTATTCAGCGTTCAGCTTACAGGAAGATGGCTTCAGCTCAGCCCAAACGCCTCACAGCCTCTTATATAGGCAACTCCCGGGTAATGGGTTACTTTTCCCGCGCCAGCACCCGCGCATGCGCACGGCGCTGGCGACAGCCTGTCTGGTCCCGGGCAGCTTTGCACCTGCCCGGGACTGCCTGCAAACGCCCGAGCCGTTTGCAAAGGCTCGGGACATAACACCCCTTTCCCCCGGGCTAAAACTACTACCAACATACAACATTTATTTTATACGACAATTTGCTCCCCAGTGTTCCCACTGTTTACTGGCTTTTGCCTTGCCAAGCAATGTTATGTAATCTTCTAGGTACTTAGGAGATTTCTTTGCTCTCTGTGACCTTCTTAGCTCTGGGTTACTGGCATAAGTCCCCTGACTGGAGGGAGGCATGAGCCTGTTCTCTCTATTGTGCCCTGGTGTCTTCCAAGGACTGTGCCCCGATGCCTGGCCTGCTTGCTTGCCCACCGGGCTCGTCAGGCCAGGGCTTCTGTTGCTTTGTGACCTGGTTGTCCTACCTAGCTGTAGACCCTCAGGCCCCTTGAAGTGATAGCCACTGCTGGGCGTCTCTGTAGAACCCCCTAGGTCAGTCCAAGACCTGTCAGGAGGCTGTCTATTCCCTGAACCCCATTCTGTGTTTGGGCTTGTGTGGGTTTCTGTACTCTCCCAAAACTCAGGTGTCCCCTGATTTGTGCTAGGGATGTTGTAGTCGGGACTTGGTTCCTCGACTAGCTCTGTGTATGTTTGACCCCCTGTAGGATTTGGGGTAAGGTCAGGCCAACCTTGGGCATTGTGTGCCAGCTCTCTTGCGGGGAATGATTTGTTGGGATGCCCCCGGGTATCCTCCGTTGCTGGAGTGCTGTGTGCTGTGTGTGGACAGTGAGTATGCCCCCGGGGTAACTCCCTGGCTGGAGTAGGCGTGAGTGCCTGTTGTGTGGGTAAGCTCCAAGACTTCCTTTTCGGAGCAATTGCAGAATCTTGGGACGAGCCGTTTGTGGCTCCCTCAGTGGCGATGGGCAGTAGCTCTTGCCCTTCCCTTTGCTCCAAAGGGTCCCCCTCCCCCCCTGGAAAAGACCCAGGAGTTTCAGCAGAAAAGTCCCGCCTAGAGCGGAGTTGGTCGATGTGCCGACGCAGGACACGACCGTTGTCCAGGGCAACCTCGTAGGAGAGAGGACCTGTGATCCTGGACACCGAAGCGGGGACCCATGTATGACCAGGCCCGTAATTGCGAGCCCAAACCGGGGCACCCACAAGTAGTTGTCTAGGTGCCCTAGGATGTGAGGTAGATGAAGGCAGTCTGTCCGGATGCAACCGGTCAAGTCTCGTAGTAAGTTGGCGCCCCCAACGAAGTTCAGCTGGACTTCTCCCTGTAGAAGTGGACTGTGTGGTGCGATAAGAAAGGAGAAAGTCAGCCAACCTGTGATGCCAGTCCCCGTAGGTGAGTCTCTTCAAGGCGTCCTTTGCGATGCGCACCATGCGTTCAGCCATACCGTTGGTGGATGGGTGAAAAGGCGCAGATGTGGCATGACGAATCAGGTTTGCCCGTAAGAAAGCTTGGAATTCGGAGGAGGTGAATTGAGGGCCGTTGTCAGACACAATGACATCTGGCAGCCCGTGTGCAGCAAAAATCCCCCTCAGTACCTGAATAGTCTTTGCAGTGGTGGTGGACGAGACAGGCACAAACTCAAGCCATTTTGAATGGCTGTCAACAAGGACCAAGAAGAACTGGCCCTGAAAGGGCCCAGCGTAGTCAATGTGCACCCTAGACCAGGGGGACTGTGTTTCCTCCCATCTATGCACAGGAGCTTGGGGCATCTCTGGGCGAGATCGTTGGCACAGGTGGCATGCGTGTACCGTAGCCTCAATACCTTTATCTAAACCAGGCCACCACACGTGGCTTCGTGCAAGAGCCTTCATACGAACAATGCCAGGATGACCCTCGTGGAGGGATTCTAAGACCCTAGTCCTCATTGAGGTGGGAATGACAACTCTGTTTCCCCAAAGCAAACAACCCTGAGAAAGGGACAATTCGTTCCTTTTGGACCAGAAACTCTGAAACTCAGGACTAGGGCAGTGCTCAGGCCACCCGGACAGGACCCAGGAGCGGACACGTGAAAGTGTGTGATCTGTACCTGTTTCAGCGGTAACATCCCTGGCACTAAGAGGAAGCTCGGGCAAGGCTTGGATTGATAGAATGTTGACAGCTGGCGCGGGGTCAGCTTCTACTACTGGCAGAGGCAACCTACTGAGGCCATCAGCATGGCCCATTTCTTTCCCAGGCTTGTGGAGTAATGAAAAATCATATGCAGACAAAAAAATAGACACCTAAGCATTCTAGGGGAAATGATTGGGGAGTCTGCTTACGTGTGGTAAACAGTCCCAGCAGAGGCTTATGGTCAGTGAAGACCGTGAAATGCCTGCCATATAGAAAATCGTGGAATTTTTTTATTCCAGCAACAACAGCCAGAGCCTCCCTGTCTATCTGAGCGTAGTTGCGCTCGGCAGAAGACAATGTTCTGGAGTAGTATGCAATAGGAACCTGAGTTCCATCAGACCTGAGGTGACTCAGGACAGCTCCGACCCCGTAGGGGGATGCATCACAAGCGATGCACCCAGGGAGAGACTCGTTGAAATGTGCAAGAACACTGTTAGAAGTGAGCAAGGCCTTGACTTCTTTAAAGCAAGCCTCATGTGCTTGTGACCACAGCCACAAAGCTTGTTTGTCTAGTAGCCTGTGAAGAGGCTCAGCTACACTAGCTTTATGTGGAAGAAAAGAATTGTAGAAATTCAGGAGGCCTAAGAAGGCCTGAAGTTCGGCCTTAGACTTGGGCCTGGGTGCTTCTAAAATAGCAGTTAGTTTGGATTCAGCAGGATGAATCCCAGCAGCATCAATTTTGAATCCCAGAAATTCAGTAGAAGGCACCCCAATCTTGCATTTGTCTTTTCTGAGCTTAAGGCCTGATTTCCAGAATCTTAACAGGACAGCCCTAAGCCTTTCAGCTAGAATGTGTGTGGAGTCTCCTGCAATCAAGACATCGTCAAAGTAGGGGCAGACCCCTGGTATACCTCGTAGTGTGTTTTCCATTACGCTTTGGAAAATCCCAGGAGCGACATTCACTCCAAACTGCAGCCTTTTTACCTTAAAGGCTCCCCTGTGGGTCACAATAGTCTGAGCTATGGCAGCATCATTATCAACAGGCAGCTGTTGATATGCTTGAGCTAGGTCAAGCTTTGCAAAAACACGCCCCCCCTTGAGAGAGGCCAGGATGTGACTGACCACAGGAACAGGATAGGCATGTTGCTGCAATGCCTTATTGAGTGTGCATTTGTAATCAGCACAAATGCGAATGTCCCCATTTGCCTTTAGAGGCGTGACAATGGGGGTCTCCCATGGGCTGGAATCAACAGGTTCTAGGATTCCTTGTTGGATTAGTTTGTCTAATTCAGTGTCAATCTTACTTTTTAAAGCAAAAGGGACCCTTCTTGCTTTAATCCTAATGGGAGTGACAGTGGGGTCTAGCTTTAAGGACACAGGTGGTCCTTTGAATGTGCCCAGCTGGGGGCTGAAAACATCTGCAAATTCCTTGCAGACTTCCTGTAGGTCGAGTGTTTGTAAGCTGTTGAGTCCTGTGACGTGTATCCCCAGGGCCTCAAACCAATCGAGTCCTATGAGACTCGTTCTTTCACCCCCTACTACTAACAAGTCTAGTGGACCTTCAAAACTCTTGTATTGCACGTTAAGGGTGGCCTCCCCCTTAACACACACTCTTGAGTTCTGAAAATCAGTTAATACAATATCAGAAGGCCTTAACTTGGCCTTAGTCCCACTACTGGAACAAATCTTCCTAAATGTATGCAATGAAATGATGGAAAGGGCAGACCCTGTGTCTAGTTCCATAGATAATGGAACCCCTTGTAGCTTCACGTTGAGTGACAGCTTTTTCTTCATGGGCTTGTGTGTGCCTGTCCTACAAATGTTTCTACGCGAAGCGCAAAAACCTACCCTATTCTGGCTGGGGACTCTGGTACCCTTCAGGCGTTCTTCTTGAGGTTGTGCCTTTCGTCGGCCCAGACACACAGCTGCAATGTGCCCTTGTTTGCCGCATGCCCGGCAGGTAGCGGAGCGGAACTTGCAGTCGGTTCTCCTGTGGCGACCTCCACAGCCGATGCACTTGAGCGGAGCTGAAGAGCTTTCCTTCTGATTTTCTCCCTTCGCGGGGTGTAGACGGTCGACTTCTTCGTCCGGATCCTCCTCGGAGTTTCGTCGGACGTCTTCTTGGTGCACGGACGCACCCTCTGCACTGCTTCTGATCGGCCGCATGTTCTTGACGGCGCCGCCTGCTGCTTCTTCCGCGGTGGCTTCCCTTAAAGCGTCTTGGAAGGATAATTCTTCCTTAGCGAAAAGTCTCTGTTGTAGCTCTCGATGCCTCAACCCGCACACGAATCGGTCCCTCAGTCGTTCCTCGAGGTCCTTGAACTCGCAGGGCTTGGCGGCCTTCCGTAACGCGGCGATGTACTCCTTGGCTGACTCCCCGGACCGTTGATCCCTCTGCTCGAAGGTGTGGCGCCATGAGATAACGGACACCTTGGGGTGGAAGTGGTCCTTCAGCAGCTTCTTCAGGTCTGCGTAGCTTACAGACTCTACTGGAACAGGTGCTGCAAGGTTTTCTGCGATTTCGAAGGCGTCTTGGCCGCAAGCGCAAAGCAGGGTGGCAGCCTTCAAGCTATCTTCCCTCACTTGGTTTGCCTTGAAGTAGTTCTCCATTCTGGATACGTAGGACTCCCACCGCTCTGGATGTGAGACGTCGAATTCCGCAAGCCTTCCGATTTTCGCCATCTTCGGATCTTCAGGAGACGGGTCTATCAGCCAGCCTACCCCCGAATGCGCACTGGATTGGCGGGCAGCTGCTGAGTCAACACCGTTCCTCTTCCGCCGCTCAGGACTCCTTGGGTAAGCTTACACTTTTTCCTTTCCAGGTAGTGCAAGGCATCCCACCCTCGTCGCCAGTGTTGCGTCCTTGGCGGGAAAACAGACACGAGAAGCAGCTGGAGTTCTCAAGTTCTTTTATTCAGCGTTCAGCTTACAGGAAGATGGCTTCAGCTCAGCCCAAACGCCTCACAGCCTCTTATATAGGCAACTCCCGGGTAAATGGGTTACTTTTCCCGCGCCAGCACCCGCGCATGCGCACGGCGCTGGCGACAGCCTGTCTGGTCCCGGGCAGCTTTGCACCTGCCCGGGACTGCCTGCAAACGCCCGAGCCGTTTGCAAAGGCTCGGGACATAACAATTACGTTACTTTTTGACATAATTGCCATTCAGATTGAGGCACTTGTCATAACGTCTTACAAGATTTGAAATTTCTCAGTAGTAGTCGCTTGGCACAAAATCTGAGCTATGGGGTGTGTGTGATCAAACACATCCCAACGGAACTGCTTCAAAAGTTCTTGGGTGCATGTAGTGGTATGCGGGCATGCATTATCGTGAACCAACACCACACCAGAAGTCAGCAGGCCCCAACGCTTGTTATTCACAGTAGACTTCTGAATTGATCGCTCCATGAACTTCACTAGCAGTACTCCTTTGGCATCTTCACATTTGGCGGGATTTTCTATGGCATCACTTCCAGTGTGATGTTGGTTCACGATAATGCTCGCCCGCACACCACTAGACACACCCAAAAACATTTGAAGCAGTTCCATTGGGATGTTTTTGATCATACACACCCCCAATAGCCCAGATTAGCTTCTTCATTTTCTACGATTTTGTCTATTTTGTGATCCCACCATTTTGTTTGCAGGCAAATGGTATTTCTTGAAGATTTTCCAGTGCACTATTTGTACTTTATTATGCCGTTATTTGCAATCACTCTGTGTGGTCTGCTTGCACCAACTAACTAGTTGGCCCCACTGTTTCTTCAGCTTTTTTGCAGAGCCAGCATTTGCTGTCTGTTGCTGTCTGTTGCTGTCTTCTCAGTTTTGGATTTATATGCATTTGTACTTAAGTCTTGGTCTTATCCAGCCAGAATTAGCTTCTCATCTCTTTCTTCAACTATCCTGTGCTTAGCTATTGCCAGGTCTTGTTGTTATCTGCTTTGCCTGCTATTTTTTTTTAAATGCACTGGTCATGTAATACTTTGTCTCTTTTCTTTTCTTCATTTAGTCTTTCTTGTAGGCCAGTTTGGTCTCTCCAATACTCAGTAAGCCTTCTTGGTATATTAGGTTCAGTACATTTTCTTCACTGTCCTTCAAATATTTTTCCAATGGCCTTTTTTCTTCTTCTTCAATTATCTGGTGTACTCACAACATTCTAGGCCCACCTATTTTCCTTGGTAAGTAGAGTCTGTCGACACTGCTGTGTGGATGGAGGGCATGATTTATTGTCATTATTTTTCTGGCTGTTATTATTATTATTATATGGATAGAATATAATCTTTAGTTTTGTCCTCTGTGCTTTTGGTGCTTTTTAAAAGAAAATAAAACTGCTCCATTTACTTTTATTTATTTATTTAAATATCTAGAGACCACTATTTTTGGAAATTACTGGCACAATACATTAAAGTTTAACTGTGCAACTGGAAATATTTACTTATTTATATGGAAATCAGAATTCATAGGCTTCAAGAAGGACTCCAGTAAATTAAGGTTTAGCCTCATAATCTAGATG
The DNA here is from genome assembly GCF_016545835.1 of Crotalus tigris. NCBI lineage: Eukaryota > Metazoa > Chordata > Lepidosauria > Squamata > Viperidae > Crotalus > Crotalus tigris. Next base: position 616,113 of record NW_024100482.1, read on the forward strand.
GATTATGCATTTTGTTCTGGAGGATGCCTAGAAACTAGATTGCTACAAAGCTACAACATAGGCTAATCAGATGATAGTAGAAGATCAGATTCCTCCTAGCATAGTATGTAAAAGACTTGATACTTCCATAGGCTTTATGGCACTATTTAATCTCAGGGACTGCAGTCCAAACTGCCCAAATGGGATCTGATCATTTTGACAATACTGGATTTTGTTTCCCTATGTAACAGCCAATCATGGAGGGAAAACATAATGGCAGATACAAGAGAATAGATAGCAAGGGAGCTCTTCATATGTGGCACATTAAAAAAATAAGTGTCTGCTTTTCTGAGCTTGAAAGTATACACTTCTCCCCTAGCATCAATCCTTACAAAATGATCCTATCTGTGGGGTGTCATTTACTATCTCCCTACAAAAGCCTTTTTCATTAAAATAAAACAAAACATTAGGCAACAGTATGACAATCCTATTTCAGCTGACTTTCTACCTTAGCCTTCTTTCTAACACTGGTTCCAAGAGAAAAGAGGATCTCTAGCTCAGGATTGAACTTCATAGTTCAGTGTACCAACTTCATTGGTGCTCCCTGATCTTGGTTGTTTCATTACCCAACCAGGTAACACCATCGGTGCTACAAAGGAATAGGGTTTGCTCTCCCTTCTTGCACTGATGATGTTACCTAGTAGGGTAATGAAATATCTGCAAGAAAACAACCAAAGTCAGGAGGTACTAAGGACCCCACATAACACTGATTTATTCTGTGCAAGGCTCCCCTCCAAGAGAAACATTGGGTTTTCTGCAGTATTCCTTACAGCCATCTACAGTGTGAGACTGTTTGACTTCTCAACTCTTATATGCAAAGACCACATGGTAGGGTTTGTACCAAACCGCTTGGAACTTCTCAGCTAGGCAAGGAGGAGGGATCAAGTGGAGATTCCAAAGGTGGTTTTTCAAGAGACAACTGGACTTTCTTGTTTCTCTTTGAAGATGTTTTGCTTCTCCATCCAAGATGTTTTTTCAGCTCTGACTGGATGGTGGAAAATGGAACAAAGTCCAGTTGCCTCTTCAAAAAAGCACGTTTGGGACAGCCATGACCTGGATGACTGAGAATCTCCATAGAGATCAAATGGGGAGTTAGCCTTGAATCATTGCATTGCTGCAAGAGACCTAGGACTGATCGTCCACTCCCCGCCCCCTGGTTCCATGGACTTATCTATCTGTTCCCAAGGGAAGGAACACAGTCTGAGAAGATTCTTGTACTATAGGTAGATCACAATAAAGTAGTCAACTTGAACCCTTGACATGTTGACCTGGTTGCTTGGGTCTGACATATCAGACTTTCTCTGACACAATTACTCAGTTGGCTATAGAAACATTATGTCTCTCATACACTACTTAGCTGCACGATGGCTATGCTCTATCTACTGAGTAGGTCATTTTTAATTCCATTCTTTTACAGAGTTTACTTTCAAAGTCTAACTGTCTGCGGTGGTTAATAGCATGGTCTTGTCTTAAAACCCTTCCTTGTTGTAATATGCAGAAGGAGAGAGAAAAAAGAGAAAGAGAGATATTTGCTGAGATCAGATGGGAGTAGCAATAATAGCAAATAAAAATCCAAATTAAGGGAAAAGAGCAAGTAAATAAATTTTTAATCATATAAAATTTAATAGTTATGTTAAGGAAAAGAATATTAAAAGTCATTTTATATAGAGTGGATTTATATTGGAACTGATTTTCTAAAAGTTGTGCTGCTTTGAGTGATATGATAATCATACACTCCCTCCCCCTCCAAACCTCCTCCAGTAGTACATGGGGATTGAAATTTATATATGCAATAACCAGCAAAGAATCATAAAGGATCAAACCAGAGAAATCTGTCTCACTCCATTTTTTCCTGTCACTCCCAGAGCGATTTTAATATTTTTCTGAAGTCATCCTGTATTTCCCAGACACTAACACTGTTTCAAATACAGTTGGCTCACAAATAAGAGCTAAATACTGCATACGTCTTGGTAACCCATAAGAGTGTCTGAGGACTACATTAAAAATGTCATTATAAAAATAGGTTAGCTGAATCTCCTCTTAGTTGCACGGCCTTAATTTTGGGCAAGCCTTAAGTTTTAATTTTTTGGTGCAACAGCCTTAGATTTTGGTTGTTGCATAAGTGAGAGAATTAGGCTGGCTAAATGCTATGCATTTTACATATCCATATCTTCATACCTAAGCCATATGGACACCTTGAAATAACTATCCGGGGGCTTTATAGTAACTTAAGAAAATATTTCACGTACGAGATGGTTCCTAATATCTTATGAACTACACAATTATACTGTAAATGCCGGCGTATAAGGCGACTTCCGCGAGCGCTGAAATCGGCACCAAAGACGGGGGTCGTCTTATACGCCGAGTCGTCTTATACGCCGGAAATACTGGTAGTTTCCGGCGTATAAGACGACATTCTAGGAATGCGGCCCGGCTATAAAGACAGGGGTCGTCTTATACGCCGGGTCGCCTTGTACGCCGGCATTTACGGTACTTAGATTTCAAGACAGTTTAGAAACTGCAGTTAGCACAGGATTGGGTGAGAGTAGAACATTGATTGTATGTATGATGTGTTAAAAATACTAAATCAGAAATTATAGAGATTTACCCTGACTGAAGGAAGCGAGTGGTGTGACATTGAGCCCTAGTGGACAATTACTTAAATATGAGCCAGCAGTGTGCTGCAGCTGCCAAAAAAGCCAACACAGTGCTAGGCTGCATTAACAGAGGGATAGAATCAAGATCACGTGAAGTGTTAATGCTACTTTACAATGCCTTGGTAAGGCCACACTTGGAATACTGCATCCAGTTTTGGTCACTACGATGTAAAAAAGATGTTGAGACTCTAGAAAGAGTACAGAGAAGAGCAACAAAGATGATAGGGGACTGGAGGATAAAACATATAAGGAACGGCTGCTGGAATTGGGTATGTCTAGTTTAATGAAGAGAAGGACGAGGGGGGCATGATAGCAGTGTTCCAACATCTCCATAAAGAAGAGGGAGTCAAGCTATTCTCCAAAGCATCTGAAGGCAGAACAAGAAGCAACGGATGGAAACTAACTAAAGAGAGAAGCAACCTAGATCTAAGGAGAAATTTCCTGACAGTTAGAACAATTAATCAGTGGAACAATCTGCCCTCCAGCACTACGAATGCTCCAGCACTGGAAGTTTTTAAAAACAGACTGGACAGCCATTTGTCTGAAATGGTATAGGGCAGTGGTGGCGAACCTATGGCACGGGTGCCAGAGGTGGCACTCAGAGCCCTCTCTGTGGGCACACATGCCGCTGCCCCAGCCTTGCCTCCCCCTGTGACCTCCTCCTCTCCAGCAGCCCCCCTGAAGGAGAGTCACCCCCGAGTGTGGCCTACACAGAGCAGTGCAGCCAAGGACATGGCAGCCAGGCAGTGTAGACAAGACTCTGCCCTCACGTCCCTTTGCACACAGTTGATGCTGCAGGATGTGGGCAGAGGGTGTGGCCGCCATAGCGCTGCTGGGCTGCCTGGGTGATCTACAGTGGGCCCTGGAGGTGGTGAGTGGTCCTGTGGGCAGATGGGCAGGGGATGGGGGCAGAGCAGGGTTAGGGCAGGGGGGTGGAGCAGGGTCGGGACCAGATTTTGGGCACTCGGTCTTTAAAAGGTTCGCCATCACTGGTATAAGGGTTTCCTGCCTGATTATGGGATTGGACTAGATGCCTCCAAGATCTCTTCCAACTTTATTATTATTGTTATTTTTATTGTGGTTGTTGTTATATTGTTAAACAAACAGATGCGAGGTTTCTGATCTTATTAAAGTTCCTGATCTTATTAAAATTCTTCCTTTTATTAATCAGAAAAGGTAGCTTTCAGACTAAAGGCATTCCTCGACATATGACCACAATTGAGCCCAAAATTTCTGTTGCTAAGCAAGACAGTTGTTAAGCAAGTTTTGCCCTGTTTTACCACTTTTCTTGCCACAGTTGTTAAGTGAATCACTGCAGTTGTTAAGTTAGGAATGTGGTTGTTAAGGAACCTCGCTTCCCCATTGACTTTGCTTATTGGAAGGTTGCAAAAAATAATCACATGACCCTGAGACATTGCAATCCGGTCATAAATATGAGTCAGCAGCCAAGCGTCCAGATTTTAATCATGTGACCCTGGGGATGCTGCAATGGTTATAATATGAAAAGCAGTCATAAGTCACTTTTTTCAGTGCTGTTGCAACTTTGAATGGTCACTAAAGAAATTGTAAGTCAAGGACTACCTGCGTCTTCTTTATATGCAGATTTTCCCCATATCTTAGGAAAATTATACCTAATACCATATTATTTGACTATGTACGGAAATATAGTCTGTTTTGGACACTTTCAAGTTATTATGCCAGACAAAGAATTATTGTTACTTGAGTTCTTGAGGATGTTAGGCTAGGGGTCCCCAACCTGTGGGCCATGGCCTGGTAGTGGGTTGTGGCCTGCTGGCCACTGGGCCGTGGGACAAGCTGGCCAGTACGCATGTGTGTGTGTGCACAACCTCTCACTTGTGCTAGTGCCGCAGCCGCGGGGTGCAAAAACAGGATGCTGCGCCATGGGGCACAAAAACAGGCTGCTGCCGTGCCTCAGGGCACAAAAACGGGCTGCTGCCATGGTGCCTTGGGGTGCGAAAATGGGGCACTGCCACACGATGGGGCACAAAAATGATCCACGGCCACGGGGCGCAAAAATGGGTGCTGTCATGCCACAGGGCATAAAAACAGGCTGCTACCACATGGCAAGGCACAAAAATGGGTTGCCGCCAAACCGTGGGGTGCAGAAACAAGGCGTTGTGCCATGCAAGAATGGGGAAAGGCTAGTGAGTATCATGTTGGTGCTAGCCCTGCCCCATTTGTGGCGCACGTGTGCTCGTGGCCTGGTATGCATGCATGCATGTAAAATGCTTCCCCCTCCCTTTTCCTCCAGTCTGCCAACCGGCAAAGGTTGGTGACCTCTGTGTTAGGGGATTGACCTAGAATTTGGGCCATAGAATTGCTCCTGTGCACTGAAGTCCTCTCCATGACATCCCATGTGGTTGCTTCAAGTCAGAATACACAATGGTCAGCTTCACACACTGTCCTCATGTTGTTGTTGGTTTTAGCTTAGTATAATGTGTATGTTCTGGTTTGTAAATCATGCTTTTTGGCCTAGGATGGACAACCTCTGTGTAGAAGATGACCAATCTAAGCCCAAGGGAGGGGGTCAAATGTATCATCAGTCATGAATCCCTTTGTGCTCACAAGAGATCTAAGTCCAGCCCACCTTGAATTCCATTGACTTTTATCTACCGCCAATTTGCTTTGGCTGTTAGTAGTTCAGATTCTTGTAGATTCTTAAGCTAGCAATAAATCTTAATATACGTTTGAACTGCCTGGATCTTTCGATTTCCCTTGTGCTTGACATCCTGGCTTCTGAACTACAAATGGTAGCCCAGGCTCTTTTTTCCCAGAGGTCTTCTCCCCACAATCATACACAATAAAATCTGGCATGTGGTTTGAGCTTGGGAGCTCGTTTTTTCAGTTTAGATGATCCAAATTCCGATGCAGCCTTTAGAGGAAGGTGTGAAAGGGGCTAAGTGAAAATATCAGCAATATGGAACTGAATTGTGATGGGAAACCTCCCTCAGTAATCCTTGGAATAACAGTTGTGTAACCCTATTTTCATTAGTGAATAGCTGGAGGAACGTGAAATCTGCTCGGTTCCCCCTCCCATTCCAAGCAGAAGGATTTATGACTTTGACTTGCATATTTCAGTGGTCAGGTCATCTGGAATGCCAAAACAGGTAGCTGATTAGTGACAGAAGCACAAGAACATAACAATGAATATGTTTTCCCGTCCTTATGATGTGGTGCTTCTGCTCACACAGAGGTAATGCATAAAGTAGAGGGGAAAGGATGGCGTGCCATCTTTACAAGGTAAGTCTTCTCCAAGATCTCAATATGCTTTATGATGTCTAGCTAATACATGACACATTTGTCAGGTTCTCTAGTCTGCTTGCAAAGAAGAAATAAATTCTTCAAGGTCATCCAGGGCTTCAGCAAGACAGGAAGACAGAAACATTTTTCACTGCCCCTTGGTCTTCCTAGATAGACCATGCCCCCAAATGCTACATGCTGACATCTCCTTGCATCTGGGCTATCATAATAAAACACGATGAATATAAACTTGGATGCCAAATGCCAAAATGTACCATGGATTCAAGTAAACAACATTGTTACAGCTTGTTCACAGCCTCCCTCCCACCACTTCCCACTGGGGATTTTTTTGCTTGTTCTCACATATTTCTCAATAAATCTTCATTATTGCTTCCTTCTTTCACTGTCTTCTTTCTCCCCTGTTTTCTGTTTTAAGATTATTCCAGGAGCCAATGACAAATTTCCTTTATATGTTCCCACAGTCATACATTCCATTGACATAGGGACCCAGCTCTGTTCTCTAGAGAGCAGGAACATGTTGTCTGGATGATTCAGCCAATAAGGGTTGATGATATTGTATTACAAGTCTCATAATGTAAATGAGAAAGAGGGCTGTCTTTCCGTGAAAACTGTAATATAGTTATTGTGCTTGTTGCGTATGGCAGACCAAATGTATTATTTATGCAATTGTCCTTTCTTTTCTTTTTTTTGGGTGGCGAGGGGGTAGCCAAGGGAAAATGTGTGTGGGAGAATAGCGCAACAGTTATTCTGAAAGAGATTATTTCATTTTATAGTTTTTCAGTCTCATGGATATGGACATACCCACACCGAATAGCACTGAATGAATGAGAAAAAATGTGAAGATATATATTCAAAACCAAAGGCAATATAGATTTTTGTTACAGAGAAAATCACTTCTAGGGAAGTAGCAGAAATTAGACCCTGATGACTTTCATGGTGTTATTACCACTTGAGTACATGTCATGTTGACTTATCATTGAAATCAAATGTGTTTCTCAATTTCGTGTTTTTCTGAAGCTTTCCACAGACTCATCTGGATCTTATAATCTATTAAATCCATGTCAGGAATATCTAGGAATATAGAATCACTATTTAGCCCATTATTTAATTTTTGTGGATGATTAGATAATGGAAGGAATCTCAATTATTCATTTACCAAGAAAAGCCCTGCTAGAGAAGTAGAAAAGATATGAAAATCCCTGGTTCAACATGTGGAATAAGCTATCTAGAACAGGGCTGGGTTTTTTTTTGCCAAGGGTAATGAAGGTCAGGAACAGAAGACAATATTAAACTCAATGCTGCATCCAGTTGTTGTCATCAATATTATAAAAAAGATGTTGAAACTCTGGAAAGAGTACAGAAAAGAGCAACAAAGATGGTTAGGGACTGGGGGTTAAAACATATGAAGAACGGTTGCAGGAATTGGGTTTGTCTAGTCTATTGAAAGGAAGGACCAGGGGTAACATGATAGCAGTGTTCCAATATTTGAGAAGCTGCCACAAAAAAGAAGGGGTCAACGTATTTTCCAAAGCACCTGAAGGCAGGACAAGAAGCAATGGGTGGAAACTAATCAAGGAGAGATCCATTCTAGAACTAAGGAGAAATTTCCTGGCAGTTAAAACAATTAATCAGTGGAATAGCTTGCTTTTAGAAATTGTGTGTGTTCCATCACTGGAGGTTTCAAGAAGCAATTGGACAGTCACTTGTCTGGAATGGTGTGGGGAGGTTGGACTAGAAGACCCCAAAGGTCTCTTCCAACTTTTCTATTATTTAGTAGATATTAAATTCAAATGATCTAACAGTCTAGCCTGCTAGAAGTTCAGAAGGAGATCAAATGCACACTTTAGCTGCAAGATTAATTCAAAACTGATGATTTCAGGAACAGGTGAATTTGGCTTGAATAAATAAGATGTTATCCAGTTAAATTTAGGGCAAAACCAGAAGTAAGATTTGGAAATTGAAAACTTCACATCTTCCATTGCCCAGCATGGAAAATCTACATAATGATTCTGATTTAAAAAAACAACAACCCAGAATTGAATTAAATTTGTGCCATAATCTGATTTGCAAAAAAAAAGAGGATATATACAAAATTTAAAGAATAGTTTGATGACTGGCAGTTTTAAATGTTGATTTCATAAAGAGCGTAGCTTTAAAAACCTTGTAACTGTCACTGGGTATGATATCAAATCTGTCAGATTTCAGACAGGAAAATGCAGGAATTTGTTTCATGCATGGTTTAGAAAGATTTGTGGAATTTTTAGAACATAAATGAATAATCTGATTGGGGTCAAAGGTCACAAAGGTTAGAAAGTGTAAATAAGGCTGGGTTAGAAAAAAATGATAATATCAAAGCAGAAATTGGACTTGCCCAGATTCTTTTAAGTTGTTTTTAATTCCACCCACATGATTTCGAAGTTGCTTTCCCAATGCCCATTTGCTTTCTCCTAACTTACTCAGTTTTGAAAACATAGATTAATTTTAAATTATTTATATAAGGTTCACAGAAACAGAGCAGGAAGCAGTGGAAATGGGAAAATTTAGGGAAATTTATGTGTGTTTCCTAGGCCTTAGGCTGCGAACTCATAATCTAAAGCAGTGGTTCTTAACCTTTTTGAACGAATCGCCCCCTTGAGCCAATGAGGAAGTTGTCATCGCCCCCCTCCCCCAACATAACCTCTCAATCACAACATAGGAAATCATTCTTCAATTTATGCAAACACTTTTTTTGTTTTCTTTAAAATTGTCATCTGGACATATCCATGCAAATAATTTATTTCCAGTCTTTTTCCCATATCTCAACTGTGTGAAAAATTTTGGTGCCACCCCTCACTTTATTCCCAAACTTCGTGGTACATGTATTTCATTATTATCTTATTTATTCATAAATGTAATGACCACTGAAAACAAAATTTAATTGCAAGAAAGTGAAATGCCCGTAAAGAAAAACAGTAACATTGAATGATTGAATTACAAGTGAAATTTAAGAAGCAAAAAGAAATATAAAAAGGGCATAAGAACAAACCGCAATGCAAGAACTAAGAATTTCAAGACGAAAATTCTGAAACTAAATTAAGATTTGAGGAAAGTATATATAGTCACGCACACTGTAGAAAGGATTAAAAAGACACAAAGAAAATATAATATTGAATTGGAGTGCACGCTAAAAAAATACAATACAAAGAGACACACAAAATGTTTTACAGAGCACAACACAAATTTGAAAACAAAGCAAATACAATGATAAAAGCTCAGACAATTATTAACGAAAAAATGTATGTACACAAAAAGCAAAAAAAAAAAAAAAAGAACATCAATGGCTGTCTTGTGCTTGGTGAGCTGATGCCAATTTCTGGATGTCTGGAACCATTTTTGTTAATCGCATTCTTAAATCACCGACTCAGAGATCTTCAACATGTTCCTTGACTTAAAAAGGATCTGTTGGACGGTGCTGAAGCCCCTCTCCACTAAGTAAGTGGAAGGAAAGGCTAAAAGAGCAACTTAACTTCCTCCCACAATATTGGATAAGTGTTCCTCATTTTAACCCAAAATGTTTTGTAGCCGTAACTCTGAAAATGTGACTGGGCTTCAGTCGTATTTCAGATATTGGCGACACTTCCTTTTCTTGGCCATGTTGAGAGGTCCTCAAAATGAAAGGCACTACCTGCAAATTAAATTTTCCAGTGCACTGGAACACTAGAAAAACACACGTGGACGTCGATAAACCTAGTTTTAACAGTTACATTGACATTACAGCTGATGTCACAGGGGACAGCCACTCAGCATGCGATGTTTCAAAAGAAGTGCTCCCCCCTCCATCACTGCCCATTCTGGCCAATGGCGTGCCACTGTATGGGTAGAGGCTGCTGTGCAACGTGCATGAAGATAAGCGATGTGTATTCACATATGTACGGCATTCTGTACTGAAGCTAACTGGAGGAACATTTGAAAACACAATTCAATCCACTAATAGCGAGCGATCTGATGATTTTGTACGACAGATATATAGCGATTCACTGTATGAAAAAGTCTCAAAAGTGTCCCCAAAACTTCTCGCTCCATCGCCCCCATTTTTGTTCCTTCGCCCCTGCGTCACCCCTTTTCATTCCATCGCCCCCCTGAAAAATGAAATCGCCCCCTGGGGGGCAATATCGCCCAGGTTAAGAACCACTGATCTAAAGTTTACCCAATTTCTCATCTTTTACAAGAGAATCAATGTTTTATCAGCATCAAAGTTGCAAAACATAAGAAAGCTTTTATGCCAAAGCTAGGCCTTCTTTATTTCTTTCCCCCGTGCAACATTTATTCTCCCACTTCAACATGTGGCATGGCTGCTTCTATGGAGTAAGACCGGCTGCCCTATGATGCCCTTTTAGTTTCTACACAGTAGAGCTGTTGAAACTTTTGTGAGTTGGAATCTGTACAGATGACCAATTAACCTCTCCTACTCAGCTACTTAGTCATCTGAGTCAGCCTGAAGTGCCAAAGTGGGTTCAGATGCAGTTGTAAGAAAAACTGGCGGTCTATATTGATGACAAGGTCTAAAGACATTGCCTACTTTTGCTTTTGATCATTTGAGAGATATCTGATGGAAGACCAAGTGCAAGATCAAGTACCTCTTGGGCCTGATTCTGCCGATATCATTCTTACGTCCCACAGCACTTCAAATCGTGATGTTTTTTTTTTTTTTTACTTTCTGGAAATTAAACAGTGAATACTACAGTGTAGTCTGAAACACAGTTCCCAGGAGAACCACAAGAGATTGTGAAGCTGAAACAAGTGTGTCCCAATCGATTTACTAAATGGGAAAGCAAACTATTGAGAAATGTAAATAACAGTGGGCCATTCTTTGCCTTTAGATATAATTATGTAGCTATTAAATAGACCCTTGACAAAGACAAGGGGCTGATTCACACAGACAATATACTGGCTGGAACTTTTTTGCCCAAACCAAAAATTGCCTAAGCCTCTCTGTGTGAAAAATATCAGTAGCAACATACGACTGAAAACAAAGCAGAATTTATTTATTTATGACATTCATAACCTGCCCATTTAGAAAACACTCTGGATGGCTAACAAAAATAATATATACATCCAATATTAACTTATAATGCACCCCATCAACAATATAATGAGAATTTAAAATTAAGATCATATTTTAACTGAATTGAACTAACATTAAAACTCATGATTGAAAACACTATCCCAAATGTTCTCTAGAAAAAGCTTTCTGAAAAAATTATCAGCATAGGAGCTGATGAGATTTCAACAGTCTATGGAGATTCTCAGTCATCCAGGTCATAGTTATCCCAAAGATGTTTTTTCATGAGGCAATTGGACTTTCTTGTTTTTCTTTAAAGATGTTTTGCTTCAGAGCTGAAGAAGCTTCTTGGATGAGAAGTGAAACATCTTCAGAGAAAAACAAGAAAGTCCAGTTGCCTTGTGGAAAAGCATCTTTCGGATATCCAGGTCAGGGTGGTCCCAAAAGTGCTTTTCAAAAGGCAACTGGACTTTCTTGATTTTTGTCATTGAAAACATTTCATCCAAGAGGTTTCAACAGCTTCAACAGGTAGTATTTTCCAAAGCAACAGGGCTGCAGCTGAGCGATCTGTTCTTGTCTCTTTGGTATCCCATGGAGAAGAACCTGAAGCCTTGTCTCCTATGTTGCCCCAAAGGGCCAGATAAGTTCCACTTATAGGAGATAGTCCCTAAGTAATTTGGACGTGTAATGTTATGGACAATCAGCACCTGGAACTGAGTTTGGAAGCCTATAACAATCAATAAGAAATTCAGAATATAAGTGTAATAGTATGAAAAAGGCTTTCACATCCCAGAAGATAAGCTGATATATTTTGATCAAGTGAAGTTTGGGGGTAATTTTCAAGAACAGTTCCATGGAAAGATGATGCTGATGGTGTTATCCATTCAGTTGAGTCTGACTCTTGGTGATTCTCTGGGCCAGGTCTCTCCATCTTCTGATCTTGCACTGCTTCCTTGAGTTGTTCCATGCTCTGGCTGGTGTCAGCTTTGATGGTGTCCAGCCATCGTGTTTTCTGGTGGCCTGGTTTCTTTTTACCGCTCTTCCCAATATAATTGTTTTCTCCAGTGAATTCTTCTGCATAACATGGCCAAAATAAGTGAGACACAGTTTTGTGATTTTTCCTGTGTCAGTGACATGCCTGATATTATGTGCTCCAGTACTTTTTTGTAAAGAATGTTGTAGAAATTGAGTACTATTGCTAGTAACCTCACATTCTAAAAGGGGCCAGCCAGATAAATTTGGATAAAGGCTTTCCTAGACTCTAACTCAGCCACTGCTACATTAGGAATTTGGAATTTAGGAGAATCATAGATCTCCTCCTTTGGACCCCACTGGCAACCAGCAAAGTGAACCTTTAGAGAGGCAGGTGATTACCGGGCTAACAGTTATTTCATTTTGTTGTGATCTAAGTTTCACCTTGTTTTATCCCATCCAGTCCCTTATAGTGCTGGGATCAGGACAACAACTGAATCTCCTGCATGGTTTCAGTGAAACTGACCAACTCTCAACAGACATATGAATCTTCAGATTATAATCTAACTGTTGTAAATTAAAAAAACTAGATCCTATGTTTGCCTATGTACAGAAGAGAATCAGGGTGGGTGATGCAGTTAAGGCATTAAACTGACACAGTTTTAGTTGTGGAAGTTTAGTGGGCGACTTTGACCAGAATTTATCAAACCAATCTATATCATAAAATTGATATGGTGGAGAAAAGTAGTAGGAGGGAGCAGTTTGAACCCACTCTGAAGTTCTGGATGAACAGGTGGGAAATAATAATAATAGTAATAGTAATAGTAGTAGTAATAATAATAATAACGATAACAACAGCACAATAATAATAATAACCACAACAATAATAGAGTTGGAAGGGACCTTGGAGGTCATCTAGTCCAACCCCCTGCTCAGGCAGGAAACCCTATACCAGTGGTTCTCAACCTTTTTAATGCCGCGACCCCCAACCGGTTGTAAGTCGAGGACTACTCAACCGGTCGTAAGTTGAGGACTAAACCGGTTGTAAGTCGAGGACTACCCAACCGGTCGTAAGTTGAGGACTTTCCCTGCCTGGGAGCGCCGCACATGCGTGGTGCCGCCCCCTGCGCCGGCCGAGGCATAGCTGGCAAGCGGCAGAGACGGAGCAGGCTGACTACCGGCTGGGCCACCAGCTGCCCAGCCCAAGGGAGGTAAGGCACCCGCCGGGCCCCACGCACTCCAGCAACCCTCCCTGCGCCCGCCGGCCTCCCACCTCCCACCCCTGGCCCTCTTTTACTTACATTTTTAGTAGTTGCTCAGCAGGGAGGGGTGGAAACTTCCAGACAGCTCGCCTTCGCTGCAGACAACTTGCAGCACCGTTTGCAGAATGGGACTTTTGGCGGGCTCAGCAGGGCAGAGACAGCCTGGACAATTCCTATTGGCTTTTGAAAGCCAATAGAATTAGACTCTATTCAAGAGAGTCTATTCTATTGGCTTTCAAAAGCCAATAGAATAAAAGGGAGTAGCACAGCTAAGGAAAAGGGGGAAAAAATGGCGGACTGCGTTGTTTGGCGACCCCCGTGAAATGGTTGTTCAACCCCAAATGGGGTCGCAACCCACAGGTTGAGAACTGCTGCCCTATACCGTTTTGGACAAAATGGCTGTCCAGTCTCTTCTTAAAAACTTCCAGTGTTGGCGCATTCACAGCTTCTGGAGGCAAGTTGTTCCACTGATATCAATGGCTCAAAGCCAGAATGGAACTACAGGATGAAATTCACAATGCATCTCAATGTGTTCTCAATCAATATCTTAATTTCTTTTCATGGGGAAGTGAACACAAATCTACAGAATCCATATCAGATTATTGCACATCGAGCCTGTAACCTGGATAGAAATAACTGGTGAGCTATAGGTGAACCTTGCTGCAATCTGGGGAATGGAGAACTATCAGCCCCTCGTGCTAATTCAGAAAGCCCCATAGAAGAAGAGTGCCCCTCTGGATATAGAAGGTCATTGTTCCACTTGTTTTTTAGCTACACATTTTAAAATATCTCAGCTAATAAAGCTCCATATGAAAGCTTGGAAAGACCCTGGCAATTAGAATGAAAGATTCTAATTAGATGAACCAATGGCTTGACTTGAAATTCACCTTTGTGCATACCGCAATCTTGGCACCTGACAGATTCCTGCTCTACCAGAACTTTTAAGAAACATTACTTTTGTAAAGTGAAATGGAAAGCTGGCACATTGCAAATGAAAAATACAAGCTGGTGGCCCTTCTAGATAGGCCGGACCTGAACACCCAAATCATGACTACTAAAATTACTTTTATTATAACAGAATCTCGCAAGTCTGAATGTTGCACTCCCCTCCCTGCTTTTATCCTAAATAGAAGGAGGGAGGGACAAATCTGAGATAACTTCTCCAGCCCCATCTCTGCTTTCCACTCAGATTTCTCTTCTCCTACCTTAGCTGTGGCTGTTCCTTTTTTTTCTTCAGGGTTATTCTCACAGCCCATTTCATCAGCTTACCAGAGTCATCTTTACTTTCCAGGAATGTCCTTAAGTAGATGTAGCCTGGAACTTTACCTGAATATATGCCCATTTGCCTGGGAAGAGTAAAGGCAGGCATAGGCAGAAGTAGTGAGGAACAAAAAGGATTGTACAGGGTAACTTCATTTCTTTGTCTTCTGGTAAATAGATGCTTGAGGCTGGTCACAACTTCCTCTATATCAGTTTTGGGTCCAGAATGCTAACTAAGAGGGAAATCTCCAGTGCACCTGTGGTAGAATATAGTCTGGTTTCCCAGAAGCAGGGGTCTTCAAACTTGCCCCTTTTACGACTTGTGGACTTCAACTCCCAGAATTCCTCAGCCAGGCATGCTGGCAGAGGAATTCTGGGAGTTGAAGTCCACAAGTTGTAAAAGGGCCAAGCTTGAAGACCCCTGCCCAGAAGGGAGTTGCTGCATTCCAGAAAGCAAAAAGGCAGCTAAGCTTAGATCAGTGGTTCTCAACCTTTTTAATGCCGTGACCCCCAACCGGTTGTAAGTCGAGGACTACTCAACCGGTCGTAAGTTGAGGACTACTCAACTAGTGCAGCATCATTTGCAGAATGGGACTTTTG
This sequence comes from Crotalus tigris, assembly GCF_016545835.1. Lineage (NCBI taxonomy): Eukaryota > Metazoa > Chordata > Lepidosauria > Squamata > Viperidae > Crotalus > Crotalus tigris. The sequence goes on from NW_024100482.1 coordinate 631,226, forward strand.
GCGGGTTCAGCAGGGCAGAGAGAGCCTGGACAATTCCTATTGGCTTTTGAAAGCCAATAGAATTAGACTCTATTCAAGAGAGTCTATTCTATTGGCTTTCAAAAGCCAATAGAATAAAAGGGAGTAGCACAGCTAAGGAAAAGGGGAAAAAAATGGCGGACTGCGTTGTTTGGCGACCCCCGTGAAATGGTCATTCAACCCCAAATGGGGTCGCGACCCACAGGTAGAGAACCACTGGCTTAGATAGTTTGGTCAGGAAAAAAAATGCTCCTCCTTAGCAGTTCTCAGAATATATATCTATACAGGTAGTTGTTGACTTACAACCATTCATTTAGTGGTCATTCAAAGTTACAACGGCACTGAAAGAGCGACTTGCGGCCATTTTTCAAACTTACAACCGTTGCAGCATTTGGTCATGTGATCAAAATTCGCATGCTTGGCAACTGGTTCATGTTTTCGATGGCTGGAGTGTCCCCAGGTCATGTGATCTCATTTTGCAACTTTCTGGCAAACAAAGTCAATGGGAAACCTAGATTCACTTAACAACTGTGATATTAACACTCTTAAGTGATTCACTTAAAACTGTGACAAGAAAAGCTGTAAAATGGGACAAAAACTCACTTAGCAAATGTCTCACTTAACAACAGAAATCTTGGGGTCAATTACGGTCATAAATTGAGGACTGCCTGTAGTGATACATATGGTTGTTTTAGTTTGGTAAGATATCTGTCTTTAGTTGAGAAACAATCAAGGAAGTTGCTGAGAAGTTAATTCCATGTATCTTTCTTCGATTCTTGCAGCCTGACATCACTCACAATATACTTCCATCATTCCAGTTGATGATGGAAGTACTCAAAGTCTATTACATCATCCTCTAGCCAGTGTAGTGCTTTTAGAAATAGGACACTATTCTTTTCCTTAGGAAGGAAAAAGAGGGCAAATAGATGAGCAGATAAGCTGTGGAACCTGCAAGACCAAAATGTCTGCCTTTCAGGGTGGCCAACTTTGACTTTGTATATAGCACAGGATTGTGCTGCCTCAGTCACATCCCTAAGTGATTTTTTTCCCCCCTTGCAATCTGAATTTCATTCATTACCCAATTTTCATGAGGCTCTCCTGGCATTTGAAATATGTTAAAGGTAGATTCCCCACAGACTCCCTCTCCCCCCCCCATTTCTGCAATAGCCCATCTGCAGTGTCCAAAGACAGATCTAAATATCTTTGGTGCAAATTACTTTAGGCCGGCAGAGCAGGCGCCTCTGTCATCTTCATCACATTTCACACCTACACAATTGATAACAGATTAATATCTGGGCCTCAAATATTTCATCAGTGTCTCTGGTGAAGGCATCTTGCATTATTTTATCTTAGGAAACCATCAACGGGGCTGAGATGGAGAGGAAAGGGGGAGAGCTATCCAAGTATGTGTGAATGTATAGGCATGTGTGTGTATGTTTGTGTGTGTTTGTGTGCATTATCACTGAAAGTGAAAAGAAGGAGAAAGCAAAATAGTAAGAATGCAGAACATTAAAGCAGAAACATTTCTTTTGGTATTAAGAGAAAAGCAACAAGGCTGGCCGTGGCAAAGTTCTCGCCTCCGATTATGTATCCACTTTTATTCAATCATTGTATCGCTCTATGGCTGACATTTGGTCAATAGTGCAATCTAGCACTGATCAGAATAAAATAGGCATCCTAGAGCACCTTGGAATTTCATTAGTTTCTGTTTGGTACACTCTCTGTACATAAATGGTGATTTGCAAACACGGTTTGGAAGCTCAGCTCTTGCCTTTTAGAAGAAAGAGTCAAGGACTCTGCAGAATTCTTGTTTCTTTATGCTGGAATAAAATATTCCTGTATGGTAGGGTAAAATATCTTTGTCTTGTTCAAAGATGTTAGATCTAAAACACAGGAAGAACGGTTGCAGAAATTGGGTATGTCTAGTCTAATGAAAAGAAGGACTAGAGGAGACATGATAGCAGTGTTTCAATATTTGATGGGTTGCCACAAAGACGAGGCGGATCAAACTATCCTCCAAAGCACCTGAAGGCAGGATAAGAAGCAATGGATGGAAACCAATCAAGGAGAGAACCAGCCTAGAACAAAGGAGTTATTTCATGACTGTGAGAACAGTTAACCAGTGGAACAGCTTGCCTTCAGAAGCTGTGGGTGCTCCATCACTGGAGCCTTTTAAGAAGACATTGGTCTCCTGCTTGAGCAGGGGATTGGACTAGAAGGTCCAATCCAAGGTCTCTTGCAACTCTGTTGTTCTGTTATCTTGCAAATGGGGCCCAATTTCTTTTGGGGGCTGATGGTGGAAGATATGGGCTAATGACATCATTAGAGTCCTAGGGGGTAAAAGAAAAATCTTCTCTAAGTGGTGTTGGAAATTAAGACCCACACCAAGGCCTAAGGGACTGATTTTAACCCTCTGTGGGAAAATTGGCTGGATTTTTTTTGACTCTGACTTAAGAAATATTTTATGCCTCTGCAAAAACAGCTAGAAAAGGACCCGATGTCTAGGTCCATCCCTTCCAGTGGAAGGATTGCTATGGCCCTGTTTTTGGCACTCTGAAGTACATGCTGGGGGACCAAATACAGTCCACTCAACAAGAGTTGTCAGAACAGTGGGTGATCAGAAACAAATGGACATATAGAATCTCATCACCCTTTGAAATTAGAGGTAAAACAAGATGGGGCAGGACATACCACCCCTCAGAACTGTTGTCACTTCTGCTCACTTGCATAACAACAAGATGGCAGCAGAGACAGAGAAAATGCTGCTTCCTTGCTCCTGTTGATGACCATCTTGATTTTTGAAATTTAGATCTAATAGTAATCAAGTTCTTTAGAAGGCCAGATCCTGAAGTTGAAACTCAAATACTTTGGCCACCTAATGAGAAGGAAGGACTCACTGGAGAAGGGCCTAATGCTGGGAAAGATTGAGGGCAATAGAAGAAGGGGACGACAGAGAATGAAGTGGTTGGATGGAGTCACTGAAGCAGTAGGCGTGAGCTTAAATGAACTCCAGAAGATGGTAGAGGACAGGAAGACCTGGAGGAACATTGTCCATGGGGTCGTGATGGGTCGGACACGACTTCGCAATTAACAACAAGTAATGAAGTTCAGGACATAAAAATCCATTCGCTTTTTCCTCCCATTTCTTGGACTATGTTCCTTGATAGACTCACAATAGCAATAGCATTTAGACTTATAAATGTATCATAGTGCTTTTACAGCCCTCTCTAAGCAGTTTACAGAATCAGCACATTGACCTCAACAATCCTGGTCCTCATTTTATCAACCTTGGAAGGATGGAAGGGTGAGTCAACCTTGAGCCAGTCAGAACTGAACTCCTGGCAGTGAGCAGTGAGTTAGCTTGCAATACTGCATTTTAACCACTGTGCCACCACAGCTCATAAGTTGATGTTGAGTACAGTGCCCAAAAGTGCCCAGTTAGCACAGCCATTACTGAGAATTAAAGTTCCTGCATCTGGAGGAATCCCTGGCAGGGAAGGCTTATGTAGAATAACATCTAGATCAGACCTGGGCATTTTATAGCCTCTGGACCATATCTGGCCCTTTGGCTATCCCTGTCCAGCCCATATGAGGTCAGTCGGAAATTAGAACTCAAATGTAAATAGCTGTACACCATGCGCAAAGTACAACTGCATTGCTTTTATTTTGAAAATGACTGCTATTTTTTTTCCCCAGTTTACAGATTCACAGCCTTGTTGGTTTGGCCCTCCAAAAAAAGTCCCAGTTTCTTATGTGGCCTTTTGGGAGAATTAATTGCTCATCCTTGACCTAGATAAATGTAGAATCTATAGCACAAGTGTTATGTCCTGGCCTGCTAAGTGACTCAGCAGGTGCAGGAAGCTGCAGAGAGGCCCGGGCAGACCACATGGATGCCCTGGACCAGACAGGCTGTCTCCAGCCAATTGCGCATGTGCAAGGCGGGAGAATCTGTTGCATTGATTGGCTGACACTATCCCTGCAAAGGAGAATAAAAGGAATCCGCGCCATTTTGTATTAGTTCTGTTGTGATCTGAATAAAGAGAAGACTGTTGTTACACCTGCCTCGCCTCAATGCCTTTACATCGGAAACAGAACAACAAGACTTAACTTCTATTTCAACAGAGCCAGGAAAAGAAAATCTACTACTAGATGTGTGCAAAATTAACAAATCTGGAATCAAATGCTCCAGAGAAGTCTTGAATGTTCTTTTCCACTTTGGGACTATGCCAAGCTTCTTCCCTGACCTTGCCATTCCTAGATTGGTTGGTTTGGTTCAGAAAGTGAATTTCCAAAACTGTAAATAGTTTGTGGTATCTAATCTCAGAAGACTTACTACTGAATTCAGTCAGTCACAGGTCATTCACATCTTCATTGCATTATGGGAGAATCTGACAAGGGTCTATCCTTATTAAAATGGTTGTGCATTCCTTAGTATTTTTATGTCTTAACAGGTCTGAAAAATGAGGAATGTCTAATCAGTGAATGATCAAAGACATGATAAGTAATCTACTATCTAAAGGCACATCTGAGGGTGACTATGGCTTATAGGAAACTGCATCCTGGAGTCTTAAAGGTATACATAGTAAAGAACATGAATTAATGAATGAAATGAGAAAAAGAAAAATCAATATGTTCTGTGCCTGTGAAATTAGCAAAAGAGGAAGGATATAATAAATCTGAATGAAGAATGGAGCTGATGAAGACATACAGGAAAGCAAAGGTGGGAATTTAATTATGAGTTTTGGGGAAAATTCTGCCGCTTTCTAAATAACTGTGATTCATGGGAAAAAATTATTTGGCATTTATGAATAGATGGGGATGAAACAAGAAAGTAGAGAAAATGTGACTCAAAGATTCAAGATGAATGAGAATGATGACTTTTTGGTGAATGCCTATTTAGAAAAAGTTCTATTCCTTTTGTGGACATGGTTTAAACAGTTTATTCATACATATATACATGGCAAAGGGATGAGCATACATCTAAAAGCATGATTGATTTGATTGCTGTTGATGAAAGATTATAAAAATTAATGAAGAATGTGTGCTAAAGTACTCTGAATGAAGGATAGAGGATTTTTGATACCATCGGAATGGGTCTTCTGAACATGGAAGAAAAGTGAAAAATTAGAGTAAAAATAGAATAATTGAACCCTATACGAAAAATGGTTTAGTACATCAACTAATTGCTAAACTCCATTCCATGCATTCAGGAGACTGAATACAAAGGGCAATAGCCATAACAATAGCAATAGCACTTAGACTTATATAGCGCTTCACAGTGCTTTACAGCCCCCTCTAAGCAGTTTACAGAGTCAGCCTATTGCCCCCAACAATCTGGGTCCTCATTTTACCAACCTCAGAAGGATGGAAGGCCGAGTCAACCGTGAGCCAGTGAACATCGAACTGCCAAAATTCTGGCAGCCAGCAGGCAGCAGAAGTAGCCTGCAGTACTGCATTCTAACCACTGCACCACAGTGGAGGTAAAAGAAAGGGATGTTGGTGCTGTTTGGAACAGAGAGAAAAGCATGATGTCACAGCAGGGTTTCTCAACCTGGGCAACTTAGACCAGGGGTGTTAAACTGCCGGCCCGTGGGCCGGATACATCATAGCGAAACCGTGCCCACTCCATTACCAGCAATGACAAAAAAGTCGCAATACGTCATGACACGTCAGGTGACGTTGTGAGTTTGACACCCCTGACTTAGACTATACAAGGAGCATGGCGGCTCATAGAGTTAGGACATGGAATGGAGTTTAGCAAGCCCACGTTCGAGACCTCAGTGCTGCTGTGGGGTGAGGTTGAGCTCCTGTCCTTCGCTCCAGCTCCTGCTGGGGATAGAAAAGGAGCCCTCTAGTGGGCATCCTCTGGGCAATGGTGATGTCACCGGCTTAATCCTTTCAACCTGGAAGTGCCTCAATGCTTTCGATCCAAGCGCTGTGCTATTATACTGTACACTGCCTAGAGCCTCCTCAGACTGCTAGATGGGCGGCATATGAAATAAATAAATAAATACCCCCCGCCACATTTAATTGGCCAGGTCTAGTGCAGAAACAGGCCTCTCTTGTTTCAGTTGTTTCTCTCCTTATTCTGAATGAGATTCTGCTTATAACCCCGAAGTTCTGCTTTTTATAAACAAACAATTAACTGTCAGTCTTCTGCTCTGTCTCTCAAAGTATTGCTGATTTGTTCAGTTTTTCGACTGCTGTATCTGCAGTAATGCAAGATGGATTTCTGAGCATTTTTATATGAATGCTGCAGGGCAAGTGTACCCTCCAACCGTACCTTTTAAATAAGTAATATAATACTTCAATATTCGGTAATAAGTACAATACCAGCACCGCCTCTGCCCGCACCATTTGCTAATGTTTATCACATTTCTACTCCTCGTATTGGTTTATTCAAACGCTCTTGTTCAACCGGCTGCTGATCTATTTTCTTGCATTGTTGGACTGTGTTACAAACATCCAGGAATTTCTCAAGTTCTGAACTTTGAAGGTTGGAGAATAATAATCTATTTAAAAAGGAGAGGGACAAAACCCCCACCCTATTTTCTCATTGTTTGGTTTTGTTTTGTATTCTTGGGGACAAATTGTTCTGTTTACCGAGTCCATTATTTGGCAGCACATCCTGTATGCTATTGAGATTATGTATGCATCAAACCACAAGTAACAGCAATAACTAATTGGTCTTCACTGTGCTGTGTTGAAAATATATTAGGTGGATTTGAGATTGATTGACAGATTGATTGATTAAAATTCTACTTTCTTTTTCTAGGAGTTCAGACTGTGTACAAGGGGGAGAGGCATCCTTAATTTTGTCGCGAGAACAGCCATCCTCTGGTATAGGTTGGATTGAGAAGGAGTGACTAGCACAAAGTCATCATCGTGAGTTATGTGGAGAGTTGATTCTAGCCCTTACTCATTTCGTTTCTTTCTGAGCCCTGGAGGCCCAGTGGTTAAAGTGCAGCATTGCAAGCAAAGTCTACACACAGCCTGCAGTTCAATCCTGACAAGGCTCAAGGTCGACTCAGCCTTTCATCCTTCCAAGGTTGGTAAAATGAGAACCTAGCTGGTTGGGTGCAATCTGTGATGACCCAGGGCACACCACCGAGGCAATGCAGTCAGCTGGCAATTCAAATTGCCCTTTAATTGCTCCAAATTTTCCCCAAATGCTCCCACCTTTCTGGCAAGCCTCCAAACACAGGAACACACACACACTTTCAACCGCCTCTGGCTGCAAGTACAGTCTGATTAGGAGAGGTATTTACTCAAGGCCATGGAGATAACAAGGAGATGACACATACATCATAAATCTAACAAGTCTGTATGAATACACGCTTGCCTGAGCAGTTTCAAAAGGGAAGCCAAAATACAGTCCGAGATCTATAAACATCCAAGCAACATTATCAGCCAGTCCAATGGTCAGAGTTTCCGAGTTTCCAAGCGGAAGTCACTGAACAAGAGATCAGCAACAACACACACAAAAACTCCAAGGAATCAGCATTTGTTCCTGACAAATGCCTCTCCCTATAGCATCTCCTTAAATCTCACTCTCCAGGTGTGTCTTGTGGAGAGGGGTGGGATGCTCTCCTCCTGAGTAGTTGAGCCTACCTGCGTTGTTCCCTCCTTCTCTCCACTCTCTGTGCTCTAGGATCAGATGGGGGTGGCCCTTGCTCATCGCCTAAACTCTGCCTCTCCTGTTCCTCCTGTCCCACTCCTGAAGGTCCCTGGCCTACCTCGTCCTGCTCTTCCCCACATTCCTCTGAAACCATAGACACTTCTCCCTCCACCTCCATAGGGTCCTGTTCCAGCTCATTTTTCTCCACAGATTCAGGCCACGGCATGACACTATCTGCAAATAATTCTGACACTGTAAAATGCCCAGAGAGCAATGCAAATGCCATGGGGGTGAAGTTGGTATATAGGCCTAAATTCTATTGCTATTGAAGTATTTTCATGTAGAAAAAGAAATGGCTCATTTTTATGTACCTGAAGAAGAAAATCTTGGTGAGATTCTTAGGAGTAAGGGTGTAAGCTAACCAGTTCTGTCCAGTTTAGTTGACTAGATGTTTAGGAAGAGGTTTAATAAAATTGAACAACCAGGGGAGAATTCAGAAAGATAGGCCTGAGCTCACACCAACTGCAGAAAAGGCGAACCACTTCCTATTTAGCTGAAACACCTTGGTGAATATATAGGCCAGTGGTGGCGAACCTATGACATGGGTGCCAGAGGCGGCACTCAGAACCCTCTCTGTGGGCATGCGCGCCATTGCCCCTGTCCTAGGCCTTCAGCTGGGTTTTATAAAACCTTTTCGTTTTAGGCCTCTGCTGCCATGTGCAAAAAAAAAAAAACCCCCCAAAAAAGGTTAAATCAGTCAATTTGAACTTCTCGCGGGAAAAAAAATCTTGCAAAGTTGGAATTGATTGATTGAACTTTTTAGTTCCACCCAGTCTGCTGTTACCACTGCAGCCACGCCCAGCCAATGGGCCACACCCAGCCAATGGCCACACCCACCTGGCACCCAACAATGCATAAATGGGTTTTGGGTTGCAGTTTGGGCACTTGATCTCTAAAAGGTTCGCCATCACTGATATAGGCAGTCCTTGACTTGCAACTACAAATGGGACCAGAATTTCCACTGCTAAGCAAAGCAGGTTAAAAGTTGTTAAATCAGAGATCCCCAACCTTTTGGGCACCAGGGACCAGTTCCGTGGAGAGAGGATTTTCTGCAGACCAGAGGGTCCATGGTTGTGTGTGCTGCCTGCATCCAGCGGACCAATTGCTAGCATGCTGTGGCCCGGTACTGGTCCACAGACCCGGGGTTGGGGACCCCTGTGTTAAGTGACACATAAAGTTGTTAAGTGAACATGGCTTCCCCCACTGACTAGCTTGTTGGGAGTGGGTTGGGAAGGTTACAAATAGCAATCATGTGATCTCAGAAAGCTGCAACTGTCGTAAATACATTTAGCGAGTTGCTAAATGCTTGAATTTTGCTCATGTGACCATGGGAATGCTGCAATGGTCATAAGTGTGAGGACTAGTCATAAGTCAATTTTTTTAGTGCTGTTGTAATTTTGAACAGTTGCTAAATGATTGGTTGTAAATCAAAGGCTATTTGTACTTGTTCCCTAGAGATATGAGAGAGGCACATATAAAACAGGTACAATCTGTTTAATCAAGTAATTAAAGAAAATATTTCATAAGGAGGAAACTACCATAATTAACTGGGTAGATGAAAAAAAGCATAATATTCTTAATATGCATAAGCTGATGATTGCAAGCATCAGCTAAAGCAGGGGTTCTCAACCTTGGCAACTTTAAGACTTGTGGACTTCAACTCCCAGAATTCCTCAGCTGGGAATTGAATTCTGGGAATTGAAGTCCACAAGTCTTAAAGTTGCCAAGGTTGAGAACCCCTGAAAGAGAGACATTCTCCCTTCTTCTTCAGATAAAAGTTTGCCTCTTGCAAGATTTCATGTCCACTAATGGTCATCTAAAAATACAGAAGCTATGTGTCTCAGGGGGGTGGGGCCAAGGGACAAATGACAACACAGGTGTCATAACATTCTCATGCAAATTACACATGGTTTTGTCAGACATCAAGAACAGAATTGTATTCTTTGTGCAATGATGTCATGACACACCTATCATGTGAATCAAGGAGAGAAGCAACCTGGAATTAAGGAGAAACTTAATTGTGAGACCAATGAACCAGTGGAAGTTTTGGGTGCTCCATCACTGGAGGTTTTTAAGAAGAGACTGGACTGCCATTTGTCTGAAATGGTATAGGATCTCCTGCTTGAGCAGGGGGCTGGACTAAAAGACCTCCAAGGTCCCTTCCAGCTTCTCTCTTCTCTTCTCTTCTCTTCTCTTCTCTTCTCTTCTCTTCTCTTCTCTTCTCTTCTCTTCTCTTCTCTTCTCTTCTCTTCTCTTCTCTTCTCTTCTTCTCATTTGACATCATAAGTTGTTATAGATACTTGTTGCAGGTTAGAACTCTTGTTTAACCTATTTCCAAAGATGTATAAAACTATGTAGCATACATTAATTAATCAGCTAAAAGTTTTCTGATTAATTGACCAAGATATCTTAATTAGGAGATATTCGATGGCAGCTTTCTCCAATCTGCTGCTGTTCAGATGTGTTGGACTACAACTGCCAGAATTCCTGTGGCCATGCAGAAGTTCCTTGACACACTGCTCATTACGGAGGGCACTTGGTTAGAGAAGATGGCCCCACCACGAGGTTTTTTGAAGCCCACTGCTTCCAGTCATTGTGAAAACTGTAAAACAAATTCCGTCCTTTCTTTCAGTAGTCCCATAGACCCATCATATTTAGCCATGACATTCCTAATTTATAATATATCTGCAATCTGTCTTTTGTGAAAGGAGAGAGAGAGAGAGAGATGAAGTATGTTTCTGTGGGGGTGGAGATGCCTAACCTTTGCAGAACTTCTATAATTTAAATGACTTGTAGATTTTGTATAACAGTCGTTTTGAACAAGACAGTAATTGAATTATGAAATCTCTCAGCTTTTGTTAAGAAAAGACCGTTCCTCTCTTCTCTACATACTTCTTTCTTTTCAGCTCAAGGTCATGCTGTATTTGTTGCATTTAAGTCTTTTAAGGGGGGGGGGGAATCCTGCTTAACAGCTGTACCTCTTAACATGGACAAAAGACACAGAATTATTGAATTTTGTAACCACTGAATGCATGAGGTTGCAATGATGGTTAAGTCATATCCAGAAGAAAGGAAGAAAGATTGCAGGGGGCTCAGACACCAATTCTTATCTGAGGAGATATAATCAAGTGATTCAGGTTTGTTTGACTTAAGTGATCATTGCCAAGGATACCAGCTTCACACAGGACCCCCTTCAGAGGACTAGATGCAGTTGAATAAAGGGAAAGATTTCCACCAATATAATATGGAAAGGAGCTTACTAAAAAGTATTCATTGTGTCTAACATTTGTAGATTTCCTTGATATTGTATGCTGTACACCAAATGAATGAATGAATGAATACATAAATAAAAACTAATATAGGAAACCTGAATTCTCGTATCTTAAAAGTGACAATATTTCTTTTTTCAGTTCACCCCAAACTAGGCAGACTCCAGGCTTACATGTTGCAATTAGTTCTACTCTATGGATTTGGAAACAATTTTTCCCTCTTTTTTTTTCAGGGCCAAATCTGAGACAATAAGTATGTGCCCTAAGCTTTATTGTTTTGCTGGCTTGTTTGTTTGTTCATAATCTAAAGCTTTTTTTGTCTTGATCCGAAATAGCATCTGGAAAATCGGGGGGGGGGGGGGGCACGGCCTTTGAATAGGAAATGAAGCAGGAGACAAACTCATAGAGTTTGGGGATGAAAATTCAAAGTCTCTAACACACATCTGTTTCCAACAGTCTAAAATTGAGGTCCCCAACCTTTTGGGCACCAGTGAGCGCTTACGTGGAGAGAGGTTTGTCCCCAGACTGGAGAGTGCGTGGTTTTGTGTGCTGTCTGCATCCTGTGGATGGAGTTTTCCTTGTTTGTGCGTACCAGTTGCTGGCATGCTGTGGCCCGGTACTTGTCCACAGACCGGGGGTTGGGAACCCCTGGTCTAAAAGATAAATAACTCTCTTTGCATGGACATCACTAGATGTCCACACCAAAATCAATGTGTCTATATTTTCAAGCAGACATGTTCAGTCAGCAGAGTTGGTGTTTGATGCTGACTGCAGCTCAGATCACAAGCTTTTGGAAAAAAATTACATTTCAGAAAAATCCGGAAGGCTCACATTGTCCACATCTGATCAAAGCACATTCCCTTCCTTCTCAAATTGCTTCTGAAGAAGGAAAAAAATAAAAATAAAATAAAATTACCATTTAAAAATTCAAACATAACGCAGATATGATTCTGCCTTGCTCTTTTGGTGGATGTCAGAGCAGAAGGATGGGTTATAAATTCAATAAATAATTGTAAACACCACTAAGATAGTTGTACTTTGGGGATGATGCAGCTGCTTTTCAACCTTATTTTTCCAAGATTAATTTTTGTCCTGGGCACTCAAACTTTCCTTCCTTCAAGCCAGAGGGCTGGCTGTCACATCGAGCTGGATTGCTTTAAAATTTGTTGATGGCAGAGAAAGTTTAATATTTTTCCTCCCACAGAAGGCCTTTCCAACTATTACACCTACAAAGAACCAACAGTGGAGCATTCTATAAAATATGAATTATTAATGTTTGCTTTTCAGAGCAATCAAATCTCTTTACTCAAAGAGTAGTGTTTCTTCCCTGGATTTCCGACTTTCCCCCTTAATATAAAATACTGACCCTTTGGTTAGGTGTCCTTTTTTGAATCACAGATTTGGTGACTTTCGTAACATACTGCTTTTATGTTTAATCAGTGCACTAGTTCAGGATGGGAGGCTTGGGTGCCAGATTAAAATCAGAAGTAAATCTCATTGAATGTTGGCAGAAATAAATAAAGTAAACAAGCAGAATGTAGTCCATGTGGCTTTCGCTTAATCTAGATGGGAAGACACATGCACGTAATAACATACAGCAAGCCTCCAGGTTAAGAAGGCCCTGGTTTAAGGATGACTCATAGTTAAGAAAGGAGAATACTGTAGCAAAATTTAGGTTAAACACATAATGATTCAAGTTAAATACACAATAGTTCAAGCTCATTATAGAATAACACTTATACAATGTTCTGGCTTACCTACAAATTCAACTTAAGGACAGACCTTGGGAACAGATGGACACATACAGTATGGACAGACTTAATCATAGTTTCAATTAGGAAACTGTGACCATCCTAGACCAAGCCAAGTGCAAAAATGCTAGGGAATTTCTAGAAGCCTGGCATTCTGACAGATAAGCCATACAATAAACACATAGTCACCAAATCCGTGATTCAAAAAAGGACGCCTAACCAAAGGGTCAGTATTTTATATTAAGGGGGAAAGTCGGAAATCCAGGGAAGAGGGGAGACATGATAGCAGTGTTCCAATATCTCAGGAGCTGCCACAAAGAAGAGGGAGTCAAGCTCCCTGAAGGGAGGACAAGAAGCAATGGATGGAAATTAATCAAGGAGAGAAGCAACCTAGAACTAAGGAGAAATTTCCTGACAGTTAGAACAATTAATCAGTGGAACAACCTGCCTCCAGAAGCGGTAAATGCTCCAACATGCTCAAGGAAGTTTTCAAGAAAAGATTGACAGTCATTTCTTTGGGATGTTTGAGGCTGGATTACAAGCCCTCAAAGTCCTTCCCAACCTTAGGCCTATGATTCTATGAATATCCCATCAACTCACAGGATGCTGCCAACCAAAATATGCATGTCTTTCCAATTCTAATGGAAGCCATCCTCTCTCTTTTTAATTAGGGAAGAACCACTTATGAGCCTTAACTTATCATCCTGGAGGAGCAAGGACAAGAAGCAATGGATGGAAACTAATCTAGGAGGGAAGCAACCTAGAACTAAGGAGAAATTTCCTGACAGTTAGAATGATTAATCAGTGGAACAACCTGCCTCCAGAAGTGGTGAATGCTCCAACACTGGAAGTTTTTAAGAAGAGACTGGACAGCCATTTGTCCGAAATGGTGTAGGGTTTCCTGCCTAAGCAGGGGGTTGGACTAGATGATCTCCAAGATCCCTTCCAACTTTATTATTATTATTATTATTATTATTATTATTATTATTATTATTATTATTATTATTATTATTATAAATATTTACAAATGGTGCAAAACAAGCAATCAACGAGCCCAAAAGGAAACAAAAATGCAAAACACCTGCATGCCAGCAATCAGCATCCAGATAAGCATAGCTCAACTCCAAGATTAATATCTGACCAATACTCAAGAAGTAAACAATACCCCAAACAAGGAATTACTAAACAAGCCAACAGTAAACACTCCCACCAATACTGACAGAACTAGCAACTAGAATATAAAGTGAGGGCAAACCACACTTCCCTTTAACACTGATGATCTTACCTAGTTTGGATAATGAAATGTCTGCAAGAAAACAGTCAAGCTCAGAGAGCACCAAGGACCCCTTGGGAACAGAACAGAACTGGGGACGGTTTTGTGATTCAAAAGAACTGTGTTTGAATTAGTTCAATCGATGAGAATAGAGCTGAAAAGTACCTTGGAGGTCTTCTAGTCCAACCCCCAGCTATTCCATTTCAGATAGGTGACTGTCCAATCTTTTCTTAAAAACCTCCAGTGATGAAGCCCACAACTTCTGAAGGCAAGCTCTTTCCACTGATTAATTGTCCTCGCTATTTGGAAGTTTCTCTTTCATTCCAGGTTGCTTCTCTCCTTGGCTGATTGGCTTATGACAAGGCTGTGCAGATCTCTGAAGAAGCATTTCGATGAATATCTGAGCAAAGAGACTCATTGGATGATCTTATTGAACAATACGGTTTCTGACTTCTCGATGGCAAAATAGGCATGAGTTATACATATGGGGAAGTCACTTTTGTCAACGTAAAGTAGTGAACTGGGGCAAATCAGTCACATATCAAAGCTTAAAGGCAGAGCAATTCCTCCATAACTGCAACAGGCCCAGATCTAACTGATTTGTTTTAGAAGTATTGGACAAAAAACCAAAAGGAATATGAATGTTCAAAGATCTCTAGTGATTTCCCCCATTTGACACAAATGGGTGATAAGAAGGCACTATAAATGTTCCAGTTCAATCTAAAAAAAATCATAGTGTAATTCTGGATAATGAGCACACTATTCATGGATATATTTTTTGGTAATTCCTGATTATTTGCTGAAATGAATCTGAAATCAATTTAAAAGACTGAACCTTTGTAAATTCTATGCCAGAAAGAGTTCTAAATAGATTTATCAAGTTCAAAACCCCCTGAGTCTTAAGAAACCTTGTATAAGGGTTTGATAGTTTACTAAAGAGATGAACGCTATCCAGTAAAAGGTGTGAATGGTTTCAAATGACATAGTACAGTAAATTTCAGAAAAAAATGATTGCACCTGCCTCAGGAAGCAGCTTGGAACTTGGGATCAGTCCTTGTGACCAGATTATCTAAGGACAATTTAAAAAAAAACCATGAATGCATGGATCATTCTGACAACATTTGCTTATCTATCATCTCTTTCTAACATGTGGTTTCTTCTTGCCTTTCTTTTCTGAAACATCTCTTTCACCTCTCCTTTTTCCCCATCTGCTGGACAGCTGGAAGAGGCACAGATCATTCTCGACTGTGGTCTAAATAACTATTTTGAGGTTTTCATAGACGGCTTTGGGCAAGCTTTTTCTCCTAGGACTTGAGGTTTCCCACCCTTGCTGTAAATGTTGAGGGATTCCACAATCAGAGGCAGGCTTTGGGATGTGAACATTATTCACTTCATAGGTATTCATACAGTACATATTAAAGGGAGACCTCTAACACTGGACCCAGCAAAAGTAAATGCTTCATGTTGCGTCTACGTCAACCCTTTGCTTCTTATACAAAGATAGTAGAATAAGAAGGTGAGAATGGCCCAGCTGCTATGATGCTGCTAAGAGATGAAGTCAAAGCTATTTTGAAGACAGCAAAGTCCACATTTTGGACAGAGAGGACCATTGGTTTGAAAGAGGTATAAAACAATCCATCTTTGTTAGAATTGAACACCTCTCCCACAACAGAGGGAGGTGGAATAAGACCCCACCTATCTTCAGTTTACAACACAGCCCTTGCAGCAATTCCAAGAAGAGTCCACAACCAATTGCACCCTGATTCAGGTGACCCTGAGGGCACAGAAAAATCACCTCAACAGCTCTCAGAGAGAATGCTAATGACCAGATGACTGAAAAGAAATACAATCCTTCCATCCCCATCCCACCCCACCATCCTATCAGTACACATCCTTCCATCTCCCCATTATATAGTCTCAACTGTCTGTACCTATCCTTCCCTCCCTCATGCCATCAGAACTGATAATGCTTCTTGAATGAGAGAAATTTTCTTCTTCCTCAAGAACAAAACAGTCCAGTTACTTCTTGAAGAAAAAAACTTTGAGACAACCACAATCTGGATAACTGAGAATCTCCACAGACATCAGGGATATTTTCTTCCATTCTTCTATTGCAAGTCATATTTGCATATTTGCTTCTAGAGGCAACACTGTGTCTTCAAGATTGATGACCCTTGATGTTCCCCCAGACCCCAACTAAAGTCATCCAATTTAGCAGTCTTCACCATGCTTTAAGAACTTAAGAATAGCCCTACTGAATTATGCTAAGAGTGATCATAATCCAGCATTTTATTTCCAATATTGGCTAAACTTATGTATTCATATCTGTATTTATTTCTTAGCTGTATATCCTGCCTCTCAGTTAGACGTTCATCAGGAGACAGTGCTTCCTGTACAGCAATCTCTGGCACAATATAGCATATACTGTTCCTATATATATAAAAAACTTTCTATAGGGAGATATTCATACTGCTTTTATTGAGATTATGGAAAGAGGAGACAGGCATGAAAGATGGGGATGAGTTAAAACAGGGGATTACGCTTCGAGTTGTTCCTAAATGTGAATTAAACTACATATCAAAGAGATCCAGATAGTCATGCCCATCAACCTACCTGCCTCCAGATGCTTTTGCTGAACACCAGACTAAAAAGCATTTATTGATTGTCCTACATCTCTAGGAATTAGGGTGACGATGTATGTCTTATAGAAGGCTGTATCTGTAGCAGTATCTTATCTTCAGAATAATCTTCCAATGAGCCTAAAGCAAGCTTTCTCAGCTTGGACTTTGGAATTCAAGTGGCCCCATTGAATTTGGTCTTCAATATTTTTTTTATTTCTACACATTTCTATGGATTTTTTAGCAATAGCAATAGCACTTAGACTAATATAATACTCCATAGTGCTTTACACACTCTTTGGGTGGTTTACAATATCAACATATTGCCCCCAACAATCTGGGTCCTCATTTTGCTGACCTCAGAAGAGGGAAGGCTGAGTCAACCTTGAGCTCCATCAGGATCAAACTCCAAGCTGTGGGCAGAGTTTGCCTGCAGTACTGAACTTAACCACTGTGCCACCAGGGCTCTTGCAATAATTACAGTCATATTTAATCTCTTGAGGTTATTTTAATTTTAGACACTATTTCAAGCGTTGATTATATTATTGGAAACCACTCTGAACGCTTCATTTTTAAACCACCCAGATCCATCCAGATGAGATGGGAGGTGTGGAAATTTGATAAATAAATAACCCTCAAGCAGAAAACAAATAGAATATAGTAGAATGGTGATAGAAAATTGGCTCTTTGGTATCACTTGTGTTTACTTGACCTAAATGGCTCTGGACTTATTTCCTTCTGGGTGTAATTGGGGATTTTCTGTTGCTCTCTATTCTCCTTTGGAAATGCAATGAAATTCTTGTTTAGTTTTTCAAACAGAGCATCCGCTAAGCCTTCCACGATAACAGGAATGTCAGGATCAGTGGATTTTGCTTATTTGTTTGAGATTGAACTGCCTATTCTTCCTCCTTTAAGCAGCAATGATGGCAACATGGGGGTCTAGCAAAACGATGCTTCTCCAGAGCCTAGCAAATATGTTAGTAACATTTTTCAAAGCTGCCACAGCAGTGATATTCTTCTTATACTTGGCTTTAGTATATACTTAAGTTTGGCAAACGTATCTCATGGGCACCTGTTTGATGTGTAGATCTCAGACTATTGCCAACATTTGGTCTTGCTATTTGAAAACAATGTGTTACTTGTCAAAAGAAGAGTAAACTGCTAACATCTTTATTTACCACTTAAAGCAGTCTTGCACTACTGGAATCCAGTCAAGATGGACAGACTTTTTATTAGCCTGCCCCCTCCCATTGTGTCCACCCCCGCAGTCCAAATCTTGGTGAGAAATTGAAACCACGTGGCTTTTCATCTATGTTTGCAGAGATTTATTTTGATTCTTAGACATTTGGAAAAAAGGAATTTTTTTTTTTTTTTAAAAAAAATAAGACTGAAATGTGGTACTTCCTTTCTCTCCAAATGCTCAACTCACATTGAAATGTCTATTTACTTGTATTAAGATGGTGGTTTTGTTGAATAGGAATCTGTGATATGTTTCATGTTTCATAGGTCAGCGCATAGGTCTCTACTCCTAACCACAGTGAAGCCAAAATAATGTAACATGCATCATGAGCTCATGACAATAGCCTGTTCATATTTGCATTCTGGTGATGTAAATAGGTAAGTAAGGGCTGGAGCTAGTAGATTTTGAATTACAATTCTTCAATCCACTTTTCACCCCTTGATCCTACCCTGCAGATCTATGGGACTGTATAAACTAGCCATAGTTCACCTGAGGAGTGATATTATTTATCTTATTAAAAATAACCAATTAGTTTTTTAATCAGTCTGAGAGGTTCCTCCAGCGAAGTTCTTCCAGTTTTTCCAATAGCTGAATGTTCAGCTTATCCCAATTTGGTGAATTTCTGATGTAATCTGCTTGTTTCTGAACCTAATTCTCTGAATATTTATATATTTATCTATTCAGTTTATATGACTGCTTATTTCAACAAGTGCCTCTGAGCAGTGACCAGAATTAAACTAAATAAAAACAATGGCAATGATTGCAGGGGTTAAAATACAAAGGAACTGAGAACATCAAAGCCAAATCATTAACACAATCAAGAAGAAGGTCTCTACACACACTTGGGGGCCTAAGCTGGAGCAAAGAACCAAGTCTTTAGGGTCTTACAAAAGGCCAACAGGGTTAGATTCATCCTGTCCTCCTGAGTGAGAAGGTTCCACAAGGTGGGTGCCACACCAGCATCTCCTAAACCCTGCCACTTAGCATTCTTTGGCCACTGGGACCCCAAGTGCCAGGCCCTATACCAGTGGTGGCGAACCTATGGCACGCATGCCAGAGGCGGCACTCAGAGCCCTCTCTGTGGGCATGCGCAACCATCCCTCTTCAACCAGCCGCCCGCTAACTCACCGAGGTCCACATGGTTGGATGCATCCCAGTACCCATACGCTCGCTGGCCTCTGTGTGCGGGGGCCAATGGTGTCAGGCAGCAGCTGCCCTGGCCCCTGCCTCACCTTGCCCTGCGACAATGGCTAACCCACACTGCCTCGCCTTGCCGCCTCACCCCTCAGGACGAGCCTCCTGCCCACTGCCCCACCTGCCAAAGACCCCCTGGATTTCCCCCAACCCTGCCCGGCCCCCACAGGTGTCCCTCCCCACGAGCAACATTGAGGTGATCATACCCACTTTGGCCCCACCCATCCAGTCTGCCATGAGCACCACAGCCATGCCCACCCAGTGGGCCATGCCCACCTGGCACCCGGTGATAAATAAGTGGGTTTTGGGTTGCAGTTTGGGCACTCGGTCTCTAAAAGGTTTGCCATTGCTGCCCTATACCAAGAATGAGTTGTAGTAAATCTTCCACGCTGTGTTCTTTATTATTTCACTCCTGCAGAGAAAGTCTTACCAGACTGAAGTTTCTGCTATCTGCATCTACAATACACTCTGTGTACTATTAGGGAACAACTGTCTTCATCCTCTTTCTCCCACACATAATATCTTGGCTGAGTTGCCTCTTACTCCTCTGGAATGTACCCCTTCCCTCCTGGGAAACCCCCTCCTCACTAGATTCCATCACATCAAGCATGCCTATTCTGTCTTACCAGATCAGATTGGTAGGAACAATTGGAGAGAGATGTCCCTCAAAGAACTCTGCATCTCCTAATAAAGTGATGGCGAACCTTTTAGAGACCGAGTGCCCAAACTGCAACCCAAAACCCAAAAACTCTTGAATAGAGTCTAATAGGAATTGTCCAGGCTGTCTCTGCCCTGCTGAGCCCGCCAAAAGTCCCATTCTGCAAACGGTGCTGCAAGTTGTCTGCAGCGAAGGCGAGCTGTCTGGAAGTTTCCCCCCCTCCCTGCTGAGCAACTACTAAAAATGTAGGTAAAAGAGGGCCAGGGGTGGGAGGTGGGAGGCCGGCGGGCGCAGGGAGGGTTGCTGGTGCACGTGGGGCCCGGCGGGTGCCTTACCTCCCTTGGGTGCGGCGCTCCCAGGCAGGGAAAGTCCTCAAGTTACGACTGGTTGGGTAGTCCTCGACTTACGACCGGTTGGGGGTTGCGGCATTAAAAAGGTTGAGAACTACTGGTTGAGGGATCAGGTTAGAAACTAGGAGGTTGTGAGTTCTAGTCTGCCTTAAGGATGAAGCCAGCTGGGTAATCTTGAGCTAGTTGCACCCTCTCAGTCCTAGGTGGAGTAGAGGCAATAACAAACTACCTCTGAAATCTTGCCAAGAAAATTGCTTC
Organism: Crotalus tigris; assembly: GCF_016545835.1. Classification (NCBI taxonomy): domain Eukaryota; kingdom Metazoa; phylum Chordata; class Lepidosauria; order Squamata; family Viperidae; genus Crotalus; species Crotalus tigris. Next base: position 651,533 of record NW_024100482.1, read on the forward strand.
AAATCTGAGTATAAACAATATAATTTGCATTTTATAATCAAGCCAAGAAATTTGTTTGGAAATTCCCAGTTAAGAATGTATACAGTGGGTACAAAGGCTGTACAAAATGAATATTTTTGTGAAAATAATAAATTATTGGGAAATTATCTAGGAAAAATGTGTGCTCCAAAAGGCCAGCGAGCGCATGGAGATTCTCAGTCATCCAAGTCATGTTTGTCCCAAAGGTTCTTTTTCATGAGGCAACTAGACTTTTTTCTCTTTGAAGATAAAGACATTTCACTTCTCACCCAAGAAGCTTCTTCAGCAATGACTGGATGGTGGGGAATGGAAGGATTTATACTCCTTGCAGACAGCTGGTCATTTGCATTCTTTTAGAGAGTCATTGAGGCCACCTGGAGGTTTATCTGTGTCCTCAAGGTCACCTGAGTGGTGCAAATGGGTGTGGAGCTTTCTTGGAACTGTTGACAGGACTGTGTTGTAGACTGGAGACAGATGATGTCGTATCCCCCCCCCCTCTGTTGAGAGAGGACTGTTTAGTTTTTGATATAGATGGCCTCTTTGACTCCTCTTTCAAATCAGTGATCCTCTCTATCCAAAATGTGGACTTCGCCATCTTCAAAAGAGTGCCCTTTATCTTTTAAGTGCAGATGGACTGCTGAATCTTGTCCTGGTGGTTTTATTCTCCGATGTTGTGCCATATGTTTATGAAGTGGTTGTTTTATTTCCCCAATGTACAGATCTGCACACGACTAACTGCATTGTACTGCATATACCATGTTGCTCCAAAAGGTAGGCATTTTTGGCAGAGTAATGCAAAAATAATAATAAAAAATGATCCAAAAAGGGGAAAAAAAGAGATTGATTTTGAATTAAACCAACACTTAAGATTTGTCAACTCTTCCTTCGAGATCTAGTCTTAGTTCCCTTTTACTGACCACATGGCGTACCATGGGATTTTGATCAGTGGCAAAATGTTACCGTCAAACTCCCTTAATGAAGGAGCATGATCAAGGGAGCAAGATTTACATGGACTTTCTTTAATGAGTTTGAATGTCAGAATTAGGGCCTAGAAGACAGCATCTTGAGAATGGAAAGTGGAACTCTCCAGTGTGCCTTTATTAGTGAGTCCATTAAGGTTGGGCCTCTTTGAAGCTTTTGAATTTTGTTTTCTAGACTGCTTGCTGAGCTAAGAATCCATTGCTTTGATAAGCCAGTAACAACCTCTCCCATCGGCTTGTGTCTAGAAATATCCGTCCTTCCCTCCGTCTCAGTGCAGACTCTCCCAGGTACATTCTGTTTACTCACAAACCCTCACATCAAGAAACTGCCACATGAGCAAGGAATGAAACCACAGAAATAATCTGCTCCCCCCCCCCAAATCTGTTTAGTCACATTGAAGGTACTATTTTCAACATGGCTTTGGGAGAACATCTGCAGTCTTTAGCAGTGTTTCTCAACCTTGACAATTTTAAGGCATGTGGACTTCAACTCCCAGAATTCCACAGCCAGCAATGCTGGCTGTGGAATTCTGGGAGTTGAAGTCCACATGCCTTAAAATTGTCAAGATTGAGAAACACTGCTTTATTGTGATTGAAGGGTGTGGGGGTTGGTTTTTTTTTTTCCATTTTGTCTTGGGAGTTTCCCAGGGCTCTATATAGGGGATTATATAGGTCAAGCATATGCACAAATATTCAGCCCAGTCCCAGTTGTCAATATAAATAAAGTGAAAATGTCCGAACTGCCATTCCCCCCCCCTTTATTTTGTCCTTCTATTATATTATAACTCGATCATAAGGATCCTGTATTTCTTATGGCTATCATAAGAATTAACATGTCTCTCTTTATTATGAAACTCAAGGCAGTGAACATATCCAACTCATCTTCCTCCACCTATTGTTCCCACAATAACAACCCTTTGAGGGTGAATTGGGCTGAGAGACAGTGACTGGCCCGAAGACACTCAGCTGGCTTTCATGACAGGCTCCCACTTTCTAACCTGGTGCTTAAACATTAGATCAAACTTCTTATTTATTTATTGGAATGTCAAATTCCTTGTTCCAAAATGTTACAATGGCATTGATATTAACCAACAAATATAATTAGATCTACTGTACAATTTTCAGAATGCAGTGAGATGGTTTTCTTTAATCTTTTCTATTATAATTAGGAGGACACCAATTACATTTCCTATAGGCAGGTGTCTTTTTTTTTTTAAAGTAGAAACATGATTTATAGAAAGCTGACATACGAAAGCTACTGATACTGAATTGCTTATAGTTCAAGGGCAATTATTTAAGCCCTTCTTTACAGCCGCAAAATCTTTGTCCCAAATGTCAGCAATCTGGTGCTGAACTTTCATTAACTATGAGAATATTAAAAGAGATGGTGGCACTACAAATAAGATGCACAGAACTCAACTCTTCAAGTTCAGAAATCCACCTTCCATTCTCCGTTATTGTATAAATATCAAACTTTGGATAATATTGATATGAGATTTTTGAACAGATTTTGGACCCTGAAAGAAGCAACCTTGCTTCTTTCTTAATTTGACCTTCAAAAATCTTTGCTTTTTGTTGACTGCTGTCATTCTGAAATCTTCATAACTATGTATGTCTCCTGTTAGTCAGCAAGATCCCCCAGCATCTATTTTGTGAGAGTTGTTGACAATAGGTTTGTCAAGTTTCAGTCTGAAAAGGTTGAGGATCTCTGAATGCAGACTTATTGCAACATTGACAGCTCTTTTATCCTCCAGTGTTACTTGAACATAGGTTAAAAAAAATACTGGATGTACGTAGGTTTTATTTATTTGTTGTATTTATATCCCCCATTGCTTTCAGGTCCTCAAGGCATATGAAATACTTCCCCTTTCTTTTGGCTTGCAACAATAATCCACAAATTGGGTTGAGAAAGACTGGTTCAGAACTGACCCAGCAGACTTGAAATGACCTTGAACCAGAGTCTCCTTAAATGCCAAACCAAAACTTTAATCTCTACACCACCCAGATTCTCTAAGTATGTTGTGTGTAGCCAGCCAACATCTTATAATGAAATGTGTCAAAAGTAATATTTGGACAATCAGGGCATTATTCTAAGACAGTGGTTCTCAACCTTTTTAATGCCGTGACCCCTAACTGGTCATAAGTCGAGGACTACCCAACCGGTTGTAAGTCAAGGACTACCCAACTGATCATAAGTCGAGGACTTTCCCTGCCTGGGAGCGCCGCGCATGCGTGGTACCGCCTCCTGCGCCGGCCGAGGCGTAGCTGGAAAGCGGCAGAGACGGAACAGGCTGACCACCGGCTGGGCCACCAGCTGGCCCAGCCCAAGGGAGGTAAGGCACCCACTGGGCCCCACGCGCACCAGCAACCTTCCCTGTGCCCGCTGGCCTCCCACCCCTGGCCTTCTTTTACTTACATTTTTAGTAGTTGCTCAGCAGGGAGGGGTGGAAGCTTCCAGACAGCTCGCCTTCGCTGCAAACAACTTGAAGCACCGTTTGCAGAATGGGACTTTTGGCGGGCTCAGCAGGGCAGAGACAGCCTGGACAATTCCTATTGGCTTTTGAAAGCCAATAGAATTAGACTCTCTTCAAGAGAGTCTATTTTATTGGCTTTCAAAAGCCAACAGAATAAAAGGGAGTAGCACAGCTAAGGAAAAGGGGAAAAAAATGGCGGACTGCGTTGTTTGGCGACCCCCGTGAAATGGTTGTTTGACCCCAAATGGGGTCGCGACCCACAGGTTAAGAACCGCTGTTCTAAGATCTACCCTGGTCACCATTTTTATGATTGATAGAAACGAGTTGTAGTCAGAACTGTGCATCTCATTCATTGTTGTCACCTGATGCAGGCAATACTTGGACCTTGTGGCTGGCTCTCAATTCATTGTCATCGTGCTTTCTTTACTGCTTTGGGCCAACATCAAAATAGTCAGTGAATCTATTGCCTATCTAGTGTCAGCTTATCTAGTGTCTGACGGAGATACGAAGATGGCAATATAAGGTATATCAGTCTGCTTTTGATCTCCTATTATATATATCTCTGCCCTGGGCTGACCAAATGATGGCATCCAGGATTTTTCCTGGTGTATGAAGTTTGTTGGGCTTGGATGGGGAAGAACAGGGTTTGGCAAAATTGAATTCTGAGACACCCCAAGGCTAGAGATTTCCCATCTTTCTCTCCAGAGGGACTTGATACACAATTTGGAGGGCCTCCTGGACTTGCAGGTCTACTTGAGGAGCTGGAGAAAGCTGTCACTAAGAGGGTCTTTGCACAGCTTTGTGCATCAATTGTGACTCTTTCTGGATCAAGAGGCCTCACTCGTGCTTTAGTCATTACCTTTAGTCATTGGATTACTGCAAAGTGTTCTGTAGTGGGCTGCCCTTGAAGAACATGTGGAAGCTGCAGTTAGTCCAGAAGGTAGCAGTAAGAGCAGTTTTGGGCATTCCATAATATGCCTTAGACTTTGAACAAGCAGGTAGAAAGAGTATTGATGTTTCTGATCTTTGGTGCTGGAGAAGACTCCTGTGAATACTATGGACAGCCAAGAAAACAAATAAGTGGATTGTTGAACAGAACAACCGAGCCATCCTCCCCCAAGGCACAAATGACCAGGCTTAAATTATTCTACCTTGGGCACATTATGAGAAGAAATATATCTGAAAAGGGCTCTAATGTTGGGAAAGATGGAAGAAAAGAGAAGACAACGACCAGCAGCAAGGTGAATGGACTCCTTGGGACCAGATTAAGGAAGATCATCTCAGAGAAAACCTATGTGATTGCTAATGGTCAACATCAACCTGATGAGACAAATCAATCAATAATATGCTCATGTAATACCTCTGATGAATGGCCTGCAATTGCTCTCACTGGGCTCCTGGATACAATACAAGGTACTCATTTTAATCTATAAAGTCCTTCAGGGTGTAGATTCAGGGTTTTTGAAGGTCTGCCTTGCCTGTAATTGTTTCCACCTGCTCCACAAAAACATATGTTTACACGACTGCTCACGCTCCTATCTATTGGATAATGTCACCTTGAGTGATCTAGGAACTTTGTCACTGCACTTGCCCTGTTGAACAGCCTTCTCCCAGAGATTCAGTTCCTCTGACTCTGTCTAGCATTTTTTAAGCATTAAAGACTTGCGTGTTCCAAAGGCAATTGGATCAACAGTTGAGCAGGTCCCATTTATTAATTGTTAGTTGTTGTCTAAGTGGCTAAAGTAGAATGTTTTTGTTCTTTAACCTCAGGCATGTAGTACATAGTGGTTTTCTCTATGTTGTTTAAACACAGCTACTAGAACCTACTACTATTAGCTATTGGAACCTTCCATCATTGAAACAAAGTAGATAAGAAAAAATGTCTTCTTTAAGGAGAAAAGACTTCACTTTGTTGTCTGGCATCTTAAAGTGGATTGGGATAAAACGTGTGTCTGAACCAACTGCAGCCAGGGTGGTTATAACGGGTTACACAGACCCATGCTCTGAATTGTAATTAGAAAGGTCTATGTCTCCTAACTACAAGAAAGCTATAGGAAAACTAAAAAAAAAAAAAAAAAAAAAAACATTTTTGCATCACAGGCTGGCATTATCTGGCTGGGGCACTACCTGTTTCATAGGCGGAATGCAATGTTCTGCACATTTTGAAGATTTCATTGTAATTAACTGACTTTAAATGTTTCACTCTATATTACAGCCTCACTGATAACCATGAGACTTCAAGACAACCAAATTTCTTTTTATTGTGCTCTTTGTAATTAGGTTATATTCACTAGAATATTAGCTGTAACATTTATGTTGAGGTCCAGTGACTCACATTATTTTAATTTAATTGGTGTTCAAGAAGCTACTTTTTTTATGTCACTGGGAGCTACTGAAAATCAAACTCTCTGAAAGACAGGATACACACAAATGTGAACTGGCCAGGTTTTTTTTTTTTTTTTGAAAAACCAGCCTTGTTTTTCCATTCTAGTTGAAATTTGTACCGAATGACATTCCTAATCCTGCACTGAATTAGAATTATAAAAGGAGAAGATAATTTGAGGGAGTTTGAAAGAAAGGACAAGTTTGGAATTGGTAACTTTTTCTTCCTGGTGCCAAAAGTATTGTAAGGAAGGAAATCCATTTTGAACCTGAGGAATGCAGTGGAGACAAAACGTTGATGGTCGAGAAAGGGTTACCGTCCTTCTCAGGACATTTCGATAAGGTATTTTAATACCAATTTATTAAAGTGCTATTCTAGTAGTGATATTGCTACAATTCATTGTACCTAGAAAACTCAGCATTTTATACAGTTCTAAGGCAGGCCAATAAAGATTTGCTCCACTCTAATAAAGCAATACTCCGGGCAAATTTACGGTTGAGTTCTATTCTAATAAATCTCCAATTGTAAACTAATGAAAAGGCCCCAGTATACCTCCCTCATCCACTCACACAAAAGGAAGCAATTTGAAAATGTTTGACGAAGTAACACTGCACATCATCAGCAACTGAAGAACCTCATTTCCCGTCCATGGAGATATTGCATTATCATTCATATTAAAGAATAACCCAATGGCACTTATTTTCAGGAAACTAAATTACCACACAATCAATAATGCATTCTAGTTTAATCTGAAATTTCAGCATGTATGATATTCTGCTTTCAGTTAATATCTTGCTGTACAGCAAGGCTGGCTATTGCAATATTTTCTATAAGAGAATTACCAGACTCAATAATCAAATGCTAAAGTAGCTAGGTAAGAGATATTAATCTATTCTGTAGATGGCTTAATGTAACCAGGACTGGAAATAAAAGGCAGGTAAGCAAATATTTGAGGAGATAAAGGGAAAATTATCAAGCATTTTAACTATTTCAGAACAGAAAATGTCAATAATGGGATGTTTTATGCATTTGCAGTGGTTCTGCTTTATTGCCGATTTACATATAAATTGCCTTATTTTAGACTCAGGAATTTTTTTTTTTACGTATCTGTTTATGATACACATCTCTGCTGAGATGTCAGAGAGGCCACTGCATAGTTTTAAGTTCTTTATATAGAACAAAATTTCGGCAACGTCTTTATTAACCCTTGGTGAAAGTTGAAACATAGGTTAACAGTATTTATACAATTGCTCCAGCTTACAAAAAGTTGACAATCATAGCATTCCAAATAGGACTATATCTGTCCAGTGTAACTTTTTTCCCTTTTCTATAAAACAAATCCTGCAGAAACTTTTTTCGTCAATGCAAAAAGCAGGCTGAGGCAGGCTCGTGCTTCCAAATAGTTTTATTAGTCCCATTGTAAATGGCAGCAAAATAATTTCTCTTCCTATTAAATTGTAAATATGTTCTCATTTCCCAGTTTGATGGAATATTTACGAGGCATATCCCCTGCAATAATGGATTTAAGGAGGATGTCATGTGGTCATAAAGAGGAGCATTGAGTGAAAACGCAGAATAAAATTTAACTCGTTTTTATTCATCCACAGATTAAACTATATCTGGAACACTAAGCCTGATTAACTTTTTGCTTCCCTTTTATGCAGTGGTATAAATGCAACTCTGTAGAAGTCACTTGTTCCTTCAGAAACTCTGGGCCTAAATTTAATATTTTACTATAGGTGTAAATTCTACTTCTAAAACTCCAGGACGTGCAAAGAGTCAGCTGATGTCCACCTTCCAGGCTATCTAACTCTTTCGCAGTTTAGATGGGAAGGAAACCATGTTTGGTCTTTAGGGCAGAATTTTAGAAGATTTGTGGAGTTGCTGGTAGAAATGGAACATCTGATTAATGTTTCCCCCTTCCATAATGAATGGTAAGGTTTGATATGATGACACTGCAGTCATGGAGGTATTGAAATACATTTTTGTACTGAAATATAGTTTTGGTCACTGCATCCCGTTTTGGTCACCATGATGTAAAAAAAAGATGTTGAGACTCCAGAAAGAATGCAGAGAAAAGCAACAAAGATGATCAGGGGATTGGAGGCTAAAGCATATAAGGAACGGCTGCTGGAATTGGGTATGTCTAGTTTAATGAAGAGAAGGACGAGGGGGGACATGATAGCAGTGTTCCAGTATCTCAGGGGCTGCCACAAAGAAGAGGGAGTCAAGCTATTTTCCAAGATGCCTGAGGGAAGGACAAGAAGCAACAGATAGAAAGAATTTCCATTGCTAAGCAAGGCAATTATTATATCAGTTGTGTCTGATTTAATTATATTTTTTTGCCACGGTTGTTAAGCAAATGACTGCAGTTGTTAAGTGAATCACATGGTTATTGAGCAAAGCTGGCTTTCTCCATTGACTTTGCTTGTTGGAAGCCAGCTGGGAAGGTCATAAATGGTGATCACGTGACCCAAGGACAATGCAACTGTCATAAATGCATGCTGGTTGCCAAGTGTTCAAATTTTGATGATGTGACCACAGGGATGCTGCAAATGGTCGTAAATGCGAGGACCAGTTGTGGACTGTTTTTTCCAGTGCCACTATAACAATGAGTAGCCACTCAATGAACAGATGTAAGTCAAGAGCTACCTAGATTTTAAAAGCTTACTACTTTCTTTTCCCTGTCCCCAAGGAACCTCAACTACAATGAACTCATAAAGCAGACATGTCAAACACAAGGCCTGGGGGCCGGATGCGGCCTGTGAAGTGGTTTCATGTGGCCCGCGAAGCCGTCCTGGAAATAGTGAGGGAACGGCCCCCGCTGCCTTGGCCCTGGCCCAGGCCAGCTGGGAGCCAATGTACAATTTTGTGGTGGCCATCTTGGCACTTGCCCCGGTGGACCATGCCTTGGCACTTGCCCCGGTCCCACCCCCTTCTGCTGGAGACTCTCAGATCTGTCCCACTCCTGCCCAGGCCCCCATAGGCACCCTTGATATGAATGATGTAGAACTGGCCACTCCCACCTAGTAGGCCACTCCCACTCCATCCACACCCACCCAGTAGGCTGCACCCACTGTGGCCACACCCACCTACCCCTCCCAGGGCAACCACAATGCTGATGCGGCCCTCAGTGAAATTGAGTTTGACACCCCTGTCATAAAGAAATGCAAAGAACAAAAGTTGCCATTGGAATTCAAAGGGGGCTTTGTTGCACATTTCAGATTTTGAGAAAACAAGGCAAAGGCATTAGGTGACACCCTTACATTCCTCACGTATTTATGTATATTTTATTATTTATATTATGCTATTTATGTATATTTTATTATCATTTAAATTGAGATTTTTGCCATTTCCCTAACAGTTAGACTAGGCCAGTGTTTTTCAACCTTGGCAACTTTAAGATCTGTGGACTTCAACATGGTGCCTGGGGAATTCTGGGAGTTGAGGTCCACACATCTTAAAATGGCTAAGGTGGAGAAACACTGGACTAGGCTCTTTCTTCAATTTCCCCCTTCCAACATACGGCCTATGACAGGGTCCCCAATCCCTGGCCATGGCCTATTCGGAAACAGGCCCTGTGAAAACAATATCCAGCTCGAGTTGCGTGAGCAACAGGAGGATGTGCACATGATGCATACGCAGCTCAACTTGAAGTCAACCTGCGTGGCATGTGTGTGCACGCCAGCCTGCCACTTGCACACTCCGGTTCCTCTCTCCCCCTCCCCAGCCGGGCTGCCAAGCTGCAAAGGTTGGAGACTGCTGTCCTATGAGATATGTTGAGCTGAGAATGAAGTCATCCCATAATTTTCTAAGGCTGAGGATGGACATTAAATCAAGCACTGATGAGCTCCTGGACTGAATGGCCATTGTCTAGTTGTCTAACATTTCACTAATATTTCACTGTGACAGTAGCTGTCATCCTCAGAGAGACAAAAGAATCTTCTTTGTAACATACTTGGCAGCTCACAGGCCACTGAATAAGAACTAACCAGGCTTTCATATTTTTAACTGGCTTCTAATTGCGAAAATGGAAACATATAAGGCATTCAAACCGGTCAGTCCTAGAAGAGATCAACCCCGGCTGCTCTTTAGAGGGTCAGATCCTGAAGTTGAAACTCAAAAACTTTGGCCACCTAATGAGAAGGAAGGACTCACTGGAGAAGGGCCTAATGCTGGGAACGATGGAGGGCAATAGAAGAAGGGGACGACAGAGAATGAGATGGCTGGATGGAGTCACTGATGCAGTAGGTGTGAACTTAAATGGACTCCAGAAAATAGTAGAGAAGACCTGGAGGAACGTTGTCCATGGAGTCGCAATGGGTCGGACACGACTTCGCAATTAACAACAACAACAAAAGGTTACATTAACACAGGGGTCTCCAAACTTGGTCCTTTTATGACTTGTGGAGTTCAACTCCCAGAATTCCTCAGCCAGGCATGCTGGCTGAGGAATTCTGGAAGTTGAAGTCCACAAGTCATAAAAGGGCCAAGTTTGAAGACCCCTGCATTAACAAAATCTTGCAGTCTGAAGCTACACCACCCTCTATATAGCCCATGAAACTAGGGAGAGACCTTTCTCAGCTGCTTGCCCCATCCAAGATTCTGTTGTGAGCTAAGTTGCTTTTTTCCCCTCTGACCATTCCCTTAGCTGCATCTCTTCTCCCTGTCTTCCCAGGTAATTCCCACATATCCCCACAACTAGCCTGCTTTTCCTTCTCCTCAAGGCAGCATCCATTAACACCTCTCTTCCAACTTAGGAGACAACTTCCTGCATTCCTGCAGAAGACACACATTGAATGTGGGACCTTTAGCGTGCAAGAACAGATGCCCTGCCATTGAGCCATTATAACTGTAATTTAATGAAGCAGCAGGAAAGAAAAATGTTAATTAAATGCCTCCCCCACCTTGTTCTCCATCTGGATCTTTTTTCACTACAGTTATGGAGAAAATTCCAATAAACCTGTTTGCTGACAGCCAGCAAAGGAGAAGGTTTTAAAGAAGAAAAGCATCTAGTCCTCCTGTCCCTAACCTGGTCTTTCAGGTCTCCTGGTGGTGAAGTCACCATCACTGTAAATGAGCCTTTGGTCATCCCCTTCTCTTTCTATCTTTTCTAGCATTGGTGCCTTTTCTAGAGAGCTATGTCTTCACACATTGGGAACAAACAAGGAAAATTTGAGCCTGGTCATTTGTACCTTGTGGGAACACTGGGTTGATTTGCTTAATGATCCACCGGTTTCTTTTCTTGGCAGCTCACAACATTCTCAATGATCTTCCCTAACACCAAAGTACAAAGACACCTATGCTTTTCCTACTGTGCTTCTTCAGTACTCTTGGATCTATGAACTGCATGGAAGTCTATATATTTTGGGGGATTCCCCCCTCCCCGTTCCTCATAACCTGGTTACAGCAAGTACTGTTTGCTTCTCTTTTGCTCTAGGTCAGCGGTTCTCAACCTATGGGTCGCGACCCCATTTGGGGTCGAATGACCATTTTACGGGGGTCGCCAAACAAGGCTGTCCGCCATTTTTTCCCCTTTTCTTTAGCTGTGCTACTCCCTCTTATTCTATTGGCTTTTGAAAGCCAATAGAATAGACTCTATTCAAGAGATGCTATTCTATTGGTGTTTGAAAGCCAATAGAATCTATTGGCTTTCAAAAGCCAGTAGAATAGACTCTCTTGAATAGAGTCTAATTCTATTGGCTTTCAAAAGCCAATAGGAATTGTCCAGGCTGTCTCTGCCCTGCTGAGCCCGCCAAAAGTCCCATTCTGCAAACGGTGCTGCAAGGCGAACTTTCTGGAAAGCTTCCCTCCCTGCTGAGCAACTACTAAAAGTAAGTAAAAGAGGGCCAGAGGTGGGAGGTGGGAGGCCGGCGGGCGCAGGGAGGGTTGCTGGCACGTGTGGGGTCTGGTGGGTGCCTTACCTCCCTTGGGCTGGGCCAGCTGGTGGCCCAGCCGGTGGTTGCCCTGTGCCCTCGCTGTCGTGTGCCATGGCCTCCCAGGAGTGCCTGGGCCTGCCTGCTGCCGCACCGAACGTGCGGTGGCCAAGGTAAGGCTAGCGGGGCAGTGGCGAGTGCAGGGAGGGTTGCTGGCATGCGTGGAGCCCAGCGGGTGGCTTACCTCCCTTGGGCTGGGCCAGCTGGTGGCCCAGCCAGTGGTCGGCCTGCGCCATCGCTGCCGCTTGCCAGCTACGCCTCGGCTAGAGCAGGGGGCAGCACCATGCATGCGCGGCGCTCCCGGGCCGAGGCGGTTGCTGGGTGACAGCCTGCGTGCAGCTGCAGGAGAGGAGGCAGAGCATGTGTGCCTCCTCCTGCCCCTCCGGCAGGGAAATACAGGTAGTCCTCGACTTATGACCACATGGTTGGAGTCGCGGCATTGGGAAGGTTGGGAACCACTGCTCTAGGTCAGAGAGAGACAGTTTTTTATGAGTTAAACCTGACTTAAAAAATAATATCCAGGGCCCTTTTAAAGGGATGGAAATGGAGATGGAGCTATGGGGATAATTCACCAAATTAAGTTTCCCCAAAGTATAATTCAGAACTTTGAAAATGCTAGATAGGTTAATAATTTTCATGCAATATTTTTCATTAATTTAATGTAATATTTTTTAACTTCCTGACTTAATGTGCTTTAACTCTAGGGATACATTAAATCAGTGTTTTTTAAAGTTGGCAACTTTAAGATGTGTGGACTTCAACTCCCAGAATTCCCCAGCCAGCAAGATTGAAAAACTCTGTATTAAACTGTTTTTCCATTATCATTATTTACTTGATTGTAACATTCAACTATCACAAGCTTATGGATTCCTACTTTCATACATCCCCCCCCAAAAAAAACCTAGAAGACACCAATTCATACTTTTCATACATATTTAGCCCTTTTTTTCATAATTAAGCCTATGTTTTCATTGCCTTGCATGTATTCATTAACTCTACAAGAACAGACATTCAGATCTGTGAGAGGGATCTCGGAGTCCTAGTGGACATTCATTTAAATATGAGCCAGCAGTGTGTTGCAGCTGCCAAAAAGGCCAACACAGTGCTGGGCTGCATTAACAGAGGGATAGAATCAAGATCACGTGAAGTGTTAATACCACTTTACAATGCCATGGTAAGGCCACTTGGAATACTGCATCCAGTTTTGGTCACCATGATGTAAAAAAGATATTGAGACTCTAGAAAGAGTACAGAGAAGAACAACAAAGATGATTAGGGGACTGGAGGCTAAAACATATAAGGAATGGTTGCTGGAATTGGGTATGTTTAGTTTAACGAAGAGAAGGATGAGGGAGGACATGATAGCAGTGTTCCAATATCTCAGGGGAGGCCACGAAGAAGAGGGAGTCAAGCTGTTAAGCACCTGAAGGCAGGACAAGAAGCAACGGATGGAAACTAATCAAGGAGAGAAGCAACCTAGAACTAAGGAGAAACTTCCTGACAGTGAGAACAATTAATCAGTGGAACAACCTGCCTCCAGAAGTGGTGAATGCTCCAACACTGGAGGTTTTTAAGAAGAGACTGGACAGCCATTTGTCCAAAATGGTGTAGGGTTTCCTGCCTGAGCAGGGGGTTGGACTAGATGACCTCCAAGGTCCCTTCTAATTATTATTATTATGGATCATTGCACAGTCAGCCAGATGTTCAGACTGGATTTGGCATTTTGTCTACCTAACGAGTCCTTACCCAGGACCTGGGATAGGCAGATGTGGATGTTTGATGGTATACAGGTATCGTTGCAGGATGGAAGCAGTTCCTAGTAAGGCGCCTTTTGCAATTGACTAATAGCGAATTTGTCAATGCCAATGGTGTTCAAGTGGTGCTCCAGTTGTTTTGGGTTTGCATCCAAAAAGCCTATTACTATTGGTACTACTCTTGCTTGCTTTTGCCACAGTCTTTCTATTTCTATTTGTAGGTCTTTGTATTTTGTTATCTTCTCCAGTTCTTTCTCGGCTATTATTACTATTATTATTATTATTATTATTATTATTATTATTATTATTATTATTATTATTATTATATACTACTGTCCATAATACAATGTCCTACAAATTAGGAAATCTATTCAGTGTTCTTTTTTTAAGAGAGAACTTTTTCAAATAGTTTACCCAGTACCTAATAGTTCTTTTGAGAGACATAATCAATGGGAGGATAATTTTTTGGGAGATTTCTTTTAAAGGTAATAATGAAGAGTTTGTGCTAATTAAAGGAGAGGATAAAAAAGCTAGTGTACGGTTTGGAGGAGAGTCATGTGATCAGAAGAACCCAAGAGGCAAACCATTCATTTTAATGGCAACGAGCTGAACAGAGATAGGAAGACTGAAGTGGAACCTTACAGAGCCGGGAAGAAGATGCTTTTGATAGTCAAAATAATCCCTTTGCGAGTTAGTGTTAGGGCTGAAGAAACAATAATTCTGTTCTGTGTTGAAGTGTATCCCTTTTTATCATCAACTCCTAATGGTGTGTTGTTTTTTAAATGCTAAGGATGGGTTCTAAAGAAAAAACCAAGAACTAAGCAGTTAACAAGAGTCAAGTTATATGAAAAGTTCATACTAGAACAGTAGCGCAGGAGGACAGATATTAGTAAATGAGTGTCTGCCATATGGAAGGAGTGATCCTTTTTCTACTGAGTATCAGTGAAAAGGTCAAGATGTAATGAAGCACAGGCCTATAGTCGGTTCACACAGCCATGTGTTGCTTTAAAATTTTCAGCTTATCAACTACCAGCAGTTACATGATGCTATGCATAATTAGTTTAGCATCCTGGGGGCATTGATGACTTAGATTAATAGAATAAATCTTTTCTTCTTCTTTTTGCTTCTTTGTGCTTCATGAGAAAGAGGCGGGTATGGAAATAATACAACTTTTCTGGTCAATCAGAATCAGAAAGTTGAAAAAGGGCAAGAACAAACAAACAACCCAACCTCGCACCCCACAGTTCATAGAGCTTCCTTCAGTCTGTGGCCTTCCAGAGAGCAACTGGGGACTATGGGAGCTGCCATTAAAATTTCAGGATGGCAGCAAATTGGATAAGGAAAAGGTTCGTCAGCACAGCCAACAATCTCCTGCTTCACATTTACTTATTTATTTGGAAACTGCATACAGCTGCTTATCTTAAGCAGTAACTGGGCGACAAATGCTACAAACATAACAATAAGAGCAATACAGTTAAACCAAGAGATTATAATTACAAAATACCAAATGCAAAACCCAAATGCAAAATAGCAAATGCAAAATTTAGGACATCTTATATCCTAAATTGCAGACTTGCCTATGTTAGGCTCTGCTAACAAGCTAGCCCTAATGCCTGCAGGAAAAGATAAGTTTCTGTAGCCCTCTGTCAAGTCAACAGGGCCAGGACCATCTGGATCTTTGAGAAATTGTCTACCATACAAGCTAGCAAATCAAGCAAAGTATTTCTAGATGCAATCATGGGAGACTCAATGTGGAGACATGAAAATATTACACTAGAACTACACAACTCTAGCTCCAGTCCACCATAGCCATGGATCCCCAAATATCATATTTCATTCTGGAATTCAAGTTGGTGCATGTAGCATTGCTTCCCCTTAGCAGCAACTCTATGAAATGAGTTGATTTGGGTGACTGGCCCAAAGTCACCTGGTGACCTTCTGCAGTTGAGCATGGATTTGAAGTTGGATCTTGTCCCTCCTAATTCAATAACTCAACTATACCACACTGTCTCTTAGGTTGAGAGAGAGAGAGAAGAACAAAGCCACCCATGAGCTTCCAAAGCTGAAGGTAGAGTTGGTTTTGGGTCTCCGCATGCCTGGAGCAATCCCTTAATTACTAGTAATTAAGGTGGTGAATGAGCTAGGAATTAAGGTGGTAGATGAAAACTGGGAAATATTTGATTCTAGTCCACCTTCATTCATAAAAGCCCATTGGTTGATTCTGTACCAGTTACATTCTCATTCCAATTTGTAGGGATAAAATGGAGAGTAAAAAGGAGGGGTATAAAGCCAACAACAATAAACACATATATTAGATCTGCATCTTAGGGATGCAGTCTGTAGGTTCAGAAATATAAGTATCTCAGTAGTTAGCCTGACCTAGCTTCCCACAACATCATAAAAAGTTTTGACTGGAGAAAAGTGTTTAACATCTTGGAAATGTTTCGTATATATTATACCCCCTGAAATGCATTCATTGCCTTTGGTATACCTGAAAGAGCAAAACTTCATTAAGATTATCTATATGCAATGGGGTATACGATCGATGGTAATTAACAACCATGACTGGGAAAAAAAAGAGAGGTATTAAGAAACCTTAAAAGGTAAGAACGAGAAAGGACTTCTCCGATTATAGGATTTTCTTCTGCACACAATTCCCAACAGACGTCTTTCTGACCTCATTCTGACCTCTTTGAATGATAGAACACCAGGGATGTTAGCCTGGCATATTAGACAATGTACATTTGGATGACTTGAAGAGTTCAAATAAATTCAAATGGCAAAGTGTCAGGAAAGTTGAAATAGTCTATTACTGAAAAATGATTCAATAATGGTCCACAACTGCTAAGTTGTATGCAAGACCTTTTGCAACAGGTGAGCTTTTCTATAATAACACGGAGCCCAATTTTTTTTTAAAAAAAAATATGTACATGAACTAACACATTGAATATTCATGCTTGGGTACTGTGATACCCTAGTTCAGATAGTCTTCTAACAACTTATTTAACTACCGGAATATCCTCATTTACAACTTTCATATAGACACAGAATTTGGGTGATCAGTGGTTGCTTAGTTATAGATACCAACTCACTATCAGAAGATAGGACAAAAATGCCTTAATCTCATAGCACATGGACAGATTCAACCACATTTTCAGCTGGGAAACTATTCACATTTTAGATCCCCAAAAGCTAGGAAATTGCTGGAAGCTTGATATTCAGAGAAATCAGCCATTGATAGATACATAGAGATAAATCGCATTTACACAACGTTCAAAAAAGAAAAGCCAGCCACATTCAGATAAGAAGGAATTTGTACAATCAATCAGGCAGAAAACAATACCCTAATCAAGGAACCACCAAGAAGGAAACCTCATCCCCATCAACACTGGTAGGGCAAGCTTGGAGCTGGTTTGTGCAGTACTTAGCTCTTTTTTTCAAGGCAGGTCCAACCAGAGTTAGTAGGGAATGAGAGATCCAGTTCACAGCCCCTCATTTTGATGTTCTGCAGGGCTTGGTACTCTCTCTGTCCCTTTTTAACATCTACATGAAGCCACTGGATGAGATCATCCTATACCATGCAATGAGGTATCATCAGTACATTGATGATATTTTTATATCTCTACTCAGGTTTACACAAATATTGCTTCTGTTGCCTTCCTGCAGTGTCTGGAGGCCATGGGGGCCTGAATGGGCTTCATCTGAACCCTGGTAAGATTGAGTGTCTTTGGGTACACAACACAATATATATAAATCCCTTTTTCAAACATATATTATTTTGGTAAGATTTATTTTTATTCTTCATTGCATGCTTTGTAAACGACTTTGAGATGCTTTTCCATAGAAAACATACTATCCCATTAAACAATAATAATCAAAATCTTACCATGTAGTTACCAAATCTCATCAGCCTATCTATGGCTTGAACTTGGGTGACCTGGGAAAGCCAGGATGTTCAAAAGCAACGAAGCAAAATCTCAAATAGTCAATGAAAAAAATATAGCAAACAATGAAGCAAACAAATAAAGACGTCTTCCTGCTGCTAACCAAGTTGTCCATTCTGTTCTGATTCCCATTAGGTTGCCAACATATGAACAGAAATCTGAGAAGAAACCAGTTGTACCTCAATCCATTGTGGCCCTAACCAACCCTATGTTTATTTCAACAGGAGAGAACATTTATAACTTAGGGTTGAACTGAGGATGTCTCTGTGCTTGATTGTTTGCTTGCAGACCTTTCGTTACCCAACCTTGTCACACTGCTGATGTTACTTAGTTGGGTAATGAACATCTGCAAACAAACACTTAAAGCTCAGAGAGCACCAAAGACTCCACACATCCATATTTCTCAAAGATCCAGCCCAAATCACAACTATAATAAACCAACAGCAAGGCACAAATTGTGGCGTCTGACTGCTCTGCATGCTGCTTTTGTAATTTCCTGGTGATTTATTGAGAAGACAAGGAACCTAAATGTTGCTTCATTCTGCCACAGTGCTTTTCATTTTGAAAAGACTTGTCAGTCAGCCATCCTATTTATGATTCGATCCTCCAGATGCTTTACCTGTATTGTCAGACGTCCATTGAAAATCACTCTCTTGTTGAGTATAGATTCTTACTAATAAATACAGTTGCCTTGAAAGTGAAGGGTTGTTTCAAAATAAACCTTGACTCTAGCATGGAGGAGTCTTTTTATGAAATGAAAAGAGGCGCTGCTTACAAGCAGCAAAGAATTTACTCAACTCTTCTGGCAGAGAAGTCCTCTGATTCTCTTGAATAAACCTGGGATGGACTAACATCCATTTTAATAGAAGGCAAAATCTTGTGAAAGTTTATCCATATTTCAGAGATTATTTAAAAAGAAAGAAAGAAAGAAAGAAAGAAAGAAAGAAAGAAAGAAAGAAAGAAAGAGACAGGGGAGAGGAAGAGCAAAATTGAAGGAAGAGCCCTAGATTTTTGTTCAGCATCAACACTTCAGGAAAAAACAACAACAATAAAACACCAGCACATTAATAAACTAAATATTACTACCCACTGATCTTTGGCTACTAGGCAGACACATTGCTTTCTTGATAGTCTCCTAAGAGGGTCTTCAATAAGCTAAAATTCTGACTTTGACGTGTTTCTCTTGCTAGCTGCCAGGAAAACCTAAATTGAGTCCCTGGTTGTTTTTCAGATTAATTCATTGGAGAGCCCAGAATCTGGCAAGAGTATTTCAGAAGTTTGAAAATTCATTTAAGTTTCTCTCTGTACATTTGTGTTCAGGCTGGAAGGGGGAGAGGGAGAGGAGGGAGGGAGGGAGGAAGGGAGGGAGGGAGGGAGGGAGGATGGAAGGAAGGAAGGAAGGGAGAGAGGGAGGAAGGGAGGGAAGGGGGGAGGGACGGATAAAGGAAGGACAGAAGGAAAGAAAGAAAGAAAGAAAGAAAAAGAAAGGAAGGAAAGAAGGAAGGAGAGAGGATGGAAGGAAGGAAGGGAGAAAGTGAGGAAGGGAGGGAGGGAGAGGAGGAAGGAAGAAACGAAGGAAGGAAGGAAGAAAGGAAGGAAGGAGCATCTGCCAACAGGTAATAAAGTTCAAGAGGGCAGTCACAAAAGTGTGATGAAAACTCCACCCCATGTATATGTGTGAGGTTGATGCACACTCAAAGAGGGTGGAGCTTCAATCCCATCTTCACAGTCACCATCTTGATGTTTGACCCTCCCTGCAAATGTCCTTGATTGCCATATTATATAAAGTTACAGACCATTTTTTCTTTTTTGCAAATTGCGATAACTAGATCTATACAGTACACTAAGTTCAATCAACTGACCACATCAACATTTACTGTGACATGTGAATTTGGCCACAGAGTCTCAGATGTTGATGTTTCTGTTTCAAGACCTACAGCTCTATCGCCTGCTTCTGGAAAGGCATCATACTGGAGATCAGATTAAAGATGTTTGGCTGTCATAGCAGGGTCATAAATCATAGCTGGATGTGGATTTGCAGTGTGTGTTTTGTGCTAATTGGGGATTGAGAAATGTTTTTCAATTGGTGAATCATATGTGGAGCTCAGATATGATTGTACTCAACCTTCAGGACTGAGCTAAAAGCAACACAAAGAAGCAAATTCTTCACTGAATTTGGACTTTTATGTTTTGCTTAATCTCAGTCCTGTTTTGTTAAGATATCTGAATTCAACCGGTATTTATTATCAAGTGACTCTCGACTGAGGGGGCTTATGGATACTGGAAAATTAAATAATTACATAATACTGGAAGCTTTATTGCCGTAAAGAGCGGCACCTTACGGGACTGTGTTTCCCCAAAAGTAAGACCCCATCTTACTTTCTTTTGGGCTCTGAAGTAAGCACTAGCTTTTACTTTTGGGGAGGGCTTACTTTTTGCTGGTACCAGTACCAGTAGGCCACAAGCACGCAGCGGTGGGGCGGGGTTTGTACATGGGGTGGAGAAGCAACGTGGTGGCGAGAGCATGGTAGTGGAGTGGTGCAGCCATGGGGGTGGTGGTGGATAGGGCACTGAGCCTGTGGCGCGGGGTGAGTCAGCCCAAAATAGGAGTGCCGCCCTGCCATCAGCCCGCCAAGGCTCTTCTTGAGATCTTGCGAGAAGTTAGAAAGTCTGATTGAACTTTTTTTTTTTGTCCCACAAACACGTGGCGAAGGCTGAGAAATGAACCGACAAACATAATGCAGCTGAAGCAAGTTAGTAAAAAAACGCTCGGGGAGGCGAGGGCATCTGGGTTAGAGCGGGCGCGGCAACTTTACCCTGCGTAGCTTTGGCAGGTATCTGGCAGGTAGAGGGAAGCCACTCCCCTGCCACCTCCCTTGGCTCCTCACCTCATGGTGGCTGTGCAGCAGCCAGCCAGGTGGAAGACGATCCGGCGGGACCAGCCGTTAAAGGCCAAAAGCACCCAGCCAGCATGAGAGCTGCAGTGCACGCCAGGGCCCAAAGAGTACCAGGTTCAGCCCTTAGCCTGGTGCCTGCAACACCAAGTAGGCATGCAGGCTGGCGCTCAAGCAGCCCAAAGGCGGAGGCGTGCCCAGATGCATGGAAATGATTTAATGTTTTCCTACCTTTCAGCAATTCCATTTGAGTCTTAAGGCTTTTCTCATGAAAAGGCAAACCGATCCACCCATACAGGTCAGAGAAGGAAGGGAAAAAAAATTGAAAATCGTACTTGAGCAATACCTCCATTGCGATCAAATATGCCAGTCAATGTCATATTAGAATATACCAGCCTTGGAATCCACAGAACTGTTCACCAAACTATAGTTAAGAAAGCCAGTTTGGTCTAGCCATTGAGGCATCAGATTAGAAACTGGGAAAGTGTGAGTTCTAGTCCTACTTTGGCCACAAAGCCAGCTGGGTGACCTTGTGCCTGGCACTCTCTCTAAGAGAGAGGTGATGGCAAACCACTTCTGAAATCTTGCCAAGAAAACTGCATGGACTTGGCCAGGAAGTTGCCAGAGGTCAACACTGAACTGAAGGCATACACACAGTAAGAGGTTAACATAAAAGTGGTGTTAGTAATAGAAGAAGTAGAAAAATAGTAAGACTTGGGCCAGGTATTTTAGCCCTGAAACCAGTAGCTTAAAATTAGTTGTGAAATTAGAGCAACAGAATGAATGCATCCAGTGTTGGTCACTATGTTATAAAAAAAGATGATGAGATTTTGGAAAGAGTATAGAAAAGAGCAACAAAAATGATTAGAGGGGTGTGGAGGCTAAAACATATGATGAACTGTTGCAGGAATTGGGTATATCTAGTCTATTGAAAAGAAGAACTGGGGGGGGGGGCATAATAGCAGTATTTCAATATTTGAGAGGCTCCTACAAAGACAACGGAGATCAAACTATTTTCCAAAGCACCAGAAGGCAGGACAAGAAGCAATGGATGGAAACTAATCGAGAGAAGCAACCTAGAATTAAGAAGAAATTTCCTAATAATGAGAAAAATTTTCCAGTGGAACAACCTGCCTCCAGAAGTTGTGGGTGCCCCATCAAAGGAAGCTTTTAAGAAGAGATTGAACAGCCACTTATCTGGAATGGTATAGGGTCTTCTGTTTGAGTAGAGAGATGGACTAGAAGACCTCCAAGGTCCCTTCCAACTTCGTTATTCTGACAGGTCAACCCACCTCACAGGTTGGTTTTTAGGGGAAAAATAGGAGATAGGAACATTATGCAGACTGCCCTGAATTGTGCAAAATGAAAGTGGAGTATAAATGTAACAACAATGATGTTGGTATCATGTGACTATTTCCTGCCTTGGATAAAATTTATAGATTTCTGGTGACCTATATTTTGAAGAGTTTTCAATTCTGAGACATTAATGTCTTCAGATAAGTTTGTGCCATTGCTTTTTTTTTTTAATGCAGTGGTGAATACACTTCTAGAATATGCAACGTCCTTTTGATGTTCAGTCCCCATGGAGGAGAAAGTTTACTTTGTTGGAATGAGATCCTGGCAAAAGAAATAGAACTATTAATAAATGAAACCTTGTGCGTGGCAAAGTATTTTGTATATGCGCAGCATGGGGAATTCTTCAAATAGCTTTCTTTTTATGAATAATTGTAAATTTAATGTTGGCATCAATAACTCCTTAAAACAGCTTCTCCTATTTTGGAGTTACACACTTCTGAGCATCACATCATAACTTGGATGAAACCAAGGGCATAATTTTTATTTCCTGCTGGAGGGATGTGATAGGAAAAAAGAATTCTAATTTTAAAGTACAGATTCAAGCTTCTCTTCTCTTCTCTTCTCTTCTCTTCTCTTCTCTTCTCTTCTCTTCTCTTCTCTTCTCTTCTCCCTCTTCTCTTCTCTTCTCTTCTCTCCTCTCCTCTCCTCTCCTCTCCTATCCTATCCTCTGTTCTTTCTCTTTCCTTCCTTCCTTCCTTCCTTCCTTCCTTCCTTCCTTCCTTCCTTCCTTCCTTCCTTCCTTCCTTCCTCCCTCCCTCCCTCCCTCCCTCCCTCCCTCCCTCCCCTTCCTCTAGTGAAATAAGGCTGTAAGTTATGATTTGGACAATGACATTGTAAAGATGAAGGGAATGATATTTTCACTATATTAGCCGATTATCAAAGAAATGCTGCAGCTTCCTCCATAAAAACTGCTGGCACAGAAAGAAATGGATGCTTTCTGCACTAATGCAGAACACTGAGCAAAAGGAGGTAATGCTTAACTTATGAAGCTGCTTTATCCAGAATATTAAGTCAAAATACTGGCCTATGTTGCTCAGTACATGCTAATCTGATAGAGAGAGTCTGTGGTTTTAGGCAAATATTTCCAGGGATTTTAGCAGGAGGAGAAGAGATTAAGCCTTGGTTGTTTTTGGTTCAACTGAGATTAGGAATGTGTCATTAACATCAAGTGTAGAGCAATAAACAAGATGCATTCTCACTGTATCTGTCTTCTTGAGATCTATAGTTCTTTTGCACCCAGCTGTTTATGTCCATGCAATATTCCAACTCTTAATTTGCAGTGCCGCCTTGTTAGTTGAAAAAAATACAGAGACAGGTATTAAATAGCAAAGCAGCAATAACATATAACCTGCTTCAAGGGTCAACAGCATGTTTAGATGATAATTAGAAAACCTGTGCCTCACTGGGTCATCATTTCAGAAACATTTTGCTACTTAAACAAAGGATCAGAATGACCAAGGGTGAACAAAAAAGCTGTGGGAATAGGAGCAACTTCCGACTTCCTGTCAAATTCCCTATTAAGTTTCCTTTTGAGAATGTGGCAAAGAGCATTGGAAATCTTCCCTTCCCTTCCCACAGATAAGTGGCTGCTTCTGGGTCAAGGAGGAGTGAGTAAGGGATTGCAAGACTGCCTGAGAAACTGTCACAACACTTTGAAAATGAAAATCATGTGACCGCAGCAGCAGCTAGTAGCACTGAAGCATCCACAACTCCCTGAAATTTCAGTCCCTTAAATTTGAGTGACTCCTTGCCAGACTGCAAAAGACTATCAGGGGTTCTGTGAGAAATTGTGCTTAGAAAAAAATTGTTTTTGAGGGTGGTTCTTGGTGGTCTCTGAGCTTGGTTGTTTTCTTGCTGACATTTCATTACCAAACTAGGTAACATCATCAATGCAGAGAGCACCAATGACTCCACAGTTCAACCCTGAGCTACAACTATTATCTTCTAATTGTTTTTGAATGTCATGCACCATGCAATGCTAGCTCTCATAAAGGTGAACATTTGTATCTGCTGCAACTTTGTTGCTGTAAAACATGGTAAAATGTGGATTGTCTACCTGGAAGTGAATTACATTGTGATCTTTTTTTCTTTTTGTTATTTTTCTGCAGGAGTTCCCTGAGATCTGAACATTATTTCAAGGGTTCCTCCAAGATCGAGAAAGGCTGAACTAGAAATTTGCAATTCATTTGCAAAAAAGAGCTTTGCGGTGCATGAAAATGGAAATGTGGCTCCTATTTGCAACCCTTTAAAGTAGCTGCATCTTTTTCTGCTTTTGCATGACAGCTGCAGTTATAACAAGCTAATTTAATTTACATGTTGCATCACTGAACTGTTAATTTCATTGACTTTGGGGTTTTCAGGAGATAAAAGAGACTCAATGTGTTGGTGCAGTAGCCCGATGTATAAACTTTTTTTTTAATCAGCCCTTTAAGCATGCAGTAACAACAAAGCACATTGTATATAACAAAGAAGCCTGAATTGTTTACAGAATCCTGCCTTCTGGAAAATATTTGCTTTTTTCTCTTCCCCCCATTATGCATCCCTTTAGTATATAACCAGATAATTGAAGTTTCAGGACTCCAGGGAAGAATATAATGAATTAGTGTACTCTGCTTCCTTAATATAAATCTAGATATACATGTAATGGTTTTAAAACTTTTTTAAAAGGATGGTGAGCTGCAATATATGACTCTTATTTCTTCTGTTTGTCTTGAAAATAAATCTGTACATGGGAATAACCTTGAATTGTGAATCTAACATTTGATTTTTCTACTCTTTTTTCTTTTTAATAAGGGTTAAGTGGTTTTGCTGATGGAAACATAATGCTAACCATCAAAACAGTACAAGGCAATTCATTAGGGAGGAACAAGATTATACCACCCTGGTGTCACTCTTCCCCTTCCTTACTGATAGCTTTTTGTGTATTCTAATATTACTTTATTGCATGTTTAGCATAAGTGACAAGTGTCTTAGTGATCTAAAATTGGTTTAATTTTAGACCATTCAATAACAGTAATAAGGATACATGGAGACAACAAAATAGAAGAGAAAGAACTGTATATAATAATAATAATAATAATAATAATAATAATAATAATAATAATAATAATACAGATCCATCCTGCGACGATACCTGTAATACCATCAAACATCCACATCTGCCTATCCCAGGTCCTGGGTAAGGACTCGATAGGTAGACAAAATGCCAAATCCAGTCTGAACATCTGGCTGACTGTGCGATGATCGATAATAATTATTATTATATTAATATTATAATATTATAATTATTATAATTATATATTTATAATATAATAATAATAATAATAATAATAATAATAATAATAATAATAAGTATATCAGGAAGGCTTACTGACTATGGAGAGACCAAACTGGCCTACAAGAAAGACCAAATGAAGAACAGAATAGAGGCATGGGAAAACAAAGCACTACATGGCCAATACATGAAAAAAATAGCTGGGAAAGCAGATAATAACAAGACCTGGCAATGGCTAAGAGCAGGAAAATTGAAGAAAGAGACCAAGGGACTAATTCTGGCTGCACAAGACCAAGCCTTAAGGACAAATGCATATAAAGTCAAAATTGAGAAAACAGCAACAGACAGTAAGTGCTGCCTATGTAAAGAAGCTGAAGAAACAGTGGACCACCTGGTAAGCTGCTGCAAAAGGATTGCACAGACTGACTACAAGCAGCGGCATGACAAAGTAGCAACAATAGTGCACTGGAAGATCTGCAAAAAATATCATTTGCCTGTAAGCAAAAACTGGTGGGATCATAAAATAGAGAAAGTCATAGAAAATGATAAAATTAAACTGCTCTGGGACTTCAGAATGCAAACAGACAAGCACCTGCAACATAACACCCCAGACTTAACAATTGTCGATAAGAAAGACAAAAAGTCTGGATAGTGGACGTGGCAGTGCCTGGAGACAGCAGAATAGACGAGAAAGAACTGGAGAAGATAACAAAATACAAAGACCTACAAATAGAAATAGAAAGACTGTGGCAAAAGCAAGCAAGGGTAGTACCAATAGTCATAGGCTCCTTGGGTGCAATCCAAAAACAACTGGAGCACCACTTGAACACCATTGGCATTGACAAATTTGCTATTAGTCAATTGCAAAAGGCGGCCTTGCTAGGAACTGCTTCTATCCTGCGACGATACCCGTAATACCATCAAACATCCACAACTGCCTATCCCAGGTCCTGGGTAAGGACTTGATAGGTAGACAAAATGCCAAATCCAGTCTGAACATCTGCCTGACTGTGCGATGATCCATAATAATAATAAAAATAAAAAAGTTGGAAGGGACCTTGGAGGTCATCTAGTCCAACCCCCTGCTCGGCAGGAAACCCTACACCATTTTGGACAAATGGCTGTCCAGTCTCTTCTTAAAAACTTCCAGTGTTGGAGCATTTACTGCTTCTGGAGTCAGGTTGTTCCACTGACTAATTGTTCTAACTGTCAGGAAGTTTCTCCGTAGTTCTAGGTTGCTTCTCTCCTTGATTAGTTTCCACCCATTGCTTCTTGTCCTGCCTTCAGGTGCTTTGGAAAATAGCTTGATTCCCTCTTCTTTATGGCAGCCCCTGAGATATTGGAATACTGCTATCATGTCCTCCCTCATCCTTCTCTTCGTTAAACTAGACATACCCAATTCTAGCAACCGTTCCTTATATGTTTTAGCCTCCAGTCCCCTAATCATCTTTGTTCCTCTTCTCTGTACTCTTTCTAGAGTCTCAACATCTTTTTTACATCGTGGTGACCAAAACTGGATGCAGTATTCCAAGTGTATAAGATCACAAAATACAAATGCCATCAAATAAAAGGAGAATGACTATGGCAAAAGAAAACAGAGATATTACCAATAGCAATAGAATCCTTGGGTGCAATCCCAAAAAATCTGAAGCACCTCTTGAACACCATCAGCATTGACAAAATCACTATCAGTCAGTTGCAAAAGGGTTAGGGTTAACAACATTTGCCTATCCCAGTTCCTTGGGAAGGACTCGATAGGTGGATAAAAATGATAGGTGGATAAAAATGCTAGATCCAGTCTAAACATTGGCAGACAAATCTCTTTGAGTATCACATAATATAGTATAGCACCTGCAAGTGAGGGAAACAGAAAAAGTATCATGTCAATCAAGAATAGGTTTACAAATTCCCATCTCTGTGTAACATGTGTCATGTAGGTTATGCTGATAAATAGGGCTACCATTTTGATGCACCTGTGGATATAATCTTGATTGTTCTGTTTAATGTGTATATGATTTTATTTATTTATATCTTTCTTTTACTCATGTTTGTATGCCACTTGCTCCTTGCAAATTTTATCATTAATTTAGCAGCAGTTTGTAATCTTGCTTTTTCCCCCTGCAAATTCTAAATTTTTAAACAATTACTGTAATGCTATTTTGCTATCGTTGCTTTTGCCTTGGAAGATTCCCACTTTCACCATATATTGATGAAGAACTGTAAGTCCTTTAAGATAGGCCGAGTCAGGAAACAACAAACCTTGGCAGGTTTGACTAGAGCTCTATTTTATTGATATAGATTATACAAAGAGAATTTTGAAACTCTGTGCTTTCTTTCTCTCCTGTCTATATCCCAACAAATTAGGGTGGACCCAACCTGAGCTTCTTTTTCACACTTTCTCTATTAAGAGATGTTTTTGTGTTTGGAGTTGTTTCTCCATAGTTTCTCCAAAGTCATCTCCATGGCTCTCTATAACAGAATAACAGAGTTAGAAGTCTTCTAGTCGAACCCTCTGCTCAAGTAGGAGACCTATAGCATTTCAGAATTTGCATTTAGTAATGCAATCTCCTGCGCTGAAGATGAGAAAGCCCATCAACCTTCCAACTATATTTACAACCAGGATGTGAAGGACTTTAAGACTGATTTCAGAATTTGCATTTAAGAATGCAAATAAAGGAGTTCAAAATTTACTTTAGAACTTGCATTTAAGAATGCAATCTCCTGAAAATGGGAAAGTCCATCAACTTTCCAAGTATATCTTCAACTAAGATATGAAGGACTTCAAGGTGAGTACTAGCAAGGAGGTGTCCTAACTGACATGCATTTTGGAAAGAAAATCTTGAACTCTCAGTTTCAGTAATCCAAACTTGGAGCACTCCAACCAGGAGTAGATACTGGAGGGGAGATTAAAAAAAAGTCAAGATGGCAGGTGTGATTGTATGAAGACCCACCCCCTAACCCTCAAATAGTTCTCAGCTCCTACAGTCACATTGATAAACTCCCTTTTTTCACATTCATGCAAGGTGTGCAATGCACATTAAAAAGCGTGGGAAGAATCCAGAGAAAGAAATATTTTGGGAAATATTAAAAAGGCAGAATATATTTCCCCCAAGGAATAATGGAGAAGATATTTAAAAAGACAGAAACCAGCCCACAAAAATCAGCCCCAGCCCCTAGGCAGAAGCCAGCTTTTATTAATGCAATTTCAATAATCCATTCAGAAAGGTTGAAGCCAGGAAACTAGAAATTAGGAAGACAAAGACCCTTAAAATCTACACCCAAACTCTAAGAGCCGAGATGGCGCAGCAGTTAGGGTGGGGTACTGCAAGCCACTGTGTTCAGCAGGTCAGTGGTTCAAATCTCACTCGCTCAAGGTTGACTCAGCCTTCCATCCTTCCGAGGTAGGTAAAATGAGGACCCAGATTGTTGGGGGCAATGTAAATATATATATATATACATTGCTTACTGGTGTACACCGCTTAGAGAGTGCTTGCACTTAAAGCGGTATATAAGTCTCATAAATAAATAAATAAATAAATAAATAAATAAGACAGGACATAATAGGATTAACCCACCAACACCAAAAGTGCACATTCAGACTCAGGTTAAAGTACATGACACAGGAAATCCAAAGCCTCAGACAGGAACAGGAAACAACCTCAAGAGCCCAGAAGGTATAAAACTCACTCCCTACTACATGTGTTCAGCTTTCCCAGAGCCATCTTTCTGTCTGGCTCTCCTCTTCAATAAACTACAACCTTCTTTCTAAAGCAGTCTCCATTTTGATTATTCCCGGCTTGGACTGGACTCTGGTGAAGATTTTTCTCTCAACAAAAGGAATAGGGTTTGCACCCTCCAGCCTAATCTTTTTGATTCTCCCTTCCACGGATAGCCCAGCTCCAACTTTTGCGGTACCCTACAAGATGGTATAAATGTAGCCTCATTACTACCTTTTAAGCAATGATTTTCTCAGTGGGCTGAACTCTACAGTTGATTTGATGTTCAGTACATTTGAGCAGACTGTTTAGTTCTCCAAGCTTAGTCCTCACTGGGTCTCCCTTTTATGTTCTGTCATAAAAAGGGCTTTTAAGCCTCTGAAGGAAATTGGCATGAAAATGGCAAGGCAAATTCAAAGTTGACTTTTCCTTTACAGGTTTGAAGCTCTCTGTTTGACCAACCCATCCTGGACTCGAGTCTTCACCCCAAATGCAAGAGAACTGCATTGCGCAGGTAGCAAAGAATTGATACTGTATGCAGAAACCATGCATTACTGAAAAGACCGGTGGATCTGAAAGTCCTACCAGCCTGTGGTTTCACTTGAATCAAAAATAAGCAGCTTTATGTGAAGCTGAGAAATGCAGCCCACTGAAAGGGACTAGAAAGGATTTAACTTTTGAGAGAAATGCTGCCCAGCCAAATTCCCAGAAAAGAAACACACTACTTTCAGGCAAGCTTTTAATTTATTGCTCACTAAATACTATTTCTAGATTCTGGAGTCTGCATTAAAAATCCCCCATGGAATACCCTTTTTCATTTTTAATTACTTATGTGAAATTTAAATTAACACACAAGAGCATTTTTTTAATTTAAGAAGAAAACATATTACTTCTGAATTAAGTTTTTATATATATATATATATATATATATATATATATATATATATATATATATATATATATATCACATGAACACACACACACACACACACACACACACACACACACTTCCATTTATCAGTAGCTGAACTAGATATTTTCAAGAGTTTTGAGAAGACCAGGACTTATTGCACATTGCAATGAACAAGGGCATACATTCAATTTTGCAGTTATTAAGATTGTTGACCGAGCAGGTACAAAGACAGTCAGGGAAATGTTTGAAGCCTGGGAAATGGACTCCTTGTCAGTTAACAGAAGTACTGATTTACCACCAGCTTATCAGGTACTTAGGAGCCGAGGACTTGGCAGTATAAGGAAACAACAGCCAATAGCTGGCTATCAACATACTAATCAATGAATAGGAAGGCACCACATAAATATGACACATGGAATAGTCCAAAGCACACATTCTGATAGAGAGAAGTTCTCTGAGGATGGGCTCCAGCACGAGTCTCAAAGCACGGAATACTAAATGTCTAGTCCTCGTGACTGACTCAGATTTGATTCTGCAACATTATCCTGGGACACTTATATTTTCCTTCATTCATGATTTTCAAATACTGAAAGCCCAAACTTTTCTTTAAGTTGCTTGACTACGGCAAAGAACATAGCTGTTGCCTCTTGATATTAACTCTGGGAAACACAGAGTTCATAAACCAAATCATTCATTACAAGAGGTTTTTATTAACAGTTTTCACCTCTAAATTGAATTGTCATATATTGGTGCGACACTTTTTTTTAAAAAAAACACCCTACCATTTATTTTAACTTTGTGTACATTAAAGGGGGGTAGGCACATTCCGAACGATATGAAAGAAAAGAGATTTCTGTCGCTTTTCATAGAGCTGGCTTGGCCTCTTTCTTGCTTGGTCAGCAATTTAGAGAGCATTTAATCACACTGGTTGAAAAAAAATAAATAAAATTATGCCATCTGTGGCTTGCCTCTCCCTGTTTCTCTGTCATGGCCCCTCTTCTCTCCCCAAATCTCAGATGTGACCCCAACCTTGTTAACGTGCAGGTGGGTTCTATGGCTCTCCCTATCAAACTGAAAACTTCAGTCTAAGATTAAAAGATATCCTCCAAATGAGAAGGACATTTGGTAATTTATAAATCATTCATTGGTGACATCGCTTTCTGCAGCTTTTCAAGGAATTGGATTAACTGCTTCTCCAGCTCCCTCAAATGTTGCTTTTCTAGAGACAGTGTCATAGGTCATTACCAGCTTTTCCCTTATGTAAGCAATTCCAACTTTCTATTAAAAATACTAATTTCCACTTCACTAGAGTAGATTTTTGAAGAAGGAAATATATTAAAAAAAAAAAGGTCTACAACTCGCTTTGAAATATTAAAGGAATACATTTAAGTGAAGGCCTTTTGGGTAGGACTTTTCCACCCCAGATTCCTGATGACAGGAAGATTTTAGTCTACAAAGTCAATAGTAAATTTTATTAAAGTCATTATTTTCCTGTTCCAGGCCTTGCACTTTAAATATACTATAGCTGACAATGCTGTCGTACATGCTGGTGTGTTATAAACCAGTTTCTTATCATAGGTGCACCTTGCTAGGGACGTTGGAACCGCACACTGTGAATGTGGAGAATGTGGAGAGGGAGAGAAAATCTAAGCAATAGTGAAAACAGTGTATTGTAATTATTCCACATCTGTCCTTTTTGTGTCTTTTTAAGGTCGCAAAGTATCTGTTCTGATATCTTCTAATTTCCAAGAGTGCTTCTGAGTCCCATAGACTTTCTTACAAAATATAGAACAGAATAATATCTATCTTTTTCTAAAAGTAATCTTAATTCTCTCAACGGCTCTTAAATTTTTAAATGTGTTCACTTGCTTAATAATGTTGGGAACCCTCCCTTGAGATATGGTCTCCCTTTTTACTCCAGCCTCTTGTTGCTCTCATGGATAATCCTCGTGGATGCTCTTCTTTGCATGGGACTAAATTTGATTCCATCTTGGAATGCAGGAGAGATGGCTAAATGGCATCCAATGTCCATTTGATCTTTGGGTTTTACCATTACACATCCATGATATTTATATTTATTTATTTTTCACGTTTCTGAACCTCTCATCTCCCTCAAAGAGGGACTCTGATGGTGTATATATTTATTATGGTATCTTTAAACTTTTGGGGATCATCAAAGTTTTTTTTAATGGTAAGTGGTATGACATGAAAGAAGTGGTGTATATTCGTGGAATAATAAACAGAAGAGGGAAATACAAATCCTACTGTATAAAGTGGGTCACATTCACAACTGCATATCAAAGGACTAAGTTTACAGAAATATCACTAGTGTAGCGTATTGAGGGAGATAATATTTTCAGAATTTTGCAAGGAACAGGAGAAAGGAAAAGGTCTTCGTGTTTATTTTTCTTGTTCTGAAGAAAAAAGATGAGAAAAATTACAATATTTGGGGATATTAACTCCTTTTTGAATGAAAAATGTCCCACACCCATTCTTTCCTATCTGAGTTTTAATTTAACCCCTCCATCCTTATCCTAAGCTAATTGTAGAAGATGATCACGCTGAACCCGAAGGAGGATCAAATGCCTCACCAGTCTTGAGTCCCTTCAAGCCCAGAAGAGATTTAAGTCCAGCCCTCCTTGAATTCCATTGAATCTTATCTACTACCAGTTTGTTTTGGCTATTAGTAGTTCAGATTCTTGTAGAGAGCATTAGCATACAAAAAAACCTATATTTATTTGAACTGCCTGGACTCCTGATTTCTTGCACTTGACATTAACCTTCTCTATTTTTATACCCATGAATGTTCACACAGGGAAAGAGGACAAATGAGGTCATCCTTGTTATGATGCTGATGTGATGAAAAGTAATCCAGATTCCCAGGATGGAGGAAGTGCATTCCAGAGGAACAAGAAACAGCAACGTTTATATATTTTAGTTGGAAGGAAGAGGTTCAAGGCAGCTCCTTTACTAGACTAGACTAGACTAGACTAGACTAGACTAGACTAGACTAGATTAGGATAGGAAAGGACAGTCTAGAATAGAATAGAATAGAATAGAATAGAATAGAATAGAATAGAATAGAATAGAATAGAATAGAATTCTTTATTGGCCAAGTGTGATTGGACACACAAGGAATTTGTTTCTGGGGCATAAGTTCTCAATGTATAATGTTGCAAGTAATGTTGAAAGTAGTTATTTTTGTTTGGCAAGATTTTGAATATAGGGGAAGAACAATAAAGGAAACTGCTTAGAAGTAACATTGCATGTCTTTTTTGGTCTTTGGGTGTGACTGTTGTCATGCAAATAGCACAAATGGGGTTGTTTGCAGCAATCAGATTATATTGAATGCAAATGACATAATTAGTCTTATTTGTTCATGCCTCTTGTTGAATGCCTTTGGTTGTATCCTTCAGATACATTGGGATTACAACCCAACTTTGAGCCAGAGGCTATGTCTATGACTTCAGGAATGGTAGAGCTGCCATTGGGAAGAAACTGAGATAAATGCACCCATTCCTTGTTGCCTTTGATGTCATTGTTTCTTCCCTATTCTTTTTTTTTTCCAGTTAGGTAATCTCCTCTCTCTCTCTTTCATCTTCTCTATTGACTGCTTCAGTGATGGAATTAAAATGATCAAATCCATGAGACATGAATGCCACTTTTTGGCACAGCAATGGAAGAAGCTATATCACTTCATCATCATTACGGCTGCAAGCTTTAGTCAATTAATCCATGTGATTAAGCAATTAAAACTTTCATACTCTAAAATGTTTCAAATAAAACAGATGCCTAGCACCATGTTAGGAGAGGCGTTTTCCTTTGTTCTCTTCAAGGGAAGATGCTTCTTGAAAATATGCCTATTAGTAAATACCAAATACCTGTTAATATCAAAGAAATAATTTGTGTCTTCTAAATTCTAAGACCATGGGAAGAGTAATGCTGAATCATATTCAAAGAATGCTGGATGTAATTTATAACTAATGTAAATTAACACTGGTTGATAGTCTTATTTGATATTAATTTAATGTGTTGTATGAAAAGTTCTTCATTTTCTTTGCCCCTGAATCTCTTGCCTTTCAAACTTCTTGGTAACCACATCCTTTACTCTAGGCTTAACATTACACTATAACCTTACTTTGTGAACTTTGTGATTATTTATAAAAAGCAATGGAAAATAAATGTTTCCAGCTATATAGTAAAAATCAAATAGTACCCATAAGAACATGTGAACAGCAAATGTGAACAACCAGATATTAAAAATAAGAGGTTTCAATTCAAATTCAGCATTATAGCCAGTGTTGGAGACAGAATGATTCAAATTCAAGTACAGTACTCAAGATTCTTTCTCTTGATTAATGATGCTTTTTCTCCTTTTTCTCCTTGTCCTTCTCCTTCTCTTTCTTCTTCCAGATTTATTAGGCAAATTTGGGTAAATTCTTGTGTAACCGTGAACAAGTCAAAGATTATTATACTGTTGGCCTACTATCCTCCAATAAATCATAGTTTAGTCCTTTCTTGCTCCATCCACAGTTTTAAAAATTAATCCTTAATCCTTACAATAGGCAAATAAAGCAAATATAATAAACAATCTCAATATAAAAGAATGTCATTTTTAAATACAACATTAAACCTTGACTATGTTAAACATTACCCAATTTTTCCATTATGCCAACAGATAACTACACAAAAAGCAAATGATATAATCAGTCCAAGATTGTAACAAAACAATCTTTGCTACACTCCATGTTTGTGAATCTAAAGTTCAGGAAGTCCAAATTTTCAGGCTATAATCCAACATCATGTTAACATTGCTACTTTTCTTACAACTACGTTAGAAAACTCTGATTTTATTTTCCATCTGAAATGGATGTTGGTAGCTTAATGTGTATGATATCCTCCACAAAGTCTTATCTGCCATTGGAAAGAAATAGAATCAACGAGGGAAAATCAGAATGCAGCAAAGTGAATTGTGTGCTGGGTTTTAATCGGTACTACTAAACCTGGATGAATCCAAGTATATCCTCTGGGCTTTTTGGTCTGGGATTTATAGGTGCATGGAGGATTTTGGTAAATTGATAAGAGAAATATGTATAATGTGGTTCCCTGTTTAATAAATCTAAAACCCCTCCCTACAAGAGGTAAGGAATGATATCAATTCATGCTGAGAACATGTCAGAGTTGAGCTGGAGGTGGGAATTAGGTTCCAACAGATAATCAAAAGCCAGATTTATAGAAAAAGCCAGGAGTTTGGTTAATTTCATGGTCCAAACAAAACTCTACTGAGAATTGTACTTTTTGCTTAAGAGGAAGCAAGTTTACCTTTATGGAATCACTTAGGAAGATTCCTTACTATGAATTTAGTGTGAAGGTGGCCTTTCCTCTCTATATACTAACTTTCTCGTATCTTGGAGAAGATCTTCCATGAGAACTTGGACAGCAGGCGAAATGACCCATAGAAACAAATATCCTGAGTAGAAGGCAGCTTCATAAGACATCTTCTCCATAAGACATCCACATAAAAGCCTGGTTGGAATGGATCTGACTAATTTTTATGGAAATTCTCCTACATGGTTAACCATTTTTCTTGAAGACTTGTTCCCCAGAAAACAGAAGAGTTATATAAGGAATGGGTACAGAGGACTTTGGTGCTATATAAAAATTATTCTTCTTTTGTTGTAGATATATATTGTTGGATAAGAGCAGTGGTGGGATTCAGCCAGTTCACACCAGTTCGGCAGAACCGGTACCTAATTGTTTGTTGCTCGGGCCCAGAGTGGACTTCCGGAAGCAGCATCCACACAGACAACCAGTTGATCACATATTTGAATCCCACCACTGGAATAAGAAGCACCCCAAACAGAATTGTCCAATAAGAGAGTATCCACCATTTTTTATAAAATAAGGCCCAGTGGGAAATGAAAGAACTAAACAAGGCACAAACTGCTTCTCACTTTTCATCTCATAGCCTTTGCCATCTAATAAACACTCAAGTTCTTTTGGCCAAAGTAGCACTAGACACCGAAACCAATGCCACTGCATGAGCATCACTTCTACTGACTTTTATCAAGTGACATTTGAGTGTGGGGCAGACTGAATTGCGCAAGGTGGCTCAAATGCCTTCATTCTTTCCTGCTTGATGTCTTATGAGGAACATCTATTATTTATTCCTCTCACAAGAATTATGCTTGCAGGGACACATGTATTTATGTAATGAAACTGCAAAACCACTGTGCTAAATTCCAAGGTTTTTTTTATTGTTTTCCACAGATGTAACTCTATGGGCAAAATTCATGGCAGCGATTCCATGTTTCAGTTCAACTCCCTTATTGTCAGCCAAGTTATTTGTGGAAACTTTGAGTTCCAGGGCAGAATCTGTCAGAATAGCAAATGCTCAGGATGATCTAATACATCCATAGTGATCCTGAGAGAAATCAAACCAGGATTCTACCAAAATCAATCAGACCAGCAAGAAGACCTCTTCACCAAGCATTTATTACTCAATAAAGCACCCACATCTGATTTACACATCCCTAACCCTTAAGCAATTATGGTGTTCCATTTCCTCTTGAAAATGTCCTACTGGTTTATGCAAAGAAGAACTCAGAAATTTTGCAGTTTCGCCTTTAAAATATTTTGCTGATCACCAATTGAAAAAGGCAAAGATTTCTGTGAGCTCCGAGTTTTATTATTTCAACTTTTAATATTCAGTTGAGGGAACTGAAGTTTGGTCACTGCATCTCTTCCAGCTTTGCTTAGGTAAAGCTGCATTTGCTATGAGATCTCATCTGTGGACTTCCAGACAGAAGCAGATTGGATCAATAAAAGATAGTAGTTTCCAAAGTGATCTGAGAGAAATGTCATGAAAACTATCTAGGAATTCTCAGAGCATAATAGCCTAAAATTCAAATATGCTCTGTGTAGAGTACAACTGGAAAGCTGTCTTGTCTATGGTTCATTCATGACATTAACAAGTTATTAGTCCCTTTTATAGGCTGATCTGCCTTTGAAACCAGCAGCGAACGTCAAGTAATCCCCCAAATAAAAGACATTTGTTAGAAATTCTGAAAAAAAGTTGCTTTAATGTTGTGAAGAAATTCTCACATACCAGCACTGATCCAAATCTGAGTTGCAGGTCTATGGGTTTCATAAAGTTCTATGATCCAAATCTAGATTACCCAGCCTACTGGACTTGATGGAGCTTATTTCAGAACAATTCAGATATTTAATTGATTTGCTATTTTTTTTAAAGTTTCATATAGCTAGTACTCCAAAATGATTCAAGGTTGACACAGGACTCTTGAAATAAGATATTTGGGTTATGTCATAGATCGGATTCTAAAATGGTGTTGATTTGTGCTTGTTTGCCTTGAAACCTCCTTTGAAACTTGAATACAAAGCATTGTACACCCTATAGTATTCCAGAATTTTAAAGCATTGAACCTTTCAAACTTTTGCGGCATCTCTAATTAATCAATGAAAACACTGGAGGATTCTATAATCAATGATTCAGAGCTATTTACTGTCAGTGTTGGTTGTGGTAGCCATCTTTGAATGAAAGGTACTTTAGACATGTAAACACAAGCACATAAAATAGATAAAAGCAGATAAAAGAAGTTAATAGGCTAGTCATCCATCAAGAACATAGATTGTTTTAAAGCCTGGCTTTAAAAGGTCTTTTAAGAAGCTCAGATTTTGCTTAAGAAAGAGACAAAGAGATGTTTTCATTAACAAGCTTCAAAGATCTCTCAAGTGGTTAAATTAAGGATTGTGAGTTCTTGAAACTAGACAAAGAAGGCAAGATTAGGCTGTGTTTCTCTGATCGTTATTAACTTATTATGAACTTATTATTGTATTGTGATGCTTTTATTAGATACAGATCTGAACAACCTATTATTGCTCACAGATATATGTATGCTCATCCTCAGAGAAGTTTTGGCTCATCTCCATAATCATCTCCTTATTTGCTGTCTTACATAAAAGCCAATAGCCCAGGTAAGTAATCTGATGCTTTCCAGATGTCCCTAATACACACGTATTGACTTTCTTTATTGAAATGTATGAGAACTGAAATCTAAACATTGGGAAGGTATTAGATTAACCAGGGGTAAAATCCCCACTCTTGGTAACTATGTGGCAGGGCCAGATTTAGTCAACTGATGTCCCAAGTACAGCCCAACAATGGTATCCATTGGCTCTTCCATTGCCTAACAAACAAGACATTAAGACTCAATAAGGGCTGAAAATGAAAGTTGAGTATGGAAGTAAGAAGGGCATGCTAACTACTAGAGGGAGAAACTCTGTATTGCTTCCTAATGGTTAATCCAGGACTGCTTCATGGAGATATCCTAGAAGAACAATATCCAATTGCTTTTTGGAACAGTTATTCCAAAAGACAAGATAATAGACAATGGGTGTAATTTACAAGATTCTGTTTAGAAATCAGGCAAAACCTTTAATAATATATAAGAAGTGTTTGATAATGGAACAGACTACCCTGGGAACTCATGCTTAAGCAGAGATTGGATGGCCATCTGCCAGGGATGCTAGAGCAGTGGATTCTTGAAGTGGACATAAGGTTGCATTAGAGCAGTGGTTCTCAACCTGTGGGTCGGGACCCCATTTGGGGTCGAACGACCATTTCACGGGGGTCGCCAAACAATGCAGTCTGCCATTTTTCCCCCCTTTTCCTTAGCTGTGCTACTCCCTTTTATTCTATTGGCTTTTGAAAGCCAATAGAATAGACTCTCTTGAATAGAGTCTAATTCTATTGGCTTTCAAAAGCCAATAGGAATTGTCCAGGCTGTCTCTGCCCTGCTGAGCCCGCCAAAAGTCCCATTCTGCAAACGGTGCTGCACCAGTTGAGTAGTCCTCGACTTACGACCGGTTGAGTAGTCCTCGACTTACGACCGGTTGGGGGTCGCGGCATTAAAAAGGTTGAGAACCACTGCATTAGATGATCTTCAAGTTCTCTCTTTTTACAGTTAGACTTTACAATTCTATGTTGGTCCAGACCAAGGAATGGATATGGGAGCATGAAGAATAGCCAATGAACAGATGCCAAGAACATAGAAAATTTCATTGTCTTTTTGCTGTAATATCACTTGGACCATTGTTTCCAAATCTCAGCAACTTAAGATGCGTGGACCTCAATTCCTCACATTTTCCAGCCAGCATGCCTCATGCTAATCCTGTTAACGTACTGTTATTATGTTATTTTGACAAGGGCACCAACATCTACCTGAAATAATTGCTTATTGTAAGTGCTAAAAATGTCTAGGAAACTGCTCTACTGTAATATCATATTTTCGATGATGATCTGCCTGTTTAAGATCCTTTGATTGCACAGACATGTCATATGCATGTTTGCATGATATATGCTCTTTCCAAAACAATGAAGATGGATTGTAGGGACAAGACCAACTCATTAAGTAGGCATAATCCTTTTTGTTCCCCTAAACATAATATAATAAAAGGATAATTGAACAGGGATAGATTTAAGATTTGTTTCATCACAAGTATTCTGTACAATTCTTTGTGCTAAAATAAAAATGGCATTGGACGTTTTTTATAAGTCCAGTGAACATAACTCTATCTATTTGATGAAGATCTAGATTAATGCAGTTATTGCATCTAGGATTTGATAATAGCCCATACTATTTGTTCAAGCTTACTATTGCGGCTGGAGCTGCTCTGTTAATCAAAAATTTTGAACATCACAACTACAGGTAGTCTTTGACTTATGACCACAACTGAGCCCAAAATTTCTGTTGTTATGTGAGACATTTGTTAAGTGAGTTTTGCCCCATTGTACGATTTTTTTTTTGCCACAATGGTTAAGTGAATCATGGCAGTTGATAACTTAGTAACCTGGTTATTAAGTGAATCTGGCTTCCCCATTAGCTTTGCTTGTCAGAAGGTAGCAAAAGATGATCACGTGACCTTGGGACACGGCAACCATCATAAATATGAACCAGTTGCCAAGCTGGTTGATCATGTAATCATGGGGATGCTGCAAAGATCATAACTGTGAAAAACGGGCATAAGTTACATTTTTCAGTGCCATTGTAGCTTTGAATGGTCACTAAATGAACTGTTATAAGTCTTACCTTATCAGCAAAACAAACACATAGATTCCTCAGCTGAGACTCTTATTCATCTTTAGTTTTTGTAATCTTTTCCTGAACGAAAGTGATACTTACCCAAGGATTAGGCCAAGAAATAGAAAACACTCAAGTGAATATGCATGCGTAAGAAGTCTTGGAGAAGTCTTTATTATTTCCAAAACAAAATTAGAATTGTAGCTAGAAACTCATGACTCTGCCCAAACACAACCGAGTCCAATGTTAATTAATGGCTGAACTATGTAGTAATAATCAGTGCAATGACCAGATACATTATTCTTGGTTGATGACAGTATACTGGTTATACAGCAGTTTTCACTTTACAATAAAGAGACTGAAGAAGGGACAATTTTATGTTTAGAGGAACTCAACCTTGAGACTCATTTGACTCTTCACAGGTTTTGTCAGGCACCAGAAAGCATACCTTTGAAAGCGGCAATTGGTTTTGCCTAGCATATGAACTCATTCTGGACATCTATACAAGTAGTCCTCCACTTACAACCACAACTGACCCCAACATTTCTGTTGCTAAGTGAGACATTTGTTAAGTGAGTTTTGCTCCATTTTATGACTTTTCTTGCAGTTAAGTGAATCACTGAAGGTGTTAAATTAGTAACATGGTTGTTAAATGAACCCGTGAACCCACTGAGTTTGCTTGTCAGAACGTTGCAAAAGGGGATTATTACATGACCCCGGAAACCTGCAATTGTCATAAGTATGAGTTAATTGCCAAGTGCCTTAATTTTGATCATCTGACCATGGGGATACGGCAACGGTCATAGGTCACTTTCTTCAGTGCTGTTGTAACTTCGAACTAAATCAACTGTTGTAAATCAAGAACTACCTGTATTTTGTCAGAAAGTAGATACAAAATAAGCTGCATGCACTTTAAAGTTACACTTCCTAGGAAAGCAGATGTGCTGAAACTGGGCCCGCCATACTTGCTGATGTCATTGGTCCATCTCGTTTTAGGTCTCTTTCATGGATGCCTTTTATCAAGTGGGATCCATTCGATGACTACCTTGCTCCCACTGCCATCAGTTCTTCTTGCTATGTGACCAGCCTATTCCCATTTCAGTTCTTTTACTCTCTTAATGTATACTCTGCCCGTATACCCTGATCATATCTGAGGGACCTCTACTATCTGCAGCTGACAAAAGAACGAACATGTATTGTTATGAGGCAAAGGATCTAATTGGCTGTGGCGCTCTGCTTGTGAATGGCCTCTGCAAGAGACATTGGGCATAAATGCCCAAGTCTTTTTTTTTATTTCAGGCAAGGCATATCTTTTGGGTGTCAGGTAAGATCTTCCTTGTACTGATTTTAGATTTTTAAGAGTTTAGTTCTTTTTTTTTAAAGAGCTCGTATTGTGTTGATAAAATGACTTTTCTATTTTTGAATTGGTGTTTTTCAAGCCTCAGCAGATGGCAGCATCTAACTAATGTTGGCTCATTTCCAAAGCTAAGCAGGATCAGCTCTGGATAGAACTGGAAGGGAGAATCCACTGATAATTGTATGGTTGTTGGATATATTGTATATCCAGTTTGGTCTAGTGGTTAAGACACCAGGCTAGAAAGCAAGGGACTTTGAGTTCAAGGCCCACCTTAGCCATGAAAGCCAGCTGGGTGACCTGGGGCCAGCCAACTCAGGGTTGTTGTTGTGGGATTAAATAGGAGGAGAAAAGCGTGTTGGATATGTTCACCACCTTGAGTAATTTATAAAAATAATAAAGGCAGGATACAAGTAAATAAACAAATAATAGAATAAATAAAAAAACAACCCTGAGGAAAGCAATAGCAAATTGCTTGCATAACACTATTAAAAAACTGCATGGATGTAACCACTAGCATCTGAACTCAACTTTATCTTTGACATTACTTTTTCAATCTGTATTATTATTATTTTTTTTTGTCTTGTTACTCTTTTAGATAGTCGTCTGCACTGGAGCCTTTAATTGTTGGATAGAACACTAATAAAAAAATAGAAAAAAAATAGTAGAGGCATGCAGCTCTTGCACAACTGAACAACTGATGTGCCCCTGTTAAGAATGAAGGAGTTGTGCAAGTACTCACAATTTTTCTGTAGATGAAGGGAGCCCAAGAACAGGTTGGCATGTGTATGACTCTATAAGATATTTGTCCCTAAAGAATATTTTTAATAAGGAAGGTTTTATCTACATAACAGGGTTGGGAAGTTATAGGAATGCAAATCCTCCATGTGTCTTCATAAATATAGAATATGTGTGACGCACCCTGCACTCAGCTTATTTTATTCTATTTATTTATTTTATTTAACCAGCAGGGTGCTGCCATAAAAGCCAATGTGGTCCTAGGCTGAAAGAAGAGAGAGATAGCATGAAGGTCATGTGAAGTTTTAGCACTACTTTATACTGTTTGGTTAAGACCACACTTGGAATATAGAACTGAAAAGCTTCTTGGATGAGAAGCAAAATGTCTTCAAGGAAAAACAAAAAAAGCCCAAACCACCTTTGGGACAATCATGACCTGGATGACCGAATATCTCCATAGATAACTGGGAAAAAGTGATTTACCACTGATCATCCCACTTATGGCCACTTATGCAGGATCCTCATGTTCATATCATCAGAATGATGATATGGCAACCAGTTGTCTATGGAAATTCTCAGTCACCCAGGTCATAGTTGTCCCAAAGATGCTTTTTCACAAGACAACAGGACTTTCTCTGACTGGATGGTGGGGAATGGAAGGATTTATACTCTTTGCAGACAGCTGGGTCATTTGCATTCTTTTAGAGCAGTGGTTCTCAACCTTTTTAATGCCGCGCCCCCAACCGGTCGTAAGTCGAGGACTACTCAACCGGTCGTAAGTCGAGGACTACTCAACTGGTGCAGCACCATTTGCAGAATGGGACTTTTGGCGGGCTCAGCAGGGCAGAGACAGCCTGGACAATTCCTATTGGCTTTTGAAAGCGAAATAGAATTAGACTCTATTCAAGAGAGTCTCTTCTATTGGCTTTCGAAAGCCAATAGAATAAAAGGGAGTAGCACAGCTAAGGAAAAGGGAAAAAAAATGGCGGACTGCTTTGTTTGGCGACCCCCGTGAAATGGTCGTTCGACCCCAAATGGGGTCCCGACCCACAGGTTGAGAACCACTGCTTTAGAGAGTCATTGAGGCCACTTGGAGGTTTGTTCCAAAGGTATTTTTTTTTTCAGGAGCAGCTGGACTTCCTTGCTTTTCTTTGAAGACATTTCGCTTCTCATCCAAGGAGCAGCTCTGACTGGATGGTGGGGAATGGAAGGATTTATACTCCTTGCAGACAGCTGGTCATTTGCATTATTTTAGAGAGTTATTGAGGCCACCTGGAGGTTTATCTGTGTCCTCAGGGTCACCTGAGAATTGCAAATGAGTGTGGAGTCTTCTTGGAACTGCTGAAAGGACTATGTTGTAGACTGGAGAGAGATGAGGTCTGTTGAGAGAGGGCTGTTCAGTTTTGACACGGATGGCCTCCTTGACATAGATGGCCTCTTTATGACAATTGTGATGATGAACCAGGGTCATATGATCACTACCTGAGATCTTCCTAGCTGGTTTTGACAAGCAAAGTCAACGGGGGAAGCCGGATTTGCTTAATGACCGTAGGATTCACTCAACAGCTGCAACTGCACGGTTGCTTAACACCCATGGCAAAAAGGTCAATAAAATTGTGTGTGACTCTTCAACCACCTTGTTTAGCAATGGGAATTCTGGCCCCAATTGCTGTCGTAAGTTGAGGACTATCTGTAGTTCGTGGAAGTCACAATAAGATTCTGAAAAATCTGTGATTTTGTTTCTCAGCTGACTGACTGGCTCCCAATCCACCACTCTGACTGATCACCTTTGCTCATTAAAACATCACAGGCAAGAGCATTATTTCTGCCATACAAAACTGGATTGCTAGAATATTTAAAACAGGGCCAGAAATTCCTATTTTGTCATTGTTTAAGAAGATCCTGAGAAAATGCATTCCTTTTTTTAAAAAAAAAAACCCAGAGATTCTTCTTTTCTTTTGCAAAACCAGACACTAATCTCAGCAATCTAATACCTTTTTCGAGTGAAACCTTTGCCCATAACCTCTGTCAGCATTGCCCCAAAGCAAAACACATATATTTAAAGATATTTGCCTGGAACACATAAGGGTATTTAATCTTTTAATTAACTCATCTCCCCCCTGTTTTCCGAATGCACATAAGCATTATGTTTGGGTTGCTTCTGTCACCTGGTAAAGGAAGAGAGAAGCAAGGAAGGGGGAAGAAGAAAAAAAAAGAGAATAGGAAAGGGAAAAAAGTTACTATATGCAGTTAATATCGAATAGCAGCCATCTACAGATGATCCCTGCTGCATCCAATTTCTGCCAAAATGCTTTCTGTTAAACCTCCATCAAACAGACACATGGTGCACAAAAGAAAAACCTCATCACCAAGGGAAACTAATCCACCGGTGCGCAATGTAAGCCTGTCAACTTTTTATTATAAGAAGTCATCACTCATTTCAGCGAAGATTAAAAGTATGACTAAATTGAGAAAATCCTCTTAGCCATTTGGAATTTTAATAGAGGAGAAAAGGGGATGAGTAAAAAATTTAAACTGTGAGTGCGCATCCACGCCGGGTGTGCATATATCTCGGCAGCAAGATCTCTTTTTTTTTTCTAGATGGGCAAGAAAGAAAAATAGCAAAT
The DNA here is from genome assembly GCF_016545835.1 of Crotalus tigris. Taxonomy (NCBI): domain Eukaryota; kingdom Metazoa; phylum Chordata; class Lepidosauria; order Squamata; family Viperidae; genus Crotalus; species Crotalus tigris. The sequence goes on from NW_024100482.1 coordinate 695,994, forward strand.
AATAATAATAATCCACAAACAGATATACAAGCATGCAATAGAAATATAGGGGAAGCTTGCATATTGTGTGTGTATGTATATATTCCAGTTCTCCCTTTATTTTTTGTTAGCAATCTAAAAAAATGTATATGTGTGTGTGTGTGTGTGTGTGTGTGTGTATCTGTGCACATAATATATATAAATATACATACATACACACATGCAGGCTTGTTCAAATTCATAAATAAACATACACTATGATGGTATATTTTCTCTCTGACACAGACCATTTCTGATTCAGACGAGCTTAAGAGATAAGAATGGAAAATGAGTCTTCGCTGCTTTAATTACATTGCCATTGGCAACAAGGTGTTACAGTGGTGGAATAACAATTGCTTTTTACATTGAGTGTGGATTCAGGGTCAATATGCTATTTCATCCTAGAACACCCCCAGATGGGAACCATGTTGATTCTGCAACTCAGCCCTACAGGTAAAGTTACACTGATGGGCAGTTTAAATACTCTCATATATACACACAGTTAACTAGAGCCTGTTTTTTTTCCTCTCTCTCTCCCCCACTGGATTATGTACTCAGTACTCTATATTTCATTTAAGCTGTCATTTGTGAAATGCAAGTAATTCCCCCCCCCACCACCACCTTGGCTGTTAAAGGCTGCAAACCTTTTCCATTTCCACCAAATCCTTTGTTGAAAAAGTAGCTCTCGTCAGCTACAAATGACAAACCTTTAGGCATTATTTACCTGCAGATCATCTACCTGTCGACTTCCTAAAAAAAGACTTGGAAGTTATTTGAATGAAACTTCCCAAAGCCATGATGTGATTTCTCTCATGATCTTTTTTTTTTTAAAAAAAGAAAGTAGAAGATTAAAAAGAGGCAAATGCTGATTTGACATTTCGTTTTGAAAAGGTTCACCCATAGTATTCAAATACTGCCAATTTCTATGATGGCTCTGGACTACGGGTGCCCAGCTTTGGCAACTTTAAGACTTGTGGACTTCAACTCCCAGAATTCTCCAGCCAGCGTGGGTTTAAGTCCACAAGTCTTAAAGTTGCCAAAGCTGGGCACCCGTAGTCCAGAGCTATCATAGAAACAGAACACTCTCGGTCTAGAGCAGGGATGTCAAACTTGCAATGTCACGTGACGTATTGTGACTTTTTTTTGCCATTTCCGGCAATGGAGTGGGCGCGGTTTCGCTAAGATGCATCTGGCCCACAGGCTGGCAGTTTGACGCCCCTGGTCTAGAGCCATCATGGATTCCAAGAAACTGGTAGTATTTGAGTACTATGGGTGAGTACTTCAGATGCTGGAGATGTAGCTATATCCCCAGTGGTGGGATTCAAATATGTGAACAACCGGTTCTCTGTGTGGATGCCGCTTCCAAAAGTCTGTTCTGGGCCTGGGCAACAAAAAATTAGCTACTGGTTCTGCCAAAGTGGTGCGAACCGGCTCAATCCTACCACTGTATATCTCCACATGCCAAGAATGCGTTAGTTTTTATGCATAGAAGATCACAGGAAGCAGGAAGTCAGCCTGGATTCCACTGACATCTATGGAGCAGAATGCTGCATCTATTTCTTAATTAGCTGCATTTCCATTTGTGAGCTTACAATATAACAATGCTAGACCAAGCACAAGGAGCTTCTCTTGAAAAGAGAAGTCCTGCTTTCCTCTGCTTCCTTGCAATGATTAGTCCACCATAACCCATTGGACAGTGTGATTGTACGCACTTCCCCAAACTGCCATACTATTGGCTGTCTTTGGTGTTGTGTCCTGAGCCTGCAAAGGCAGGCTTGGGATGTTGCAATGGTCCTGGGCAGTTGCAAGCTGCCCGGGACCAGACTGGCTGGTGCTGGCTTTGCGTGTATGCGCAAGGCGCGGAGCACGCCTAATTGTTACCATTCTGCACAGGGACGTTGTTAAAAGGAGTCTGAGAGGCCTGCGAGCCTCAGAACTATGACGGAGTGGAAAAGACTTCAATAAAGAGCTGTTGGAACTACAGTATGTTCTGTATTCATTCACCATTAATTTGGGGACTCAACATTTGGCAAGAGGTTTCACACCGTAAAGACATCAGGTCAAGGAGAAAGTTTATTCTGATGTTACAGAACCAAAACCAGCACACCATTTTCCCATGGCAATCTGCATTTAAATCTGCATTTAATTTAATCTCAGGGGACAGAATCCGACGTAGGCAGCTGCCACTCAGAACTGGTACAAGATGCAGTGGAAGGAACACATATAACCCATTGTAACATGGCATGGGATAAGGTCCCATATTCCAAACTCCAACATTTTTCAGGCAGTTGTACCCAGAACTGCCCACTCTTATTGTCGCAATGATGCATTGCAGTTCTTCGGGATAAATCCGTCTCCCGTAGAACTCAACAAGACATTGATCCCAATTTCCCAGCATTCAGAAGCAACAACCCCTCCCCTCTCCTCCCTTTCTCTTCCCACTAAAGCTATTTAGTTACAACTCACCTTCTGCAGTTCACACAGGAATTAAATGACAGCCCAATAGGTTGAAAAATTCTTTCTGTAAATCATCAAGGGTGCAAAGACCAAGCCACTTGTTTCCTAGAGCAGAGCTGGAAAGTAATGTTGACACCTTTGGGAGAAGCCAGGAAAACTCGTGTCAGCAGTTTCACCAATGTCTGGCCCTTGATTAAGCTTCCTCCCCCTCTCAAAAAACTTTTATTTGCTTTTGGTATTCAGGTAGGCTGATTTTTGCTGGGGGAGACAACTGCTGTATTGTTCCTTCCCCCCCTCTGACTCTCCCCAAATCTTGCTTTACTTTCTGTCACCTTCCTTTTCCATCCAGTGGAAAAGCAACTGTGGCCTTTTGCTAAGTAAATGAGCAAATATTTTCCCAGTGTTCATCAGGTTAGATCCCCATTTAATTAAACTGGCTCATTATGTCCCTATCTGATTAGCAGAGTAGAATCAATTATTCAATGCACAAACATGGCTGCAGGAGCCAGAGGTATATACAGAGCTGTTCATTTAAATCCAAGGACACTAATTAGGTACAAAGCAAGCAATAACTTGAACAATTGCAGGCACAAGCAGACAGAGCGTTCAGGACAAGGAGGGGGAAAGCCAAAAAAAAAAAAAAGAAAAAAAAAGAAAGAAAACCCCACACAACAATACCAGGCTTTCATTTCCTTAATAAGCTGGATCTCCCCCTCCCGAACCCCCAAACAGGGTCAAGAAAAGAAACACTCAGAAATTAAAAGAAGATGAAATGTAGAAACAAAAAAGCTAAGCATCCAGGAAATAACCCTTGGGATTTGCATATGTAATGGTGTGCTGCTACTTTTGTACTTTATAATCAAACAGTAGGCAATTATCCAAATTATTGACAGCAGATTTCTCATTTCAACTGCAAATTAAGGCCATTAATAAAGCTTTCTAATGCAAAAGTGACTAATTAACTAATGGAATGGAACTCTGAAGCCGGGGTATCAAAACCAGTCCACCCCATATTGTGGAAACACAGGGGAACTAATTAGTTTAATTATCAAAACAGCTAATTAAAATTACACAGTTGCCTAATTAGTTCTTTGCCTTGCCTTTCCCCCCTCCCCCTCCCGCTTCCTCCAACTTAATTGACAGGATGGAGTTAAATAGGTAACTGGTCTCAAAGAAGGAAAGAGGGGGAGAGAAAAGAGGGGGAATAGGAAGAGAAAGAGGGATAGAGAAATGTGAGAAATAGCTTGTTTCTGTGGAATATTGTAGCTGATCTTATCTCATTCATGTGGCAGCCCAGTAACAGGAAAATAAATTACTCTCATCCTTTTTATAAGCAACTCCAAATTTTCTGGAGGTAAATCTGCCCTCTGAGTGAGCTATCTAAACAGATTTTCCCCACGTTAAAGGACTCGGATACCTTGATGCATCCGAAGGGTCACACCCTCTTTGATTTTGTGAGTGGGGTGAAGAAGAGTGGGGCCAAAACTAAGGTGTTTTCCTCCCCTCCTAATAAATTCAGTCCCCAATGTTTTGTTCCATCTTATGCTAGCTTATGTGGTGGTGGTGTTGTGGCTGCAGTCAAGAACTCTGCACTGTTTTGTCTGCTCAAGAAACATCTTCTGTTTGTTTGGAGCAGAAAGATGTTCTAACCAGGCATTAAAATGAGATCTGCTGACAGGCTGAACTGCATGAGATCTTGATTTGGTTTCTCAGGAAAATACTTATGGAAGGCTTAAAGAACAAGGGCAACCAACAAGGCCTCTCTTACAAAGTAAGTCTCAAGTTTACCTCAGTCCTCTAGATGAGGTAAAACTAGGCCTGAGAAAAAGGTTCAGTTTTCAGGGAGCAATTTGACCCCCTCTGAACTGTTCTCATGAAATAGTCCTACTTATGGGTTAAATGCAAATATTTAGTCACTGAGTCATTGCTTCAGAAAGTTTGTTAACTCCAGTTGCAGGGATGAGATTAGAAGGCTAGATGAGTGTCCTCAAAACTACGAACAGTATCCCATTTATTCTATGTCCTCTTTGCCAGATCTTCCATTGAGATCTTTCTTCCAACCAAACCCTTTCTCACTACTTTTCTTTCTTGTTCAACAGTCCATGTATCAACAACAGCAACAACAACCACAACAATAATGTTGTATACACAATCCATATATTCTCTTTACAAAGCAGGAAATAAGAAAACTCATACAACATAATATCAACATGAGGAACCTTATGTGTGCAATGTAATCTAGATTATGCCAGTTTCCATGCAGAAATATTTGTTTGCAAATCAAATGCTGATTTAATCATGTTCCCATCTCATTATTATTTCACCCAACCAAAAACATATTTTTTTAAAGCTACACATCTTTAGGAACTAGTAGATGAGGTAATGAAATAGGTGTTAGCTAATTGTCAACTTTCTCCATCCAAAACTGAGCCATATAACAAATGTAATTCTTCAGGGTTTGTCCTGGATTTTAAGTAATTCTTTTTATATTGACTTTAGTAAAAACTTAATGAAAATTCTTGTAAACAGTTGCAACTGCTGTCATTTATAAATATGCTTGCAGGATTATTACCGATAACATGTCTTTGGGACGTGCAATTGAATGGAACATAGATTTTGAATTCAGTCACTTGAGATGATACAATAGACTAAGATCGGTTAACTAATTGTCTTCTCTCTTGAGGCCAACTCCTTGTTCGCCTCCATTTTCCACTTGATGCTTCGTTATTCTTATTCACTGAAGGCTATTATGGGAACAGGATTTCTATGCTAGATAAATATTCACACAACTCCCATTAGATATTTTAGTTGAGTAACAAACAAATAATGTGCATGGGCAGACATAATTTTGTTCTGTTCGCTGTCCAAGATAGGTGGAATTATGATTAGAGAACATCTAGTTACTTTAAGTAATTTCATGTCTTATGAGCCGGGTGAATGACATCCAGAATATTTAACAAAATAGCAGAATAACAGAATTGGAAGGGATCTTGGAGGTCTTCTAGTCCAATCCCCCTGTTCAGGCAGGAAATCCTATACCATGTCAGACAAATGGTTGTCCAATCTCTTCTTAAAAACCTGCAATGTTGGCACACCCACAACATCTGGAGGAAAGCCATTCCACTGATTAGGAAAGAGTATTTGCAATATTTGAGAGAGCCTGGAAAAAGCAAAATGTCAAAAAAATAGAGAGAAGAATTTGTGGTCTTCAGCTAGAAAATGATCTTGGAGACAACTGGCCCTTTGTGATGAGTCAATACACAGCATATTTTTATAGTAAATATTAGGGTTGTTGTTGCTGTTAGTTGCAAAGTTATGTCCGACCCCCATGGACAACATTCCTCCGGGCTTTCCTGTCCTCTACCATCTTCTGGAGTCCAATTAAGTTCACGCCTACTGCTTCAGTGACTCCATCCGGCCATCTCATTCTCTGTCGTCCCATTCTTCTATTGCCCTCAATCTTTCCTAGCATTAGACCCTTCTCCAGTGAGTCCTTCCTTCTCATTAGGTGGCCAAAGTATTTGAGTTTCAATTTCAGGATCTGGCCTTCTAAAGAGCAGTCAGGGTTGATCTCCTCTAGGACTGACCGGTTTGATCGCCTTGCAGTTCAGAGGACTCACAGGAGTCTTCTCCAGCACCATATTTCAAAGGCCTCAATTCTTTTGCGCTTAGCCTTTCTTATGATCCAACTTTCAGAGCCATACATTACAACTGGGAAAACCATGGCCTTGACTATATGTACTTTTGTCGGCAGGGTGATGTCTCTGCTTTTTAGTATGCTGTCTAGATTTGCCATAGCTTTCCTTCCCAGGAGCAAGCGTCTTCTAATTTCTTGGCTGCAGTCCCCATCTGCGGTGATCTTTGGAGCCCAGGAAGATAAAATCTGTCACTAAATATTAGGGTAAATCCCCGAAAACAAATGTGATAATAGTAAAAATTTAGTATCTAATGTATTTAATGGCAGATTAGTTACTAGAATCCAACACAGCTTTGTTAAGAATAAGTCATGCCAATCAAATAAATAAATAGATTAAATAAATAAATAAATAAATAAATAAATAAAAATTATTATTTATTTTCCTTTTAAAACAGATTCATAAGTCTTATGGTTTGGGGAAATGCCATATCCGTAATATATTTTGATTGGTGCCTTTGACAAGGTCTCCCATTTTATCTTTGTTCACAAGATGGTAACTTGCTCCTTATTTGAAAAGTGGGCACTGAGTTTCAAGTTCTAAATACCTACTGCAAACATGCAAAGCATTCTGATCTGAGCCAGTAATCTATGTCACCATCCAAGCGGATGCTGAAGTGGGAAGAACACCATCACAACAATTATTGGTTGGTATTAAATAATAAGAGAGTTATAACAGGACTCTTGTCTTTGCCTGCATTTGGACTGACTATACCTGCCTATTTCCTATATTTAATTAATTTATATCCACCTTTATTATCTTATATTGATTTGATAAAATATGTTTATAAAATATAAATATTTTGTTTTTTATAAATAACTCAAGATTGCAAACGTATCTAACACTCCTTCTTCCCATCTCCCCCACAATAATAATTCTGTGAGATGAGTTGGATTGAGAGCCATTGGACCAAGGTCACCCAGCTGGCTTTCATAACTAAGGCTGGTCAAGGACTCACAGACTCCCAGTTTCTACCCTGGTGCCTTAACCACTAGGCCAAACTAGCTCTAGGCCAAGTATTAGTTTTCTATGCTTAGACTTGAGACTATTATAATGAATATGATAATTGGACTCTAAGCAGATCCATCTCAGAAAAGTGGTTAAGAAGGTCATATTTTATACTCTGACCAGTGGAACAGAGATATCGGGAATGCAATGTCCCGTTCTGGTTGGCACAATACAAAAAAGGATGCTGAAACGATGCAGAGTAACAAAGACAATAAGGGGATGAATTTGATGGATTTAGATCAGAGGTCTTCAAACCTGGCCCTTTTATGACTTGTGGACTTCAACTCCCAGTATTCCTCAGCCAGGCAGTGTCTGTTTGAGGAATTCTGGGAATTGAAGTCCACAAGTCATAAAAGGGCCAAGTTTGAAGACCCCTGATTTAGATGAAAGGAACTTGGTATGTTTAGTTAAAATAAGAGAAGGTGAGGAGAGATATAATGGCAGTCTTCCAACATGTGAAGGGATCTCACACGACAGAAGGTATGGATTATTCTCCATTGCACCTAAGATAAAGACCAGCGGGTGACAGTTTAACAGAGACAGATTCACTCTTGAAATAAAGTATTTCATGACTGTGAGATCCATTAAAGAAGCTGCCAAAGTCATGATGCTCAAGGAAGTTTTCAAGAAAAGATTGAACAGTCATTTCTTTGGGATGTCTGAGGCTGGATTACAAGCCCTCAAAGTCCTTCCCAACCTTAGGGCTATGATTCTATGAATATCCCATCAACTCACAGGACGCTGCCAACCAAAATATGCATGTCTTTCCAATTCTAATGGAAGCCATCCTAGGGAAGAACCACTTATGAGCCTTAACTTATCATCCTGGAGGAGCAAGGACAAGAAGCAATGGATGGAAACTAATCAAAGAGAAAAGCAACCTAGAACTAAGGAGAAATTTCCTGACAGTTAGAATGATTAATCAGTGGAACAACCTGCCTCCAGAAGTTATGAATGGTCTAATACTGGAAGTTTTTAAGAAGAGACTGGACAGCCATTTGTCTCAAAGTGTAGAGGGTTTTCTGCCTGAGCAGGGGGTTGGACAAAAGCCCAAAAGGTAACATTGCCAAACATTTGTGAAAAAAGTTGTGGGCATTATAAGAGGTCCTTCTCAATTTGTTTCACCATGGACAGAATTTTTACTGTAAGGCTGATCTCCACAAGCTCCCTGTTTGTAAAGGAAGGTGCCACAAATCAGAGATCCACAGCAACTGTACCTAGATTGAAGTCCATTTCTTTTACAGTCATTGTGAAACAGTATTTCTAGACCACCCCAACTGCAAGGTATATTTAGGATGCATTTAGCCAACTTCTTTCTTTGTAGGCCAACTATGTTTCCATATTTTTTTTCTTTATATAATGAATTCTTATAATGTGTGTGTGTAGTGTGTGTGTGTGTGTGTGTGTGTGTGCACATGCGTGTATAAGCCAATAAAATGTGTGTGATAAAAATGATTATCAGCCTGAATCAATCCATTGCAGGAATGAAGGTCTCTTCATCCAAGGTTGCAGACTCTTTTCTACTTGAATGTTGTTAATAGGTAGGGCTTTTTAACTTCCCAGTCTTGGAGAGAGACTAAGTGGCTTAAAGTCACCCAGATAGCTCCTGTGCTTAACAGAAGTCTCACTGCTCCTTGTCCATCACAATGGCAAGTATGCTACATTAGTGTAATAAATATGTATATGTAAGTATGTGTGTGTGCGCGCACGTGTGTGTATGTGTGTGAGGATCCTTGGTGCTGTTGTTTACTTGCTTGTTTACTTGCAGACCTTTCATTACCCAAATTAGCTAACTTCATCAGTGCTAGTAAGGAATGGGGTTTGCCCTCAGTCTGTATTCAAGTGGCTTGCTCTGGGTTGGTCTTAGAGCAGACATGTCAAACTCGCGATGTCATGTGGCGTCACGCAACTTATCAGGACGGTTTTGCCATTGCTAGCAATGGAGTGGGCATGGCTTCCAGATGATGCGTCTGGACCGTGGGCTGGCAGTTTGACACCCCTGTCTTAGAAGATCTTTGTTTGGGATGTTTACTGTTGGCCTGTTTGACAATTCCTTGATTGGGGTTGTGTTTACTTGACTGAAGTAGCTACTTGGATGAAAAGCAAAACATTTTCAAGGAAAAACAAAGAAAACCCAGTTGCCCTTTGAAGGACATGGGACAACCATGTCCTGGATGACTAAAAATTTCCATAGATTCTTGGTGTTAATCTACACTCATCTGGGGGCTGATTGCTGGAGGGGGGAATGTGATTTGGTCTTTTTATTCCCTTTTTGGCGTGTTGATAGTCTTTTGCGTAGACTGTAGATATTGTCTATGTCTATGTGTCCATTGATGGTTAATTTGTCAGCGCATATCTATGTGTATGTGAGTGTATGTGCATGTATATATTTATATGCAGGTGAGAAAGAGGGACTGGTCTTTTGATGATGTCTTAAACTCAGTTTGAAATTCTTTATTGCCAGCAACGACAGAAGGCATGTGATTTTCGTTCAAAAGAAGAGGCATCTTTCTTTTCAGGTGCCGAAGTAAGATTCTGCAGCTTATCCAGTCACCAAATACATTGTAGATAAATTCAGACTGTTCTAGCAGAATGTAAGCATTCCTTTAATGCCGCCGCGATATCATCAATAAAGTGAGAAGAAGCAAAATGGATCTTTGTTTTCTTCTTTCTTTTGCTGAAGTTCTAATGAAACGGAATCCAAGCACCGGTCTACGTCTTAAGATTTTTGTTTTGCATCTCCTTTCTTTAGGCACATTTCTGAGCAGAAGAAAATCTTTCTGACAATCCTGTTTCTTTTTCACTCCCCCCTCTCCATTTGTGCTTCTCTCCAAACCTTGCTTATTAAAAGAGTGTGCGTGTTGGGGGGAGGGGGGGTAAGAGAAAACCTTTACTTTCTTTTTCGGACCACTGAGATGTATTTTAGGTGATGAACTCCTCAGCTGAATTGGAAATGCAATATGGTAATTTAACGCGACAAAGCTGCGCATAGGTGTGTGTGTGTGTTTGTGCACGTATGGGGGAATTGGTTTGGACTATACATCAGAGCATTTATTGAATGTTATCGGTCATGGCACAATTCATTATTTTATGGTGGCCTTCTGGAAGTTGCTAATCCAACCCCATGCTTTTGTATCAAAGGAGAACTGACAGCATTCATCCAATCACTACTACTTTTGAATATCAAAGTACTGTAACTATTTGTATACTGGCCCCTCTTTGGCCTGACATCTAAGGCTTCTCCATACATGAGGTGATTTGTTTTCCTATTTGCATTTTGGGTGCTCTGGGCAGGAAAAAAACAGAAGGGGCATAGTGGAAAGGCATGTCTGTGAACTGCCTGCTCTGCACTTTGCTTATATTTCTTGGTATTGTGCTTGGAGCTGTGGTGGGATTCAGCCGGTTTGCACCAGTTTGGCAGAATCGGTAGCTATTTTTTTGTTGCCCAGGCCCAGAATGGACTTCCGGAAGCAGCATCCACACAGAGAACTGGTTGTTCACATAATTGAATCCCACCACTGGCTTGGAGGGCTCAGTCGGGTTAATGGAATGGAGGTCAAAGTGGAAAAGTAGCCTTCCACTCATGGAATCAAGGGCTAATAAGGTCGAAGGATGGAGGAAAAGAAGACCCAGGAAACATATAGAATAGAATTCTTTATTGGCCAAGTATGGTTGGACACACAAGGAATTTGTCTCTGGTGCACAAGCTCTCAGTGTACCTACAAGCAACAAGTGATAAATCAATGATCATAGTCGACATAAAAATACATTCATCATAAATCATAAGACATAACATGAGATCCGAAGTGAATCACAGAGAATAATAAAAAATAACAAAACTATCAGGGAGCATTTCACCGAGGTTGTCCTCGGCGGCGCCATCTTGAGGTCATGAACTCCTTGGTCATTTATTTCATCACAGCACTGAATGTGATATAAATGCATGTCTTCTGGCAAACTCAGTGTACCCAGATCTATGGAGTTTATAAACTCTGCTTTTGGATAATCTGTTCTAGGTCAGCGTCTTGGCCAGCCAACCTGAATATATTGCAAGAAAACCTTCAGAGCCCTAAGTATGTCTATATTTGCAACTGCAACTGCAACTGGATCTTCATCTCTCTCTCTCTCTCTCTCTCTCTCTCTCTCTCTCTCTCCCTCCTCCCTCCTTTCTCTTTCCTTTCTTCTCTTTCTCTCTCCTCTCTCCTCCCTCCCCCTCTCCCTTTCCATCTCCATCTCCATCTCTGTCATTTCCATCATTTTTGGGTTTCTCTTTCTCTATTTCCACCTGTATCCCTATATATTTCCTAAAATAACAATTGCATATGTTTTTTTTAAATAAAACAACCGATACTATTTTGAACAAGATAATATCCTCTAATGAACCAAAAGACACCTACATATTTAACCACTTCAACAGAGGCAATATATACATAATAAAGAGGTGGCTGTGAAGCAAAGGATTTAACATATTTGCTGCGATCTTTGATCTGTTGCTGACAAAGAGAAGCTAAGTCTAAATTGATGTAATGTTGCATCTGTAGAAACCAGCAGATAAACCTCTGTCTGGATGTTCGTATTTCTATAGATTATATATGAAATAAAAACAAATGCTGATATTGTCATTGTATTTAAGATTAAGTAATATCTTTTCCTTAGATGTTTTTATCCAGGTGAAGTACTTTTCACAAGAGCTGATTTTGTCTAATGGTTAAACCACCAGGCTAGAAACTATACTTTTTGAGAATAAAATAAATACCTTCCTTACTGTGCAAAAAAAAGAGGATATAGGCTGAAATCTGATCAGGGGATTCTCTTAGCATTCAGAATTCTCAGCAAAATATACTTGGGATGCAAAAGGTGGGAGATAGATAAATTCTAGGGCTGTGGTCCTGAATTTGGTGTCTCCAGATGTATTGAGTGATGGCTTGCATCAACTCCATTTAGTAAGACAATTGAGTGGGAAAATAATGTTGCTATCATTGGATTCCATGAACCTAATATGCAATATAAATCACAATCTGCTCTCTCCCGTAATTGTGATGCGAAAAGCTGACACTGATTGACAAAGTGCCTTTCATGGAGATTGCCTGTCCTTGATGATCTTCCCATCACTTTTCAAATAAAGCTCAGGATCTTCTTTGAAAAACAACAATAGTGTTCTAGAGCAGGGGTCTCCAACCTTGTCCACTTTACGATTTGTGGACTTCAACTCCCAGAATTCCTCAGCCAGCATGGCTGGCTGAGGAATTCTGGGAGTTGAAGTCCACAAGTCATAAAATGGCCAAGGTTGGGGACCTCCATTCTAGAGGAATCCTAAAACATGGAGCCAATGCAGTTTTACCAATCAATGTACTCCATTGCTTGAATTCAGCAGGTACCCTGGCATTTGACATAGCATGGCTAGATAAGCAAAACTTTTATATAAAATGAAGTCACTTTGAAAGGCACAATAAGTACACCATGCCTCTGTGCATGGCTTTCATTGACTATGAAAAGGCGTTTGACTCAGTATTCCAGCAAGCAAGCATTGCTCAACCAAGGTGTAGACGCTGGTTATGTAAACTTACTACAATCAATATATGAAAGAACAATGTCGATAATTTGCCTTAATGAGCTGAAAGTGGAAAACAACATAGAGCAAGGTGTGTGATAAGGCGATACAATATTACCTATCCTTTTCTCAGCCTGCCTTGAAGAAGTATTTCGCAAAGTAGACTGGGCAAAAGATGGATTAAAAATCAATGGCGCCTGTTTAAATCACTTAAGATTTGCAGATGACGTTCTCTTCTCACAAGACCCAGAAGAGCTACAAAGTCCTACACAAAGATCTGCACGAAACAAGAGAACCATTTGGCTTAAAAATAAACCTGAAGAAGAGCCAGGTTATGTTTAATAAATTCATTAAAGGTAGAAAAAATATATATCTGGAGAAGAACTAGATGTAGTAGACCACTACATATACTTTGGACAATGGATCTCAATGGAAGGTGATACAATAAAGGTAAGTTAAATGCCTGAAGAGAAAAGTTTTCAATTAGTGTGTTCTACCTGTTCTAACATATGCCAGTGAAACATGGACACTCACCTCACAATCAATACAAAAGCTATGAGTGGCGCAAAGATAAGGTGACCAACCATCCTCCTTTAGGGAGGACAGTCCTCCTTTTGTAAGTTCTGTCCTCCCTCAAAAAGTGTCCTCCTTCATGTCCTCCTTTTCGATATTTGAAGACTAATCTGCATGGCTTTTTTTTCCCTCATAGAATGCTCAGAACATGTTCTGGCACCTTTTTTTGATGGTTTTGTTTTTCAGCTTTTGCATGAGCTGTGCTACTTCCACTATTGGCTTTCGAAAACCAATAGGAATTGCTGCTAAGCGCACCAAAACACCCGGCTGGCAAACTTTGCACCTGTAAGTTGTCTGTATTATTGTTGCAATGAATAAAATGTTTCTTTTATTTACGATATTGTTTTCTTCAATTTATTTGTGTCCTCCTTTTCATTGTAAAAAAGTTGGTCACCTTAGCAAAGAGCAGTGGAAAGATACATGCTCGGCATTACAAGACAAGATAGAAAGACCTGCACATGGATTAGAGAACAAACGAAAGTATACAATATCATCAAGAGGGTAAAAGAACTGAAATGGTCTAGTCACATAACAAGAAGAACTGATGGCAGGTGGACCAAGGCAGTCACAAAATGGATCCCACTTGATAAAAAGTGTCCATGAAAGAGACCTAAAATAAGATGGATTGATAACATCAGCAAATATTGGGGGCCCAGTTGGCAAAAGAAAGGTCAGGACCATATAGGTTGGAAACATGAGGAAGAGGCCTTCATCCTGCAGTTAATAAACAATGGCTAGAATGGTGATGATGATGAAAGTCACTTTAAGTAATTGAATGCCCTCTGTGAACACAAAGGGAACATCCATTTTTCTATTTATTTATTTTATTTATTAAATTGATATGCTGCCCATTTTCCAACCAAGTAAAAACAACAAAAACAAACATGAAAATATTAAATTAATAAATACTAATATTAAAACTTATTTAAAAATGAACCAAGGTGGCAAGGAAGGGAACAAGATAGACACAGGGTAGAGATGAAGTTTTATTTCATATCTTATATCTTACAGCACTGAGCTTTGAATCCAACTTTTCTTTTTCTGGCCTTTTCCATAGTTTAGGAAACACTTTGTTTTGTGTCTCTCAGTCCTGGTCCTTATGGCAGCTGATTGTTGACATAATTGGATTTCCTGCTTTGGGACTCTCTTAATTCTCCCAATTTTTGGCAGGAATCCTGTGCTTTTCACCCACAGAGAAACAGCAGGTGAACATTTTGCCGAGATATAATGATAGTGCTGATAATCTTGATGGATTATATATATTCCTCAGTGTTTTCAGTCCAGAAGAGATTGGACAGCGTAGATACAGGAAGACAAAACTTCAAGTGTGGATTTCCTTAATTTAACAACAACAACAACAACAACAAAACTTTATTGTCACTTCGAATGTACACCAATCGGCATACATCAAATTTTATCAAAATGAAATTTCATTGCATAGGGTCACCATCTCCAATATACACTCCTTGTTCACGGTCAGTTCAAGTTTCAGATCGTCCATTTTAGTCTCTAGGGAGTGTTATGTCCCGAGCCTTGCAAACGGCTCGGGCGTTTGCAGGCAGTCCCGGGCAGGTGCAAAGCTGCCCGGGACCAGACAGGCTGTCGCCAGCGCCGTGCGCATGCGCGGGTGCTGGCGCGGGAAAAGTAACACATTTACCTGGGAGTTGCCTATATAAGAGGCTGCGAGGCATTTGGGCGAGGCTGAAGCCATCTTCCTGTAAGCTGAACGCTGAATAAAAGAAACTGAGAACTCCAGCTGCTTCTCGTGTCTATTTTCCCGCCACGGACTCAACACTGGCGATGAAGGTGGGATGCCTTGCACTACCTGGAAAGGAAAAAGTGTAAGCTTACCCAAGGAGTCCTGAGCAGCGGAAGAGGAACGGCGTCGACTCGGCAGCTGCCCGCCAATCCGGTGCGCATTCGGGGGTAGGCTGGCTGATAGACCCGTCTCCTGAAGATCCGAAGATGGCGAAAATCGGAAGGCTTTCGGAATTCGACATCTCACATCCAGAGCGGTGGGAGTCCTACGTATCCAGAATGGAGAACTACTTCAAGGCAAACCAAGTGACGGAAGATAGCTTGAAGGCTGCCACCCTGCTTTGCGTTTGCGGCCAAGACGCCTTCGAAATCGCAGAAAACCTTGCAGCACCTGTCCCAGTAGAGTCTGTAAGCTACGCAGACCTGAAGAAGCTGCTGAAGGAGCACTTCCACCCCAAGGTGTCCGTTATCTCATGGCGCCACACCTTCGAACAGAGGGATCAACGGTCCGGTGAGTCAGCCAAGGAATACATCGCCGCGTTACGGAAGGCCGCCAAGCCCTGCGAGTTCAAGGACCTCGAGGAACGACTGAGGGACCGATTCGTGTGCGGGTTAAGGCATCGAGAGCTACAACAGAGACTTTTCGCTAAGGAAGAATTATCCTTCCAAGACGCCTTAAGGGAAGTCACCACAGAAGAAGCAGCAGGCGGCGCCGTCAAGAACATGCGGCCGATCAGAAGCAGTGCAGAGGGTGCGTCCGTGCACCAGGAAGACGTCCAACGAAACTCCGAGGAGGATCCGGACGAAGAAGTCGACCGTCTACACCCCGCGAAGGAAGAAAACCAGAAGGGAAGCTCTTCGGCTCCGCTCAAGTGCATCGGCGTGGAGGTCGCCACAGGAGAACCGACTGCAAGTTCCGCTCCGCTACCTGCCGGGCATGCGGCAAACTAGGGCACATTGCAGCTGTGTGTCTGGGCCGACGAAAGGCACAACCCCAAGAAGAACGCCTGAAGGGTACCAGACTCCCCAGCCAGAATAGGGTAGGTTTTTGCGCTTCGCGAAGAAGCATCTGTAGGACAGGCACACACAAGCCCATGAAGAAAAAGCTGTCACTCAACGTGAAGCTACAAGGGGTTCCATATCTATGGAACTAGACACAGGGTCTGCCCTTTCCATCATTTCATTGCATACATTTAGGAAGATTTGTTCCAGTAGTGGGACTAAGCCAAGTTAAGGCCTTCTGATATTGTATTAACAGATTTTCAGAACTCAAGAGTGTGTGTTAAGGGGGAGGCCACCCTTAACGTGCAATACAAGAGTTTTGAAGGTCCACTAGACTTATTAGTAGTAGGGGGTGAACGAACGAGTCTCATAGGACTCGATTGGTTTGAGGCCCTGGGGATACACGTCACAGGACTCAACAGCTTACAAACACTCGACCTACAGGAAGTCTGCAAAGAATTTGCAGATGTTTTCAGCCCCCAGCTGGGCACATTCAAAGGACCACCTGTGTCCTTAAAGCTAGACCCCACTGTCACTCCCATTAGGATTAAAGCAAGAAGGGTCCCTTTTGCTTTAAAAAGTAAGATTGACACTGAACTAGACAAACTAATCCAACAGTGAATCCTAGAACCTGTTGATTCCAGCCCGTGGGAGACCCCCATTGTCACGCCTCTAAAGGCAAATGGGGACATTCGCATTTGTGCTGATTACAAATGCACACTCAATAAGGCAGTGCAGCAACATGCCTATCCTGTTCCTGTGGTCAGTCACATCCTGGCCTCTCTCAAGGGGGGGGCGTGTTCTTTTGCCAAAGCTTTGACCTAGCTCAAGAATCTCAACAGTAGTGCCTTTTTGGGATGATGCTGCAACTAGCTCAGACCATTGTGACCCACAGGGGAGCCCTTTAAGGCTATAAAAAGGCTACAGTTTGGAGGTGAATGTCGCTCCTGGGCACATTGTTCCAAAGCATAATGGAAAACACACTACGAGGTATACAGGGGTCTGCCCCACTTTGAAGATGTCCTGATCTGCATGTGAGTTAATCCTACACATGTGTCTTGAGCTGAAAGTGTCTCTTAGGGACTGCCACCTGTTAAGATTCAGAATCCGGGCCTCAAGCTCAGAAAAGACAAATGCAAGATTGGGGTGCCTTCTACTGAATTTCTGGGATTCAAAATTGATGCTGCTGGGATTCATCCTGCTGAATCCAAACTAACTGCTATTTTAGAAGCACCCAGCCAAAGTCTAAGGCCGAACTTCAGGCCTTCTTAGGCCTCCTGAATTTCTACACTTCTTTTCTTCCACATCAAGCTAGTGTAGCTGAGCCTCTTCACAGGCTACTAGACAAACAAGCTGTGTGGCTGTGGTCACAAGCACATGAGGCTTGCTTTAAAGAAGTCAAGGCCTTGCTCACTTCTAACAGTGTTCTTGCACATTTCAACGAGTCTCTTCCTGTGTGCATCGCTTGTGATGCGTCCCCCTACGGGGTTGGAGCTGTCCTGAGTCACCTCAGGTCTGATGGAACTCAGGTTCCTATTGCATACTACTCCAGAACACTGTCTTCTGCCGAGCGCAACTACGCTCAGATAGACAGGGAGGCTCTGGCTGTTGTTGCTGGAATTAAAAAATTCCACGATTTTCTATATGGCAGGCATTTCACGGTCTTCACTGACCATAAGCCTCTGCTGGGACTGTTTACCACACGTAAGCAGACTCCCCACATCATTTCCCCTAGAATGCTTAGGTGGTCTATTTTTTTGTCTGCATATGATTTTTCATTACTCCACAAGCCTGGGAAAGAAATGGGCCATGCTGATGGCCTCAGTAGGTTGCCTCTGCCAGTAGTAGAAGCTGACCCCGCGCCAGCTGTCAACATTCTATCAATCCAAGCCTTGCCCGAGCTCCCTCTTAGTGCCAGGGATGTTACCGCTGAAACAGGTACAGATCACACACTTTCACGTGTCCGCTCCTGGGTCCTGTCCGGGTGGCCTGAGCACTGCCCTAGTCCTGAGTTTCAGAGTTTCTGGTCCAAAAGGAACGAACTGTCCCTTTCTCAGGGCTGTCTGCTTTGGGGAAACAGAGTTGTCATTCCCACCTCAATGAGGACTAGGGTCTTAGAATCCCTCCACGAGGGTCATCCTGGCATTGTTGTATGAAGGCTCTTGCACGAAGCCACTTGTGGTGGCCTGGTTTAGATAAAGGTATTGAGGCTACGGTACACGCATGCCACCTGTGCCAACGATCTCGCCCAGAGATGCCCCAAGCTCCTGTGCATAGATGGGAGGAAACACAGTCCCCATGGTCTAGGGTGCACATTGACTACGCTGGGCCCTTTCAGGGCCAGTTCTTCTTGGTCCTTGTTGACAGCCATTCAAAATGGCTTGAGGTTGTGCCTGTCTCATCCACCACCACTGCAAAGACTATTCAGGTACTGAGGGGGATTTTTGCTGCACACGGGCTGCCAGATGTCATTGTGTCCGACAACGGCCCTCAATTCACCTCCTCCGAATTCCAAGCTTTCTTACAGGCAAACCTGATTCGTCATGCCACGTCTGCGCCTTTTCACCCGTCCACCAACGGTATGGCTGAACGCATGGTGCGCATCGCAAAGGACGCCTTGAAGAGACTCACCTACGGGGACTGGCATCACAGGTTGGCTGACTTTCTCCTTTCTTATCGCACCACACCATCCACTTCTACAGGGAGAAGTCCAGCTGAACTTCGTTGGGGGCGCCAACTTACTACTAGACTTGACCGGTTGCATCCGGACAGACTGCCTTCATCTACCTCACATCCTAGGGCACCTAGACAACTACTTGTGGGTGCCCCGGTTTGGGCTCGCAATTACGGGCCTGGTCATACATGGGTCCCCGCTTCTGTGTCCAGGATCACAGGTCCTCTCTCCTACGAGGTTGCCCTGGACAACGGTCGTGTCCTGCGTCGGCACATCGACCAACTTCGCTCTAGGCGAGACTTTTTGAAGAGACTCCTGGGTCTTTTCCAGGGGGGGAGGGGGACCCTTTGGAGCAAAGGGAAGGGCAAGAGCTACTGCCCATCTCCACTGAGGGAGCCACAAACGGCCCATCCCAGGGTTCCGCAATTGCTCCGAAAAGAAAGTCATGGAGCTTACCCACACAACAGGCACTCACGCCTACTCCAGCCAGGGAGTCACCCCGGGGGCATACTCACTTTCCACACACATCACACAGCACTCCAGCAACGGAGGATACCCGGGGGCATCCCAACAAATCATTCCCTGCAAGAGAGCTGGCACACAATTCCCAAGGTTGGCCTGACCTTACCCCAAATCCTACAGGGGGTCAAACATACACAGAGCTAGTCGAGGAGCCAAGTCCCGACTACAACACCCCTAGCACAAATCAGGGAACACCTGAGTTTTGGGAAAGTACAGAAACCCACACGAGCCCGAGCACAGAATGGGGTTCAGGGAATGGACAGCCTCCTGACAGGTCTTGGACTGACCTAGGAGGTTCTACAGAGACACCCAGCAGTGGCTATCACTTCAAGGGGCCTGAGGGTCTACAGCTAGGTAGGACAACCAGGTCACAAAGCAACAGAAGCCCTGGCCTGACGAGCCCGGTGGGCAAGCAAGCAGGCCAGGCATCGGGGCACAGTCCTTGGAAGACACCAGGGCACAATAGAGAGAACAGGCTCACGCCTCCCTCCAGTCAGGGAACTTATGCCAGTAACCCAGAGCTAAGAAGGTCACAGAGAGCAAAGAAATCTCCTAAGTACCTAGAAGATTACATAACATTGCTGGCAAGGCAAAAGCCAGTAAACAGTGGGCGCATTGGGGAGCAAATTGTCGTGTAAAATAAATGTTGTATGTTGGTAGTAGTTTTAGCCCGGGGGAAAGGGGTGTTATGTCCCGAGCCTTGCAAACGGCTCGGGCGTTTGCAGGCAGTCCCGGGCAGGTGCAAAGCTGCCCGGGACCAGACAGGCTGTCGCCAGCGCCGTGCGCATGCGCGGGTGCTGGCGCGGGAAAAGTAACCCATTTACCCGGGAGTTGCCTATATAAGAGGCTGCGAGGCGTTTGGGCGAGGCTGAAGCCATCTTCCTGTAAGCTGAACGCTGAATAAAAGAAACTGAGAACTCCAGCTGCTTCTCGTGTCTATTTTCCCGCCACGGACTCAACAGGGAGCAAACGATGGCAAACAGGACAGATGGAAATGGAGCTCCATGTGGATTAGCCCTCAAATTAGCTTGTATTCCTGCAACCTTGCCTTCTTTCCTTTTTCTGATCCTGTCTCTTCCACCTTTTCCTTAAAGGGGCCTTGCTTCTTTTTGCCCCTGGAGCACGCTCCCACCTGTGCCTGTGCCTGCACACTAGTCTGACTCCTTTAAACTGGATATTATTATAATTAGTCCAGAATAAACAGTGATCTGAATTCATGGGAGTTGCAGGTTAAAATATCTGAGGAGTCCATGTTTGGGGATAAGGTTTCATAGCAATAATGATAGTATACGCTACAGCTTCAACTCTTGTAGTTACATTGCCATTTGTTTAATTCTTATTGTGAAGAAACACAAACATTTCCTAGATGAGAAATTCTGATGTTGCAGTGTAGCTGGAAAAGATTATTTTGCCAGGTTTTGAGCAAAACAGCTCACTTCCACTCTACAATTTATTTAATTAATGTTCTTTATCCCATTAGTAGTCATCTATCTCAGCCATCTCCCATTATAAAGTAAATTGCTTTAATGAATTCTGCATTTCTCTCAAAAGTCCCAATCAGATGAGAAGTCCTGCTAATGTAATAAGTCAAGGAAATGCTGCTTTGGAAATTCATTACATTTTATTTCTCCTGCATTGTCTCTTGAAACACTAAAGAAGTCACTGCTCTGAACGAGGCCATTATGATTACCTATTAACTGCAGATAATCCTCAACTGCAGAGATCCACGTGTGTCTGAGCTTTCAAGAAACGTTAAGGTACTTTCACCTTATCTCTAATCTTTTGTAGACAGACAATGGTTACCCTAACAGCACTGAATATTAAAAATTGAAAAGTCTACATATGGGTGAGCTAAGCTCAGAATAATAACTTTGAACTTCGTTACTACATTTGACCAATTCTACATCCGTAAGAGATTCAAAAACAACATGGGCTCTTCCTGAAACAAGTAGACCAAAAACACAAGTTCTAGACTGAAACTATTCAAGGGGATAATAAAGGAAATAAAAAAGAGCATTAACAGACTTAGAACCTACAGTAGCAGCCACAGAAAAGAAGAATGCAGGCCATCAAACTGTTCAATGATGTGAAACTTTCTAAATAGAGTAGAGATAGTCCTTGATTTACAACCAGAACTTCCTTCACCAAGCAAGGTAGTCGTTAAGTCAGTCAGGCCTGGTTTTGGGTTTTTTTTGCCATGACCCCTAAGCAAATCATAGCCATTAAGCAAATCCTGCAGTTGTTAAATGAGTCCATTTTCTCCCATTGACTTTGCTTGTTGGAAGCCCCTGGGAAGATTGTAAAAGACAATTTTGTGATCCTGGGATGGTGCAGTTGTCGTAAATATACACCATTGCCAAATGTCCGAATTTTGAACATGGGAATGAATGAATGGTAAAATGGTAAACGTTGGGATAAAATTCATAAATGGTGGTAGTGTCATGTGCTCACCATTTGTGACCTTCTCAGCATGCTTCCGACAACCAAAGTTAATAGGAGAAGCCATTCACTTGACACTCAACACAACACAACACAATATTCTTTATTGGCCAAGTGTGATTGGACACACAAGGAACTTGTCTCTGGTGCGTAAGCTCTCAGTGTACCTACGAGCAATAAATAACAAAGTAATACAATCATAAGATACCAATAGGAGTAGGCATTAGGGAAGGTGAGAAGGATAATAGTAATACAGCCCAGCTACATGGGCAAGTATCCTTAGACATAAGATAGTGCTGTGGGAATTAGGTGTTTAATAATAATAATAATAAAGTTGGAAGGGACCTTGGAGGTCATCTAATCCAATCCCCTGCTCAGGCAGGAAACCCTATATAATTTCAGACAAATGGCTGTCCAGTCTCTTAAAAACTTCCAGTGTTAGAGCATTCACAGCTTCTGGAGGCAGGTTGTTCCCCTGGTTAACTGTTCTAACTGTCAGGAAATTTCTCCTTAATTCTAGGTTGCTCCTCTCTTGGGTTAGTTTCATCCGTTGCTTCTTGTCCTGCCTTTGGGTGCTTTGGAGAATATCTTGACTCCCTCTTCCCCGTTCATCAGAGTGATGGCATGGGGAAAACTGTCTCTGTGTCTAGTTGTTTTGACTATAGCAGGGGTCTCCAACTCATAGTCTGTGGACTGGCGCCAGTCTGTGGTATGCCAGCAAACGGGCCGCACAAACAAGTGAACACCCATCTGTGGGATGCAAGCAGCATATGAAACCATGCCCCCTCTGGTCCACAGAACCAGTCCCTGGTGCCCAAAAGATTGGGGGCTCTATAGCAGAGTTCCAAGGAAAGGAGTTGAAACAGTTTATGTCCAGCATGTAAAGGGTCTGCAGATATTATACTGTATCAGCCCTCATTCTGGCTTGTGCAGTATACAGATCCTCAAAGGAAGACAGGCTGGTTACAAAAACTGCTGTTTTGTTTTCTGCAGTCCTAACTATCCGTCGAGGTCTGTACCTGTCCTGTACGGTTGCTGTGCCATTGACAACTGGAGTGATCTGTTTAACAACTGCGGCAAAGGAAAGCCATAAAATCGAACGCAACTCATTTAACAACCTTGGTTGGCAACAGGAATTCTGGTCCTAATTGCAGTCTTCAGTTTGAAGGCTACCTGAGGATCAGGAGATGCTGGAGAGGACTGATGGCTGGCACTGCAAAAAGCAACGAGCAAACAAAAACAGTGAGAAATATTTTACGAACATTCAGCAGAATCGCCTTCATCTTCGAAAGGCTAAGAAGAAAGAAACATCTCGGGGGAAAAATGGTCTTTTGAAAAATTCCATTCCTGCTTTGGTTCCATCTGTCTTTACCGGTGCTGAGATGTATATAAGTCTGGCAATGGCTCTCCCATCCCCACCTCCCACCCTGTTTTCAGTGTCCTATTTGGAGCTTCTCGTGAGGGGGGGTTAGAATGATGTTCCCAAGTCATAGCATAATTTCCTTTCAGCAGCACGAGACTCCCTGCTGTATATTATGCCCTTCAGCTAAAAGAAAAATTGATTCTGTCATGTATACATTTATATCTCATCTATTTTTTTAAAAGCATTTTTAACACATCGTACAAGGCCTGGTCAGGCAATAATAAACCCTTGTCTCTCTCTCTCTCTCCCTCCATTTCCCCAATTTTTCCATCCAGAATAGATCATTTATCTTGGAGAATAACCAAAGACAAAACTGTAGTTAACAACTAGGTTTTGTTTTCTCTTTTGTGAAACATTCTTCCTTCCACATCCCTCCGGAGATGAAGGCAACCTATATGACAGTTCACAGAGAAGTCTTCTACAAATCTGAAACCCCCCCCATCCCACCCCACCCCTTGCTGTATTGTTTTTTTAAATTTTACAGATGTTGACTCTTGTCTTTAAGCTTGAAATATCTCTGCTACACAAACTCTGGACTTTTATTGCATTCCAATTTGATTGAGCTAGCTACCCAAATTGAGATGTTAATTGTAAATGAGTTCTGGAAATCTCAGTTGGAGGTTAAAACATGTAATGAATGTGTTGCAGGAATTGGGTGTGTCTAGCCTAGTGAAAAGAAGGTCTAGAAGTGATGTGATAGCAGTCTTCCAATATTTGGGGGACTGCCACAAGGAAGAAGGACAGACCTATTCTCCAAAGCACCTGAAGGCAGGACAAGAAGCAACGGACGGAAACTAATCAAGGAGAGAACCAACCTAGAACTAAGGAGAAATTTCCTGACAATTAGAACAAATAATCATTGGAACAGTTTGCCTCCAGAAGTTGTGGGAGTCATTACTGCAGGTTTTCAAGAAGAGACTGGACAGACGTTTGTCTGAAGTGGTACAGGGATTCTTGCTTGAACAGGGGTTGGACCTCCAAAGTCCTTTCAACTCTGTTATTCTGTTCTGTGTGCATGCATACACACAGAACTACATACAAACAAAAAAAAACGAAAGCCCTAAACTAGTCTTCCTATCCTGGAGGCTCTCTAGTTGTATGGACTTCACTCTCACATTTATCCCACTCCAGAAGATGGTAGAGGACAGGAAGGCCTGGAGGAACATTGTCCATGGGGTCGTGATGGGTCGGACACGATTTCACAACTAACAACAATAAAAAATTCTCTCTGTTGAAAAGTTATTCCACTGATCTGGAGAATACCCAGATTGTGGACCGTTGCCATGAGTCCCAGTGATGGTGAACTTTTTGGGCTCTGCTGGCATTACTTATAACCTAAGTACAAACAAAAACATTCCCATTAAATCTTCTTGGCATTAATGAGTAATCCTAACTAATCTCAGTGCTGATGTTTTTGGTAAGGAAATAATATCACATGAAGCAGCTGCATCTACACCAAACTCTTCCTGGATGATTGATTGTTCACCCACTTTCATTGACTGATAACAATGTCTTCTTTTTCATCTGGCTGTCAGACCTTCACGACACATTCAAGTACAATTGGCTTCACCAGGACAAGCAAGGAAAACTATCCTTCTTGTAGTGTAAACAATATGGTGGTGGTGGTGGTGGTGGTGATGATATCCATTCAGTCATGTCTGTTTATGGGCAATTCTATGGACCAGGTCTCTCCACATCTTCCAAACTTGCACTGGTACAGGTACAGTGAATTTAGTGACTGTTTAAAGTTACAATGGCACTAAAAAAAAGGGACTTGTGACTGTTTTTCACAACCATTGCAACATTGCTTTTGGTCACATAATTAAAATTTGGACGCTTTGAGACTGGTTTATATTTATGACGATTGCAATGTCCTAGAGTCACGTGATCAGCTATTGATCAGTCAATAGTGAATAGTTCACTTAGTGATTCACTTAACTGTGGCAAGAAAGGTTGTAAAATGGGGCAAAACTCACTTAAAAAGGTTTCACTTAGCAACAGAAATTTTGGGCTCATTTGTGGTCATAAGTCAAGAACTACCTGTATAAAGTAGGAACATGTGCTACACAGCCAGCTTTAGATCAAGGCTTTATAACGGGGGTCACCCACAAGTAATTTCTGTAAATTTAAAGATAATTCCCTAGTAAATATAATTTTCTAGTGTTTCATAATTTCCTCTTTGTGTTCTGTTAAAAAGTTCAATTGAATGGCAGGTTTAGTTCAGTTTAGCACGACTTCTCACTTTGATGCTCCATGTAGAGATCCAGGTCCTGCTTTTTTAAAAAAAGAATGTTATTGAATTTTTATTAAACGTAGTAAAATATTAACACAAGCCAAACTAAAAGGAAAAAGAAAAGAAAAATGCAGAGAAAAGAAAAAAAATAAAAGAAAAAAGAAACAAAGACAAAAAATAAAGAACTGACTTCCAACTTTCACCCCTTTAGACATAAGCTAAGGCAGAGGTAGGCAACCTTGGCTCTTTTATGACTCGTGGACTTCAACTCCCAGAATTCCTGAGCCAGCATGACTCAGCTTGGAAACTCTCTCTTTCCCCTCAGCATGGCTGGCTCAGGATTTCTGGGAGTTGAAGTCCACAAGTCCTAAAAGAGCCAAGGTTGCCTACCCCTGAGCTAAGGTAATAACTTTTCACCCTCTTTTAAAATTACAACTTCTTAGATTCTATATTGTCATAGGCTCCATTTAGATGTGCTGCCACTACCTGTGCATTCATATCTGCAAGTCCTATCACCCATCCTTAACTGGAAAAATGTGACATGCTAAAAGGATTAATTTACAGTTCTGATCAGAATCACATGAATCCATCTTCTGCTCACGTATGATTATTGTTAATACTTAAAAAAATAAAAAGGGGGGGGAAAGGGACTTATGACCATTTTTCACGACCATTGCAACATCGGCTTAAAATTCAGATGCTTTGCAGATGGTTTATATTTATGACGTTGCAAAGTCCCAGGGTCACGTGATCCGCTTTTGTGACCTTGTGATAAGCAAAGTCAATAGAGAAGCCAGATTCACTTAACAACATAAATCCATTATTCTGCTCATGTATAACTATTGTTAACACTTAAAAAAAAATAAAACCTGAAAGACATCCATTTCAGAGGTTTGCTATCACCTGGCTAGATTCTCACACCATTCTATCTTAAGCTGGTTTGATAATTCATCATTCAGTCTGTTGTGAAAGCCCAGCTTCCAAGCACACTGCCAGGCTAAACCATGATCGAAGTTATGAAGACAGGAGTTGCATTTTGTTCATCTGGGTTTAGAATTTGGCATGATGTATGAATTTAACTCTGTGAAGTTTGACTATCAGTTGTGGTAGCCAAAGGCTCAACTGAGCTACTGCATTTGATGTCCATCTGTAAGACTGCTTTGCTAATATTTCTTCTGGAATTCAGGTTTGAGCAACGCTATTGCTGAAATGAAAAAAAAAACAACAACAAATAAACAAAAACACTTTTCAAAATTAATTTATTGCAATTCCCAAGGGCAGGAACCACATGTCACAAGTAACCAAATTAGAAGTCCATAGGTTATAAGATCACAGAGCCCTTGGAGAAATATTTAGCTGTATGTTTACTTAATATCTAACACCATGTGAAGTTTATTTATTAATATGCCTGCAGGTTTCTTTCTAATCCCACTGCTCAGAAATGCTCTCACATGTATATAGAAAAGCTAGAAGGGGATAAAATGCCTTGGTAGAAGTTTGAGTGGAATAATATCTATTTTTTTCTTTCTCTCTCTCTCTCTCTCTCTCTCTCCTTCCATCATCCAGAATAAAATTGGAAATTTAACTCTGTGCAAAACTGATAGCTTATATTACCCAAAAATATAAGCATGGACATCCACAGGTAGAGAGATGAAGATCAGCCTAAAACACATGAAGAATGGCTACAGGAACTGGGCATGGCTAGTCTAGTGAAGAGAGGGACCAGGGAAGACATGATAGCGGTGTTTCAATATTTGAGGGGCTGTCATGGAGAGGAGGGAGTCTATCTATTTTCTAAAGCACCTGAAGACCAGACAAGGAATAATGGATGGAAAGTGATCAAGGAGAGATTTAACTTAGAAATAATTTTTCTGACATTGAGAACAATCAACCAATGGAACAGATTGCCTTCAGAAGTTATGGGAGCTTCATCACTGGAAGCTTTCAAGAAGAGACTGGACTGCCATCTGTCAGAAATGATGTAGGGTTTCCTGCTTGGTCAGGGGGTTGGGCTAGATGACATACAAGATCTCTTCCAGCTATTCTATTCTATTCTATTCTATTCTATTCTATTCTATTCTATTCTATTCTATTCTGTTCTGTTCTGTTCTGTTCTGTTCTGTTCTGTTCTGTTCTGTTCTGTTCTGTTCTGTTCCATTCCATTCCATTCCACTCCACTCCACTCCACCCCACCCCACTCCACCCCCACCTCCACCTCCACTCCACTCCACTCCACTCCACTCCATTCCACTCCACTCCACTCCACTCCACTCCACTCCACTCCACTCCACTCCACTCCACTCCACTCCATTCCATTCCATTCCATTCTATTCTGTTCTGTTCTAAACATGCACTGTGGTCTTATGATCCTGTTAATGGTATGTCTGAATGATCCTGGGAGACAGGGGGAAGAGTCTCAGCCAGGGGAACAGTGGGATAAGAGGCAGCTTAGCCTGCAGCAGGAATGAGGGTATGACAAACATCTCAGAAGGAACCCTCTCTAGTTTCTTTGACTGTAAAGATGTAAGGCAGCGGTCTTCAAACTTGGTCCTTTTATAACTTGTGGACTTCAACTCCCAGAATTCCTCAGTCAGCCTGCCTGGGTGAGGAATTCTGGGAGTAGAAGTCCACAAGTCATAAAAGGGCCACATTTGAAGACCCCCTGGTGTAGGGAGAAAGATGTATTCTCAGACTTGCAAGATTCTGTTAGTATAAGCTTGTAACAAACAAAAATTAGTTCACCAGGTGTGTCAAGCACCTTGACAATGATAGTTCAGTCAGCTGTTGGGGGCATGATATTGCACACCTGTTGTCATTTATTGTAGCTCACTATGGATGCTGTTAAGTATCATTGGGGTGATCAGAATTCAAGATTGTTAAAGTATGGGTCACTTGTACCACACTTCAGTCTGGTAGGGCTGTATATGATAATATCAATCAGAGTTGGTCAAATCAATCACATCCTCTATGTGCATCTTCTATTGGAAAGTGTGTTAACTAATCCAGAACAGACCATTTTCTTGTTTTTCAAAGCCTCTTTCTGATATGGATTCTGCTGTAGTTTGCTGGTCTAATTCCACTTATCAATAGGTGGCATCTCTTGTCTTAAGTGGAAAGCAGATATGGAATGTAATCTCTTCTTCATACTGATGATACTGCCCTCTAAATCTCTGGATGAGGTTTTTCAGTAGCTTCATCTAGATCAGTGTTTCTCAACCTTGACAATTTTAAGGCATGTGGACTTCAACTCCCAGAATTCCACAGCCAGCAACGCTGGCTGTGGAATTCTGGGAGTTGAAGTCCACATGCCTTAAAATTGTCAAGGTTGAGAAACACTGATCTAGATCATGGGTCTTCAAACTTGAAGAAACTGTAGGATGCCCCTATGATAAATACTTAGATGCCAACCAGAAATGTCCTACCACCTCTTTCTTAATGATGGTCCTGCAGATAGGAACTGAATGATTGTGACATAGTACCTCCAATATCTTAACTCATAAGCTACCGCAATAATATCCCGTGTTCAGTGGTGTAAAAGCCTATTGAGAAATCTCAGAGAATCAACGTAATACTCTACTTTTGTGGAAAGGTCAATAATCAGGCCAATCTAACCTGTATCATGCCCCGTGGTAGGAATCAAATATATGAACAACCAATTCTCTGTGTGGATGCTGCTTCTGGAAGTCCATTCTGGGCTTGGGCAACAAAAAATTAGCTACCGGTTCTGCCAGACTGGTGCAAACTGGCTGAATCCCACCACTGACCATGCTTATATTTGAGATTGAAGCTACCCTGAAATAGATTTGATTTGAATCTCTACTAGACTGAAAGAATTAATCTTCATGTCCAGCACTTATAACTAGCCAGCAAACAAATTGTTTTTATCTCATGAAATATCATGTTCTTGTCCCATCAGAAAGGGAGATACCTTTAACAGGGGCTCTTTGGCGTTATTATCCCTCAAGAAATGGAATGGCTTCTGATAGCAGGGCTCTTCAGATTTAGGGGTACCTATGGAAATCGGTACCCTTAAAGACACAAAATGGCATCAGTCATTTAAATTTCAATATTGCATATGAAGTTGCAATGAAACTATTGGCAAATGTATTACAACAATTGTTGATATTTAATATAGCTGAAGAGGAAAATAGCACACTATATTAATACTACACTGTCAGTACATGAATGAAAGTCATAAACAAAGATGAGCATGCTGTTATTAATATGGTTGGTATGAATAAATAGAAATTGACCCAAAAAACTTAAAATACCTGTAGAATATTGTATCTTGATAACCAGTTCACCAGTTAATATTGATTAAAGATATGAGTCAATGGAGATGGCTTGTAAATCTCTGCAGTATTTTAGCAATATTAAATCATTACAAACATTAAATCATGCTATTAGATAGTGTTACAAATGCTTTGTTGAATATAAAGTGCTTCGTAGTTTTACTGGTGTTTGGGGGTTATTTTTTCTATGCCAGGAGGCTGGAAAGCTATTTCTTTATTGTTTCTTAATTCTAAAATTGTACCCATTTAGGCTATTGTGACTGCCAAACAAATCCAGAAAATAACAGGTTATTAGCATAAATGGTCTGATCTCTGATAAAAAAAAACCAAACCAAACTAAAAATTCATAATTGCTGAATGTTTCCCTTTTATGAAAAACTTGTATTCTCATAAAGGCTCCTTGCAAAATTTGCTATCCCAATATTTTTCTAAGACGACTGTTTCAACATGTTTGATCTCTTGGCCATGCTACCCTGCACCCAAAGATCACAATAATGGCAATTTTGCAAAATTTTCAGCCTTTTTCTCTTAGCTTCTAGCAATGGCATGGGTGCAGGAAAGAAATAATTATCACTTGAAGATATTTGTAATGGTGATCAGGAAATGATAATGTGTACATAATGCAAGTTATATACCTGGAACAGGCATCATCCTTTATTATAAACTGAGCCATTTACATGCTGACATAATCATGCATGTGTCATTGTTTTGATGTCATTGTGACTTGTGATGGATACCACAGTTATTCTGTGTACTAAAGGGAAGGAATCTCTCTTTCTCTCTTTCTTCTCCTTCTCTTTCTCTTTCTCTCTCTTTCTCTCTCTCTCTCACCCTCCCTCCCTAAAATTCCATGTTAGTGAACTTTAGAAGAAGATAGAGGAACTGTTTTATTCCAGTACTTGAAGGTTGTGTGGATCTAGATGGGGAGCAACAGGCTTCAAATGAATCCTGGCAAGATTGGCAGGCTATGCATTTGAGGTCTTCCGGTTCTGGGACTATTATTTCTTTGCCATTGGATGGGATTGACTAGAAAATTTCTAAAGTTCTTCCTCTGGGATTATATAATTTTGCAGCTCCCTGATTCTTCTATAAGACAAAATGAATATCGTAAGATGTTGGAAATCAAATGGTGATGCCACTCTATGAATTCCTTCTGTTAATATCACATGTTTTGGAAAGACAGTGGAGATTCTCCTGATTCTTGTATGAGGTACTATTCCTATCTCTTTACTCTTTCTTCATGGCTGTTTGCCTTATATCTTCCCTCCTTTAAAATAAAAATTCAGACAAGCACATTTCCACCTTATATCTTCTCCAATGAAAGCAAGGTCTTCATCCAGCTTCTCTGTGAGTGTAGAAATAATTGGTGCATAGTGATAGAGTATAGATCATCGTAATGAGAAGCCTATGCCCAAGTGTTCAATTTCCTAACTTGGTACACAATTTCTAGAACTCCTATCTGGTTCTTAAAACTGATATAGATGCCAGCTTGCATATTCTCCATCCCTCCCGACTGATTCACCCATGGACCTGTTCCAGCACAATCGCAATCCCACAGAGATGCTCATTTTTGTTTTTCTTGTACACAGTTCCTTACAGCCCTGTGCCGACAGGCATCGCATAATAAAGACGTAGAACAAAAGATCTGAAACATTAGGCATTTAACTGCAGAATAGCTATCCGCAATTTTTCAATACTGTGATGGTCAGCTTTATTCCATTATGCTAGAGTGCACAATCTCTTCTTGAGGAAATTTACAATTTGCACTATTCATCAAGACAGATCCAATTCATTTCTTAGGGTTTGGGAAATTTGGCTCCTTTTTACCTCTGCTGACCGGTACAGAATCATACTCACTAATGTTTATAAAACAGCCCATTAATGTTCAGTACTGAATTCAGAAGTATGCAGCGCAGCTCTTAACAGATAGATTTCTGATGCAATCTGTCTCATAGAGTCCAGTTTATATTGCTGGTTATTCCCAGCAACTGTTACACTGAAATATCTTTGCCTTCCTTACTAAACTCTTTGGATTTGATTTACAACCAGATCTACCCCTTCCTGTAAATTAGAAAATTCTTTTGAAAACATTCATAAAGGTGAATGCAAATTATTTCTTCCCTTGCTATAGCACACTTGAGTAGAACAGGTATTTCAGTTTATTTTTGTGGACCTCAAAATAAAACACTTCTTATCCCAGATTTGAGTAGCAATTAATTTTTTTTTCAATTACTTGCACTTTCACTGGATTTTGGAGAGTCCACAAGCAGGACATAGTGGTAAGAACACCTTCCTACTGGTATAGTTATGCTATGGATAGTGCAATATGCTGCTTCTAATAGCAGATTGATAACAACCTTGACCAATGGGCAGTGATACCTATTGTGATTAATTTAAAAAGAGAGTAGTCCCAAATCTTCTGCAAGCTGTCCCAGAGAAGATGTAGAAGAGGATTGTTCTGGTTAATGCCACATTATAATAATGCCAACCTATTCTCCAAAGCACCTGAAGGCAGGACAAGAAGCAATAGATGGAAACTAATCAAGGAGAGAACCAAATTAGAACTGGGGAGAAATTTCCTGACAGAAAAATTAATCAGTGGAATGATTTGCCTCCAAAATTGTGAGTGTTCCAACACTGGAGGTTCTAAAGAAGAGATTAGACAACCATTTGTCCGAAATGATATAGGGTTTCCTGCCTGATCAGGGAGTTGGACTAGATGACCTCCAAGGTCCCTCTCAACTCTGTTATTCTCTGTGTTAGGTTTGAACCAGATCAAGAAGATGAGCATAAAAAGATGAAGTACTGACAACAATAAAGAAGTGGGTGTGCCATTGTCTTCTTCTGAAATGTTGTAACTACAACAACATTATATTAAGGACATTTTCCATGAGTCTGCTTTTACAGCTTTAATACAAAGTTGTATAATTTGTGACTTCTGACAGCAAAGACGGGCAAACATTTTAGTAAAGATCTGATCCTGCTTAGCTTCTGAGTCCAGCCAAAGTCATTCATGTACAATACTAAAGTTTTAAGAATCTGACCAGCAGCAGAAAAATGTTTCAAGAAGGCAAAACAGATTGAAAAGACACACCTCATTTGTCAAGCGCTATCTAATAGCCCTTGAGACAGATCGTATACATTTTTAGAGTGGCATTATGATACTTAATGCTTTCTTTCAAATCAAGTCTTATAATTCCTGCCATTATTAAGTGGGTGATCATCCACTTCTAACTCTAATACTCTAATGTTGGGTTCCACAGCAGGTCACCTTGAAGAGATTATATGCCCACCATCGTGTTCTTTGGTCCCCACAAAGTGCTCTGCCTTATCTAATTTTACTGTCTCAAATTCTTTTATTATTATTACTACTACTATTATTAATATTATTATTACTATTATTGATAATAATAATTGTTTTGTCATACAGAATAAAATACAAAAAAAAATAAAATAAAACAAACAGACAAAATGAAACAAAATGAAAGTGTATATTCAATCCCAGCAAAAACCACCACAACAAAAAATAGTATACAAAAAAAGAAGAGAAAGTGGTTAATTAAATTTAGCATTTAACATGTAGGATTCACCCTGGCTGGGTTGCTGTAAGTAAAGAAAAAGAAGTAAATTGTCCTCCTGTTTTACACACACACACACACACACACAAACACACACACATACACACGTAAAAGCAGTCAACAGGTTACATTACACTAATCTTCAAATCCCTCTGTTAACCATCTGTTATTATATTTAGTGTGTAGTCTACAAATGATTTCCAGTCTCTTATGAAGCTGTCTAGTCCCTTATCTCTAATCAAAGCAGTTAATTTTGCCATCTCTGCTAGTTCCGGTCAGTTTCAAAATCCATTCTTCAACAGTTGGCATCTCCTTTTCTTTCCAATGTTTGGCAAGTATACCATGTGAAGGAATAGCATCCCAAATTGTTTTTCAATTGGCTTGTCCATCATCCCTAAAAGAAAAGCTTCAGGTTTCATTAATATTTGTATCTTAAATATTTTTTTGCATTGTCATTGTTATGTTTATATAGTATGTTTTCACATATTTGCAAGACTACCACATATGATAAAATGAACCTGGATTTTGATTACATTTCCAGCACTTATTAGAAATCCCTTTATACATTTTTGTCTACCTAGGATCAAATACCAACAATACATCATTTAAAGAAGTTTTCTTTCAAACTATAATTTAATGTGAATTTTAGTCCATTTGTCCATACGTTCTCCCATTTATCTAGCATTATATTATATCCCAATTTTTCCCCGTTTTACCATACACTCGTTAATGTATTCATCTTCTAGGTTCATCTTAAGTAATATTTTATATTAGAAATCAAGTGGCCATCTCCAGAAGATAAATTAACGTCCAGGTCAGATTTAGTTCCTGTGAAAACAAAACTTTCTTTTAATCAAAAAGAAAATCAAAAATTCTGTAATAATTAAACCAATCACAATCAAATCCTTCACTTACTAGTTGTTCTCTTGTCTTTATCTCAAATCCCTCTTTTTCAGATACAATAAGTCTTGATATGTCGTCCATTTACATTCCAAAATCATTTGTGTTCTACCAAGGCAATTTGGAAATAAATCTCCATTTGGTTATCAATGACAGACACTCTCAGATACAGAATTTTTATTATACACATTAGAAAACTACAACATTACATTACTTTTCAACATAATCGCCATTCAAATTGAGGCACTTGTCATAACAGCTTGCAAGGTTTGAAATTCCTTCTGCAAAAAAATCTCCCACCTAGGAATAAAGCCATGCTCTAACAGCATCATGAAGCGCATCGTCAACCCTAACTTGTTACTCATATAACAGAGATACCATGTATTTATGTCCATTTTCAAATAAGGCCAAAGGAAGAGATTGTGTTGCATAAAATGTGTACATGCTTATTCATATCTGGCAGGATGGATATGTTCCATGTCCTCTTGGTAAAGCAGTGTCATTTGATGGGCCCCAAGGCATAGGTTTTCTCCATTGATATACCTGCCCTGTGGAATAACTTCTCCCAAAGTTTAGATGGCCCCCATCTCATTGGCCTTTCAGAAGCCCCTGAAGACTTGCCCACCAACAATGTTGGTGAAACCCAGTATATGTCTTTTGCCTTTATGATTTAGTGAAATGGTTAAGGCTATGCTTTTAATTGGTTGTTTTCATATTTTGATGCTCGGTTGCTTCCATTTTGTTTTGTTAGCTGCCCAGAGTTATCTGCTATAACTAAATGTAGATGGATGACCAGTTATCTTTTTCATGAGATGGAAAGCCATTTAAATTTGAGATAGATAGATAGATAGATAGATAGATAGATAGATAGATAGATAGATATTTTTGTTAAATAGATACATTTAGGAACTTATTTATCAATCTTTACTATAATTGTATAATATAACCTTTAGTATAATTGGAAAATTTTTATTATATATTTATAATTATATAAGCAAGTAGCTGATACGCATTAACTATGAATGGGCAATTTTAGTAACTGTACGCTCTAGTCTTATGCTTCTTTATCTTTAAATCAGATTTAGATGACAGGTTTAAGCTGAGGAGTCTCTGTGAAGTAGGACCTACAAATCTTTTATCCATGAAGTCTTTAAACACAAACAGAACCCTGGGCTTTTTAGGCATATTTGCCTCCATTCAAGGGGCTCAAGCAAAGTTCTATTTTTAAAAGATTTAATTTCACAAAATTGTTGTGGTCATTGTCAATGACATCATCATCATCATCATCATCATCATCAACAACAACAACAACAACAACAATGTATCCAGAAGAAAAAAATAGCATACTGAGAGTACAAAGGCTTAGTTTGAGCTGAGAAAGCTACTGCCTAGGTTTTTCCTTCCTCCATACAATCACTAACCAAGAAGAATGAGTCAAAGGCTAGAAGATCAATGCTAGCCCCGTGATGTATGAACTCTCCTTGTTTTTATATCCATTGCTAGTTTGTCTCCCTGGGGTCCCATATGTTCAAGCTTGTCTCAGCAAAAAGTAGAAAGGGAGGGCAAATGAGTGGGCAAACATGGAATTCAGTCTGTCCTCTGGTTAATGTGATTATGGTGGCGTGATTATGGGTGAATTAGGTAGAATGATTGGCCTTCTGGCTGTGGGCAGTGACAAGATGTGCTAGAAGTTGCCTTGTATTGGAAATGACAAGTAATCTTATAGTTGAGAAGCACTGCTTTGTCTTGAGCATGTTGGCATATTACAATTATTGCACGTTTCCTTCAGCTGCACCGGATGACTCATAAGCATTTCAGCTTCTGACCGTTTCTGGAAGAAGAATCGGAATTGTTAATTCAGGAAAAAAGCATAATTTATGGCAGGGATAGATAATACAAATTTCTCACCAATATGCAGCTCTACTTTCCTGATCCCTTTTACAACAGCACTGAAAAAAGTGACTTATGATCGTTTTTCACACTTACAAACGTTGCAGCATGCCCAAAGTTACACAATCACAATTCAGATGCTTGACAACTAACTCATATTTATAAAGTTTGCAGTGTCCCAGATCACTTTTTGCCAACTTCTGACAAGCAAAGTCAATGGGGAAACCAGATTCATCTGACAGCCATGTTACTAACTTAACAGCTGCAGTGATTCACTTAACAACTGTGGCAAGAAAGGTCGTAAAATGGGGCAAAACCCACTTAACAAATGTCTTGCTTAGCAACAGAAATTTTGGGCTCAGTTGTGGTCATAAGTAGAGGATTATTTGTAATGTTCTCTTTATAGTGATCCTCAGCTGCAGAATATTTTTTAGATTTTATTGATCTCTGAGGGCCAAAAATTGTGAACAGCTGTAAATTTGTTGCTAGAAGCTCTCTCTTGTTAATTTTCAAGAAATATCAAACTATTTCAGCTTGTTCTCTTAATTTTATATTCTGTGCTACCTTATATATATATATATATATATAAAACTTCGTTTATTTGCTTTTTTATGACTGCTTTATTTTGGTTGGCTATATTGTGTATTTGGGGGAATTCTAGGATGATTACTTAAATTGTTATTTTAACTTTACTGTGAACGTTTTACATTTTCCCCCTCTATACATCATGTAAGCCCCCCCGAGAGTCATTATATTGTGGCAGGAGATAAGTACAATGAACAAACAAATAATCATATCTTCTTTATGAATTTTTATTGTAAGAGTTTATTGTAATTTATTTATCAGATTGTTCTTATCTGTCCTGGGGTTTCTTTTTAGTGGAAAGATAAGCTATTGATAGAATTAAATAAGTAAACAAATGTTTTACAGATAAAGGAGAATATTTGCAGCTCAGGGTTGAAATGAGGACTCCTTGGTGCTCTCTGAGCTTGGCTGTTTTCTTGCAGTTGTTTTATTACCCAAAATGGTAGCATCATCAGTGCTGTTCAAAATCCAAAATATTTTACAAAATCCAAACATCTCTCTTTTTCAGACTGGTCTTGGAGATGTCTGACCTTCAAACAGAGAAGGTCATCTTCATCTTCCTCTTTCTAAGGAAAATTGTATAAGTTGTATATATATCAAATATATGTAGTATTTAATTATATTGTTTCTATTTAACCAATCATATAGGTCAGTGGTTCTCAACCTTTTCTTCACCACAGACTCCCTTTTACGACCACAGACCATGGCCATAGACCCCAAAGACTTAACTCAAGGCCCCAGGTTGAGAACCACTGTTATAGGTTATATATTTCATTCATTTGAATGAATTACATTTCATCTATTAAACTGTTATTTGACACAGAATATTTAGGTATACATTCCTATCTTAGTTATTACCTTGACCTTGTTATTATTATTATTATTATTATTATTATTATTTTCATTTTACACGCTATGCATTTAGTCTGTCCTGTTTTGGCTGCATCCCCTTTTGTCTTGCTTGATCTCTTACAATGTATTGATTCCCGATTTTTTTAAACTGACCCACTGTTGATATGATCACGCAGAGAAGTAAGATGTTTATATCTCACTGCAAATAGCATATAAACGAAATAACAAAGGTTGTCAGAGGCTGAGAAATAAAGTATGTTAGGTTCATATTTACCCTCGAAATATATGGCAGCAGGCATAAGTTGCTAGCAACTTTCCAAGTAGAAAGCAAATGACTTTGGAAGCATTCGTGAACTAGTTAGTTGGATTAATAAATGCATCTGTTCATTAAACCCATAATGGGTTTTAAAAAATATCAATCCAGTCTGAAATGGGGTGTCCCTTGTGAAAGTATTTATGTACATCTCGTGATTCAGGCAAATTAAAAAGAAGATCCAAGCAAAATATGCATCTCTGATGTAGTGGAAAGAAACAGCCAAGGCTGGTTTTAGCATACCGTAAATGCCGGCGTATAAGACGACTTCCGCGAGCGCTGAAATCGGCGCCAAAGACGGGGGTCGTCTTATACACCGAGTCGTCTTATACGCCGGAAATACTGGTAGTTTCTGGCGTATAAGACGACATTCTAGGAATGCAGCCCAGAGATAAAGACGGGGGTCGTCTTATACGCCGGGTCGCCTTGTACGCCGGCATATACGGTAAAGGAATAGAAAGTAGTTGCTTCATTGGGCAGATTTCAAAATGGGAAGCCCACTATTGAAATCCAATCCCCCATAGTTGTTAGGTCCAAGGATTGATACCCATACATGAAACTGCAGTTCAGAAGAGTTATTGCTCAAGCTTATATATAAGAATCTATTCAACTAAGGTTCAGTGCTAAATTGGGTGAATGGAATTCAAGAGGAGTTAGACTTGGACAGTTTATGGGAATGTAATACTCTAAGCTGATGACACATTTAACTCCACTCTCCAGCTCTACCGTCTCTTCTCTTATATCAGTAATATAATTATGACTTGACGTATTTAGAAAAAAAAAGCATTCTGGTAGATTTTTTTTTCAAAAAAAGAGGAGGTGTAACCCTTTCCCTTTGTTTCAGTTTTGAGACAAATTCAACAATTTCCTATTTATTTTTCCTAAACAATTAACAATTATATTAAATTATCTCACAGCTAATTTTACGGGCACATGAGGAAGTTGGTATTTATCAACAATTTAGCCTACCAAGATTCTAAGCAATAATAGTAATTTTCTTGCAATATGTATACATTTCCTTTTTGCCCCTGGTCTGAGCTAATTTGATCTTAATGCTGAGTCTGTTGTATCATTGGAGTCATTGTATTCTCCAAGGTGAACAACATGTGGTGTCAAAAGTGAAGTTGAGTTGAGAGTGACAAAGGATATCCTAATATTACTATTTTAATTAGATAGAACTGGACATACAGTATAATCAAGAATCGGAACAAACTGTTGGTCAGTGCCCCTGGTGCAATGACTTTTCCCTCCACTTTATGGATCAGGATTCTGATGACCAAGGATTGTACGTTGAATTGGCTGAAATGGGGAACATGTGTCCTGGGCAGTGGTGGGATTCAAATATGTGAATAACCAGTTCTCTGTGTGGATGCCGCTTCCGGAAGTCCATTCTGTGCCTGGGCAACAAAAAATTAGCTACCGGTTCTGCCGAACTGGTGCGAACTGGCTGAATCCCACCACTGGTCCTGGGTGTGGTGAAGGCTGATAAAAAAACCTAGAGGGGTTCTTACAAAAACTCACTTGGAACACTTATTGCTAGGTGGAGGGT
Source organism: Crotalus tigris (assembly GCF_016545835.1). Lineage (NCBI taxonomy): Eukaryota > Metazoa > Chordata > Lepidosauria > Squamata > Viperidae > Crotalus > Crotalus tigris. The sequence goes on from NW_024100482.1 coordinate 735,306, forward strand.
GCTTCGGTACTTTGGTACTTTGCTTATCGATCACCAAGCAAGCCTTTTGTAGTTTCCTGTTTGTGACACCATGTAAAGCATAAAAGCTTGCTGTTGACATAATTCTAGGTTCTTCCAGCCTTATGGGAGGACCCACCTTTGTCCAGATCTGAATAAAAGTGTGACTCAGAGAGAGTGGTCTTTGCCTGTTATTTGCACTGAGCCAAACCTAAACTTGATTGACAAGTTTAAGTGAATTGTGTTGAACGTTCCATGCATAAGTTATTTTATCTAGAAAGAGGGAGTTGTGAGGATATTGGTATTTATCAAAAGATGCACCAGCCACTCATGCCGTGTTCTTTGGTCTAGTTCCATTTTTTTCCAGATTTAGCGGAATCCAAGGTGTTCTTAATAAACACAGTCAGTTCACCTCTTGTGTTGTTGCCTTGGCATATATGAACAATACTGGAGTCGGGGAAGATTGTGATTTGTCAACAGCCATAATCAGAGTCTCTTCAAATCTTCCAATTTCATACATCCCCCATTTACCTTGAATTAAAATACTTTATAGACAATGAAATACGACGTGCTAACTATATATCCATATGTCTGCATATATTGTACTTTCTGCATAGACAATACATTAAGGTTGACACTTAATTTAAATCAGCACAGTTTTGCATTATTCAGTAGATGGTTGTGAGCTGCTTTTCTTTTGTACTTTTGGATTAATTTCATTGTTGGGAGATTTTTATGTTTTTTAAAAATGCCCGGCTCAGAATTCACAAGTTCCAAGAAAAGAAGTACAACATTAGCCTTTCATTGGTCTCCCTCCTAACTAGATAGAAAACAAGAGAATGCAGCATTTTTAGGGAGCAACTTTTATTTAGGAAGATATGATAATAATATATTAGTAGTGCTCCATTGAGTGATTGACCATAATGGTGGACTTCATTGCATTCTTCATTCATAGCATCCTTCAGTGGGGGAATCATTACAATGTTTGTTGGTATCGTTGTTGTTGTTATTATTATTATTATTTATTATGGATCATCGCACAGTCAGCCAGATGTTCAGACTGGATTTGGCATTTTGTCTACCTATTGAGTCCTTACCCAGGACCTGGGATAGGCAGATGTGGATGTTTGATGGTATTACAGGTATCGTCGCAGAATGGAAGCAGTTCCCAGTAAGGCCGCCTTTTGCAATTGACTAATAGCGAATTTGTCAATGCCAAGGGTGTTCAAGTGGTGCTCCAGTTGTTTTGGGATTGCACCCAAGGAGCCTATCACTATTGGTACTACCCTTGCTTGCTTTTACCACAGTCTTTCTATTTCCCATGACTTCCTCTATTTTATGATCCCACCAGTTTTTGCTTACAGGCAAATGATATTTTTTGCAGATCTTGCAATGCACCATTGTTGCTACTTTGTCATGCCGCTGCTTGTAGTCAGTCTGTGCAATCTTCTTGCAACAGTTTACCAGGTGGTCCACTGTTTCTTCAGCTTCTTTGCATAGGCGGCACTTACTGTCTGTTGCTGTCTTCTCAATTTTGACTTTATATGTATTTGTCCTTAAGGCTTGGTCTTGTGTAGCCAAAATTAGTCCCTCGGTCTCTTTCTTCAATTTTCCTGCTCTTAGCCATTGCCAGGTCTTGTTATTATCTGCTTTCCCAGCTATTTTTTTAATGTATTGGCCATGTAGTGCTTTGTCTTCCCATGCCTCTATTCTGTTCTTCATTTGGTCTTTCTTGTAGACCAGTTTGGTCTCTCCAGTAGTCAGTAATATTATTATTATTATTATTATTATTATTATTACTATTATTATTAGCATATGGCATTATTACAGTAACAAGGAGACCACAATGCTCTTCCAGAGTAGTAGTTTAGCTTGCTAAAGTACCAGCCCTGTTGTAGGACATGCTTGCGCGCTTCCCAAGGTGCACCACAGGAGGGCAAGCTGGCATCTCACCACATAGAAAGATGACTAGATCTTCCTGCAGCTTCCCTCCCTTCCTGAAGCTGCCTTGCAAGTGGGTGCTGCAACCAGGAAAATTCAGAGCCATCAGGAATCTGACTGCACAGAACACTAGCTTGTCTTCCCACCAAAGTGGTACCTATCTATCTATTTGCACTGAACATGCTTTCAAACTCTTAGGTGGACAGAAGCTGAGTTGAGTGACGGGAGCTCACCCTGACATGCAGAGATAGGACTCGAACGGCTGGAGCTGAGACCATTTCCAATTTCTTTAAGTCACTGGGCCACCACACCTCTTTCCCACAGTGTAATCCTAGAGAATATGGTAGGAAAGAGTAAAGAACATGCAGTTATTGTATTAAGTAATACTCTACAATAGCATCTCAATCAACCACCAGAGCAACTTTGTGTTATTTTATATCTCACCTTTAGTATTTTTATAAACAACTCAAGGCAGCAAACACACCATATTCCTTCCTCTTCCTATTTTCCCTACAACCCCATGAAGTGAGTTGGGCTGAGAGAGAGTCACTGGCTCAAAGTCACCCAGTTGGCTTTCATGCCTAAGGAGGGACTACAATGCACAATCTCCTGGTTTCTAGGCCACTACACTAAACTGGCTATTTGGCTAATAAATGTGCAATGGTTTGCCCATTTTTTAAAAGATATTTTTTTGCACCCTGCTCAAAGCTCTTAAATCTTTCAAGGCTCAGAATCAATAAAAAATATAACACATCTGCCTTGTGTAGGGTTGCCTGTTTGAATAGCTTAAAAATGGTTATTGCTTTGTTCTTAAAAAATGCAATATACATTATGTGGGCCTTGTGGGGGCCATCCGAATATAGCTTCACTGAGTTGTTTTCCAGCCAATGTTCACAACTACATTACTTCTCAGGAATCCCCAAGGTGCTTTCTTTCAAAAGGCAACTGGACTTTCTTCTTTTGCTTGAAGACATTTCACTTCTCATCCAAGAAGCTTCTTCAGTTCTGACTGAATAGAGGAGAATGGAAGGATTTATATTCCTTGAAGTCATCTGGTTATTAGTACTCTTTCTGAGAGTTGTTGAGGTCACTTGGAGGATTCATCACCTGAATCCTGTAGTCTGCATTTTTTTTCTGGAAATCCATTCATACTCCCACACCATTTGACAGAAGTAAAGGAAAAGTCTTCAAAAATTTAATATTGAAAGACAAATTTAAAATTGAATTTGCTGCAGTGGAAACTTACTGCCTGGACAAAGAAGTTACCAAAAACTAGAATATATGGGAACCAGGAAAGGAGAGCATAAAGAAAGGAAGTAAGATAAACACATAGGCAAAAATAGCTGGGTCTTAGAGTGGGAAAAGGAAGAAGACAAACTATAAAAAATAGCTGTAAGAGGAAATGGCTAGCCAGGAAAGACACTGAACTGAAAAACAGGAAAGAACTTATTGTTCTAAAAGGAGGACATAAATATCCACAGAGTTTAAAATAACCATTTGAATGTCTAATTTTTCTTCTTCTTATTGTATATGTGAATATGATTTAATATGTTATCAGGAAATGTGTAAGAGGTGGTTCGGAAAGAGTGTAACCTCATAGTACCTCAGCCAATGGGGAAAGAGGAGGGATGTGCGGCCGGGACAAGGATTATAAAGAAGGGAATATTTTGGGTTGGAACTTTGGACAGAAGCAAGCTTTGATAGCTTCTCTCCCCGCTTCTTGCAATAAATGAAACAAAAGGCCTTCACTGTGTCTTGGCTGGTTATTGGTCAGGCGAGCTTGCCTCTGGTCACAAAGGAAAGTGGCCAGGAGCACATAACACCATTCAATGGGTGTTCATCCCAAAGTGCATAGCTAAATGTCTATGGAGATTCTCAGTCATCCAGGTCAACCTCAGTCACTCAGGCCAAACAGGACCCAGATGACTGAGAACATCCATAGACATACTTTTCAGGAAGTCTTCTGCAGGCCGTGTATAGCAAAGACAAAGAGAGCAAGAGTTACAATGGGCCTTCTCAGATCTGTCACGTATTCCCTTTTCTCACATGAATTTTCACATTAAACAGTGCTAAATTCTCCTTGTATTATAGGGGAAAAAACGGTTTTCAGAAAATCTACTCAAACACGTTGGGTTCACAAATATAGATCTTTATTAATAGTAGAAGATTTTGAGCTCTTTCTTTTTTTTTTTCACGAGAAGACATGCACTTTCTTCCCTGAGCAATTTTGGTCAGAAGACAAATGCAAAAACTATATATAAAAAAAGAACTCGGTCAACTTGCAGAAAAAAAACAAAATAAAAGCATTTAAATGCATTTTAAAAAGGCAGTTTTAGCAGCAAAATCTGAAGAGGTTTAATCAAGGGGATTCAGCTAAAATTCATCCTTTATTTGTCCAAAGTCAATTCCTTCCCTCCCCCCTTTCTTTTTTGTTTTGTAAAGCATTAAGTCCCTCCCTTAATTAAGTCTACTGGGGTTTAATTGTGTTGATCTCATTTTAAACCAAGCTCAGCACAATTAGACACAATGAGAAGATTGGGAGATAATCAGTTCAGACACGCACACACCCCTTCAGCAAACTAAAAATCCATTTTAGATCATAAATTGTTTCATCCTGCATGGACCTCAAATTACTGCTGGGATCTATCTCCTTTTTTAAAAAAAAATGTTTGGAAGAGGGGAAAAAAAAATGACCAAGAAAAGAAGAAAATTAAACTGATTATCTCCAGTTTATCATACATCTCATATGTAGACGGTCAGGGCATTCTCCAATCAAAATTACCTCTAGTTAATCTTATTGGAGGGTAAAATTCAATTATATTTATCAAGGTTATTCCATACAGTCTAGTTATTCCCTTATAAAATCAAGCTTTAGTATTATGGTTATTGACATTGTCCATGCATTGTGTGTACGTCATGTTTAAGTGAGTAGTGGTCACACAGAATGCCCTTCTGTCCTCCAATACATATGTATTATACAAATAAAACAATCATTAAGTCTTGCTTGAATGCTACGATTTTTAAAAGAGAGGCGCAATAATGTTGTATTTGACAGATTTGCAAGAGATCATAAATACAGAGATTATGGGAAATTTTAGGAGGGGGACTTGTACAACTGTTAATAGACTTCAATTCTCAGCCCACGTTGACATTTTGGGGGCGGGGTGGGGGTGGGGAAATCTAGTTACAAATTTGATAACAGATTACTAGTCAGGCTGGAAGCCAGCCACCTGATTAAGGCAATTTAAATGCTTGCAAAGTGGCAAGATTAAAATCAAATAAGTGCCGATTTTTACCCCTCCCCTTGCCTCACTTATCTTTCCTTGGATTCGTTCCTTAACTACCAGGTGGCAGAGAAGTCGGGCTAATTTCCTTCCAGGCCAATTACCCCAGGATGGTTTTTAGGGTGAAACGGAATAATTACTACACTATCAGTCCAAAATGGGATGCTTAATGTGTTTAAGAGAGATTTCAAGCCTTAGCAGGGGACACTGCTGCCTCAAGCATTGTGCGTATTTGGTACCAAACCCAGCCAAAGAGGCTAGACTTATGGAGTTAACTCTTAGGCAAGAAGGATGCAAATGCCCAAGGTGAACAAAAAGCAAAGGGAAAAACTCCTGGGAAGATATGGGAAAGTTAATCAACTAATTCCAGATCCAGGTTAGGTAGCAGGTTGAGGGCAAAGCGAGGCAGGTTATAGAAATCTTATCTATCATCTACCTGCCAAGACAGCCTTTATCACAACTCTGCCTTCAAAATTTAAATCCATGACAGAGAAAGAAAAACAATCTCAGAGATATGTGTAAAAGGACCACAAATGCTTAAGTGTGGTCGTCGTCATCAACATCATCATCATCATCATCATCATCATCATCATCATCATCTAGTTTAATGAAGAGAAGGATAAGGGGTGACATGATAGCAGTGTTCCAATATCTCGGAGGCTGCCACAGAGGGAGTCAAGCTATTCTCCAAAGCACCTGAGGGCAGGACAAGAAGCAATGGATGGAAACTGATCAAGGAGAGAAGCAACCTAGAACTAAGGAGAAACTTCCTGACAGTTAGAACAATTAACCAGTGGAACAACCTGCCTCAAGAAGCGGTGAATGCTCCAACTCTGGAAGTTTTAAAGAAGAGACTGGACAGCCACTTGTCTGAAATGGTATAGGGTTTCCTGCCTGAGCAGGACTAGATGACCTCCAATGTCTCTTCCAACTTTTGTATTATTATTATTATTATCATCATCATCATCATCATCATCATCATCATTATGTCTTCTTCACGTTGAGCATTCCTAGTGACTTCATGGATACATTCATGTCATTTTGTTGGTTTGCCACTGTCTTCTTGTTGGATGCTTTTTCAGCCTCCCAGTCTAGCTCTCAACTTCCTTAGTAATCTCTCTTCCAAGTCCTAGCCAGGTCTAATCCTCCTTTTCTGAGATCTCTCAAGGTCAGTCAAGGGCAACAAGCTGCTTTGAAAACAATAGACAGGATGGGCGAAGTGGTCCTTTTCTTCAATGGATCTTTTGCTTTAAAATAGGCTTGCATACCCCAAAGATAAAGGCAAGCAAAAACTTTAGTAGAGAAATACGTTTAGGGTTAGAGGATGGCATAACAATTCTACTTTAGTGATTTGAAGACCCCAGCTAACCAAATATTGTCTACCTTCATGGGCAGAAGTTTTCCAAGGCAAGGTCCTCTGTCTAGGCAATATAAAAAGTAGGTAGTATTCCAGAAATAAAGACAATGACAGTGGTCAGTGTGGTTTCTATCAGAGTCTTCAGTTGATCCATAACACAGTTCTCAGTCCTCTAAATACTTGGTCAACAAGACCCTCCCTTAAAGGGCTGGACTACAAACATCAATGTAAGAATATTTAAGGAGACTTCTTTCTTCTCATAATAATCACCAGAGACCTCTGGAAATCCAACACTTTAGAAATGCCACTATACTTGAAGGACCTTCCAGTGTGAAGGGTGAAGGTTAAATTTTCCCTCCAGAAATGCTGCTAGATTTGAGAGTGCTTTCTAGGTGGCCAGAGGAGGTGGTAAAGGCTCAGCGATTAAAGATACTGAGCTTGTCAGCTAAAAAGCTGACAGCGCAGGTTCAAGACCCAAGCACTGCGTGACAGGATGAGCTCCTGTTCCTGCCTCAGCTCATGCTCACCTAGCAGTTCGAAAACATGAAAATGCGAGCAGATAAATAGGTATCACTTTGGTGGGAAGGTAACAGCATTCCTTGAACCTTGGTATATAGTCATGCTGGCCACATGACCACACAAATGTCTTTGGACAACACTGACTCCCTCAGCTAAGAAGTGGAGATGAGAACCACCCCCTAGAGTTGGACACAATTGGAAAGGGGAATAGTGGTGATGGTGTGTGTATAAGACTAATAATAACAAAGCAATCCTATGTAACAATCCTACAGTAATCCTATAGGGACAATAGGATTACTTGTCCTAGAGAGTTTAAATACAGTTTATATGCTACCAAGGTTTTTTTGAGCGGGGGGTTGGTGGAGAGATTGGAGGAGAACTGAAGCCTTACTGAAAATCTGAAACTACTTGTTACTTAATACCCTGCTGTACCAACCACGAATGAAGCATTATCTTCCATCTGGTGAACTTGCACTCGATTTCTTTAATGATGATTATCGGAATGTAAATTACGTATTCCAGCCAAGAATTCTGGAAAAGTTGTTCTTATAAAAAGAGACGGATGATTTTTTTTTTAAAAAAATCATTATAGTTGGAAAGGGGATCCTGGCAGTATTCTCTTTTTACAAACTGCAAACAATTTATTTTCCCCTCTCCTTCATCATCTCTTTGCCTCCTTGGTTTTCTGATTATTTAATGGAATATTGATTTATGATTGTACGCAGCAGATGGTTTGTGATAATGCTAGCTAAAATCAGGCTCTTCAAAGGAAAATCTCTGTCTTAAGAAGGTTTCTCCAACTCATAATGGGCTTGGCACTCTTATAGTGTAACTAGATCCTTTGGGGATTCGGGACTGTCACTGACCTATATCTTCCCTGTGTTTTATATGATACTTCTATATACAGCACGCTTTCTGTCTCTGATTCTCTGAATCTTTATTGGCAGCAAATGCTGAATGCAGTAATATTGTATTTTGGGTTTTTTAGTCTACAAATTAGATTGTGCTAAATTAATGCACATAAATATGAGTCCAATTTCTTAGTCAAATTTAGTGAGTTGGCTCAGGTTCCATTCTTGATAATGCTCTTCAGCACTGCTGAAAGAAACACAACTTTATAGATGAAGTCTCATCTGATTACAGACAGTCCTTGACTTATGACAGTGGTTCTCAACCTGTGGGTCGGGACCCCATTTGGGGTTGAATGACCATTTCATGGGGGTCGCCAAACAACGCAGTCTGCCATTTTTTCCCCTTTTCCTTAGCTGTGCTACTCCCTTTTATTCTATTGGCTTTTGAAATCCAATAGAATAGATTCTCTTGAATAGAGTCTAATTCTATTGGCTTTCAAAAGCCAATAGGAATTGTCCAGGCTGTCTCTGCCCTGCTGAGCCCGCCAAAAGTCCTATTCTGGAAACGGTACTGCACCAGTTGAGTAGTCCTTGACTTACGACCGGTTGAGTAGTCCTCGAATTACGACCGGTTGGGGGTCACGGCATTAAAAAGGTTGAGAACCACTGACTTATGACCAGTGACTTAGTGACTGTTCAAATGATGATGGATCCTGAAAAAGGTACTTACGGTCTGGATTGAAGTTTCTGATGCCCATACTCCCCACTGTCATATGATCATATTTTGGGTGCTTGGCAACCAGCTTGCATTTACAATTACAATTTACAATGTAGCATATTGTGATCATGTAACCATGATTTATGACTTTTTGCCAGAAACTGGTGTTGTGATGACACTCCTGGACACTTCCCCAGATACCTCTCCAGATGTCAGCTCGGAGAAGGATGAAGCAGTTCCAGGCACATCTTGAGGGGAGTTGGCCAATGGTTCCAAGCAGCTGTCTGAGAGGGATTTGGCTGAAGCACAGCTGTAGCAGAATAGCCCTGAGGGTTCAGGTGGGGAAAACGTGCAGCCAGTCAGTGATGATGATGATGAAGAACTACCTTCTTCACCTGATCCAAGAACATGTAGGGCAGAGTAAAGGCAGGGGCAGAGAAGGTCAGCCAGATTACTCATGAGGAGAAAGCTTTGTCCTCCTTTATGGGTTGCACAGCGGATAGATGGAGGTGATGCTGGGAACAATGTGTTTGTTTTCTTGCTGTGTGTTTTGCCTTGAACTTTAGATTGTGTTTCTTCAGCTGTTGCCTTTGCTTGCTTTACTTTGCCTTGCCTTTGTCTGTGGATTTGCCTTTCTCTTGGAACTTGCTTTTGCCTTGAGGACAAGTGTTGGCTACATTTGAGCAGCCTGTAGAATTCATTGGGGTTGAGCTGGTGCTGGCATAGGGAATTTCTGGGGAATACAATTTAGGCTCAGAAGCCTTAATAAAGACTCGTGAAACCTGTGGTGTGTGCTTGTGAATGAGTGCTTGAGAAACTTCTGCTTTCTGGCAGAAAATGCCCCATAGCAAATGGGTTTTGCTTAATGACTGTAGTGTTTGCTTAATGACTAAAGCATTCACTTCATAGCTGTGACATTTGCTTAATGATCGCCGCAAAAAAGATAATAAAATCGGGCATAGTCACACAGGCCACCATGAGCTTAATACCATCTTATGACCATAATTGTGGGCTCAATTACAGTGGTAAGTCGAGGACTTCCTGAATGCACATCAAATGTGCATTTATAGGCCATGTCTGCTAATGAAGTTCATTGGGTAAGGGGTATAACTATTAAATTTAAGGGGTGATAAATAGAAAATGCATCCTCATAGACTGAATTGGGATTTTCTTAAGTTGGTTGCATCAATTATTTGCTTTCATCTGAAATGGTCCTACATTCAGACAAGAACAAACATTATGCTGCACTTCTTGATTGCTTCAACAATAGTTAATCATAATGAATAAGTAAAAATGTGGGTTCAGAAGTACTTCTTGATGTTTATGAGATTCATGTGAAAGCATCCTGCAGGCAAAAATATTCCCCCAATACATTCTGAAATGTTTCAAACTGTGAGAATAAGCTTCTGATGTAAACTTCTTCACCAGATACCTGCACCTTTGGAAATACTTTTTTATATGGAAAATTATCATCTTTGTAAGTGTGACAGCTTGTTAGATTTGATCAGATCTCATTAGATATTTTATGGAATCTGTTCCCCTGCCCCTACTTTACTAGGTCAAGAAGATGGAGTATGAAGTCTTAGATGATCTTTTAGAATGGTCTTTCCTACTTTGACCCTATCTAGAATTCCCAAGTCAGCCAGGAAAGGCTGTTTTGTGCTGCAACAGAAGCAGTTCAGGCCACTACAAAATATTTTTGAAAGCTCTGATAGAAAATTGGAGGTTGCAAGACCTTGCAGGACCAGTAGCTAAAACAAACAAACAAACAAACCAGATTTATCAATACAGCTATTTGTAGTTACTTTATGATAGTTAAGATTCATCCAGAAGGAGAAAACGTGGGAAGGAACGACAATATGATAAATAAGAATTAGATAGGAAGTCATTGGACCCTAATTGGTTGTGTTGTGTTGTAGTAATGTGAACTTTGATAGGATCAGATGCCACCACTTTTATGCAAAGTATGCATCTTCTCAGGGCTCGCAGGCATACACAATCACACTCATGCAAACTCAATTTCAAGAAACACAGTTTCGCACGGAGATGTATTTACTATGGGGTCTGTAATAATTACACCTGCACTTGGAGAATAAAAATAAAAACCCTTAGGATTTTGGCTCTTGCCTAGCAGAGTTCTCCTCAAACATTTTCTGTCGATGTGCAACATTTGTGAAGTACTCTTTAGTGGCAAGACAATTATCTGATTTTGCTAATAAATGAATGCACTAGTAGTCATTTTTAATTGAACAATTATAAGATATTGCACTGTCAGTTGATTATGGAAGTCATTTCATAAATGTCAAAAATCTCTTTAAATGAATTATAGAGCTCCAAAATAACTCCAGCAATCAGCCAGCAATAACACAATAATCTGTTTACCCTGTTGTCAGGCATGCTATCAACAGCTTTCTTCTGCTTTTGAGGGTGGGTGGGTGGGTGGGGGAATGCATCTTAAGGATTATACTCCAGCGCTGACTTCGGCAACTCCATCTCCTCTGATTAATAAAGATTTTGAGTGCTGTCAAGAGCTCTGTCGTATATCAGATAGTAAGAGGAAATACAAGAAGTATTAAGGGGAAAAAAAGACATAGTGATACATTGTGTGTGTGTGTGTGTGTACATGTAAAGGAGCATTCTGAAATGATATTTCAGATATTTCAGTGCTCCATTTATAAGACATCAAGGCTTGCTGTGAACTTCAACCACAAGTGAATGAAGTTTAATTCCTGAAAATCTGGATGGCGTATGGTTACAATAAAGTCTCCTTTTTGTCGAGCTTAATTTCTGCTAACTTCATGAAGACGCCCATAAAATTTTCTTGACTAGAAGGAAGTGGTTGGCACTGCTTTTGCGGGGGATGTCATTATTAAGTTCATTTTAAAGGAAGTTCTGCTCTGCTTAACTTTTTTCAGACCAGCTATGGCTGGCACTTTAGCCACTAGGCCAGGGGTGGGGAACCTTGGCTCTTTTATGACTTGTGGACTTCAACTCCCAGAATTCCTGAGCCAGCCATGCTGAGGGGAAAGGGAGAGGTTTCCAAGGTGAGCCATGCTGGCTCAGGAATTCTGGGAGTTGAAGTCCACAAGTCATAAAAGAGCCAAGGTTCTCCACCCCTGCACTAGACCAAACTCTAGTTATCTAGAGAGTCATTTTGGTCTAGGGCAAATGGTTCTCAACCTTTTCATCATCTGGATCTCCTTTAGATACCTTTTGTGGCCATGGATCATGGCCATGGGCCTCCCAAGACTTAAGATTTAAATCATAACATTTCTTCAAGCCTTTGCAGACCCCCTGTGACAACATTGAGGTCCCTCAGGGGTCCTTGGACCACAGGTTGAGAACCCCTAAGATGCTAGATAAGGAGCAGAGAAACCTGAGTTCTAGACCCCATCCTAAGCGCCTTGTCTTGTCTCCCTATCAGAAGTGCGGGAACTAGAAAAGGGGAAAATATTAATTTAATATTTTTAAAAATTCAAAAGCTTTAATAAAATATAGATTCATAATGTTCTAGTCTGTACAGGGCCATGTTAAGGGCAGAGATATTTCCGATTAGCAAGTCATTTTGCATATAAGTCAGTCCCAGAGGGCACTATAAAAGATAGTTGTTTGAATAGTGCCACATTTGCAATGACTAGCCTCATCCTAAGGGAGAAATCCCTATTTTCTCATGAAATCTTTAGTTCTAGCCAGATCAGAGCACAGTCTGTTTAAATATCCCCAGACCATCCAGTCCACCTCCGCACCTCCAGGCAACTCCTCAAGCAGTTATATCCAATTAGGAACAAGTTTTACCTGAGTTTTCCATCTTTTTAATTGTTCTGTTCAAGTTGTAGTAACAATCTCCTTGGTTCAGTCTAAAAAAGCTCCTTCTCGATTTCAATCTTTTTGTAGGGGGCACTTGGCCAAATAATGGGTGTGTCGGATCACGTAATACCTTTCCATATTCCACATCTTGTTGTTGTTGTTGCTGTTAATTGCGAAGTCGTGTCCGACCCATCGTGACCCCATGGACAATGTTCCTCCAGGTCTTCCTGTCCTCTACCATTTTCTGGAGTCCATTTAAGTTCACACCTACTGCTTCAGTGACTCCATCCAGCCATCTCATTCTCTGTCGTCCCCTTTTTCTATTGCCCTCAATCTTTCCCAGCATTAGGCTCTTCTCCAGGGAATCCTTCCTTCTCATTAGGTGGCCAAAATATTTGAGTTTCAACTTCAGGATCTGGCCTTCTAAAGAGCAGTCGAGGTTGATCTCCTCCAAGACTGACTGGTTTGAACGCCTTGCAGTCCAAGGGACTCGCAAGAGTCTTCTCCAGCACCATAGTTCAAAGGCCTCAATTCTTTGACGCTCAGCCTTTCTTATGGTCCAACTTTCACAGCCATACATTGCAAGTGGGAAAACCACATCTTGTACCACACTCTTAAAATGGCTAAAGTTGAGAAATACTGCCCTAGAGTCTATCTGTGGGCATTGTATCAAATAAAGGGGAATATTTGTAAAGCAGGGGCGAAATGAGTGCTCTCTGAGATTGGTTGTTTTAACGCAGTGGTTTTCAACCTTTTTAATGACGCGACCCCCCAACCGGTCGTAAGTCAAGGACTACTCAACCGGTCGTAAGTTGAGGACTACTCAACTGGTGTAGCACCGTTTGCAGAATGGGACTTTTGGCGGGCTCAGCAGGGCAGAGACAGCCTGGACAATTTCTATTGGCTTTTGAAAGCCAATAGAATTAGACTCTAGTCAAGAGAGTCTATTCTATTGGCTTTCAAAAGCCAATAGAATAAAAGGGAGTAGCACAGCTAAGGAAAAGGGGAAAAAATGGCGGACTGCGTTGTTTGGCGACCCCCGTGAAATGGTCGTTCGACCCCAAATGGGGTCCCGACCCACAGGTTGAGAACCACTGTTTTAACCAATCTAGAACAAAGGAGAAATTTCCTAACAGTTAGAACAATTAATCAGTGGAACAACTTGCCTCCAGAAGTTGTGGGTGCTTCAACACTGGAGGTTTTTAAGAAGAGACTGGACAGCCACTTGTCTGAAATGATACAGGGTTTCCTGCTTGATCAGAGGGTTGGACTAGAAGATCTCCAAGGTCCCTTCCAACTCTGTTCTTCTGTTATTCTGTACTCTTTCTGATGCTGGTGGGGCTAGACACCAAAATCAGCTTGTCTCTCTAACTCCTAGGAAAAAAGAAAAAGCTCTTTTGAAAAAGTTGCCAAGAAAACTGCTTGGGTTTGACCATATAATTGTCAGGCGTCAGCACTGACTTCAAAGCGCCTCCTTCCCCCTCTTTTCCCCACCATGATTAACTAGATGCTACATCAAAGCATTAACATATGAGTTCCTGTTTACAACATGGCAGGATTTGTTGTCATTTTCATCCAACACGAAAGCCAAAGTTATTGAAGGTTTCCTGGTGCAGATGACACTGCCCTAATTTCTGCAGTCACCATTTTAGTTGATGTGCTGTGATGCAACTCTATTGCTTTAGTGCAGTGTTTCCTAAACTTGACAATTTTAAGGCATGAGGACTTCAACTCCCAGAATTCCACAGCCAGCAACGCTGGCTGTGGAATTCTGGGAGTTGAAGTCCACATGCCTTAAAATTGTCAAGTTTGGGAAACACTGGTTTATGGGAATGTAATGACTCTAAGCTGATGACACATTTAACTCCACCCTCCAGCTCTATTCTGGAAGTTGAAGTCCTCATGCCTTAAAATTGTCAAGTTTGGGAAACACTGCTTTAGTGCATTATGGGTAATTACAGGATCCACCACTGGTCCTGTATACTGTCCATCGCACTGTACAAGAGTATCTCTTTGTAGGATGATCTCTAGTGTGGCACACGATTATCCTAAGCTACTTGTTTTGGGAGATTGCCCGTACAGGAATGGCTCAGGATTGGATTTCATGTCCACCATCGCGATCAGGGACCTATCTCAATTGGCACCTGCAACTAGGCACATGCTAGATTTGGCAACTGTTTGTTCTAGTGATTGAAAGTGAGGGAATTTATGAACTCTGTAGTTGTCCCAAAGCTGCTTTCCCACCACGACAACTGGACTTCCTTGATTTTTTCCTTGAAAAAGTTTTGCTTCTTATCCAAGAAGCTCCTTCAGTTCTTCTTCAGACTACTGAGTTGTCTATAGAGACTCTCAATCATCTAGGTCAGGAGTAGGCCACCTTGGCTCTTTTATGACTCGTGGACTTCAACTCCCAGAATTCCTGAGCCAGCATGGCTCATCTTGGAAACCTCTCCCTTTCCCCTCAGCACGGCTGGCTCAGGAATTCTGGGAAGCCCACGAGTCATAAAAGAGCCAAGGTTGCCTACCCCTGATCTAGGTCATAGTTGTCCCAAAGGTGCTTTCCCACCAAGGCAACTGGTCTTTCTGGGTTTTTTTTCCTGGAAAACATTTCGCTTCTCATTCAAGAAGCTTCTTCAGTTCTTCTTCTTCAGAAGAAGCTTCTTAGATGAGAAGCTTCATAGATGAAAAGTGAGATGTTTTCAAGGGAAGAAACAAGAAAATCCAGTTGCCTTTTGGAAAAACATCTTAAGGAAAAACCTAGGTCAGGGGTAGGCAACCTTGGCTCTTTTATGACTCATGGACTTCAACTCCCAGAATTCCCGAGTCAGCTATGCCTACCCCTGACCTAGGCGACTGGGAATCTCCATAGACAACACTGTGCTTATGAACAGATTGCTCTCTTGATCAGTTTTAGATTAGCAGCTTCTATAAACACCCTTGCCCTAAGGAATGCTCTAAGGCAACCCCCAGTCTGTGGACCGGCACTGGGCCGCAGCCTGCCAGAAACTGGTCCATGCAAACAAGCAAAGCCCCATCTGGGGGGCACAGGCAGCACACAAAACCACGCACCCTCCGGTCCACAGAAAAACCTTTCTCCATGGAACCAGTCCCTGGTGCCCAAAAGGTTGGGGACCTCTGCTCTAAGGAGCTGCGGTGGTGCAATAGTCAGAATGCAATATTGCAGACTAACTCTGCCCACTGTCAGGAGTTCAATCCTGACTGGCTCAAGGTTGACTCAGCCTTCCATCCTTCCGAGGTCAGTAAAATGAGGACCCAGATTGTTGGGGGCAATAGGCTGACTCTGTAAGGTAGAGATGATTGTCAAGCACTCTGAAGTGGTATATAAGTCTAAGTGTTAGGAGTAAGTGCCTGGGTCCCTGAGTGTGTGCAGAGCTTCGGTGGAGTCAAATCAGTCTAGTTCCTACAAGTAATCTACGTCCAGCCCCTTTTGAATTCTCTTAACCCAAATTATTGCTAGCCTGTTACTGACCTTGTCTAGTCATGAGCAATAAGTCAGCTTAACTGGAACTTAATGCTTGGCCCTATTCTTTTGCACCTGATAGTTAGCAACTGTCAACAGTTATTTAGTCCAGCTGCTGTGTATTTTAGTTGTTGCATTTGTATTTGTAATTGTTTTTTAATTTTATTTTAATATTGTCTGACCCAGAGTCACTTGTTGAGATGGGTGGCTAGACAAATTGATTAAACAAATCAATAATAAATGTGGAAGAGAGCCTTAAGCCAGGAAAGTCTGTTTAGCTTCCATGGTCCCAGTATTTTTTTTAAAAATGGCATGAACAAATCACACTTTCCAAACTTTGAACCAGGAAACTGATATTTACTCTTACTATTTTAAGTATTAAAATGATCTATATTAATTCTCTTGACTTCAGTGGTATTGAATTCCTTGTTGCCTTTTTATATTTTGTCCCTTGTTTTATTGCATTACGGTACCTTGGGTGATTCTGCAAGCAGAAATATGGGTTATAAATTTAATAAATTAATATAAATTAAATAAATTTAAGCCTTTTATGGCTTGGAACATTTTATGGTTTTCTGAGGGGACCGTCTCTTGCTGGTCACATCTACCTGGCCCTCCAGAGCAAGGAGGCAAGGAATGTTGCGGTTCTTGTCCCCTCAGGAGGTACATCTGGTGCAGTGGTGGGATTTGGATATGTGAACAACTGGTTCTCTGTGTGGATGCTGCTTCCAGAAGTCCATTCTGGGGCTGGGCAACAAAAAATTAGCTACCGGTTCTGCTGAAGTGGTGCGAACTGGCTGAATCCTACCACTGATCTGGTGGGACCCAGAAGAAGGGTCTTCTCCGTGGTGGCTCCCTCCCTTTGAAATATCATCCCTCCAGAAATTAGACTGGCCCCCATTTTGACAATCTTTCGGAAGGCCCTGAAGGTGTGGTTTTGCTAGTGGACCTGGGAAACCCAGAGCGCAAGGGAGCCCATCAAATGACTTATTTAATTGTGTGCTGTTGCTGGGGTTGATGGGAGATTATTGTTTTTTATTTTTATTTTTATTCTATTTTGTGTTTTTACTGTAAGCCACCTAGCGTTGCTGTGAGCGAGCAGGCAGCTATATAAATTTTCTAAACAAACAAATACAATAAATAAATAAGATCCATCAAATTATTTCTCTGCAACCTAAGAACCTAGGCTCATTGCAAAAGAGGATGCTATGCATCCATCTCTGGAGAAGAAAGAAGGATTTTCCTATTCTCTTTGGGCTTGCTACTTATCATTTGTCAATGATAAAGTTGTTATTTTACAGAATTACTGAGCACACAAACACACAAACAGAGAGAGAGAGAGAGAGGGAGAGAGAGAGAGAGGGAGGGAGGGAGGGAGGGAGGGAGGGAGGGAGGGAGGGAGAGAGAGAGAGAGAGAGAGAGAGAGAGAGAGAGAGAGAGAGAGAGAGAGAGAGAGAGAGGGAGACGCACACACATATGCTCAAACTGAGGTAAACATGCTTACGATTATTAGCTTGGAAGTGCCTGATAATTGTCAGAAGCCTAGGGCAACAACAAAGTCAGGTCTTTGGTAGTCACTGTAGATCTTGTCTTAACTTGTCTTTGTTAGTGCATGTGAAAAGGTTAATGCTGTTCTCTTCTGTCAGCACAGAATGAGGCAAGGTAGCATCTTTGAAATCTAAACTAACCCTTTTTTGTGAGGGATGTGAGTGCAGGAAGAACCAGCACTCGCAGGCTTAGTACACGTATAGGACTACCAATTAAGCCTCATATAGAAAAGAGGTTGTTTTTAGCTTGCCTAAAATTGAACATCTGTCTGCAAACAGCGTATTGAGGTATCTTCATCCCAGACTAGTCACACAAGCTTTATTTTTGATACATTTTTTATTAGTCTATGATACAAAATACAAAAATACAAAAGAAAATAGTGGGAAAGTAAGGAAGGAAGGGAGAAGGCAGAAGGGAAGGGAAAAGTGTAGATAGGGCAATGAGAAAAAGAAAGAAAAGATGTTGACTTCCAACTCCTTTTGGTGTAGCGTAATAAGAGAATAGCATTAAAGCTCAACTTTTTACTTTTACATAGTAGTATAAATTAGCCATTTCTATAATAACAAACCTATCGAATCAGTAAAACCCAAAATCAAAGTTTCAGTTTTTAACACCTCAAGCACAAAGTCCAGAAGCGGTTTCCAAGTAGAAACAAAAGCAATTGTGCTTCCCCCCCCCCTTTAATCAAAGCAATCAGTTTAGTCATCTTTGCTAACTACATCAACTTTTGCAGCCTTTCATCCATTGTGAGAATCAAAGTGTCCTTCCATTTTTTGTGCATAAAGTAATCTTAGCTTTATTTTTGTTAGCTCACATGGATATTAGGAGGCAGGGTTCAGAAAGGACAACCTGGCTGGTGTTTATAGGTTTCTGTCAGTGGTGGAATTCAAATATGTGAACAACCGGTTCTCTGTGTGGATGCCACTTCTGGAAGTTCATTCTGGGCCTGGGCAACAACAAATTAGTTACCGGTTCTG
This sequence comes from Crotalus tigris, assembly GCF_016545835.1. NCBI lineage: Eukaryota > Metazoa > Chordata > Lepidosauria > Squamata > Viperidae > Crotalus > Crotalus tigris. Next base: position 753,786 of record NW_024100482.1, read on the forward strand.
CCGAAATGGTACGAACTGGCTGAATCCCACTACTGGTTTCTGTTCAAGTAAAATAATCAGACCATTTTGCTGCTTGGACTAAGCTCTGAGAATTGCTCTGACTAAGCCCTGATTTACACAAAACTCAACCAGTATCTCTTCTCTATTAGTTCCATCCAGCCCACCAAGACAGGAAGGAAAGATATGTTTCTGGTCCCTCGATTGAGGGTGTACAACTGGTGGGATAATGAAAAAGGGTAGTAGTGTCACTTTCTCTATGGAACATCATTCCATAGAGTAAAAAAGATGTTGAGACTGTTACAAAAAGAGTATAGAAAGAGTGCAGAGAAGAGCAACAAAGATGATCAGGGGACTGGAGGCTAAAACATATAAAGAACGGTTGCTGGAATTGGGTATGTCTAATTTAATGAAGAGAAGGACGAGGGGGGACATGAAAGCAGTGTTCCAATATCTCAGGGGTTGCCACAAAGAAGAGGGAGTCAAGCAATTCTCCAAAGCACCTAAAGGCAGGACAAGAAGCAACGGGTGGAAACTAACCAAAGAGAGAAGCAACCTAGAACTAAGGAGAAACTTCCTGACAGTTAGAACAATTAACCAGTGGAACAACTTGCCTTCAGAAGTTGTGAATGCTCCAATGCTGGAAGTTTTAAAGAAGAGATTGGGCAACCATTTGTCTGAAATGGTTTAGGGTTTCCTGCCTGAACAGGAGGTTGTACTAGATGACCTCCAAGGTTCCTTCCAACGGTGCTATTCTATTCTATTCTATTCTATTCTATTCTATTCTATTCTATTCTATTCTATTCTATTCTATTCCTCTCCTCTGAGATAGGAGTGGTCTCCTCCCTGTTACTTTCCGAAAGACATGGTTTTGTCAGAAGGCCTGAGACCATGAATGGAGATTGAACCAATCAAATGGTTGAGTTGACTGTGTTGTTGCTGTTGCCAGGGCTTTTTTTCTCATAGAACGCCCAGAACAGAGTTCCGGCACCTTTTTTGGATGGAACCTTGTAGGGTAGGCAATGTGGGTCATATGACATGTGTGAGTTCTGACACCTTTTTATTTAAGAAAAAGAGCACTGGCTGTTGCCATGAAGATGGGTGGGTAGGAATATGGGTTTTTATGTTGTGATTTTTAGTGTTGTGAGCTGCCCAGAGTCACCTGTGTGTGAGGCGAGTGACCATATGAATTTGTTTCAGAAATAAACAAATAGTAGTTTGCTACAATGAGAAGGACCTGGCTGATGGTTGTAGCCATTGTTCTGCCAGCTGCCGCAACCAACATCAATCAACCCCTTCCAATCTTGTATTAGTAGAAGCACCATGTCCACCATTCATTCGCTCCCTGTAGAAGTATCAATTTCTTCGACACCAAGAAGGAAAGACAAATGAAGGAGTTGTGACCGAGAACCTAATACAGGATGAAGAAGAATACTGAGTGGAAGAAAACTGTCATCAGATCATTAGATCAGTCTAAGATAGGTAGTCATTGACTAATGACCAGAATGAGACCTGCCCATTATGGTTATAAGTCATGACGGTCATAAATGGGATCATCATGTGACCCACCTGATTCTGTGATCTTTTTCTGTGATAGACATTAAGCGAAAACCATGGTTGTTACACAAATCCATTGTTTGTTATAGGGTGTTTTTGCTGAAAACAGGAAGTAAATGCTCCTGCTCGGCTAAAATGTTGTAAATTTTGGTCACATGACCACTGGATGCTCCAAAGAGATGTAAACATGGGCTGATTGCCAAGTGCCTGAAATGTAGTTATGTGACTGTAGGGGTGGGTGGGTGTTCACCTTTGCTGGAAGTACCTTTTGAGGAGGTCTGTCATAATTGTGAATGGTCACTAAGAGACCATATCATAAGTCAAGGACTACTTTGATATCTCTAGGTAGATAAAGTCTTTACAGATCAGAGTACATAATATTTCCATAATAATATAAATGTATTCATTCAGTACATATATCGGATCTTAGACATGGACATGTACCTGGAAGGAGAGAGAGGGAAATGGTGGTTAAGACATTGGGCTTAAAGAAGGGAGAGACAGGTTCAAGTCCTTCCTTAGGGATAGAAGTTTATTGTAACTTCAGGACCAACACTATTATTTCAGAGCCAATTCTATATCACATAGTTGCCACTGGGGGGGAGGGAAGTGAAAGAGATAGTGGTGAGTGCCAATAAAAGAGAATATTTGTAGCTCAGGGTTGAAATGAAAGGTCCTTGGTGCTCTCTGAGCTTGGTTGTTTTCTTGCAGATATTCCATTACCCAAATTGAGTAACAGTGCACTGATGATGTTACCTAATTTCAGTAATGAATCATTTGCAAGAAAACTACCAAGCTCAGAGAGCACCAAGGACCAATCATAGCTATAGCACTTAGACTTATATACCGCTTCATAGTGCTTTACAGCCCTCTCTAAGCAGTTTACAAAGTCAGCATATTGCTCCCAACAATTTGGATCCTCATTTTACCGACCTTGGAATGATGGAAAACCAAGTCAATCTTGAGCCAGTTAGAATCAAACTTCTGGCAGTCGGCAGAATTAGCCTGCAATACTGCATTCTAACTGCTGCACCACCATGGTTCTAGAGGTAAATATATGGCTTTGATTTCCTATAAGATTCACGGATATGCATCGAATGAATAAACTATTCAACATGGCATCATCCTCGAAAACAAAACAAAGGATTTCATACACTGCAAATTTCTCATATGGGCTACTTGAGATACAGTATGCATGTATTCTATAGCATTTCTGGAGTATTGGTAGAAAATGCTTAAGTGGGGGTGTGCAAGGAGGCTGTGGTACTGTTTTGTGTATTTTTAGCTCATCCCTTAATGGAATTTAGCAGCAGGAGATAAAGAGCAAAGGCAGAACTGCAAGCTTAGACAGTCCAGAATGTCAGAATTTGAAGCTTGTTCCATTGTGAGCACTTAGGTAACAATTAATGAAATTGCTAACAATTGAGGGAGAAATTTGTTTGATTCACATTTTAAGAATTGACCTTATTTTCTGTTGCTGAACTAAAATGCAAGCCACAATATACCGTAATTTTGTTTATCTTCATCGCCCTTTGGAAAATTCTCTCTCTTTTTAAAAAAAATCTATCTGTTAATGGACATTGATTACAAAAGTATCTGTACTAATGGCAAAGTAGGAGATAAACATAGAACATATATGATAAGAATGAAAATATGTCTGATTTTTTTGGGGGGGGAGGTAGTGCAGTGTTTCTCAACCTTGACAATTTTAAGGCATGTGGACTTCAACTCCCAGAATTCCACAGACAGCGATGCTGGCTGTGGAATTCTGGGAGTTGAAGTCCACATGCCTTAAAATTGTCAAGGTTGAGAAACACTGTGTTAGTGAATGTTAGTTGGGAAGGAACTGATAGCTGGACAGAAATGTGAAATCCAGTCCAAATAACTGGCTGACTGTGCAATCAACTATAATAATAATGAAGGCAGTTACAAACATTTCCTTAGTGCTTCCAAGAACCCTACAGCGATGTGTCCAGTGTTCAGCTGGACTCCCAGGACTCCTTATTTTTTCTATGTGTGCATGACATTTTTTGCAACACACAGAGATTGACATTGCAATTGTCTAGCATAAACTACAAGGGGCTCAACAGAAAGTCGATAGTGTTCTCTATGTGAGTTGCTTCTAGGCCAAATCACACAACAAACAAACAGTAAGAAGAAAAATTATACCCTGGTTGTGTATAAATGAGAAACAATGGTTAGAAACTGATCAAAGAGAGAAACAACCTGGAATTGAGGAGAAACTTCCTGACAGTGAGGAGAGTCAACCAGTGGAACAGCTTGCCTCCAGAAATCATGGGTGCTCCATTACTGGAGATTTTAAAGAGGAGACTGGACATTCACCTGTCTGAGACAGTATAGGTTCTCCTGCTTAAGCAGAGGGCTGGATTAGAAGACCTCCAAGTTTCCTTCCAGCTCTGTTCTGTTCTGTTCTGTTCTGTTCTGCTCTGCTCTGCTCTGCTCTGCTCTACTCTATCCCATAATTCTGTTCTATTCTATTCTATTCTGTTCTGTTCTGTTCTGTTCTGTTCTGTTCTACTCTACTCTACTCTATCCCATAATTCTATTCTATTCTATTCTATTCTATTCTATTCTATTCTATTCTATTCTATTCTATTCTATTCTATTCTATTCTATTCTATTCTAAATATATTGCATCTGACTCCTCATTTGTGGGATGAAAGCAACAACATTGCTGCATTGGTTACCAGTCTGCTTCTGGGTGCAATTCAAGGTGTTGGTGATCATCTTTAAAGCCGTTGATGGCTTGGGTCCAGGTTACTTGAGGGACCGTCTCACCCCACTGGGATTGGCCAGTACCACTCCTGCTGGCAGACGTGGCCTGCTGTGTGTCCTGTCAGCCCGATTATTCCGGCTGGTGTTCAGGAGGAGGTCCAGGAGGAGGGCCTTCTCTACTGTGGCTCCTGCCCTCTGGAACATCTTGCCCCAACCTTCCTATCTTTTCGTAAGGACCTAAAGACATGGCTCTGCCAGTCAGCTTTGGGTCCCAGTAGGGGAACAGGGCAATGGAGGTGGTTGATTGAGTAATAACAATTAATTAACCAATCCCCCTCCCCATGTGTTTTTGGTTTTAAGGGTTGATTTTAACTGTTTAGGTTCTAACAGATGTAAGCGTAAGCTACCTATGACAACATGGGTGACCAATAAATTTAAATAAATAAATAAATAAATAAGCAAGTTGTGGTGGCGCAGTGGTTAGAATGCGGTATTGCAGACTGTCAGCTGCCAGTAGTTCAATCCTGACCGGCTCAAGGTTGACTCGGCCTTCCATCCTTCCGAGGTTGGTAAATGAGGACCCAGATTGTTGGGGGCAATATGCTGACTCTGTAAACTCCTTAGAGAGGGCTGCAAAGCACTGTGAAGTGATATATAAGTCTAAATGCTATAGCTATTTGCAATTTAGTAGAGACCTTTGCTTACACAGAATAGTGTGAGTTGGCCTGGGACACAACTAGTCTTTGCCTAAGCTTGTGGCACATTGGCCAAAATGTGCCAACAAAAGAACTGGTTCTATATTTACTATTAGTTGCTACCTATAACCCGGGCTAAACCCAGTCTTAGCAAGCTAAGATTGATAGCCTTGTCTATACTGCTTGTGTTTCACTAAAAAGCTTTATCTGAAAGCCTTAATTGACCAAAACCACCATAGGTGGCAGAGGTCAATATTTGCCTGACTATCTGATTCTTTAGATTTGAATATATTCCTTTCCCTCCACTTTTTAAACTTATACCTTATCCTACACCTTTTTAATTCTACATCTTAATTTGCTTTGGCTTGCTTTTTGCTTTCTTCCACCTTTTTTATATAATGCTGTTTACCCCGCAGAGGAACAGCATGATGAGAGCATACGTATGGATGGATGAATGTTAAAAACAATTTTGAAAGAAAAAGAATGGTTAGTAGAAGGAGATCTCCATACCATTTTGTAAATATTGAGATGTATTCATTTATGACGCTCTGAGCCTTGACTGATTGCCTTCCATAGGAGAATATGTGTTCTGTAATATATTCTAAATGGTTTGTGAGCTTGCTTAGGTTGCTGAGATTTTTCCCAATCATGCTACTGGCAAAGAAAAAGCATCAGGGACCTTCTCAATGAAAAATATAAACAAGACCCTCCAGCTACTCTGATTTGGAAGAACAAATATTTGGAGGAGGGGTGTGTGGGATGCACACGCGTACATGTTTGTCTTCCATTTATTGTTACTATTATTTTTATGGGTTTAGCTGCCCCAGGCATGACGAAGTAGGGGAGATAATTCTCCACTGCTCACTGAATTGATACTGACAAGGACACCTGCTTGGAGGCTACCCATGACAGTTCATAACTCCAGATTTAACAGGCCAATGTATGGAAGCAGAAAGATTGGCTTGTTATGATGGGCTCTTTCCTGTCTTTTTTTGCTGTATCAAGGTGTGTTGCAGCCAACAGTCAAGTTCCCAGCAATTCTGCAGAAGTCTTCCAAATGCTTGACGAGGGAAAGAAGGAGTGAATCAAAAGTCTCCAAGTCCTACTCAAGCTGGCATAACCTACAAACTCCACGTTGCTGACGGCTAAAGCCAAAGCCAAAGAAATGCAGGCTAGGGGTATATATAGAAACCTCTGTGGTGGAAAATTACCAATTAATGGCATAGAAATCACAACTTCCAATGAAGCAAAAAGCCCTTTATTCTGTCAGGGTGGAACAGTAGAAGCAAAACCATTCTTTCTGGGCATATATCTTGGCAGGATAATTTCCAGAGGCCTGACAGATGAAGAAACAGTATCTGAGATTTTACCTATACAGGTAAAGTATATTTCTTGCAGAAAGACATAAATAGATTTTTTTTTTTTAAGGTGGGAGGACCCCACTCTTGGGATACGGGCCAAGAGATTGAATGTAAAGGATTCATATAACACAGGTTGTCCTCGGCATATGAACACAGTTGAGCCCAACATTTATGTTGCTAAGTGAGACATTTGTTAAGTGAGTTTTGCCCCATTTTACGACCTTTCTTGCCATTGTTCTTAAGGGAATCACAGCAGTTGTTAAGTTAGAGACCCACAGTTGTTAAGTGAATCTGCCTTCCCCATTGACTTTGCTTGTCAGAAGGTCACAAAAGGTGTGTCAGCGCATGCACAGTCTTATTTCACTGAGGTAACCCAGGAGTAAATACAATAAACAGTGGTTTGTATTTAAATGTGGTTTATGTTACACTATCCACAATATAACAAATTATACACCAGGTACAATTTACACGCGCTAAGAGCAGAATCCAACAAACCTTGATTACAGCAGGAAATGGAAGAGAGAGAAAAACTCCAGTAAAAAACTTCCCTTTTATACTTAGACTCTTAAAGGGGTACACATACCTGCTGAGTCATTCCTCTTATTGCATCATCCACATCACATTACATCTCTACACAAGCTGTTTAGCTATTAAATTATTATCCTGACAAGGTGATCTCACTGCAACCATCATAAATATGAACCAGTTGCCATGTGACTGAATTTTGATCCTGTGACCATGGGGATGCTGCAAAGATCGTAAGCGTGAAAAATGGTCATAAGTCATCCCAAAGGTGCTATTTCAAAAGGCAACTGGATTTTCTTTGTTTTTCTTTGAAGACGTTATGCTTTGCATCCAAGAAGCTTCTTCAGCTCAGAGTCCAGTTGCCTCTTGAAAAAGCACCTTTTGGACAGCCTGATGACTGAGAAACTCCGTAGACATTGGTCATAAGTCGCTTTTTTTCAGTGCCGTTGTAACTTTGAACGGTCATTAAATGAACTGTTGTAAATTGAGGTTTACTTGTATTCTGACTTCTGGACCTATTGACACATGTACAGAAGAACTGAGAAGACACGGATTTTTTGGGAGGGACATTTCTGTAAAAGTACTCTCTAAGTATAATCCCACAGGGCTGAAATGGGGAAGGTTAGACAATACAATGTATACATCAGGGGTAGTCAACCTTGGCTCTTTTATGACTCATGGACTTCAACTCCCAGAATTCCTGAGCCAACTAAGCTAAGCTGGCTAAGGAATTCTGGGAACTGAAGTCCACGAGTCATAAAAGAGCCAAGGTTGACTACCCCGCTATACATAGTTAACCAGGCCTTCCCAAGAATTACATCTAGTTCACAACTTATGGCCACAATGGAGCCATTTCTTGCCACAGTTGTTAAGTGAATCTCTGCAGTTGTTAAGTTAGTAATATGGTTGTTAAGTGAATCTGGCTTCCCCATTGACTTTGCTTGTCAGGAGGACACAAAAGGGAATCACATGACCCTGAGACACTGCAGACATCATAAATATGAGTCAGTTGCCAAGCATCTGAATGTTGATCACATGACTATGGGGATGCTGCAACGGTCATAAGTATGAAAAACGGTCATACGCCATTTTTTTCAATGCCGTTGTTACTTCAAACAGTCACTAAATGAACTGTTATAAATCGAGGACTACCTGTACAGCAATGGTATAGACAATTTAGCTAAAGTTCATGTATTCTCAAGGATTTTATTCTTTAGGGTTGCTGTCTGACAAGCTATACGTGTCAACGTTTTCTTCTGCGGAATTATGGATGCATTGTGATATAATGTTTGTAATAGGAATTTGAGCCTCTTCTGTGGAAATCAAACAATAAATATGCCCTAGATATTATATGAGTCTTCTTGCTACAGTGGTGATAAGAGTTCTTCAGGCTCACAAGGATTTGTCAAGTTGCTTTACGTAATGAGAATTTCATTGTCATATATCTTTTATTAAGCTTTAAAAAAACAGGATAATTGGCTTTTATTTAAAATACTACTTATAAATATGCCACATGATATACAGCTTATATGAGCATCAATATTGCTATTATTTAAAAGTGTATAGACTTTAAAAGGAAACCTAGTCTATGATGCAATGAGATATACAGAGAAGAAAATTAAAAAAAATGTGAAGCTACAGAACAGAACAGAATAGAATAGAATAGAATAGAATAGAATAGAATAGAATAGAAAGAATAGAATAGAATAGAAAGAAGAATAGAATAGAATAGAATAGAATAGAATAGAATAGAATAGAATAGAATAGAATAGAATAGAATAGAATAGAATAGAATAGAATAGAATGAATATGGAATGGAATGGAATGGAATGGAATGGAATGGAATGGAATGGAATAGAATAGAATAGAATAGAATAGAATAGAATAGAATAGAATAGAATAGAATAGAATAGAAAATATGGAATGGAATAGAATAGAATAACAGAGTTGGAGGGGACCTTGGAGGTCTTCTAGTCCAACCCCCTGCTCAAGCAGGAGACCTTATATCATTTCAGACAAATGACTATCCAATTTCTTCTTAAAAACCTCCGGTGTTAGACTATTCACAACTTCTGGGGATAAGTTGTTCATGTTGGAGAAAACTCCTGAGAATCTTGTGAACCGCAAGAAAATAAACAAATGGATCATTGAACAAATCCATCCAGAGTTATCACTTGAGGCACTATTTGTTTGGGGTTTTTTTTTGTTTATTTCGTACTTCTTATCTACCCGCCTTCCTCGGAGAGAAGTTCTGAGAGGTGATCAAGCTTAAATTCATCTGCTTCCATCATATTAGGTGAAGAGCTAGCTCTCCAGAAAAAGGCTCTAATGATGGGAAAGGTGGAAAGAAACAGAAGACGAGGACGATCATCAGGAGGGTGGATAGACTCAGTTGTGACAATAGATGTGCTTTATGTCTTTACAAATTATGCTTTATGTCTTTACTTTTTTCAGACCAATGCTGAAATTCACAGTGACACCATCACTATTATTATATTATTATAATTATGTTTCTATTTTTGCATGTCTAGAACTTGCAAAGATCATCAACCCATACTCAGTGCTTGGGGGCCTTCAAGTCAACAAAAAACTGAATGTTGTTTCTTGAGCTTCCACAGATCATGAATTAACAATAATGCGTTGGTTCCTCCTCCTCTTCCTCCTTCTCCACAAGAATAAAATAATGAAACTTGCTAATGTTCCTCTAGCTCCCACAGACTTTGGGTTTGCTTAGAACAGCGTTTCTCAACGTTTGTGTGACGGCGACCCCCGTCACACAAATGTGCCGCGCATGCATGGCACGCATGCGCGGCGCCGCCCCCTGAGGGGGGAAAATGGCAGATTGCATTGTTTGGCGACCCCCGTAAAATGGTCGATCGACCCCAAATGGGGTCGTGACCCATAGGTTGAGAACTGCTGGCTTAGAAGTATATGTGCACATTGCCCATTGATTTGCAAAAAAATGAAACAAGTGGAAAACAAGCAACAACAACAACAACAAAATCCCTTTCCCAGAGGCTGCTGTTGGGAGGTAAAATGGATTTTATATATATATATATATCAGCAAATGAATTCAAACACTTCAGAAAACTTTTCTGAGTTGTTGTGGCTGGCCCGGAGGCAATCCTGCATTCCATAAGCCCTAAAACCACGAGTGACTGTGTGGGCAGAAAGCCAGTTTCAGATGCTTGTGACCAGGGAGGCAAACTTGATGAAGTAGGGGAGTTTTAAACAATGCAGCCACACATTCCATGAAAATGATTGCAGCTCCTGTATTACTATTTTAGTTCTCAAGGAAATAGAATGGTTCAATTGAATGCAGGTAAAGGTGTTGATAATCACCTTTAAAGCCGTTCATGGCATGGGGCCAGGCTATTTGAGGGACCGTCTCATTCCCCCTGGGATTGGCCTACCCTACCCATGCTGGCAGAGGAGCCATGCCGTGGGCCCCGTATTCCGTCTAGCAGGGTCCAGGAGAAGGGGCTTCTTCACCGTTGCTCCTGCTGTCTGGAACATCTTGGCCCCCAGAGCAGGGATAGGCAACCTCGGCTCTTTTATGATTCATGGACTTCAACTCCCAGAATTCCTGAGCCAACTAAGCTAAGCTGGCTAAGGAATTCTGGGAACTGAAGTCCACAAGTCATAAAAGAGCCAAGGTTGACTACCCCGCTATACATAGTTAACCAGGCCTTCCCAAGAATTACATCTAGTTCACAACTTATGGCCACAATGGAGCCATTTCTTGCCACAGTTGTTAAGTGAATCTCTGCAGTTGTTAAGTTAGTAATATGGTTGTTAAGTGAATCTGGCTTCCCCATTGACTTTGCTTGTCAGGAGGACACAAAAGGGAATCACATGACCCTGAGACACTGCAGACATCATAAATATGAGTCAGTTGCCAAGCATCTGAATGTTGATCACATGACTATGGGGATGCTGCAACGGTCATAAGTATGAAAAACGGTCATACGCCATTTTTTTTCAATGCCGTTGTTACTTCAAACAGTCACTAAATGAACTGTTATAAATCGAGGACTACCTGTACAGCAATGGTATAGACAATTTAGCTAAAGTTCATGTATTCTCAAGGATTTTATTCTTTAGGGTTGCTGTCTGACAAGCTATACGTGTCAACGTTTTCTTCTGCGGAATTATGGATGCATTGTGATATAATGTTTGTAATAGGAATTTGAGCCTCTTCTGTGGAAATCAAACAATAAATATGCCCTAGATATTATATGAGTCTTCTTGCTACAGTGGTGATAAGAGTTCTTCAGGCTCACAAGGATTTGTCAAGTTGCTTTACGTAATGAGAATTTCATTGTCATATATCTTTTATTAAGCTTTAAAAAAACAGGATAATTGGCTTTTATTTAAAATACTACTTATAAATATGCCACATGATATACAGCTTATATGAGCATCAATATTGCTATTATTTAAAAGTGTATAGACTTTAAAAGGAAACCTAGTCTATGATGCAATGAGATATACAGAGAAGAAAATTAAAAAAAATGTGAAGCTACAGAACAGAACAGAATAGAATAGAATAGAATAGAATAGAAAATATGGAAGAATGGAATAGAATAGAATAGAATAGAATAGAATAGAATAGAATAGAATAGAATAGAATAGAATAGAATAGAATAGAATAGAATAGAATAGAAAATATGGAATGGAATGGAATGGAATGGAATGGAATGGAATGGAATAGAATAGAATAGAATAGAATAGAATAGAATAGAATAGAATAGAATAGAATAGAATAGAAAATATGGAATGGAATAGAATAGAATAACAGAGTTGGAGGGGACCTTGGAGGTCTTCTAGTCCAACCCCCTGCTCAAGCAGGAGACCTTATATCATTTCAGACAAATGACTATCCAATTTCTTCTTAAAAACCTCCGGTGTTAGACTATTCACAACTTCTGGGGATAAGTTGTTCATGTTGGAGAAAACTCCTGAGAATCTTGTGAACCGCAAGAAAATAAACAAATGGATCATTGAACAAATCCATCCAGAGTTATCACTTGAGGCACTATTTGTTTGGGGTTTTTTTTTGTTTATTTCGTACTTCTTATCTACCCGCCTTCCTCGGAGAGAAGTTCTGAGAGGTGATCAAGCTTAAATTCATCTGCTTCCATCATATTAGGTGAAGAGCTAGCTCTCCAGAAAAAGGCTCTAATGATGGGAAAGGTGGAAAGAAACAGAAGACGAGGACGATCATCAGGAGGGTGGATAGACTCAGTTGTGACAATAGATGTGCTTTATGTCTTTACAAATTATGCTTTATGTCTTTACTTTTTTCAGACCAATGCTGAAATTCACAGTGACACCATCACTATTATTATATTATTATAATTATGTTTCTATTTTTGCATGTCTAGAACTTGCAAAGATCATCAACCCATACTCAGTGCTTGGGGGCCTTCAAGTCAACAAAAAACTGAATGTTGTTTCTTGAGCTTCCACAGATCATGAATTAACAATAATGCGTTGGTTCCTCCTCCTCTTCCTCCTTCTCCACAAGAATAAAATAATGAAACTTGCTAATGTTCCTCTAGCTCCCACAGACTTTGGGTTTGCTTAGAACAGCGTTTCTCAACGTTTGTGTGACGGCGACCCCCGTCACACAAATGTGCCGCGCATGCACGGCACGCATGCGCGGCGCCGCCCCCTGAGGGGGGAAAATGGCAGATTGCATTGTTTGGCGACCCCCGTAAAATGGTTGATCGACCCCAAATGGGGTCGTGACCCATAGGTTGAGAACCGCTGGCTTAGAAGTATATGTGCACATTGCCCATTGATTTGCAAAAAAATGAAACAAGTGGAAAACAAGCAACAACAACAACAACAAAATCCCTTTCCCAGAGGCTGCTGTTGGGAGGTAAAATGGATTATATATATATATATATATATATATATCAGCAAATGAATTCAAACACTTCAGAAAACTTTTCTGAGTTGTTGTGGCTGGCCCGGAGGCAATCCTGCATTCCATAAGCCCTAAAACCACGAGTGACTGTGTGGGCAGAAAGCCAGTTTCAGATGCTTGTGACCAGGGAGGCAAACTTGATGAAGTAGGGGAGTTTTAAACAATGCAGCCACACATTCCATGAAAATGATTGCAGCTCCTGTATTACTATTTTAGTTCTCAAGGAAATAGAATGGTTCAATTGAATGCAGGTAAAGGTGTTGATAATCACCTTTAAAGCCGTTCATGGCATGGGGCCAGGCTATTTGAGGGACCGTCTCATTCCCCCTGGGATTGGCCTACCCTACCCATGCTGGCAGAGGAGCCATGCCGTGGGCCCCGTATTCCGTCTAGCAGGGTCCAGGAGAAGGGGCTTCTTCACCGTTGCTCCTGCTGTCTGGAACATCTTGGCCCCCAGAGCAGGGATAGGCAACCTCGGCTCTTTTATGATTCGTGGACTTCAACTCCCAGAATTCCTGAGTCAGCTCTGCTGACTCAGGAATTCTGGGAGTTGAAATCCATGAGTCATAAAAGAGCCGAGGTTGCCTACCCCTGCCCCAGAGTAAGGTCAGCTTAAACCCTCCTGGCCTTCCATAAGAGCCTAAAGACCAAGCTCTGCCAGTTAGCTTGGGGCTTCAATGGGGGAGCATCCCAGTGGAGATGACTGATAGATTAACAACAGATCTCACCTCTCCCCCCCACCCTGCTTCCACCCTCCCCATCTTTAATTGGGCTGCCGAATTTGACAATTTTTATCTTTCATGATTGTAAGCCCCCCCTCCCAGAATTCCCCTGAGGTAAGATGGGCAGCCAATAAGTTTTATAAATGAATAAATAAGAAATAAGCCTTGGTGTTCCCTTAGCTCGATTGTTTTCTTATAAATGTTTCATTACCAAATTAAGTAACACTGTCAGGCAGACATAACTATGGTTTCAACTGGGAAACTGTGACAAGCCAGGTCCAAAATTGCTGGAGACTTCCTGGAAGCCTGGCACTCTGACAAATTGGCCATCAATAGACACATAGACATAAACAATATCTACATACTACGTAAAAGACTAAAATACCTTCCCACCAGCAATCAACACCCAGAGGAGCATAGATAAAAAACAAGATTTATATCAGGCCAACAATCAAGTAGTAAACAATACCTCAATCAAGGAACTGACAAACAAGCTAACAGTAAACAGCCCAACCAAAGAACCCCCCCAAGACCACCCCCACCAATATTCAAGGGCAAGCCACTTGAATATAAACTGAGAGCAAACCCCCCCTTTCTTTCAAGCACTGATGATGTTATCCAGTTTGGTTAATGAAACTTCTCCAAGAAAACAGCCAAGCTCAGAGACCCCTCAAAGAATCCTCTTTTCAACCCAATGTCATGGTTCTGACAGATGAAACTTTTCAAAAGAACTTTGAAGCATTGTTTACCTTAAATAATCTTTTATTCGAGAAACAAAGTATTGGCACTACATAGTTGAAGCCAAAAACTGAATTCCCCTTGTCTGGGCATAAAGTAGCGAAGCACAATTCCTTCCTCCAATTAACAGTCATAAATCATATTCCCCAATTAGCTTGAAGCACGAGCTTGCTCCCCAGCTCTCCAGCTGCCAAAACTCTATCAACTCTGGCCCAATGACCTTGGATTCCCATGGCTGAGTTATTATTGTTATGATTAGCTGGACTCTCCTCCACATCCCCCCTCCTAGCATCAACTAACTCTAAAAGCGAAAGAGAAAAGGTGGCTACATTTCCATCTGTTGTCAAAGCAAGAACATCCGATGTTAGTAGCGTTGACACCTGAGCTACAAATATTCTCCTTTATTGGTACAGGTTGTCCTCTCTTAGTAACCACAGCTAGGACCAGCAACTCTGTTGCTAAGTAAAACATTACATGACCATGACAGATTCATAACCTTACTTCAACCTTGGTTAAGTTAATGATCATGATGGTTAAGTGAGACCTCACATGACTATGACTTGAAATTTTACATCCATGTTCTCCATTCATTCTGTTTGCTGGAAGCCAGTTATGAAGCGGGTAAATGGTCATCCATGACCATGGGAAGCTGGGACAGTCATAAATTTGAGGACTGATAACAAAGCTTTTTTTTTCAACTGTTGTAACTTCAAACAGTCACTAAATGAGACAGTCAGTAAACGAGAACTACCTGTACTTTTGGGAAGCAGAGATGCAGAAAGTGGCTGGTAGAAGCTACAGGGATATCACAGGCAGCATGGTATCATGACACAAATGATTTAATTTTCAACAGTTGTGTTGATAGGTGAAGGCCTTAAGACAGTGGTTCTCAACCTGTGGGTCGGGACCCCATTTGGGGTCGAACGACCATTTCACGGGGGTCACCAAACAACGCAGTCTGCCATTTTCCCCCCCCTTTTCCTTAGCCGTGCTACTCCCTTTTATTCTGTTGGCTTTTGAAAGCCAATAGGATAGACTCTCTTGAATAGAGTCTAATTCTATTGGCTTTCAAAAGCCAATAGGAATTGTCCAGGCTGTGTCTGCCCTGCTGAGCCCGCCAAAAGTCCCATTCTGCAAACGGTGCTGCACCAGTTGAGTAGTCCTCCACTTACGACCGGTTGGGGGGGGTCGCGGCATTAAAAAGGTTGAGAACCACTGCCTTAAGACCTTATCCCAAATTATTTAGTCAACACTGTTTAAATTTTAAGATGAATAGTTTAAATGCTATATTCAGGATTTCTAAATATATTATGCTTGATGACATGTAACCCCACTGCAGTATATCATGGGACAGGCATAAAAACAGGACTTAGATATGGGAAAGAGGGAAATAATGGTTTGAATGCTGTTTTTAACAATAGCAACAGCATTTAGGCTTACATACTATCCCATAGTGCTTTATAGCACTCTCTGGATGGTTTGTAATGTAGAAGCATTATTTGCATATTTCCCCCAACGATCTGGGTCCTCATTTTACCGAGCTCAGAAAGATGGAAGGTAAGTCAACCTTGAGCCCCATCAGGATCAAACTGCAGGCTGTGGGTAAAGAGTTTGCCTGCAATACTGCCTTGTAACCACTGTGTCACGAGGGCTCTTGAATGCATCTATGGCAAATGTCAAAGATGCTGATTAATTTAAAAATATTGCTAAGAGTAGCAGAACTTAACGATGATGATGATGATGATGTTGATGTTGGAAGGGGGCTTGGAGGTCATCGAGTCCAACCCCCTGCTCAGGCAGGAAACCCTACACCATTTCGGACAAATAGCTGTCCAGTCTCTTCTTAAAAACGTCCAGTGTTGGAGCATTCATCACTTCTGGAGGCAGGTTGTTCCACTGGTTAATTGTTCTAACTGTCAGGAAGTTTCTCCTTAATTCTAGGTTGCTTCTCTCTTAGGTTAGTTTCCAGCCTTTGCTTCTTTTCCTGCCTTCAGGCGCTTTGGAGAATAGCTTGACTCCCTCTTCTTTGGGGCAGCCCCTGAGATATTGGAACACTGCTATCATGTCCCCCCTCTTCATTAAACTAGACCAGTGATGGCGAACCTTTTAGAGACCGAGTGCCCAAGCTGCAACCCAAAACCCACTTATGCATTGTCAGGTGCAGGGTGGGTGTGGCCCATTGGGTGGGTGTGGCCCATTGGGTTGGCGTGGCTGCAGTGGTAACGGCAGACTGGGTGGGATTAAAAAGTTCAATCAATCAATTCCAACTTTGCAAGATCTTTTTTTTTCCCCCGTGAGAAGTTGAAATTGACTGATTGATTGAACCTTTTTTTTTGTACACGGCGGCGGAGGCCTAAAGAGAAAAGGTTTTATAAAACCCAGCTGAAGGCCTAGGACTGGGGCGATGGCATGCATGCCCACAGAGAGGGTTCTGAGTGCCGCCTCTGGCACCCATGCCATAGGTTCGCCACCACTGAAGTAGACATACCCAATTCCAGCAACTGTTTCTTATACGTTTTAGTCTCCAGTTCCCTAATCATCTTTGTTGCTCTTCTCTGTACTCTTTCTAGAGTCTCAGCATCTTTTTTACATCGTGGTGACCAAAACAGGATCCAGTATTCCAAGTGTGGCCTTACCAAGGCATTGTAAAGTGGTATTAACACTTCACGTGATCTTGATACTATCCCTTCTATCCCTTCTAAGATGTTAACACAAGAATGTGACTTAAACTTGCTTGTACCTATAAAGTAGGATTTTGATCTGGTAATTATGGAGATGTGGTGATGGTCGTGTGAAAAATGGCCACATGTCACTTTTTTCAGTGCTGTTGTAGCTTTGAATGGTCACTAAACAAACTGTTCTAAGTTGAGGACTACCTGTACAGACCTTTTTTTTTTTTGCAAAGAAAACTGGGCAAAGGGAAAGTAAGAAAAAAAGATGCAAAGTTATCCCCTGTTCCTCTGAAGCGTACTTTTATGAATTGAAGTCAGGGCAT
The DNA here is from genome assembly GCF_016545835.1 of Crotalus tigris. Taxonomy (NCBI): domain Eukaryota; kingdom Metazoa; phylum Chordata; class Lepidosauria; order Squamata; family Viperidae; genus Crotalus; species Crotalus tigris. The sequence continues at coordinate 771,047 of NW_024100482.1, forward strand.
TGCTAAGGCGGATAATTTTTTTTTTTTTATTCCTCTAAAAACCTTTGCAGAACTGTTACATGACAGTATTTAAAAATACAATGAGCCATTGTGGATGATCAGTGATGCATCACAAGGAGGCCCATTTGTTTCCATTTAATGGAGAAAAGGTTAAGGTTGTACATCATCTGCCTGCCTCTGTTCTGCCTAGTTTAGAAGCTCTCTGCTTAACCCCAGTCGTCAAGAAAGGGATTTGTGTTGATTGCAAAATGGTTTTAATACTTGCCTTAGAAAAAGAGGAAGTAATGGAACTGCAAATGTCCTCCCTCCCTCTTTAGTCAGAGATACTGAAAATAAATACACAAAGAACACTGAGGAACATGCTGTTGACCCATCCTCAATTGTACAACTAAGGAGAAACTTCCTGACAGTTAGAACAATTAACCAGTGGAACAGCCTGCCTCCAGAAGCGGTGAATGCTCCAACACTGGAAGTTTTTAAGAAGAGACTGGACAGCCATTTGTCCGAAATGGAGTAGGGTTTCCTGCCTGAGCAGGGGGTTGGACTCGATGACCTCCAAGGCCCATTCCAACTTTATTATTATTATTATATGTGGAGCAACACCACATGGCTGAAGCATCCCCAAAGGGGGAGGGGGGATCTAGCAAGGTGGTCCGATGGAAGCTCAGTTGCATTAAAAGCCCCACCTTTTTTATGTGCATTATGATGTCACGGACAGATCCAAACATGGCTGTCATCCTTTTGAGCCCCTGGACGCCCATAGAAACAGCAATGACCATGTGCAATAGTAGATTGGGGTGACTCACTCTCTCTAGGTTCTGGAGTTTAATTTGTCTGTGCCTTGTTAAAAATAATAACAGAATAACAGACCTGGAAGGGACCTTGGAGGTTTTCTAGTCCAACCTCCTGCTCAGGAAGGAAGCCCTGTCCCATTTCAGACAAATAGATCTCCAATCTCTTCTTAAAAACCTCCAGTGTTTGTTTATTTATTTATGAGACTTATATACCGCTTTAAGTGCAAGCACTCTCTAAGCGGTGTACACCAGTAAGCAATGTATATATATATGTTTACATTGCCCCCAACAATCTGGGTCCTCATTTTACCTACCTCGGAAGGATGGAAGGCTGAGTCAACCTTGAGCCGGTGAGATTTGAACTGCTGACCTGCTGAACACAGTCAGCTAAAGTGGCCTGCAGTACTGCACTCTAACTGCTGCGCAGCGTTGGAGCATCCACAACTTCTGAAGTCAAGTTGTTCCATTGATTATTTGTTCGGTCAGTAAATGATAGCAGTGTTCCAGTATTTGAGAGGTTGCCACAAAGAAGACGGGGTCATGTTATTCTCCAAAGCACCAGAGGGCCAGATAAGAAAAAATGGTTAGAAACTGAACAAAGAGAGAAGCAACCTGGGAATAAGGAGAAACTTCCTGACAGTGAGGACAATTAGCCAGTGGAACAGCTTGCCTCTAGAAATTCTGGGCACTCCATAACTGGAGATTTTTAAGAAGAGGCAGACAGCCATTTGTCTGAGATGGTATAGGTTCTCCTGCTTGAGCAGGGGGCTGGACTAGAAGACCTCCAAGGTCCCTTCTAACTCTATTCTATTCAGTTATCCTTACTTCTAGGTTGGTTCTCTTTTTTATTAGTTTCCATCCATTGCTTCTTGCCCTGCCTTCAGGTCCTTTGGAGAATAAGTTGACTCCATTTTCTTTGTGGCAGCCACTTAAATATTGGAACACCACTATCATGTCACCCCAGTCCTTCTTTTCATTAAACTAGACATACCCAATTTCTGCAACCATTCTTCATATGTTTTAGCCTTCCGTCCCCTAATCATCTGTGTTGCTCTTCTCTGCACTCTTTCTAGAGTCTCAACATCTTTTTTATATAGTGGCGACCAAAACTGGATGCAATATTCCAAGTGTGATCTTATTACTTGTATGGACTAAAAACAATATATAATAATAGCAGATATTAAATTTTAGCAAGGGGTAGTATAAAAGAAAACAAAACAAAAATAGTTATCACTGAAATAATTAAACTCAGTAAAATTAGCTCAGCATTAAACAATGCTAAAACAACCAATGCAGTAGAAATATATCTCAAACAATGCCCCAGGATAGGAAAATAAATACAAATAAATAAACATACACATACATATACTGCCATAATAATTAAAAACAAGTTTTAACCTAGAACTGCCTGCTAAATAAGAGAGTGGCGGAACAACTAGACCCTACAGTAACCTACTAATCAAATAAAAAGATCTTTAAACCCCTTTTAAGAGACTATCAGACTTCCACAGAGTTGGAGAAAATCTATAGACATGATAGACAATGATTTATGAGATGTAGCAGAGTTCTGGTTTTCTTTTAATTAATTTCTTTTAATGCACTGCCATATTATCTGCTTTGAAATTTATCAACAGGGACTTTCTCCTGCAAAAGCATCTTGAGTTTTTCAAGGTTTATCCTCAAAGATCTTGAGTATTTCTCTCAAAAGTTGACCCCCTTTACTTTTAGCATTTTTAATGAAAGTATGACTGCAGACATTATTTTCTTTTTTCTTTTCTTCATTTTCAAGTTTCCTGAAGCTGCCCACAAGATTTGAAGATGTTTGGTGGGAGATGTTTCCTCCCAAGGTCTTCCCTTGACATTTCATTAAAATCAAGAAAACCAGGAGGAGGCTGAAGACTGCCTGAGCAATGTTTGTTTCATAAAAGCCCACGGACATTTAGGTAAACCTGTGGTGTGGTAAGTGCATTGATTTGCTTTAGCCCACTGAATGTTGATGGTTCTGAAAGTCTTCCAAAAGATGCAGTTCTTTTTAAGAGAAGAGGACAATAGGATCAATAGGTGTACCATTTTTACTGGTGTGTTTGTGACACTTTTCCATGCAATAGCAACTTTGTGCAGTTTACTGGGCTGAGAGACAGTGACAGGCCCAAACTCAAACTGGAGCTTCTGTGACTAAATGTGAACTTCAAAGTAGCTCTCCCAAGTTCTTTAACAACTATGCCACCTTACTACACTGTGCACCAATTACCAGGCTCAAGAGACAGAAGGTAGCATGAAAGAGAGAGATGTGTACAGGTAGTCCCCTGGTTTATGACCACAATTGAGCCGAAATTTTCTGTTGCTAAGTGAGACAGTTCTTGTGAGTTTTGCCTCCATTTTACGGCCTATCTTCCTACAGTTGTTAAGAGACTCACTGAGTTGCTAAGCCCGTAACACGGTTGTTAAGTGAATCTGCCTTTCCCATTGAATCTTTGCTTGTCAGAAGGTTGCAAAAGGTGATCACATGACCCTGGGACACTGTAACCATCATAAATATGTGTCAGTTGCTAAGTATCTGAATTTTGATCACATGACCATGGGGATGCTGCAATCATCATTAGTGTGAAAAATGGCCATGTCACTTTTTTTCAGTGCTGTTGTAACTTCAAATGGTCACTAAATGAATTGAGGACTACCTGTATGTTTATTCTATGTATCTCAAAGAACATCAGCTCTAACTAGGGTTATTACTGTGGTTTTAAGAAGTTCCAGGAATAAACAGTGATTCTTTTCAAATGCCTGCTCCAAAGATACAGTCTTGGACGTTTTCATCATCTCCACGTGTTTTACTCCACAGAAAACCTGTATTTATCACATGATTGCTTTCCCAATTATAATACAAAATAAAAGGCGCCATCAAATAGTTTAATGGCAATAGAAGAAAATAGAAGTTTTGTTCATCAAATGATGCAGAAAATAAAATGACAATGAAAAGGCGATGCTGTTGGGGAAGCATAAAGTTTCTTCCTGTTAGATTGTCTGGCCTGGAAAGATGCAAACTACTGCACAGACTTCTATACACACAGAATCAAGATGTCTTTAAGATGTTATTGTAAATATGAAAGAAGGGACTGCCCACATTAATTAATCTAGGAAATCTTGGTTACAAACACTGTGAAGGCCACTCTAACAACTACTTGAGTTCGAAAAGCAGGAATTTAATAAAGAAGAAAAGACTGGACAATCATTTGCCTGGGATGGTATAAGATCTCCTGCCTTGGGCAAGGGGTAGGACAAGAAGACCCCCAAAGTCCCTTCCAGACCTATGATTCTATGATCCCAAGCAGTGGTGGGGTTCAAATATGTCAACAACTGGTTCTCTGTGTGGATGCTGCTTCCGGAAGTCCATTCTGGGCCTGGGCAACAAAAAATTAGCTACCGGTTCTGCCAAAGTGGTGCAAACCGGCTGAATCCCATCACTGATTCCAAGGCATTTGATTTTGTACCCCATTCAGGCTGATTTTTCAATCTCTCCTATTCAGAGAGAAGAAGAAAGAATGACTCAACTTCAAATGGTGCTTAGTTAGATAATGGTCATCTTAGGAATAGTTGAGGGAGGCTGCTATTTTTAATTCTTCTTCTTCCTCATTCCCATCAAACTGCAAGCCATATGTGGATATCATGTATTGCTTGCCTGTTAGAAATATATTTTACCTGAAAAGAGGATCTCTACAACTGAATAGCTAGCATGTTAAAAAATAATAATTACTCATGAAGGCAAATACATGTGTCTCTGGATTCATTCTGAATTGGTCACTGGTACCAGAGGTGTAGTCTTCCGAACTTTCAGACTGAAGCCCATCCTTGGGGAATTTCTCTCTACACATTCTGGTAAAATGTACACGTCTGGAATACTCCATCCAGTTTTGGTCACATTACAATGATTTAGTATATATATATATATTGTCAAAATAATGATCACCAAGAGAATATCTATCAAAAATAGAATTTAATCCACCAAGCTTTCGTCAAATACATTTGACATCGTCAGGGTTAAAAGGCAAACGCCGGGGGAAGTCTTATATACAGTTGTTTAATGCCTGTTTAAAACAACTGTATATAAGACTTCCCCCGGCGTTTGCCTTTTAACCCTGACGATGTCAAATGTATTTGACGAAAGCTTGGTGGATTAAATTCTATTTTTGATAGATATTCTCTTGGTGATCATTATTTTGACAATATGAATACCCCCAAGAGTCGCATTTTTGTTTTTTTATATATTTATATATATATATATATATATATATATATATATATATATATATATAATATATATATATATATATATGATAGCAGTATTCCAATATCTCAGGGGCTGCCATAAAGAAGAGGGAATTAAGCTATTTTCCAAAGCACCTGAAGGCAGGACAAGAAGCAACGGGTGGAAACTAATCAAGGAGAGAAGCAACCTAGAACTAAGGAGAAACTTCCTGACAGTGAGAACAATTAATCAGTGGAACAGCTTGCCTCCAGAAGCAGTAAATGCTCCAACACTGGAAGTTTTTAAGAAGAGACTGGACAGCCATTTGTCCGAAATGGTGTAGGGTTTCCTGCCCGAGCAGGGGGTTGGACTAGATGACCTCCAAGGTCCCTTCCAACTTTACTACTATTACTAACAGTTGGAGGAACTGAGTATGGCTAGTCTGGAGAAAAGAAGGACTAGGGCAGGGATCCCCAACCCCTGGTCCATGGACCGGCACTGGGCCGCGGCATGCCAGCAACTGGGCCATGCAAACAAGTGAAGCTCCATCTGCTGGATGCAGGCAGCACATGAAACCACGCCCCCTCTGGTCCATGGAAAAATCTTTCTCCACAGAACTGGTCCCTGGTGCCCAAAAGGTTGGGGGCTTCTGGACTAGGGGTAATGTGATAGAGGTATTCCAATGTTTGAAAGGCTGCCATAAAAAAAAGGGAGTCAACTTACAGTATTTTCCAATGCACTAGAAGGCAAGACAAGAAGCAATGGATGGAAACTAATCAAGGAGAGAAGCAACCTGGAATTAAGGAGAAACTTCCTAATAATGAGGACAGTTAACTAGAGGAATGGCTTACCTTCAGAAGTTGTGGGTGCTTCATTACTGGAGACTTTTAAGAAGAGACTGGACAACCACTTGTCTGAAATGGTATAGGGCCTCCTGCTTGAGCAGGGGGTTGGACTAGAAGACCTCCAAAGTCCATTCCAGCTCTACTCTAAGTGATTAAATCTGAAAGCTCGGAAGACTAAACATCTGCTCTCGGTGACCAACCCAGATTGCCTCCTACATAACAATTATTTAGTGTCTTGTAATGGGTAGGACAAATGCATTAATAAGTTGCATTCACACAACATGTTTAACCACATCAGCCAAGATCCTGTGGCTGCATCCATACAGCATACCACACAGCTTGCTAAGCTTGGTTAGCATGGATCTTGGTTAGTTTTGTGCAACAGGAAACTCAGTCAATTTGATTACTCTAGGATTCAGTGAATTGTACAGAAATTAATCCAGAGAATGGGTTTAATTCTGTAATCAAGTTGAGCTTATTGTGCAAATGCACACATTAAATCTGATTGTATAGCCTCCTTTGCAGTTACTTATACCGTGTCCTCATTTAAGCAGCTTGCTAACCAAAATATCATTGGGGATGGGGGAGGAAATTGAGAAAGAGATTTGTCTGGCAGGATTTATTCTTGACAAATCCAAGCTGGCTCCTACTGTTCACTGAATTGCCATCAATCTGCTCACAAACTGGCTCCTTTATCATCTTTTTTGGCATCATTCCTGGGATCAAAGTCAGGTGGATCTCTTAGTGCTTTCCAGATTTTGTCTGTGGGCAGGACACTTTTCTCCCTATTGACATAAGATTGCCATTTGCAATTTGCAGGAGTTTATCATATTTCACCTGTGAAATCAGCCACTTTTATTTCCCATTTCCATATGCTGAATTTGGGCAGGAGGCCAAAAATGATCCTATTATAGTTTGGTTTCTTATTAACTCCCAGAAACTTTCTTATTAACAGATGGTGACACTGCTGTAGCTTTTAAAGACCTACAGGCATTTCATCAACAAGATGTGGTCCGATGGAGAACATAGAACAGGGGTGTCAAACTCAATTTCATTGAGGGCCGCATCAGCATTGCGATTGCCCTTGGTGGGTGTGGCCAGGGTAGGTGTGGCCTACTGGGTGGGTGTGGATGGAGTGGGTGTGGCCTACTGGGTGGGTGTGGCCAGCTCTACATCGTTCGCATCAAGGGTGTCAAGCCCTCCCAGGCTCGACACACAAGCAGGGGGGGAACCAACCTACTGGCCGAGAGGAAAGAATGTACGACGGGCAGTGCCTCTGCAAGCAACCATGGTTAAAAGGTTCTAACAATAGTGCGGAGCCCAGCGGTAGTGCAGAGCGAAAGCTGACATGCGCAGAAAGACTGTCACACATGCGCAGATCCATCTCAAAACCCGCTGAGCAGCTGAGTAGCGGTAGAATTACAGTCAGCTGATGGAAGGCGAACCGCGGATCACAATAATAACACAGGGTGACCGGCAGAGGACTGTCTTGCAGAATGATGTAAATGCTGATTGGAGACCAGGAGGGTGGGAACGGGGTTGGTGCAGGTGTAGGGTAATGAGCACGGGTGTGGTGAAGGTGTGGTCCGTAATAACCTACGGCGGGGTGCAAGTGTAAATGTACTTAAATAACGCTGGGAGGCAGTTGCTCCCAGCGCAAACTTTGTATAGCACAGAGCTAGTGCTAAGCTTGTCTGTGTTAGCCGTCACTGCATTCTCTAAAGTAAACCAGAGCTGTTTCAACACAAGAACCTTGTCAGCGTGTTCTTCGTACGAAACCCGGTAGGGAGGCTGACAAAGGGTGCCTGTGGGGGCCTGGGCAGGAGTGGGACAGATCTGAGGGTCTCTGGCAGGAGGGGGTGGGACCGGGGCAAGCGCCAAGGCATGGTTCATTTCTTCATTCCTCACAAAGGGTGACACTTCCCCAGCATACACCCAGGGGACAGGGCTGATGCGACAGGGACTGGTTCCTTGCTGTTTCCAGATGGCCTTGTGGAGCTAAGACTGAATGGATTTCAGCATAGATGGCCACCACAAAATTGTACATTGGCTCCCGGCTGGCCTGGGCCAAGGCCAAGGCAGCGGGGGCCGTTCCCTCACTGTTTCCAGGATGGCTTTTCGGGCCACATGAAACCACTTTGTGGGCCGCATCTGGCCCCCAGGCCTTGTGTTTGACATGTCTGACATAGAACATCAGAGTTGGAAGGGACCTTGGAGATCTTCTAGTCCAACCCCCTGCTCAAGCAGGAGACCCTATGCCGTTTCAGACAAATGGCTGCCTAGTCTCTTTTTAAAAGCCTCCAGTGATGGAGTACCCACATTTTTTGAAGGCAAGCTGTTCCACTGGTTCCCACTGTCAGGAAGTTTCCCCTTAGTTTTAGGTTGCTTCTCTCCTTGATTAGTTTTCATCCGTTGCTTCTTGTCCTGCCTTCTGGTGCTTTGGAAAATAAATTGACTTTTCCCTTCTTTGTGGCAACCTCAAATATTGGAAGACTGCTATCATGTCATCCCTAGTCCTTCTTTTCATTAAACTAGAAATGCCCAATTTCTGCAACCGTTCTTCATCTGTTTTAGCCTCCAGTCCCTTCTCTGTTGCTCTTCTCTGCACTCGACATCTTTTTTATATCATGGAGATCAAATCTGGATGCAGTATTCCAAGTGTAGTCTTACCAACTTAACTTATCAACTTAACTTACTAACAAGAAGCCCAGATATCCACTCCTCAAGTTATCTATGCACAGTGTGCACACAGGTGGATCTTTCTTATTCACATAGCATGTCAGATGGTTTGGGGGAATGAAGGAAAAATCAGAAGATTCATTCATATTTGAGGACAGAAATGTTCATTGATCTCAGGCTGTGTATACGAGTACCTAAGCATAGAACTCTCTGTTCATCAACATGCTGCTATCTGCTATTTGGCCATTGATATGAGCCCCAAATACTATTGTATGTCAACTGTGTTCTTATTTTCACTGCAAACAACTTACATGATGCTGGTGTGTCTTTGTGTGCTATATCTAAGAACTAATCATGCACTTTCAGAATCTTTTGGCATGTTGAGAGAACTTGTGCATAATTATCTAATATATGTTAATTTTATCTTAAGATAAATTGGAATAATCCTGTCAAATAAAGAGGGTGTTTTGATTGTATGTACAGTTCTTTATTGTCTTTCTCTTTCTTATAAGAACATAAAAATAGTCTTGGTAGATCAGGTCCAGGCTCATCTTAACCAGCATTTCATTCCTGGAGCGCTTACAAACAGGAGATGAGACACATCCATCCATTGCCGTAGTCATTTTGCAACTAGTATTTAGAAATGTGTTGCCTACAACCTGGTGGTAATATCATCAATTTTCAAGATTAATAAAGCATGATAGATCTGGCCTCTATCCGTGAATTCATCCAGCTCCTGTTAAAATCATTCCATCATTATTGGCCGTCATCATGTGTTGTGTGAATGAATTTCACAGAATTAATTATACCTTATTGTGGAAGCAAGTATTTTCTTTTGTCTGTTCTCAGTCTCCTTTCAATCAGCCTCATTTGGTGACTTCAGGTCCTAGTGATTTGAGACAGGATGCTTTCACTCAAGTCAACCAGAAGAATATAATAGAATAGAGTAGAGTAGAGTAGAGTAGAGTAGAGTAGAGTAGAGTAGAGTAGAGTAGAAGTGGAAGGGACCTTGGAGGCCTTCTAGTCCAGCCCCCTACTCAAGCAGGAGATCCTATACCATCTCAGACAGGTAACTGTCTAGCCTCTTCTTAAAAATCTCCAATGATGGAGTGCCCACGATTTCTGGAGGCAAGCTGTTCCACTGGTTAATTGTCATCAAGGCTAAAACTAATGTTGTTTAATCAGTAAAGATTCTTAGTCATCCAGACAGAGTTGTCTGGAACCTGAATCATGGAAACAGGACCAAAGAAGCCACTTGGATAAGCAGTGAAACATTTCAAACCAAAAAGAAAGGTCCAGTTGCCATGACATAACTTCCAGATAATGTCATTGAGATTGACTGTAATAATATGAGAATTTTGCAAGTCTGATTGTGCTAATTCTCCATTTCCTTCTGATTCTACAGTGAACTAAGGCATCTGAGCTGCTTCTCAATGTTATCAAGTTGCTCTGGACTTTAAAAAAAAAAAGTTTCAGCCTCTTTTTCCTAGATAATGGTTCTTGAATATTTTGAATATTTCCATCAAGGCCATCTTTCTTAATGTCTACAGGTTAAGCTGAAGCCATTTGGCAATTTCAGATTGTCTAGAGCAGTGGTTCTCAACCTGTGGGTTGGGACCCCATTTGGGATCAAATGACCATTTCACAGGGGTCACCAAACAACACAGTCCACCATTTTTTCCCCCTTTTCCTTAGCTGTGCTACTCCCTTTTATTCTATTGGCTTTTGAAAGCCAATAGAATAGACTCTCTTGAATAGAGTCTAATCTATTGGCTTTCAAAAGCCAATAGGAATTGTCCAGGTTGTCTCTGCCCTGCTGAGCCCACCAAAAGTCCCATTCTGCAAACAGTGCTGCACCAGTTGAGTAGTCCTCGACTTACGACCGGTTGGGGGTCGCGGCATTAAAAAGGTTGAGAACCACTGGTCTAGAGACTTTTTGAGTGAGCAATCAGTTTCTTCACTCCTTAGGGAGTCTATTGTAAAAGCTACCAGTGTGTCTCATCTATTTACATAACGGTCTTCGGCTATCTTGGAAGGCTTCTCTAGCACAAGTAGGCCTTTTGATCAGCCTTGGCCTTATTCTCTGATTTCTCTCTTTCAGTCTCTCTCAGATTCTTTCTTTCCTCCGTATCCACCTCCACCTCCGCCCCACCAGTGTGTCAACAGACAGAGAGCAGCTCTTGCTCTAATTAGCTGTCTTTAAGGCTGGGCTAAGTGGGCACAGTGGGGGAAGAGTCTTTCTCGGCCCCTCCAAGCTTCTTGTAGGCCCTGGCAGACAGAGGTGAGTGGCCTCCAAGAGGCACTGCAACTCACTGACATTATGTCCACGGGTTATCATTATCCTCTTTTTTTAAAAAGGAAACTTGATCGATCGCTCTCAACCACAATGATGCTTCAGGGCATCTCTAACACTGCTGGGGAGTGATTGACCATTGGGTATCATTAAAGAAGAAAAGAGGAGAGAGAGGAGGGTTGGAGGGAGGAAAGAGGAGCGCAAGGGAGGTGTCAAAGCCCAAACACAAAGCCCAGCCTTCCTCCTATATTTCTCTCCTCCTCCTCCTCCTCCTCCTCCTCCTCCTCCTCCTCCTCCTCCTCCTCCTCCTCCTCCTCCTCCCCCCAGCTCCACTGACCTTTCAGTCAGGAACCAGGTGGAGCTGCAAAAGATTTAATTGAAGGAATTCCTCTGATGAACCTGGAGCATGGACGATGCTGGAAGAAAAGGAGAAGGAGGCTGTGTCGCGTTGAAAAGCAAGCAGTGAGTTAGTGAAAAGAAGGAGGAGGATTAGAAGAAAGGAGGAAAGGGAGGGGGAGAGAAGAAAAAGCCGTGTCCATAGTTCGAAGGCTATATGCTCAGCTCTAATAAGACCTTGGTTGGTGTGCTTGGCAAAGTCACCACATTCCCTTACAGACCTATTCCCTATTGCCCCCCCACCCCTTCAGCATCTCATTGCATCCCTCCCCCCCAGCCCTTCTGATAGTATAAGACATGGAGCCTGCTTTTTTTCTATTTCTTCCTCCCCTGTGCATGGATGGACATATGCATATAAACACACGCCTGCATGCACAAACGTAAATGCATATTCACATCTCTCTGAAAATGGCTTTAACAGGCTAGGTTCAAGCTTAATTTCCCAAGGCTTCTTTATTAATCTTAAGGGGAAAAGGAAGAAGAGAGAGAAGGGGAAAAAGCAAGATGTGTGTTTGTGGGTATGTGTGTGTGAGAAAGAGAATGTCTGTCTTTCTGTTGGTCTATCTATTTATCTATCTATCTGACTGTCTGTCCGTCCGTCCATCTGTCCGTCCATCCATCCATCCATCCATCCATCCATCCATCCATCCATCCATCCATCCATCCATCCATCCATCCATCTATCTATCTATCTATCTATCTATCTATCTATCTATCTATGTACCAATCCATCCATCCATCCACCTACCAACTTACTTACCTACCTACCTACCTATATTTTATCTATCATCAATCAATCAATCAATGAATCAATCAATCATCTAATCTTTATCAGGTATCTATGCATTATTTACTGTATCTATTATCTATTTATCTATCTGTCTGTCTGTCTGTCTATCTATCTATCTATCTATCTATCTATCTATCTATCTATCTATCTGTGTATCCATCTCTCTCTCTCTCTCTCTCTCTCTCTCTCTCTCTACACCAATCCATCCATCCATCTACCTACCTACCTACCTATATTTTATCTATCATCAATCAATCAATCAATCAATCATCTAATCTTTATCAGGTTTCTATGCATTATTTACTGTATCTATTATCTGTCTGTCTGTCTGTCTGTCTGTCTGTCTGTCTGTCTGTCTGTCTATCTATCTATCTATCTATCTATCTATCTATCTATCTATCTATCTTCTCTCTCTCTATCTCTCTTCCTCCCTCCCCCCTCCTCTCTCTCTCATCTCTCATAAACAATCAATTAATCTTGGGCCCAGAGCAAAGGTGTTTACTTGAACTGAGTTTGAGGGCAACTTTATCAGACATCAGGGAGATCTAAGATGCATTCAGGCTAAGAGAACTAAGCAAGAATGACAGGCTGGAAGGAACAGGTAACGTACCTTATAAAAGCAGGGCAGTGAAGTTGGAAAGTTTGCGAAACTGGAGATCTGGATAAAGAATGTGAATTAATTTCCTAGCACTTGTTGGCTGCAATACCCCACAAGGAATTGTTATGGTGATCACTACTTCAGGTCTTCTGCTCCTTTAAGCCTTAAGGGAAATGGAATGTGGTAAAAATGATTGACATTTGTTTTTAAATTCCAAAGCTCCATTAGCTGGTAAGAGTAAAAATACACCACTCCCTACATCCTGGTCCTTTCCATTTTTGTGTTCATCTTTGCTGAAACTGACATTCTTTTTTTTTGTTGTTTGTCCACAACTTTTATACCAGCTTTTTGAGCATATTTAATTTCCCCCCTTTTTAATTATTCCCTTTTTTCCCTTTATAATTCTGCCTTCATTTCTCTTCTCCCTCTGCCCTTAAGTCTTTTTTTTCCCCTTAAATAAAAAAAAATAAGTAAAATGCAGTGAATGAATCTCGGCTGACTTAAATGGGTAACAAGGGAGAATAGAAGCAGGAAATTCATCCTTTCTTGTCTTTGAGAGTGATTTAATTAGGCCCAGGCCCCTTCAGAGTACACAACAGAAGGACAAAAAATGTGGGTTGGTGGTTTTTTTTTCCACTGAGTTTTCTCTAAAGGTAAGTGTGGCCTTGGATATACCTGCCGAGGAAAAGGATTCATAAAGATCATGTCAAAAGATCAACAGATCAGCAGCTAATTTTATGTACAGTACTTAAATAACAAATGAATGAAGGATCTCTCTCTGGAATAGATCGAGTGATTGGAAGAGGGACCAAAAAAGAGAGAAGGACTAAAAAAGTCATTAAAGACTTTGATAATTAGAACTGATGGCCAAAGCTACAGATTTATGTAGCTTGATAAGATACATTGGCTGAACATGTATCTATCTATCTATATCTATATACATATATAGACATTGATTTTTCCTGCTTTACACAGCTCAGTTATTTCAAGAATTTCCATCAGGCAAAAGCCATTTTTAAACTAATTGGAGTCTGTGGAGAGGAAACCTCATTTTGGGTTCAAATGAATTTTCCTGAAAATGTCATTTGATTCAAGGAAATATGACCAATCTGCCTGAATTCTTGATAAAAGATGAAATGAGCTGTTGTCCTTCAGGACACTGTAGGTTAGAAACAGGAGATTTTATAGCTAAAGCCAGGGATCTTCAAACTTGGCCCTTTCATGACTTGTGGACTTCAACTCCCAGAATTCCTCAGCCAGCATGCCTGGCTGAGGAATTCTGGACATTGAAGTCCACAAGTCATAAAAGGGCCAAGTTTGAAGACCCCTGGCTAAAGCCATCATGTGGGAAATCCCACTTAGGACAGAGATGTCCATCAACTTCAGGGAAAAGCTGATATCAGAATGATGCCTCTGACTCAACTGCTCAACACGGTTAGAGCCAGCATTTAGCAGAGAATTTTCCCTTTTTCTCCCAGGCAATAATTACTATAAAAATTAAACAACAACATGCAAAAAAGAGTATCTTTAAACAGCATTTCTGTCTTAACATTTTAAGATGATTTGTTTATCATACAGAAAAGATAATTTACTATTGATGCTAAAAGGCAGAAGACATGAAGCTGACAGAAACATGACAGATGTGGTTCCATTTGGGCCGAAACTACATATCTGTGGCCATTGAAAAACTGTGCACCTTGACAAAATTCCATGGTGGCTAGGAAACCATAATAATTAGAAGTATTGTTAGAACATCACTGTTGGGAATACAACTGGGAGCTTAGTAGTCAACCTACACGTAGGACCTTCTTTGGAAGGGCAAGAGAGGAAACTGCACTAAGACATTTGATGACATTTGGTTTTATCACAACAGTAAATTAATTCATTAATATGCAATCCTAAGAATTCTTTCAAAATTTTGCTTTTCCCACGAATACTCCTGTTTCCTGTCTCGTTTATTTCCCATATTTTGACCAGGTGTTCAAGAAAGTTGCATACCACTCCCTTCCCTCATTTTTTTTCCTCAGTAGCCCAATGAACTAAAGATGGTGACTGACCCAACACCACAGTGGGCCATTGTGGATGAAGATGCATTTGATGGTGCAACAGCTTATCCATGTTATCACATTGGTAGTCAAAGGCAAATTTCCTGAAATAATTTTTCTTATGTTACAAGGGGTGTTATGTCACTTCAATTCTCTTTGGATTTCATCTTCAAAATGATTTCATGCACTGCATCAAATCAGGTGTCGTAAAAACAATTCAAAAATTTCATGGATTTTTGCACCTATGTACATGGATTGTTATCCAAACAAATCTTGGAGCTTAATGGAATCAGTGATATAATTTCAAATTGCCTTGATTCAACCCCTCAAACTGAATTGCAGATTTGGATGGAAGCAAATGGATTCCTCAAGTGAGATTGCAAATTTAAATTTGGTCATGACTGTTTTTCATATCTCTGCTGATTACCTCCAGTTTTTTCATTTTTTTTATTATTATTATTGTTATTGTTATTAGAATTAGAATTAGAATTAGAATTAGAATTGGAATGTGATTTCCCCTGCCTGCCTCTATGCTTTCCTTGATCTTTGAAATATCATAGGAAAGGAAGTTGCAGAAATATCAGGGATCCTATTGGGGACATCTTAGAAAATCACATATCACACATAGAACATAGAATAATAGAATTGGAAGGGACTTGGAGCTCCAGCAGGAGATCCTATACCATTCCAGACAAGTGGTTGTCCAGTCTCTTTTTGAAAACCTTCAGAGATGGAACACCCACAACTTCTGAAAGCAAACTATTCCATTGGTTGATTGCTCTAACCATTAGAAATTTTCTCCTTAGTTCGGGGTTGCTTCTCTTTCCATCCTTTGTTTCTTGTCTTGCCTTTTGGTGCTTTGGAAAATAGTTTGACCCCCTTGTCTTTGTTAGGAGCGCCTCAAATATTGGAACCCTGCTATTATGATTCCCCCAGTCCAGGAGTCTTCAAACTTGGCCCTTTTATGACTTGTGGACTTCAACTCCCAGAATTCCTCAGCCAGGAATGCTGGCTGAGGAATTCTGGGAGTTGAAGTCCACAAGTCATAAAAGGGCCAAGTTTAAAGACTCCTGCCCCAGTCCTTCTTTTCATTAGAGTAGACATACCCAAGTCCTGTAACCATTCTTCAAATGTTTAGTCTCCAGCCCTCTAATCATTCTTGTTGCTCTGCTCTAAACCTTTATCTATCTGCTTTTCCATCAAGTTAACCCAGGTGTTTTAAAAAATAGATTTTGTTTTCACTTTCTAATCTAGTCTAAAACACCCCAAATTTATTAATATCCCAGAAAACTATCCTGTTAGGATTTGGAAATGTACATTAGATGGTCACAAAGTGTCATCTTCCTAAACAACATATCCTTCACTTCTGTTAGTTGTGGTTGTCTAGCAACACACGAAGCACTCCATGTTTGTTTTACACCTAGGAGTGATCCTTGCTGAATACAACATCCAGTTTTAGAACTGACAATGAAGATACTGAAGTGATAGATTCTTTTTGCCTTTTAAGATCAACCATCAACAATAAAGGAGCAAACAGTCAAGAAATACACAGCAGATTAGCATTTGGCACACTAGCAGCAAAAGCTAAAGAAAAGATATTCAGATGCTGGGATAAATTATACCTACAAAAGTTCAGAATCGTGCAGGCGATGGTTTCCCCTGTGACAACCTATGGAAGCAAAAGTAGGATTTTAAAGAAGCAGGAAAGGAAGAGTATTGATGCTTTTGAAATTGGTGTTGGAGCTCCCAGAATTCCCCAGCCAGCATAGCAGGTTGGCTGGGGAATTCTGGAACTTGAAGTCTCCATATCTCAAAGTTGCCAAGGTTGAGAAACACCGCCTAGAGCAGGGGGTCTTCAAACTTGGCCCTTTTGTGACTTGTGGGCTTTGGCTCCCAGAATTCCTCAGCCAGCGTGCCTGGCTGGGGTGTTCTGGGAGTTGAGGTCGCAGGTTGTGGAGGGGCCGAGTTTGAAGACTCCTGGTCTAGATAAACATCTAGCCAGGCTCCAGGAGTTGTGGCTTACAAATACCCTGTGGAAAACAGGCAGAAAACGTGAATACTTTGCAAAGAGTGGAATTTTCTAGAAGGCGGCCACACAAAAACGGTGATTGCTCCTGAAAGCAAAATCCGCTTCAGGACAATCTTTGTTTCTTTTTTCAGCTCTGCCTCTTTTTTGTTTTCTGATGAACCAGTGTTGCACTTTTGGGTTGTTCTTTTAAGAAACATGGGATGAATTCTTCCTGGAATGAATGAGGATGACACTCTGCTCTGCTCTGCTCTGCTCTGCATTATCTGTAAATACTAATTGTGCAGAAAAAGACAACAGCTTGCCTCTTTTACATTACTTTTACACATTCATAATTTTGTGTTCAAGGGCATTGTGAAATAAAAATAAAGTTTTCTGTAAAAAGAAAGAAAGAAAGAAAGAAAGAAACTGGTGTTGGAGAAGACTCCTAAGAGTATCATGGACAGCTAAGAAAACAAATGAAGCATCAAACAGATCACCCCAGAGTTCTTGCTCAAGGCACAAATGAAGAGGTTCAAATTATCATACTTTATAAACATTATATGAAGAGCAAGTTATCTGGAAAAATTTATAATGCCAGGAAAGGTGGAAGGAAAGAAAAGATGACCAGCAGCAAAGTGAATAGGTTCAATCATAGCAGTGATGGGTACCAGTGGAACAGGTTTGGAGACAGATCATCCTGGAGAAAATCTAAATGGTAGGTAAGAGTCAACACTAACTTGATGAAATGTAATCAGTCAATTGATCAATTAATCAGCATTTTCATTTACGCTAAAGGAAATAACATATTGTAGTCTCTGAAAGAGATGATCGAAGTTTAATCTTTAGCAGTAGTAGAAGTAGTGTATACCTTTTTTTAATGAAAATTATCAGCACTTTTGATCAGTGACGTCATCAAAGTAAACAAACCCACGTGCTGATTACGTCAACAGGGCACAGCCCTAAAAGGAAGTGACGTGCTCAGCCCCCACCCTCCGGATGTGACGTTTTGGCCTAATCCCATCAAGATTGGCAGTCAATCCTCTGGGTACATGATTAGGTTAACCCTAGACTAATTCTATGGACATTCAAAACCCAAAAGAGCTAAGTAAAGTGAATAATTAGCAGAGGCCTGTGTTTTTGGGGAACAAGCCCTACTTTGGGGAGCTGTTAACCCTAGACTATTTCTATGGACATTCAAAACCCAAAAGAGCTAAGTGAATAATTAGCAGAGGCCTGTGTTTTTGGGAAACAAGCCCTACTTTGGGGAGCTGTGAAATAAAAAATAAAAAAGGCTTTTTATTTCTAATCATTCTAGCCTAACGATGCTTTTAATTTTTGTGGAGTTTTAAAAATCAGTGCCTCAAAAGCTGGGGAAAAAGAAGCCCCTGAAAGGCAGCCAGAGCCTGCATTTAACCCCTTTTTTCTAAAAGATATTTTTTTCTAAAAGGTATTTATGTCTAGGTGGTTTTAAAAGCATTTCCTCGAATGCAGGGGGAAAAACAAACAAACACAGCCCCTTTTAAAACCCACAGCTGGTTTTTACCTTTGTAAAAAATCTAAACACACATATTTTGCCATTTGTACCCCGAATAAAATTTATTCTGCCCGCCTTCCCACTATAGCAAAAGACAAGGAATATTAACAGGAATTAAAATGCTCACAAGAGGCAAGCAGCCAACCAGGCTCACAAGAGGCAAGCAGCAAGCAGCCATGCCTGTCTGTCTGCTAGTAAAAAAAAAAGAAGGGGTAGGCCTTGTTTGGGATGGGCCCGGGCATGTCATGCTCCCCGTGATCTGGGCATGCGCAATGCTCAAGGGCGTGTCATTGCAAGGGGGCAGGGGAGTTTGTGTGGGCAGGGACATGCCTGGGCATGTCATGCTCCCCATGATCTGGGCATGCGCAATGCTCAAGGGCGTGTCATAGCAAGGGGCAGGGGAGTTTGTGTGAGCAGGGACATGCCCGGGCATGTCATTCTCCCCGTGATCCGGGCATGCGCAATGCTCAAGGGCGTGTCATTGCAAGGGGCAGGTGGGTTTGTGTGGGCAGGCCTGAACAGCTAGCGATTTAGTCCCAGCAGTCTTTTGAAGATGGCAGCCTCTGATGGAGATTTGTTTGATGTAAATTTGACCCCCAAACCACCCAAGCGTGGGCGAAGAATAAGAAAAGGACCTGCGTTATACAGTTTCATTGAAGAGAACAAACCTATAAAACCTTGTTATTGCAGATTCTGCAAAACATCAAATGGTAAGTAAATATATATATATAAAAATTAAGAAAACAGTATTTTGATTGGTTGAAACAGCAAGCCTAAATCTACCTTATTTCCTGCTTTAGAAACGGCGGAGTCTCAAAATGCCAGCATGCCTCAGATTCTGAAAGCGTGTATTATTAAAATATTACACCACTGCTTAATGGGTTGTCTACAATCAGATGAAGACCACGTGGATGGTACCAGTGAAACAGAACATATTAAAAGCTTATGCTTTAGACTTTCTATGCCTCATGTTCTCTGGATCATCATCAGTATTTCTGACAAAATGAATAACTTATGTTTCACCCAGGGTTCCCTTGATGAGGTCAAGACATTCATACAGCGTATCGAAAAGAGCCGTAAACCACTGTCATTAATGTCAAAGATTGAATCTGAATTGCCATTGTCTCTGAAGAGGCTCATATGCCAAAATGTAACAGAAATTAATTACAAGAATCTCTTAATGCTATGAAATTGATAATAAAATGGGCTTTACAAATCACATGAAATATGTATTATGTTTTTCTTTTGCTGACCCCTGTTTAACTTTGGCAGATGTTAAACACAATTTAATCAAAACTCAAGGGGTATTATTCAATTCGGTTTCCCTGATGAGGCGGGGCTGGTCAGATTTGCAAAAGTTGTGAAAAACACACCTCCTCTGATGTGATTAAGTTGTGACATCACCAGCGTATACAAAAGCAGGGTCCATACTGGTCTAGTCACATTTGCTGGTTTCTGGCATATCTGTACCTCTGGAGCCATTTGATCTGCTAAGAAGACCCTTTTTCAGAATGGAAGCCACTATTGTAAGTAGTTTTATGGCTAATTTTTGAAACACTTAGATGCAAAATGGAGTTTTAGAATATTCTTGTCTGCTTGCTTGTTTGACTGATTGATTGTTTTATTTCACTAGAATGAATTGACAGACTCAGAATGCTTGAGGGCTTATGAAGGTATTTGTCTTTCATACTTTCACACATTTAGATTCTGGTAAACATTTCTGCAACAAATCTGACCATAGGATTTCTCTTTTCCTTCAGAATGGGAGGATGACCAGTTATTCACTGATGTTGCTATTACTGTAGAGAACCAATTGACAGACTCAGAATGTTTGAGGGCGTATGAAGGTATTTGTCTTTCATATTTTCATAACATTTTAGATTCTGGTAAACATTTCTGCAACAATTCTGAACATTGGGGGCTTTTTTTTCCTTCAGAATGGGTGGATGACCAGCCATATGTAGACCTTACATTACCCCAGGAGCCCCAAGAGGCCCAGCCATGCACAAGCTACACAACACGAATGCTGTTAGGAGGTATAATATCTAGCATTTTATCCAACTACAAAATCATTAGTATTATTTTTTTAGAAACTAAAGGGAGGGGAGCGTTATTACATTATTAGGAATGTTGGTGATAGCCTTTTGTTTGTTTGTTTAACCAGAGCCGGCCTGCAAAAAAGCAAAAATGCATGGAGGTGGACTTCCCGCATCCCCAGCAGACAGTCATAAATGTGATTCCATGCCAGCATCTCAACCAGAAGGGGAGATATGTCATTCTACACCACAGCTACAAGCCCCTAACTCTGCAAACTCTCAGAATATGAACAATGTTTATTTGGATATGGTACAGGAATGGGAGAAGCCTATCAGGAATTTCAGGGCTGTGGAATATTATCAACGCTATAGATTTATTAATCTTGACCAAATCCGGTCTTTTGTAGATGCTATAGAGGCTGTTCATAATGTGATACAGCCTCTTTTGAATAATGTTGCTAGGGACATAGGTCCAAATGATTTTGTTCAACTCCGGCTGGATGCAGAGGGGTTAAATCATCCTCTCTTTTCTCTCAGGAGGAATATCAATGATTTAAATGCTGAGGATTTTCTGACCGGTATTGAAAATCTGCTGCAAAGTAAGGCCGAGATACTGTGGGGGGTAATTTGCAATTAGTGGTTACTGTCGTGAAGAACAAGGAGGGGGGAGGTCTTAGGAAGTTAAGCACTGTGCTGCTCACCAGAGTGCTGGAGAAAAAAAGACAGCACCTAGTAGATTTCAATGTGGGAGGTGAATTTCTATGTTTTGCTAGCTGTTTGCTCTGGCTGATTGGCGGAGATGTTAGAAATCAAGAAATTATTACCAGGGCCAGGGAACTTCACAATAGACTGGGTGTTTCCACAGAAAACAGAATTGACTTTTCTCAGATACACCTCTTTGAAGAAGCTTTAAGGGTCACTATAAAGATCTTGTTTTATATGCAGGACGGTTGGCGGTTTTTTGTCACAGGTAGCCCCCAGCAAGAAAAAATAGTGTTTATATTGTTACACGACAAGCATTATTATGGCATCAAAAATATCAAGGGCTTCCTGGGTGAACGCTATTTCTGTAAATTCTGCCACACACCCTACCACCACAAATTTAGTCATGGCTGTCAATATATCTGCAGAGCCTGTCTCAACCAAGAATGCCAGCAGGTGGTGGAGGAGAAGGTGCGCTGCTGTAGGTGCAAAGAGCTTTGCCGGTCTAAGGTGTGTCTTGAAAGACACACACAGCTTGCTATGGAAGGAAAAGTTGACTGTAAGAATAAAGAATATTGTGAAACGTGTGGGGTTTACGTCTTTAGCCCCCACAAAAAGTGCAAGGAAACCAAGTGTGGACAGTGCTCTGAGAAGGTTGAAAGCTTGGAAGGGCATTTATGCTTTCTAAATTCGTTGGACCGGCCGCAAATTGGCAAAAGATACATCATTTATGATTTTGAATGCTGTCAAGAGACAGGCATCCATATACCTAATTATGCCTGCGCCAGGGATATGTTGAATGATGAGGATGATAAAGATGTTGTGAGGTGGGATTGTTATGGTGTTAGATGCCTGGAGCAGTTTGTAAAGAATTTTATAAATCATAAGTTTAAAGGATGTACTTTTATCGCTCACAACTCCAAAGGTTATGACGGGTACCTAGTACTGAAGCAGTTGATCCGTGAAAAGGTTAAGGTTCGGCTTATAAGTCAGGGGGGGAAACTGTTGTGTATCACCCTGCCAGATTATAAGATCCGGTTTATTGATAGCCTCTCATTTTTGCCCCTTAAATTAAGCAAATTACCCAAAGCTATGGGGTTTCAAGGCAGCAAAGGATATTTTCCCCACTTGTTCAATACAATGGCCAATCAAGACTACGTGGGGCCACTCCCTGAAATCAAGTATTACAGCCCTGAAACCATGATGCCCGGGGAGAGAGAAGAATTCATGAAATGGCACTCTGCTAATACAGGTACCGTGTTTAAACTAAAGAAGGCTCTGGCTTACTATTGCAGACAAGATGTAGATATATTAAGAGAGGCCTGTATTCGATTTAGGGAACAGGTGATGGAAATGACTGAGCGAGAGTGTTTCAGGGGGATCGGGGGGGATATTGTTGAGGAGATAGCAATTCGAGGCATTGACCCCTTCCAGCATATCACACTGGCATCTGTCTGTATGGCCCAGTACCGGTTCATGTATTTGAAGAGCTATACCATTGCATTAGCTCCTTTGGACAATTATCACAAGACACAGAAAAGGTATTCAGCTCCAGCTATTCAATGGTTGTTGCATATAGAGCACACTGAGAATCTCAATATCCAGCATGCTCTGAAGGGGGGTGAAAAGCAAGTAGGCAAATATTTTTTGGATGGTTTTGCTGTCATAAATGGAACTCCCACAGCTTTTGAATTTCACGGGTGTTTTTTTCATGGGTGCCCTGTCTGCTACTCGGAAAAAGACTTCAACAAATTACTTGATTCAACATATGGAGGCCTGCACAACCGTACTAAGATTAAAGAAGAGTACCTCAGGGGCCAGGGGTATGCTGTGCGCTGCATCTGGGAACATGAATGGAGGGCCATGGTGGAGGATGACACCTCTTTGAAGCAGTTTCTAGTTGAGAATAAGCTCCCAACTCCTTTGAATCCTCGAGATGCTTTTTTTGGTGGTAGAACAAATGCTACATGCCTGTACTACAAACCAAAACCCGGTGAACAAATCTTATACTATGATTTCACCAGTTTGTACCCGTTTGTGAATAAGACCAAGGAGTACCCAATTGGCCATCCGCAAATCATCTACCAAAACTTTGGGGACATAAAGCAATATTTTGGGTTGGCCAAAGTCAAAGTGTACCCACCAAGGAATCTCTATTTCCCAATCCTACCCCACAAATCAGGGGGCAAATTAATGTTTAGTTTGTGCGCAACCTGCACAGAAAAACTGCAAACCACCCCCTGTAAACACAATGATGAGGAAAGAGCTCTGACTGGGACATGGTGTACCATTGAATTGAATGTAGCTTTAGAAAAAGGTTACAGAATTGTTGAAATCTATGAGATCTGGCATTTTGAAAGAACATCAAATGAGCTATTTTCAGGTTATATGAACACGCATCTCAGACAGAAACAGGAGGCCAGTGGTTACCCTGACTGGTGCAAAACAGAACAGGATGAAGAGCAATATATTCAGGATTATGAAAAGATGGAAGGTGTCCGCTTACGACGTGACCACATTGAAGTAAATCCTGCTAAAAGACAGATTGCCAAGCTGTTTTTAAATTCGCTGTGGGGCAAGTTTGGTCAGAGCACCAATCACCTGACCACATCCGTGGTGACAAACCCTGAGGATTTATTCAAATACCTTTTTGTGCCCTATTATGATGTTTCCTCATGTGAGTTTGTGGATACAGAGACAGCCGTTGTGACATGGAAAACAGCCAAGAACCACCCCACCAAATCGACATGCACTAATGTATTTATCGCCAGCTTTACTACTGCTTATGCCCGGCTGGAATTATACAGACTACTGGATGGGCTGGGCGATAGGTGCCTGTACCATGACACCGATTCAGTCATTTTTGTAAGTAGAGAGGGGGTGTGGACACCTCCTTTGGGTGATTATTTAGGACAGCTGACAAGTGAGATTCCACCAAACACTACGATAACAGAGTTTGTTGCGGCTGGTCCCAAAACGTATGCTTATGCTTTGTCCAACGGGGAAACGGTGCTAAAAGTGAAGGGGATCACGCTAAACTGTGGTAATAGCAACAAGGTTAATTTTGACAGCTTGAAAGATTTGGTAGATGATTATTGTGTGTCTGGTGCAGAGAGAAAAAAGGAGATTGGGGTAGAGCAGTTGGGGATTGTTAGGGTTAAGAAAAATTGGACCCTAGAAACGCGGGTCCTCCGAAAAACTCTAAAAGTAGTGTATAATAAAAGGTTATTAAAGAGTGAGGATTACTGTACGCTGCCTTACGGTTATTAAGGATGGCGGAAAACATTGCACAATTTGTACACCCTTTCTCCTGTATTATAAGCGGCCCGTCCAATTCTGGCAAATCTTTTTTTATCAAACAAATGTTAGAACATGGTGATGTTGTGTTGTCTCAAATGCCTCAAAATATTGTATGGTTTTATAGTTGTTGGCAACCTCTGTACAAAGAACTGCTTAATAAAATTCCTTATATTAAGTTTATGGAGGGGCTTCCGTCTTCTTTTGAAGATGATGATTTGTTTCCGCCAAAACAAATCACTCTAGCTGTGATAGATGATCTCATGGCATCGGCCGGTGACAGCGATCAAATAGAGAAGGCTTTTACACAGTACGTCCATCACAGAAACCTTAGCATTATTCTCATACTACAAAACCTGTTCTTTCAAGGTAAGAAAATGAGAACAATAGCTCTGAATTCCAAATATTTGGTTTTGTTCAGCAGCCCCCGTGATCAGATGCAAATTGTCACACTGGCCAGACAAATGTATCCCACTAACACAAAGTATTTTTTAGAAGTATTCCAAGATGCCACTCGCAAACCACATGGGTACCTTTTGGTAGATTTGGCAGCCACCACTCCAGAATCCTACAGGTTGAGAACAGGCCTCTTCCCGCCTGATTGGCCTACTGTTTACACAATGAAAAAGAAGTGTAAAAAGCAGTAGCTCAGTTACCCTAGCGCTAGTTCATTTAAGATGTCAGAGAGGGTACGTAGAAATTGGGGGCTTTTAAAAATCTTAGTAAAGGCTGGACCAAGACAGAGAAAAGCCATCTTATGCAATGCTAACAATGACCTGGTGGGGGCAATAGCAGAAATAGCTCTGAACACCCTAAAAGGAAACCTTCCTCTGAAACCTTCACAATTCCGGTCTCTAAAGAGAAAGAAAGGGGTCATTAAAAAGTTGAGTGATAGAAAGGTCTCACTCAAAAAGAAGAAGAAGATCATACTTCAGTCGGGCGGTTTTATCGGGCCCTTACTAGGGATAGCTATTCCGCTATTGACTAGCCTGTTAGCTGGATAAACCATGGATCATGCCGAAAAAATGTACCTGGTGTCGCGTCATCAGATGGAGCAACTACAGGG
Organism: Crotalus tigris; assembly: GCF_016545835.1. Taxonomy (NCBI): domain Eukaryota; kingdom Metazoa; phylum Chordata; class Lepidosauria; order Squamata; family Viperidae; genus Crotalus; species Crotalus tigris. The sequence goes on from NW_024100482.1 coordinate 796,373, forward strand.
TAGGCCCCCTACTATGGGGGCTATAGCCACTAACCGGTTGGATGATGAGATGCGTACCATTCTTCAGAGAGCTGATTTGTCTGAGGATGACAAGATTAAGCTCTACAATTCTACACTGCAGAGGTATCTAAGACTGACCAGGCAAAATGAATCTGAAAAGGACAGACTGAATCTCATTTATCCACCGGAAGAGCCTCGACCACTTCCAACTTTACCAGAACAGTCGCCACAGCCATCTCCGCAGGACACAGCGATGGATGAGATCCTAAGGGGTGTGAGCACCCGTTACAGGAAAAATGCAGAACTTTTACTGAACAAAATGAAGCAGCATCAGGACGTCTCAACCTGGGATGATCGTGGTACCTTTTTATACAAAGGGGTCCCTATTCCTGGTACTAATATTTTAGACTTGGTAAAAGGAGCCTCACAACACCGAGCTCCTACTGAGAAGCGGAAACCTAAAGGCTGGGATGACTTTATGAATGCTATGGCTGAGGTGAATGTTCCAACCTCTGTGTTGGGGTCTACAACTGTTAAAGAGCAAATAGAAAAGTTGAAAGATTCTCTGGTTGTTAAGGATGAAGCTGCTACTAACCCCGTCTCTGTTATGACACCCCCTTTTGGAACTCAGAAGCCTCTGATTACCGGTACCCCCTCTAGCCCTTGGACATTAAATCCTAGAAGTAGGTTCAAGTTTGGTGACTGGCTCAATTTGTAAAATGAATAAAAACACAGTGAAACAAGTAAAAACGTTTAAGTCTTTTTCTTTATTTTACAATAAGGCATGCAAGTCTGCATGCATTGGTGACGGTTACAGGTTCCAAGCCCCCTCCCCACCTTTATAGTTTTTACAAACAGCTTTACCATTTGATCATTTTTAATATCTGCATTGGAGTACATCTTTAAAATATTTTCATAGTCCACTCCTTTAGTCCGGTTCAGTAGAAAAAACGCACAGTGTTGCCCGCAGGTCACAGCGCTGGGGTGTTGCAGTTGACGTTGGTGAAATGTGTATTTCTCAGCTTGCTGCTCTAGAAACATCACTATAGAGCCAGGAAAGTCAGGGCTATCCGGCGGTCTTCCATAAGAATCAAAAAATTCACCATATCCAGGAGATGGGAAGTAGAGGGCCAGCCAGTGTTCACCAGGCAGAGTGTGAGGGTGAGTATTTACAATTAATCCAAAAGGTCTTTTGGAGATATGTCTCTGGGGTAGCAGATCACAAGGGTAGACCCCTAGAAAGGCAGTATTTCCAGAGAACAATTGGAGGAGCTGCAGTGTGTCCATACTCACATATAATCAAAAAGCACATTCCTTGTGTGACTTATTTCAATAAGGTTTTCAAAAATTGCATAGAGAATCATGTTGACGGTGTTGGGGAGGGGTTGTGCAAATCTAATTTCGGCTCTGAGGTTACCATTCTTGATCAAAGAATAGTGCTCAGAGCATCCCTGATCAGGACTCAAGTCAAAACAATACAAGGTATACCCTCGGTTAAACTCTTCCCGGCTGATTATCAGTGGCCTGTCTTTCATGCCTTTGCCTGTGGCTTGCACCATCTGCATGTACTCTCTCACAAAAAGACCGTGTTCATAATCAGGCTGAAGAGGCTTTGCGGGGATCTGCTCGCCATCACAATACAGGGCGCAAAAATTGACATTGCAGTGTTGAAAATTGAACGGGTTTCTTTCATAATCCCCACTAAAAGATGCATTGTCCACAAACCCAATAACTAATTGTTTAGGTAGCTGCCCCAGAAATAGATTTTCCTGATTACACACAAGGCTCCCTGCAGGAATGCTGTAAACCTTCATCCCCACTCGATCAATGGGGTATTTGGCATTGGAGGTGAGCAAAGCTTCTGCATGGCCAAGGCGCACTCCCGGGGCTATTTTTACACGTTTTACAAAGAGAGAAGCTGCCAGGAGTTGCACTTTATAATTCTCATTGCCATCCTTCATCACACAAAATTCATTTCTGCTTCTTGTGAGTTTGACTTTCACATCAACGCCATTAATCAGCAGTCTATCTTGAAAAAACAGATCGCTATGCAGTGGCCCTAGCAAATCCCATTTACGACTACCGGCTGTGTGTCTTGCTCTCGCTTTGAAACCGGAGTTCCCAGCAGCTGTCAGTAGAGTACTCTCCATGAGTTCTGAGTCATCTTTGTAAAAACCCCCAGCTGTAAATTGGGAACCCAGTGCATCACTACCAAAGTTCAGAATCAGTTCAATCATGGCCCGATAAGAATAGCAATGATGGCTCTGTGTAATGAGCCGATCTCCCAAAGTAACATCCAGCTGGTTAAATAGTGATGCTATAGGGTAGTTGGTCAGGCCCACCCTTGCCCCATCATCAATATCCGTCCCATCTGCCTTTACAATCTTGCAACTCACATACAGCAGGGTGTTGTTTAAATCCGTGTAATGCTCACCATGCCCCGTGATAAAAAATTCCAGGGGAGCGTTGGGTGTTAGCGCTGATAAAGGAGGGATCTCGACATAGGTACTGTTTTCAATACTGGTCTGTGTAGGCGCCAGTTGAAAAAGATCCAGTTCTGATTTAACACATTCCTCTGAAGCAGAATGAATAAATGACATATTGTATTAGAATATGTCTTCCTTGTCACAGAGCTTCCTCTTCTGCGCACGTCTCTTCTTGGTATGACGGGCCTTTTTCACAAGTCTTCTTTTTTTAAACGGAATAGGCGGGCCCGATGCATAATTCTTCCTGCCTATGAACAACCCTGATCCATCCTGCCCCCTTTCAACAACTTGGGATACAAGATTCCCCGCAACATCTCTGACAATGTTTTTGGCAGCAGATTTCACATGCGGCTTAATGATTTCTAATCCACGCCTCAAAAAAGGCATTGCTTTTCGAAAAAGCCCACGGAACAGACCCCCTAACCCTGTCCCGTACATAATGGGGGCTCCTCGGAAGCCTGGAAGGCCTCCACCGGCTTGTGCCCTGTAGTAAGCCACATAGTCTTGAGGGTTTCCGTGCTCCTTGATTACAACCATCCTTCACTTTTCCGAGGCCTAAAATGAAGCTTGACAATCACCTTCCCGTTATAAAAACGCACGTTTTTGTCCTGGTCGGTTTTGATTTCTATAGTAACGGTATCGATGTGATGTTTGCTGACCGGTACATAATGTGGACGGTCATAGGTTATTGTGATGAAATCGTTGTCTTGCCCTTGCACAGGCACACAGCGCAGTAATGGCACATAGTAGTCACCCACTATCTGGAGCTCTACAATGTCTGTGTAAACATATAAGGTGTTGAATCCAGGGAACGTACTTAACAGATGTCCAAGCTCTCCGCTAACTAGAATGGTATGCGGTTCATCACCTTTAAGGCTAATTTTTCGACCCACTGCATCATACTGTAGGGTTGTCTTAGGGCCATCCTTGGCACTTGATATAAGCTTGTTCATATTTTCTAACAGTTGTCGGATGCTACTATAGTATCCGCTTCTCAAAGAAAAATGCCATCTCTTTCTCTCATTAGCAATTTCAAAATATCCAGGAGAAGTTAATGTGTGCCAACTATGCGGATACTGTATCTCTGCTAGCCCTACTTCCCATGACCCTGGAAGATCCAACGATCTTGCTAATTGTATAGTGAAATTAGAATTTCTGTTTTGGGGGAAAATTGCTGCTGACGCATTGCTGGGAAGGGTGATGTAAAACTCTGCCATATCAAAGATGTTGTACTTCAGTCTCCTTAACCCAACTGTTGAACTTCTCTGGCCATCCAGTCCATTTGACTAGAAATTCTCTGTGCCTCCCCCGCCCTCTTTTTTGGATAATTTTCTCTATTCTGTATATGCGCTGTTGGTCAGCAGGAACCTTTTGGAGCTCCTCAAAGTAAAAAGCCCCCTTTACAGGGTCACCAGTGTAATCATTTAATCTATACACCGCTCTTTCCCCCCTTGTCTGCAGTTCTTTGACGATGAATATCTCATCCGTATAGGTTTGCTGATAGCCCTTTTCAAACTTACCCTTCAGTCTGGATACCCTGACATGATCTCCCATCTTAAGACATTTTTCCTTTCTTTTTCTTTTTAAAGTTGCCCCATAAAGTCTCATCCACACACCCCTTTCGTTAGACAAATTTACGGTGTTAGGAGAAGTACCGATGCTACGATGGTAAGCGCTATTGTACCCCTGAACAGTATCTGCTAAAATATCCACATACCGGTGGGTATTTCTAGCTGTGAAATATCTCCAGAGTTTGTTTTTTAGGGTTCTATTAAACCTCTCTATAACGGCTGCTTTAGTTTCGCTATGAGTGACAAAATGATGAATGCCGTAACGTGCTAAAAGTTTCTTCAGTGGAATATTCAAGAACTCTTTACCTGCATCTGTCTGTAATTTTCGGGGTGCACGTCCTGTTTGAAAGATATTCTGGAAGGCGGATGTAACTTCCCTCCCTGATTTATCAGATAAAGGGGAGGCCCAGGCATATTTAGATAACACATCGATAACTGCTAAGATGTACTTTTTTCCATGATTCTCCTTAGAAAATTTGGAGACATCTATGAGGTCTGCCTGCCATTGATGATCTAAGCCAGACACTACTGTTTTATTTCTAGGAAAATTAATTCTTGCAGGCTTATGAAGCGTATAAGCGTCTTCCCCTGACAACCACGTCTTGACTTGTTTCATGGTCAGGTTTTTATCATGTTTTCTAGCTTCCTGAAAAAGGGCATTCACACCTCCATAACTCCCTACACACCCCGGCGTATAATAAATACGACTTAAAACCTTTTCATGCATCGTTATACTGAAAGACCACTGACAAATGTTCAAGTGTTGACATTAACGCAGTCTTTTATTGGTTATACAGAATTCAGAGGGCGCACAGCACCGCCATCAGAAAAATATCCCTCATCACCACTATCAGAATCAGAAGATAAAGGCCTATAACACGCTATTTTATAATACTCTGGCCCACCTGTGCCCCATAAATCACGTCCGTAGTCACAAGCAAACCAGTCTTTACACAAATTGCAGCTCTTTAACTCACAAGGTAGATAGCGTGGTCTCTGGGATAACTCATAATCCCTGTTATAGTCTAGATCAGAAAAATCTGCAGAAGCTTTCTGACCACGGCGATTACCACAGGAATCTAAAAGCGGGGTGTCTTGAAGTGTTTGCTGTCTAGGTATTACTAATTCAGAGTCTGCAAAATATAAAGCACATTCTGTTAGCAGTGTATCCGCTCCAGCATCATTTACATTATCATAAATAAAAACATATTTACTTACCATTGCTGGGAGATAATGTAGTATCATTCACCATTTCACAGGCTGTCCGGTAAGTACTCTGCATCTCATCGTTAAAGTTACAACACACCATGCTACAGCCATGTAACACAGGTCTGAATAAAAAATTTTCTTTATCATAACCCCTGCAACAGATTTTGTTGCATTCTGTTGGCTGGGGCCTTGTATCAGAGTGTCCGAAGCTGTCTTTTGCTGTTGGTGTAAAAACACCTTTGGAATCAGAGGCTGCCATCTTCAAAAGACTGCTGGGACTAAATCGCTAGCTGTTCAGGCCTGCCCACACAAACCCACCTGCCCCTTGCAATGACACGCCCTTGAGCATTGCGCATGCCCGGATCACGGGGAGAATGACATGCCCGGGCATGTCCCTGCTCACACAAACTCCCCTGCCCCTTGCTATGACACGCTCTTGAGCATTGCGCATGCCCAGATCATGGGGAGCATGACATGCCCAGGCATGTCCCTGCCCACACAAACTCCCCTGCCCCCTTGCAATGACACGCCCTTGAGCATTGCGCATGCCCAGATCACGGGGAGCATGACATGCCCGGGCCCATCCCAAACAAGGCCTACCCCTTCTTTTTTTTTACTAGCAGACAGACAGGCATGGCTGCTTGCTGCTTGCCTCTTGTGAGCCTGGTTGGCTGCTTGCCTCTTGTGAGCATTTTAATTCCTGTTAATATTCCTTGTCTTTTGCTATAGTGGGAAGGCGGGCAGAATAAATTTTATTCGGGGTACAAATGGCAAAATATGTGTGTTTAGATTTTTTACAAAGGTAAAAACCAGCTGTGGGTTTTAAAAGGGGCTGTGTTTGTTTGTTTTTCCCCCTGCATTCGAGGAAATGCTTTTAAAACCACCTAGACATAAATACCTTTTAGAAAAAAATATCTTTTAGAAAAAAGGGGTTAAATGCAGGCTCTGGCTGCCTTTCAGGGGCTTCTTTTTCCCCAGCTTTTGAGGCACTGATTTTTAAAACTCCACAAAAATGAAAAGCATCGTTAGGCTAGAATGATTAGAAATAAAAAGCCTTTTTTATTTTTTATTTCACAGCTCCCCAAAGTAGGGCTTGTTTCCCAAAAACACAGGCCTCTGCTAATTATTCACTTAGCTCTTTTGGGTTTTGAATGTCCATAGAAATAGTCTAGGGTTAACAGCTCCCCAAAGTAGGGCTTGTTCCCCAAAAACACAGGCCTCTGCTAATTATTCACTTTACTTAGCTCTTTTTGGTTTTGAATGTCCATAGAATTAGTCTAGGGTTAACCTAATCATGTACCCAGAGGATTGACTGCCAATCTTGATGGGATTAGGCCAAAACGTCACATCCGGAGGGTGGGGGCTGAGCACGTCACTTCCTTTTAGGGCTGTGCCCTGTTGACGTAATCAGCACGTGGGTTTGTTTACTTTGATGACGTCACTGATCAAAAGTGCTGATAATTTTCATTAAAAAAAGGTATACACTACTTCTACTAGCAGTAGAGAAGGCGAAGTGAATTGTGGAGTCCTTGGTGCTCTCTGAGCTCGGATGGGGTTTTTTTTTGCAGACATTTCATTACTCATCAGAATATAGACTGATGGTATTACCCAGTTGGGTAATGAAAGGTCTGCAAGAAAGCAACCAAACTCAGAGAGCACCAAGGACCCTACAATTCCACCCTGAGCTACAAATATTCTCTTCTGTTGGCAGTGTGAATTGGTTGGCATATATTAGATGAACTGTATTGACTGACCTATTTTATAGAATGGCTCCATGAGCAACCAGATAAGTCTCATCACAGAAAGTGATTGTAACACTTTTTAAAAAAACTTTTCCCTTTTCTTTGCACTTCCTATGTGCAACTTAAACAATAACTGGGAAAGTGAGGGAGAGAGAGAATGTTGACCATTATTATTTTCAAAATTCCTGTCTAGCATGATTCCAAGACAAGCCATTTGTGATATTCATTCCATGAAGCTATGTTATCTGCTAGCTTTGCAACAATAAATAAATTCAGAGGGTAGCATCTCTCATTACGGTCTCTTTAAAGGTGGTTGCTGTTTTGTATTTCTCTTGCACCAGGCTGAAAAGTGGATTTGGGAGACTAACATCTAAAGCACATTTATCTTTCTTATTTATTCATACCTCCTGTTTTATCCCATGTTATCTTGAAGCCCTTCAGGGCTATCCACTGTGCTGGCTGTTTCCTGAAAGAAAAGCAATTGGGAGAAATGTGCTAAAGGAAGTCTTTGAATCCATTTTGGGTTACCAACTGTGTCGGGATAAATGAGTTAACCTTAGCATCCAAACAGTAAGGAATGTCTCAATGTTTCCTGCATCTCAAAAAGCAGCAAATTATCTACCAAAATATGAAATTGAACACTCAAGGGAAAGCACATTTTCTATCCTAAAGCAGATGTCTTGAGCATTCAAAGTTGTTTTAATGTTCAATGTATGTCTCTTGTACATGATGGGAAAGCCAATTTTGCCAGAAAAGAAATTAGGATGGGATTTAGCACAGTCTCTCTGCAGCTCTGAGAGGCATTAGCTTCATTGGATCTGCAGGCATCATATATATATAATCCCCCATCTTCTTAGAAAACACATCCTAATGCCAGACAGGTATTCCAGTCTCTGCACTATCATTTTAAGATTGCCCACTGACCGACCAGTTTAATCATTACCAAATAATAAAGGAAGAGAGCTGATATATATTTCAGTGTATTCATTTGTATATGAAGTATGGAGGGTCACTTAAAGCTTTATTGTCAGGTATCCGAAGAACTCTTTTTTGTTAGTCCTGGAGCCCTTTGCAGTTAGCATCCCTATTTTCCAAAATTGGCAGCACAATTTTCTCTTGTTTTGAGAGTCTTAATATAGTTTTAAAAACAAGACATCCTCCCAAAATTCCAAGAAAAAAAGACTGCACAGAATGTCAGTATACCAGGTATTGTGGGAAAAATGCCCACTAAACAAGGAACCAAAGCACAGATACATCAAAGTATCTTTTATTGGCATGGATAACAACAGATAACGACAGACTTAGATCCCAAATCTAAGTAAGGTTGTGGGTTATATATCCCCTGAAAGGTTACATAAGAAAGCAAGGAAGCAATGGATATCCTACCGTATCTTTACAGTATGGAACACAACATTTTCTCAATTAATCAATGGGATTGTTTGCCTCCTGGAGTTGTGGGTGCTCCATTGCTGGAAGTTTTTAAAAATAGACTGGACAACCATTTATCTAGAATGGTATAAGATTACTGCCTTGAGCAGGGGGTTGACTAGAAGACCTCAAAGGTCCCTTCCAACCCTATGATCCTACGATATCTGATATCTGATAATACTATGCAATGCATTTACTATGGGCTTCCTAGCACTTCTGCATTCTTCTCTACTCATAGGACTTTAATCTACCCTAGTTATGGGTACTAATACCTGCATTATAAACATTATGGTGCTCATATCCTACTTCCGTTTATGTTAAAGGAAAAAGTATAGCCTGGTTGCTATAATCTGATTTTTTTCTTTCCAAGATAATCAGCTATGTCTATTACAGTTCTTTTTAAAGACAAATATTCATTTTTTTTCCGTGGAATTGTCTAGCTTTGGGGATAAATTCCCTTCCCTCAAATAGGTGCAATTACTTGATTGCCATCCCTGTATTTTATGATACAGGTATTTGGGGCAGATCATGTCATCTTCTTTCACATAAGAATCCTTTTTTTTTTACCCGTAGCGCAGAGACAACATAATACAGATCAGTAAAAAATATAATCCTGCAACCATCTTTGTGATAAAGATTTTAAGGACTCCAAAATTACCATTATTAATTGACAGTCATAATTTAAATGAAGACAATTAAAATATGTAGAACTAGGATGAGCACTGAGCGAGGTTGCGATTAGAGTGTGCAGATCCTTGGCAATATGGCCTTATTTTTGTTTCCATTTCTAATTACTGGGTGCTTAAACATTCACTCTCATTAAAATAGATGGAATTGCTTAACTTTGGCTAGATCGTATTTTCAGTTTCCCAGGGTCTCGCCAAGATGAGTGGAGCAAAAGACCTGCACGCTGCCAGGATCTAGTTAAAATCCATATGTCCCTCCCCCTCTCCCTTCCCTCCCTCTTCCCCCCCCCCAAATATCATCACTTATGTCATGCTTCTTCCGAATCATTTGGTATGATAATCGCATTATTACTTGTGCCGCGACTGCCGTGCAGGCTGATGCGAATCAAAATTCATGAATTCCAATGGCTACAAAGAGCTTTTAATGATTGCCTTCAGCAGATGAAATATATCGGTTTTCAAAAAGGTATGCGAAAATATGGATATGAGGCCTAATAGTCAATGGGAGGAGGAGCAGGAAAGATCAACAAGCTGGACAAGTTCAGAAACCTTTAGCGATTGTGCAGGGATCTGTAATGAAAATTCAAGTGCTTTGCCTTTAATGATCCATTTATCTCTCTGACATGATTTTCTATCATTCTAACTGGCATAGTTCCTGCTACTTGGGGAATATGCTTTGAATATGTTTTTCAAATAAGCTGCAAGTAGGATGGAGGTGACTCTGCATCCTCGTAATTTCCTCCGAGCAATGGGGTTCATTGGGGGGGGGAGCAAGAGAAAGCAAGACATAAGAAAACTTTTAACCAAAGGGGTGGGGAAAATGCTTTCAGGAGTTTGGGGTTCTTCAACATATTCCATGATGGTTTTTTCCCCATTGACAGTGGCATGTACAGTATTAGCAGTGTCCAATCTGGGTAACTTTAAGACCTGTGGACTTCAACTCCCAGAATTCCCCAGCCAGCAGAACTGAAGTCCTTAAGTCTTAAAGTTGCCCAGGTGGGATACCTCTGGCATTCAGATCCTCGTCAACCTCATAACTTGAATGACTATCTGGAAACTGTAGCTATCTAAATTCAGTGGCACAGGTAGTAACAAGTCCTCTTTCTTTTATTTATTTGATTTATAGTCTGCCTTTCCTCCATAAGTTGAAGAGACATATGTTGTACGCCTTACTCTGATTTTTCTTCACATCCACCCTTCCTATCCGTTTACTTGAGAAAAAAGTAATTGGCCATTGAGTGAGCTACCATGGCTGAGGACAGATTTAAATCTGGGTCTTTTAGGCTAATCCAAGATCTAAACTGGTTGCCAGTTTGCTTCTGGGTACAATTCAAAGTACTGGTCACTAGTTATAATGCCCTACTTGGCATAAGACTTGATTACTTGAGGGATTGCCTATCTTTTATAATATCTGCCCAATCAGTTCTATCAGGGTTGGCACATTCTGCATTCCATTGATTAAATAATATCACCCCTTAAAATCCTGTGCACCTTCTTTATAGCAGCACCTACAGGACCTCTGGAATGATGTTCTCCTGACATTCAAACAGCTCTCAGCCTACTTTATTGGTATTTCAAAAGGCCTGGAAGGCCAAGTTCTTTGCCCAGGCCTTTGACAAGGATGACTGAGATTGTTCTTTTTTCCCCTTTTTTTGTTCTCCTCTGAGTTTGCTTTCTTTGCTTCCATTGTTCTTTTATCTTGCGGTATTTTGTATTTGTGTGGTGTTCTTTGTACTTAAATATTTTTAGCAATTGTAACCTGTTCAAAGTTGGCATGTACGTGTAAATCAGTGTTTCCCAAACTTGACAATTTTAAGGCATGTGGACTTCAAGTCCCAGAATTCCACAGCCAGCATTGCTGGCTGTGGAATTCTGGGAGTTGAAGTCCTCATGCCTTAAAATTGTCAAGTTTGGGAAACACTGGTGTAAATAATTACAATAATTTCTGCTTTAAGTAAAGATAAAACCCAGCAATTTCTTACAACTGGAACATTTAAAAGAAAAAGAAACCGAAGGCTTGATTTAGGCTGCTCAACAGCAAGCTATTTGAACTAATGCAATCAAGGGCAGAACTGGACACTCAGGATAGTACAGCTCACAGTTTTCTGTGAGTGACCTTTTGACCTGAAAATTCACTTTTCTTCTGCTTCCTTCTGTTTCCTTACTGCATAGGTTTTCAGGAGGCCAAGCCTAAATAAAAACCCTTAGTCGCAAGAGAGCTGAGCCAAACGCAAATGTGTTGAGTTAAATTACTAAATAACTGAAAGTGCTTAAAAACAACGATGTTCACACATTTTTAATTTAAAGCCTGCTAAATCCTTTTAAAATTCATTTGTATTTGCAATTACTTAAACTGTGAGCTCTGCACTGGAGGGAGCGAAGTGATAGATTTTTAAATGCGCAGCTGGAGGAAATATATAAAATTCAATTGATGAGTCTGGCAGAGAATTGATGCCACAATATGTACCCGGTGGCATTTTTCTCTTTCTTACCTGCCTGGCTTTAGAACATTATCAGAAAGTCGATATGGTGCGCCAATATAGTGATACACTCTGGGTCATAATACCCTCATTCTGCTTAAAGCTGAGGTGCTCACAGGATGGATTAGAATGGACAGACAGCCTGACTCCATTGCTCCCCATGAATGGCTCAGAAAGTACTTGGCTCAATTTAGCTCAAGGTCTCTCGTATTGTTATCAATGACCCCAACAACAAGCCAATAATATAGGATGTCTGTCTCCACTAGGCTAAAGCTGGAAGGGAACATAGCATGTAACCAGCATCCTCCCCCCCCCCCAACTGGCTCTCTCTGGGGATCCTGTCACTGAGATCACGTTTCCTTTATAATTCTGCCTTCTTGGGGATCCTTGACTCTTCTGTCTCTCTCTCTCTCTCTCTCCCTCCCCCCTTTCTCTTTCTCTCCTCCCCCAACCCAATTTATTCATGCTTTCAGCTCTGCCAACATTAGTCTTATGCTTCTTCCATTCTCAGAAAAAAAAAATCAGACTCATCAGGAACAACTTAAATACATTTATTTTCCAGAGAAAATAAATTGATGGCTTAGCAGGGCAGAATTCAATTATAGCTGCGTCTGGAAGAAACCCTGTTTGTTTGCTTATTTGTGGGGAAGACGTGGAATCCTAGATAACCAATGGTTCTCTGAACAAAACGCAGTATTGGGAACGATGTCGAAAGTTCACAAAGTGGTTGGATTAAGCATTTGTTCATTTTCACTCTCCATTGTTTCTTTCTCTGTGTACTTACTTACATGGTGTTTTGAAACTTTTCTGCATATTTTTGGGTAAACCAACAAAGGGCCCAGTTTCTCCAAATTTCTTTAAGGAAAAGAGAGGTAATTCTATAATTTCTTTAGCAATGTCTGGAGCAAGTGAAAGCGTTCTATAGTTTCTTCACAATTAATTTTTGATTGATTCAGGAGATCACTTTATAATGAAAGACATGAGATTCACATCCTCCTTGAAATACCATCTTTCATCTATGCAGAGAGACTGTAAAAATTCAGGAGAATATCTCTGTTCAGTCATATTATATATATCTATGTTCCAGATAAGAATGCCTTTCCCTGATAGAAGTCATCAAAACCATCTCATCCAATATTTTAGCAATTTCAGTGACATACGTCCAGTGGTTGATGTCCAGTCTCTAGTCTTTATTATTCAGAGAGGGGAGAGCAGAAGTGAAAGCAAAAAGAAGATTTTGGGGGGTTTGCTTTTTTAAATACATAAATACAACTTCAAAGATCCATTGCACTGAGCATGGTGACCTCGCTATAAGTATGCAAAAAATGCCAGCACCAGTACTAGATTTTGGAACTCGATTTTAAAGTAAACAAATGGCCAATGAAAATGTAAAATTGGTGTAAGATATACAAACGGTTTCTGAGTTTTTAGTTTTTGTGAATCTCCTAGGCTCATTGGAAGTTGGATGACCTATATATTTGATAGATGATGGATGCATGCATGGATGGATGGATGGAAGGAAGGAAGGAAAGAAGGGAGGGGGGAGGGAAAGAGAGAGAGAGAGAGAAAGAAAGAAAGAAAGAAAAAAAGAAAGAGAAAGAAAGAAAGAAAGAAAGAAAGAAAGAAAGAAAAAAAGAAAGAAAAAAAGAAAGAAAGAAAAAAGAAAGAGAAAGAAAGAAAGAGAAAGAAAGAAAGAAAGAAAGAAAGAAAGAAAGAAAGAAAGAAAGAAAGAAAGAAAGAAAGATGTATAGTAGCTCCTTCCCATAATTCATACTTATAGTCTAATGGTTATTAACAATTGTCAATAATGGCCATGCAGGCTGGAAAATTCTAATATACACATCTAGAAGTTGCCAAGGTTGAGGAACACTGTTTTAGATCTTTTTACCAAAATGTGGACTTGTTACAAACTATTACATCTAATAATACCCATCATTGTATTTTATGGTGGCAAAGTCTATTGGGTGTCAGAGTATAGCCACCCTTGTTTGTATCTACAATTCCTAAAAAGTTATCAGATTTTAGTATATGCAGTAAAGGTTTTTATGCCTTAACAGTTTTGGCCACCTTTGTCTTATGAAAACTGCCTTTTTACTGAATCTGCTAAGAATTATGCTCAAAACCCTGCCATATATTAGGGATAGAGAATTTTTTAAAACAGTATTATATGCTCTCTGTTTTTTCATGACTGCTTCAAAGTTAAGTCAACTTGAGAGTTTGTGATACCACTCTCTGTATCTCTCTGTGTGTGTGTCTATCTGTCTGCCTATCTAGGTGGAGTATTTAAGCCTTGGTAACTAAGTAATTCATTGTTTGTCAACTAGCTGTAAAAGTTTGACATCATTTTAAAGAGTGCAGTTAGAACTGTGTGATGAGAGCCGATTTAAAATAGAATACTTTATTGGCCAAGTGTGATAGACACACAAAGAATTTGTCTCTGGTGCATACACTCTCAGTGCACATGTAAAACAACAAAGTAATAATAATCATAATATCAAAGTAATAACAATCATAATAATGCTACCAATAAGAGAAGGTGGTGGAATGGATGAGAAGGATAAAAGAAATACAGCCTAATGAACTAATGGTTAAGGCACCAGGCTAGAATCTGGGAGACTGTGAGTTCTAGTCTGCCTTAGGTATAAAAGATATCTGGCTGACTTTGAGCCAGTCACTCTTTCAGGCCACGTCAGGTTTGATAGACTCCATCAAGCCCTGTTGCAACCAATGGATCAACACAGTTGATCTGAAAAAAAGCAGATCCTGCAGTTGTGTGAAAAATTTTAGAAAGAAAAAAAAAATAGAATTATGTGACCCAAAACGTATGTGTTCTTTTGGAACTTCCTCAGTGTGAAATGTACTTATGAGCAACAGTCAAAGAGAAGAACTCAATCCAAATAATCATGAATGAGTCAGCTAAGATGTTTGCAATGGTGGTCAATATCTGTAGCTCAGGTGTAGGGTGAGGGTGAAGGTTCGTTCTCTGAACTTGTGGGTTGGTTTCTGAATGTTTCGTTACCAGGCTAGGTAACATCTTCAACAGTGTTTAGGGCAGGGGTCTTCAAACTTGGCCCTTTTATGACTTGTGGACTTCAACTCCCAGAATTCCTCAGCCAGCCTGCCTGTCATAAAAGGGCCAAGTTTGAAGACCCCTGGTTTAGGGGATGTCAATGTTCTGTTTATAAGGGCTTCAGGTGTGCATGTGTCAAGTGAGGTCTGTGATGGGTCTTGTGATGGCTCAGGTGTGAGTCATCAGTGAGTGTTGTGATGGGTCTTGTGATGGGTAGGTTACATCAGGTCAGGGTCCTTGGGAGGCGAACTGCTGGTGGGAGGGGGGCTTGCATGGGTTGGTTGAAGATCAGTGCTGTCTCTGGTTTGCTGTGTGGTTGATTTGGATCCTGAGGGGTTCATAGGCTGGTTGTAGGTCAATGTGTCTGGTGATGGAATTGCTTGTTGAATGCCAGGCTTCAATGAACTCAGGAGCATGGTGGGTGGTAGTGTGGCCAATGATTTTTGTGTTGCTCCAATCAAACTGGTATTGTTTGGTGTCAATGTGGGTAGAGATTAAGGATTTGGGGTTGTGGCCACCCGGTGTTCGTGGATCCTGGTTTTAATTGATGTGATGTTTGTCCCATGTAGAATTGGTTGCAATGATTACAGTTGATTTTGTAGATTACATTGTAATCTAAGATGTAGTGGAAGAAGAAATTAAAAGAATGGGTGAAACTGAGCCTCAACAATGATCTAGCCCTTTATCTCTACCCAAGATATAAATCCTGAAAGTAAAACAAAGTTAATATTGGACCTAGAACATAAAAGGCAGATGGTCTCTCTTTAAATTGGGGTATCCAACCTTAAGACTTATGGACTTCAAGTCCCAGAATTCCCTAACCATCATGGCTGGCTGGGGAATTCTGGGAGTTGTGTGTTCACAGGTCTTAAAAGTTGCCAAGGTTGGACACCCCTGTTTAAATGCTTCCTCTGAAGAAAGACCAGGCTATTCCAGTTTTGAACAGCTTTTATTATTAAGTGGGCCATTGTCAATCCACTGAGGGGGTCAGTTGTGATAAACCACAGAAAGAAAGAAAAAAACATACTGAAAAAGCATAAGCATATATATCAACCATTACCAGTTTCTCTGGGAATTTTAGAGGAGATATGCCTGCAGGGTAAGGTTGTTAATCTTCCTTTATTAGTCAATACTTCCAAAGCTTTTTTTTTCCTGTGCTCCCCTGCAATCTATCCCATTTGTCAAGGTGTGAGTAATAACTAGTAGATGCCGAAGACCAGCACGTGACAGGTATATTAACCTATTTTAGCACTGGCATAGGGCAAATGATTGGAACCTAAGAACTGAGTAGTTGTCCATATGCTTTGATTGAAACACTTACACAAAACAATAGTTTGCATAAGTGATAGGTGAATAAGGTGCATATGAAGTAAACCATCTGGAAATTGTTCAGTGGGGAGAGAAGCAGAAATTCATATTTTATTCTTTTTCTCTGCTCTTAGTTTTTATTTGGCTGACTTGTTGCTTCATTCCTGAAGCAGACAATTCCAGCTGACAGGGTTGCTATTACTGAGAGTAAGGAAGTTGATTCTTATAGAAGTACAGATGGTCCTTGACTTATTTAGAGCCCAACATTTCTGTTGCTCGGTGGGAAAGTTGTTAACTGAATTTTGCTCCATTTTACGGCCTTTTTTGCCACAGTTGTTAAATGAATCACTGCAGTTGTTAAGTTAGTAACATGGTTGTTAAGTGAACTGGCTTCCCCATTGACTTTGCATGTCAGAAAGTCACAAAAGGTGACCCAGTGACCCCGGGACACTGTAACTGTCATAAATGTGATTCAGTTGCATTTTTAGCATTCATAGGTTAACCTGTTGCCAACAGATTGCAAATTTCTTTACTGCTATTATGACTTCTGATCCCCCACCCCAACCCCAATAGTTATCTCCCTTTATCTCTTGCTTCATCTTAGTAGACAACAACAATTAACTGATACTGGCTGATCACACTATTACTAGAGAAGGTCATCTCTGGTTGGGATGCTATCAAAAAGTCTCAGCTCTGTAGGCTAAATGAGGGGTCTCCAACCCAAGGGGTCCCCAACAAGGGGTCCCCAACTATTGGGCTGTGGTCTATTCGGAACCAGGCTGTACAAGCAGTGGGCTGGTGCACACACACATGCGTGCACAGCTCCACTTACGTGAGCAGCAGGCCAGCGTTCACGCAGCCCAGTTCCACTATCCCCCCTGCCAAGCCACAAAGGTTGGGGACCGCTGGGCTAAATGGAAACAAAACAGCGCTATCAGGTTTAGACAACACGGCCATAACAACGTACAAAATCTCTAAACTTAGTATGTTGTATAAGCACCCTATTCCACTCTCACAGCGTCTGAAAATGTTGAAAAGTTGAAAAGGAAAAGAAAAGAGCATCACAGCAATACATCTGTGAGTGTGTGTCTGGGTGGAGCTGTTGGTGCTGCGTGCACTTTGCAAAGCTGGCTGATGAGGAGAGATTTCTCATTACCTGAAGAAATTGAATATCTTTTAATGGAAACATCATATTCACTCAGCGGGAAGATCCCAAATGTTTAAATGAGTCAATACACAAAAACATCTGGCTCCATCTCTGCAGATGTAGATGACATTTGTAATCTTTAATTTTTCCTCAAATATTAATGTTGCTTAATTGGAAATTTTCAGGAACAATGATGAAATTTGCTGAAGCTATTACAGATCAATCTTTCACAGCACTGGCTTTAATTCACGTCCTTATTTCTAAAAGGACAAGGGCTCCATATTGTCATGAGCATAATGGTTAAGCACCCCCAACATTTATTTATTTATTTATTTATGAGACTTATATACCACTTTAAGTGCAAGCACTCTCTAAGCGGTGTACACCAGTAGGCAACGTATATATATATTTACATTGCCCCCAACAATCTGGGTCCTCATTTTACCTACCCCGGAAGGATGGAAGGCTGAGTCAACCTTGAGCCGGTGAGATCTGAACCGCTGACCCGCTGAACACACTCAGCTAAAGTGGCCTGCAGTACTGCACTCTAACTGCTGCGCCACCTCGGCTCTATATAAACTGTACTTAATACCAGTAAAACAATACAGGACAATCTATTTTTAACCCAAATTTGTTCTACTCTGTATTTGTTACAGCAAAAGAAGTATCAGTAGTCTTTGATGTATGACCTCAATTGAGCCTAAAATTTCTGTCGCTGACGTTTGTTAAGTGAGTTTTGCCCTTTCTTGCCACAGTTGTTAAGTGAATCACTGCAGTTGTTAAGTTAGTAACACGGTTGTTAAGTGAATCTGGCTGCCCCCATTGACTTTGCTTGTCAGAAGGTTACCAAAAGGGATCACATGACCCCAGGACACTGCAACCGTCATAAATATGAGCAGTTGCCAAGTGGCTGAATTTTGATCATGTGACCATGGGGATGCTGCAACAATTGTTAAGTGTGAAAAATCACTTTTTTTCAGTGCTGTTGTAACTTTGAACAGTCACTAAATGAACTGTTGTAAGTCGAGGACTACCTATACTGTTATTGCTTTGTGGAATAATGTCCATATAGAAAAAAAAATCTTTTCTGTAATGCAATAGTCCAACGTTTCTCAACTTCAGCAACTTTAAACTAAATGACATTCACCCAGCATCGGGCCACATCAACAGCATTTTCTCTGGCCAGCAAGAGGTCTTCTTCTGTACATGTTGTAGGATATCATATTCAGATTATCATGTGTGAGATGGATTCAATGGTGGGATTCAGCCGGTTTGCACCACTTCGGCAGAACCAGTAGCTAATTTTTTGTTGACCAGGCCCAGAATGGACTTCCGGAAGCAGCATCCATACAGAGAGCTGGTTGTTCACATATCTGAATCCCACCACTGGATGGATTGCTCTTCTCCATAATCACACAGAGTGTCTTCTATAGGAAAGCCCTATTTTCTTAGGTTGTCCTTTGAGCTTCCTATCCTGGTGCAAAGTCTATTTAGTGGTTTCCGTATAGGCCAAGGTTGTTCTTGATCAGACACCACACAGTCGCATGGTTTTGCCCAGTTACCCGATAGCTCCTTACTTAACTTCTCCAGGTTCAGGTTGGTCTGTGGTGGTTGGTTGTTAGGAGGGGTGGAAGTTTTGTGGAAGCTGTTTCTCGATCTTAGTCTTGACCTTGAAGGCTGATAGTTGTGTAATAGGTGTATTTGTTTAGACATCACTTTAACTCTTTCTACTCAGCATTTTCTCAGCAGAACTTTGGGTGTCAATTTTTTTTATTATTAATACATAGAATATGAAATAGAAAGGGAAATGAAAATAATGCGAAACTAGGGAAGGGAAAAAGGGAAAGTATGGGGGAGCAAAGGAAAAAGAAAAAAAGTTGTTTTTCCAACTCTTTTTAGCACAGTAGAAGATAAATAACATTACAGACTCAACTTTTGACTTTTATATAGTAATATACAATAGCCATTTCTAGAACAACAAGCCTATCTAATCAGCAAAACCAAAATCAAAGTTTCATTTTTCCATCACAAAGACAAAATTCAGAAGCGGTTCCCAAATAAAAACAAAATTAGATACATTCTTTTTTTTTTTTTTTGAATTAAGCAAGCAATTTAACCATCTCCACTTTTTTTTTCCTGCTGTGGAAAATAATATATATTTCCGTTTGCACTTGTTAATCTTTATAGGCTATCATCATTCATACTAGTAAAATCCACTGTACTCTTTCAGATTCTTTTATCTTAAAGGGTAAAAAAAAAAAACCCTTAACATTCTTTTTAAAACTCTAAACTTTTCTTTAAAAATATGTGTAAAATCAATAAATACTAATCTTTTTTTAAACTTCCTCTTAACAGAGACCCATCCTAACTCCAATTAACTCATTAAATTTAAGTCATTGCTTCCAGCTTATCTTTATAGAATTTTCCCAGCAGAACATTGGAGAAGGGATACCAGTTAGATAATGCACCTTTTGTATTGGAACTGGTTTTAGACACCTAGTGATGAGTCTTGCTGTTTCATATAGGGCAGGGGTAGGCAACCTTGGCTCTTCTATGACTCGTGGACTTCAACTCCCAGAATTCCTGAGCCAGCCATGCTGAGGGGAAAGGGAGAGGTTTCCAAGCTGAGCCATTGATTGTTCTAAGATGGCAGCACCTGGATCGGCTGCTGCTGCATTGGCTCTCGAAGGTGAAATGTTATGGGAGGGATATTAAGGGATATAGGCCACATGATCCGAAGGTTTTAATGTGTTTGAGCAATGTGGTGGAACTGAGGTAACATATAACATACGACTGACAATCTTTGCTGGCATGGCGAGTTTCTAGCTGTTTTGGAGACTGTTGGCGAGACCGTTAAAAGTCGTTGGTGCCGTTTGAAATTGTTTTACCAGCAGCAAGATTTGACTGCTGGCCCAGCGACGGATTCTATTGCAAATCAGGGCTGTTTCTGAAGGAGGCAGAGGAGGAGAGGTCCTGGGGCTTATGGAGCGAAGGAACTGGATGAGGCTGTCGGCAGCCTAGAGGATAGGAAAGAGGCTTTTGGAGGAGCTGGTGGTGGCAGCAGTGTTCTCCAGGGGTGAAAAGGAGTGAGGCCTCTTTAAGGAAAAGGTGGAAGAGACAAGATCAGAAAAAGGAAAAGAGGCGAGGTTATGGTGCAGGAATACAAGCTAATTTGAGGGCTAATCCACATGGAGCTCCATTTCCATCTGTCCTGTTTGCCGTCGTTCGCTCCCTAGAGACTAAAATGGAAGATTTGTAACTTGAGCTGGCCACGAACAAGGAGTGTATATCGGAGGTGGTGACCCTTTGAGAGCTGTATGCAACGAAATTTCATTTTGATGTATGCTGGTTGGTGTACTTTCAAAGTGACAATAAAGTTATTATTATTATTATTATGCTGGCTCAGGAATTCTGGGAGTTGAAGTCCACAAGTCATAAAAGAGCCAAGGTTGCCTACCTCTGATATAGGGCAAGTCAACCTATTTTACACTATTGATCTATTTTATACTTACTTGCTCGGTGTTGAATTTATATGTCTATAATTTGAAGGTGCTTCTGACACATAAAGAAAAGCAACTTTAAACTATATGGATTTCAGTTCCCAGAATTTTGAGAGTGGAAGTCCACATATGAAATTGCCAAGAAACACTGCAGTGGTCAAACAGAGGCACCTACTAAAGCAGAATATAAGGCAGAGTCCAACAACTTTGTGAGAATAATATCTAGTAGTCCAAAGTCATCTAAGGTAGGACATAATCTCAGGAGCAGGAAAGCCCAACTGGTAGAGCAAAATTACCTTGGACAGAGAATTGTGGAACACGCTGATGGAGCTGTTGTGTCATCAGGGTGCACACGCTTCCATACCATTATGTCTATATTTTAAGGAGCTTTCTGTGCTGTTAAAGCTCATTTGGCTTCTACTACCTGCGGGATACAATATGGTAGTGTTTTGGAGTTTAATTGGTCTTGAAAAATCATATTTTGAGTCAGGAATGTCATGGAGCAGGAAGATAATTCCCTGCTTGGGCCTTCCAGTACACTTGAAACTGCAGAATGTGGGAGGAATCGTTCAAACCTCACCACTGGAGGTTTTTAAGAAGAGATTGGACAGCCATTTATTTGAAATGGTAGAAGGTTTCCTGCTTGAGGAGGGGGTTGGACTAGATGACCTTCAAGTTCCCTTCCAACTCTGTTTTTCTGTCATCCTATTAAAATCAAATATTTTGTGAAATTAATCATGGATAACATATAAAATATGTGGCTTCCTTCCTTCCTTCCTTCCTTCCTTCCTTCTTTCCTTCCTTCCTCCCTCCCTCCCTCCCTCCCTCCCTTTAAATATATAAAATATGTGCCTTCCTTCCTTCCTTCCTTCCTTCCTTCCTTCCTTCCTCCCTCCCTCCCTTCCTTCCTTTAAATATATAAAATATGTGCCTTCCTTCCTTCCTTCCTTCCTTCCTCCCTCCCTCCCTTCCTTCCTTTAAATATATAAAATATGTGCCTGCCTTCCTTCCTTCCTTCCTTCCTTCCTTCCTTCCTTCCTTCCTTCCTTCCTTCCTTCCTTCCTCCCTCCCTCCCTCCCTCCCTCCCTCCCTTCCTTCCTTTAAATATATAAAATATGTGCCTTCCTTCCTTCCTTCCTTCCTCCCTCCCTCCCTTCCTTCCTTTAAATATATAAAATATGTGCCTTCCTTCCCTTCCTTCCTTCCTTCCTTCTTCCTTCCTTCCTTCCTTCCTTCCTTCCTTCCTTCCTTCCTTCCTCCCTCCCTCCCTCCCTTCCTTCCTTTAAATATATAAAATATGTGGCTTCCTTCCTTCCTTCCTTCCTTCCTTCCTTCCTTCTTCCCTCCCTTCCTCCCTTCCTTCCTTCCTCCCTCCCTCTCTCCCTCCCTCCCTTCCTTCCTTCCTTCCAATATATAAAATATGTGGCTTCCTCCCTCCCTCCCTCTCTCCCTTCCTTCCTTCCTTCCTTCCTTCCTTCCTTCCTTTACATATGTAGTGGGTCTGTCTGAGAGTGTTTGCAGGAGCTCGGTTGGGAAGGGAGAGATTGACATAGCTGCTGCTGGCTTTGGGTGTGGCCCGCCTGGAAGGATAGAAAAAGGGAAGGAAAGAGAAGGGACGGGGTGGCTGTTGCTGTTCATCAGGTGAAGGTAAAGGGACTGAAAGTTTTATTTGCTTTTCTTCCTAACGAGGATATTTTAAACAGAGGCTAGAGAGAGGGGAGAGAGTGGAGTTTTATTGCTTCCTTCTTAAGGAGGATATCTCAAACAGAGGCAAGAGGGAGTGTGTAGAAAGGAGTTGGCTGAGGCTCCTAGCCTCAGATTTTAACAATAAAGATAAAGGGGGTGGAAGGCTTTGACGCTGAAGCCTGACTGAAGAAGAAGTAACAGAAGGAGAGGAGAAACTGGTGGTGGCTAATGTTGCTGCGAAGCCTGGAGGCTATTTGGACTGTGATTATTGCTGCTGGTACAGGTATTGGACATTGTGGGGGAGTTGCCCCAGGGGACAAGCTATTGCTACAGCACACTGTTGTTGTTTCTACTACCGTCTGTAGATGGGGTTTTCCTCCATCCCACTTGACTCTGAACGATCGCTGAGGAATCTTTTATTCCGGCTGCTACAGCGGCCTTGGGCTGTTGGATATCATCATAGCATTGACTATCGTGACTGGTTATTTTCGTTCCTGGAAGCCTCTCCTTGATGACAAGAGCCTGCTACCTACTAATTCTGCATGCGCTCCAGCTGGAAGAGACATCTTATCAACCTCTGGAGAACACTACTACAGGGCTTGACAAAGGGGGACAGGGCTGGGAGGGCCTGGTTTTTGGCGGCCTCTGAGGAGGTAATGCTACACATATAAAAATTTATTGGCTGCCCATCTAGCCAGCTTAGAGTTACATATACAGTTAAAACATGAAAAGACATTAAAACTAAGGACACATGGGGAGGGGGGAATGGAACGGGAGGAGGTGGGATCTGTTATTACTCAATCAGCCACCTCTATTGCACTCTCCCCCCCTCTGGGGCCCCAACCAACTGGGCCCCAAGCCACGTCTTTAGGCCCTTGTGATAGTGCAACATTGTGGCCCATTGATATATTTAAATAACGGTGATGAGAATTCATTATTATTTTTTAGAAATACACAGGCCTACTTTGCTCCATCATCTGCATCCTCTATGAAACCAGCAACAGCCTATTATGGCTCTTCATATCTAAGATTTTAAGTATTTGTCAAAGATAAATACTTGAATTGACCATATTTATTCAATTACAGGTTTTCTGTAAAACTGCATAGCTCCCAACCGAGCATTATAGTTTGCTTAGCTATAGTGAATCAATTCCATGGTGATACGGTATTAGGGATTTTTATTTTATTTTTATTTTTTAAAAAATCAAATATACTTTTTAATGATGCTTGGATCATTATCCAAAGAGAACGAACTGGGTCAAATGTTAACAGCATGTGCATTAAAGAAAGACTGGGGGGGGGGGGAGAAGAAAAAAAATCAAAAAGTAACCATCTGTTCCAGAAACTGTCTTAGGAGAACAACGCAGACTCAACAGTGAAGACATTCAACAAAGTTCCCAACCTGTTTTTCATTAATTTTGATAAGAATTGCCTTTTCTCCCAACTGTATGTGAGTAGCTACAGTAATTAAGTCTTAGATCATATACGTTGCAAAACTGGGGTGGGTGTTTTAGGAACTAGCCTCTCTTTGATGGTGTGGTAAATGTATGCATGCATTGTATTTACTTTTATTTTACCCAAGTCGCAAATGTCCTTCTCAATTTCACCTCCCTCTGAAAGCTGGATGTCAGATCTGATCTGAAAAGAATGGAGAGAGGAAAGTTGACAGTAGCTTTACTCTAGTTAGCATTCTTGAGTTTCTTCACAGAAAGGATATTTTTCCCCCAGCAAGCCTAAAATCAGAGGAACCCCTGATTGGCTTCAGCCTAATTTTGCAAGATGTCTTCTGAAGAAACCAATCACAGTGAGAGCACAATCTCTAATGGTGTGATCAATGGGACTTCAAAATAGATGAGGACATGAAAGAAGCAAGTGGCTTAAGGTTCTAGGGGGTGCTTTCTCCATCTCCAAACCCCTAGGACGGGGTTCTTCAAACTTGACCCTTTTATGACTTGTGGACTTCAACTCCCAGAATTCCTCAGCCAGACACACTGGAAAAAAAAAACATTGAGCAAAATCAGGTTTGAGTTATTCTATTGTAAAAGATACGTAGACTTAAGAATTTGTATACTTCTGATTTCGAATCCATTGAGAAATCTATATTTAGTTTAATGAAGAGAAGGACGAGGAGTGACATGATAGCAGTGTTCCAATATCTCAGGGGCTGCCCCAAAGAAGAGGGAGTCGAGCTATTCTCCAAAGCCCCTGAAGGCAGGACATGAAGCAACGGGTGGAAACTAATCAAGGAGAGAACCAAGAACTAAGGAGGAATTTCCTGACAGTGAGAACAATTGATCAGTGGGACGACTTGCCTCCAGAAGTTGTGGGGGCACCAACACAGGAGGTTTTTAAAGACAGATTGGGCAACATTTGTCTGAAATGCTATAGGGTTTCCTGCTTGAACAGGGGGCTGTGATAATTTGCTCATTTCAAACTAATGCAACCAATATGAATATAACAATTTATTTACAGGCAAATAGGCAAAAGGAGATTTAGGCAAGGAAGATGTGAAATTACTGACCGGGTTGTGTGAATACTAAATATTGCTTTTATGAATCACCTTTTTAAATATTATATAAAGTTTATTAAAGTTTAAAAGCACAAAGATTAAAAAAAACTAATATAAACTAAGAAAGATAAAAAAGTAACAAAGTTGCCACCATTGTAATTTACGGTCCAGGACCTCCAATGAAGAGATCTTCTTGCAATAGATTGATTCAGGATAACAATAATAACAAGTAATACAATAATCATTATTCTAATTCATTTTTAAGTTACCAACTTAACTTTCAAAAAATTTTCTTTGGTCTCTCATTTCAGTCCTACTGATCCATTCATGTCATTTAACTTTTTTTTTAATCAAATTGCGTTCATTAGAATGCAACACAAATTTTCCTTAAAATCATCCATTTTTCATTCATTATCTCCATTCACCACAACCTAGATGATGTCCGTTCATACTTGCTGATGTTCATTTACCTCTTCCATTTACTTCTATACATGTACTCATCAACTTCACTTTACAAAATCAAACCACCTTTATGCTAATCCAGGGTTTCTCAACCTTGACAACTTTAAGATATATGAACTCAACTCCCAATTCTTCAGTTCTGGGAGTTGCAGTCTCCACATCTTAAAACTGCTAAAGTTAAGAAACATTGTTCTAATTTGTTATATCTCGCTCTTCTTTTCTTCATTTACATTGATTGGTTATTTACCATATATTTCTCTTATATTCTGCTTCGGTCTTCCATATACTATGACCAACTGCAAATCAGCCCATTAATACTGACATTCACCACACATGATAGCTGTTTAATAGGAAAAAGAATGAATGGATTATTTTACCAGCTTTAATTTTAACCACACTATATGTAACTAATGGCAAAGATAATATTACAGGTGGTCCTTGACATATGACTTTAATGGAGCCTGATCATTATGGTCATAAAATGGGTCAGTTACACTTCCAACCTGATTTTATGGCCTTTTTTTTTTACGACAGACGTTAAGTAAACTCCATAGTCACAAAATGGCTGCAGCAGCCATTAAGGAATGTTCCAGTCATTAATGGACACCGTTTTGCCAAAAACCAGAGGAAAGGGCCAGTTTTTGGCAAAACTGTTGTAAAATGAAGTCACATGACCATGGGACTCTGCAAAAAGCTATAAGTATAGCCATATTGCCCAAAATTCAGACACATGACAGCGCAGGGGGCCTGACCATTGTAACATTGAATCCAGGTCATAAGTCCTTTGTTCTGAGCCAATCATAATTTGAACGGTCATTAAGCAACTAATTATAAGTTGAGGATTACCTTAGTTTTTATAGATTTTGGCCAGTAAACTAGAAGCTCAACCAAACCCCATTTTTACACAATGCATGTACTGTGTTTTCTACAAAGTCAGATTTTAGATTAGAAACATATTTGCGTGCCAGTATAATGTTGTTGTTAATTGCGAAGTCGTGTCCGACCCATTGCGACCCCATGGACAACATTCCTCCAGGTCTTCCTGTCCTCTACCATCTTCTGGAGTCCATTTAAATTCACACCTACTGCTTCAGTGACTCCATCCAGCCATCTCATTCTCTGTCGTCCCCTTTTTCTATTGCCCTCAATCTTTCCCAGCATTAGGCTCTTCTCCAGTGAATCCTTCCTTCTCATTTGGTGGCCAAAGTACTTGAGTTTCAACTTCAGGATCTGGCCTTCTAAAGAGCAGTCGGGGTTGATCTCTTCTAGGACTGACCGGTTTGAACGCCTTGCAGTCCAAGGGACTCGCAGGAGTCTTCTCCAGCACCATAGTTCAAAGGCCTCAATTCTTTGGCGCTCAGCCTTTCTTATGGTCCAACTTTCACAGCCATACATTGCAACTGGGAAAACCATGGCCTGGACTATACGCACTTTTGTTGGCAGGGTGATGTCTCTGCTTTTTAGAATGCTGTCTAGATTTGCCATAGCTTTCCTCCCCAGGAGCAAGCGTCTTTTAATTTCTTGGCTGCAGTCCCCATCTGAGGTGATCTTGGAGCCCAGAAAAATAAAATCTGTCACTACCTCCATTTCTTCCCCATCTATTTGCCAGGAATTGAGAGGGCCGGATGCCATGATTTTGGTTTTCTTAATGTTGAGTTTCAAGCCAACTTTTGCACTCTCCTTCTTCACCCGCATCAAGAGGCTCTTTAGTTCCTCTTCACTTTCTGCCATTAGCGTGGTATCATCTGCATATCTTAGGTTGTTGATATTTCTCCCGGCAATCTTAATTCCAACTTTTGTTTCATCTAGCCCTGCCTTTCTCATGATGTGCTCTGCATATAAGTTAAATAGGCAGGGCGACAGTATACAGCCTTGCCGGACTCCTTTTCCAATTTTGAACCAATCAGTGGTTCCGTGTTCGGTTCTCACTGTTGCCAGTATAATACTACCCTCATTTTGTTAACTTTGAGATACATTCAGGGGCTGATAAATATATAGGATAAGATGGTCTACGTATTTTAAATTTTCATTTTTTTAAAAAAAAAATCTTCCTATATAATTTTGTGAGTTAAATATATTCTTGCAAAGTTGCTAGATTGGATGCCATATTGTGAATGTTGGCCCTTTGCCAGCTGTCATGATATGTCACTTGGATCAAGCAAGTGATTTCTTAGTTATAATCTCGTATCAGGTAATCCACAAACTGAAAAAACAAATTCCATAGTTACCAGACAGGTACAGTCATGAAGTTCTGGAGAAAGTCCAAGTTCAATTTGCAGTTGGTAAATATGCTAATGATTTCTTTTAACTGCAATAGGTCTTTGTGAAAGCACCCTGAGACTTTTTAAATCCGCTGTTTGCTTTTGATCAATTGCTTAATTATTTTAGCTTGACAATAAAATTAAACAGTTAAGGGCTAGTCTTGTGGCAACAGGAAATTCAATTTCCCATGTTGCTTTCAGAAGCAAATCACAAATGCAGCTTCCTGAATAATGCTTTTTCCCCCCTCTTCTAACTTTTGGAATATCTCCTAAGCAGATAATCAATTGAGCAATTCTGGCATGCGGTGGTACCAATCAGATCATGGAGCTGCAGGTAAAAGCAGGGAAACTTGTGGTGGTATTTATAAAGAGGACTTAAAATTGTGTACATAAAGTATGTTTGCATACTAAAAGAATTTTACAACTCTTAATGTAATGCTGATTTTTTTTTTTAATGTAGAGAGATGACCCATGTGTGAACGCTATCACAACTGTGTAGCAACACTCACTGATACTGTTAGATCTGAGATGTTCTAGTATATGTGTGAACTAACATCTTAGAAAATACTTTATGGTAATTTCTTCTGGACTGCACTTTAAAAGATGATAGATAGATAGGCAGGTAGATGAGAGAGAGAGGGGGGGGAGGGAGGGAGGGAAGGAGGGAGGGAGGGGGAGAGAGAGAGAGAGAGAGAGAGAGAGAGAGAGAGAGAGAGAGAGAGAGAGAGAGAGAGAGAGAGAGAGAGAGAGAGAGAGAGAACAGAGTTCCAGAATCTTTTTTGGATGGAAACTTATAGGGTAGGCAAGGCGGGTTGTATGACGTGTGTTAGTTCTGGGACCTTTTTTTTTTGAAAACACTGGATAGATAGATAGATAGATAGATAGATAGATAGATAGATAGATAGATAGATAGATAGATAGAACGGCGTTCCAGCACCTTTTTTGGATGGAACCTTGTAGGGTAGGCAAGGCAGGTTGTATGACATGTGTTAGTTCCGGCACCTTTTTTTTTTTTTTAGAAAAAAAAGCACTGAATAGATAGATAGATAGATAGATAGATAGATAGATAGATAGATAGATAGATAGATAGATAGATAGGTAGGTAGGTAGGTAGGTAGGTAGGTAGGTAGGTAGATAGATAGATAGATAGATAGATAGATAGATAGATAGATAGATAGATAGATAGATAGATAGATACAGTCCTCAACTTACAACAATTTGTTTAGTGACTGTTCATAGTTACAACAGCACTGAAAGAAATGACTTAGGACCTTCTTTCACACTTACGACCATTGCAGCATCCCCATGGTCATGTGATCAAAATTCAGACTTTGGCAACGGACATATTTATGACGGTTGCAGTGTCTGGGACTCATGTGATCCCCTTTTGCAACTTTCTGACAAACAAAGACAATGGGGAAGCCAGATTCATTTAACAACCATGTTACTAACTGAACAACTTCAGCGATTCACTTAAAAACTGTGGCAATTTCATTTAATAAATGTCTTACTTAGCAACAGAAATTTTGGGCTCAATTGAGGTTGTAAGTTGAGGACTACCTGAAGAGCTAGCTAGCTAGATAGGTAGGTAGCTAGCTAGCTAGGTAGATAGGTAGGTAGATAGGTAGGTAGCTTGATAGATAGATAGATAGATAGATAGATAGATAGATAGATAGATAGATAGATAGATAGATAGATAGATAGATAGATAGATAGATAGATAGATAGAAGGTTCACCTTATCAAGTGAAACATTAGACCTGACTGTGATGCTGTCTGGGTAGACTTAAGTGCTTAAGAGTAGCTACTGATGAGGGTGAAGGTTTGTTCTGCAAGCTTATGGGTTGGTTTCTGAGCGTTTCGTTACCAGTCTAGGTAACATCTTCAGTGGCATTTAGGGGATGTCTGTGTCAGTTTAGGGGATGTCTGAGCTAGTGGAGACTCCCCACAAACATCTTCTGAGCATAGAGAAGAACCCAGAAAGCTAACCCCAGGAGCAGGGAGAAGAGCCAACCCACCCTGGCTGCTCTTGGTAAAAGAATAGCAATAACGTGCAGCATGGGGGAAGAGGGAAAAGGAAATGAAAGGAGGAGGTTTTGGCGGGAAATGGGAGAGACCAAGGGAGAGAGAGAAGTGATAGGGATAGGTGAGTCTCTTGTGGTGGGGGGGAACAGACTGGAGGGAAAAGATAGAGAAGGGAAGCAGGGCCTACGGGCTGATCTGGCCTCGACCCCACTGAATGAAAGGGGGAGGGGAAACGTTGCTTGAAGATAGCTTGAGGAAAAGGTAGAGGAAGAAGCTTAAGAGGAAAGATAAAGAAACCTCCTATCTGTAGGAAGGGGAAAGAGAGGGATTGAGAGAAAGGAAAGTTTAATGAAGAGAAGGACGAGGGGGGGGGGACATGATTGTAGTGTTCCAATATCTCAGGGGCTGCCACAAAGAAGAAGGAGTCAAGCTATTTTCCAAGGCACCTGAAGGCAGGACAAAAAGCAACGGGTGGAAACTAAGCAAGGAGAGAAACAACCTAGATAGATAGATAGATAGATAGATAGATAGATAGATAGATAGATAGATAGATAGATAGATAGATAGATAGATAGATTATAACTGGAATAGGTGGGTACCATAGAGGCACATACAAGAGAGATGGTCCTTGCATGGTGACACTCCAGCCACCTCTCTGTAGATAACAAAGCGCCTGAAGGCAAGGAGAGAAGCAACCTAAAACTAAGGAGAAATTTCCTGACAGTTAGAACAATTAACCAGTGGAACAACCTGCCTCCAGAAGCAGTGAATGCTCTAACACTGGAGTTTTTAAGAAGAGACTGGACAGCTATTTGTCTGAAATGGTATAGGGTTTCCTGCCTGAGCAGGGGGTTGGACTCGATGACCTCCAAGGTCCCTTCCAACTTTACTATTATTATTGTTCTTGTTGTTGTTGTTATTATTATTATTACTATTATTATAAAGCAGGCAGGGGAATTAAGCAGAGGCAAAGGAGGAGAAACCAGCAAGCAGCAGGAGAAGATGGAGAAAGAGGAAGAAGGGCTGATTGGCCATCTGACCACCAGCCCACTGCATAACCTGCCTGCTGAGAGGAGACTGACCATCACCCCACCTTATGAGCTGCCTCCTGGGAGGATACTGGAACGACAAGACAACAGAGTCCAGCTGACCCAGGCAAGTGGAGGTGTCTGAGTGAGGGACCAGAGGAGACTGGCAGCTATAATAACAGACTGTAGCAGGGGAAAGCACCCAAATGGTTGGAAAAGAGGGTCAGGGGAATCCGGACTCCAGCGACTCTTTCGGAGGTAGCGCTACAAACATTAGCAATAGCTCTTAGAATTATATATACTGCCTCATAGTGCTTTAAAGCATTCTCTATGCCAGGGATCCCCAAACCCCAGTCCACGGACCAGTACTGGGCCGTGGCATGCCAGCAACTGGGCTGCACAAACAAGCAAAGCCCCATCTGTGAGATGCAGGCAGCACACAAAACCACCCACTGATCTGGGGAGAAACCCCTCTCCATGGACAGTGCCCCAAAGGTTGGGGACCTCTGCTCTATGCAGTTTACCGTGTCAGCCTATGACCCCCAACAATCTGAGTCCTCATTTTACTGACCTCAGAAGGATGGAAGGCTGAATCAACCTTCAGCCCATCTAGATTGAATTCCAGACAGTGGGCAGAATTTGCCTGCAATACTGCCTTATAACCACTGTGCCACCAGGTCTCCTTAAATATATATATTTACTTGAAGTTTCTGTATGTACATAAATACATGCATCTCAATTACATTTCTGTAATTTTCCCATAGATACAACTCTCAGGCTGTGTTTTGATGGTAGCTGGATTATCCAGATAGAGCAGGACCCCCCTCCCCCCCAAGAAAATCTCCATTATCTTAAGTCCTGCAGAGAAAAATCTCAAAATGCTTGAGGATATTTTCAGCAACTAATCCAACAGGGAAAACCCATGATGCTAAAGTTAGTTTGTCTTTCTTAGGAATCAGTCTCTTAAAAAGAAAGGTCATCTTTTTGGTGTGGCATTCTGGCCACTACTTGGAATGTACTGGAAGAAGAGCCTTACTAAGAAAGAAGATGTAATCATCTAGCTCACTCTTTATTTTTAAGGAGAAAGGTTGCTTTATTGGATTTTACAGGTTTATTAAAAATATGATTAGGGCTCCCCTGTGTCCAGAGAGTATATAAAGGGATGGGTGAATCTCTCAGGTTCAATTTCATTCAGCACCTCATTCTTCCAATGTTAAATTTGTGCCATCTATTTTTTTATTAGGCTATGTGTGTTTTTTTTTTAAAAAAAGAACCCTATTCTGTAGACATTTCTATATCTACATCTTTTAATATGTACATCTGTGTAGGCACTTTTGTTCCTACATGTTGAGTCCGTGGCGGGAAACAGACACGAGAAGCAGCTGGAGTTCTCAGTTTCTTTTATTCAGCGTTCAGCTTACAGGAAGATGGCTTCAGCCTCGCCCAACCGCCTTGCAGCCTCTTATATAGGCAACTCCCGGGTAAATGGGTTACTTTTCCCGCGCCAGCACCCGCGCATGTGCACGGCGCTGGCGACAGCCTGTCTGGTCCCGGGCAGCTTTGCACCTGCCCGGGACTGCCTGCAAACGCCCGAGCCGTTTGCAAGGCTCGGGACATAACACCCCTTTCCCCCGGGCTAAAACTACTACCAACATACAACATTTATTTTATACGACAATTTGCTCCCCAGTGCTCCCACTGTTTACTGGCTTTTGCCTTGCCAGCAATGTTATGTAATCTTCTAGGTACTTAGGAGATTTCTTTGCTCTCTGTGACCTTCTTAGCTCTGGGTTACTGGCATAAGTTCCCTGACTGGAGGGAGGCGTGAGCCTGTTCTCTCTATTGTGCCCTGGTGTCTTCCAAGGACTGTGCCCCGATGCCTGGCCTGCTTGCTTGCCCACCGGGCTCGTCAGGCCAGGGCTTCTGTTGCTTTGTGACCTGGTTGTCCTACCTAGCTGTAGACCCTCAGGCCCCTTGAAGTGATAGCCACTGCTGGGCGTCTCTGTAGAACCTCCTAGGTCAGTCCAAGACCTGTCAGGAGGCTGTCCATTCCCTGAACCCCATTCTGTGCTCGGGCTCGTGTGGGTTTCTGTACTTTCCCAAAACTCAGGTGTTCCCTGATTTGTGCTAGGGTTGTTGTAGTCGGGACTTGGTTCCTCGACTAACTCTGTGTATGTTTGACCCCCTGTAGAATTTGGGGTAAGGTCAGGCCAACCTTGGGAATTGTGTGCCAGTTCTCTTGCGGGGAATGATTTGTTGGGATGCCCCCGGGTATCCTCCGTTGCTGGAGTGCTGTGTGATGTGTGTGGAAAGTGAGTATGCCCCCGGGGTGACTCCCTGGCTGGAGTAGGCGTGAGTGCCTGTTGTGTGGGTAAGCTCCATGACTTCCTTTTCGGAGCAATTGCGGAATCTTGGGATGGGCCGTTTGTGGCTCCCTCAGTGGAGATGGGCAGTAGCTCTTGCCCTTCCCTTTGCTCCAAAGGGTCCCCCTCCCCCCCTGGAAAAGACCCAGGAGTCTCATCAGAAAAGTCCCGCCTAGAGCGGAGTTGGTCGATGTGCCGACGCAGGACCTGACCGTTGTCCAGGGCTACCTCGTAGGAGAGAGGACCTGTGACCCTGGAAACAGAAGCGGGGACCCATGTATGACCAGGCCCGTAATTGCGAGCCCAAACCGGGGCACCCACAAGTAGTTGTCTAGGTGCCCTAGGATGTGAGGTAGATGAAGGCAGTCTGTCCGGATGCAACCGGTCAAGTCTAGTAGTAAGTTGGCGCCCCCAACGAAGTTCAGCTGGACTTCTCCTCCCTGTAGAAGTGGACGGTGTGGTGCGATAAGAAAGGAGAAAGTCAGCCAACCTGTGATGCCAGTCCCCGTAGGTGAGTCTCTTCAAGGCGTCCTTTGCGATGCGCACCATGCGTTCAGCCATACCGTTGGTGGACGGGTGAAAAGGCGCAGACGGGGCATGACGAATCAGGTTTGCCTGTAAGAAAGCTTGGAATTCGGAGGAGGTGAATTGAGGGCCGTTGTCGGACACAATGACATCTGGCAGCCCGTGTGCAGCAAAAATCCCCCTCAGTACCTGAATAGTCTTTGCAGTGGTGGTGGATGAGACAGGCACAACCTCAAGCCATTTTGAATGGCTGTCAATAAGGACCAAGAAGAACTGGCCCTGAAAGGGCCCAGCGTAGTCAATGTGCACCCTAGACCATGGGGACTGTGTTTCCTCCCATCTATGCACGGGAGCTTGGGGCATCTCTGGGCGAGATCGTTGGCACAGGTGGCATGCATGTACCTTAGCCTCAATACCTTTATCTAAACCAGGCCACCACAAGTGGCTTCGTGCAAGAGCCTTCATACGAACAATGCCAGGATGACCCTCGTGGAGGGATTCTAAGACCCTAGTCCTCATTGAGGTGGGAATGACAACTCTGTTTCCCCAAAGCAGACAACCCTGAGAAAGGGACAGTTCGTTCCTTTTGGACCAGAAACTCTGAAACTCAGGACTAGGGCAGTGCTCAGGCCACCCGGACAGGACCCAGGAGCGGACACGTGAAAGTGTGTGATCTGTACCCGTTTCAGCGGTAACATCCCTGGCACTAAGAGGGAGCTCGGGCAAGGCTTGGATTGATAGAATGTTGACAGCTGGCGCGGGGTCAGCTTCTACTACTGGCAGAGGCAACCTACTGAGGCCATCAGCATGGCCCATTTCTTTCCCAGGCTTGTGGAGTAATGAAAAATCATATGCAGACAAAAAAATAGACCACCTAAGCATTCTAGGGGAAATGATGTTGGGAGTCTGCTTACGTGTGGTAAACAGTCCCAGCAGAGGCTTATGGTCAGTGAAGACCGTGAAATGCCTGCCATATAGAAAATCGTGGAATTTTTTAATTCCAGCAACAACAGCCAGAGCCTCCCTGTCTATCTGAGCGTAGTTGCGCTCGGCAGAAGACAGTGTTCTGGAGTAGTATGCAATAGGAACCTGAGTTCCATCAGACCTGAGGTGACTCAGGACAGCTCCAACCCCGTAGGGGGACGCATCACAAGCGATGCACACAGGAAGAGACTCGTTGAAATGTGCAAGAACACTGTTAGAAGTGAGCAAGGCCTTGACTTCTTTAAAGCAAGCCTCATGTGCTT
The DNA here is from genome assembly GCF_016545835.1 of Crotalus tigris. Taxonomy (NCBI): domain Eukaryota; kingdom Metazoa; phylum Chordata; class Lepidosauria; order Squamata; family Viperidae; genus Crotalus; species Crotalus tigris. The sequence goes on from NW_024100482.1 coordinate 831,105, forward strand.
GTGACCACAGCCACACAGCTTGTTTGTCTAGTAGCCTGTGAAGAGGCTCAGCTACACTAGCTTTATGTGGAAGAAAAGAATTGTAGAAATTCAGGAGGCCTAGAAAGGCCTGAAGTTCGGCCTTAGACTTTGGCCTGGGTGCTTCTAAAATAGCAGTTAGTTTGGATTCAGCAGGATGAATCCCAGCAGCATCAATTTTGAATCCCAGAAATTCAGTAGAAGGCACCCCAATCTTGCATTTGTCTTTTCTGAGCTTGAGGCCTGATTTCCTGAATCTTAACAGGACAGCCCTAAGCCTTTCAGCTAGAATGTGTGTGGAGTCTCCTGCAATCAAGACATCGTCAAAGTAGGGGCAGACCCCTGGTATACCTCGTAGTGTGTTTTCCATTACGCTTTGGAAAATCCCAGGAGCGACATTCACTCCAAACTGTAGCCTTTTTACCTTAAAGGCTCCCCTGTGGGTCACAATGGTCTGAGCTATAGCAGCATCATCATCAACAGGCAGCTGTTGATATGCTTGAGCTAGGTCAAGCTTTGCAAAAACACGCCCCCCCTTGAGAGAGGCCAGGATGTGACTGACCACAGGAACAGGATAGGCATGTTGCTGCAATGCCTTATTGAGTGTGCATTTGTAATCAGCACAAATGCGAATGTCCCCATTTGCCTTTAGAGGCGTGACAATGGGGGTCTCCCACGGGCTGGAATCAACAGGTTCTAGGATTCCCTGTTGGATTAGTTTGTCTAATTCAGTGTCAATCTTACTTTTTAAAGCAAAAGGGACCCTTCTTGCTTTAATCCTAATGGGAGTGACAGTGGGGTCTAGCTTTAAGGACACAGGTGGTCCTTTGAATGTGCCCAGCTGGGGGCTGAAAACATCTGCAAATTCTTTGCAGACTTCCTGTAGGTCGAGTGTTTGTAAGCTGTTGAGTCCTGTGACGTGTATCCCCAGGGCCTCAAACCAATCGAGTCCTATGAGACTCGTTCGTTCACCCCCTACTACTAATAAGTCTAGTGGACCTTCAAAACTCTTGTATTGCATGTTAAGGGTGGCCTCCCCCTTAACACACACTCTTGAATTTTGAAAATCTGTTAATACAATATCAGAAGGCCTTAACTTGGCCTTAGTCCCACTACTGGAACAAATCTTCCTAAATGTATGCAATGAAATGATGGAAAGGGCAGACCCTGTGTCTAGTTCCATAGATAATGGAACTCCTTGTAGCTTCACGTTGAGTGACAGCTTTTTCTTCATGGGCTTGTGTGTGCCTGTCCTACAGATGCTTCTTCGCGAAGCGCAAAAACCTACCCTATTCTGGCTGGGGAGTCTGGTACCCTTCAGGCGTTCTTCTTGGGGTTGTGCCTTTCGTTGGCCCAGACACACAGCTGCAATGTGCCCTAGTTTGCCGCATGCCCGGCAGGTAGCGGAGCGGAACTTGCAGTCGGTTCTCCTGTGGCGACCTCCACAGCCGATGCACTTGAGCGGAGCCGAAGAGCTTCCCTTCTGGTTTTCTTCCTTCGCGGGGTGTAGACGGTCGACTTCCTCGTCCGGATCCTCCTCGGAGTTTCGTTGGACATCTTCCTGGTGCACGGACGCACCCTCTGCACTGCTTCTGATCGGCCGCATGTTCTTGACGACGACGCCTGCTGCTTCTTCTGCGGTGACTTCCCGTAAGGCGTCTTGGAAGGATAATTCTTCCTTAGCGAAAAGTCTCTGTTGTAGCTCTCGATGCCTTAACCCGCACACGAATCGGTCCCTCAGTCGTTCCTCGAGGTCCTTGAACTCGCAGGGCTTGGCGGCCTTCCGTAACGCGGCGATGTATTCCTTGGCTGACTCACCGGGCCGTTGATCCCTCTGTTCGAAGGTGTGGCGCCATGAGATAACGGACACCTTGGGGTGGAAGTGCTCCTTCAGCAGCTTCTTCAGGTCTGCGTAGCTTACAGACTCTACTGGGACAGGTGCTGCAAGGTTTTCTGTGATTTCGAAGGCGTCTTGGCCGCAAATGCAAAGCAGGGTGGCAGCCTTCAAGCTATCTTCCCTCACTTGGTTTGCCTTGAAGTAGTTCTCCATTCTGGATACATAGGACTCCCACCGCTCTGGATGTGAGACGTCGAATTCCGAAAGCCTTCCGATTTTCGCCATCTTCGGATCTTCAGGAGACGAGTCTATCAGCCAGCCTACCCCCGAATGCGCACCGGATTGGCAGGCAGCTGCCGAGTCGACGCCGTTCCTCTTCCGCCGCTCAGGACTCCTTGGGTAAGCTTACACTTTTTCCTTTCCAGGTAGTGCAAGGCATCCCACCTTCGTCGCCAGTGTTGAATCCGTGGCTGGAAACAGACACGAGAAGCAGCTGGAGTTCTCAGTTTCTTTTATTCAGCGTTCAGCTTACAGGAAGATGGCTTCAGCCTCGCCCAACCGCCTCGCAGCCTCTTATATAGGCAACTCCCGGGTAAATGGGTTACTTTTCCCGCGCCAGCACCCGCGCATGCGCACGGCGCTGGCAACAGCCTGTCTGGTCCCGGGCAGCTTTGCACCTGCCCGGGACTGCCTGCAAACGCCTGAGCCGTTTGCAAGGCTCGGGACATAACACTACAAATGGTTTCTAGGGGGTGGCAGAAAAGAACTGGCCATACTGGGCTCAACTGAAAAACAAGGTTGAGTAGCATAACTTTTTAAAAAAAATTGGAGATGACAACATGCAAGTTATTTTTGGTTCCCTTATAGCTTTGGAGATGTGAATTGGGTAAATTTGTATTAAAGTGCAAACTGCGTGCATTCTTTTGAATCTCTCAGAAAGACAGGACAAAACAGTTAAACTGGCATAAAAATAATTTAATTTAACAGGCACCCCATTGGAGGTAAAATTGCCTAACCAAGATTTGAGTTTTATAAAACACCCAAAAAGTATTACAGATTTGAGGTGAGGAATTTCCCTTTTAGTCTGAATTAAAATTGCAGCATATTTCGTGGTGATGATGAGCACTTGATAAGTGATTTTATAGATAAATCTGATTTTATAGATAAATTATAGATTCTGTGCTTTGAAGATGTAATAGTTGGGTAGCTTAAATGTCTTTTCTGGAAAAGGCCTGGTGACCTTGTGTACTTTGTGAATTAGATCTACTGCACTGGATTTACGCACTCAAATTTTTCCTATTCTCCCTTTGCTAACATTATACCTGCTTTTACAGCAATAATGAAACCAATGCCATGTATTTTGAATCTCTTAGCTCTTAATGTTCTATGCAAATTAAGCTCGTCCATGACTTGATTCTGATCAGATCCAAAGTGAACTTTATTCTTTAACAAGCAAGCAAGCAACAGCTATGACTCCCACACGAGAAATGCAAATAATATTATTAGCAGACAACTCTATAATTCTAGGAGGTAATCAACAAATAAGGAAGGCAGCTGAAACATTTTGTACAAGAGAATTTCTGCCCTATCACAACTCCTGTGTTTGTGAAATGCAGGAGCATCTGGCTCAGTGTCTTAATTGGGAAAAAAGAAGCATGAAAATTAAGGGGTAGTGCCAATTATCAGAAACAAAAAGAATAATGGGCGAGAATAAATATATAGTTAGTTATTGCACATCAGATTGGCCTATTTAAAGTTTACTCTAGATCAGTGTTTCCCAAACTTGACAATTTTAAGGCATGTGGACTTCAACTCCCAGAATTCCACAGCCAGCGTTGCTGGCTGTGGAATTCTGGGAGTTGAAGTCCACATGCCTTAAAATTGTCAAGTTTGGGAAACACTGATCTAGATAACTACAGATAGTTCTCAACTTACAACCATTTATTTAGTGACCATTCAAAGTTACAAAGGCACTGAAAAAGTGATGTATGACTGTTTTTCACACTTATGACTGTTGCAACATCCCCACGGTCACGTGATCAAAATTTGGATGCTTGGCATCTGGCATGTATTTATGACGGTTGTGGTGTCCCAGGGTCATGTGATCACCTTTTGCGATTTTCTGACAAGCAAAGTCAAAGGGGAAGCCAGATCCACTTAACAACCACGTTACTAATTTAACAATTGTAGTGACTCATTTAACAACTGTGACAAGAAAAGTCCTAAAATGGGGCAAAACTGACTTAACAATTGTCTTGCTTAGTAACAGAAATTTGGGGCTCAGTTATGGTCGTAAGAAGAGCAACAAAGATGATTAGGGGACTGGAAGCTAAAACATATAAGGAACGGTTGCTGGAATTGGGTATGTCTAGTTTAACGAAGAGAAGGACGAGGGGGGACATGATAGCAGTATTCCAATATCTCAGGGGCTGCCACAAAGAAGAGGGAGTTAAGCTATTCTCCAAAGAATCTGAAGGCAGGACAAGAAGCAATGGATGGAAGCTAATCAAGGAGGGAAGCAACCTAGAACTAAGGAAAAACTTCCTGACAGTTAGAACAATTAACCAGTGGAACCACCTGCTTCCAGAAGCTGTGAATGCTCCAACACTGGAAGTTTTTAAGAAGAGACTGGACAGCCATTTGTCTGAAATGGTATAGAGTTTCCTGCCTGAGCAGGGGGTTGGACTAGAAGACCTCCAAGGTCTCTTCCAACTTTATTATTATTATTGATTGTCGCACAGTCAGCCAGATGTTCAGACTGGATTTGGCATTTTTGTCTACCTATCGAATCCTTACCAAGAACCTGGGATAGGCAGATGTGGATGTTTGATGGTATTACAGATATTGTCACAGGATGGAAGCAGTTCCTTTATTATTATTGTTGTTGTTGTTGATTATTATTATTTTGAGAACTACCTGTTTCAGTTCTTCCTAGTAACCACCAATGGGAACCTAGACAGGAAACTTGTCTTCTAACTATAGCTGTAGCTACTATATCTGAGCAAAAAGTCTTGCATGACTACCAGATGGTCATAAAGGGGAATCTACTTTGTTCCCATCTAAGGATCGTCTGGATTTTTTTAGATCAGATAGAATAATCCTAGTATAGTTTATTGAGCTTCCCACGGCTGTTCTCTTAAAATACAGAAGGGCTTCTACTCTGTCATCAGCTGATTGATTAGCAGCCCTAATGTCTGACCATTCATAGTCATTTTTATACCAGGCATCACACTTTGGGAAAAGGCGAACTGTTGATAATGGAAGTGTGTTGATGGACACAGAGGGTGAGATTCTAGAACTAAGAACTAAGAACCTAGAACTAAAGAGAAACTTCCTGACAGTTAGAACAATTAACCAGTGGAACAACCTGCCTCCAGAAGTGGTGAATGCTCCAAGACTGGAAGTTTTTAAGAAGAGACTGGACAGCCATTTGTCTGAAATGGTATAGGGTTTCCTGCCTGAGCAGGGGGTTGGACTAGATGACCTCCAAGGTCCCTTCCAACTTTATTATTATTATTATTATTATTATTATTATTATTATTATTATTATCCTACAGTATGCTGATTTCCTGGTGATAGAACTATCTTAACTACAAGCATACCTTCACAATCACGATTCTCACTTTCTTCTTCCTTGGCTTGTTATTTTCTGCTACACATTGTCCAACGCTCTCTTTTCTCCTCAGCTCATCATATTTTTCAATCCTAACATGCTCCATAAGAGGGTCTCCCTTTGATATCTTTTCTTGGGATCGGATGGAAAACTGGAAACCAGAGAACGAATGGCTTGCCAGGGACTGCACTTCCAAACTTAGTGGGTTCTATTCCAAAACCTATTTTTTTAATCTAATTTAAAATGTAAATTGCACCAAAACAAAAGCAAATATTGCAGCACGGTGACTCTTCCAGCAATGATCTATGACTGTGAAGTGTGTAATCTGAGGAAATCAGATGCAGAAAAGCTTTGAGTCATGCAGAAGGCAATGAAGAGATGAATGCTAAAGATCTCACTCTGAGGTTAAATCAGAAATGGAAAAAAAAGGATGATGGACTTCATTAGATTTTCATTTATTTATTAAATGTATATGCTATTTGCCTCACTATCTGGGCAGCTTACAATGGTATAAAAACATAAATAGAAAAACATTAAAAGTAAGATTAACAATTAAAAGATTGAAACCAAGAGCATGGATAGTATGGAGATATTGTGTCACCTTGAACAGGAAGACCTTCAAATCTATTGGTGACCTGATTCCCCCCCCCCTTTTTACTCATATTTTTTTGCACACTTTTTATCAAATGGAACTGGCAATTTGTATCAATGCCGAATCAAACTGTCCCTTACTTCATCAAGCCCAGATGGATTGGATCTATCAACATTGGATCAGTTTGATTCTTCATATCAAATACACAATTTGAATCAAATCAAACACGCCACAAGCCTCGCACACTAACACAAGAGCTTAAAAGATTTTATTTTCCCCCCTGTTTCATTTGCCCAAATCCAGGGATTTTCTTTAGTAAGTGGCACATTCTTGGAGAAAAAAAAAATCACACTATTGCTTGAAGTTATAATTGTGAGGGAAAATAAGATGGTGGTGTTCAAATGAAGTCTGCATTGCAGGGAAGAGCCATCTGTGCTGTGGCGGCTCTGTTTGTATTTTAATGTTTCAACATATCGCAAAGATAATTAAGAATAACTATAATTAAAAATGATTACAACAAATTACTCTTCCCTCAACAGTAACGCATACCTAAAACATATAACTTTTTAAAAAAGGGTTACTATAACCCGTAAAATTTGAAAGCATAGAAATAGTTAGTGAAGGCCCAGTATATAACACACAAACACACGCACACACACACACACAGGCGTGCACACACACTAAAATGGAAGCCAGGAAATCTAAAATTTGTGCCAACAAAAATGAAATTATGTAACTGATAAAAGGGAGACAAAAGCATGCAGAATCTGAGTATATTTTTGCCAGATAAGTACTTTGCAGTAATATTACTAATCCTCACCAAATTTGGTAAAAGACAATTTGCTTTCAAAAATATCTTTGAAAGGTAAAGAGTGAAGCAAGATGTGGCATTCTGGATCATGTTACAAACTCTGTGTGGTGTCAGGAAGGGCATCCGGCTAGTAAATGCTCAGTTCTATCCAGTCACCCTGACTCTACTCCAAATTAAGGGAGGTGTTTTTTTTTTTTACTTAATGAGGAGATGGCTGAGAAGTGGGCGAAGAACGGCTGAAAGACTTGGGCTTGGCTAGTCTAAAGCAGGAGTCCCCAACCCTCGGTCTGTGGACTGGTACTGGGCCATGGCATGCCAGCAACTGGTCCGCACAAACAAGCAAAGCCCCATCCATGAGATGCAGGCAGCACACAAAACCATACACCCTCCGGTCCATGGAAAAACCTCTCTCCACGGAACCGGTCCCTGGTGCCCAAAAGGTTGGGGACCTCTAGTCCAGTGATGGCGAACCTTTTAGAGATCGAGTGCCCAAACTGCAACCCAAAACCCACGTATTTATCACTGGGTGCCAGGTGGGCGTGGCCCACTGGGTGGGCATGGCTGTGGTGGTCATGGCAGATTGGGTGGGAGTGGCCAAGTTGGGCGTGATCACCTCAATGTTGCTCATGGGGAAGGACGCCTGTGGGGGGCCGGGCAGGGTTGGGGGACATCCAGGGGGTCTCTGTCAGTTGGGGCAGTGGGCAGGAGGCTTGTCCTGTGGGGTGAGGTGAGGCAGGTCGAGGGTGCCATTATCACAGGGCAAGGTGTGGCAGGGGTGGCTGCTGCCTGACACCATCGACCTCTGCACACAGAGGCCAGCTAGCGCATGGGTGCTAGGATGCATCCAGCCATGTGGGACCTCGGTGAGTTAGTGGGTGGCTGGTTGAAGAGGGACGGTTGCCATCTCCAGGGCATGGCCTGTGTGCCCACAGAGAGGGCTCTGAGTGCCGCCTCTGGCATGCATGCCATAGGTTCGCCACCACTGCTCTAGTCTAAAGAAAAGAAGAAACAGGGGTGACATGATAGCAGCATTCCAGTATTTGAGGGGCTGCCACAAAGAAGAGGGGGTGAAATTATTCCCCAAAGCACCAGAGGGCAGGACTAGAAACAATGGTTGGAAACTGATCAAAGAGAAGAAACAACATGGAAATAAGGAGAAATGTCTAACAGTGAGGACAATTAACCAGTGGAACAGCTTGCCTTCAGAAGTTGTGGCTGCTCCATCACTGGAGGTTTTAAAGAACAGACTAGACAGTCACTTGTCTGAAATGATATAGGTTCCCCTACTTGAGCAGGGGGCTGGACTAGAAGACCTCCAAGGTCCCTTCCAGTTTTATTCTATTCTACCATTTTTGTTGCTGTGGTCTGCAGCCTTCTTGGTTAATGTGAGACGTTCCTCCATGGGGTTAATTTCCATTAACTCCATGAGGGAACTTCTCACATTAGGGGAGGTGGTCATCCAGACTGACTTCAGAATCATTGAAAGAGGAGTGACAGAGACAACTTTGCTAGCAAAGGTGCTCTCCACCACTTCCAAAAGGAAGAAAGCACGACCATATAAAGAGCAATCCAGAAGGAATTCTCAACCTCTCCTTTTGCAGAGGGAGAAAAAAAAAAAACCATTGAAAAATTACAAGGTAAATTTCAGTAGGATATTTATAATATATATAGGTAGTCCTCGACTTACGACCACAACTTTGCCTCATTTTAGAAGCTTTCTGGCCACCGCTGTTAAGTGAATCACTGCAGCTGTTAAGTTAGTAACCCAACTCTTAATTGAATCTGACTTCCCCATCGAGCTTGACCTGTTCAGAAGGTCACAAAAGGTGATCACATGACCCTGGGGCATTGCAACCATCATCAATACCTGCAAGTTGCTGAGGGTCTGAATTTTGATCATGTGACCAAGGGGTGTGTGTGGTGCAACGGTTGTGTGAAAAATGGTCCTAAATCACTTATTTCAATGCCGTTCTAACTTTGGACAGACACTAAATGAAAGTTGTAAGTCAAGGACTACCTGTACTATATCACCTCATTCTACTTAAAATCTTGTTCATGCATTCCACAGAAGTTTTGACAGAAGCACTTCATATCTGGGTTGCAAAAACTCAGATGACCCCCTAGAGATCCACAACAAAGCATGGAACACTGCAATGCTATCATCTAGTAGAGTTGAGAGTTTGGTGTTTTCTCTATCTATTGATCACCCAGATTTCTGCGCCCCATATTGGGCTGGTCTGCAGCTATAAATGGGAATTTAGCTATAAATTTGACTATAAACCATCCCAGAGAGTGGTTTTTCCGTACTTTAAAGGCTGATATGATTCGAGGTCTCCCTCCTCCCCTTAACTATTACATCAATTTGGAATTTATATAACTTCTAGCAACTAGACACTCCTGTTCTCTGCTGGAGAAAATATTGTTTTCTCTGTTTTTTGTGCCCAATGTTTGTTTTTAAATAATTAATCTCTTGATCTTTAAGATGTACAAGGCAAAACCTCTAAGAAAGGGGAATTTGTATTAACTGCAGACTTTGGTCACATGGTGCTCACTCAATCTTGCAAGCTGACAGGAAGTGCAAAACTGTTCCATGAATAAAACATTGTAATAAATATGGGAAGAATCAAAATCAATTTCCCAGTTAATATTTATTCACTGTTCCCAAGTAGTAAACTAGTTGTCCGGCTCATGTTATTTGGTGCATTTTATGTTTTTCTTCCATTGCTATGTTGGTCAAAATGATCCTGTGCTGTAAACGGTAAGATCTTTCAAAATCCTTGGCCCTAAAAACATTGAACTAGAGCTCAGCTGCAGCCAGAGTGAAACTGTATCTTCCAAACTTTTACTTCTGATTCAAATATGATATAATCAGAAAGAGGTTGCACCTGGAGATTGCTGACCTGGAAGTTGCATAGACATTTTCCAATAGGCCATGGGTCTCCAAACTTGGCCACATTAAGACTTGTGGACTTCAACTCCCAGAATTCCTCAGCCAGCATGGTTGGCTGAGGAATTCTGGGAATTGAAGTCCACAAGTCTTAAAGTGGCCAAGTTTGAAGACCACTGCAATAGGCACTGAATCTGGGTACAAGATGGATTCCCTCACATTGTCTCCATCGATTCTGTTCTTGCATCCTCATACCCAGCTCTTTACTTTTTCAGCCACCACCTACAGTCTGGTTGTCAAGCCTCGAAGAATGCCTATGTTGTATCAACCATTATTGCTTCTTAGCTCGGCTACAAACTCGGGGGAAGGGGAGGAGGGGAGAAGGGGAGAATGGAATTCAGATTGCTGATATCGAGAGGCCTGTTTGTGAGAACCAAGGACTTTCAAGATTTGTTTACTGAGAATTAGAGACATTCTCTCATAATAATTCTCTGACTTAGAATTGGATAACGTGACCTGCACCAATGAGGGGAGGGAGGTTTCTATACTTTTAATAAAACAATTTAGGTGTGAAATAAACCAGAGCTGGTTTTCCTTTCATCTGTGCCGAAGTGATGTGCTCAATAAAGTTTTGCATTAAAAATTGGATCGTCTCAGCTATGCTTACTTCGTTGGGTTCGTCAGTCAGGACCTTGACACTGGTGGTGTGACTCATGTCTAAACAGGGCGGTCATTAAGCAAGGACTATCTTGTCTTGCTTAATGACTGCCCTGTTTAGTGACTGATCAAAGCTATGACGGCACTGAAAAAAATAACTTTATAACTGATTCTCACACGTACTATCATCCCAGCATCCCTGGGTCACGTGATCAAGATTTGAGCTCTTTGCAAGTAGCAGGTGTATACATGATTGCTATTTGTGTACTTCACAGCAGGGTTTGGACAAGCAAAGTGGCAGCAAGTTGTTTTTAATGGACTTCTGAAGTGATTTGGCATAGTTCTTCTTAGTTTTTTTATCTTATGAAAAAGAAAGAGGTCTGATTGGATACATACAACCTAAGCAAGGCTGAACTGCAAAGTGTATCCAGATATATAGAACAATTGGGGGGTTTCCAGGACCTGTTTAAGAATAGAAATGTCAGGCATCATGTATGTGACAGAAGTTACAGGACTTTTTCATCTTTTCAGGTTTCATATTTTTACATCCTATTATTGTATTTATTTATCTGTTAATTAGCACACTTAAAATGAGCAGCTTTATTTGCTCTGTTTACATTTGGTCAGTGTTAATCTTGATTAGGGGTCTTTGTATGTACAGGTAGTCCTTGACTTGCAACCACAATTGAGCCATTCCCGTTGCTAAGTGAAACATTTGTTAAGTGAGGTTTTCCCCATTTTATAATCTTTCTTGCCAATGTTGTTAAGTGAATACCTACAATTGTTAAGTGAGTAACATGGTTGTTTACGTAAATCTGGCTTCCCCATTGACGTTGCTTGCCAGAAGTTCACAAAAGGGGATCCAATGACCCTGGGACGCAGAAACCGTCATAAATATGTATCAGTTGCCAAGCATCTGAATTTTGATCAGATGGGGTATGCTGAAATAGCCATAAGTGTGAAAAATGGTCATAAGTTGCTTTGACTTAACATTTGTAAATCGAGGTCATGTGGTTAGTTTATGTGCATCATTATGCGCTTTTGTGCATTAGATGAATTCAGAAAATTGGCTAATTCAACAACCAGATTAAGTAGGTTTGACTGCACATAGGGAACTTGACAACTTGCCATAGCCAACTCGCTGTGGGACAGTTTAACAATTCCATTTAATTATTTAAAATAAATGAAAAAAATATTTTAATTGTTGCCATTCACATTTCATTCTGTTCCTCCTTTCGCATCCTTTCTTTAATGGTTCTATTACACCATTTCTTTGATATTAGTGTAACTCTTGTACCACAACAAGTTGTCTTGTGGTGAGACGGCTGTGGCAAGTTGTCCCGCAGTGAGTTGACCGTGGCAAGTTGGCCGTGGTGAATTGGCTTTGACAAGTTGGCCGGAGAGAATTGTCACAGACCCACACATAACCATTATATTTGAAGCCTTCAGATTCTGGAGCAACTTGTTTGCTCAATACAATGTTTCCTATGTGAGTGACAAATTCATTCATCATGTTAATTGAGAGAGGTGGGCTATTGTCTTGTCTTTGTTTCTGGGTCTGAGGAAGCTAGCCAGCTGCAAAGTCCAAGGACCTTGCCTTTTCCTTTTAAGCTTTAAAGGAAGTCCTTCTCTCTTGACAAAACTTCCCAGTGTACAAGAGCACAAGAGGGCAGCATTACATTAAAATAAATTGTTGAACAACATGCACATCTATATTGCTAAATAATCCAAAAGGTTCACTTTTCTAGAAAGCATGATTTTAATGTTTTTTTTCCCAATCAGGTGCAAAAAAACAACAACAAACCAAACATTTGAAACAGAAAAGGAATAGTTGTTATGAGCACAGATAGTTGCAATGTTCTGTAGAGATGTTCTGGAGGTTAACCAGTTCACCTCAGAACTAAACAAGTGCAGAAATGCTCCACTCCTCCAGTGTTCTTTAGTTCAGGGAGATATTTCTGAGAATAATTCCTCCATCAAACTGAACAGGTAGGGATGGGGGAATAAAAGGAGGCAAAATGTTTGGTCTGGCACTAATTTTCAGGTTTAGAATTAAGAGGATGAACTGTGCTGACGTATGTGGAGCCATTCTAATCCTAATCCTCACCCTAATCCTCACCCTAACCTTCACCCTAACCTTAACCCTCACCCTCAACCATCACCCTAACCTTAACCCTAACTCTAACCCTCACCCTCAACCATCACCCTAACCTTAACCCTAACTCTAACCCTCACCCTCACCCTCACCCTATCCCTAACCCTCACCCTAACCCTAACCCTAACCCTAACCCTAATCCTAACACTCACCCTAACCCTCATCACCCTAACCCTAATCCTCACCCTAACCCTCACCCTCACCCTAACCTAACCTTAACCCTAACCCTAACCCTAACCCTAATCCTCACCCTCACCCTCACCCTCACCCTCACCCTAACCCTAACCCTCACCCTAACCCTCATCACCCTAACCCTAATCCTCACCCTAACCCTCACCCTCACCCTCACCCTAACCTAACCTTAACCCTAACCCTAATCCTAATCCTAATCCTAACCCTCACCCTCACCCTCACCCTCACCCTAACCCTCATCCTCATCATCACTCTCACCCTCACCCTCACCCTAACCTTAACCCTCACCCTCACCCTAACCCTAACCCTAACCCTATCCCTCACCCTTACCCTCACCCTCATCCTCAACCTATCCCTCAACCTCACCCTAACCCTCACCTTCACCTTCACCCTCACCCTCACCCTAACCCTCATCATCACCCTAACCCTCACCCTCACCCTCACCCTCACCCTAACCCTCATCCTAACCTTAGCCCTAACCCTAACCCTAATAGGCCATGGTGGCTCATGTAGTTAGGATGCTGAGTCAGAAGATCATTGAGAGATTGAAAGCTCGGCAGTTCGAAACCGAGAGCATGAGCCATGTGACGGAATGAGCTCCTGTCAATTTGTCCCAGTTCCTGCTGACCTAGCAGTTCAAAAGCATGCAATGGAAGTATATAAATAGGTACTGCTTCAGTGGGAAAATGCTGGGATCATGAAAGGAGCCCCCTCGGGTGTCCCCTGGGCAGTGGCGATGTGTTCTGACCTGCTGCCCCAAACACAACAGATGGGCAAAATAGTCTCTACCGCTTCTTTTATTTCAGGAACTCCAGCAGTTTCACACAGCTTCCAAACAATGGAGCTCGCTCCCTTTTCCCCTGTAGGGGTCTCCCAACACCCAGAGTTACTGTCAGTCTCACCATGCTTGCAACCAAAAGTCCTTCAAGCAAGCTGGCTCAGAAGGCACTCCGATTCCCATCACCACAAGATCTGCGGAAAACTCTGCCAAAATTCCAATTAGAAGTGTCAAGAGTTCCAAATACAGGTGACTAACCAGCAGGAAGAGAAATAGTTGTCTGCCACACCTATTCGTCTCCCCCCCTGCCTTTTATCCACAGCTGGGGGTGGGGCACCATTAGCAATGGTGACTCTTCCGCCGCGAAGACCGACCCATAGCTTCTCGCTGTTCTCCTCTTCTCAGCTTCCACCGCGCCCGCATATCAATCACTGGCCCCATGTAATCCTCCTCTCCTGACTCACTTGCCTCAAAGCATGGAGGTCTCAGCCTTTCCATCTGAGGGCTGGCAGAGGCCCAGGTTCCACCTCTGTCCCTTGCGACAGCTCCATTCTTTCATCGGAGTTTCCAGATGGCTCTGACGCTGGGGCTGACGCCCACTCCTCGGCTTCCTATTCTGAGTTGGCCGCTGTCTCCTCCGGAAGCTGATAGGCCACAACATGACGTCACCTGCTAATCCTTTCAACCTGGAAGTGCCTTGGTAGGTGCTTCCAACAGGACTGTAATAGTACCTTAACTTTAACTTTTCTCAGGGTTTTCCTAGCCCAGTGTTTTTCAGACATGGCAATTTTAAGATGTATGGACTAGAAACTAGACTTTCTCAACTAACATATTAGATGGGGAATTCTGGGAGTTGAAGTCCATGCATATATATTTTAAGAAGTATGGACCACAAACTAAACTTTCTCAACTAATATATTGGACTGGGAATTCTGGGAGTTGTCCATGCATATACAAGTTACCAAGATTGAAAACTACTATCCCAGCAAAAGGCTGCTGCAGAGTTTCCCTTAATGTAATACTGCTTAAGTCAGTGGTTCTCAATCTTTTTAATGCCGCCACCCCCAACCGGTCATAAGTCGAGGACTACTCAACCGGTCGTAAGTTGAGGACTACTCAACTGGTGCAGCACCGTTTGCAGAATGGGACTTTTGGCGGACTCAGCAGGGCAGAGACAGCCTGGACAATTCCTATTGGCTTTTGAAAGCCAATAGAATTAGACTCTATTCAAGAGAGTTTATTCTATTGGCTTTCAAAAGCCAATAGAATAAAAGGGAGTAACACAGCTAAGGAAAAGGGGGAAAAAATGGCAGACTGCGTTGTTTGGCGACGCCCCTGAAATGGTCGTTCGACCCCAAATGGGGTCCCGACCCACAGGTTGAGAACCACTGGCTTAAGTGGTCCTGGACTTACAACAGCACTGAAAAAAGTGACTTATGACGATTCCTCACACTAATGACCACTGTACCATCCCCATGGCCTCGTGATCAAAATTCTGGCACGTGGTAACCAGCATGTATTTATGATGGTTGCAGCATTCTGGGGTCAATGTGATTGCCCTTTGTGATTTTCCCAGCTAGCATCCCACAAGTAAAGTCATTGCCTGAGGATTTAGCCCAGGGGTAGGCAATCTTGGCTCTTTTATGACTCGTGGACTTCAACTCCCAGAATTCCTGAGCCAGCATGGCTCAGCTTGGAAACCTCTCCCTTTCCCCTCAGCATGGCTGGCTCAGGAATTCTGGGAGTTGAACACGAGTCATAAAAGAGCCAAGGTTGCCTACCCCTGGTCTAGGTTGTTAAACTGGTGACACTGACATTTTGCCCTTTCTGTTTTTTAAAATGATCAAACATGTTGATTTCATTTACAGGACACTTTTCTTTTGGAAATTCAAAACAGCCTGAATATTACCCCATGCCACGTTTATCAAACCTGGGTAAAAGTTAACCATTTCTTCAAAGTAAGAACAACAACAACAACAAAATTAAAAGAGGAAAATGCAAAACGAACCCCCCCTTCCCTTTGACATTATCTCCAAAAAAGAAGGATAAATAGTGATTATACTGTGAAAGGATAAAAAAAAAACCTCCTCTAAATATATTATAGTCATTAAAATAATATGAGTATATCAAACACACAGAGTCTAACAGGGAAAAAAAATCCACTTAATAACTATAAATGAACTATGCAGAATTAATTTACTCATTAAGGTTATCATTACATCTAGACCATCTGTGTGACAAGATCATAAGTAAGCTTGTTATAGTTAGAACACAGAGACTTTTCAAAAATAGATAACAAACTCGTATCTCAAATTCATTCCTTCAAATCAGAAGAGTAAGTTTCCAATTATGGCAAGTTCCCAGGTTAACAACACCCCAATTTAATGACCCATAGTTAAGGACAGAGCAAAATGTGTGTTATTAAATACGGAATGATTCAAGTTAAATACATAATGGGTCAAGTTTATTATGCAATATTACTTAGGTAATACTATATTATAATACTGTTCCAGTTATCCACAAATTTGATTTAAGGACAGACCTTGGAATGGAGCTCATTCTTAAATTAGACATTACCTATATGTAAAATTGTCTCCCTTTGTGAGATCCCTGGTGCTCTCTCAACTTGGCTGTTTTCTTGCAGAAAGTTCATT
Source organism: Crotalus tigris (assembly GCF_016545835.1). Taxonomy (NCBI): domain Eukaryota; kingdom Metazoa; phylum Chordata; class Lepidosauria; order Squamata; family Viperidae; genus Crotalus; species Crotalus tigris. Next base: position 847,299 of record NW_024100482.1, read on the forward strand.
ACCCAACTAGGTGACATCACCAGTGTATCATCTCCATTATCCCAGGGTCCATAGAACCATAGCATTTCCCGTAATGACAAACTCTGTTCTAGGAATATAATTCAACATCACATTGAGATCTTTAAAAACAAACATTTCTTTCCAAAATGCATGTAGTGATTTGAAGTCAAGCTATAAAAGGACCAAATCATGGGAATTATTTTGTTTTCAAATTCTTACATTATCAGCATAAAATAAAAATTTAATGTTCATCTCTTTGAGGGCTCCGATAAACACAAAACAATCTCCTTGAGGGAAATGGGTGGTTTAGAAACATGAAATATAAATCAATCAATAAAAATAAAATATTTTGAAGAACTTATTTCATTTTTAAATCATAGGAAGTGTATTTCATTCTTTAATGCCTGGAGCAATTAATTCTCCAAACTAGATGTTTTAATTCTTCATTCCACAGTCCACATATATATGTAACTAATGCTGACTTTCACATTTATTTTATCTTTAAAAACTGAATTGTTGGTTTGCATTTAAGTGCTGCATCTCTCAAAAATGCTAAGATTTCAGGTGCCTTGGAGGCTGCTCAAATTTAGTTCATACATGTTTTAGTTGCATGTATTGCCAAGCGTATACTGGAAGGGAATCAAAATTCAAAGCATAGTCTCTCAAAATCTTTGAGAATAACCCTTAAAAGTCAACTGATTTAAAGTATTAATCTGTTGTTTAGATCCACAGAACATCTTCCCTGCAGTGTTCAAATGTTAGCTATTCCACAATGCCAATTTTATTTGTGATTCAGAAACAAATCATAGCTGCTTTTAGCTCTTAATAGCTGAATTTGTCTAGCAGCTTTCAAAGCAGGAAATTAAGATCCTAATTTAATATACCTGGACCCTAAAACTTGCCATGATGTCAAAGATGTTACCTATTTGCCCTCCAAGTGGGCCCAAAGAGGAAAGTAATTGTAAAAAGTCTTATTCTTTTATTCCCCATAAAGTCAAGTACCAGCTAGCCTAGATGGATGTATGTCTCTCTGTGTGTACAGGGTTAAGTAAGTACATTTATTCAAAGAATATATGTAGTTAATTTGCATCCTTCAGGAAAGAGTTATTACATTTTTCTGCTTATACTTTGTTTTTATTTAGATTGCCATCAATCTAACCAAGCTGAAATTTCAGCACAATTTTCAGCTCATTATCGTTGTTTGTACTGTTAAATGAAAACTATACCATTTCTAAGGAGGAGGAGGAAGAGAAGATAAATCTTTGCAGTCAAGGCTGCCAGCATCAGGGTGTAACTCTACACCATTAATTTCTTCCAGAGTGACATTCTGATATAAGCTGAACAGATGGAATTGCAGGATTGTTCTAGCAAATTTATCATAAAAAATGCATCCGACACCTGTGTAATTTGCCTAATCATTTTCCTAATAAGCTCCCACCATTAATTATGCACGATTTGCACAATGCAATCAAGATAAAAGTAAATCTGATGACTTAATACCCTTCAAAATAATTGGTTCACCCAACACAGGGCTGCTTCTCCTTTCCATTGCTGTGCCAATTAATTGGGAGGAGGAATGGGGGGGGGTGTAGTTTGCACCCTGGAGGAGTCAGCAGAATGACTGCTGATCTCATGGTGGGAGGTAGCCCTGCGGTTTTTTTGGGTAAGAGTCAAAGATATTAGCTCATGAAAGAGAAGAATTGTGTGGCTGTCTCCTTGCCCAGTATTTTTCGCTTTATCCCTCCAATTCTGCATTTCACCCACCCATTTCTTTTTTACTCCGCCCAGTGGCAAATAGATGCGATTAGTGTTTTTCAGCCATCATAAAAACTGACTGCGGGACTCCATTGGCCTAATGAGAATCAACTTTTCTGAAGTTGCCGTCTCACAGCGCAACCCACCTGTCACATCATTAGGTGCCGTTTCTGCCTACAATCCACTTTGCTAAATGAGATTTATAGGCCCCTGCGAGAGAGCCATTCAGTGGCACTCTGGCTTCAATTAGCTCAAGATTAATTGTCTGCAGAAGGAAATGGAAGAAGAAGAAGGAGGAGGAAGAGGAGGAGGAGGAAGAGGAGGAAGAGGAGGAGGAGGAGAGATGGTGGTGTTAGGAGAAAAAATGGAAGTATGATTCAGATATTCCACACATAGGCCTGAAAAAATGGAAGTATGATTCAGATATTCCACACATAGGCCTGAGGCATTGTGGAAAAAAAAAACGTGATAATTTAAAGGTGCTGCAAATTTCCTACACCTCATCTGGATGAGCAAAATTAACTAGCACTAAAAGCTGTCAAATTAAAGGTTGACTTCTGGATATTAGCACCTTAAATGTCACTGCATTTTCCCTCTCCTGATCTGCTGCTACCCTCCCTTTCCTGTTCTTCTCTCTCCATCACTCTCTTTTCATATTTTGAAACCCTTACCTTCTTTTCACCTCCTGTGGCTCCACGTTTGGCAGACCCACAACCAGCACACCTGCACATCCACACAAGCTGCTGCTCTCACTAACTGCTTGCATGTGCCTAGATCGAAGCTATTCGGCGTGAATATCTGTTGTAACCATGGCTACGGAACAACTGGTAGTTACAAAATTTCCTCCATATTTAATGCCAAGCTAATTATGTTTGACTATGTCATAATGGATAGTTAGAGGCCTGGGAAAGTAAAAACATTACCTGGAAGAGGAGATGAAATGGATAAAAAAATACCAACAAAATGCTACACCCCTCCTACCAAATTGTCTTTATCCACATCAACAGGTGCCTTGGTTAAAGTTTAGTATTGCACTTTATTCAATCCTGATGGGGCTCAAAGTTGACTCAATTCCATCCTTCAAAAGTCAGTAAAATGAGGACCCAAATTGATGGGGGAAATATGCAAATAATGCTGACATTGTAAACTGCCCAGAGAGTGCTGTAAAACACTATGGGGCAGTATATAAGTCTAAATCATACTGGTAAATGCTGTCACTAAAAGTAGGTAAAAACTACTTCCAGGCTAATAAAGGAGAATATTTGTAGCTCAGGGTTGACATGAGGGGTCCTTGGTACTCTGTGAGCTAGGTTGTTTTCTTGCAGACTTTTCATTATCCAAACTAGGTAAAATCATCATTGGCTAATAGATAGTTAGTACTGATGATGTTACCTAATTTGGGTAATGAAAAATCTGCAAGAAAACTCAGCTCAGAAAACACCAAGGACCCCTTATTTCCTGTCCACCCTCTGTGGCTGTCCCCCTCCTTTTGCAGTGATCTTCCCAGCATGGCTGACTTCCTGTCCAACCTCTCTGGCCATCTTCCTCCTTTGGAAGAAACCTTCCTGGCATGGTTGACTTCCTAACCATTCTCTGCAGCTGTTCTCCTCTTCCTATTGCAGTGCATTGAATACTAAACAAATGCTGAGTACTGGGACAACATTTTCATGTCAAAATGTGTTGAATAGCAAATTAGACTTGTTTTGAAGCCATGGAGTGCTGAGGTACCATTGTATGTCAATAGAAGTGCTAGAAGAGGAGGAAGTTTAAAGAAGACTCTCAAATTGAAAACTTTTGAGACATAGAAAGAGAAAAGCTACCAATGAAAAGTACATACAGGAACACTGAAACTTTTGAAATGGTATCTGAGAAACTAATGGATAAATTGAGTCTACCAAAGCATTTTATGAGGATCAACAATAACAACAACAATATGTTTCTTGGGATATCTTCAGGACATAAAGAAGTGAAAAGAACAAAACTACACAGCTTTTCACTAGGAGAAAGTGGCCTGAACATGGGATTGATCTGCAACTCTTTAAAGCAGCTGTGTTTATTATCTCCATGTGCTTTCGATTCGATTCAAAATTGCTGCACAGCTGAAAAAGAAACAGTATGGTATCTCTTCTGTTAAGATGGCGTAAAAATAACAAGTAATCCAGAAAACTACCAAACTACTCAATTCCCATTTTGCCTCCAGTAAAAATATGGGAAGACGTTGGTGGATTTGTCAAAAACACATTATTAGCTTCACCTAATTTCAAGTTTTTGATTGGATTGCTTCATTAGTAGATTGTGGGAATGCCACATACGTAAATCCTGACGTGCAAAGTATTCAAAGAATTATCCCATGACATTCTGATTAGAAAGCTGGTTAAGTATGGCATGTTGATTAGGAGAAATCACAGCTGACTTGAATAATGTACTTAAGTAACGCTCATCAATGGTTTCTTTCAAACGGGAGAGGCTAGTCCTTGGCTTACCACTCTTCATTAATGAGTTGGATGAAAAGGTGGAGGGAATGCTTAACGAATTTGCAGATGGCACAAAATTGGGTGGGATTGCTAATATTTCTGGAGAGAATAATACAACTCTAAAGTACCTTGATTGGTAGGTGAAACTGACTGAAAATAACTGAATAAAATTTAACAGAGACAGAAGTGGAAAACAAAGGAAATCTAAAGGAATAGAATGGGTAATACTTGGCTTGATAATAGTAGTAATCAACCAAAGTATAGTTTCTGCATCATACAGAGTGATTACTTCACTTTATCTGGCTTTGATTAGTTTGCATCTTGACTAGTGGTAACCAGTTCAGGGCACCATATTTTATGAGGGATGTCTATGGAGAGTCTCAATCATCCAGGTTGTCCCAAAGATGCTTTTCCCCAAAGGCAACTGGTCTTCCTTGGGTTTTTGTTTTCTTTGAAAACATTTTACTTCTCAGAGATGGAAAAACAATTAAAAATGAAAATGAAATAGAGCAGGCTCATAAAAAGACAAAGGACTAGAAACATATGCCAGAAACAGTCATATGAGAAGAGAATAAAAGAGCAGATAAGCTTTAACCTTGAGAACAGACAACTGAAAAGGGATAGGAAGACATCCTTTTAAATGACAACAACAACAACAACAACAACAACAACAACAACAATAATAATAATAATAATAATAATAATAAAGTTAGAAGGGATCTTTGAGGTCTTCTAGTCCAACCCCCTGCTCAGGCAGGAAACCCTATACCATTTCAGATAAATGGCTGTCTAGTCTCTTCTTAAAAAACTCCCAATGTTGGAGCATTCACAGCTTCTGGAGGCAGGTTGTTCCACTGATTAATTGTTCTCACTGTCAGGAAATTTCTCCTTAGTTCTAGGTTGCTTCTCTCCTTGCCTTCAGGTGCTTTGGTATCTACAGAGAGGTGGCTGGAGTGTCACCATGTAAGGACCATCTCTCTTGTATGTGCCTCTATGGTACCCACCTATTCCAGTTATAATGAAACAGGGGTTGCATCCTGATGTTCCATCTGCCATCTTGCTGAGTTTGCCTCCCCTACTTTATCCCCGGTGGACCTAAAGACACCAACTTCTCACAGAAGAAGTTGAAGACCTTGCTGTCTCCCAATCTAAAGTAAAGGGTACATAGTAAAGGAAAGCACATGTGACTGAATGTTAGGAAGAAATTGTGGGTTTACCTGGACTCTGTAGATTCAAGGAGATTCAGGATTCTAGGATATTATAATATAGATTCCTGCCTGTTCTATAGAGGATGAAGGGTTGTTCATCTGAACTGGCCTGTTCAGGTCAAATTCATTCAAATTCTCAGAAAAAGAAGCTACGCCGATTTCTTTGCACTCTGATTGTGTTCTTCTTACTGGAGATTGTGGTTCTCCAGTAAGTGAAAGTTTAGAAAAGGATCTAAGCTGTAATTCTACTGACAGGAATAGAGGTATTCCTTTTAAATGGTGTATTCGAGATCTTTGAGCAGGGAATCACAGTCTTCAGAATTTATCCACAGGGGTAGGGAAATGTCAAATAATTAATGTTTGTATAGTGCGTATAGTCCAGGCCATGGTTTTCCCAGTTGCAATGTATGGCTGTGAAAGTTGGACCATAAGAAAGGCTGAGCACCAAAGAATTGAGGCCTTTGAACTATGGTGCTGGAGAAGACTCCTGCGAGTCCCTTGGACTGCAAGGCGGTCAAACCGGTCAGTCCTAGAAGAGATCAACCCCGACTGCTCTTTAGAAGGCCAGATCCTGAAGTTGAAACTCAAATACTTTGGCCACCTAATGAGAAGGAAGGACTCACTGGAGAAGGGCCTAATGCTGGGAAAGATTGAGGGCAATAGAAGAAGGGGACGGCAGAGAATGAGATGGCTGGATGGAGTCCCTGAAGCAGTAGTCTCCAGAAGATGGTAGAGGACAGGAAGACCTGGAGGAACGTTGTCCATGGGGTCGCGATGGGTCGGACACAACTTCGCAATTAACAACAATAATAACAACAATGCACACAACCAGTCATAGTTTTACTGCAGGGGTATAAAACTGCCAGCCTGCGGGCTGGTTTCATCATACTGAAGCCATGCCCATCCCATTGCCGGCAATGGCAAAACCAGCCTGATATGTTGTGCGACGTCATGTGACGTCGTGAGTTCGACACACCTGTTTTACTGATTCATGTTTTCCAGGGTGATGGTGTAGAAACATACTTGAGAAGATAGGAGAAAACTCTTTTTGACCGCTGAATCCAAACAACGTGCAAAAGTTTTTTGTCTCACAATTTAGGCAGTAATCATTGGTGAGCTAGGAACCAGGATTCTAATCTCTTGTCAATGGTTCCTTTATCATAAGCCAGGGATAAATCCAAAAATACAGTCAAATATACCTCCGGTCCTTTTATATAGTTGCCATTTAAGCCTGGAGTATCTGGTTGGGTCTCTGGGAACATCTGGCTTCCCATGATGCTCAACTACAGCAGTTCTGATGGGAAAAGGAGTAGATACTGTGCTGACTTAGAAGGCTCCTCACATGAACATCTTGAATTAACCATCCGATAGCAACAATTAATGTGACCAAAGTGGCAAATTATTAATTGCAGAGGGAATAGAGTTATTTTAATGATATGCAATTTAGGCTGAATCTCAATTAAAGCATCCCCCAACAGATTTCAACTAATTTAAGACTAACTTTAATTATTCAAATCTAGTTTCTCACTGGGCCCTTACTGTTTGTTTATTTATTTATTTATTCAATTGATAAGGCCACCCATCTCAGAAAAAATGACTTTAGGAGCCTAACACCAGCATATGTGTGTGTGTGTGTGTGTGTGTGTGTGTGTGTGTTATAAAAGCAAAAGCAAAAATAATAAAAAATAATAATTTCTCCTTGACAAAATTTCCACCTGTCAATTGCAAAAGACAAAACTGCTTGGATCTGCACATATATTGTAGTATGCTGGTACATTATGATATCCTAGGTTCTTGGGAAGAACTCAATGTGTATGAAGGCCAACACCAACTAAAGAACTTCCAGCTGTGACTTCATGTTGTGGTGAACAAAGAACAATTATTAAATTAATAAATTAAATCTTGGACAACACTTAGAATGTCTGTGTATTGACAAAAATATCCCCCTGCCAATTACAAAAGGTCAGGCTGCTTGGATCAGCACATATACTATACCGATCCATTATTATCATCCTAAATTCTTGGGATTATATGAAGGCCAACACCAGCTAAAGAAAGAGTAGTTATGATTTCACATTGTTGTGTATATAAATAGACAATAAATGGACAATCAGAAGCTGAGACTTCTTAAAATACAATAAAATAGTAATAGTAGTAAAGTTGGAAGGGACCTTGGAGGTCATCTAGTCCAACCCCCTGCTCAGGCAGGAAACCCTACACCATTTCGGACTTGGCTCCATTAAGTTGGGCCTTATTGAGGGCTTATTCTCCATCAACAGTGCCACGCTATGGGGTCTAAACAGGCCAGATGGTAGATGTGACACTGTGCCCAAGCTTTGTCCCTTTGTATGTACAATATATGCAATGTCACTACACAATCTTAAGCTCCCCAATTTGCCTGTTTTGATCTCCTGTGCACTTGCCTATCCACTATCATGGTTCATACTGCTTTCCTTGATCTAAATTTCGTCCCCTGCTTCGGATATGGAGTCAGAGGTGAATCTTCTCTCTATTCCTATGTACATCTGATGCATTCTATCAGCATTGTTTCCCGAGATACAAAATTCCCCACTCCTTTTAGAGTAAAGAAGATTATCCTATGAGGGAAGGTTGAGGGAATGGGATATATTCAGTTTTAAAAAAGGACCTCTGAAGGAGGACATGCTAGAACTCTTTCAAAGCTTGAATGGGTATCAAAGAGAAAGTCACCACCTATTCTGTCCCAAGATTCAAGACATGGAATCATGGTTTAATTATGGGAAGCCATATTCCAACTGAATGTTTGAAAATCCTCCTGATAATAAGACTAATTTGATAATGAAGCTAATTTGCCATAATGATAATGGCTTGTCTTCATTGGATACGTCCAAGCACAGGCTTAACAACTGTGTGGAAATACTGTAATCTGAATTTTTGCACTGAGCTTATTATTGAGTATTGATGCTTTTGAACTTTGGTGTTGGAGAAGACTCCTGAGTATACCGTGCACAGCCAAGAAAGCAAACCAATGGATCATTGAAGAAATTAAACCAGAATTCTTCCTGAGGCACAAATGACCAGGTTGAAATTATCCTACTTCAGATATATTATGCAGATACCTAGCTCTCTCATGAAGACTTTAATGCTGGGAAAGGTGGAAAGAAAGAGAAAAAGAGAATGAGCAACAGCAGTAGACAGACTCAGTTATAGTAGCAACTGGAATGTATCACTGGAAGAGTTGAAGAACCAGGTTAGGGACAGATCATCTTTCAGAAAAATCTTTCCATGTGGCGGCTAAGAGTTGACAATGACTTGATGACATGTAATCATCATCAAGCTCTATGATACTTTAATAAAACTTGTATCAGGCAGAGAGATTCTCCTGGTTTTCTTTCAATAGTTTTCATTCTGTTTCATGAGAAAGTTATTTCCTTTCTACATTTCTGTTAAAAGAGAGGAAAATTTCAGACAAATTCTTATATATTCATTCTGTTGTCTTTGGACTGATGTAGGACTAAGAGGTATGGGTGAATGTTCTATTTTTCATTGTACCATCATCTCTCCAGCAGCCACCCTGATTTTCCACGCCTAGTTGAACCCCAAGACAAGACATCAGGAAATATACCTTCTTCCATATATTTTCCATAAAGATCCTAAGGAGGAATTGCTTTTGAGAAGTTGCTGGGGGAAAAAAAAAAGAAAACTCTTACAGAGAAATAATCTGCCCACAATTTGATTGAGAATGTTGAAGGATTATTTATGACACTCTAAATTCTTTGTTGTCCCAAGTATTTTAGCTCCATCAAAACAATAAGAGGATTCCATTAAGTCTTCAAAATGTTTGCACCTTTTCAAGTCTCAGCTTTTTAATCTGGAAGAGAATTTTTGAAATACATTTTTTTTAAATTCACCAAGAAAACTGCTGATTACCAAATCATTTCTCAATGAAGTTGAGAAGTTTTTACTTTTTCACTACATCAGAAATGTGTCCTATCTCAGTATGGCATAGCTGGTACTCGTCTGGGATCTAAGAATCCACTCGTGTGTTCATGTATAACTCTATCACGATGTCCTTCCTCTTAAGTCTGACAGCAAGCAACATCATTTTTATTTTTTATTTCAAGTCTCTCTCCAAGGGCTTTTCCTTTGGACCAATAAAATGTCTTATCTGAAATCAGGAAAACAGACAGGGGAGAGAAAATTCTGCCTTCTTCATTTATGATTAGAACACTTAAATTAACTGCAGCCAGTTGGAATCCATTACTCATCTGCAGAGTATTAGATGAGAATTTAATACTCATCTTGTTGTAAGCTGGATCATAAGAAAGTATAAATTATGCTTTAATTCTCTGATATGGAGACCCTCAACACCTTCAGTCAGAAGAGTTTTAGAAGTTCTTGTTCCATCTACTCTGTACAGCTTTGTCACTGAACGGCTTGATTATATAATTAGATTCTGCCCTTATTACTTTAATGAACTTACTCCAGCCCTCACTTAATTCTGAGGCATGATTAGAAGACACATCTATGTAAAACAGGGGTGTCAAACTCAATTTCATTGAGGGCCACATCAGCATTGCGGTTGCCCTCGGGGGCAGGTGGGTGTGGCCTACTGGGTGGGCGTGGATGGGGTGGGTGTGGCCTACTGGGTGGGTGTGGCCAGCTCTACATCATTCACGTCAAGGGTGCCTGTGTGGGCCTGGGCAGGAGTGGGACAGATCTGAGGGTCTCTGGCAGAAGGAGGTGGGACCAGGACAAGTGCCAAGTCATGGTCCACTGGAGGAGCCTCACTGTTCCTCTCAGGCCATGTGGGGGGAGGGTCTTATGGAGCTAAGACTGAATGGGTTTCAGCATAGAGGGCCACCACAAAATTGTACATTGACTCCTGGCTGGCCTGGGCCAGGGCCAAGGCAGCGGGGGCCGTTCCCTCACTGTTTCCAGGATGGTTTCACGGGCCACATGAAACCACTTCACGGGCATCTGGCCCCCGGGCCTTGTGTTTGACATGTCTGATGTAAAACATAGATGATCATGATCATGCAAGCTGCCTGCAGATCAAATGGGAAGTGTTATTGATTAAGTCTCCCTGCAGTAGAATTAAACAAAAGAAAAGGCTATGTGCATTTTTTAAACCTTGCTCTTTATTTGCAAGGTATAGATCCTGGCTATTTGCTGAATGTCTACATATCACGTTCTTGACATAAAGCTTGACAGGAGGAGAAAGACACCTTTGAAGATTTACCTATCTAGCTGGGGGAAAGGAACGGCTCTCTGTTTTCGGAAGAAAAACCGCACCATCCAAAGTTCTAAAGGAAATCCCTGAAGAGTTTTATGCACTGTCTAGGTTACAGTGTTTCTCAACCTTGACCATTTTAAGGCATGTGGACTTCAACTCCCAGAATTCCACAGCCAGCATTGCTGGCTGTGGAATTCTGGGAGTTGAAGTCCACATGCCTTAAAATGGTCAAGGTTGAGAAACACTGGTAGGAGACATTGCCCATGTTGCTTTTGATGGTGCTTACAGGTGTTGGGGACTATAACTCCCAGAAACCCAGTGAATTCTGATTACATCTCTAACAAAACTGGATGATGTAAGGTCAGAGAAGACTTCGCTTTTGTTTGGATCTTAAGAGTGGCAATGGGAATTTGAAAATCTACACATAATATGTGGCATCAGATATTGCTTTGACAATGTTAGCCTATATTCATTTAATTTCTTAGGTTAAAATCACCTATTTATTGACTGATTTATTAAATTTATAGCACTAGCACTTAGACTTACACTATATACCACTCCATTGTGCTTTACAGCACTCTCTGGGCAAGTTTACAATGTCAGCCTATGGCCCCCAACAATCTGGATCTTCATTTTACTCACCTTGGAAGGATGAAAGGCTGAGTCAACCTTGAGCTGGTCAGGATTGAATTCCAGGTTGTAGGCAGAGTTTTCTTGCAAAACTGCATTCTAACCATTGTGCTACCAGGGCTCCTTATACGCTGCCCATCTTGCTTACAACCATTAAAAACAAAATAAAACTTTACAATAATAAATATTAACATTCAAATTGACTTAAAAATTAACAAGGATGGCAGGGAAGGGAGCAAGGAGCTTATTAGGGAGGAAGTGGGGTCTTATCTCAATCTGTTAACTACCTCCAGTATAACACAATCTCATCAGAGTCCCAGGTCAAATTGGCAGAGTCAGATCTTCAAGTTCTTTCAGAAGGCCAAAAGGATGGGTATGGATCTCACCTCAAGAGGCACAATGCTTCAGAGTGTGGGAGCCACAGCAGAAGAGTCTCTTCTCCTGGACTTTGCCACCTGAAATTCCTTTGCTGACAGGGTCCACAAGGTGCCCTCAGCAATGACCACAAAAAAAGTGATTTCTTCTTCTTGTTGTGCCATATCCGTTATTGGACGTTGGGGATCATATTGGCGATCCTGTTTTTATCAGCAGCCGCACAAAAAGGTGCTGCTGAGTTTTGTCCAAACCGGTCCCTTAGATTTTGAAGCCATGATGTTCTTCTTCTGCCTGGACCTTGTTTGCCTTCCATCTTTCCCTGGAGGATTAAATGGAGTATGCTGTATTTTTCTGGATGTTGCATCACATGTCCGAAATATTCTAACTTTCATTTTTTAATTGTTTTGATGATTTCCCTTGGCTTTCCCAGGCAGCTTATCGCTTCCCCATTTCTGATCTTATCAACCCAGCTTATACATAACAGCCACCTGTAAATCCACATTTCAAATGCTTCTAGTCTCTTCAGATGGCCTTCTGTCAGGGACCAACTCTTTACTCCATAGAGCAGAATAGAAAAAATATAACATCCGACAAGCCTGATTTTCAATCTTAGGCTTAAGTCATGACTGCAGAAGACCTTTTTCATTTTGAAGAATGCTGTTTGAGCTTTCTCTATCCTTGTCTCTACTTCACTGGTCATGTCCCAGCTTTTATGTAAATTACAACTGAGGTGCATGATCCTTTCAACTTTTTCTAATGGTATTCCTTCCAAATTTATTGGTGGTAAATTAATGGGTTGTTTGCTGATGACCATGATCTTGGATTTTGAGGTGTTAAGCTTCCAGCCATATTTTTCAGATATTTCTGTGACTCTGTTGATGAGGAGCTGAAGGTCTTCATGCTTACTGGCAAGCAGAACTGTATTGTCAGCATATCTTAAATTGTTGATCCAAACACCGTTTACTTTGATGCCAGCATCGATGTTCTCCAGTGCCTTGTTGAAGATTGACTCAGAGTAGATATTGAACAACAGTGGAGACAGAATACATCCCTGTCTGACCCCTCTTTGTATTTCTGCATCACAAATCACAAAAAAAAAGTGATTTAGGATTGCTAATTATCAGTCAAATTTATCAATTGCGTATAATTTACCATGGACCTTGATGAACGATAAGAACAACCCTTGGGAAGAACATTGCCAAACGATCACTTCCAGCATTTCCATCTGGTATGACCAGTTGTGAGGAGTGTTGTAGGGTAACAGGGAGAGGACCCCAGATTCTATATACCCATCACAGAAGATGGGCAAAATTTAAAAGGAACAGTTACACGCACAGAGAGAAAGAGGAAAATGATTTAGAAACTCTTTGCCACAGTTTTTTACTTCTAATAGTTAAGATTTTCACTTGTCAATTTGTTGACAATTTGGAGGCATTAGCTCTTGTATACACAGATTTCATTAACCTAAGTAGCTCTTCTTATTCTGTTTTATTAGCTTCTCTGACATATTTGCAGAAAGCTATCATAGTCTTATAATAAATACCATTGATTTGCAAAGGGCTGACATTACTTTGCAACAGTAATCATTAAAGAAAATAAATGCCTGAAGGATCAAGCTTAATATATTGGGTTTTTCTTTTTGCTAGATCAATGTGAATCAACAAATACATAATATTTTGTTCAATGGATGTTAAGGGCATTTATGAAATGGCATCGCAATGGAATGGATTGTTTTGTCAGTTAAGCAAAAATAAAGATCAAAAGGCTGGAATTTTACAACTGGTGTAAATTTAAAAAAGGGGGGGCACTCCCCATCATAGTTGAAGAAAGTTCTGTGTCTTGATTATATAACAATTTGTCTCCTTTGGTAGAGACAAATTTCAGCATTTTTCAATAAATCTTCTAAATTCTATCTCTGCATTTTTGAAAAATGATAAGTATGATTTCAAGTACAGATAAATTACACTGACAATATACGCTTTATATTGCACCGAGTTTTAGTAGAACTGGATTGCAATGACTTGGGATATTAGTAGATCTATTGCAGTTCCCAGGACTCCAGAAATTTCTTCAGTGGTTTGATTATAATTATGACTTTATGCCATATGCATTTCTATTCAGGAGTAAACCAGTTTTGGTCACACTATACAGAACATACCAGGTCAATGAACAAAGGCAGTCCTTGACTTACAACCACAACTGGAACCAGAATTTCCATTGCTAAGGAAAGCAGTTGTTAAATGAATCATACCTGATTTTATTATGTTTTTTGTTTTTTTTGCCACAGGCCTTAAGCAAATGACTGCCATTATTAACCGAATCACTCAGTCAGGAAAAGACTGCGGCTTCCTCTATTGATTTTGTTTGCTTGGCTAAGATGGTTGCAAGTGATGATTACATGACCCCAGGATGCTACAATTGTTGTAAATACCTGCCAGTTGTCAAGTGCCCACTTTTGATCCTGTGACCATGGGGATGCTGCAACAGTCATAAGCCTGAGGACCAATCTCTTATTTTTTAGTGCTGTTGTAACTTTGAACATTTGCTAAACCGATGGTTGAAAGTTAAGGATTACTTGTGCGGATATGAAGGTCTTGGCATGTTTATTAGCCTTGGGTATGGTATCAGATTACTGTGTATGAGTAAACAAGCAAACAAGGTGCTAGTAACAATACTGACAATTTGTACATTATCCAAAAGATTAGCTGTTACAACATCAAGGAAGGCTGTACTGCTTCTGAACAAACCAAGCTCGCCAATCTAATTCTGAGTTTCTGCTAAACTTTATAGCCCTGAAAATGATCTGCTTGGATGAGCAAGCAATTGCCTCCTTATTTTCTTGTTGGAGAGTGTTGTGTGTTTTTCTTTGCTGGCTTTCCATGTCTGTGGGAGTGTAGGAAGAACATCTGGCTAAAAAGCACCGGGCCATTCCAAAATTCAGATCTTGATCCAAACTTCCCAAAATTAATGAACGCATTTGTATTAATAATTTACTACATTCGATTAATAATGCAGAACGATCTGGAGAAGGGCAACAATTTGCAAACTTCCTGATGAGGTCCAGCTTGAATGTCGCCCTCTGAATCTCAGCCTCTCAATCCTTAATACTTCGATGTCTAAAAATGCTTCATATGTTTCCTAATTGCAGTCCGTTTCTTGCATTTGACCATTTGCTTTCTGCCCATCATTGATTGGCTGGTGTATGTGACCATTGAGATATTTTATGGTAATTAATTTACAGGGGAAATATTCATTAACTGATAACCAAAGAGCGCAGGAAAATTTCTTCCATCTGCTTTGGTAATATGTATTTTTTTTCCTTAAAAAAAAAAAAAATTAGACTAAGGCCATGTTCTGTTTCAGCTGCTACTGTAGGTTTTTTAGAATATGTGACAGTTTTCAACAGGCTGTGCAATATTCAATCTATGCTTTCCAAAATCAAATACAATTGCACCATTTCCAAGCCAATTAAAATTAAATTAGATATGTTAGATGTATCATGAGATCCACAATATGTTAATACACTATTTGTTGGCAGGCTGGGAGAGCAGACTTGCAGAGGAGGAGGAGGCTGCAAATGTATTTTGTTCAATGCTGTAAGGTTGCCCAGGTAAATGGAGTTAAACTAGTGTCAGATGTGAAGAATCAGGACCAGGTGTTAAGGTTCAGTTAAGCTGGTTTATTGCTCATGCCTGTTCACAAGAATTTAATCAAGTACTAAATTGGCACTAGATAAGAGTTAATGGAATTTAAAAGGACTTGGACTTGGACCATTTGTGGGAATGTAATGACTCCAGGCTGATTCCTCTTTTGACTCCACCCCCAGGTTCTGATGCTTTTTCTCCTACAGATTGTATCAGATTGTAGAGGGGTTCCTATATATCAGACATGTCAAACTATGTGATGTCATTTGGTAGCTGTCTTGCCTAAGGCGGAACTAGAACTCACAGTCTCCTGGTTTCTAAGCCAACACCTTCACACTAGACCAGGGGCCTTCAAACTTGGCCCTTTTATGACTTGTGGACTTCAGCTCCCAGAATTCCTCAGCCAGGGATGCTGGCTGAGGAATTCTGGGAGTTGAAGTCCACAAGTCATAAAAGGGCCAAGTTTGAAGACCCCTGCACTAGATCAATTGTTTCTCTATGCTATGATGGGGGTAAACTAAACAATGACCAAATTATTTATATCAAAGAACTGCAAGATTCAGTTCTTACTTTTAGAGTGTGGAGGGTTTCTTTCTTCAATATTCTTAAGCCTTTTAGGAATTATTATGTAGTTTCTGTATATTTCTCAATGCTACAGATTTTTGGTAATTTTGATTTTAAATAAGGGTCTGGGAAAATGGGCACAAAAAGGGACTTGGGTTATAATTTATTTAGTCCTTAGGCAAAATGAAAAATGAGCAGGAGAAACCTGGAGATTATTTTGTGCTTCGCAGACAAATCACATTTAATGCACCTGTATAATATTGCTTCTCTTATTTCTGTAGTCTTAAAAAAAAAGGAAGGTATCTGAGGCCATTTAAATTATTTTTGTAATATGGAAATTAGGGAACAATATTAGTAGCAGCATGATCAATTTTGTTTTTGAGAGAAAAAAAGATATAGAAGGAAATAACCCCTGTGAATTAATCTGTGTGAATATACTGTAGAGCCAGATGCTAACTTGAGCATGAAAAAAGCAGGCATTTAAAGCTACATTTTATAAAAGGATCCCAGCCAAAAAAAAAAAAATCAATAGAAAGCTTTAGTGGGCAGAATGTCTGTAACAAGTAGAAAGGTTAGTTGAGAAGTTAATCGTTCTATCATGAATAAAGCAGAGTTAAAGTGTGGGGGAAAATGCTACCACAAGTGGTTCATTAACCTTTCCGAGCTTTGGTGTGTCTTCTGAGTAAAGATTACAAGGAACCTGAATCGGCTTTGACTAGTTCTTGTTAGCACCTCCTTTCACAAACCAATTGTTTTCCAATGGATAGTACAAAACAGTCATGAAGTGAGTTCAGAATCTGTAATATATTATTTACAAGCTGTTAGGAACCTTGTAAATGGCTGGCTTTGACACAAACTTTTAGGGAGCTTGGAAGTAAATGTCACCAATAAAACTTTCTCCAGTAAATGCCATTTAAACACACACATGCACACACACACACAAAGCATGTAGCAGTTGCCGTGTGTCCATGTGTGGGAGAGATAATAATAATAAGAGAAAAAAGTGAGAGATGAATGACAGCAGGAAGACAAAGGCAAAGGCTGTGTTCACAACATTAAGTTCTTAGCCAGGTCAGATAAGGATTTAGCAGATATAATTCTCATATTATGAGATGGTTGCTTACAGCTTCAAGGAAAAAGATTCAGAAGGAGAACTCTTCTTAATCCATTGTCTTGCCTAGTGCATTAATCTACCACGTAGAAACACAAAATAGAGCTTTCTAAAACAGACATGTCAAACTCGCGACATCACATGATGTCGCGCAATGTATTGGGACGGTTTTGCCATTGCTGGTAATGGGGTGGGCGTGGCTTCTGGATGACACGCCCGGCTTGTGGGCCGACAGTTTGACGCCCCTGCTTTAAAAGAAACCTGAGGCATCCGGTCTCACCTCTATCCAGTGCAGGAATCCACAACGTAAGGTCGTCCCCGGCTAACGACCACAACGGAGCCCAACATTTCTGTGGCTAAGTGAGAAAGTTGTTAGGCGAATTTTGCCCCATTTTGTGACCTTTCTTGCCCAAGTTGTGAAGTGAATCATTGTACTGGTTAAGTGAGTAACATGGTTGTTAAGTGAATCTCATTTTCCCATTGACTTTGCTTGTCAGAAGGTCGCAAAAGGGGATCACGTGACCCCCCCCCCCCGGGGCACGGCAACTGTCATAAGTATGAGTCAGTTGCCAAGCATCTGAATTTTGATCACGTGACCATAGGGATAGCGAAACGGTCATAAGTGTGAAAAACAGTCACAGGTCACTTTTTTCAGTGCTATTGTAACTTTGAATCGTCATTAAATGAATGGTTGTAAGTCGAGGACTACCTGTAGTTAATCTTGGACTTATTTACTTGTTTGTTTCTTTGTTTCTTAGCAAACTCAGAACGTCTTTCATTTAGGTTGACTTAGTAAGCTGCCGAATTGAGTTGTATCAACAGAGAGAGACGAGGAGGAAAGAAATAATGGCAAAAAGGAACAAAAAAGAAGAAAAAGAAGAAAAAGAAGATACCCTGCAAATATTTTCATTTGGATTCCTTCACCGTCTGACTAAAGAGAGATCTATTTTGTTGTTTTCTTGATGTTCTACAACAGGGGTGTCAAACTCGCCACATCACGTGAGGTGTTGCGACATATTGCAACTTTTCCCCCATTCCCGGAGCTGGGGTGAGCGTGGTTTCGGCATGATGCATCCGGCCTGCGGGCCAGCAGTTTGACACCCCTGCTCTACAGTCATAAGGTACTATTGGTGTCTTATGTTTATATCACTTTGTTGTTTTGCATGTACACAGAGAGCTTATGGACCGGAAACAAATTCCTTTTGTGTCCCATCATAATTGGCCAATAAAGAATTCTATTCTATTCTATTCTATTCTATTCTATTCTATTCTATTCTATTCTATTCTATTCTATTCTATTCCATTCCACTCCACTCCACTCTACTCCATTCTATTCCATCATGTTATTCTACTATTCTATTCTATTCTATTCTATTCTATTCTATTCTATTCTATTCTATTCTATTCTATTCTATTCTATTCCATCATGTTATTCTATTCTATTCTATTCTATTCTATTCTATTCTATTCTATTCTATTCTATTCTATTCTATTCTATTCTATTCTATTCCATTTCATTCCATTCCATTCCACTCCACTCCATTCTATTCCATCATGTTATTCTTTTATTCTATTCTATTCTATTCTATTCTATTCTATTCTATTCTATTCTATTCTATTCTATTCTATTCTATTCTATTCTATTCCATTCCATTCCATTCCACTCCACTCCACTCCACTCCACTCCACTCCATTCTATTCCATCATGTTATTCTACTATTCTATTCTATTCTATTCTATTCTGTTCTGTTCTGTTCTGTTCTGTTCTGTTCTATTCTGTTCTATTCTATTCTATTCTATTCTATTCTATTCTATTCTATTCTTGCTGAAGACTAGGATCCCTTCTTTCCTCCAGTTCTCCATTCAGTCCTTAGCACTTGCATTTAATGCAATCTGTATATATTATTTTAAAAGGGTTTTTTAATGATAATCTATGGATGATTTGTTTCCACTAAAAATGTATTTGCCATGATGACTCGATGTGGCATCATGCCAGGAAGGAACAGTTGGCAAAAGCCATTTCCTTGATAGGCTACTGATGACTTTCATAACAGCATCTTACTTGGTCACTATGGGAGGCAGGCTGCTGAATTAGATAGATATTATTTGGTCATATCCACGAAGGTTATTCTGTCTTGTATTACATATTTATTTAAAGCATCTCAGCTGGAAAATCCAAACATGGCTTATGTACAGTCGATAAAACCAGAATAGCTGCAATCTGCAGAAAGAAAAGACAGTAGAGGAAAAAAGACACTGAATATTAATTTAAAACTTTTAAAACTTTCATTTATTTAAAACTTCTTAGATATGATTCCGCTAAAAAACTTGGCTGGTGCCAAAAAGAAAGGGGGAAAAGGACAACAACAACAATAAAGTTGGAAGGGACCTTGGAGGTCTTCTAGTCCAACTCCCTGCTCAGGCAGGAAACCCTATAGCATTTCAGTCAAATGGCTGTCCAGTCTCTTCTTAAAAACTTCCAGTGTTGGAGCATTCACAACTTCTGGAAGCAGGTTGTTCCACTGGTTAATTGTTCTATCAGGAAATTTCTCCTTAGTTCTAGGTTGCTTCTCTCCTTGCATACTTTCTAACCATTGTTCCTTTTCATGTGTGAATTAGGTTTGCTATAGTCCTGAGTTGCTGGACTATATGCTTATGATCTCCTTTACTCTGCATTAATGTCCCTGTTTCCCAGCTCTGGTGTACATTGCTATCTCTTTCAATTGCTCCAGCATGCTTTAGAGGAAGATTTAAATAAACAGCTGGTGTAATTCAAAAGCCAATACTTACTGGCCAAGCTGGTCCACAGGAGGTATCCCTTCTGCAAGATGGCTGAATCCCTTTTGGAGATTGCTAGCAACCCTTTGGAGTCACCTTTGGGGTCACATCTCAGCCTTGCTTTCCTTCCCAATTTGTCAGGCTGGCATTCCTGCCTACTACTGCTGTCTTTCTCGCTCTCTTTTCTCTCCAAAATCAACTTTTTCACATTGTGGGTGTGGGTGCAGTTCACATCAAGTGAAAGAACTTCAGTTCATAATTAGACGGGAGTTGTTTTTTGGCCTTCATCCCCAGCACAAAATCTGTCATAAAGAGAGTCTGCCAAAACGTAGAACAAAGTGAGACTGTAAAATCTTTCCTGTGCCAGGTTGTGTGCGTGTTTGGACATCTTTTCTAGATCGTCCAACTTACTGGGTCATCTCACTGTCATTTTGTCATTGGAAAAAATCTCATTCAGCATGTCACTGAAACAAGGGGCTTGCATTGAAGCATCTCGGATAGCAACAATGCCAGAAAACAAAACAAAACCAAAAAAATTATAATACACATAATATACAGTAAAGAGTGTTGAACAATGCTGAGAAAACTTTCCAGGAATAGGGCATTACCAAACAATTTTACATAGAAATCTAATAAACGTAAACATTCGACAATGCTCAAAATGACAAAAGAATGTCAGAATCTCATAAGATTTTTTTTTAATCTAAAAAAAAAATAACCTGATAAGGTTTGGCTATTATAGTATTGTGGGTTTTGTCTTTCTAACCAATATCCTTACCATTAAATTGATCTTAATTAGAAGTTCCTTATTTCCCATCCCCAGATCGATAATGCCAGTTTTTCCTATCTGTTACCATCTTTGAAACTCTGCAGGAGAGAAAATATAAAACAGTATTGCAAATGATATTTATCTCCATCCATCCAGTACTTTTTTTCTAAAAAAAAAAAAAAAGTGCCGGAACTCACACACATCATACAACCCGCCTTGCCTACCCCACAAGGTTCCATCCCAAAAAGATGCCGGAACTCCGTTCTGGGCATTCTATGAGAAAAAAAGCCCTGCATCCATCCATCCATCTCTCTGTCTTTGGCACTTATATTCCTCCCTAATTACATATCTCTAGGGAGTTTACATATTAAATTATAAACGTCACAACGATCATGGTAACTCTCATAAAATATCAACAATACTTTATACCTGCTTATCAGTTAGGAAGCAAAGAATGGGTGCTAATCTTCTAAAGCAGTGGTTCTCAACCTTTCAAATGCCACGACCCCATAATACAGTTCCCCATGTTGTGGTGACCCCCAACCACTTATACATCACCGGGTGCCAGGGGCATGGCCAAAGAAAAGGGGGGAAAATGGCAGACAGCCTTGTTTGGCGACCCCCGTGAAATGGTCGTTTGACCCCAAATGGGGTCCCAACCCACAGGTTGAGAACCACTGTTCTAAAGCCTGTTGGAAAAGTCACTTTCACCATTTTCCAGTGGGTGACTGAAGTGGGAAATTGTTGGATTGGAAGAGAAGTATATTCTAGAGGGTCTGGACAATCATAAAAAAACATTGGATCTAGATTCTTACTCCTTGTAGCTCCAGTTGTATTTCAGCTCAAGCAGAATGGAAAGGACTGAGTTATCTGCATGTTCTCTTAATGAACAATGCACTCAATTTTCATTCTTATGCCATGGGTCATAAAAGAGTCAGCATCTGGTACCTTGAAATATATTGTATTTCATTTCCTACAGTTCTTCAACCTTACTGGACATTCTAACAGTTGAGATTCAGTTCATCTGGAGAACATCAGCTTAGAGAAGCTGAATTCCCTTTAATTAAATCAGTTTCTCAAGTCTGGGGGCCTTCACTGTGGTAGCCTCCATCATGGATTCAGCCCAGTCTAGCCATGCTTCTTAGTAATGATGGTACATAGAATCATAGAATCATAGGGCTGGAAGGGACCTTGGAGGTAATAATCATAACAATCATCATCATCATAATTATCATCATTATCATAAAGTTGGAAGGTACATTGGAGGTCATCTAATCCAACCCCCTGCTCAGGCAAGAAACCCTATACCATTTCAGACAAATGGCTGTCCAGTCTCTTCTTAAAAACTTCCAGTGTTGGAGCATTCACCACTTCTGGATGCAGGTTGTTCCACTGGTTAATTGTTCTAACTGTCAGGAAGTTTCTCCTTAGTTCTAGGTTGCTTCTCTCTTTGGTTAGTTTCCATCCATTGCTTCTTGTCCTGCCTTCTGGTGCTTTGGAAAATAGCTTGACTCCCTCTTCTTTGTGGCAGCCCCTGAGATATTGGAAGACTATTATCATGTTTCCCCTCATCCTTCTTTTCATTAAACTAGACATACCCAATTCCAGCAACCATTCCTTATATGTTTTAGCTTCCAGATCTCTAATTATCTTTGTTGCTCTTCTCTGTACTCTTTCTGGAGAACATCTTTTTTACATCGTGGTGACCAAAACTGGATGCAATATTCCAAGTGTGGTCTTCTAGGCCAACTTCTCCTTCAGCATTCCTGGTGGATACTTTGTGGAAAAACAAATTATTCAAAGCTCAGGGCTGACACAAGTATCTTCTGCAATGCTTTGTATACTCTGCTAGGACAGAAAAAGATGACTTTGGATTAAGAAAGTTCACCTGCTCTGCTGATAAGAACATAAACCGCAAAGAACAAAACTCAACCCATCTAGATACCTTCTTGGTTTCACAGATTTATTCAATGTGATAAGTCCTGGCTTGTGATGGCAGCCATGTTCAATAACTAAATCTAGTTGTGAGGAAAATCATGACAGAAATATCCCATTAGAAAAAAAATGAAGAATTCATCTTATGCATTTACTCATCATTTTTGGAGAGACAACACTTTGGCTCTTCCCTGACAATTAGTAGACTAGGCTAAGTTTGTTCCATGTAGCTGTCCATTGTGGGGAGTAGTTTGGTAACAGGCTTATTAAAATTGTCAGAACCATTTATCAGATTGGAAGTTGCCCTTGCTTTCTGAACTTTATGAGGCAGTTCAGAAGTTTGCTTTAGACAGACTTTTTGAACAGATTTACATAGTGACATAGGGAGTCCCAAAAGCACTGGAAAAGAAATCTTTGCTCTTCAAAGGAACCAGATCTGCTAACATCCTTGTTATGTTAAGGAAAAGATAGAAGAAAAGCTCTTGGACAGCTTATAAAGGAGCTGTGAGCATTTTTTTCCCCAGTCTAGGGAATATACACTGGTGTTCTGCTCTTCCAGACAGCTTCAGAGGTTTAGCTTAAAACACTCTCTTCACCCCTTAAAAACTCAACTCCCCAAAACGAAAATGAAAGTCCCAAAAATGTCAGCCTATTTTCTCTGAAATGCTTTGAGGGTTACAAAGAGAGCATTGTCCAATTCTGATGAACAATTTTGCAAGTCTGTCCAGCCCTTTCTCTTCCCACCGTGGATTATTTCTCAGGCAAAGGATGAATAAGAACTGAATTTCATTCCAGACAGTAGGATCAATGATATGACAAATTCTGGGTGAAATACTCCAGGAGTGACTCAGTTATTGCAACAACACTGGGTTTTGCCAGGCTAAAATCTGGACAGAAGGTTTGTGGATTTGAAAGCAATAATTGCACAAATGAGATAAAACCTGAGATTTTTATTAAGCAAAGCATAGGAAAAGAATAACTGTAATGGCAAAGCATAATAGAGACAAGTAATATCCATAAACAAGGCAATAAAATCAGACTGGGCAACAGTCAATAGAGGAATATAAATGGAGAACAATCCCTCATATCCCTTTGGTAGCTGAAAACCCTTCATCTTTGTAGAGACATCTATGAACGTTCTTCAAGTTATTTTCAAATGGTACAGGCAGTCCTTGATTTACGACCACAATGGAGCCCAAAATTTTCAGCTTTGTTGTATACCATCCTGAGTCTAATTTTGGGAGGTACATAACGAACGTTATAGCTGAATAAACTCAACCATTACCAAAAGCGGTGGGAATTCTGTTTCAAAACATCTGGAGTATAACAGTATGTGGGAAAGACCTTGGGAGACAGGATAGAGAGATGCTGTCTAAGGAATAATCAGATAAGAGAGAGCACAGGCCACAGCTGCAGAATGGACAGAGGAGAGAGAGAGAGAGAGAGAGAGAGAGAGAGAGAGAGAGAGAGAGAGAGAGAGAGAGAGAGAGAGTCTCCCTACGTCAGGGGTGTCAAACTGCCGGCCCACGGGCCAGTTGCATCATATGGCGGCTGTGCCCACCACAGCTCTGGCAATGCAAAAAAAGTCATGCTACATCGCAACATGTCGTGATGCAGCGAGTTTGACACCCGTGCCCTAAGTTCTCATACAGTAGATGTGACAGCAAGAGAACTGTACTTTCAGACTTGCAAGATCCTCCTAATGTAGCTTTACAATAAATTAGAATTATTTTGCCTGGTTGTGTTTCATATCTGGTCTACCTGGTAAAGCTGACAGGCGGGCACCCGTAGGCACCTCCAAATCCACAGCATTAAAAACTTCAATTATACCATCAACTGGGGCAATTTTTTCCCCTTATGCCCTTGCTTTCCCAGATTTTGATTGCTTGAAAGATATCAGCAACATGAGAATATATTTTGATATGGAGAAAGAATCCTCCATAGATTTCACGTTCTAAAGTCTATGATGTCTTTAGCCAAGTGTCACTGAGTAATAAGGCAAAGAGACAGTTATAAAAGCTCTCTTTACACAAAGTCAATACATGTTTACATCTTACCCAAAAAATCCCTGACAGCTATATTGTAAAAGGAAGCTTTCTTGGACATTATCTGTCAATATAAATACACCGTGTTGACACCCATGTGCTTTGTCATGCTACCTATTCATAATCAGTCTCGAGAGTTTTAATTATCTTTCCCAGCCATCAGGATTTGCATTTGGATTGTCTCTTGGTCTTTCATTGCTAATTTGTCACGTGTCTTACTCTTCCCCATGTGGGATGACAAATGATCATTCTCTGTTTATAGGATGACAAGTCTTTTATTCATGCAGCACTCAAATAGTTGACTTTAGAAAGTTGCATCGCAAGAGATTAAAGCCTCTTTGCTTTTCCCTGGATGGCCTGAATCATCAAAATTCAACCCAAATATGCATTATATTTTCTGGCACACGCGTTTCACAGGTTAAATTCCCCCTTTGACCAGCTCAGCGATAAGGAGGAAGCTAAATGGGAGCAGACTCAGTGGAGAATAAATGGATGAGGAAGGTGACAGAACAGAAGGTAAACAAAGGAAGAAAGGAAAAGACAAGCTCTTATAATCTCCTGCTGGAATAAAGGCCTCTACAAGGGGGCCTCTTTGGATGACTTGCAGCTGACTTGAACAGTTGACAGTTTTAGAGAACTGACACCAAATGCACGTGTATTCTCAGCTGCAGCATACTTCTGGTCCAGAGTATTCTTCTAGATTATTGTTAGGACTCTGCAAAGTGTCCTAAGCTTGAAATGGCCATTTCATCTCTTCCACATTTTAAAAACAAAATAAGCACATATTTCATTCAAAATATGTGGTGCATTTTGTTCCTGGGAACAATGGAAGCTCAGAACAGAGTGTCTATGGAGATTCTCAGTCATCCAGGTCATGGTTGTCCCAAAGATGCCTTTTCAAGAGACAACTGGACTTTCTTTGTTTTTCCTTGAAGACGTTTCACTTCTCATCCAAGAAGCTTCTTCAGTTCAGAATGAACTGAGAACTGAGGAAGTTTCTTGGATGAGAAGCAAAACATCTTCAAGAAAAAACAAAGAAAGTCCAGTTGCCTCTTGAAAAATTACCTTTGGGTCAGAACAGAGTGAAGCTTTTTTTTTCTTTTCAGACTATGACAATATAAATAGACAGCTAATGCTGAATGTTTCTTAACACTGGACTTACAGAAAGATGGATGGAGATATTTTTCTTTTAAAAAACAAACAATCATTTTGCAACTTCTTGTCTGCTTGCTATAGATTTTATTTGAATATCTGTCCTTTTGGAAAAAAATAAAATACTGCAGTCATTTATTCAGTAGGTAGCAGTCCTACAGATTATCACTTCAATTACTTTTCTTGACTCAGGACAAAATGACCTGGTTTGTTTTGAATTTTCATTGCTTCCTCTGGCAGAACACTTCTCTGCCCTGATGGAATCGGGTTCACTTGAGACATTGTAGTAAAATGCTGTGTGTTTCCCCAGCCCTCCAATTTCCTGCACAAAAAAAATATACATATTTTGAGCCCTAAATGTTAATTAAGCCTGGTACCTAGAGAAATTGCCCCAGCGTTAACAGCTTGTTCATATCCGACTCTTCTTTCCCCTTATAGAGATTCATCAAATAGTTAGTGAGTACCAAGATTGGGAAAGAGGTGTCAGCCTTAACAGGAAACACAAGTAGACAAGCTAATTCTACTTTATTGTAACATTACATTAACAGTGTCTTGCAAGTCTGAAAGTACAAATCTCCAAGGAAGTATACAACGGTTCCTTCGACCAAAAAAACTTCCTTTTGTTCTTCAAAAGAAAGTTCAAATCTCCAAAAGGAGAAGAGACTCACTTGTTCTGAATTGGTGGATGAATTTACTGTAAATGCCGGCTTATAAGGCGACTTCCGCGAGTGCTGAAATCGGCACCAAAGACGGGGGTCGTCTTATACGCCAGAAATACTGGTAGTTTCCGGCGTATAAGATGACATTCTAGGAATGCGGCCTGGCGATAAAGACGGGGGTCGTCTTATACGCTGGGTCACCTTGTATGCCGGCATATACGGTATCTAATTTGCAAACTTGTATGTTAACAAAAGTATACTTTTTATATTTATGTGAAGTATTTTGCGATTTAATAAGTTGAGTTATTAATAAGAGATGGGGGGGAGGATATCTATCAAATCTGTAGATGCTACATAACTGAGTGGAATTGCTAAAGAAAACAAAGCCAGTCTGGGAACTAGGAAGCACAAGGCTAACTGAGAATATATCTAGGGGTGTCATGTTAACATTTGTCAAGGGTCTGAAAAGATGTCAAACAGAAAGGAACTGAATAATGGTCTTAGATTACAGAAAGACAGATTCAAATTGATGAGAAAACTTTTTTCATCTGAAGAACTGTTCAGCAGTACAGCTCTAGCACTGTAAGGACCTGCCCCAGCTGTCCCTCTTAGGAAAACACAACTCTTAATGCCATGTGGTTAATCAAAAGAACTTTGAATGAGAAACAGTGGTTGCAGTAAAGTCCAGCAGAATCTAACATTCCCACACAAAGCACCAAACTATTCTTTCTACTTTGAACCCATCCCCCCACTCCCGACCAGTCCACCGGCAGCCATGCGGTTATTGCAAAAGCAAAAGCATGCAAACAATACTCCCCCAGAGCATCGTCCTCCCCCCCTCCCCACAATGGCAGGGCACCCAAAAAGGGGGCCTGACAGATACCTGCAAATAGTGGTTGGAGGGATACCTATTTGTTATGCTTCCATTCGGTACTGATAGAAGAGAATATTTGTAGCTCAGAGTTGAACTGCTCAGGGGGTTTTGGTGCTCTCTGAGCTTGGTGGTTTTCTAGCTGATGTTTCATTACCCAAACTAGGTAAAATCAACAGTGAGCTAGTGTAACCTAGTTTGGTAATGCAACATTCTATTTAGGTTTCTGCACTGGAAATGGAGACAAGGATAGCGAAAGCTCGAACAGCATTCTTCAAAATGAAAAAGGTCTTCTGCACTCAGGACATAAGCCTAAGATTGAAAATCAGGCTTGTCAGATGTTGTATTTTTTTCTATCATGCTCTATGGAGTAGAGAGTTGGTCTCTGACAGAAGGCCACCTGAAGAGACTAGAAGCATTTGAAACGTGGATTTACAGGTGGCTGTTACATATAAGCTGGGTTAACAAAATCAGAAATGAGGTGATAACCGCCTGGGAAAGCCAAGGAAAATCATCAAAACAATTAAAAAATGAAAGTTAGAATATTTTGGACATGTGATGTGGCACCCAGAAAAATACGGTATACTCCATTTAATCCTCCAGGGAAAGATTGAAGGCAAGCGAGGTCCAGGCAGAAGAAGAACATCGTGGCTTCAAAATCTAAGGGATTGGTTTAGACAAAACTCAACCGCACTTTTTCATGCGGCTGCTGATAAAAACAGGATCGCCAACATGATTGCCAATGTCCGATAATGGATATGGCACAAGAAGAAGAAGAAGAAGACTGGAAATGGAGTAGGTCTTGATCCCCTAAACATGCCTTGCCAATTATATATTTATATTTATGAATAATTGCTCAGATCTAAAGAAAAATGAAAACAGCAGTTAAGATTTGCATATATTTGTGGGATCGCATCCTTAAATTTGTGTTGTTCCTCTGATGACCTACCATTGGCCTAAAGTGGACTTCCCAACAAAGAAAGGAACAAAGTCTATAGCAAAAATGGCATCACCTTCAGCCCCTGAGATCACTATGCAATTCAAGTCACTCATAAAACTTAACAAAGGCGTGAAACATTTACAACTTTCTGCAACTGTAACGGCACCTTTACCAAATACTTTTATTAAATTGCAAATTTTTATGTGCCAAAATGCCATGCACAATAAATTAGCAATGCCCTTATCAATCTCCGGGCGAACGTGAAGGCGATTTGGAAAGGGGGAGGAACAAAGGTGGAAAAATCCACACCATGTTTAGTGTTGAGGATAAATAAAGTAAGAAAAACACACATACTTTATTGCATTGTGTCAGAGGATTATAAAATATGTTGCAAGAATAATAGGGCACAAACCACAATCGGTAGTAGCAAAAGGATTGCTTGATAATGGAAAAGACTAAAATTCAAACTGGAGGAAAGAGATCATGTCTGGAAATATTATACAGTATTAAATCTTAAAATATTCCAAGGAGGTTGTCATAAAAGCTTTAAGGAAAGAAAGCTTAAGCTCCAGAAGGCCTTTATTTTTTTGAAAGCCTGCTTGATGATTTTCTTGGTGGAATTAACTGCAGGTCATAATGTTTACCCACAGTTTGTTGCTTTAATTTTCTATTAAATCCCACCTAGCCTCTGGAAGCTGTGGTTTATGCAGATGTATTCATGGTTTAGATTACAGTACCCATTAGTACCCAGTGAGAGTAGCAATAGCACTTAGACTCCATAGTGCTTTACAGCCCTTTCCAAGCAGTTTACAAAAGTCAGCCTATTGCCCCCAACTATCTGGGTCCTCATTTTATTGACCTCAGAAGGATGGAAGGCTGAGTCAACCCTGAGCCAGTCAGAATCCAACTCCTGGCAGTGGGCAGAGTTAGCCTGCAATACTGCATTTTAACCACTGTGCCACCACAGCTTTTTTTTGGCACTAATGTTTGTGGAGAACAGCTGCCAGGGACTGGTGTGTTCTTCTTTGCCCATGTGTAAAAAATTCTAAAGGCAGCATTGGAAATCTTCCTACTTGTGGTTGCTGAAAATCCATGGGAGCAAGTGGGGCAACAATAGATATGGAAAATAAGCTCTCCCACCCATCCACAAAACACCTTACTTGGGATGCAGTGGATCTATTATCTCCATCTTTCGTTGCTCCATCCATTCTAATAGTTAGACAATATTTACATCTACCCTTTGAGAAAGAAAATAATAATAGACTCCATAGGTTTGGATCCAGCTTTCTTTACTCTCTTGTACTTCACATTGATTATGATTTAGATTCCAAAACTTCCAACGAATACTGGCTGAGGATTTGCAGTTTCAGCAACTCAGTATCTATGGAAACCACCTGTTTAGAGAAAACTGGTTGTTTAGAGTAGTCTAGTGACATCCTGGGTTTGAGATCCAAGCACTGTGTGATGGGGTGAGCTCTTGTTACTTGCCCTAGTTCCTGTCCACTTAGCAGTTCGAAAGTATGCAAATGTGAGTAGATAAATAGGTATCGCTTTGGTGGAAAGATAACAGTATTCCATGTACCTCAGCATATAGTCCATGGCCACATGACCATGGAAATGTCTTCAGACAATACTGGTTCCCTTGAGTAAGAAACAAAGTTGAACACCACCCCTTAGAGTCAGACACAACTGGACAGGGAAACATTTACTTTTATTGTTCTCTAACCCTACAGAACTGTAACAATTGGCTGGGTCCTAAGTAATCACATTGCAGCTTACTGTAGTACAATTTATTGAGTCCAGCTAATTGTGAGTCGTAAATCACAGTTAAATAAATGTTGGGGTTTAAGACAAATGCCATTGATTGCAGGAGATCCTTCTAAGTAAGATTGAGATGGATATAATCCAGAAGATTAGGAATAATGAGTGCCAATGTGTTTCAGAAACGTATCAACTAGGTTCACATAACACAGTAGAATGAGAGGAAATGGGGTTATGTCAAGAATGAGATGGTGTACAAAAGAAGTTAAATTATTAGATTGGAAATAAATGAACTTCTTAGATCAGAAGTGTTATACGAATCATCAAAAATGTTATATTGAGATCATCATGCATCACTACTTGAATTCATTGTATTTTCACAAAGAAGAGGTCCATCAGAAGCCATTTCTCAGGATTTTACCTCTTCTACTCCAGGGCATTCTTCAATCATAGCTGCAATGTTCACATTTAGCAAAAACAAGTTTTCAGAGATAGATAAATCCACTAGACTTGGTTAACTCAGACATATTCTTTGGAAGGTCTTCACCTATTCAGACAAATGGGTGAACAGAGTAAGAGACATTCAGTTCAATGGCTTCATGGCTAAAAAAATGCCAGAGTTTCCAGGACAATTAAGAAATATGACAGTGCCCCACCTAGACTGCTTCTATGTTGCACAAACTTCCTGAAAACCTTTGTTGTAGGTTGCCTGGTCCAGGTGATGCTTAATGTAGGAAATCCAGATCTAAACATTAAATGAGGAACATCCTGACCCACTATTTTTTAAAATGGTTCCATTACTGAGTGACTTCTGCTTTCTAACATGTCTAGTTGCATTCCTCCTGTCAACCCTCTCCAGTTCGTCTCTGATTTTGGCAGTTTTGTTTGTATAACATAGAGCAACCTTGGCTCTTTTATGACTCGTGGACTTCAACTCCCAGAATTCCTGAGCCAGCATGGCTCAGCTTGGAAACCTCTCCCTTTCCCCTCAGCACGGCTGGCTCAGGAATTCTGGGAGTTGAATTCCACGAGTCATAAAAGGGCCAAGATTGCCTACCCCTGTATTAAAACATTAACCCAGACTAACAAAACACTCAGTTCTATGTTCACATAACATGGCTAAATAAAGACATCATATAAAGGTCTAATGTGAAGGTCTGGTTCATACAACATGCTAAGACAATGGCAGAGTTCTCATAATATGATGAATCATAAACTCCCCAATCCCATTTTA
Organism: Crotalus tigris; assembly: GCF_016545835.1. Classification (NCBI taxonomy): domain Eukaryota; kingdom Metazoa; phylum Chordata; class Lepidosauria; order Squamata; family Viperidae; genus Crotalus; species Crotalus tigris. Next base: position 878,419 of record NW_024100482.1, read on the forward strand.
GTCAAGGTTACCTGTTGTGTAAATCTGTCTAAAGTGTGGTGCCCTATCAGGGGCTATGTTAGAGGAAAGTAGCTTCAGCAGGATTCAACCTACATTAGAAAAGTGTCTAGGCTATAAATGCAAAACTGTGAGAGCTGGCTTTTGAAAGACCTTTCATTTTATTATGACAACAACAACAACAACAACAACAACAATAAGCTGTTGCAAGAAGATTGCACAGACTGACTACAAGCAGCGGCATGACAAAGTAGCAACAATGGTGCATTGGAAGATCTGCAAAAAATATCATTTGCCTGTAAGTAAAATCTGGTGGGATCATAAAATAGAGAAAGTCATAGAAAATGATAAAATTAAACTGCTCTGGGACTTCAGAATTCAAACAGACAAGCACCTGCAACATAACACCCCAGACTTAACAATTGTCGATAAGAAAGACAAAAAAGTCTGGATAGTGGACGTGGCAGTGCCTGGAGATAGCAGAATAGAAGAGAAAGAACTGGAGAAGATAACAAAATACAAAGACCTACAAATAGAAATAGAAAGACTGTGGCAAAAGCAAGCAAGGATAGTACCAATAGTCATAGGCTCCTTGGGTGCAATCCCAAAACAACTGGAGCACCACTTGAACACCATTGGCATTGACAAATTCGCTATTAGTCAATTGCAAAAGGCGGCCTTATTAGGAACTGCTTCCATCCTGCGACGATACCTGTAATACCATCAAACATCCACATCTGCCTATCCCAGGTCCTGGGTAAGGACTCGATAGGTAGACAAAATGCCAAATCCAGTCTGAACATCTGGCTGACTGTGCGATGATCAATAATAATAATAATAAAGTTGGAAGGGACCTTGGGGGTCATCTAGTCCAACTCCCTGCTCAGGCAGGAAACCATAATGTCTCTGTGAAGTAGGTTGGGCTAAAACAGTAACTGACAGGCCCAAAGTCACCTAGCGTGAATTCTTAACTAAAGGTAAATTTGGACTTTTACTGAGCTCCCCAATTCTAATCCATCTTAATCTGTATATCACAATGGCTTTCTGTTGCAAATCACCCCAACTCTTTAAAAAGTTATCTACAATGATCAACCAACCACAATTCAAAAATGCCTTTGAGACATATCCATCTTATTTAAAATGTATACAGTACTGTCCTGGGGATTGTGATTGGAAAAAATATTTGAAAGAAGAAGAAAAAAAGCAATTTAAAAACAAAAAAACAAAACCTGAGGATAATATATTGCAGCTATCCAGTTAAGACTACCATGCCTCTAGTCCAAGGCTTTTCAACCAGTGGTACAGGTAGCACCTGTGGTACATTGGCACCTGGCAGGGGATACGCGACCATGCTAGAAAAGTGATAGTGGGGGACGGGAATGAGCTGAACCGGTGGCAGCACTGCACAAGTCTGAGCGAGAGATGGCTGGAGCTGCAGGGCTGTCAGGGCTCAGTGGAAGCACCAGGATCAGCGCCAGGCTTCAGATGGAGCTCGGCGCTGATCCTGGCGCTTCTGCTGAGCCCAGAAGAAGTACTGATCAGCTGGAATGTTGCAGCATCTCCAGGCTCTTGTGATTTACATTCAGATGCTTGGCAACTGATTCATATTTATGACGGTCACAGTGTTCCAGGGTCATGTGAATTGACCAAAACCTGCTGCAACCACCCAGCAGACGGGGAGGGGGGGAATAAAAAATACACAAACACACACAGCCCACCCCCGCTGCCAATCCTCAACAGAAATGCTCACAACAATGAAAACCTCGGACAGGAGGAAGAGCGCCACCGGGTGGGCAGGCAGGTGTCTTGCTCATCTGTGGCTTGGGGGCCACTTTTTTCAGTGCCATTGTAACTTTGAACAGTCACTAAGCGAACTGTTGTAAGTTGAGAACTACCTGTACTTTATCACTTTTTTTCCTTTTTTTTTTTTTTTTGGTCATCAAGTTTTTGACACCTTGCTAGGCGACTGGTGGTACTCAGATGTTGCCATATCCTAAAAGTGGTACAATGGGTGAAAAGGTTGAAAAGCCCTGCTCTAGAGGACCTATACTTTAATTGCATCTTTGTTGGCACTTCTGGAGAAGCACCCAAATGTGTTTTACATAACGCTTCTTTAAAAAGAGTAAGTTTATTATCAGACATTTTTGTTGCTAGTTCTTTCCTCCAACACGGAGTGTGGTGAAATTAAGTTTTGCAAGTGTGAGGCATGGCAGATTTTCCTGACCCTGCTATATTTCTTGCTAGAACTAGACAATAAAAATAGTTTTTTTAAAAAAATCAGATTTTCACACTTCCCTATAACTTTTGCATATGCTTATCACTAAGCCCACTTCTACATGAATAATGCTATTTAAACCTGCGTGTTGACTTCCACTTAAAAAGAATTTTAAAAATTATTTTTTAAAATAATTGCACCCAGGAATACACATCTCTAAACAAAATTTCTCTCTGAACATGCATTGCAAAAACATGTTGATCTTAAACGGAGCACAAAATCTGTGGAAAATGCAAAACCTGTATGGATAAAAGCTGAGTTCTGCCTTGCATATGCATCTGGGAGATGTGAATCACATCAGTTTGCTGTGGAATTTGCCAAGATCAAATCCTACAAACACCTCTGCATATTACAATTATAAGTCTCATATATCATAGCCTTTGATCTGCATGTACTTCACTGTGCAGAGACAGTGCTGGACATGATTTGTTATAGACAAGGAAATAACGCTGGTAGTTGACAAGCCATCAGCCACCACTTCTCATCTCAGACCTGCATTTCACTTAATCTATGAAGAAGAAAAAATTCAGCATTTGCATCCAGATTGTCTAACCAACGAGTCTGATCTGTGCCCTTTGTGAACTGACTGTCATTTTCAGAAAGGGAGGCAGGCCAGCTATTGTCCACACTGACGTTTCAGCTATGGGGAAAGGTAATTTACCAGACCTGAAATGTCACTTATGTGATCTGCATCATGAATAATGTGGAGGCATCAGGACATACCGTATATTCCGGCGTATAAGACGACTTTCGCAAGCGTTAAAATCGGCGCCGAAGTCGGGGGTCGTCTTATACGCCGAGTCGTCTTATACGCCGCATATACGGTAGATGGAACGTAACTGGCTGAAGCTGTTCATCCTCTCCATGTACAATCTGAGAATCCACAGTAGATGGAGCTGTCCTAGATCAGTGATTCTCAATCTTTTTAATGCCGCGACCCCCAACCAATCGTAAGTCGAGGACTACTCAACCGGTCGTATGTTGAGGACTACTCAACTGGTGCAGCATCGTTTGCAGAATGGGACTTTTGGCGGGCTCAGCAGGGCAGAGACAGCCTGGACAATTCCTATTGGCTTTTGAAAGCCAATAGAATTAGACTCTATTCAAGAGAGTCTATTCTATTGGCTTTCAAAAGCCAATAGAATAAAAGGGAATAGCAGAGCTAAGGAAAAGGGGGGGAAAATGGTGGACTGCATTGTTTGACGACCTCCGTGAAATGGTTGTTCGATCCCAAATGGGGTCCCGACCCACAGGTTGAGAACCACTGTCCTAGATGAATATCTGCAATATTTATGATGGCACACCAGCAAAATGAAACCATTGGGGTTGGAAGGCAAGGGAGGCTAACGAGGGTTAAATGAATACAACAGAGCTGCTTTTTCTGCAAGATACCTCTGCCTGGATGTTTTCCTGAATACTTTTTTTCTCCCATACTGTTGGAGAGCAATCGGGAGGAGGGATCAACAGGGAATTAGCATGGACTCATTATGTAAACACAAGAAGGCAAGGTCTGGTGCCCCCTTGAATGCCTTAGAGCCCTATCTAGTCTTTCCCAGGCGAATCAGCCATTCTGGGAAGATTCCTGTAAAATAGGCATAAAACAATAAAGTACCATATATTCCGGCATATAGGGCGACCCGGCGTATAAGACGACCCCCGAGTTTGATGCTGAGTCGCAAGACGATCGACGCTGAGTCGCATGCCTAGAAAGTCATCTTATATGCCGGAAACTACCTTATTTCCGGTGTATAAGACGATCGACGCCGAGTCGCATGCCTAGAAAGTCATCTTATACGCCAGAAACTACCTTATTTCCGGTGTATAAGACGACTCGGTGTATAAGACGACCCCTGAGTTCAGAGACTGTTTCAACGCTCTCAAAAGTCGTCTTATACGCCGGAATATACGGTAGCTAAATTGAACTCTACATATATGGGGTTTGGTTATTCAAGCCTGAAACATACCAAAGTCACTAGAATAGGAAATGGAGTTGCTCCCTTAATAGATTTTTGTTCAACTCTTTGCAGCATCTGCATTTTATAATATGACAACCTACATATGCACTTTTTTGGAGGAGGGGGAGGGAGAGGTTACCTAGATGGGCTGCTGCTGAATAAGGTATTTTGTAAAATCCACATCCCCTGAATCTAATGAAAATGAACCATCCTTTTGATCTTGGTTGATCTCAGCAAAGCGTTAATTGAGAGAAGATTACTGCTCCTGCAGAGAACACAATGCACTGACATTCCAAGGAAATTGATACTGCATTTGTAATCGAGACTCAAAGGATACTAAAGGATTAGGTGCAAAATCAAGTGTGGGGGGGAAAGTGTTATTATCGGAAGGGAGCCTACTAAAATTGGGAAGCTATAGAATCCCCTCATTTTGTCGAATTAAACTGAGAAGTAGAAGACAAAAGGAAAGAGGCTATAATCAGGGAACTTGAAAGGGAAATCTTAATGAACGCTAAAACTGGGGAGTGGACAAGTATTCATATAATTGCTTTATAGGGCTTCTCAAGCCTTTCAATTCAATTTAAAGTGGAGAAAGTAAGCACAGTTGTCTGTTCTTCTCTCCTGAAAGCAGCAGCATCTTTTCCTAGAATTATGTAGCTTCCTTTGGTAGTTGCCCCATGATCCTAGGAAAAGACATGGCTGCTTTCAGGGATTGTGGACAGATGCTAGATCAGCACTTCTGCATGCCTTAAAATTGTCAAGGTTGAGAAACACTGCCTTAAAGCATTTGATGAATTGGACGTACTGCACAAAAGCTCTTTAAAAATCCAGGAATTTCCAGGAAAAAAAAAACCACAGCTTTCTTAGTTGGAAAGGGACAATTCATGTGCATTTTTTAAAAAATACTGAGATGGGGGAGGGGGAACACGAGTGAAGAATGATATTGTTGGTTAGGTAATTTAGGTAATTAGGTAACCCTTGGAAGTCTTCTAGTTCAACCCTCTATTCAAGCAGAAGAATCTATACTATGGGTGTCAAACTGCCAGCCCACAGGCCGGACGTGTCATGACGAAACCACGCCCACCCCATTGTCAGCAATGGGGAAAAAGTTCCGATATGTCGCGTGATGTCACGTGAAGTCACAAGTTTGACATGTCTGTCTAATGTCTTCTTCAAAACCTCCAGTGCTAGAGCACCCAGAGCTTCTATAAGCAAGTTAATTATTCTTACTGTGTGGAAATTTCTCCATAGTTCTAGGTTCAATATGCCTTTAATGATCTTCACCTTTTACTTCTTGTCTAGAACTCTGGACCCGTTTCTCTCTGTGACAGCCCCTCAGATATTGAAAGACTGCTATCAGGTCACCCATAGCCCTTCTTTTTGTTAGATTAGACATTCCCAGTTTTCACAACCATTTTGTAATGAAGAGTTCAACCAATCATCTGGGCTGAGGAAGGGAGCAGCCAATACAACATGTAAACCAGTAGTTAAAGGTATAGTGTGATTCCAGAATTTTGGAAAAAAACAGAAGGTTTTTTTAAAAAAGAGTCTGTGAGTACTAGCTCTCTATCAGATTCACAGATGGGAAATATTAAGAAAACATGTCAGAAAGAATGAAGGTCTTTTGAAGTCTACAGAATTCTACTTTAGCTTACATGTTACAGGAGGCAGAGGGTGGGGGATAGAGGGCTAGAAAAAAAATTTGTTATCCTTTAATGCCTCCTCAGCTTCCCCCAGGACTTTCCTTCCCCAGGGTAGAACGGAACCAAGTGTGTTTCATAAAAAAAAAAGCACGGAAGCACAGAATTCAGGCTTGGAGTTTAAATTTCTCTTTGCTTCTTTCCTAATAGGTGCATCTTCTATGCGGCAATTGGGGAAGTAGAATTTGATTTAGTAGATCCGTGGTGGCGAACCTATGGCATGCATGCCACAGGTGGCACACAGAGCCCTGTCTGTGGGCACGCGCAGCGTTACCCCAATCCTAGGCCTTCAGCTGGGTTTTATAAAACTTTTTTGCTTTAGGCCTCCATTGCTGTGTGCAAAAAAAAAAAAAGCTTCAATCAATCAATCTCAACTTCTTGCAGGAAAAAAATGATCTTACAAAGTTGGAATTGATTGATTGAACTTTTTAGTCCCACCCAGTCTGCCATTACCACCGCAGCCATGCCCACCCAAATGGCCACACCCACCCAATGGGTCACGCCCACCCGGCACCTGATGATACATAAGTGGGTTTTGGGTTGCAGTTTGGGCACTCAGTCTCGAAAAGGTTCGCCATCACTGTATTAGATACTCAGGAACTGGACTGAGAAAGAACAGTGTCTGGATATTTGCTTTAGAGATTGGGAATTTAGGCCACTACTTTGATGCATGAAAACAAATACAGGGAGCCCTCAATTTAACAACTATTCATTTAGTGACCATTTGAATTTACAATAACACAGAAAAAAGTAACTTATGACTGACCCTTGCAGTTATGACCTTTACAGCAGCCCTACAGTAGTCACATGATCAAAATTGGGCAACTCGGATGTATTTACCATGGTTGCAGCATCCTGGGGTCACCTGATTCCCAGTTAGGATTTTCCCTGCCAACTTTTGACAAGTAGTCAATGAAGGAAGCTGAATTTGCTTAATGACTGTGCAATTCACTTAACAGCTGCCGTGATTTAGGTAACAACTGTAGCAAAAAAAAAAAAGTTGTAAATTGGGCACAACTCATTTAACAACCTCCTTGCTTAGCGATGGAAATTCTGGTCTGAATTGTGGCCGTAAGCCGAGGATGACCTGAAGTGGATCTTTTTTCTTGCTGGTGATGCAGTTTTAAGAGGTCTGCTCCCTATGGCTGAGCTCTGGATACTCCTCGGAGACCACAATGACTAAGCTGATTTCAGGACCACGAACAGCAACTTTTTCAGATGAGAGAAAGAAGCAAGCATCTCAGCCCTCCACTGGAGTGTTGTAGCTCGGGATCAGCAATGGGAATTTTAAAGACCCAACTGAGATTTTTATAGAAAACGTTCCCTGTGCTTTTTTTCCTGGATGACCTGGACACTCTTTCTACAGGTAAAAATAAAGGTTTCCCCTGTCCAGTCAATTCCAACTCTAGGGGGCGGTGCTCCTCTCCATTTCTTAGCTGGGGGAGCCATCATTGCCCAGAGACATGTGGCCAGCATGATTATATACTAAGGTGCCCAGAATGCCGTTACCTTCCCACCAAAGTGGTACATATTCATCTATTTATATTTGCATGCTTTCAAACTGCTAGGTTTGAACAGGAGCTGGAACAAGTAACGGGAACTCACTCCATCATGTGACACTCGAGTTTTGAACCCAGGCTGTCAGCTTTCCAGCTGACAAGCTCACCATCTTTAGTCACTTGAACCATCATTCTCCCTAGCCTCAGGGGTCTTCAAACTTGGCCCTTTTATGACTTGTGGACTTCAACTCCCAGAATTCCTAAGCCAGGCACGCTGGCTGAGGAATTCTGGGAGTTGAAGTCCACAAGTCATAAAAGGGCCAAGTTTCAAGACCCCTGCCCTAGCCTTTAGTTACATAGAAGCAATTGAGATGGTCCTTTTAGTAAAGACACCTGTCTCAACATGTGTTGTGGGTATCAGAGTGGTTTAACAGTTTGTTTAGTTTTAGTTTTTAGTATGGGGTGCAGAGTCAAGATTAACTCTTACTATATTATCAACAGTCATGTTGGTTGTGACTTTGGGGAATTGCTGGATGGGGAAGGGTGATCTTTCAAAGTTGCCTCAGAGCAGTTTAACAGCTTAGTGCAGTTTTTATACAATTGTTGGCTTCTTCCAGGCCAGAGGAGTTTGAAATTCCCCGTCCGTCTTCTTTTCTAAACTTCTTTAGAATCCAGGTTCCAATGAGCAAAATCTTAGGCCAAAGCTACAGCTCATGATTCAAGGGATGGGATACAAACTCAAGTGCTGACATATCTGTTCAGGGAGGATGGGAAACTTGAAATTTATTTGCTTCAGAGGTCCTCTTGCTGAAGAAGTCTGCAAAATTGCCATGACAACCAGCAAACTGAGGGCCTTCCACAGCTGTAAGAAGTTTGTGCTTAAGGGGTGACAGTAAGAACAGTTTTGTTTGCAGGATGAAGACCAGGTTAATAATACCTGCAGCAAATGGAAGTTTTTCAAAGTGATGAATCATGTATCATGACATCACAACACACACTCTGCCCAGTGGTGGGATTCAAATATGTGAACAAGTGGTTCTCTGTGTGGATGCCGCTTCCGGAAGTCCGTTCTGGGCCTGGGCAACAAAAAAATTAACTACCGGTTCTGCCAAACTGGTGTGAACTGGCTGAATCCCACCACTGACTCTGCCCCATGTCACATCAGCTATGACATCATCATGCAAGGACAATATTTGCTCCCCATTCTCCCTCTCAGATCCATTATAGGTAGTCCTTGACTTACGACCACTATTGAGCCCAAATTTTCTGTTGCTAAGTGAGACAGGGGCTAGGTGAGTTTTGCCTCATTTTATGACCTTTCTTGCCACAGTTATTAAGTGAAGAGCTGCAGATGTTAAGTCAGTACCATGGCTGTTCGGTGGATCTGGTTTCCCCATTGACTTTGCTTGTCAGAAGATCACAAAAGGTGATCACGTGACCCCAGGACACTGCAACCGTCATAAATATGAGTCAGTTGCCAAGCATCTGTATTTTGATCACATGACCACAGGGATACTACAATGGTTGTATAGTGTGAAAAACAGTCATAAGTCACTTTTTTCAGTGCCATTGTAACTTCGAAGAATCACTAAACGAACTGTTGTAAATCAAGGACTACTTGGGGTTTCACAGCTCCCTTAATTTGTTAAAAAGTCTTGTTTTTACATATTAATACCATTACAGCCATAATAAAAACAATATATATGCCTTTTCTCTCTAGTTTATATTGCAGGCACATTGTTATTCTATTAAAAATAATACACAGTTACCCAGGTTCAAAGAATACGCTGCATTGAATTTAGTGAAATTATGAATGCCTTTCTTTCTCCAATAATTTTTACTGTGATCAACAGCAAATACCCATTTCTTTATTGGTAATTAAAACAGCATAGCAATGCGGGGAAAAATTTCATACCGAAACATGCTGATAACATCATGTTTAAGTCATCTACATAATTAAATAGCAATTGGTCTTAACCATTACTCATTACAGTGCAGCTTTTTGTCATTCTGTTTGATGCTAAAGGATGTTCAGCATCTTGTAATTGATGGAGAAGCCTAATCTGTAGTGCTTACAACATAATCAGGAAGGAAAAGCAACAGTTTTTGATCTGATTTTTAATGTGCTTTTTAAAATAAAAAATAAAAAAGGTCTTTGAAAAAGGTCTAATTTAGGTAAATACCAGCCATTCTGAAATTGTAAAAGTTAAACCTTGAAATCTGGAGTTGGGGCTGGAGGGAAATATATCTGATGCCCAACGCAAGCTAATGCATATAATGTAAGCTAAATGGAAAGCAGCTTTCATTGCCCCAGTGTTCAGGCTGAGATTGGTGTACATAGTTGATAGCAGTAGCACTTAGACTTATATACTGCTTCATAGTGCTTTATATCCCTCTCTAAGTAATTCACAGAGTCAGCATATTGCTCCCAACAATCTGGGTTCTCATTTTACTGACCTCGGAAAGAGAGAAAGCTGAGTCAACCTTGAGCTGGCCAGGATCAAACTGCTGGCAGGCAGCAGAATCAGCTTGCAATACCACATTCTAGTCACTGTGCCCCCACGGCTTTTATCCTGGGTGATTTCTGAGTTAATCAAGGTCAGACCTGATTGGAACGCAGATAAGGGAATGCCTTGGAATTCCAGGGCTGTTAGTTAGACTGGGAAAGTAAAACAAAAAAATATTATCAGAAGAAGGCAATAGCAGTCCACTTTTTTAAACAAGAGAAGTGCATTGGTGTAGTCATCTTTATATAAGTTTGAGCAGAAGTCAATTTGGAATGTGAACTAGTTGGCCAAATTCAGTTCCAAACATTTCCAGTACAGCTTGCAAAGTCTCCAATTTCAGACTTTGAAGTCCAGGTAGTGCACATCAATTAATCTTTTTTCTGCCAAAAGCTGCATTCCCCCCACCCCAGGTACAATCTGGGTGGAGCCAGAACAAAAAGTAGGTGGAGCCATAGAGTCTATCTCCTAAATTCTTTTTTTTCTCCTAAGCCAGGGGTCTGCAACCTTGACACCTTTAAGACTTGTGGACTTCAGCTCCCAGAATTAGCCAGCCAGCATAGCTGGCTGAGGAATTCTGGGAACTGAAGTCCACAAGTCTTAAAGTTATTAAGGTTACAGAACCCTGGCCTACACCTTCTCGTTTTTAACTCCCCCTCTATCTCTATTTTGTGACACTTTCTTCTCTTACCTCAAACCCTAGCCTTCTGACCTGACAGGTAGCCTCTATCTGAGGTCAAAACAATAGTAAATTTATATGAATGGTTTTTGTGAAGGTTTGTGGGTTAACAAGCTTTTGATCAGCCTGAAGCATTTGCTTACCCTTGTAAATTGCATCAGAGGTAGTAACTACATTTCTGCTGCAACAAAACTTAAATGAGTCACTGAGCTACTGCCCGTCTCCTGAATACAGAGGCAAAGACCAAGATGATGAGTCCCATTTGGGGATAATTCAGTTACTGAAGTGGGTCAAACCATTGTACTGTAGGGCATCACCTGTGGATTCGAATGTGTTTTGTTTGTTTAATCTACTATTACTACTATATTGTTAAGCAGCAATCTAGGAAATGCATAATTTTTTTTAAAAAAAAAAACAAATCCGCCATCCATTTTTAAATCATTGGGGAAAAAACACTTTAAAGAAAAAGTATTATTGACAATAAAAGTAATTTAAAAGGCCAGGTTAAGTCACTGTCATATACTTTTCTGAAAACATTGCAGAAATTTTTAGTACAGGGTAGGAGTGACTATAGAGCAGACATGTCAAACTCACGACGTCACGTGATGTCGCGCAACATTTTGGGACTGTTTTCCCATTGCCAGCAATGGGGTGGGTGCAGCTTCTGTGTGACGTGTCCGGCCCACGGGCTGGCAGTTTGACACCCCTGCTATCGAGAGTTAAAAAAAAATGACCTTGATAGAAATAAGGAGATGATGATGTGATAGATTTGTACCCCACATCATTTATGACTACCTTTCTTCCACAAGAACTTATCCAGCAATTAAAATCTAATTCAGAGACACGTTTTCTAGTCTCTTCATCTTCAAATGAGTAACACCCTTTACAATTATGAGACAGTGAGCCTAGAATTATTCTGGCCTTAGTTCATTCATCACATTTGTCCTGTTTTAGATCTATTCTTCTATCAAATATCATCTGCAATTGTTCACATAACCACTAGATGGCAGAAAAGAGGTTGATGTTGCCATCTACTGAAACTCAGTTCCCAGAGTGCTAATTTCACTACCTAGGTCAGGGGTAGGCATCTTGGCTCTTTCATGACTCGTGGACTTCAACTCCCAGAATTCCTAAGCCAGCTAGGCTCAGCTTGGAAACTTCTCCCTTTCCCCTCAGCATGGCTGGCTCAGGAATTCTGGGAGTTGAAGTCCACAAGTCATAAAAGAGCCAAGGTTGCCTACCCCTGACCTAGGTCATCTTGCGTTCAGGCATCGCATTCAGGCACTGATTGAACTTATATTAGTGCTCAGAGCACCATTACTTTTCCCCCAAAGTGGTACCTATTTATCTACTTACATGTAGTGTTTTTGAACTGCTAGGTTAACAGAAGCTGAGGAATTCTGGGAGTTGAAGTCCACAAGTCATAGAAGGGCCAAGTTTGAAGACCCCTGGTATAGACCTTCTCTAGCATCATTAAGCCATTTCATGCCTCTCATGAAATGAAGATAAATCACATGGCAGTGTTCAAAATTTCCTGAAAACTGTTATTGTTATTTATTAACATAACTGAATTCTGTCTTATTTGGAAAAATGAATCTTACCGCCTCAGTCAAAATTTAATAGCCATTCTATCATAACACTGGATGTGTTGAGCAACTGACTTTCAGAAATTTCATCAAAGGAGTTAACCTATTCTCTTCTAGCAAAAATGTCAATATAGTTTCAAGGGCAGCTCTAAAAAGTCATATTTCCGTAGTTTAGCCTTGGGATTACTAAGACGAGATACTCCTTCCTGTGCTTTCATTCTTTTGCATGCCCTAAATTCTAAATTAAGTAGAGGTTAAGCAATTTGGCAATTCAACAGTGACAAGACATGACCCTAGTGGATAAGTATTAACCTCCTATCCTCCACCCCCATTTGCAAATCATGGATTCAGATCCTCAGCAAACATTGTAAGCATTTGATGGCAATTGGCAAAACTGGGGCAGGCAATCCATTGATGAGATATTTCATAATTAATTCACATATCGTTAGCTTTGAAAAGAAGCCCACATGAGAACTTTGAAAAAGGCTTTTATCTTCATTTTCAAAATGCTTGTCTAATACATTAATAATCATGGTTAGAAATGAAGCATAATTCCACACCCTCTTTACTTTATAAGTAATTCAAGTGATATCTTAAGAGAAAAGATAGGAATCACTTATAAGAGTTAGGAGAAAAGCTATTTGCAGTACTTGACCTGGAACCAGAATGAAGCAAAGTGGAGGTGCTTGAGCCCCATTTGGGGATAATTCAGTTACCGAAGTGGGTCAAACAATTGTTTGAATTGGTAGCACTTTAGGGGACCACCTATGGATTCAAATGTGTTTTGTTTGTTTAATCTACTGTTATTTCTATATTGTTAAGCAGCAATCTAGGAAAAACACAATATTTTTTAAAAAATAAATCAGCCATAAATCTTTAAATCATTGGAGGGAAAAAAAAACTTTAAAGAAAAAAATATTATTCACAATAAAAGCAGTTTAAAAAGCCAGGTTAAGTTACCGTCATATACTTTTCTGAAAACACTGCAGAAATTTTTACTACAATGTAGGAGTGACTGTAAAGAGTTTAAAAGATGACCTTGATAGAAATGTGCAGGAACTGTTAGCTATGCAAAAGGGGTTGAAACATTACATCCAGAACAATAAGAGAACATTCAGAAGAAACTCAAGTAGACACTTCCCTCCCCCTCAATTCACTCAAGTATAAGAAGGAGGGAGTAGAGCACACAAATTGTTCCAAATTCTATTATTGTTCCAAATTCTGTTATCAATAAAAATAGTTTTAGCCTTCATATGGAATTGATTTCGTGGTCTGGTCTGGTCTGGTCTGATCTACCTAGTAGGACTGACATTAATTCAGAAAAAAACACATTTTTATATGTGTTTGAGACATGTAAGGTTTCCTCTTTCTTGCAGATCTTTATAACTGGTTTGATTTATCCCAAGATAAATAATCACTTAGATCAGGGGTGGGAAAGGGAGGGGCAGGCACCTTTATGTGTGCATGTGCAAAACGCTAATGTGGCTGCACAAACATGCACATAAACGGAGCCGCGAGCATGCATGCTCCACAAATGGGGCTGCTAGCGTTGGCGTGAGGCTCGCAGCTCGGTTATTGCTGGCGCAAGGTTTGGCTAGCGCTGACGCAAGATTCACGGCTTGATTAGCACCAGTGTGAGGCTCACAGCTCACACCTCGGCTAGCACCTGCATGAGGCTTACAGCTCACTGTTGGCGCACACACGCGCATGCGTACTGGTCAGCCACTCACGTGGCCCAGTGGCCAAGAGGCCACGGCCTGCTAGTGGGCCATGGCCCATGAGTTGGGAACCTCTGACTTAGATTATCAGCTTTTAAGCCAATTGGATCAGTATTCTGAACTGAGGCTAGAAAACAATTATTAATCAAGATTCTTCTTTCAAACCTAATGTGATGCGGTCTCTGAATTTTGTACCAACTGAAACTTTGAGGCAGTCTTGAGGTGTCTCAAGTCAACTCTTGTTTGAATTTGTCCTATGAAAAAAAGCTCCTAATTGTTGTGGTTTTTCCCTCAGTCTTGACTTCCTTCCTGGTCTGGTGGTCCCAAGTCACTCTTTTGTTTTGTTCTAGACATAATGATTTCTTCCAGTGCCATAGATGATTCGGCAGTAAAGCCTTCAAAATACATAATGCTTGGCAGTTACTCCTAAAAGTGGGACATATCACTCAAAAGGCATGGAATAACTGCTTAAAGGAAAAGTCTTCAAGTGTTCCTATTTTTAAAAAGTATATATTAATATACTATAGAATTTCCAGGAAATCTCAAAATTATTCCTATTTATGGGTAGACGAATGAAAGGAAACATCTCAATTAATTTCTTGTGAACATCTCATAGTGTCTTGGGAAATACCCTCAATAATTTATGATGTCTTCATACCAGTGGCAATTTCACAGTCCATGTTTTTTTTAGCAGTCACTGCACATGCAGCACATCCAGATGAATTGTTTTGAGGAACATTTTTCAAAATGCTACTTTTCTACGGACAGAGGTGAGTAAAATTAAAATATCAAAAACTGTTTCAGACAACTTATTCATAGCAATTTCAGTTTAGACGTAGCAATGCTCTCCATCTTGGAGAACAACAATACTTGCTGTAAAAAGCTTTAATTGTAGAACTGGATTTGCAGACTCAAAATTTATGGTACCGTGTATTTATAGGTAGTCCTCAACTTACAACAGTTTTTTTAGCGACCATTTGAAGTTACAACAGCACTTTTTCATATGACCGTTGCAGCATCCCTGTGGTCACATGGTAAAAATTCCAGTGCTTGGCAGCTGACTTGTATTTATGACAGTTGCAGTGTCATAAATACAAGTTGTCAAGGGTTGAGAACATTGCTGGCTGTGGAATTCTGAGAGTTGAAGTCCACATGCCTTAAAATTGTCAAGGTTGAGAAACACTGCTCTAAAGGTTGTAGGCTTGTGGCTGAAGGTAGTTAAGAGCTACCCACAAAATGGCGGCGCCTTACTTGGCTGCGGCTGCTTCAGCTCTCAAAAGTGTGGGGGTTAGGGAGGGAAATGTAGGGGTATGGGTCTATACATATGTTGTATATAGTATAGTATGTGTCATGTATGTGTTTCACTTTGAGAGCGGACAACTAAATTTCATTTTTGATGTGTGCCATTGTGCCCATAGTAAAAAAATCGACAATAAAGGTTCTCATCTCATCTCATCTCATCTCATCTCATCTCATCTCATCTCATCTCATCTCATCTCATCTCATCTCATCTCATCTTATCTTATCTTATCCTATCCTATCCTATCCTATCTTATATCTTATATCTTATATCTTATATCTTATCTTATCTGTTATGGCACTAGCTCAGGTCTTCTTCATGGCCTGGATTTTTAGAGGAAGCATGAACTTTCAGATATTCCTAGCAATCCTGAATCAGAGAAAAATTTATGTGTCTCGAAAGAATGGGTGGTTCTTCCAAAGCTTCATTTTATTTCAGTGAAGGATGTTCAGGAGAGATGTCAAGAAGAACTTCCCAACCGTAAGAAATATTTGCTGGTGGAACAGATTGTCCCATGAAGTGGTTTGCTCTCTGTGAAGCTAGGTCTTCTTCAGACAGAAGTGGGGTTGTTTTAGTGCAGGGTTCCCCAACTGTGAGGTGCAGTTCTTTTGGGGAGATGAAGACAGAGGATGTGTGAAAAATCTTTTAGTGCATTATTACAGTAAATCCACCTTTCCCAGGGTTTCATAGTACAGGTATTCCTTAACCTATGACCACAGTAGAGACTAATTTTTTATTTCTTAGCAAGACAGTTATTAAGTGAGTTGTGCCCCATTTTAAAACCCGCAGTTGTTAAGTTAGTAACACAGTTGTTAAGTGAATCTGGCTTCCCCTATGGACTGATTGTCGAACGCCAGCTGGAAAGGTTACCAATGGTAATCACGTGACCCCAGGATGCGATTGTCATAAATACATGCCAGTTGTCTGAATTTTGATCACATGGCCATGGGGGGGTGCTGCAATGGTCGTAAGTGTGAAAACTGGTCATACGTCACTTTTTTCAGTGCTGTTGCAGCTTCGAACGGTCACTAAATGAATTATTGTAATGATTGAGAAGTACTCGTACAGGTAGTCCTCGAGTTACGACTGCAACTGAGCCCAAAATTTATGTTGCCAAGTGAAACGTTTATTGAGCAAGTTTGCTCCATTTTATGACTTTTCTTGCCACAGTTGTTACGTGAATCATTGCATTTGTTAAGTTAGTAACATGGTTGTTAAGTGAATCTGGCTTCCCCATTGACTTTGCTTGTCAGAAGGTCACACAAGCTGATCACATGACCCTGGGACACTGCAACCGTCATAAATATGAACCAGTTGTCAAGCATCTGAATTGTGATCATGTGACCATGGGGATGCCACAACAGTGTGAAAAACGGTCATAAGTCATTTTTTTTTCAGAGCTGTTGTAACTTTGAACCTTCACTAAATGAACTTTGGTAAGTTGAGGACTACCTGTATTGATTCCATTGTTCATTTGTGTTCATTTTGGTGTTTGGAGTTTTAGGGGAAGTGTGTACATTAAGATGCAGGGGTAGGCAACCTCGACTCTTTTATGACTCATGGACTTCAACTCCCAGAATTCTGAGTCAGCCATGCTGACTCAGGAATTCTGGGAGTTGAAGTCCATGAGTCATAAAAAGAGCAGAGGTTGCCTACCCCTGCACTAGAGGGAGTTAGGATAGCAAAAAAGTGAGTAATATCTGTTTTAGCAGATCCTGAAGCTTTAAATGATGCAAAATGACTGAGCTTGGATCTAAACATTTTTGAGAGGGTTCCATAAACCTGCTGCCAAGCATCATCATCATCAAGTTGAATGGGTAATCACTGTGGAAATTTGACTGTTGGACCGGTGGGATCTTTTGACCCATCCAGTCATGGTTTCTATAGAGAAGACAAAAATATTTTCGAAGCTTCTGATCTGAAAATTGATTCTTTCTCATCTCATCTCTCTTCTAGGCTAAAGTCCAACCTAGAAACTGAACATACTTCATCTGTAAGAGTCTTCATGTACAACCATGCTCTTTAGTCTTCTGGAGAGAAGATGGATTACTGAACAGAGAGGCTGACTTTCAGAGTCAGAGTTTCCAAACAGACTGTCTGGTTTTTAGCTGGAGGTCTTCTTTTATTTTAGGCAGTATTGTGATGGAGGATTCCATAGGAATGACCTATTACAAAGCCACATTTGTGCCTCTTATCAGTTCTGTGAACTAAATCAGATGGTTATAGCAATATTATACTTGACCTTAGGAGATAACTTAGCTTGTACAATTTCCTTTAGAAGGTCATAAAGAGCCTCTGGGAATTCAGCTAATTCAAGAGGGACCTCACAAAATACCCTGCATTCTCTTGATACAAAAATCTATTTGAAATTAGTCAGGGCATCACGTGGTGCTCAGGATAGATCACTATATTATCACACTAAAGTACTGTAAGTTGAGTTAGGCCATTGCATTTGACTTCTACTAGAGGAGAATATTTAATGGAACTAACACAAAAAGAACCCTGCAGCCATCTATGTAGCCACAAGAATGATTGTTCCATTTTCGGAGTCTTTACTTTTATCCTAATACTTAATAATACAGGGCTGGTTATGTGTTGTGTTGAGGGAATCAGTGACCAGCCATTGCAGGGTGCAAATATGTCTGACCGCCTTCGCAGTGTTTATTCCTTTTTATACAGGTATTCCAAATAGCATAAAGTAACATGGCATCAGCATAGCAACAGCATTTCTATTGGTGCAACCCCTTGCCAATCCTTAAGAATATATCAGCCAGGAGGCCCCAGCCAGGGAGCAGTTTTCTGCCACATCCTGTTGTTGTAACCTAGCTGATATCATGTGAACCAGGTGATATCATGTACCAGCCTGGGGTAGTTTCCCACATTGCCATGGTGATGTGAACGGATGAGATCATGTAGAGAGAAGAGGCAGGCTTTGGAGGGGCAGTTTGCTGCTCACGACCTCTACTTGACCCCTATCTTTACATTGTGTTTCTGGATTAAACTCCATAGTTCCAAATATGATACATCATATTAGATGCTTGGTTCCACATCTCTAGATCTTTGCCCAGAAGTACAGTTGAACCATAATACAGTGCACTCTTTAAGGGTGCCCTTGAGTATAATATGGAAATGCAGTTGGTTCAGAGGGAATATGTGATACCCTTTATAGAGAATTCTATCTATGGAGATTCTCAATCATCCACATCATGGTTGTCCCAATGGTTCTTTTCAAAAGGCTACTGGACTTTCAAGAAAGTCCAGTTGCCTTTTGAAAAGCACCTTTGGGAGTAGAGAATTCTCTTCTGTTTCCATATCTGGCATTTAGAATAGAATAGAACAGAGCTGGAAGGGATCTTGGAGGTCTTCTAGTCCATCCCCCTGCTCAAGGAGGAGAACCTATACCATCTCAGATAGCTGAATGTCCAGTCTCTTCTTAAAAACCTCCAGTGATGGAGCACCCATGATTTCTGAAGGCAAGCTCTTCCACTGGTTAATTGTCCTCACTGTTAGGAACTTTCTCCTTAATTCCAGGTTGCTTCTCTCTCTGATCAGTTTCCAGCCCTAGTTTCTTGTCCTGCCCTCTGGTGTCTTGGAGAATGATTTGACCCTCCTCTTTTTTGTGGCAGCCCCTCAGATACTGGAATACTGCTATCATGTCTCCCCTTCTTTTCTTTAGACTAACCAAACCCAAGTCCTGCAGCTGTTCTTCGTATGTTTTAGTCTCCAGGCCTTTGATCATCTTGGTTGCTCTTCTCTGAATTTTTTCCAAGGTCTCAACATATTTTTTGTAGTATGGTGACCAAAATTTAAATGTTCTATAGATTTGTCTTCCACATTAGGAGAAAAATCTGATCCCAATGTTTTTTTGCTTTGTCACAAATTCACCATGGGTGATAAAAAGTACCGTCTTTATAGTTGCCATTCCCGTGATTTATCTGAAACATTTTTGTATAAGATAGACACAAGATATAAGAGACACAAGTAGAGAGACAGTTTGGTCTAGTGCAGGGGTAGGCAACCTTGGCTCTTTTATGACTCGTGGACTTCAACTCCCAGAATTCCTGAGCCAGCTGGCTCAGGAATTCTGGGAGTTGAAGTCCACGAGTCATAAAAGAGCCAAGGTTGCCTACCCCTGGTCTAGTGGTTAAGGCGCCAATCTAAAAAGCGGGAGACCATGATTTCAAGTTCCACCCTAGCCATGAAAACCAGCTAGTGATTTTCGGCCAATTACTCTCTCTCAGCCAACCCACCTCACAAGGCTGTGGTTGTGGGAAAAATAGGACGAGGAAGAAGATGTGTTGGCTATGGTCACTGCCTTGAGTTATTTGTAAAAATTAGAAAGGCAGGATACAAATAAATAATAAATTACATTATTTGCTGGTCTAATTCTTACTATCATCTATATCTAAACTGTGATTATATTCTATATTTAAACTGATTATAGGGTCTCCTGCTTGAGCAGAAATTTGGATCAGAAGACCTCAAGGTCCCTTCCAGCTCTGATGTTCTATAGTCTATGTGATCCAATTAGATGATTTGGAATTTTGATCTCAAATGTTTTAGAGGGTAATGGATCACTTAATCCAAGATGAGATAAACTTTAGAACAGTGGTTCTCAACCTGTAGGTCGCAACCCCATTTGGGGTCGAACAACCATTTCACGGGGGTCGCCAAACAATGCAGTCCGCCATTTTTCCCCCTTTTCCTTAGCTGTGCTACTCCCTTTTATTCTATTGGCTTTTGAAAGCCAATAGAATAGACTCTTTTGAATAGAGTCTAATTCTATTGGCTTTCAAAAGCCAATAGGAATTGTCCAGGCTGTCTCTGCCCTGCTGAGCCCACCCAAAGTCCCATTCTGCAAACGGTGCTGTAAGTTGTCTGCAGCGAAGGCGAGCTGTCTGGAAGTTTCCACCCCTCCCTGCTGAGCAACTACTAAAAATGTAAGTAAAAGAGGGCCAGGGGTGGGAGGTGGGAGGCCGGCGGGCGCAGGGAGGGTTGCTGGTGCACATGGGACCCAGCAGGTGCCTTACCTCACTTGGGCTGGGCCAGCTGGTGGCCCAGCTGGTGGTCGGCCTGCTCCATCTCTGCCACTTGCCAGCTACGCCTCGGCTGGCGCAGGGGGCGGCACCACACATGCGTGGTGCTCCCGGGCAGGGAAATTCCTCGACTTACGACCGGTTGGGTAGTCCTCGACTTACGACAGGTTGGATAGTCCTCTACTTACGACCAGTTGGGGGTCGCGGCATTAAAAAGGTTGAGAACCACTGCTTTAGAAAGTGCTCTCATCCTTGACTTGCTATTTAGTGGTGTCTCAGTCTCCTCTGCAAAAAAATTGTCTTGATGGCATCCTTGTCTCCACTGCTATATTTGTCACATGTTCCCCCCCCAAAACAAACAAACAAACAAAAATGCTTAAAAGGAGATTAACCAATAATTGGGACTGTTAAGCAGTAAACTTACTTGTACACTTTAATCTGTAACACAGAGTTTCTCAACCTTGGCAGCTGTGGTGTGGACTTCAACTCCCAGAAATCCCCAGTCAACACGGCTGGTTGAAGACTTCTGGAAGATGAAGTCCACTTGTCTTAAAGTTGCCAAGATTGAGAAACACTGAAATAGAGGGAAAGGGAAATCAGGATCAGACATCATGTACGCTGTGACATCATGCAAAGGAAGTTGCATAACATTTGCATAATGACAATCCTATGCCTGAGTCGTACTGGAGCCTTATGGGCTGACTAGTTGGCTTGATAGCCTAGCCTAGTGTTTCTCAACCTTGACAATTTTGAGTTGATTGAAGTTCAACTCCTAGAATTCCTCAGGCAGCATGCTGGCTGGGGAATTCTGGGTGTTGAAGTCCACACATCTTAAAGTTGAGGAATATTGCTGTAACACCTTTAAAATCAATGCACAGAGCTTTCTTAGAAAGACCTTTATGATCAAAAACACCTTTGTAGTCATTCTTCTTGAACTCTGTGTGGGACTTTACGCTTCAGTCGTGTGATTCGGGATTAGGCTGTCTATGAAATATCATTTGAGACGGTTTAGCCAGAATCAGTCCAAGATCAGTGGATCAAGGTCTTGAAAAATTGGCAGGATCAGATCGTTAAATCCCCTGCACTCTTGAATTTCCTTCTAAGGGTCTTTGAAGCAGAGCACAGAAAGTTTGCGATTCAAATCAGGGGCATGCCTCATTAAAGTCAATGTGTATGCTGTTTGTATTAATGACACATGTGTTTGTCATCCCTAATGGGGAGCTGAAACAGGTGGATGCAATGCTATATTACTCCCTAGGAGCCCTCATAAAAACCAGAATTGAAGATAGCATCAATTCCTCCAAGACTTTAGAACCAGTGATTAGGATCTCATGTCAATGGGCACATCAAATTCTTCAGAACATCAGAATGAACAGAAAGACAACTTGAAACATTTTGTGAGTTTTCTCTATGTTTACTCAGTCTTATTAACTTTTATGTAGAAATCTGCCTTGATTTCCAGCTCCCTGCATGCTGGGGTGAGATGTTTAGAATTCTACTCTACTCCGCAGATGCAGTTTTGCACAGCATCATCTGCAATTGGTTTAATTATGCATCAGGCCCTCTGTTCAAGAGGATGAATGTTCATTAAGAAGCTAGAAAAGTGTCATATAGGCATGTATATCATTTGATATCTGATCACTGAGGCTTCTCACTTGATGAACTGAATTTGTCAACTGTGCTACAGAACAGTTTATCTTTTTGAGGTGACAGGAAAGCTGGAGCTGTGTTGTTTGATCTGTGCTGGGTGTTTCATCGCATACTTATTTTGATTTACAGCATAATCTTATACACCTGGTGGACTCATTCGAATTTGAGAGTGTACTGTATCTCTCAGTGAAAACTAAGAAATTTCCAAAGGCCCTGATTGTTTGAGTAGACACCCCTTTCTCTGAAATTAAATGGACCCATAACAGAAGAATAGGAATATAAAGTCGGTGACAACACTTGCATATAATTCTTTTCTAAATTATATGCAAAAATTCACTTTTAAATAGGCTAATCAGAAGCAAAGATAGGCTAAGTGGGACTTTTTAATAGGACATTACTGGTGGAAAAAAATGCTATGATTACTGCTAAAACTGCAACAATATTTGAATCAATTAGTTTGATTGCTTTTGGATCATATCAAGCTGTACAGGTAAAGTTATCTGAAGGTTGAGTCATGGCAACACAACTTATTTGTTAGTTTGGGATGTTTCACTGCTCATCCAAGCAGCTTCATCAGACAGAGGACGTTAGTTAGGCACAGAGTCGGTAGAAGATATCCACGCTTCCTGCACCAACCTCAGGATTTCCTCCCCAAGTTGTTAGTCTCAAACTAACAAGAAAATAAGTCTATGACGTAACCTTCAGACAACGTAAACAGAATCTGCTGCTGTCTCTTTTTAACCACCTGATATGTTAGTGTAGATCCTTTCCAAGTTTCTTTCTCTACCAGTTGTTCAGTTGTGGGCTCCTTAACCTTTTATCTGATCAATCCCTAAGTAGCATTTCTTCCCCTCCCTTCCCAAAGTCATTCTCACATTTAACAAAAACAAAACAGAATAACAGAGTTGGAAGGGACCTTGCAGGTCTAGTCCAAGCCCTGATCAAGCAGGAAACTCTATACCAACTAAGACAAATGATTGTCTAGTCTCTTCTTAAAAAAGAAGAGTGTTGGAGCACCCACAACTTCTGGAGGCAAATTGTTCCACCGATTAATTGTTCTAACAATTACATTAATTTATACAACACTGTTACAGCTTTCCTGTAATGTAATTTCATTACAGTAATTTCCAGTTATCTATCCTTAAGAAGACATTGGACAGCCATTTGTCTGGCATGGTATAGGGCAGGGGTAGGCAACCTCGGCTCTTTTATGACTCGTGGACTTGAACTCCCAGAATTCCTGAGCCAGCTTGGCTGGCTCAGGAATTCTGGGAGTTGGAGTCCACAAGTCATAAAAGAACTAAGGTTGCCTACCCCTGGTATAGGATCTCCTGCTTGAACAAGCAGTTAGACTAGAATATCTCCAAAGTCCTTCCAACTTTGTTATTCTCTTGTGGCTCCTGTGGAATGGTTCCCCCCCCCCCGAGATTCAGCTAACCTCGATTCTGTTAAGGACTTGGTTGATCCCCAAATATTAAGTCCAAAATGCTAGCTGAGTTCATTTTGGAAAGTTAAATAAATGCCAACAAATCCTAATTGTGTATTTTATTATTCTTGTTGGTTTTTCCCTGCCTATCTCATGGAGACATTGTAATTTTATTTTTATCCTTCTACACCACCTGGAGTTGTTTCTTTGTGGATTGGATTGCCATACCAATCAATCAATGAAGCAAGCAATAAGGCGGCAATATTCACACAAGTGCAGTAAGTCTTACTGTGATCCTTCTCTCTTCACACATGTTTCCTGAACATCTACAAAGACTTATATTCTGACCACGACACCACTGCAGAAAGACTGTGGAGAAGAGACCTTAAAATGAGAACATTTTCTTTTCACCTCTGAGTTCGTGAATATAATGCCTTCTGAAATGCTGAATATGTTTGCTGAAGGGGCTGCAATAAACCCAAATGTCAAGCTCTGTAGAGCTGTGTGGAAAAGAAATGATATCTTGAAATTGGCCCGAATTAATCTACTAATCAACCTGCAAACCATTCCCCAGAAGACAGGAAGACGGCATAAAGACAGGAGTCTAGGTGCTGAGAAGAATTTAGGTTACTGTTCCGTGCTCGATACTAGCAAAGCTGTACTGAAATGACTGGAATCAATTTATAACAGAGAGTTACTGACCTTTTAAAAAGGTTGCCAGCCCATTTATATATCTCCTGTGGTGCTCACCTCCTTTATTCATGCTTAGCATATGCTGTCACTCTTGCAACACTACCTCTCTGTTCCTTGTTAACTTTCTTTCCAGTATGTTCAGTGCGTAGGCCTGTTGAACTACCTTTGAGGCACTGGAGAGAGAGAGAGAGAGAGAGAGAGAGAGAGAGAGAGAGAGAGAGAGAGAGAGGAGCATGGTGGCTCGTGTGGTTAGGACACTGGGATGGAGGTTAGCAAGTCTGCATTTGAGACCTGAATGCTGCTGATGAAGCAGGGTGAGCTCCTGTCCTTGGCTCCAGCTCTTGCCATGGAAGTTAAAGGAGACCCCAACTGGGCATCCCCCAGGCAACAGTTATGACACCAGCTAATCCTTTCAACCCAGAAATGCCTTTATATCCTGGCATGAGTGCAGTGCAATTCCCACAAGCCCTTCAAGCTCAACTTCTTCTGAATTCAGTTTAACTTTAGTTGACCAGAATAAATCATCTGTGTTGCAATCTTACGAATGGCCCTGATTCTTTGCAGCTGACATTTATCTGGTCAGCTAAAGTTGGTGCTAGATAAGGGCCATGGAATTCAGGAGGGGATGGACTTGGAATGCTTGCGGGATCACAATAACTTTAAGCTGATGACACTCTTAACTCTGCCCTTCCCCTCCCCCAGTTCTGTCTCCTTTTCTCCTACAGATACCCAGATACAGGCACAAAATTAAATGGATTTTTACATAAAACTGCATCTTTCATGTAAAAAACAAGCCAAGTTTCTAGCCCTTAGGAATTGTGACGGTTGATTGAAATTAGGCTCTTCTCAAGAGCATGGGGAGGAATATTTAAGTGCAAAGGGTATTTCCATTCAGATCACTTCTGGAATTATTAGGCTTGTCAATTTTCTTTGCAAAACTCCTTCCAAAGTGATAAAATCATTAGGCTTGAGAATACCTTGAGTATCACAAGGAAAACAAATGGAATGATTGTTAAGTAATGTGTTTTTCTTTGTAGAAACCAGTATGCATTGGGCAAAAGCAGCAGATAGAAGAAATTACAGCATCATCTGCAGGTTTCAGAGGGATTATTACAGTATCAGGAATTTGCTGAATGCACACGTTGGACCCAGAATGAAAGACGATGCTGAGAACTGTATAACACTTATCTTCATGCACAATTGAGGTTAATTTGATGCAACCAAAGAACAAGTATACGCACACTGAAGAATGAATAAAAAGGAGAGAGACCCTGAGTTCTAGTCCTGTCCTAGGCACAAAGCCATACCTTGGGCCAATTCTTCTCTCTTTCTAGGTGAAGCAATAGCAATAGCACTTAGACTTATATACTGCTTCACATTACTTTACAGTCCTCTCTAAGCAGTTTACAGGGTCAGTCTATTGCCCCCAACAATCTGGGTCTTCATTTTACTGACCTTGGAAGGATGGAAAGCTGAGTAAACCTTGAGTTGGTGAGAATCGAACTGCAGGCAGCCGGCAGGCAGCAGAAGTAGCCTGCAGTACTGCATTCTAACCACTGCACCACCATGGCTCAGAGAAGAGAAGGCAAAAGCAAACACTTCCAAAAATATTGCCAAGAAAACTGTAGGGACTTCTTGAGGTAAGAGTTCCTAAGAGTCAAGTGAAGTTCTTGCATGCACACAAAAAAACGAAGTATTATAACAGTATCAATAACAATAATACTTAGACTTATATACCACCTTACAGTACTTTACAGCCCTCGCTAAGCAGTTTACAGGATCAGCGTATTGCCCCCAACAATCTGGGTCCTCATTTTACTGATCTCAGAAGGATGGACAGCTGAGCCAACCTTGAGCGGGTCAGGATCGAACTCCGGACAGTGGGCAGAGTTAGCCTGCAATACTGCACTTTAACCACTGCACCACCTGGGCTCAAGCTGCCTACTCTATAATTTCTACTTAAAAATATATATTATTACTAGATTTTTATCCCATCTTTATATATCATAGTACTAGTGAAAATATGGTAAAGGACATCCAGAATGAACTGGAAGCCAAAGGGTCTTTTCTGTGATCAAAGACTAAAGCCATGAATAATGGATCTCTCACCTTGGCAAGTGAGTGGCCAAGATGATCTTTGATGTCGCTTCAAAATCAACACTCTAAGTTTTAGTGCTTTTACGTTTAGAAAAAAAGATGAACTAATGATATACTTTCTTGCTATCTAGAAATTAGGGCTCCATTGCACATAATTGTGATCATTCCTGATTAAATAGTCATGGGCAAACAAAGAAAATGGCTCATCAAGTTATAACTATAAAGCAACCCCCTGCAATAATTATAATAAATATTTTAATTCCTACTAAAATCACCAGATTCCACATTAACTTGACCTTTTTGCACAGGGCAAGGGTAAGAATACTAAATCTCAAGTGCTTTCAAATAACTTCAAGGAATTAAAAAAGGATAGTGGGAAAATCCACTGTCAAGGCTTTTGATTCTCCTGACTACATTTTGTTTGTGTTTTTTTAAAATGAAATCTGTTGTGTGTATTTATTTCTGAACTAAACAAAGTTTTGGCAAATTCTTTTTCAAAATGCAGGTCATCCTCATCCTTATGACTGTTCACTTAATGACTATTCAGTTATGACAGACCTCCCTGGGCATGCTTACAATCAGGTTCCAAAGTTCTGGGGGCCACATATCTCTTGTCATATGACCGCATGTTGGCTTTTCTGCAACCAGCTTCCATTTATAGCCATTTACAGTGTCTCGCGATCACATGACTGTGTTTTATGATGCTTTGCTTAAAACTGGCATTTACTTCTGATTGTAGGAGATGACCAAGCTGAGCCTGGGGGAGGGGTCAAGGGTGTCATTTGTTTGGAATCCTTTTGTATCCACAAAAGATTTAAGTCCAGCTCTTCTTGAATTCCATTGATTTTTATCAACTTCCAATTTGCCTTGACCATGAGTAGTTCAGATTCTTGCTTAGAGATAGAATAGAATAAACTCGTACTCAAATCAACCACACAGCCAACCAGAGACATCACCGACCCTCAACCAACCCATGCAACACCCCGACCAGCAGGTCATCTCCCAATGACCCTGACCGGATGTAACCTCCCCATCACAAGACCCATCACAAGACTCTCACTGATGATTCGCACCTGATCCATCACAAAACCCTCACTTGACACACCTGAAGCCCTTATAAACAGGAGAACACTGACACTGACACCCCACAAACTCCACTGAAGATGTTACCTAGTCTGGCAATGAAATGTTCAGAAACCAACCCACAAAACTGGAGAACCAACGCTCACCCTCATCCTACAACCGAGTTACAGATATTTGCCACTGTAAACTTGTACTCATTTGAATAACCCTGGTTTCTGATTTCTTGCACCTGACACAATTTTTCAGCAAAACAGGCCAATAGCAAACCATTGGTTACTTAATGACTGTTGTTGTTGTTAGCTGCGAAGTCATGTCCGACCCATTGTGACCCCATGGACAATGTTCCTCCAGGCCTTCCTGTCCTCTACCATCTTCTGGAGTCCCTTTAAGCTCACGCCTACTGCTTAAGTGACTCCATCCAGCCACCTCATTCTCTGTCGTCCTCTTCTTCTATAGCCCTCAATCTTTCCCAGCATTAGGCCCTTCTCCAGTGAGTCCTTCCTTCTCATTAGGTGGCCAAAGTACTTGAGTTTCAACTTCAGGATCTGGTCTTCTAAAGAGCGGTCAGGGTTGATCTCCTCTAGGACTGACCGGTTTGAACGCCTTGCAGTTCAGAGGACTCACAGGAGTCTTCTCCAGCACCATAGTTCAAAGGCCTCAATTCTTTGGCGCTCAGCCTTTCTTATGGTCCAACTTTCACAGCCATACATTGCAAGTGGGAAAACCATGGCCTGGACTATACGCACTTTTGTTGGCAGGGTGATGTCTCTGCTTTTTAGTATGCTGTCTAGATTTGCTTTCCTCCTTAACGACCACAAAAAGGGCATAAAATCAGCCATGTGGGTGACCTGTTTAATGACCATTGCAACTTATAACTTGGATGACAGAGTCCATCGGTGACTATTTGTATTGTGCAAAAGAGTGAGAAAAAAAAAGTTTTGTCTTTTGTAATTTTACAACTTGGACTCACTCAATGAAAGGGACCTAAAGTTAGATGATGGGGAAGAGATTGTTCTCGCTCATGGAATGGCAGAGAGATCCACAGATTCTCCCAATTCTAATCTAGAATGGTCACAGATAGAAACAGACTTTTAATCTTGGAAAAGAAAATGTTCATAGCCTAACTAGTGACTCCCTTTGTACTCATTATTGCAAAGCAGAAATATTTCTGATGTCGGGGGAGAAAGGAGTTGAAAGCTAAGTGTTTGCGTATGATGGCAATTAAAATCTAAAAAGATGCTTTTCCCAGCTGTTGCTTTTGAACTTGTCTCATGTCAGTGGCAAGGAGCCAGCATTCAATTAAGATTTTGCATTTTCAAAAACAGCATGTGATGGGTTGCATTATGTCACTAATTCCCTTTAAATTAATATTTAAGGAAAAAATATTGAAGCAGTAATAGGTATGGTAGAACATCAATGGTTAAACTTGGCTGTCACAGAAAATAGGGTTACCCTATTTGTTTGGAACTCAAAGGAAAATAGAACAACAAAGAACAAAATCAAACTACCATGAGTTCTAGTTCTGACGTAGACCCAAGCCAGCTTGGTGACTTTGGGACAGTCTGTGTCTCTCAGCCTTAGGAAGAAGAAGGCAAGAATAAGCCACTTCCAAAAATCCTGCCAAAAAAACTGCTTGATCCTCTCCAGAGGATAAAGACTAACTCAAAAGAACATACGGTATTTTCTGGTGTATTAAACGACCCAGCGTATAAAGACGACCCCTGACTTCAGAGCCGATTTGCATGCCTAGAAAGTTGTCTTATACGCCAGAAACTACCATAATTTCCGGCGTATAAGACGACTCGGCATATAAGACGACCCCCGACTTCAGAACCAATTTGCAGGCTTTAGAAAGTCGTCTTATACGCTGGAAAATACGGTACATTATTTTTTATATATATAATTCATTAGGGCAAATAACTATACACAGATATTCAAGATCCAGAGTCAGAAATATTACTATTTAATGTAATTTAAGGTTTAGTTATCACAGTCAAATTAAGTTCCAATTTTTTTCCTAGGGCATAAATAAATTCTTCAGATCAAGTTTGGGTAAGGAAGACCACACCAACAAAATGTTCATTTAACAATCCAAGTTATTGTCACACCCTTGGGGTCTCTGAGAAATTTCTCCTATCTTCTTTGATAGTCATGTAAATTCTTCTCACTCGTTTGCAATTAGTCCTCGACTAACAACATTTAGTTACGACGATACTGAAAACAGTGACTTATGGCCATTTTTCACACTTATGACCGTTAAAGCATCCCCATGGTCACGTGATCAAAATTCATACTCTTGGCCACTGATTCATATTTATGAGGGTTGCCGTGTTCCGGGGTCACGTGATCATTTTTTGTGACCTTCTGAGAAGCAAAGTCAATGGGGAAGCCAGATTCACTTAAACAACCAGTTGTTACTAACTTAAGAACTGCAGTGATTCACTTAACAACCGTGGCAAGGAAGGTCATAAAGTGGGGCAAAATTCACTTAACAACTGTCTGGCTTAGCAAGATAAATTTTGGCTCGGTTTTGAGGACATACTTTCGCCAATATGTAATAAAAATCTTAATATCTCATGTTAAGGGAATGTTTCTAGGCAAATTACATATGCTTTTTTTTTTTTTTTTTTACTAAGGATCTTTTTTTAAAGAAACATGTTGGTTAAAAACAAGATTTTACCAAATTGTAGGTCTGGAAGAATTGAAGCTGACCTCCTATGCAGTGAAGAAATTCAAACTGAAGCTCTCCCTTTCTGACTGTTCCTTAGGCAATATCTCTCCTCCCCCGCTGCCATCTAAGGTCATTTCCACATACCATTACAAGGGGAGAGAGTTGTTCTTTGTGCCAAAGAATTGAGGCCTTTGAACTATGGTGCTGGAGAAGACTCCTGTGAGTCCCCTAGACTGCAAGGCGTTCAAACCGGTCAGTCCTAGAGGAGATCAACCCTGACCGCTCTTTAGAAGACCAGATCCTGAAGTTGAAACTCAAGTACTTTGGCCACCTAATGAGAAGGAAGGACTCACTGGAGAAGGGCCTAATGCTGGGAAAGATGGAGGGCAATAGAAGAAGGGGATGACAGAGAATGAGGTGGCTGGATGGAGTCATTGAAGCAATAGGCGTGAACTTAAATGGACTCCAGAAGATGGTAGAAGACAGAAAGGCCTGGAGGAATGTTGTCTATGGGGTCATGAGGGGTTAGACATGGCTTCGCAACTAACAACAACAACACATTATTGTAACCTTATAATAAATGTAGTGTTAGGATTTATGATATTGGTTTCTTGTCTGGACTGCCTGGAACAGCTGACATTAAACTTGCAGGCCTCCTACTCTTTTTCTAAGAGAGGCAGAATATATATATATTCGAGCTTTGCTGCTCGAAGCACGAAGCTGAAAACACCAGCCTGAAGATGACGAATAGGACTTCATCGAAACGTCGCCAAGACACTTCCAATTTTACGCGGGAGAAAACCCGAACAACCAAAGACCTACATACAAACACCCGCGAAAACCTCAGAAAACATATATATATGTAGTACTGCCAGAGCAAAAACAGAGGAAAGAAACCATCTTTTCCGTATATGTAAACGTAATGGATATCCAACAAGGTTCATTAGGCGCTTCAGTGTGCCACCTGAACCTCGAAGAGATCCGTGTACAAATGAGCCTGCACCACAGACGACACTGGTTACCCTCCCCTATATCTGCAATGTCTCTGAAGCTACTGCTAGATTACTAGCACCATACAAAGTTAAGGTAGCCCATAGACCCAATCAGACGCTGCGTGCCGCAATCATGCACCCCAAGGACCCACTCCCCACCATGGATAAGTCAGCAGTCATTTATAGGATCGACTGTGAGGACTGCTCTAAGAACTATGTTGGGGAGACCGCCAAGAGAGTAAGAACTAGGGTCCATGAACATAAACTAGCGGTAAAGAGGGGCGAACAATACTCACAGATTGTGGCACATATGACTGAATCAGGCCACCGATTTGATTTTGAAAACGTACAGGTCTTGGCTAGTGACAATACGAAAGGGGGCCGCTTGCTCAAGGAGGCATGGCTATCCAATAAGGACTCAATCAATCGGCATATCGATCTTTGCCCAGCCCACTTAACGCTGAGAGCTTGGAGCATGGGCAATTCCCCATCCCATTGGAGACATCTTAAAGAAATACGGAGTATACCAATGGAGAGGATTGTGGAAAAGAATCCCCCCTTTCACCATCTGCAGCCCGGGAATATTCAAACGGAAGTTAGACAATGATCGGGATTTCCCCCCACCCCCAGAATGGCTAGGCATCTCCGAGCACTTGGAGAAATGCCAGGAGACACAGGAGCACCAACGTGTGGACTGAGGGACTGCACGCACCCCCCAGGATACCTGGAAGGGGGAGTGCCGCCCGATAAGAGACCCACATCTGAAACACCTCTGGCGAGAGTGCTGAATCGCCTACCACATTTAGGAGAGGAAAGGGCAGCTTCTCCAGCCCTACCATCTATAACAACTCGATCGCTCCACTTAGCAACATCGACTCAAACATGCCAACGGGGGGGTATGGAGTGAACCCGATGAAGATAAGCATGGGAGAAACTCCGGGAGTAGAGGAGAGACAGCAATGAGGGCTGACGCTCCTGGCTACCATGTAGAGAACACCCAAGGCGAGTTGATTAGAGCTGGGATGGAACACACCAAGACCGGAGATAAAGAAAGGAGACGTCTGGGGGCAACAACTACTAGATCGTACTCCAAGAGGGGAGGAATGACCTCATTAGCATGTTTGGAGGATAAGACCCGCCCACCCCACCTTGCAACGCCGATCTGCCCGTGTCAACGGACAGCACGGAAGAGCTCTCAAAATGATATCGTGCAAGCAAGGAGCAAGGAGGAAACAAGGGGCATGACAGTAATCAACTCGAACAACATCTGCGGAGACCATGACTGGAGAAAACACAAAGAAAACAAGAGACAGTGCGATGTGACGGGGCAACCAGAATGGAGTGAAAAAAGGGGAGGAGAGGGGGGTGCAGCTAAACGAAATAGGGGTGACAGTAAAGCAAAAAAGGAGAGGGGAGAAGTCTCATCAGACTCCGAATTTGGCAAAGAGAAAACACCCAATGACAACTACACAAATAGAAAACGCAAGAAAGCAATCATTGCCAATAAGAAACCGGCAATTGAGAAACAGCCTATTGCATCAGGCCCATTGACAAGATCTAGGAGCCGAGTGCAGACTCTGACCAATCTATAAAAGAGGACTCTCCCACTGACTGGCATTTTGAGCCCTGATGATGTCAGCAGTTGCTGACGAAAGCTAGGCGTTTTATTAGTTATTAATTTTTATGGTGATTTTATTGGTATTGTATTAAATTTTACTAAAAAAATTTAAAATACTCCCTGGTGCTCACGTTTATTTGTTTGATTTTATATATATATATATATATATATATATATATATATATATATATATATATATATATAAAATTAAGGTGACCAACTTTTTTACAATGAGAAGAAGGACACAAATAAATTGAAGAAAAAAATATTGTAAATAAAACATTTTATTCATTGCAACAATACAGAATACACTATAATATGATAAATAAAAAACATTTGTAACAATAACATTTTATATTGTAATTATGCTTTCATGCCTATCAATTATTATTTAAATGAGTACAAAAGAAGGACTGTCCTCCCTAAAGGAGGATGATTGGCCACCTTATTATAAAGTTTTGTTAAATTTTTAAAAATTACATTCTTTAGTGCTTAGTAAACAACATGTTGTCCGAGTTCAAATATTTAACATTAACTTTTTCAATATAAGTCTGTTCAATACTACACAATCCAGTATTTTTTCCCTGATCCTCCTTTCTTCTCCATATTTTTTTTCCATTTTCCTTTCATTACACCATTACCATTTTTTGGTACTGTTAATGTATACAAAAGTTAGATATAAGCAACTTCATTATAATATCATACAAATAACAGTAATATCAATATCCTGTTTTTTGTACTCTTGTTAAAGTTTGATCTTCCATCAATATTTGAAATATCTATCAATTATGATTTCCTCAATATTAATTACATTTATATAGCTGAAAGTTTTATTCAAATCAATCCTCTTATCTTCATATTTCCCATATCAAAAAAAGAAAAAATGCTATCTTAATTCTAAATCGTATCTTTCATTGTAACAGTCTAACTATATCTAAAAGTCTTCTATTCTTTTAATCTTATTCAAAAGAGTATTTAAACATATAACACCGCCTCTAGAAGGCCAAGTCTTCTGTTTTTTAAATCTGACTCTTTCTTTCTTTGCCAAGTAACTAGAATAGAATAGAATAGAATAGAATAGAATAGAATAGAATAGAATAGAAGCCAGAAGGGACCTTGGAGGTCATCTAATCCAACCCCCTGCTCAGGCAGGAAACCCTATACCATTTCAGACAAATGGTTGTCCAATCTCTTCTTAAAATCTTCCAATGTTGGAGCATTCACAACTTGAGTGAAGGCAGGTTGTTCCACTGATTAATTGTTCTAACTGTCAGGATATTTCTTCTTAGTTCTAGGACGGATCTCTCCTTGATTAGTTTCCATCCATTGTTTCTTGTCCTGCCCTCTGGTGCTCTGGAGAATAATTTAACTCCCTCTTCTTTGTGGCAACCCCTGAGATATTAGAACATGGTTATTATGTCACCCTAGTCCTTCTCTTCATTAAACTAGACATACCCAATTCCAGCAACCATTCTTTATATGTTTTAGCCTCCAATCCCCTGATCATCTTTGTTGCTCTTCTCTGCACTATTTCTAGAGTTTCAACATTTTTTTTAAAATAGTGGTGGCCAAAGCTGGATGCAGGATCTCTCTCAGTTATTATTGTGTGTGGTACTACCTATACTGTACCTGTGTATTTGGTTTTTCTTGCTTAAATGTAGAAACTTACTTTTTTCACCATTGAATTTCATTTTGTTAGATAGTGCCCAATGTTCAAGTCTGTCAAGATCCTTCTGTATCTTAAACCTATCTTCTGGAGTGTTGGCTGTTCCTGCCAGCTTGGTGTCGTCTGCAAATTTGATGAGTTCCCCATCTATCCCTTCATCCAAATCATTGATGAAGATGTTGAAGAGTACTGGGCCTAAAACAGAGCCTTGGGGTACCCCACTGCATACTTCCTTCCATGTAGATGCAGTTCCATAGAGGACTACACCTTGAGTGTGATTGGTTAGCCAGTTATGAATCCATCTGGTGGTGAGGCTGTCTAACCCACATTTTTCTATCTTATCAGAAGGTCTACTTTATCAAATGCCTTACTGAAATCCAAGTAAATTATATCCATGGCATTCCTCTGGTCCACTAATTTTGACACCTGGTCAAAGAATGCAATAAGATTTGTCTGGCATGATGTGTTTTTGACAAACCCATGTTGGCTTTTGGTTATGACTTTGTTTGCCTCTAGGGGTTTGCTGATTTGTTGCTTGATTATCTTTTCCAGAATCTTCCCAGGTATTGATCTGTTCTTTCCTGGATCTATTTTTCCCCTTTTTTGAAGATGGAACTGTCCTCCAGTAGTTCCCCACTGCTCCAGGATCTTTGGGCCAATCACCAGGATGCAATGAATCCTAGTTCCATCTTAGCTATGAAAGCCATCTGGGTGACTTTGGGCCAGTCCCTCTCTCTCAGCCCAGGCCACCTCACAAAGTTGCTATTGTAAGGAAAAGTAGGAGGGGGAAGGAGTGTTAGATACTGTATGTTTACCACCTTGAACATACAGTAATAAGTAATAAAGACGGGATAAAAATCTGACAAATAAATACAGTAATTGTAGAGGTCTTGCTGCATTATTGGTGGAATTGTTTTGGTGGGGGGGGGCTATTCGAAAGAATGTTGACATTACTTGGGAATTTTCTTGGAGTATTTTTGCCCATTCTAAATCTGCTTTTCTTCCAGGTAAGGATAAATAGAATGTGTAGCTTGTCTTCCTACTTTTAAGAACATTTTGTGCCTTCTGTAAAGCATCTCCTTGGGATCTCCCTCCCTCCCCCCCTCTCTCTCTCACACACAGACACACACCCCTAAATTAATACACTAGGTGCTTTGCAGCCACTGTGGTTTTTTTTCTATTGATCTTGGTCAGCTTGTTTACACTCTTTTGGCAACTTGCTGATGTACCTTTCCCTGGGGATGCAGCAGGGGTTAATTGCTGTTAAACTCTCAGTGCCAAGAAATGGTTCACACTCCCTGCTACATTAAAGATGACACTAATAAGGAAAGAGTGCCCAGGATTGTTTCCGTGTTGGAAAATTGGAGTTGTGGCGACAGAAACTTGGAGCCAAGTTGATGTAATAGGAAGGCCATAATGTAATTAGAACTGCTGAACATGTGTCATACCGAGTTAAAACGATACATTAATGAATCAAAATAGGTGATAGAGTATTGCTCTTTCAGCAGATAGAGGTGTTTTCAAGGTTAGATTGCCTTTAATTTAATAATCAGCAAAATGGCTATTCCTCAAATTATATGAAAAAAATTGAAGGCTTGAAGGCTTTTGAGAACATTTGCTCCCTGGTACCAAATCAAGGAGTTAGGCAGGAGATGGGTGCTGTGGGGGCAGAAAAGAGGCAGAAGATTGTTAGATATATCTCTATTGAACTCGATGCAGGTTTATTTTATTGCATAAATAATTTTTATTGCATGGACATAAAGTGGCTTCTTCCACAATATGCTGTTTTATTTAGCTGTTTCCTCGCTAGCCCTCTTCCCATTACTACTCTGCCCTCAATTTGCTAAGAGAACAATCATATGTCATTAAAATATATTAGCAGAATAGCCCAGAGGAATAGAAAATGCAAATATAAATATAGCATGACAGAAGACTGGGAGGCAGCTAATGAAAATAAACAGGCCTTCATCCACATCTGAAAATGCAAGAAGGAATTTGTTCCATTTGCTGTCTGGAGTGAACTATATGTAAGTTGGCAATGCAGAGAAGACTGGATTCCCGTGTTCAAGAATGTTAAAAGGTTTTTTTTTTCAGGGATGGGAAAAAAATTGGGGATGTATGAGACTCTGCCCCAAATCTTTTTGTATCTCCTTCTTGACTTTCTCTGTTCTTCTCCTACTCTGAGAAGAGCAACAAAGATGATAAGGGATCTGGAGGCTAAATTATATGATGATCGCTTGAGGGAGAGAGTTATGTCTAGCCTATCAAAGAGAAGGATTAGGGAGGATAGGATAACTGTCTTTCAGTACTTAAGGGGTTATCACTAAGAAGAAAGAAGTAACTAATTGTCCAAGGCACAGAGGGCAGGACAAGAAGTAATGGGTAGAAGTTTGTTAAAGAGAGATCCAGTCTAGAAATAAGCAGAAATTTCCTGACGGTGAGAATAATTAATCAATGGAATAGCTTGCCTCCTGGAGTTCTGGGTACTCCATCACATAGGTTTTCAAAAATAGATTAAATAGCCATTTGACCAGGATGGTACAAAGTCTGCTGCCGTGAGCAGGGAGTTGGACTAAAAGACCCCTGAGTCCTTTCCAGCCCTATGATTCAGTGTTCTAATGTAGGGGTAGGCCACCCTGCTCTTTTATGCTGGCTCAGGAATTCTGGGAGTTGAAGTCCAGGAGTCATAAAAGAGCCAAGGTTGCCTACCCCTGTTCTAATGCAAACTGGAGGACGCCTTACACTTTCCTTTTCATTCCAATATCCCAGGCAATTTAATCTCATCAGGAATGAAAAGGGGATTGTGCAGTGAAGAGGGCAGACCCCAAGATACAAAGTTTGTGGGGTGCAACAAATAGTAAAGAACATGTGGGTGGAAAGTGAGTATAACGTGTATTAAAATAGCAAAGTTCTATTATGAAATTCTTTCCATGGTCTTAAGGAATGTTAACCTCATTTCTAATCAAGAAAATATTTAAAATTCTACCCCACATACTCAGCCTTGAACCCCTGAACATGCCTACAGTAAAGTTCATATGAAAAGACTTTTCCCACTGGTTCCTCATATGGTGTGTATACACCATCAGTTCGGTCTAGTGGTTAAGACACTGACCTAGAATCTGGGAGACTGTGAGTTCTAGTTCTGTTTTAGGCATGAGAGCCAGCTGACTGACCTTGTGCCAATCACTTTCTCTTATCCCCACTCACTTTATAGTGTTATTTTTGTGGGGAAAATAACAGGAGGAAGGAATATTGGGTATGCTTGTCTCCTTGAGTTTTTTATGAAAATAACAAAGGGAGGATAAAAATGTTAAATAACGAATACATAAAAATACACATACATATATACATGTGTACCTGTTCTATCCCAGCCTACATGAGTCCTTGTTAAACTCACAAGGAGAAACCTCTCTTCCAACAAGCAGGCAGAAACCGCAAGAAAAAACCAACCCCTTTTTATTCTCACAGACCTGAATCAATGTCCAAGGCAAACAAACACAGGTCACAGAAACTCGATCCTCAACACGAACGGTTGCCTTTGGCAACCAGCACCTCCCACACCTTCCCTTTTATTATGCAGCCAAGGTGTGGCTTCCTAATGCCTTCTCCTTTGCCTTTGGAGCTGCCCCATTGCATTCCTCTGTCCTACTCGCTTCACTTGCCTGCACTTTCGTGCATCCTGGATTTGTCCCAACTGTTCTTCGTCACTGTCCAACTCAGGCTCCCAGCACAGCTGTGTCTCAGCCTGAGTGCGAGTAGAGGGGCCAGGCTCCTCATCAGACTGTAAGCCTTGGAGCTCCTCAAAGCCTTCCTCTGACTCTGATGTCACTCCAGGCCCCTCCTCCTCCTCTTCTGATTCCTCAGACTCAGCTGCCAGGTCCACTGGCTGGCGAGGAATCACAACACTACCCATACTACACACAGAGAGATAAATATTGATAATTAAAATAAACTTTAGCATCGACAAGCAAACATGATGCAAAAATCCAACCTCTATTCATCAAATGATTCACAAAAACCACAAACCAGGAAGGATACATTCCTTTCCAACTTATTTCCAGATATACCTACTGCCACATAGAATTAGTTCTGTCAAACTTCACAGCCTCTGAAGACCTTGCAATGAATAAGCTAAGGCTTCATTGTTCCTATTTCCAGTTTGTTACCTGGCCATGCAAGTTGCAGTCACTTGGGCTAGCAACTCTTCTCTTTTCCTACATTTTGTCCTTCTCAAAAATGTTTCCATCTTCTCCATATAGTAGTCCCATAACTCCCTGTCTTCTAAATTGGTCCTTGAAATGAAGATACCATATATCACTGTGAGTTTAAGAACCCCCTTTCCTCAGTATAAGATTAGTAATACTGAATGGGTTTCTTTTTAAAAATATATTGATTTATCTTATTGTTGAAAACTTTCCTTCCTTCTTTTCTACTTTCCTTCCTTCCCTTCCTTTCCAGAGTTCTATCATGCCTCAGTTCAGCAGAGTTTTAAAGGGAACTTTGTTCTAAATGTTAAAATAAAAATGATTTACTATATTAAATTCAGTTATTTAACAAGGGGAGTAAGGGACCAGCTCATTCCACATGATTATAAATTCATTGTTCTGTAATGAGAGGCATCTGCAGGGTTAGAGTCCTTCATCAAAATGATGAATACAGCACCACAACAGAAGCTTTCCCCCTTTCATATGCCTGTACAGTATCACAATGCCCATAGGAATAACACAATACTGCTTTTGTCCTTTGCCGAACCTTGACTGATCCTATGGCCTTCTTTGTCTGTAGCCTTGCTCTTTGAATACCCCGGGTCACTCTGGTAGAGTATCTCAGAGAATACAGGGGTGAAACTAATTTCTTGATTTATCTACCAAACTTGTAAAGCTTTCAGATCATCTGTTCTCAAGTTCTCAGTATAGGCCTTGTCTTCAGAATTACTCCTTCTAGATATAACATATCTCTTAGGCAATTGAAACAGTTTGCAATTGCATACCATCAAGTTCTTAAAAGATGTTACCTTTAATATTGGATATTCCAGAGAACAGATACACCATTAAATTCCAAAGCTGGGCCCTATATTTAAGAGAAATGGAGCAACACCTTGGAGCAACTAGCCGGGAGTGTAGAAGACTGGAGCAATTGACTTCCCAGTCCAATGCAATTACTTTGTTGCATAGGTCCCTTGAAAGGGCAGCCAACCAACTGTTATTTAGCTAATGTGCAGTGGTAGAAGTGGCACCAATGAAGAAAACAATGAAGCCTTTTCTTATCTCAAATAGCAAGTTCAAGGTGGAACTGACTCTGCTGAAATCCTTCTCTAGGCTTTGGCTCAAAGTTTCGGGAGCAAGTTCTGAGAACCCATTGGTGGGATGGGCTTCATTTACTTATAATCTTCGGAGTTTTCAATAATACCACACAGTTCAGTATCTCACAGAGCACCAGAGCCATGTTACTCTGGACCACTGGGGAAATCAAATTTCTTGTCCAGTTTACATTCCATCATATGAAAGACAAACTGCTTCTGAACTTCGTTCAGAACAGAAGAAAACTACAGTGATTTTTCAAAGGTGGGATGATGAGGTTTGCAATGAGGTGACTTGAATGAGAGAGATGACTTTGTGATAAGGTGACCACGTAGAGTAGATGGATGTCTTGCCTTGAACTATACACTCATCTCGTCTGTTGTTTCCTACCCTTAAATTCAATCTGACAGAAAAATGTAAGTTCTCACGGGACTTTTTCAGTGGTGGCACCACTCTCACTACAAGGCAAAAGTCCTGTTCTTGAGAAACTGTGGAATAATATCTCCTTCTAGGACAATTTAAACAAATGCTTTACTAAGCATCTACATTTTTTAATAGGAAATTTTGGAAGACTATTTGAACAGGGCATCATTTCTTCAAAATGAAAAGGGTTTATGAAGAAAATCTTCATAAGTTGGAGCACCTTATGAGTACTGCTGATATGGCAGCTATTCAAGGCAACTACCATATCAGATGCTAATAACAGTCTCTACCTATTACTTCTGAAAAGTTATTTGTAAATACAGGATCTATCTCTCTGTCTCTCTCTCTCTCTCCTTCTCTCCCTCTCCCTCCCTCCCTCCCCCCCCTCTCTCTTTGAGGCTGCCCAATTTTGACACTCTGGATGGCTTCAAAAATGCTATGCTTTCCTCAGAACACCAATCTGCCAAACCTTTTATTACCTTTGTTATTCTACAAATCCTGTTTCACTATTTAGTGTTTCAAAACTTCCTTAATTCTTCCATCAAAGATATTACAAGAAGAGAATATGATATCTGTAAGGTGACCAACTTTTTTACAGTGAAAAGGAGGACACAAATAAATCGAAGAAAAAAATATCGTAAATTAAAGGAATATTTTATTCATTGCAACAATAATACAGACAACCTGCATGTGCAAAGTTTGCCAGCTGGGTGTTTTGGCGCACTCAGCAGCAATTCCTATTGGCTTTTGAAAGCCAATAGTGGGAGTAGCACAGTTCATGCAAAAGTTGAAAAAAAAGCATCAAAAAAAGGTCCCGGAATGCCTTATGAGTGTTCTATGAGGGGGAAAAAAAAGCCCTGCAGATTAGTCTTCAAATATTGAAAAGGAGGACATGTAGGAGGACACTTTTCGAGGGAGGACAGAACTTACAAAAGGAGGACTGTCCTCCCTAAAGGAGGACAGTTGGTCACCTTAACTATCTGTAGGTTGATGAATATATGGGCATGCATGTATATACTCATAAGTGTGTGCATGTGTTCATTCACCTGCATGATTCTTTAATTTTATTCTAGGTATGGGATCTTGTGAATTATAGCCCTGCTTGAGGGATTCTTTGGCAACATAATGAACCGTGTCATATAACTCACTAGAAATTGCCAAGGAGTTATCACCTGTTATTGCTGATGACCAGGAAAAAGGGTGGTTGAGAAAGTTTGGGGGAAAGGGGGAAAAGCTTAAATCAGCAAATTGAGCTTAATGTATCTGTAACTTTATTCCACTTTCTCTTGGTAAGCTGTAGAAAGATGATTTTCAATGCAATTTTTCTTAGTCAAAAAGTGTTTTAAAATCTTCTTCCTTTTTCTGAGTTCCATAAAAGAATCCATCTCTTTTGCATAGAAACAGTAGTTCCTTCATGACATGGAAAGGATTGCGGCAAGGTGTGAGTGTTGAGAATTTCAGAATGAGCTAATGTCCTCCAGGAGTATGTATGTATGTATGTATGTATGTATGTATGTATGTATGTATGTATGCATGCATGCATATATGCATGCCTAGGCGGGACTAGAATTCATCATCTCATGCCCCAAAATCACCCAGCTGGCTTTCATGGCTATTTTCTAGCCTGCTGCCTTAACCACTA
This sequence comes from Crotalus tigris, assembly GCF_016545835.1. Taxonomy (NCBI): domain Eukaryota; kingdom Metazoa; phylum Chordata; class Lepidosauria; order Squamata; family Viperidae; genus Crotalus; species Crotalus tigris. The sequence goes on from NW_024100482.1 coordinate 919,929, forward strand.
GACCAGACCAGTTCCCTCTTTGACAATTCCCAACCAACCCATATGACCGAACTCTTAAATGAATTTTTCATCAGTGTTTGCAATATGAAAGCTTGCAGTTTCCATTCAACACACACACACAGACACACAAACACAAGCACACACTTTAAAGATGGATTATGTCAGCCTTACCAGGTAGATAAGGTAAGAAACAAAACCAGATGTTGTAAGCTCATTCTACTTTATTCTACTAAAGCTATATAAACAAAAGCTTGTTTGAGAGCATAATTCTCCTGCTGTCTCCTTTACAGCCCAAGGAACTATGGGTGATCCCTTTCCTATAATCTTAAGGAATCTATTTCAAACTCTCCAACACTGCATCAGAATGATCCCCAAATCATGGCTTCACCTATTACGGGAGGTGCTCTGGGAATCCAAAATGGATCCTGAGTGCTGCTCAGATCTGTTTTAAACATAAAGGTTTGTTTTTTTTTTTTACTTACTGATTGATTTGATTTATACAGCTGCCTATTGCTGAATGCAGAAAGAGGATGAAAAACACATAAAAATAAAATAAAATAAGAGGTACAAAAATAATGAACATCTCTACTGGAACGGCACAAAAGACTTAAAGTACTGTAACATTCAAGTGGGTTTGCAAATTGCCTGAGCTCAAGGCCTGCTAGATTATAAGTATTATAAAGAAATTTAAAAATTATAAGACATAGAAAAGACTGTACTGCTGATTAATAGGCCAGAGGAAAATGGATTAATCTGAATCAAGAGCTTTTCCCGCTGAAAGCTATACAATTCCCTTTGTAAAGGTGAACAGGTGAGGTAATTGGTGGCCATCTCAACTAGAGTGAGCACCTGTTGAGGCTAGCAAAATAAAGCAAGATGGTTGCTTTACTTTACTCTTAGAAACAAGGGAGTCGTGTTGCGTTGTGAAGCACCTTCAGTTAGTGGGAGCTTTTCTCAAGCGTTCATCAAACGCAAGCACTTTCTCAAAGATCTGCTCCACTGATTAACAAATATTAAACTGGGCTGTTGTCAGATTTGAATAGATACCCCCCAAGGAGGCTTTGTCTTCTGACAAACCAGCACCTTCATAAATTGCGGTCTAACAGAGCTTTTATGTTACAGAAGTTATAATTTGCTAGCAGGGTTCTTGATACTTCATTGTCAACTGGGATAAGATGCTCTTCTTCCCTCTATTCAGCCAACTCATAATTCCCTGACAATTTAAAAGAAAATGTCCATGGGCTAGAAAACTGAAGATTTTAACTGTCCAGGAGCAGTTCTAAAGCTTATTTGAAAATTAAATAAATGCCAAATAATATGTACTTGGTAATTCACTTTTGTTATGGATCCATTCTCTCATCTCTTAGAGCAATAGAAGATTTTGGCATTCCGTGTGGTAAAACTTAAACTTAAAAAAGTTGAAACAATTTTGTTCTCTGGTGAAACTAAAATTAGAGATTTACTTCTCTGTGATAGGCAACCAATTTTGATTGATTGCACAGTTAGACAAATATTTAGATTGGATCTGGCATTTTTAACTACCTATCGAGTTTTTCCCAAGAATCTTGGATAGGCTGATCTGGTAGTCCTACAGCTGTGGCCTTCATTGCTCAGCCAACAGTTCTAAGTCCTATAGCCCATTTTCACCTGATGTCCAGGAACTCTAACATCTAGTATGATTTTTGTTGTCCTGGGCAACAACTGATCCAGTATGGGTTTCTGTAAATTATATCTCATCATATTGTTTATGGGAAAGACACTCTTTGTCTGGCTTCCCTGATGAGACTTGTCCAGTATGATTGAACCTCTGGCATAATGTAACCACTCATGAAGAGTTTCAAACAGGAGTTTTACTGCTAGTCAACTATTTTACAAGAATCTCACCAGACTGACTGCATTCCCTTGGGAACGCCAAGATAACACGTCAAGGATTCTGAGAGAGGTCAGGCCTGTGCCGCTTTCTGTACTGCAAAAACTCTAAACTAAGCCTCTTTAACATCTCCCTCCAGTCTAGTCAGAGATATATTCACACCTAGCTCTCATTTTCCTCAGACACACAAGTCCCACAACCACATCAAGGTAGTGCCTCACTGGGGGTTGATATTATTATTAGGGATTGTCACCTAATCAGCCAGATGTTAAGGTTGGATTTGGCATTTTTATCTACCTATTGCAGGAAGACCATTAATCCCAGTAACTAAAATCCCAACCATTTTAGTGAGATTTAGCCTTGCATGCACTCCATGAATTCTAGAAACAACTTGTTTAGAAATGCAGAATAAAAATACATTGAAAAATATTTTGATTTCATCACATTAGAATGCAGTTTGCTGAATATTTAGATGAGTATAAAGAGACAAGCACATAGCACCAGTCAGAAAATAATTTAAACAGCTTTTTTTCAGGAAAATATTTGTTGGGTTTACATATTCCAAAAAGGCTGCAATGTCTGCGGGATGGACTGAGAAAGACCAGAATGATGAAAAAAAAAAAAATGTCACTCCGTTACAGTGTAAGCCCTACCTTTTTTACATGTGTCACATATAAGTCCCAAAAGGGCAGGGCTTTCAACCCAACAAAGTGGAAATCGTAGCACAAGGGCATGATGCTTTCTTGGTTATTTTTGGCAAAAACGCAGAACTTCTATGGATGCCTATGCCAGCAAGGGCACTTCAAAACCCAATATCCACATAGCCTGATTTAGTGGTAATCTCCATTCAGTGGAAACCTTCCTATCATATCAATACCTATTAAGAACCTAAGAAAAAAACTGGTGCTCAAATCGTTTCCATCAGAAATGCCAACCAGATGCCTATAAGAGAGGGATCTTGAAGTCTTAGTGGACAATCATTTAAATATGAGCCAGCAGTATGTGGCAGTAACCAAAAAAGTCAATGCAATCCTAAACTGCATTAACAGAAGGATGGAATCAAGATCATCTGAAGTATTAGTATGGCTTTATAAAACCTTAGCAAAACCACACTTAGAATACTGCATCCAGTTTTGGTCACCATATTATAAAAAAGATTTAGAGATTCTGGAAAAAGTGCAGGAAAGAGCAACAAAGATGCTTAGAGGTCTGGAAGCTAAAACATATGAAGAACAGATGCAGGAATTGGGTTTGTCTAGTCTAGTGAAAAGAAGGACCAAGTGTTCCAATATTTGAGAGGCTGCCACAAAGAAAAGGGGGTCAGCTTATTCTCCAAAGCACCAGAAAGCAAGACAAGAAACAATGGATGGAACTAATCAAGGAGAAAAGCAACCTAGAACTAAGGTTGCCTCCGGAAGTTGTGGGTGCTCCATCACTGGACAGCCACTTGTCTGGAATGGTATAGGAAGTCCTGCTTGTGCAAGACATTGAAGTAGAAGACCTCCAGGGTCGCTTCTAGCTTTGTTATTCTGTTCTGTTCTACAAGCATCCTTGAACGATAAGGACAATACCCTTTTTAAGCTACTGTTTCTCAGCAATCGGTTTTCAGAGACAAAAGCTTCCATTGACCCTGAGCATATAACCGCCATGACTTTCAGCCCTCGGTGTCCTTTTGTCTCATTTTATAAGGCAAATGTAGTGCTATGCAGAAAATACACCTGCATATTTTTATATCAGTTCTCATTCCATTTGATAGGAAAAGAAGGTGCTTTTGACAAAGGAAAGATCCGGTGATATTCCGAGTGGTGAGATGTGGAATTCTTGTACTTCTTTCATTAGTTGAAAGGTAAAGGGTGGATATGTTCAAATTGAGAAGCAGGGAGAAATATGTATTATGGAAAACAACAGCCAGAACACAGCAAGAGCAAATCGACAACAGCATTCTCGATTGCTACAAGAATAAAGTAAACTAAAGCAAAAAACAAAAAACAACCCACCAGAAAAAAAAGTAGAAATAAATTCTTAGGGACCCTGAGACTAAAACAGAAGGGAGGAAATTGTTCAAGGCTACCTGAGCATCTAGTCTTGAATTAAATGTAGATCAGGATGTTAGAATGCAATGGGTAGAGATGTCACGCATTAAAAGAATAACAAACTCTATATTTTAAAAGCACGTTCAAAGACAGGGAAGCACAATTTGTTCTAGAAGAAGCATTTGAACAACAAGTGATATTTGTACACAAAATCATATCGGTGATGTATTTAATTATAGACTTGATTGAAATTGACAGCTTTAGTAACCTGTGTGTGCACTCGCTGTGATTGATGGAAGCTTCAAATCTGGTTACTTTTCAACCAAATCGCATATTCTACAGTAATATCATCTTATCAGTTTGGAAGCTACATTTTCATATGCTGAGCGAAATCAGGTGGAGATGAGTTATGTTTAAATATTTATGCAATGGTAATGATTGTCACAGTTATAATGTAACCCAAATGCAGGAGGAACAATGTTCGGTGTTGAGCACACTGACCACGATCGACTTGAAACAGAGGCTTATGAGGGTGAAGTTTCATTTTCTGAGCTTATGGGTTTGTTTCTGAACATTTCACTACCAGGCTAGGTAACATCTTCAGTGGAGTTTAGGGGATGTCAATGTCAGTGTTCTGCTGTTTATAAGGACTTCAGTGTGGGTGTGTCTGTGATGGGTCTGGTATGGGTCATCAGTGAAAATCTTGTGATGGGTCTTGTGAGGGGAAGTTACATCAGGTGAAGTGCTGATTGGATGAGGAGCTTCTGCGAGGGTTAATTGAGGGTTGGTGCTGTCTCGGGTTAGCTGTGTAGTTGATCTGGATTTTGAGGGGTTCGTAGGCTGGTTGTAGGTCAATATGTCTGTTGATGGAATTGCTTGTGGAGTGCCAGGCTTCGATGAACTCATGAGCATGGTGGGTGGCATGGCCAATGATGTTTGTGTTGCTCCAATCGAACTGGTGCTGTTTGGTGTCGGTGTGGGTAGAGATTAAGGATTTGGGATCATGATGTTTGATTGCCAACCAGGTGCTTATTTCTAAGCCAGCTAAAACTTAGAACCCATACAACTTTCCACAGCATTCTGCTAAGCTGTGTGTTTTAATCCACGATGAAACCAGTTTGGTGTAGTAGTTAAGGCCCAGGCTAGAATTTGGGACACTGTGATTTCTAGTCCCACTTTAGACATGAAAGTCATCCAGATGACCAGTTGGTGGCCAATCAATTTCTCTCATCCCAACTCACACCACAGAGGAAATAGGAAGAGGGGGAATATGGGAGAAATAGGAGGAAGAAGTAGTACTGTCTTAAGTCGTTTATAAAAATAAAGAAAGACATGTTGCTCTTGAAATTTAATGAAGGAAAGCACAACAGAGAGGTTGTCTTACTATACAAATGGGAAAAGGAGGTGAATCTGTCTGTACTTTTATTTTTGAAAAGACCCCCCCCCTCATATGTTCATCTGTAGGGGCTTGAAGTTTACCCCCTCTCTTATACCTTCTTCTGAGAATAGTTTATGCCCATGTTTGGCAGGTGATCTTATAAAGTTGCTCTATCAGGTCATCATATTCAGAAGATGCAAGAGAGAGAGGATAAAAGGCTTCCTCCACCCCTCCAGATGTGTGTATGTGTGTGATGGAGAGAGGACCTTGTGCAAAGCCAGGATATAAGATACCAAAATATCTTCCAGATCATTAATTCCCCCAGTCCAGTTTCCCAGAACTCTTTAGGTTGCAACCTATTTGACACCAGAGCACCATCAAAGCTGACACCAGCCAGAGCATGATGATGGTGATAGTGATGTTATCCATTCAGGCATGTCCAAGTCTATGGACTAGGTCAGGGGTAGGCAACCCAAAACACTCAAAGAGCCACTTGGACCCATTTCCCACCAAAAACAAAACACTGGGAGCCGCAAAACCCTTTTGATATCTAAAATGAAGATAACACTGAATATATCCTTTTTTACCTTTATGATAAAGGTATATATATCATAAAGGTAAAAAAGGATATATGCAGTGTTATCTTCATTTTAGATGCCAAAAGGGTCTCTCTCTCTCTCTCTCTCTCTCTTTCTCTCTCCCTCTCTCTCTCTCTCTTTCTGTCCTTGGTCTGCCAGTCCCCTTCCTCCACTTTCTTTCTCTCTCTTTCCTCTCTCTCTCTCCCTCCCTCCCTCTATCTATCTTTCTCTCCCCTTCTCTCTCCCTCTCTATGATCTTCTGCTTACCTGGCAGGTTGGCTTCAAGCTGTTCTCCAACAAGCTCAGGGGTAGGCAACCTCGGCTCTTTTATGACTCATGGATTTCAACTCCCAGAATTCCTGAGTCAGCATAGCTGGGCTAGCTAGCTCTCTCCTGCCCTTCCTGCTTCCTGTTTCCTGCTTCCTGCAGAGATGCAGCAAAGGGAGGAGCCCTGCCCCAAAAGCTTTTCAGCTTGTCGGAGAACACCATTAGTCCACTCTCTTTTACACACACACATACACACACACACACACACACAGAGAGAGAGAGAGAGAGAGAGAGAGAGAGAGAGAGACAGAGAGAGAAGCAGGGAAGCGCAAGTACCTGTCTCTGTCTCTCTCTGCAAATGGCAGAGGAAGCTGGGCGCCACAGAGGAAGGCTCAAAGAGCCGCATGCGGCTCCGGAGCTGCAGGTTGCTGACCTGCGGACTAGGTCTTTCCACATCTTCTGATCTTGCTCTACTGCTTTGAGTTGTTCTATGCTCTGGCTGGTGTCAGCTTTGATGCTGTGCAGCCACTGTGTTCTTTGGTGGTCTAGTTTCCTTTTACCACTAACTCTTCCAGGCTTTCTCCAGTGAATTCCCCTGCATGACAGTTTTGTGATTTTGCCTTCATGATATGTCTGGTGTTATGTGCTCCAGTACTTGCTTGTTAGTCACCTTTGCTGTCCAAGGAATACGCAGGAGCCTTCTCAGCTCAAACGAGTCAAATTTTTCTTGTCTTACAACTTTCACAACCATAGCCAGCTATGTAGAACAGAATAGAGTGGACTTACCTACATTTGGTGTAAATTGCTGATGTCCTTACTTTTCCATATTCGGCTCATCTTCACCATTGCTGTGCAACCTAGTGCAATCTGATGTTTCATTTCTGGGCTGCATTCACTGCTTTGAGATATCCAGCCAGAACATAGGAAAAAATCAAAGATATAGTGCAAGATCAGAAGATGTGGAAAGACCTGGCTCATAGAATCATCAAGAGTCAGACATGACTGAATGAATATCATCATCATCATCCTCTTCAGGCACCAGAGGCAAAAAGGGAAAGTACTACATTGCTTTGAGAGAACTGTCTTGATTGCATTCTTAGAAAGGAAGGAAGAGGGGGCTTGGGGCTAGGCGGAAGGTCTACCTACTATAGGAAGTCAGCACCCCAACCCAGAGAATGAAATATTTTGGGGAATATTAAAAGAGGCAGGATAGAATATTTTCCCTGAAGGAGAAATGGAGAAAAAATTAGACAGAAACCTGAGGAGGCTGCCCTTTAGAAATGCAGATTTGGTAATCCATTCAGAAATACTGGGGCCAATCTATTCATAAGCAAAATGCCTTCCGCTCCCACAGCTGAAGGGATCAAGAATTTACATTCCCCCACTCAGCTCCAAGGACAGACAGGACATTTAGGACATAATAGGATTAACCCACCACCGTTAGAATACCAAAAGGGCACACTCAAGCTCAGGTCAAAGTACATTGCACAGGAACAGGGACCTCAAATACAAAGCCCCAAGAAGGTATAAAAACCCACCCACTCTCAACTCCAGTTGGTCAGCTGTCCCAGAATGGCATGCTGTTGCTGGTTCTGCTCATCAATAAACAGACCTTCTTTCAGAAGCAGCCTCCATTTTATTCCCAGCTTGGACCTGCACTTGGTTTTCTTCCAACCCTACTCATTCACCAAATAAAAAGGACCACATTTAGAAGGGCCATCCTTTTCAATAAAAGTTATTTGTTTTTCATTACCATTTAAACATATTCAGGCTATAGGAACAGAAAGCAAACAAAAATATTGAAAACTCAAACTCCCTAAGGAAGAGGTATATATTTTTCCCACATGCTAAGACATAATTAAGATGGTTAGATCACTGAATGTCACCTCCCAAGCCCTTAATATTCAGAGATCCTTGAATATATTTTTCTCATCCTATTCTTTTGTTCACTTTCTAAAACCCAACAACTAAGAATAATCAATGTATAATCAGGCAGAGAAGTATCTTGATGTGAACATTATGCATAATTTAAAATTTACCTTGAGAGCTATTGTTAAGATTTCTTTGCCAGCCTCCTGTACTTTTATTTTCTCTAGCACCTTTTGGATACATGGGAACAAGTCTATTGATGGGAATAGGATATAATGAAAGCTATTTGCAGGTCAATTAAATCCATTCATCAAAATATCAGCATGGACCTAAAATATTTATAGAAGCCTTTTTTTTGCAAGAGTAAGAAATCATTAATTGGTGATTAACAAAAGAATGCAATAAGGAAATCAGATCTGTGTGGTAGGGTTTTTATTATGCATTTTGAACTAGTACGATTAGAAAAGGAATTGGAGAAATTAGTTTTTATGTAGCTAAAAGAGGGTTTTTTTTTGTGTGTCTAAGCAGGACTAAACATTAGAGCAGGGATCCCAGGGAACTAGCTAGGGTTATAGTGTTCTGAACTGAGGACAGCAATTCTTACAGATTCCCAGTCAAGTTACCTTATCAATAAGTCTGTGGAGATTGTCAGTCATCCAGGTCATAGTTGTCTCAAAGGTGTTTTTTTCTTCAAAAGGCAACTGGTTTGTTTTTTTCCTTGAGGGGAAGAAGAAAATATTTTCCTTCTCATCCAAGAAGCTTCATCAGTTCTGATGGTGGGGGGATGGAAGGATTGTATTTCTTTGCAGTCATCTGGTTGTTAGCAGTCTCTGAGAGCTGTTGAGGCCACTTGGGGGTTTATCTGTGCCCTCAGGGTGACCTGAATCAGAGTGCAAATGATTGTGGAATCTTCTTGGAACTGCTGCAAGGGCTGCGTTGTAACATTGGCTGTAGAAGCTAAAAATAAATATAAGTAGTTCCTGACTTACGACCATCTGAGCCACTTGTTTAGTAACCATTCAACGTTATGAGTGCGCTTTAAAAAAGTGACTTACCTTTTATTATTTTGTTTACTTATAATCCTTGCATTTACAACCATCACAGCATCTCTACAATCACATGTTTGTGTGGTAAATACATAATGCTTGGTAAACATTATATATTTACATGTTGTCATGTCCCGGGGTAACATGATTGCCATTTGTGATCTTCCCAATTGGCTTCTGAAAAGCAAAGTCAATGGTGGAAGCTGAATTTGCTTAATGACCACCACAAAAAGGTCATAAAGTTGGGAGCATTGACGACTCATTTAACAACTGTATCATTTAGTGACAGAAGTTCTAGCTTGAATTGGCAGTTGTAAGTCGAGGAATGACTTCCTTTATCTAAGGTGTCATTTACTTGCAACTCAGCTCCCTTTATACCCCATGAAGAAATCCCAGTGATTCAGTTTTCTCTATATGCCTACTTTTCTCGTATATAAGGAACACCTTTGATAAAACATGGGATCTGTGACTATCAAAATCATTTTAGACATTCCTTATCCCTGGACAGCCTGAAAAAGAGTTGATCCAACTATTTAAAAGAGGCTAATTTTATTGCAAAGTATAAAGTATCCCATGTTACATATTCAAAAGAATTCACAGTGCAGGCTTTAATGATGAGGGTTAAGTGCAATTTCCGTCAGAGAACTTTTAAAATTCAAAGGCTTGGGCTTGTCTGGAAAGTTCAAATAAGTTTAATGGATTTGAAGTCAAGGGAGACATCTTTATACTCAGCAATTAGTGAGTTTAAAAATATGAAAACAACTTCTGTTCCTATGGAACATTTGGGAAACTTCCTTTAAGGGAGATTGAAGTGTTGCTTCAACCGGTCGTCTTTTTAAAAGAAAGAAAGAAAGAAAGAAAGAAAGAAAGAAAGAAAGAGAGAGAGAGAGAGAGAGAGAGAGAGAGAGAGAGAGAGAGAGAGAGCAAGAGAGAGGAAGGAAGGAAGGAAGGAAGGAAGGAAGGAAGAAAGAAAGAAAGAAAGAAAGAAAGAAAGAAAGAAAGAAAGAAAGAAAGAAAGAAAGAAAAAGACAATTACAGAAAGCATCTCAATGTTACTTGCCCACACCCATACAGGTAGTTTCATTTTGTTTCAACTTTAATAAATATTACTTTAAACAGTGAAAATGAGAATGAAGGCAAGACTTCTGGTTTGCCATCGCGGCCGCCGCGGCCACTGGAACGCAAGCTCCGTATTCCACGTTCGGTGTCGTTCCGCTGGGGGACCCTGGAAAGGGTCAAAAGTTGCCCTGTAGAGGTGACGAGCAAGGAGGGGACCTCCGCTTGATCGCAGGAGGGCAGCAGCCCTTCCGCTCAATCTGGGGCAGCCTTCCAAACCGGTGGAGGAAAAACCGGCCATAGCAATATGGATTGTCACTAGGCTGCAGACAGTCGAAGTCAAACTTACCACAAGACACATCTAAAGCAATACGGATGAAACTGGGTGAGATCTAATCTTCTCTCTAAGATCCTAAGTATTTTGCTTCCTGTAAAAGCTGCCCAAAGTATCTTTCCCCTGTGAGGAGAGAGGGAAGGGAATTTCTATTCCACCCTCTAAGAATAGTGGCGACTGACTACCCAGGGGAGTTAAAGCACTAAAAGAATAACTTTAATCTAATTGGATTTATATGTTTCTGAAATTTGGGGACCAAAAGTTTTCTTATTTTCACCAAAGACTTTTGTTTTTATCTATGAAAAAGAAATAAAATTGGAAAAAGGACTATAAAAATTTTGGACTTAAAAAACCTTAAGCGGCATTGGTGACATCTTTGGCGAAGCCTGGTATTAAAACTTGTTATTGCCTAAAGGAGACTTGGCTTGAAGCCCAGATTACAGATAAGACTCTTTTAACTTTGATAAACACCACCTGTAAAGAGAACTTCTGGGTGGCATGGCTGGCCTCCTTGAACTATGAATATAAACCTTTATTGGTTTTTTAGAGCTGTATGTGGGGGATTGTCTTCTTACCTTTTTATCTGAGGAATATTGGTCATTATTTGAGATGATGAAATACCTTGGATTATAAAATCTTACTTGACAAACAACTTTTACTATAAAGACTATGTACAAACATGTGAAATACAGGTCCCATACCCAGCTATAAAATTATTTTCATTGTCTGATTTCAAAATCCTCAACTTAACGCATCATTAAGAGAAGATGGAGAAAGACCAGGAAAAGATTGTTTCCATGTTGAAAGCAATACATGAAACCATCCTTTCAGGTTGTGATGAAAGAAGATGTTACAGAAAAGAACAAGATGTCACCTTAGATCAGTGGTTCTCAACCTTTTTATACGGCGACCCCGGACATAAGCAGGCGACGCGCATGCGCAGCGGTGCGCCTGTGCGATGTGCATGCGAGTGCCGCCCCCACATGCATGCCACCCCCTGCGCGCGCGCATGCACGGCGGCGCCCCATGCACCAGCTGGCAAAAAAATGGCGGATCGCGTTGTTTGGCGACCCCCGTGAAATGGTCGATCGACCCCAAATGGGGTCGCGACCCACAGGTTGAGAACCGCTGCCTTAGATATACAAACCCAAATTTTGACTACAACTGAAGAACTAACAACGCAGAAAGTAACAGAATAAGTGGAACAATCAAATACTAAAACAGAGGACCTAATTGACCAACAAATACAGTCAATGGAATATCCAGAAAAGGGACTGACAACTCTGAAAATGGAAAAGACTTTCTATATAAATCAGAAAAAATTTGAGGAGCAAGAAGAAGAACAGACTGAATGGAAGATAAACATACCAGGACAATTATGGGGATTCGGAATAATAGGGAGATGATTTAAGGAAAATGGGCTAGCCCTTCCAAAAAAATGGAAACTAAATGGTCTCTCTTATTCCAAACAATATATATATAATAATAGAGGGAGATCTATTTGATGATTTAAAAGTGTTGACATGGAAGGCTAGTTGGCAAAGAAAGAAAGCCAGAATAAGGCTGAAGAAAATTGGGATTTTGATTTATCAGAGGGGATTTCATATTACTAATTAGAGGGTCAAAGGGAGAAGTTGAGATAAGGGAAATTTTAGTCATTAAATTTAAAATACTTGGAAATTAGTTGAAAATAAGGATGCTATTTGTTTAATACTTAAATTGATTTGATTTATTAAAGGAGATACTGTATTATTAATTAGATGATGTAAGATGGGGGAAAATAGATAACTTTTAGGAAATAAAACAAGATTATACCCAAATAGATAAGATGTGTATTTTGAATATTAGATTCTGTTATGAATTGAGATAAAGGAAACTTTGGTTACCTAAAACCTGGAAATTATAAATATCAAATGTTAAATTTGAATATTGATGGAAAACTAAAAATTGGGAAAAACCAATAACAGGACATTGATTGAATGTAAAGATTGAATGTAAAAGTAATTAAGATATGTATAAGCTAAAATTTTATTGATAAATGTAATAATGATGTTTTTATTTAGTTGATATAACAAGAACTGTATTAGCTTAAATATGAGATAGTAGATATTAAGGGAAAAAGAGAGGAAATATTTGAGATTGTAGTTTGAGATTTGTACTAAAGATTTTTGTATGTTACTGAACTATTGATTAACCCAGCCACCACGTTGCTTTTTAAATACCTAAATGAAAAATTAGAAAATTAATAAAAATGTTATTTAAAAAAGAAAAGAAAATGATAACGAACACAAAAAGCAATTCTTGCTTATTTGATATGATTAAAAGTGCATTAGCCAAAGAGATGTATTAATTTGGAGATACAGCTTCTAATTGCTTAAATATTGAACTGAGAAATGACGCAGTCATGTGGTGGAAACATAATTGGGAGAAAATACTATAATAAAGGACTTGAAAGGTACGTCACATTTCAAATTAGCAGCAAACTCTAGGAATATTTCAAAAACTATTCTGCAAGAAAGTGTCTTGGGGCTTTCTTAATGAGAATGAATGTGGTTTGAAAAGATCAAATAATATCCACATGTGTCAAATGCAGACTGTAATAACAGTTACAGATAATGAATAAAATTACAGTAGGTCACTTGAAGTCATGCTGGATCCAATAGGAAGCATACTGATTATGATTTGCTTGTTAAACTATAATTAGGAGAAAAAAAATCTATATTTATAATAATAATGTAATGAAACATAACAAAAACATTAAGATGAGGTAGTTCCCATCCTTTTGTCTTTTGTTTTATTAACATTTCAACAGAAAGAAGGCATGTAAATTTGTTAATATTGCAATACGTGCAATAATGATGAATGTCAGGTTTTTTTCACCAAATTCCTGAAGATTATAGTTTTTAATAGATGCCATCCCGTTATTGTTTCCCGAAAGTTAGAACAATTAATCAGTGGAATGGCTTGCCTTCAGAAGTTGTGGGTGCTCCAACACTGGAAGTTTTTAAGAAGAGGTTGGACAACAATTTGTCTGAAATAGCATAGGGTTTCCTGCTTGAGCAGGGGGTTGGACTAGAAGACCTCCAAGGTCCCTTCCAACTTTGTTATTCTGTTACTAAAAGAACAGATGTGTTTTGGTCTTCAGATGTGAAAGCCCTATTTGTTTGAACATAGAAATAAAATAGCCATTTGGAATTAAAATTCTTGGAAATGAATCTATCAAAATAAAAGCAATGAAAATTCCTAACATACACAAACCCACTTTACTTTGCTGTATATGTATGTATCTCTCTCAAAACACTTCCTCCCTAGTACTCAGATCATGCCAAACCAATCTTATTTCATTCCTTGACAAAGTGACTAAATTAGTAGACCAGCGAAATGCTTTGGACTTCAGCAAGGCATTTGACAAAGTAAACCATAACCTACTTCTTGGTAAGCTAGAAAAATGTGGGATAGACAGCATCACCACCAGATGGATTTGTAACTGGCTGACAAACCATACTCAAGGAGTAGTCCTTAATGGTACTACATCTACATGGAGGGAAGTAAGCAGTGGGGTACAACAAGGTTCTGTCTTAGGCCCATATTTTCATAAATGACTTAGATAAGGGAATAGAAGGGGATCTCATCAAATTTGCAGATGACACTAAGCTGTCAGGAATAGCCAACACCCCAGAAGACAAGCTCAGAATCCAAAAAGATCTTGATGAACTTGAATAATGGGCCCTATCCAACAAAATAATATTTAATGTGGAGAAAAGCAAGGTCTTACACCAGGGCAGGAAAAACCAAAGGTACAAGTACAGATTAGGCGAAACCTGGCTCAAAAACAGTAGCTGTGAGAGGAATCTTGGAATCCTAGTAGATGATCACTTAAACATGAGACAGCAATGTGTGGCAGCATCCAAAAAAAGCTGATGCAATCATTTGTTGTATAAATAGAGGCATAGAATCAAAATCACGTGAAGTATTAGTACCACTTTATAAAACGTTACTAAGGCCACATCTGGAATACTGCATCCAGTTTTGGTCACCCCATTACAAAAAAGATGTTGAGACTTTGGAAAAAGTGCAGAGAAGATGATTAAAGACTAGAGACTAAAACATGAAGAATGGTTGCAGAATTTGGGAATGGCCAGTCTAAAGAAAAGAAGGACTAGGGGTGACATGGTAGCAGTATTCCAGTATTTGAGAGGCTGCCACAAGGAGGAGGGGGGTCCATTTATTTTCCAAAGCACCAAAAGGCAAGACAAGAAACAACAGATGGAAACTAAGCAAGGAGAGAAGCAACCTGGAATTAAGGAGAAACTTCCTAACAGTGAGGACAATTAACTAGTGCAGGGGTGTCAAACTGCTGGCCCATGGGCCAGACGCATCATGAGGAAACCGTGCCCACCCCATTGCCAGCAATGGGGGAAAAAGCTCCGATATGTCACGCGACGTCACGTGACATTGCGAGTTTGACATGTCTGAACTAGTGGATCAGCTTGCCTTCAGATGTTGTGGGTGCTTCATCACTTGAGGTTTTTAGGAAGAGACTGGACAGCCACTTGTATGAAATGATATAGGACCTCCTGCTTGAGCAGGGGGCTGGACTAGAAGATCTCCAAGGTCCCTTCCAGCTCTATTCCGATTGATTGATTGATAGTTGTTCTTCTATACCTGGAATTGACTCCCTCTGCATAATCACCCTGTAGACCCAGTCACTAAGCTTTGCCCTGCAGATGGGGGCACATCAGATTGAGCATTCAGCAAATACCATGACTATTGAGGCACACAAATTGTCCAATCAGAAATTTTTCACAAGAGGCAAAGTAGAGGTTTCACTAAAAAGATCAGCAGCAACAGCAGCAGCAGCTTGCCCTTTTTCCATGCATAATTCTTTAATAGAGCTTTATGTTCCCTGAATTTAAAAAAATTACCACTCTGAGTTTCTCAAGTTCTGGGTTTGTTTCCAGCTTCCCTTCCATATATTTTCTGAACTTCAGATTGGGGGAAATTCTTCCTTTGATTCAGGCATCTGATAGCCATCTTTCCTGGCTTCATGTTACTAACCTCTTAGACAGTTAATCTTTTTTAGGTTCGTTAAGCATCTCCCATTAGCTGTTTCAGCTTGTGACCTTCAAGCCTACAAAGCTGTATTAATGCTGTAGCTTCTTCCACCCTTTGAGTAGTAAGTGTATGCTCTTTCATAAAAAGTGAGATGAGTTAGCCCTGTCTTTTCATTGATCATTCCTTTGAGGATTTCATGGAGGAGAAGAAGAATCATTCTTCTGAAAGAGTTCTGTATGTTATATAATAATTGGTCATTCATTTTGAATTCATTCATTATTCAGAACCATTTTTTTTATGTTTTCTTCAGTAGTCAAGAAAAGTCAGGTTAAAATTATGGGGAAGAGACAGCAAATCATCACTAAATCTCTCAGATTTGGACAGTCAAGAAAAATGCACGGACATTTACAAATGTCTCTTAGCCATTTTTATTCATCCTGTTCTTTACATATTTATCTCTAGCAATTTCCCCTGAAATAAATCAGTCATATATGTGTGTATTCTTTTCCCCACTATAATATATTTTTGTATGGACTTTGGTCTAATTTAAGGGAGAAAATTCATTTTATTTTCACACAGTTTTCCTATATGCGCTGTCATATACATTTAGGAGGTAAGACTATGATAAATTCATTTCAACATTCTTATGTGCATTGTTTGTGTATTACTCATTCTCAGTCACATAGAAATCAATTTACAACATTAATGTGCAACATTGAAAGCAGTTATGTGATACACCAACAAAAGATGGATTGTATCACCCAGCTGCAGTTAACCGAACACTGTTAAAAAACCTGGTTAAAGAACCATACTTGCCTTGTAAAGACAATAGTTTATTGTTGAAATATTGCATTTTGGTAGATTCTTTACAACTACACTGTACATCAATTGCTGAGTGACTGAGAATGGCTTGTAAAGCAAAGATTAACCCAAAGTCACGAATATTGCATTAATTATACAGTTGTCTCCCCAAAAAAGTGAATGGAATTGCAGATAGGGTTGCAACTGTCAGAACTGTTCTGATAGGTTCTTTAAGAGAACACAAATTTTGATTTGAAAAAAAAAAAACCTAGCATCTGAGTTAGCAAGTATGAACAGAGCTGAAGCATAATGTGATTTATTTGTTTGGATATAGCATGAATGTAAACACAAAAAATGCATTTTGTTGACCGAGATTTAAGGTTATGTCTTCATCTACTGATATTTTATTCTTTAGAGAGAAAGAGAGGGTTTTTTTTTTTATAAAAGTGCCAATGTGACTTTTAACAATCTTATAAATTGGAGAATTTTTTTCCCAGCTTCTGAAGTCAGGAAATTCTGACTTCTAATAGGGGTATTGGAAGAAAATGTCATTTAACGTGGTATCAAAACCTGCCTTGCATTTATATTTTTGAAAAAAAATGTTATTCTGAATAGGTTTGTTTTATTTTTCAGATACTCAAAAAATTCATTTCCAGTTCCCTCCCATCATGAGATGTTTGAATTGACCTAATGTTCTTACTACTGAGAGAAAAGTACAACGTAGGCACCATGAAAGTCTCAGAATTCTGCCTCACTCCTTTCATAATAAGGCAACACAGTGGCTCAGTGGTTGAGGTGCTAAACTTGTTGGCTGGAAAGCCAACATCCCAGGTTTGAGACCCCAGTACCACGTGATTGGTTGAGCTCCTGTCCTTGCCTCAGCTCCATTCAAAAGCAAGTAAAATTCAAGTACATAATTGGTACCACTTCAAGTGGGAAGGTAACAGCACTCTGTGATGTCACGTTGGCCACATGACCATGGAAACATCTTCGGACAACACTGCCTCAATGATCTGGAAACAAAGGGCACTGCCCCTATAATCAGCAATGACTAGTGGAGTAAAATCCACAAGGACTTCTTTACCTTTCCTTATCATATCATGAAAAGACAACAAGTTTGATAGGATTGGTTCTGAGCCTATACACATACACACACACACACACACACACACACACACATATACGGGCCATCCTTGACTTACAACCAGTGGTGGGATTCAAATATGTGAACAACTGGTTCTCTGTGTGGATGCCACTTCCAGAAGTCTGTTCTGGGCCTGGGCAACAAAAAATTAGCTACCAGTTCTACCAAAGTGGTACGAACCGGCTGAATCCCACCACTGCTTACAACAATAGTGGAGCTTGGAATTTCATTCTAAGTCATGACGCTTTTATGTCAAGGCAACTATGTGACTGAACCTGATTTTAGAAGTTTTTAGTGGCAATCGTTAGGTGAATGCTATGGCCATTAAATGAATGTGGCATTTGTTAAGCAAATCAGAATATTCCTATTGGTGCTTTTTGTCAGAATCATTACCTTATGATGATGATGATTACCCAACCAATGTTCCTTTTCCTTTACCAACAGCCTTTTCTCCCTTCACACTCCTGTGTCTGGCATCCATTTCTTTCTTCTCCTTGTCTGCTCTAGAATCAGTCCCAAAACCTTTCCCCTGTTTAATGCCTGCTTAAAATTTTATGTACCGTGAGCTTTTTGTACATAGGTAAGTCCTCGACTTACAAACACAACTGAACCCAAAATTTCCATTGCTAAGCAAGACAGTTGATAAGTGAGGTTTGCCCCCTTTTTACGACCTTTCTTGTCATAGTTATTAAGTGAATCATTGCAGTTGTTAATTTTTAAAAAACCAGTTGTTAAGTGAATCTGGCTTCCCCATTGATTTTGCTTCCAGAAGTTTTCAAAAGGTGATCACATGACCCCAGGGCGCTGCAACCGTCATAAATGCATATCAGTTGCCAAGAGCTGAATTTTGATCACATGACCATCGGGATGCTACAAAGGTCGTAAGTGTGAAAAACAGACCTAAGAAATTTTGTTCAGTGCCATTGTCACTTCAAACGGTCACTAAACAAATGGTTGGAAGTTGAGGGCTACCTTTATTTATTTATTTATTTCTCTGTTTTCAAGGATGAAGTGTTTTTTTCTGGTTTACTCTGTACAGGTTTTAAAGGGAATTTGGGTTATACTATTGAAATTCATGGAAATGTGATCCTCTTCACTAACTTTTACATCTTTTTTTTTAATACAGAAAGCAAAGTCTGATCTACAGCCAAGCTGTAATGACAGTCAAGTTCTGCAGATACAACAGGGTGGCTACGTTATTGAACTCAACACTTTGTAAGATGCCACAGGATACCTCAAATATGAAAAGCCATATATATCAAAACAAATCTAATTTGACTCTATATGGTACCTGGGGTTGTGTGAATACATATTCAACAAACTGGGAGGGGAAAAAGTAATATCCATGGCTCTACCACAACTATATTTTGTGCTCAGCAGTTTTTGATAGACATTCATTCTTTCCCCCTTCCTCCAAGTCATAAGTTTGTGATGAAAAGTGGCAAATAACCATTTTGGAGCAATCACAGTGAGACAAACCACTATTCATTTCCCTGTTGAATTTTGAAGGAAAAGCCAGCATAAATAACTGGGGACTCAAGCCACATTTTATGTTTGTATTGTGCGTGCCAGAGTTACAGAGTAATATTTCCCTTAAAGACTCTTCCTGAGTCAAAACATTGTAGGAATTAAGGAAGGAAAAGATGCAATAAAATCAGGGTCATTTCTCAAGGGTGCTGTTTTATTTTGCTGCTAGCTGTTGCATCTTGTCCCAAATAATATCTACAGTGAAGCTGGCTTAACATTCAAATGAGTATATTCACAAATGAGTATACTCAGAATGTATCATACAGAGCTTTTGCATTTCACTTATGTACATTTCTGTTGCAGAAAATCCACAGCAGCCTTCAGAATTATCCTTGCATTTTTGCTGTTAGGTACTTATTAGAGAAAGAACACAATGCATCTCAATGATCTGATATTAAATTTGCTCCTTTTTTTTCCAGTTGGGGGCAATCCAAGAAAATGGGTTTCCCCAATTAGTAAGCAACTTTGAATCTAAGGCAGGATCAGAACTCAAAATTTCATAACTTTTAGCCTGGTGCCTTAAAAGACTTCAACAGCCTGACTCTCATATTCATCTTGTCACTTTCCCCAAAAATTCTAAATTCAGCTGAACTTCCACTCAAGATTGTCACCATAATATTTAATATTCAACGAGATTTGTTCACTTCTCATTTTTCCTTTAATAATAAGTTTCTCTAAGTTTTCTTTATTTTCAACTAGCCAAATGGTGTCATCTGCCTATCAGAGATAGCTAGTGTTTCAGCTCCCAGTTTTAATTTTGGCTTTCATCACTTCCAGCCTTACAATCTTCAAAAATACATTTTTTGTGTAAATGGAGCAAAAGTGGAAATGGTACACATATACATCATTTCTCTTCTGAACCATTCTTTTCCTACAAATTCAGTTCTTTTACAAATTCAGTTCTTTCATAACATCAAAGACACAGCTGCAGACAGGATTGCTGAGGTATACCTCCTCTTTATATTCATTTATATTGTTCATTTTATATTATTTTATTTTATTGTTCCTTGTGCAGTCAGCCAGATTTTTTTCAGACTGGATTTGACATTTTTATCCACCTATTTTATTATATCATTCATTTTAAAATTTATATTATATATTTCACTTATATTGATTTATTTGATTTATACATTATTTTGTTTAGATTATAATATTTATTTTCTGTTTATTTAAAATATGTGTATACCCATTCATAGCATGGACCATAACTCTGGGTAGCTCACAAAACAATAAAAATATTTAAAACAAGCAAACAAAAGGCAACTATGTTCATTTATTTTTATTTTTTTTATATTTTATGTATGTTATTTGATTTGATTTAAATGTTGTTTGGTTTATATTATTTTATATTTATTTAAAATATTTGTAAAGCCCCTCAGATTATGAACCACAACCCTGGGTGGCTCACAAAACAGTAAAAACATTTAAAGTAAATAACCAAAACAGACAACCCCACAATGAAAATTCCTGGTGCCTCCAAAACACTTAAGTGTTCCACCTAGCTGGGCTTCAGCCTCCTTCCATTCCAATGCTTGCCTGAACAGACAGTTTTTCAAGGCCTTCCAGAAGACAAGGATGGTAGGAAACGTCTAGATCAGTGTTTCTCAACCTTGACAATTTTAAGGCATGTGGACTTCAACTCCCAGAATTCCACAGCCAGCAATGCTGGCTGTGGAATTCTGGGAGTTGAAGTCCACATGCCTTAAAATTGTCAAGGTTGAGAAACACTGGTCTAGATATATAGGGGCAGCTGAGGTAAAAGTTTGCTTCTTCCTTATATTCTCTTGCTCAGTCCATTATTCACTGAGTCAGAAGAATAATTTGGGGTTCCTACTCCAGCAGGGCTGGTACAAGAATAAATAAAAATGAGACCAAGACGGCTATGAGGAAAGAAGAAATATTTGTTCCTAAAAGCAAAAACGGTTTGCTTTTGGGGGCAAGCTGCAGAGAAATGGGGTACAGCAGCAGATTTTTATAAGGGGAGCTTGAAGTGCCTATGTGCTGATTCTAGAGTGACATTTGTGGTGTGTGTGTGTGTGTGTGTGTGTGTGTGTGTGTGTGTGTAGGTATGTTTATTGTGAACATGCAGTTCCTTTGGGAGACCTAATTTAATTAACTCTGTTTGTATTTACAGACCTTAACCTTTGATATGTAGATTGGGTCTGGGTAACTTATTTGGGGGGTTTGAGGAAATTTGAGAAAGGGATTTTCCCCCGTTTGCTATTTTTATTTGATTAATTTAGTTTCAGCTTGACCGTCAATTATCTAATGGAGACACTGATTCTCAGACCATTGTGGATTCTGTTAATATTTTAAGGGAAGATGGAAGCAGTATAAAGAGTAAAATATTTTTTGCTATACAGTAAAGCTTCTCACAATTGTTAACGCACCAGAATAGAAACCAGAAGACTGTGAGTTCTAATCCTGCCATAGGCATGACTCCAACTGGGTGACTTTGGGCCAATCACCAGGAGATAGTGAATTCTGGTCCTGTCTTAGGCATGAAAGCCAGCTGGGTGACTTTGGGCCAGTCCCTCTCTGTCAGCCAAACTCACGTCAGAGAGAAAATAAAAGGAGGAAGAAGTGTTAGATATGTTTGATGCCTTGAAAAATAATAAAGTTGGTGTTATGTATTGTGATTGACTGTTAACGTGTTTCTCTAACCGTTTTGGAGGGAAACTGAAGTTCATATTCGAGTGGTTAAAACCATTTGAATCTGATTGGTCGCCGCCTAGTGGCAGCATGTATAAATATCTGTCAGTCTGTCCGTTGAGTTCAGTTCTGTTATTCTTGCAATAAGCATGTTGCATTATATCGATCTGGTCCATGCCCACAAGAACCCACTATTTAACAGTCGGGATAAAACAAATCTAAAAAAATTAAAGCAAATATTACTTACCTCAGTTTATGTCTGTCTGCTTTTTCAGAGATATGTCTGTTCATTTAGCATATCATTTTCTTTGTAACATCTGAAGTAAAACTTTATTGGCTTGATAAATTAGACTAACAGCCCAGCAATACAGACACATGCTTGTATCTCTCTTCTTTGAAATAGGTATACATATTGATCTGTTTTCAGTTTCTATGCTACCAATCTATGCAGATTGTTAAACAAGCATATGATTTGATCATGTTGGACCTTTTTGTAAAACGGGGAATATTGAAGACCTGCAAATAATTACAGAATCCCCTATTATTTCCAGTCAAATTAAGTTACATTTTTTGAGATTGTAAGAGAAGATTGCTCACTGTTGTGGGAAGTCGTTACCCCCCCCCCAAGAAAGAAATATTTTTGGGAATATTAAAAGGCAGAATACTATATTTCCCCAAAGGATCTTAAAGGTTGAACCCCCTCCCCCAAGTCTCTCTACCCAAGACAGAAACCAGGACTGAAGAAATGCAGATGTGATAATCTTGTCAGAAGGATTGGAGAGAGGAAGCTTGGATTAGAAAGAAAGATCCCTAGAATCAACAATCCCTCACACCAAAAAAAATCCAACACTCGTTAGCCATCAGCCCCAGGGAAGAGGATATGACCTTTGGGACATAATAGGATTAACCCATCACCATCAGAATACCAGAAAGGCACATGCAGACTCAGATCAAAGTTCATGCCACAGGAAGAACTCCAAACAAAAGCCCAAGAAGGTATAAAAATCCACCACTCCCTGCAAATGTGGTCAGCTTTCCCAGAGCCACTCTTCTGTCTGGCTCTCCTCTTCAATAAATTACAACTTCTTTCTAAAGCAGTCTCCATTTTGTTTATTCCCAGCTTGGACTGGACCCTGATGAAATTTTTTCTTTCAACACTGTATTTCGGACAGAGCTTGTCTTTGCTGTCCATGATAGTGTAAAGAAGTAAGGGGAAAATGTATTGGCTATTCCATCCATGACAAAACTGGTTTTGAAACAAGACAAGTTGGTAGAGAGCCAAAACATCTCTCTGTTAGTTGACGACAAAGCAAACAGGTAAGCACAGATGGTCAAACAGCTGCCTTCACATTTAGAAAAATATCTTCTTTAATCTTTCCAGATTCTCTCATTCTTTTTAACTTAATTCACTTTTTCAAGAGAAAGTCCTAACACCCCCCCCCCACTTGGAACCTGATTTAATACTCATTTCTGCCCCATATAAATTCATCTCAGGTTTCATTTTATTGTTTTGAGCTTCCGCTGAAAGTCTCTTGATATAAAAACAAAAATCTAGAGGAAAATATAATGTCCTTTAAAAAAACAAAATCTCTTATTGTGGTTATTGTTTGCAGTACAATTGAGAAGCACAATTTAAATCATTTTTGAGGATCACTTTCACATGGATAAACCTACTTGGGAGACATTCAGTTTTAATTTGGTGTTCTTCATCCATTGGCATAATGTAACATTTCTATACATGTTATGCTAGGTCAAATTTCTAGGTCCATCTCTGATTTTCCTGTTCTGTTCTGTCCTTTCCTTTCTCCTTTCCTTTCTTTCTCCTTCCTTTCTCTTTTCCTTTCCTTTCCTTTCCTTTTTCCTCTCCTCTGCTTTCTCTTATCTCCATTTCATAGTAGTGTCTACTACTCACACATGTCTTGTCACTTCCCAACTCATCTATGTTATTCGCTTTTCAAAACTTTTATTTTAATGTCATTTTCCTTCACCTTATGCTTCATCCATGATCTCTTTTGTATACCATCCTAGGTCTTTCTGCACCTCCTTGAATTTTGATAGCCCGTCTCCTACCAGCATGGGACAAAGATCTCAAAGAGATAGGAGCAAACTCTCAGAGATGGCCCACTTAAGTGGGAAACAGCCACTTTTGAGATCCTCCCAGCCACCATATAAAAGACTGGGAGGCTGTCATTTCCTACTATTTAAAAAAGGGGGAAATATAAAACAAAATTATGACAATCCAACTAGGTTCACCATCAGTAGACAGAAACTTTGACTCCCTTGGTGGCTCCCTCTCTCTGGAACATCATTCTCCTAGAGCAGAGGTCTGCAAGCTTGACAACTTTAAGACTTGTGGACTTCAGCTCCCAGAATTCCTTAGCCAGCATAGCTGTCAAGCTTGCAGTCCCCTAGAGATTAGATTGGCCCCCACCCTAACACTCTTTTGGAAGGCACTGAAGACCTGGTTCTGCCAGCAGGTCTGCGGAATCCAGAGCAAGATGGAGCCCATTAAATGGCTAGTTTGAATGTGTGTTGTTGCAGGGGTGGGGGGTATTATTTTATTTTATTACTTTATTACTTTATCATTTTTCTTCTTGTTATTTTTTATAGAATAGAATAGAACAGAACAGAACAGAACAGAATAAAATAGAATAGCTTTATTGCCACTTTGAAAGTACACTAATCAGCATACATTAAAATGAAATTTCGTTGCATACAGCTCTCAAAGAGTCCCCACCTCCAATATACACTGCATAAATATGACAAAAATAAACAAATAAATACAGAATTATGCATATACCCACATATATTATTTGACACAGAGAAACAACCCAGTCTAGTTCGGATTATGTATAGATATGCATGGCGAGAAAAGCAAATGTTTATTCTTCTTATATGGTATTTTACATCCGTGTGAGCTGCCTTGAGTCACCATGTGCAAATAGGCAGCAAAATTCATTTTCTAAATAAAATTAAATAAATACTTATTATTAAATAACCAAAAATAATAAAATAACCAGGGAATAATAAGTTTTGGCATTTGTGCATTATTGCATTTGGGAACAGATACCATAGCAGATGTCTCTGGAGCGCTGAGGCACTTTCAATTCGCTGCCAGTCCTTCTAACTCAAAACTCAGATGGCTGAGAATGACAGTCAGACCAAAACAGGGATTATCCCCTCCCTATTCACTTCTCTATTTTGCTTACATGTATTTTATTTTATTTTAAAAAAGCTAAAATAATACAATATAAAAGAAAAGAACATTCTTGACAAGAGGGCAATCTCTAATTCAATATGCATGTAGAATACGAATGCAAGTGAGGTTTACAGAGAATAAAGAAGTTTAAAGGGACTGAAAGAAAATGAATATCTGCGTTAGCCACCACTGGTCTTACTCAACACAATTTTCTGGATTTGCGTGACTGAACACAATTTTCTGGATTTATGACTGAATCTTAAACCAAGCATATGGGTTGAATCTGCACAACACAGTGGGGCGAAAAAGTCGTAGTTAGTTGGTGGTGCGATGCATATGACTGTCGCTCCTCAGCTATGATGGACAGTTCTTTGGATTTGAAGTGAAAAGATAGGTTGGAGAGAGCACCCACCCCACTCCTTGTGCTGGTTAGCACCTTTCCCTGGAGTTACACTATGGCTGCATAATATTAGGAAAATAAACATTTCAGTGAAGGAACTCACAACACAGTGTGACGAAACCTCCTGTCACTGACTCCTTAATGAATCCTGGAACTCAAACATATATAACAGAATAACAGAAGGACAGAGTTGGAAGGGACTTGGAGGTCATCTAGTCCAACCCCCTGCTCAAGCAGGAAACCCTATACCATTTCAGGCAAATGGTTGTCCAATTTCTTCTTAAAAACCTCCAGTGTTGGAGCACCCACAGTTTCTTGAGGCAAGTTGTTAATTAATTAATTCTTCTAACTGTCAGGAAATTTCTCCTTATTTTTAGGTTGCTTCTCTCCTTGATTAGTTTCCATCCATTGCTTCTTGTCCTGCCTTCAGGTGCTTTGAAGAATAGCTTGACTCCCTCTTCTTTATGGCAATCCATGAAATACTGAAACACTGACAATATCAGCCCCTTAGATAGTGGAACATATTTTCCTGGGTCTGTGTAGGCACCATTAGAACAGTGTTTCTGAAACTCAGAAATTTTAAGATATGTGGAAATCAAGACCCAGAATTCTCCAGCCACGGATTGGAGGACAAGAAAGGTGGTGTTGACTGAAAAGGGCATCCAGGACTTTCCAAAGAACCTTTCCTGCCTGAATAGCTGCACATCTTTAGTCCTAAATCAAAATTGTACTAGGAGCAAACATGGCTGACAAAGGGATTTCCTGATCTTGCTACTAGATTGAAACAATGTGATAGAGTAAAGAGTGATTAGAAAAAGACATGGCTGGGTAGAAAGAGAGCCACTGGTTGTGATGCTAGAGACTAGGTCTAGAGACAGGAGTGGCTTGCTCCCGTCTTCTTTGGAGATGTTGATATAATTTTCCATTCTACCCCAAGGGTAGGCAACCTTGACTCTTTTATGACTTGTGGACTTCAACTCCCAGAATTCCTGGGAGTTGAAATCCATGAGTCATAAAAAAGCCAAGATTGCCTACCCCTGTTCTACCCCAATGCTTTAGGGTATCCTAGTGGTCTCCTGTCTACTGTGAGTGCTATCTAGGTGTAAGATGCTTAGGTTTTAAAGATTGGTTCAAGTTGGCTAATGGAGGCATTTTCTATAGGCCTTCTTAGAATGTTACTAGACCATCTGTGCCCCATTAGATCATTGTTTCGGAGATAGCTCCAATAGAATGATCAACAGTGGACGAAAAAAGCGGTGGGAACAGGAGCGATGTTCTGCTGGCTTCTCCATTGAATTTCATTGTGGGAATCTGACAGTATCAGAAATTTTCCTTCTTTCCTTTTCTCTTTCCCTTTCCCTTTCCTCTTCTCTCCTCCCTTCCCTTCCCTTCCCTTCCCTTCCCAGCAAGCAGGTAAGGGGTTGGAAGACTGACTGGGAAACTGCCATGGAATATTGAAAATTGTTTTCATCCAAATTTCATTCCCTCAAGAGTTGCGGGCGCCTGATTTTGGACACATTCTATAAGTTAACCCATCTGAGGTACCTTGTTTAAAAAAATGATTGCTGTACGATATACTGTTTTTCAGGTAAAGATCATGACAATGTCTCTCTGTGTGTATATGTGTGTTTGTGTGCGTGCAGGAACATATCCTGAAGTGACATAGGACTATATTGGAAAAATGACATTTGGCTTGTTTCCTCACAGAACAGCTTTAACAACAGTGGTGAACCCTGCCTAAAGTAATAGTAATATGCTCTGAGGCAATATAAAATTTAGTGAGCAACAGGAATCTTAAATCAGAATCCATTCTTTATCACAAGTGGGAATTCATAGATAACCAACCTTTTCTGGTCGTGCCAGTTTGAAGAACCACCTAATTCAAACCACCAACATGCTTTCTTCATATAAACATAAACCAATAGAGCCTTAAATTAGTAAAGCCCAAGTGAAGAGAACTAAGCCACAGTGCCGTATGAAGGATAACTAATGCTCATTTGTACAACGTGCATTAGGCATACAATAAGTTACAACAATGATCTAAGTCTGTGCCCCTGCAGATAAGGGGCAATCGAAACCATAGTTCATGTCCTGTTATACTGAACCCACTATAAGTGGGTTATAACCCCTTGCTAGGTATAATTCATAATATTTTTATGTACAGTTAGTGTTATCACATCTGTACAATTTCATTTCCTTGAATGTAGCCAAATTTTGTTACACCACACATTCTGATTGCCAACAGATCAGAATGCCTCTAATTGTAACATTCAAATTTTGTTATTCTGTCTTTTGATTTTTATTTTATTTTCATGTATTTTATTTGGGACTCTGGCCTCTGATCATAACACATTCTATATAACTATTTATCTAAATAAGTGTTTCTCAACCTTGGCAACTTGAATATGTGTTGACTTCAAGTCTCAGAATGCTGAAAGGGGAATTCTGGAAGTTGGTGCACATGTCTTCCCATGGTTGAGAAACACTAATATAGAACATGTGTTCAACCTTCACTATCTCCAGCTAAGATGGAAATACTCCTGCATACTCCCTGAATTCTCCTTTCCAATCTGAGTACATAAATACTGGGGCAACAACTACTTTTTCAGAGTTTTTTGTTTCTCTGTGAAAGAGCTTTCTCTTTCCTTATTCTTGAAGATGCTTGGGAATTTCTTCCAAATTTATGTTGCAATGTTTTTGAGCTTACTTGGCCATTGGAGAACATGGAAATGGCTGCTGCTCATTTTAGAAACACCACTTTCCATTAAGCTTGAAACTTCCCTGACTACATCCATTATCCAATCTCACAAAACCTCTAGGGCAGGACTATTGTTGTGAAGACTGCCTGGGACAGAAGTCCCCAACCTTTTAGGCACCAGGGACCGGTTATGTGGAGAGAGGTTTTTCCGTGGACCAGAGGGGGCATGGTTTTATGTGCTGCCTGCATCCTAGGGATGGGATTTTCCTTGTTTGTGTGGACCGGTTGCTGGCATGCTACAGACTGGGGGTTGGGGACCCCTGGCCTGGGAGACCAAAAGCCAGGGAGACACAGATCATCTGGAGATGATTGTACAATGAAAACAATTACACTTACATAAATCTATTAGCTATCATGCAACAAAATCTGAGCATGACACTCTACCTATAAGAATTTCTCCTAAATTCTCTTCTCCACTGAAAGGTATTTCAAAATCACATTCTTTTTTATCAGTCTTTGTATAAACTCAGAAGAGACAAAGGCAGAAAAATCTGCATTTCTAAAAAAAAAAAATCTATTGCCACGCACATACCTCAGGGTTTAATAGCTTAAGCTATAGGACAGGAATTTTAGACCAGGTCTATGGAAACTGCTCTCCTGAGGAAAACCTTTATCACTGAATTGTCTCCTCAGATATCACTGGGAACTCTGTTGGAGTTCTCCTGTTAATGCTCTTATTACATGTGTCATTAGAGGATTTTTGCCACAGTGGCTTTAATGCCACAGACATTTTAAGTAGGTTATTCCATCACTTTGCCATTTTGATTATGACAATATCCTGACACCATCTTGAAATGGATTTTTGGAAAGAAAGGCTAACTGTCCAAAGAGGTCCATGCTTATGCTAATTAAAATAGTCTTAGGTGGTTCAACCTTCATAATTCCAACAATGACTATGAAGGATGAGCATGTTGAAAGCCCTCTCTGCTCATTAGCGCAGTTTCTGTCAGACCCACTACCTGCTCTTTCCCTAATGAATGCTAAGCCATATCTTTAGAAGATGTGACGCTTCCTTGAACAGAGGGAACCATCTCATTTCTTCCCAAGTTAGTTGCAAGTAAAATCAGAGACAGAGACCTCTTTGACATTTCCCAACCCCCGTACTTATTTATCTCTTTGAGACCCTGTGCTCCAGAGATATCACTGTCTTAATTAAGAAGAAGGATGTGACCATGGTAAATTGACTGATTTCATTGATTAAGGACTAGCTGTACAAGAAACATTGATTTTAACAGTGGGTCTACATAAATGTAATTGTTCGAACATGGGGCTGCATAATTATGGTGATGTATGAGAATAGTTGATTTGTCCTTTTCAACCTTCACTAACATCCTTGTGCATGGTAATGTGTTCATTCAATTAGCAAAAAAAATCTTAATGTTACAAAATGCCTTTTGTGAAGGCACATGATAATTATTGCAGTCTAATTTAGTCTAACAGCAACTGGCAGCTTACAACTCTTTATTTTTCCCTTCTGTGCTGTGGCCGTTCTCAATTTCTTTTGGCAATGCAAGACAGAGACACCACAAAAGTCCTTCTCCAATCTAGGAGCCAGGGGCAACAATATGCACTCACCAAGCTCTATGCTTAATGTGTGTGTATGTGCGTATACACATTATGTTTTAATATATACACACATGAATTAAGATATATATTTATATAAATGTGTATGTGTGTATTTCTTAAATTAAAACAAAATTAATGGGAAACCGATATTTTTCTATTTAAAGCACAAGCAGCAAAGAAAACATAACTTTACCAAACTGCTTCCTGGCCCCTTTTATGTCCTAGAGACATTCTTAGAAACTAAAATGGTGCATCGCTGCAAGCCAATTCTTTGTTTACCTGCATCTTAATGGCCTGTTTTGGGAATGGCCACCCCTCCATCATGGCTGCCATTTTGTGAACATGGTTGTAACATCTAAAATATTCACTTATGCCCATTAACTTTTTTTAAAAAATGGAGACCTTTGATAGGAAGTAGATATTTATCTGGGAAAGTTAATTTGTAAAATGTTCATTTTTATGTTTTTACAAAGTACATTAATTATAGCATCATCAATGCCACCATTATCATAGGAGCTGTAGTGGCGCAGTAGTTAGAATGCAGTATTGCAGGCTAATTCTGCCCACTGCCAGGTTCAAGGTTGACTCAGCCTTCCATTCTTCTGAGGTCGGTAAAATGAGGATGCAAATTGTTGGGGGCAAAATGATATTTGTAAGCCACTCAGATACTGTTTGTGGAGTGGTGTATAAGTCTAGATGTCAATGCTGCAAATACTGTATATTCTTGCTTTGACAATATGCAAAACTGTCTGGTAATTACTGGGTTAATACATAGCTTAGAGTGGGGGGGGAAAGCCCGGGAAAGAAAGAGGAAGTAAACTTTTGACCTTCACACTAATTGGATAATGTGACTTGTGACTGCAAGACAAGGGAGGGGTTTAGCAAGAAAAGATTGATGCCAGTGAGAGGAAGTCAGATTCTGGCATCAATACGTCCATGATGGTGACCGGCAAAATTGTAGCTCTGTAATAAAGACTTTAGGAAACATGCCTGAAAGTTCTTTGAAGTGCTTCATTAGTCGGAACCTGTGACATCATGCCAGACACTAAGTGCTACTGCTATCATTATTGCCATTATTTATATGCTATCAAATAAAAAAGGGTATTAAAAATAATAATGACTATAATGACTATTGTTGAGTCCTTGGCGGGAAGCAGGCACGAGAAGCAGTTGAAGTTCTCAGTTTCCTTTATTCAGCGTTCAGCTTACAATTAGATGGCTTCAGCAGCTCCCCAAACCTCCCAGCTTCTTATATAGACGCTTCCCGGGTAAATGTGTTACTTTTCCCGCGCCAGCACCCGCGCATGCGCACGGCGCTGGCGACAGCCTGTCTGGTCCCGGGCAGCTTTGCACCTGCCCGGGACTGCCTGCAAACGCCCGAGCCGTTTGCAAGGCTCGGGACATAACACCCCTTTCCCCCGGGCTAAAACTACTACCAACATATAAACATTTATTTTATGCAGTGTTCTGCTTCTCAGTGCTCCTATCGTTACCTGGCTTTTGTTTAGCCAGCAATGTTATGTAATCCTCTAAGTATTTAGGAGACTTCTTTGCTCTCTGTGACCTTCTCAGCTCTGGGTTACTAGCATGAGTTCCCTGACTGGAGGGAGATGTGAGCCTGTTCTCCTTATTTTGCCTTGGTGCCTTCCAAGGACTGTGCCCCAATGCCTGGCCTGCTTGCTTGCCCACCGGGCTCGTCAGGCCAGGGCTTCTGTCACTTTGTGACCTGGTTGACCTGCCTAGCTGTAGACCCTCGGGCCCCTTGAAGTGATAGCCACTGCTGGGCGTCTCTGTTGAACCTCCTAGGTCCGTCCAAGACCTGTCAGGAGGCTGACCATTCCCTGAACCCCGTTCTGTGTCCGGGCTTGTGTGGGTTCCTGTACTTTCCCAAAACTCAGTTACTCCCTGATTTGGGCTAGAGGTGTTGTAGTCGGGACTTGGTTCCTCGACCACCTCCCTGTATGTTTGACCCCCTGTAGAATTTGGGGTAAGGTCAGGCCAACCTTGGGGATTGTGTGCCAGCTCTCTTGCGGGGAATGATTTGTTGGGATGCCCCCGGGTATCCTCCGTGACTGGAGTGCTGTGTGATGTGTGTGGAAGGTGAGTATGCCCCCGGGGTGACTCCCTGGCTGGAGTAGGCGTGAGTGCCTGTTGTGTGGGTAAGCTCCATGAATTCCTTTTCGGAGCAATTGCGGAACCCTGGGATGGGCCGTTTGTGGCTCCATCAGTGGAGATGGGCAGCAGCTCGTGCCCTTCCCTTTGCTCCAAAGGGTCCCCCTCCCCCCCTGGAAAAGACCCAGGAGTCTCATCTGAAAAGTCCCGCCTAGGGCGGAGTTGGTCGATGTGCCGACGCAGGACACGACCGTTGTCCAGGGCAACCTCGTAGGAGAGAGGACCTGTGACCCTGGAAATAGAAGCGGGGACCCAGGTATGACCAGGCCCGTAATTGCGAGCCCAAACCGGGGCACCCACAAGTAGTTGTCTAGGTGCCCTAGGATGTGAGGTAGATGAAGGCAGTCTGTCCGGATGCAACCGGTCAAGTTTAGTAGTAAGTTGACGCCCCCAGCGAAGTTCAGCTGGGCTTCTCCCTGTAGAAGTGGACGGTGTGGTGCGATAAGAAAGGAGAAAGTCAGCCAACCTGTGATGCCAGTCCCCGTAGGTGAGTCTTTTCAAGGCGTCCTTTGTGATGCGCACCATACGTTCAGCCATACCGTTGGTGGACGGGTGGAAGGGTGCAGACGTGGCATGACGAATCATGTTAGCCTGTAAGAAAGCTTGGAATTCGGAGGAAGTGAATTGAGGGCCGTTGTCAGACACGATGACATCTGGAAGCCCGTGTGCAGCAAAAATCCCCCTCAGTACCTGAATAGTCTTTGCAGTGGTGGTGGAAGAGACAGGTACAACCTCAAGCCATTTTGAATGGCTGTCAACAAGGACCAAGAAGAACTGGCCCTGAAAGGGCCCAGCGTAGTCAATGTGCACCCTAGACCATGGGGACTGCGTTTCCTCCCATTTATGCACGGGAGCTTGGGGCATCTCTGGGCGAGATCGTTGGCACAGGTGGCATGCATGCACCTGAGCCTCAATATCCTTATCTAAAACAGGCCACCACAAGTGGCTGCGTGCAAGAGCCTTCATACGAACAATGCCAGGATGACCCTCGTGGAGGGATTCTAAGACCCTAGTCCTCATTGAGGAGGGAATGACAACTCTGTTTCCCCAAAGCAGACAACCCTGAGAAAGGGACAACTCGTTTCTTTTGGACCAGAAACTCTGAAACTCAGGACTAGGGCAGTGCTCAGGCCAACCGGACAAAACCCAGGAACGGACACGTGAAAGTGTGTGATCTGTACCTGTTTCAGCGGCAACATCCCTGGCACAAAGAGGGAGCTCGGGCAAGGCTTGGATTGATAGAATGTTGACAGCTGGCGCAGGGTCAGCTTCTACTACTGGCAGAGGCAATCTACTGAGGCCATCAGCATGGCCCATTTCTTTCCCAGGCTTGTGGAGTAAAGAAAAATCATATGCAGACAGAAAAATAGACCACCTAAGCATTCTAGGGGAAATGATTTGGGGAGTCTGCTTACGTGTGGTAAACAGTCCCAGCAGAGGCTTATGGTCAGTAAAGACCGTGAAATGCCTGCCATAGAGAAAATCGTGGAATTTTTTAATTCCAGCGACAACAGCCAGAGCCTCCCTGTCTATCTGAGCGTAGTTGCGCTCAGCAGAAGACAATGTTCTGGAGTAATATGCAACAGGAACCTGAGTTCCATCAGACCTGAGGTGGCTCAGGACAGCTCCTACCCCGTAAGGGGACGCATCACATGCGATGCACACAGGAAGAGATTCGTTGAAATGTGCAAGTACACTGTTAGAAGTGAGCAAGGCCTTGACTTTGTTAAAGCAAGCCTCATGTGTATGTGACCACTGCCACACTGCTTGTTTGTCTAGTAGCCTGTGAAGAGGCTCAGCTACACTAGCTTTATGTGGAAGAAAAGAATTGTAGAAATTCAGGAGGCCCAGGAAGGCCTGAAGTTCGGCCTTGGACTTTGGCCTAGGTGCTTCTAAAATAGCTGTCAGTTTGGATTCAGCAGGGTGAATCCCAGCAGCATCAATTTTGAACCCCAGAAATTCAGTAGAAGGCACCCCAATCTTGCATTTGTCTTTTTTGAGCTTGAGGCCTGACTTCCTGAATCTTAACAGAACAGCCCTTAGCCTTTCAGCTAGAATGTGTGTGGAGTCTCCTGCAATTAAGACATCATCAAAGTAGGGGCAAACCCCTGGTATACCCCGTAGTGTGTTTTCCATTACGCTTTGGAAAATCCCAGGAGCGACATTCACTCCAAACTGCAGCCTTTTTACCTTAAAGGCTCCCCTGTGGGTCACAATAGTCTGAGCTATAGCAGCATCATCATCAACAGGCAGCTGTTGATACGCTTGAGCTAGGTCAAGCTTTGCAAAAACGCGCCCCCCCTTGAGGGAGGCCAGAATATGACTGACCACAGGAACAGGATAGGCATGTTGCTGCAATGCCTTATTCAGAGTGCATTTGTAGTCAGCACAAATGCGAATGTCCCCATTTGCCTTTAGAGGCGTGACAATGGGGGTCTCCCAAGGACTGGAATCAACAGGTTCTAGGATTCCCTGTTGAATCAGTTTGTCTAACTCAGTGTCAATTTTACTCTTTAAAGCAAAAGGGACCCTTCTTGCTTTAATTCTAATGGGAGTGACAGTGGGGTCTAGCTTTAAGGACACAGGGGGTCCTTTGAATGTGCCCAGCTGGGGGCTGAAAACATCTGCAAATTCTTTGCAGACTTCCTGTAGGTCGAGTGTTTGTAAACTGTTGAGTCCTGTGACGTGTATCCCCAGGGCCTCAAACCAATCGAGTCCTATGAGACTCGTTCGTTCACCCCCTACTACTAATAAGTCTAGTGGACCTTCAAAACTCTTGTATTGCACGTTAAGGGTGGCCTCCCCCTTAACACACACTCTTGAATTTTGAAAATCTGTTAACACAATGTCAGAAGGCCTTAACTTGGCCTGAGTTCCACTACCGGAACAAATCTTCCTAAATGTATGCAAGGAGATAATTGAAAAGGCAGACCCTGTGTCTAGTTCCATAGATAATGGAACCCCTTGTAGCTTCACCTTGAGTGACAGCTTTTTCTTAATGGCTTGTGTGTGCCTGTCCTAAGGATGCTTCTTCGCGAAGCGCAAAACCCTACCCTATTCTGGCTGGGGAATCTGGTACCTTTCAGGCGCGGTTCTTCCTGAGGTTGTACCTTTCGTCGGCCCAGACACACAGCTGCAATGTGTCCTTGTTTGCCGCATGCCCGGCAGGTAGCGGAGCGGAACTTGCAGTCGGTTCTCCTGTGGCGACCTCCACAGCCGATGCACTTGAGCGGAGCTGAAGAGCTTCCCTTCTGTTTTTCTTCCGTCGTGGGGTGGAGACGGTCGACTTCCTCGTCCGGATCCTCCTCGGAGTTCCTTTGGGCGTCTTCCTGGTGCACGGATGCAACCTCTGGACTGTTTCTGATCGGCCGCATGTTCTTGATAGCGCCGCCTGCTGCTTCTTCTGCGGTGACTTCCCTTAAGGCATCTTGGTAGGACAGTTCTTCTTTAGCGAAAAGTCTCTGTTGTAGATCTCGATGCCTTAACCCGCACACGAATCGGTCCCTCAGTCGTTCTTCAAGGTCTTTGAACTCGCAGTGCTTGGCGGCCTTCCGTAATGCGGCGATGAATTCTTTGGCCGACTCGCCGGGCCGTTGATCCCTCTGCTCGAAGGTGTGGCGCCATGTGATGACGGACATCTTGGGGTGGAAGTGCTCTTTCAGTAGCTTCTTCAGATCTGC
This sequence comes from Crotalus tigris, assembly GCF_016545835.1. Classification (NCBI taxonomy): domain Eukaryota; kingdom Metazoa; phylum Chordata; class Lepidosauria; order Squamata; family Viperidae; genus Crotalus; species Crotalus tigris. The sequence continues at coordinate 955,314 of NW_024100482.1, forward strand.
GTAGCTGACAGACTCTACTGGAACAGGTGCTGCAAGGTTTTCTGCGATGTCGAATGCGTCTTGACCGCAAACACAAAGCAGGGTGGCAGCCTTCAAGCTCTCTTCCCTCACTTGGTTTGCCTTGAAGTAGTTCTCCACCCTGGCTACGTAGGACTCCCACCGCTCTGGATGTGAGACGTCGAATTCCGAAAGCCTTCTGATTTTCGCCATCTTCAATCTTCAGTAGACGGGTCTATCAGCCAGCCTGCCCCCGAATGCGCACCGGATTGGTGGGCAGCTGCCGAGTCGACGCCGTTCCTTTCCGCCGCTCAGGACTCCTTGGGTAAGCTTACACTTCTTCCTTTCCAGGTAGTGCAAGGCATCCCACCTTCGTCGCCAGTGTTGGTTCCTTGGCGGGAAGCAGACACGAGAAGCAGTTGAAGTTCTCAGTTTCCTTTATTCAGCGTTCAGCTTACAAGTAGATGGCTTCAGCAGCTCCCCAAACCTCCCAGCTTCTTATATAGACGCTTCCCTGGTAAATGTGTTACTTTTCCCGCGCCAGCACCCGCGCATGCGCACGGCGCTGGCGACAGCCTGTCTGGTCCCGGGCAGCTTTGCACCTGCCCGGGACTGCCTGCAAACGCCCGAGCCGTTTGCAAGGCTCGGGACATAACAACTATGATGATGATGATGAAAATATAAACAAATGACAATAATAATATGTACTCAAATCTTAATATGATCATCTATTTGGACTGCTTAGAAACAGTGAATGAAATTAAATGATCCTTTTAAAGGCATGATCCAGGCAAAGTTAAATACATATTAATAATATCATGGCTAATTAAACACATGTTTAAGGCATACATTGAAAGAGAATGGAGCTGAAAGTGCTTTACTTTGCACTAGGTGTTTGGGGACTCTAGGCTGTTCCACCACAATGTTTCAGAATCAAGATGTGATCTCCTCTTTAAAGTATATCAAGGCCAATTTTAAGTTACAGCAGTGGACTGGAAATGTTGATCTTATCCATGCTCAGAACAAAACCAACATATGAACAAAGCAGTGTTCAACTAGCAATGTGGGACTTCCATTACTTGGTCGCTCCAGAAATTGACAGAAAATCCAGCTATCCATGGAAGAGCAACAAACATGGGAGTAGCCAACATGACTAAAATCTGATGATTCTATGTATTCTTCTTGTAATGGCTTCAGTGCATAAAGGTGGCATCTTGAATAGGCAAAGCTGAAGAAAAAATTTCCTTCCATTTTTTAAAGGTACCTTTTAGTTGAGCTTCACTGCTGATTGACAACATGGAGACCCTCATATTGTCTTCTTGGCAAGAACAGAGAAATGGTGTGCCAGGATTTGTTTTTCTTTTTTTTTACTTCGCAGTCTAGCCCACCACCCTGGGAATTTTCTACTAAATCAGGGGTCTTCAAATTTGGGCCTTTTATAACTTGTGGACTTCAACTCCAAGAATTCCTCAGCCAGGCATGCTGGCTGAGGAATTCTGGGAGTTGAAGTCCACAAGTCATAAAAGGATCAAGTCTGAAGACTGCTGATCTAAATAGTAAGGACATTTGACTATACTTGGCATTCTTTGAGCTTTGCTACCAGTACAACAATGTTCCTTATCGGTTTTAAAAATAAAACAGATATTTGTGGTTATGTGGATAGTCTGATCATTTAGTTCATACATTTTAATGGATATGAAAGTAAGTTTGTGATTGTCCAGTTGGGAAATGGGAGAATAAGTCTAGCTTAGCAGGATTCAGGGAGGTATTATCTCCCATTTGATGCTGTTTATTAGTCATCATATCAGAGCAATGAGGGAAAGAGGATTGCACATCCTTATTTTAAATGCATATTTACTACCATTTCTACCACAGCCAAATCTTCAACATAAGAAAAAATAAGTTGATACTGAGTAGAAGAGTTTTTTGTGGAAGGATAACTTCTTGGATGAGCATTACTTCACAGAAAACATAACTGAAATTTGGAGCCAGCTTTTAATAGAGGTAGTGGATCAATCATCAGTAACTGAGTTTAAACATGCTTGGGAGTTTAAACTGAGTTTAAACATGCTCATCCAACAAAAATAAAAAATGAAATAAAAAATAAAAATAATAATTAAAAATAATAGATACATAAATTAAAAAGAAAACAATGAAGAAAAAACTCAAAGAAAAAACTTGATGGACCACTAGTTCTTTTTCTGCCATCAATTTTCTATGTTCTATAGTTTCATTGTTTTTAATATATTTAAGCTGTATAATTGACTCAGAAAAATATCATTATGGTTCTTCCATTTTTTTCAGAATTCTGCTGATTTGCCGGTGAATATGAGCCAAGCTGTGGAAAAAAATTCCAGATGTGTCTGCAGAGGCAGTGATCAAAAAAAGTCAAGATGGTCCCTGGGATTGCATGACTGAAGCCTCAAAGCTTTTTGTTAAATATCTGTTGCTATCTAGAGGATTCCGAATTTTCCCCAAAGGATTTTGAGCCCACACAAAGTTCTGTGTGAAACAACTATTAATAATATTTTCTAGAAGTGACTTTACAATCTTCTAACTACACATGCATATGCTGGAAATGCTGTGAATTGAATTTGGAGTCTCAACCATGCAAAACATGTACACAAAGCTTTATAACCACATCAAGCATAACTGTTGTTGGTGTGTACGCACACACACACATGCACCATTTTCAAAACAGGTCGCTTACACAAACTTCTGCATGGGTAGCTCTAAAATCAATTTTTTCTCCCAGTTTGTACCGATTTATCATAATAGAGAAAGGAATCCATTTTAAACTAATCCTCCATTTAAACTACATTCTGAACTTGCCTCTTTCCCAAGGGCTAGATAATGATTGCAAAAGGTTTTTGGATGGATTTAGACTTTCCTTTACTTTTATCTATCAGGGCTAAACACAGTGAACTGTCCACTGAATATATGGCATTTGTAAACAAACAAACAAACAAACACTGATGTATTTGGAATGTTGCTAACCAGCTTGATTAGAAAGTTCAGTGGTCCCTGGAAAATGACAAGGTGTCAGAGCTATTTTTCCTCTTGTTTACAAAATTAAGAATTAGAGGTTATTCTCCCTGATCTTGTTTTCTCTGTATAGTTCTTTCTGTATTTTTATAGACCTTCATTCTGACGGACAACCCTTAAGTTCTACTACCCTTGCTTGCTTTTGCCACAGTCTTTCTATTTCTATTTGTAGGTCTTTGTATTTTGTTATCTTCTCCAGTTCTTTCTCGTCTGTTCTGCTGTCTTCAGGCACTGCCACATCTACTATCCAGACTTTTTTGTCTTTCTTATCGACAATTGTTAAGTCTGGGGTGTTATGTTGCATTATTATTATTATTATTATTATCGATCATCGCACAGTCAGCCAGATGTTCAGACTGGATTTGGCATTTTGTCTACCTATCGAGTCCTTACCCAGGACCTGGGATAGGCAGATGTGGATGTTTGATGGTATTACAGATATCGTCGCAGATGGAAGCAGTTCCTAGTAAGGCCGCCTTTTGCAATTGACTAATAGTGAATTTGTCAATGCCAATGGTGTTCAAGTGGTGCTCCAGTTGTTTTGGGATTGCACCCAAGGAGCCTATTACTATTGGTACTACCCTTGCTTGCTTTTGCCACAGTCTTTCTATTTCTATTTGTAGTCTTTGTATTTTGTTATCTTCTCCAGTTCTTTCTCGTCTATTCTGCTGTCTCCAGGCACTGCCACATCCACTATCCAGACTTTTTTGTCTTTCTTATCGACAATTGTTAAGTCTGGGGTGTTATGTTGCAGGTGCTTGTCTGTTTGAATTCTGAAGTCCCAGAGCAGTTTATTTTTATCATTTTCTATGACTTTCTCTATTTTATGATCCCACCAGTTTTTGCTTACAGGCAAATGATATTTTTTGCAGATCTTCCAATGCACCATTGTTGCTACTTTGTCATGCCGCTGCTTGTAATCAGTCTGTGCAATCTTCTTGCAACAGCTTACCCAGTGGTCCACTGTTTCTTCAGCTTCTTTGCATAGGCGGCACTTACTGTCTGGTGCTGTCTTCTCAATTTTGACTTTGTATGCATTTGTCCTTAAGGCTTGGTCTTGTGCAGCCAGAATTAGTCCCTCGGTCTCTTTCTTCAATTTTCCTGCTCTTAGCCATTGCCAGGTTTTATTGTTATCTTCTTTCCCAGCTATTTTTTTCATGTATCGGCCATGTAGTGCTTTGTCTTCCCATGCCTCTATTCTGTTCTTCATTTGGTCTTTCTTGAATGCCAGTTTGGTCTCTCCAGTAGTTAGTAAGCCTTCCTGATATACTAATTTCAGTGCATCTTCATCATTGTTCTTCAGAAGCAATTTTTCTTCTTCAACCATCTGATGTACTTGTAGCATTCCACGCCCACTTATTTGCCTTGGTAGATAAAGTCTGTCACTGTCACTGCGTGGATGAAGGGCATGATTCATTTTCATTATTTTTCTGGTCTTCCTATCCATTGCTTTTAGTTCTGCTTGAGTCCAGTCCACTATTCCAGCTGTGTACCTAATGACTGGATTGCCCAGGTGTTGATTGCCTTTATGGTATTTCCTCCATTGAGTTTGGACTTTAAGATCTTCTTCACTCTCTTGATGTATTCACCTCTAATCTTTTTCTTGACTTCAGTGTGCTTGATGTTGTCAGCTTGAAGGATACCCAAGTATTTGTAGTACTCTTCCTCATCCAGACTCTTAATGTTATTTTCGTGGGCATCTTGATTCCTTCAGTTTTCACTATTTTTCCTTGTTTGATAGTAAGTGTGGCACATTTGTCCAAGCCAAACTCCATTACAATATCTTGGCTATATATACGTACAGTGTTGAGCAGCGATTCTATTTCAGATGATGTTTTTCCATACAGCTTCAGATCATCCATGTAAAGGAGGTGGGATAGTCTGGCAGATGTTTTTGATGTTGATAGCCATGTCCTGAGTTATTCAGTATTGTTGACAGAGGAAACAATGCAATAACAAATAGTAATGGTGATAATGAATCTCCTTGAAATATTCCTCTCTTGATATTAACCTTTCCCAGCCTCTCACCATTGATCTGCAACTGTGTCTTCCATTGTGCCATCGATCTTTGCACAAATTTTCTGATGTTTCTACTGACTCCTTTTATTTCTAGGCACTTGATTATCCAGTCATGTGGCAGAGAGTCAAATGCCTTTTTGTAGTCAATCCATGCCACTTTCAGGTTGGTCTTCCTTCTCTTGCAGTTTTCCAAGATCATTTTGTCTATTAGGAGTTGATCCTTTGTTCCTCTGCTATTGGGGCGGTTTCCTTTCTGCTCAGGTGGAAAGAGATTGTTTTCAACTAGATGCTGTTGCACTGCATCAGCTACTACACCAGTTAGTAGTTTGAAAGTTGTTGGTAAGCAGGTAATTGGCCTGTAGTTACCTGGTGTTGTTATTACTATTATTATTATTATTATTATTATTATTATTACTATTACTATTACTGATAAGTCTAGCAGACAAAACTTAAAATCCAATAGAGAAGTTCCAAGTTGAGAATCAAAGCTGATCAGATTTTGAGAAATATAATAGGTTACCTGAACTTTTGGTCTCTGGATGATCTAGTCACAGCAAACATTTTGTCCGTTCCTCACTCATTTCTAATTTAGATCTCCCTATGCAAAGGATAAGTGAGTTAGGTTTATGGTCTTTTGTGCCTATAGTGCTGGTTATAAGTGCTCCAGATTGCCCGCAAATCAGATGTGATTAATATAGGCAGAAGATGGTATGAAGATAAAGCACAGAAGCATTCATCTGCTTACATGTGCAGAACACTGATTATAAATTGGATGAATTTCTATCACCAGGGCAGGATAACCCTGAACTGCATTGTATCTAATCAGAAATGTTATACTCAAAAATCCTAAGAGAATGAATATAGATTTAAAATAAGTTGGCCTTCAATGAAATTGGAGGTCAGGAATGATACCATGTGCCCTATACATATGAAAATGTTCAGAACAATGAGAGATGTAGCTGGCAAGGCCCAATATATTTTTCATAAATTACTTTTTTTAAAAAAAAAATCTGGTTGGGTGTAATTTTGAGTTTTACTTATTTTTTTGGATTGTTTTTAATTGCATGTGCTGCATTTGTTTATTTGCTTATTTAGACTCTATTTTACTATAATGAATTGTGAGCCAATCCTTTGAAAAGTTATGCCAGAGGGAAAGGCACAATGTGTTTGCATAAATAAACGATATTCGGCACAAATAAAATTCCACTATGTGCTAAGGAAAACTGAATCCTATTGCTCCTAGAATTAAGCAAAACTGATTTAATTTTTTTATTGAAGAGATCATCAGTAATATTTTTCTTAGCATGGTCCTCCTAACTTCAAAGCTACCTTTGGAGCCATGCCATGCAGTCCTATGGGCAATGTTCTTCAAAGATTATTCTAACAGAGATGCAAAATTTGCACACCCATGTAGGAGTAACCCTTCTGAATGGCCATAAATATACCCCAAAGTTATAAGTGGATCAGAGAACAAGCTTAAAAGACCCACAGAGCCAGCAGCATCTTTTGGATATTAGTACTATAAAACGGTGGTAGTGAAAGTGGCTTCAGTCAAAGTCCTCCTCCCATTTTATGTGTGTTCCATGCACACATACATGGGTTGGGGTTCTCTCATGCAGTTGTGCCCCCCATCTTGTCTTAACCTTCCCCCCATCCTCTGGACACCTCTGAACCCCCTCTCCTAGCTTCTGCTCCAAGAATCCAAATGGGGATGAGGGATTTAGATTAGCCATTTTATGCAATTTAAACTCCTCTAATATGAACGTTGATGCACAGAAAGAGAATTAGGATATGCCGATTTGTTACCCCTCTTGGCTTTAGAACTTGATTGTCTTGTCTCTATGACAGGTAGTCCTCAACTACAACTGAGCCCAAAATTTCTGTTGCTAAGCGAGACAGTAATTAAGTGAATTTGGTCCCATTTTACAATCTGTCTTGCCACACTTGTTAAGTGAATCCCTGAAGTTGTTAAGTTAATAACACAAGTGGATCTGGCTTCCCCATTGACTTTGCTTATCAGAAGGTCACAAAAGGGGGTCACATGATCCCGGGACACTGCAACCGTCATATATAGGACCAAGTTGCCAAGCGTCTGAATTTTGATCATGTGACCACGACGATGCTGCGACAGTCGTAAGTGTGAAAAATGGTCATAAATCACTTTTTTCAGTAGCTGTTGTAACTTCGAATGGCCAATAAACAAACTGTTGTAAGTCAAGGACTATCTGTAATGTATTTCTTTGACACAATATGCTAATCTATTCCTTGTGTGTTTTATTTGATCCCTGTTATTCTTTTATATGGCTATCACTGATTGTATATTCTGCTGCTTAATTTTGCTTTGCTGCCTTGAAAGTAGTTGTATAGAATTCAGTTCCATTTCATTGTCTTTGGTACACCTCTTTATTGTTACTTGAGTTTTTCCCAGGTGGCTATATAGGAAGGAACCAAAAAGACCCAGAGAAAAACCTCTATAGCCTGTGATTTTGTCTGTGTGTACGTGTGCGGAAAATATCATTTTTAAAAAAAAAAATAATAATAATAGTAATCTTACGCAGAACAATTTCTGAGCAACTGATAGCTAAAAAGCCATCAAATACCACTGTTAACTATAGTAATTTACTCTATAATTTAATGTAAGCCTGACCTCTGTCACAAGTTAATACACCATGAAGAATAGTGTGCAAAAACAGCTTATTAATGAATTGGAGAAATAATGTGACATTGTTTTTGCCATGTTCTTGTGAAATATCTTAATACTGGAGTTAGCAGAGCTGAGACAATTTTCACTGTATAATTATGTCTTGTCCATATCTTACTAACTTGTGCTGTGATTAAGAGACTTTTTAATTATGCAATCCAAAGACAGTTGTTTAATTTCATGGGGGTGGGGGAGAGGAGAAGGGATAACTCTGGCATTATCACAGCCGCATTTCATTGAGTTTTAATAATATTGGTGTGGGAGGGGGGCAGCTCTCGCAGTCATGATGAAAGAATCATTTAGTGTTTAAGGGTGAAATTCAGCGTTGCTTCATCTTGATCCTTTCATTGACTGGAAATCGGACTTGGATTTAAGACTAGAAATCTTAATTAGGACTAGAAAGCAATTCCCATAGATATATATTACACAACTCTACATTGAATCCAGCAACTGCTTTGCCCATTTTCAGACCTCTCTACAAAGGATAGGGTGATAAAAATGTTTCATGGTCTGGGGAATAATTATATTAATTCTATTTTATTTAGGGCTAAATTCAAATTCAATTATTTTATTTAAGACCTCAGTTCAAATGGCCCCATTTGTTTCTTTATTCTGGTTCAGTCCAGGCTATGTGACCACCATCACTATAGTCCTGTGGTGGCGAACCTATGGCACGCATGCCACAGGTGGCACGCAGAGCCCTCTCTGTGGGCACATGCACCGTCTCCCCAGTCCTAGGCCTTCAGCTGGGTTTTACAAAACCTTTTCGCTTTAGGCCTCCACTGCCATGTGCAAAAAAAAAAAAAAAGGTTTAATCGATCAATCAATTTCAACTTCTCGCAGGAAAAAAATGATCTTGCAAAGTTGGAATTGATTGATTGAACTTTTTAGTCCCACCCAGTTTGCTGTTATCACCGAAGCCATGCCCACCCAATGGACCACGCCCACCTGGCACCCAATGATACATAAGTGGGTTTTGGGTTGCAGTTTGGGCACTCGGTCTCTAAAAGGTTCGCCATCACTGCTATAGTCTAAAAACTATTCCTAGTTTAAAAGGATTGAGCACCCAGATCTAATCCAATACACTGTATTGCAGTTAGCAACTCCATTTCCTATAGGTCTTCAATGATTCTGGGACCTTCAAAGGCCATTGATTCACCTGATATATAAAGAGTTATGTGTGAGTGATTGATTATTGATGTTTCTATTCTGCTCTACTCTAAATGGTTTGAGCAGTGTGCCACAAGGAAACAGGAAGTGATATAGCAGACAATCATCATCTTAGCCATTGTCTATCCACTGCAAGATGGAGGCCTCTTCCTCATGTTTCCAATCAACACAGTCTTGAGCTTTCTTTTGCCAATTGGGCCAGCAATACTAGCTGATGTCATTGATTCATCTTGTTTTGGGTCTCTTTTGTGGATATTTTTTAATCTCGTGGGATCCATTCTATAACTGCCTTAGTCCCCTGCCCTCAGTTGTTCTTGTTATGTGACTTTTACTCTCTTGATGATATTGTAAACTTTTGTTTCTTCTCTAATCCATGAGCAGGTCTTTCTGTCTTGTCTTGTAATGCTGAGCTGATATCTTTCTATGGCCCTTTGCACCACTCATAGCTTTTGTATCGATTGTGAGGTTAGTGTTGCTGGCATATGTTAGAACAGGTAGCACATACTGATCGAAAACTTTTCTCTTTAGGCATAGGGGGAGATTGTTCTTGAAAATTATGCTTACTTTGCCGAATGTCTGCCAACCACATTTAATCCACCATTCAATTTCCTTTACATAGCGGATAATATCATGGCAAGATAGATAGATAGATAGATAGATAGATAGATAGATAGATAGATAGATAGATAGATAGATAGATAGAATTCTTTATTGACCAATTGTGATTGGACATATAAGGAATTTGTTTCCAGTGCATAAGCTCTCAGCATAATACAAGCAACAAGTGATAAATCATAATCATAAAACACAATCATCATAAATCATAAGATACAACACTCAGTGATAGTCACTCATAATCAACATAAATCATAATAAGATATTAATAAAAGCAATCAACATAAATCTGAGATATAAACAACAAAACTACAGTCATGAAAAGCTAGGGAAATAGGGAATAGGTAAGATGAGAAGGATAATAGTAATAGTAATACAGCTCTACTAGGTGGTTTGACATCCCAGGGCATAAGACAGTGTTGTGGGAATTAGTTGTTTAGCAGAGTTGTTTAGCAGGGGGTTGTGTTCTGGTTGTTCAGCAGAAACAGATTCTAAAAAATTCTAACATTTCCCCCAAGCGTTCTCTTGTAGAGCCAAATTTTAACTTCTTTATAGAATTCATTATGGAAGAGGTAGTGCTTAAATATGAGGGCAAACTATTCTGTAAGAGTTACCCCACCACTGGGATCCACTTACAGTAGATCTTTGGGGTTTCTAAAGGTAGAACTCCTTTGGAGATAAGGTCCTTATAAGGGGCTTAGTTATGTGTCTGTAGCCTCTCAAAAATGCTCAGCCAATTTTACATTAAGATGGAAATTGTCTCCTTTCTATTAGTTGTTTCTTTCATTTGACAGAGCTGTTTAATGTCCTTTCCCCCCTAAACTCTAACTTTCATTCCTGTTGTGGGGGATGGTTGTCCTCATGATAATTACTTCCTTTTAAGATGTATGATCCAGTCTTTCAATCCCAAAGTGTCTTTCTCTGAAATCACAATAGGAGAGAAAAATTTTAATTTGGGGGTTTTAAAATACCACTTTTCACAGAAGTCACACGTTTCTTCCTAAATCTGGCACAGATAACTTGAAATTTAAATATATAAATATTGAGGATGAAAAGGAAGCTAATGGGCAGAATTCAGAATTCTCAGAAAGTAGATTTCAGAACTTAGTGTTTTTTTTTACTAAGTTTCTAGAGCTAAATTAAACTGAGCTCCTATTCATTCTGAGAGTTTTTTTAACCCCCATCCCCATAGGCAAAGAAAATAGAATCAGATTGTCTCCATGATGGAGCTATATTCTCCTGTTGAATGAGAGCAGAATAGTGAGAATTCCATTCGCTGAAATGTGCTTAGCCCAAATACATATTAATTAAAGATATCTTTTGCAGCCACCTGTTTAACTTTATTATGTTACCTCTTTTGCATTTGGCATTGTGCACCCACATTAACAGAGTATCCTACCGTAGACAGTTTGGCAAGAAAACCTTTGATCAGGATCCAAACCTTGCCTTAAGCTTCAGGCTTCCTGCCTCTGAGCTGAAAAAAAAAAGAACAGGGGATACTTGTTTAAATTCTTATGGACTCTTGCATCCTAATCCATCTTCTTAATTGGTCTTAGTGGCTGCCCATTTGCTAAAGCAGATGTAGCCAACTATTGTGTATGGAAAGTTACAAGTGCAGCACATACACACATACAGGGTCTAGTGGTTAAGGCACCAGGCTAAAAAGCCAGAGACCGTGAGTTTAAGTGCTTCTTCAGTCATGAAAGCCAGCTGGGTGACTTGGAGCCAATCATCAGGAGACAGTGAGTCCTAGTCTTGCCTTAGCCACGAAAGTCAGCTAGGTGACTTTGGGCCAATCACCATGAGACATGAGTCCTAGTCTTGCCTTAGCCATGAAAGTCACCTACGTGACTTCGGGCCGATTACTGTCTCTCAGCCCAACCTATTTCATAAGGTTTGTTATTGTAGGAAAAGTGTGTTGGAGATCTTCACTGCTCTGAGTTATTTGCAAAAATAATAAAGATGGGATATATATAAATAAATGAGAAATGCTATTCACTGGACTGTTCTATGCATTGTATTGACATAGTGTCTCTGGTTGTGTGTGGCTTTTAGTTCTTAATTAAGATGTTGATGGCCAGCCATTAAGTCATTAATTGTTGTGCTGCCATGCCCTTGGCTCCTAAGTACCTGGTAGACTAGTGGTAAATCAGCACTCCTATTCACTGAAAAGGCCCTGTGTCCCAGGTTTCAATCATTGCTTTGGCTACTTTTTGTCCCTACTTGGCCAACAATTGTAATAGCTACAAAACTGAATGTATGTTGTTGTTCATTACTACCAATGAGTTCAGGTCTCCTTGCCTAACCACCTGCTTATTTTCTCACAGTCTGGTGGTTAGCTTCCTCCCCATCTGTCCTACATAGTTATAGTGGCAATCCATGCAGGGAATCTGATAAATCTGGTAAATAAATGTTCCTTTACTGTTGATGTCTCAAAAGGTGAAGCTTTCCACCATTTCAGTATCTTTGTTGTCAGTTCTAACACTGGTTGTCATACTTGTTGGTCTTCTTTGGTTAATTTTAAAGTCTTCTTCTTCATTTAATTTTACTCCCATTTTTCATTGGGATTCTTGACTTTTATTACTAGAGCTTGCAGATCCTTTGTATTTTCAGCAATTAATCAAGGTTCACTAATCTCTATGGAGTACAGAGAAACTTTTCTTCTCCACTTTAGCACTAATCAGCTTTCAGGCACCTATTTTTGGCTGCCGTGAGCTTTTCCAGGCTTTTGGGTGAAATAGTATGCTTTGCTTCATGGCATGGAGTGAGGTTATTTGAGGGACCACCACTTCTCATTTACTTCTACCCATCCCATCAGGTCCAGCAGAAGAAATATATTGCAGTCCTGTTTGTTAAGAAGCTACATTGGGTGGGATCCAGGAAATGGGCCATAGCACCTGCCTTTTGGAACATCATCCCCCTCCCTAAGGTGATCCTAACTCCATTCTTGGTAACTTCTGGTGGTTCCCTCAAAATATGGCTCTGTTACCAAGCTTCAGGGTCTTAAGGAAATGAAGAACTGTTGAAATGGCTACATTGTCAGTAACACCAAAGATGCTCTCTTCTAATTTCTTTTAATAATACTGATGAACTTATGGAATATTTTTTTTAGTTTATCTGTTATTGCATTCTGCGCAGAGTCCCATTTATGAGTTGGGTAGCTATATAAATGTGATGTGTAAATAAATAAATATCTGTTGCCTCTAGGCCAGTGGTTCTCAACCTTTCTAATGCCGCGACCCCATAATACAGTTCCCCATGTTGTGGTGACCCCCAACCGCTTATACATCACTGGGTGCCAGGGGCGTGGCCAAAGAAAAGGGGGAAAAAATGGCGGACAGCCTTGTTTGGCGACCCCCGTGAAATGGTCATTCGACCCCAAATGGGGTCCCGACCCACAGGTTGAGAACCACTGCTCTAGGCTGAGCTGCTGCTGTGATTTTACATGTCTCCTCTTTTAACTGGGAAGGGGAAAATGTGTTACCAAAATGATAATGCTGCTGCAGTCGAAGAATTATTGATTGATTGATTGATTGATTGATTGATTGATTGATTGATTAAGTCTATATCCAACTCCCAGGGACCTCTGAGAGGTTTACCAATTGCTAAAAACATTAAACCACGAAAACAGAACAGAACAGAATGATGGCAGATATAACAAATCCAAATAAGGACAAAGAAAAGGGGGCTTCAGTCATGTTCACCAAAGTCTTCAGGTCCCTTGAAAACACTAGTAAGGTGGTGGCTGTTTGAATCCCACAGGGAACTTCATTCCAGAAGGTAGGCTTCCAGATCTATTGAGATGCCATTGCTTAATCAAAAGAATCTAGATTGCTATGAAAAACCTGCTACTAGACACCTTTTGCACTCATAAGCTTCCTGAGGTGTACCAACGTAACTGATCTTGCTATGCTAGGAGGTCCTGAGTAGTGATAAATTTCATCTGAACCATTAAGTGATCTGACCATAGCAAAACCCACATTCATATCCTCTACCTCTAGTCTAGATCATTCAGCAACCCTTTGAAATAAAAATGAAGTTCTACGTATGTCCACCTATATGAATCAAGCTCAAAATGTAAGGCTGCTAAGGTGATCGTTAAATGTGGATGACAATGGATTGCCAGAAATTGAATTTCCCCACACTAAAAACTGGAGGAATCCAGTGCTAATGCAATGACAAAGTCCAGGAGATCAGGAAGGGATTCTGCTGGGCAACTGAACTAGCAGCATGTCACCAGGATCCTCAGCCGGTCCCTATGGTCCAACCTATCCACAGGCATTCACACTCTAGAACATTGATGGCGAACTTAGAGACTGAGTGCCCCAAAACTGGCTCTGTCCCCACCTTGTGCTCCTGCGCCATCCCCCCATCCTGCTCTGCCCCCTGCTCTGCCCACCCGCAGGGCCACCCATCGCCTCCACAACTCTCCACAAATCACCCAGGTGGCCCAGCAGCACCATGGCAGCTGCAACCTCCGCCTGCGCCCTTCAGCATCAACTGTGCGCAACGGGATGTGAGGGCAGAGTCTTGTCCCCACTGCCTGGCTGCCATGTCCTTGGTTGCGCTACTCTGTGCAGGCCACACTTGAGGGCGACTCTCCTCTGGGGGGGCTGTTGATGAGGGGGGCACGGGGGGGCTGCGGGGCTGAAGCAATGGCACACGTGCCCACAGAGAGGGCTCTGAGTGCCACCTCTGGCACGCGTGCCATAGATTTGCCACCACTGCTCTAGAAGTTCTAGCACAGGGCTGTAGGTAAACTGTTCTAGAAGATCAATACCACTTTTCTCCTGGTTTGGAGATTGATGAGGACCTGGAATCTGGAACTGCAAATCTCTGAGCCAGACTAGGTATTGTAGATGCTTGCAGATCATTTTGTCATTTTTATTCTGGCACCAAGGCGAAGTTTTCAAAATCCCCAAATGGAACAGACTGGCTAGATGAAGACACCTAGATCTACTTTCAATTTTCCTTCTGTTACAACAGAGTACCCTACAATTTTCATCCTATCTTTCACTCTGTCACAAAACAAATCCACTTTATTCTGCCATATGTCCTCCTAACATGGCTGGGAAGGCAACATGACTACTTCTGAATGAACATGTAGACGGGCTGCCTTTTGAGGATATCTGTACTGGCCTAATTTGTGGCTGTTAGACAGGATTTCTTCTCATCTAGAAATGACAAGCTTCTAGCTTTCCAAATATTTCTTACATTTCAGAGAAAATGCAGCCAGCAATGTCATCGTGATGAGGCATTTTTATAGTGCCATAAAAATTCAGAGTCACCATAAATTCTGATTGCTAAAAAGTCTGGCATTTACGGCACCTTCTACAAGGACATATTTTAAATGATATTCAAAACCAGTGTGATAAGTTTTATTTAGTTTTAAAAAGTCGGATTAAAAAGCCAATCATCCTCTTCTTATACAGCAGAGGAGGGGGAAAAATACGGATGTTTCTAGAATTAAAGAAAACGGATGAAGGGCTCCCTCCCTCCTTCCCTCCCTCTCTCTCTCTTAATCTTACGCAAATTCATTAGCCCCAAAAGTGTGAAATCTTCATGTCTTATTCAGATGAAACTATTAATTAAAACTCATAATTAGCATTTGCCAAATTATGTCTAATACAGGTTGTTAATAATAGTATCATGTATCAAGGATGCAAGCACATTATAACATTGCTTTGAAGTTTCAGTGCCCATGTAATTGATTTGCATATCGTTATTTTGATGTGAGGTCTCAGTGCTATGGGCAAATCTCTTTCTCTCTCTTTCTGGGTGTGTTTTCTTTTTTAAAAAATCCCTGCATTCATAATGCATTCGCTAAAGATTTGTTCCAGTCTGGATTTTTCAAACATTGAGAAGATTGCATTTCTTTTGAGCAACATGTAAAAATTCTTCCTTCCTTCCTTCCTTCCTTCCTTCCTTCCTTCCTTCCTTCCTTCCTTCCTTCCTTCCCAGCTTCCTTCCTTCCCTCCTTCCCAGCTTCCTTCCTTCCTTCACACCTTCCTTCCTTCTTTCCTTCCTTCCTTCCTTCCTTCCTTCCTTCCTTCCTTCCCAGTTATCTCATGATGCATTATTTTTTTTTCCTTGTTGCTTTCTTTAAGATAGATATCAAAAAATGACTATCCACATTGAGGAAAAAAGGGATAAAAAAATTCTGGTCTTCTGCAAGATCAGAAAATGCCAACAGTTGTCTATTCTATTACCAACCTCTTGTGGTGAGTACTGCTTTCATAGTTATACAGTGCCAAGATGGTCTATATAACAGAATATAAAAATAGACAGACACACCTCTTGGAACTGAGCATGCATGCCACAAATGCAGGAAAGAACGAATCCATACATGGCCCACACTGGCAATTTGAAGAATCATAGTCATTTCAAGATGCAGCTGTTGCACACCTTTTCTTTCCACTTATTTTGGGAGTGCAGCTCCTGACACACCATTCATGTATTTAGAATAGAATAGAGCTGGAAGGGACCTTGCAGGTCTTCTAGTCCAGCCCCCTGCTCAAGCAGGAGAACCTACACCATTTCAGACAAGTGCAGCTATAAATCTGTAAAATAAGCGTGCAACCCTGAACTAAGTATGTAGCCTTAAGGACACTTAGTTGGGATTTTATGCATATTTAGTCAGTGGATTTTTAGTCTTGTGTATATTTACTGTAGGTCCAGCTGTGCAGAGTTTATTCCATCTTGTGTAAGTCTGCCTAAGGTTGTAATTTAAGACTTTAATTCTATGCAAATACTAGGCGGTGACCATAGTAATCATGCTTGGCATTGCTTGGTATATCATATCAAATCTTATCAAAACTTACTTTTGATTAAAAAAAATGTGCGATCAGTCTGCATATCAGCCGAAAACACAATTGGCCAAAATGACAGTCTTACTATTTTGAGTGGATGCTGTTGCTAAAGGAAGTGATGCATGGGATTTTAAGAATACAGCCTGGTATGCACATTCTTTGATGATATTTTTCTTAATAATAAACAAGTAACAGTTCTAAGTGATAAAAAGAGAGTCACACTTCTTTCATATGAGTGATGGATGGGTGGATGGAAGGAAGGAAGGAAGGAAGGAAGGAAGGAAGGAAGGAAGGAAGGAAGGAAGGAAGGAAAAAAATGCCATTAGATAAATCTGGGAGGAGGGAGGGAAGGAAGAAGGAGGGAGGGAGGGAGGGAGGGAGGGAGGGAGGAAGGAAGGAAGGAAGGAAGGAAGGAAGGAAGGAAGGGAGGGAGGGAGGGAGGGAGGGAGAAAATGCTATTAGAAAAATCTGGAAGGAGGGAAGGGGAGGGAGGGAGGGAGGGAAGGAAGGAAGAAAGAAAGAAAGAAAGAAAGAAAGAAAGAAAGAAAGAAAGAAAGAAAGAAAGAAAGAAAGAAAGAAAGAAAGAAAGGTGTCCAGCTAATAAAAGTACAAGTAAGAGACATACTGAAAAAGCCATGTGGGTAAGGCAAAGTGATAATAATTCATACTGCCACTGATCTTGAGAATGTTTCAAAGGTAACATTTTTACAAGGTTAAGATGTCTTTGAACCTCTTCTATGAAATATTACATGCAAACACCCTTTTTCTCCATCTTCCACAAATCTGTCTTGTTCTTTCTGCCTGCATTAAAAATAAAGCCATTCTATTAGGGTGGCTGAAAAGCAAAATGTCTCAGTTAATGTTTGCCTTTCTCTATATTCCATCTGGACCTCTCTTTTTTTTTATTTGCTAGGAATGCATCAGACTCCCTGGTTCATATCTGTAGCCTTTAATGCCAACCTTTCACCCTTTTTTTAAAAAAAAGGCTTATCCACAACCTGTTCCTTGATCTGAACACTGCAGATGTTCTTTCTTTGGAGGCATGAAAATTAGTTATTCTTATCATGGCATGTGAAATTTTCAAGTTGGAGACACTTCTTGGATCAGCCCCATAGGTATACAGGAGGGTGCTGTTGACGTGATGAAACTCTCAATAAAATGTATTTGAAAATAAAATAAGCAGTTATTGATTGCCTACTGCGGATAGCCTCAAAGCTGCTTAGAAAAGCTGGTGCCTAAAAAGAAGAAAAATCTTCAGAATCAGTTATCGACAGCACAAAATGGAGCGCTTTGTGGAAACACTAATTTTAGTTAGCATAATTAACAAATTATACTTACTAATTATAACTCAGTAAAATGAGTTACATTCATTAGATGTACATGGGCCCTTGCTTGTATTTGAAAAATAAGACAGTGCTGTAAGAAGGAACAAAATTCCTTTTCTGGCTAAGGCTTGCATAGATAGATGTGGATGTGGATGTGGATATGGATGTACTGTAGATGTAGATGATGTAGATGTGGTTGTGGATGTGGTTGTGGTTGTACTGTAGCTGTAGATGATGCAGATGTAGATGTAGATACAGATGCAGATGCAGATGTAGATGTGGATGTGGTTATGGATCTGGATATGATTGTGGATGTGGATGTACTGTAGATGTAGATGATGCAGATGTAGATGTAGTTGTAAATGAGGATGTGGATGTGGATTTACTGTAGATGTAGAGGAAGATGATGTGGATTTAGATGTGGTTGTGGATGTAGATGTGGTTGTGGTTGTGGATGTGGATAAACTATAGATGTAGATGATGTGGATGTGGATATGAATGTGGATATGGATGTAGATATACTATAGATGTAGATGAAGATGATGTTGATGTAGATGTAGATGGGGCTGTGGATGTGGATATGAATGTGGATGTGGATGTAGATATACTGTAGATGTGGATTTAAATGTAAATGTGGAAGTGGGTGTGGGTGTGGATGTAGATGTGGATATAGATATACTATATATCTTGCTATTCCGGTTCTCCTTTAATTTTTTGCTAGCAATCCAAATTTTAGAAATATATACTATATATGTAGATATAGATGAGGTAGATGTGGATTTGGATTTGGAGGGATCCAGCCAGTATGGTATAATGATTAAAGTGCTAGACTATCAGGAGGGAAGTCAAGGCTCTAGTCCATCTTCAGCCATGGAAATCTTTGGGGCCAGTCATTTTCTTTCAGCCCGACTTCCTTCAGAAGATTGCTGTGAGGAAAAATAAGAGGAGCTCCTGAAGGGATATACAGTTATCCTCAACTTACAACCATTATGGAGTGGTTTACTTACTCTACATTCCCAGGTCATGCTGAACACACTGATGTACCTAAGCTGCTGTTAGGAGGGCAAGAGTTTCTGCTTTCTATGGCTACTTCATTCTCCCTAATGCCGCTCAACACCCAACTTCTTACAATAACTATCTCTTTTATAACTTTGAACCTGGGAAAGTGGAACTCCATTGTATTCCAAACAAATCATCCATTCAAATTGTCTGATCTTCTGAATTGTTCTTTTTATTGTTCTATGAGTAGATCAGCAGATCCAAGATGTAGGTGGGCCTTGGCTATAAAGAAGAGATGAAGTCTGGATCCAAAGATGACTCAAAGAGTGGGCAGGCTTTAGGACCTCTTTTAGCCCCAAAAGTCCTTTGTTTACCAATTCACAAGACTGGCAGCTATTCTTACCTTGTTAATTTACAAGTCTGGTAGCTACTGATGGGGTTTGGGGAGAACTTTCCCATGTGCTTAGACCCAATCTCTTTTGCCTGTTTCAGGAAATTTTTCCTTTGTTTCCTTAACAACTTGGTTCCTTCTTATCTACTTCCTCTAAGGGATTATTTAGATAAGATTCCTGCTCTTTGTCCACCCTGCCTACATGCCTGCTTCATCTTTAGGTATGGCAGCTTCACCCCAGTCTCACACAATCATATGTTGTCCTTGCTTAATGATTGCATGGGAGTCGCTTAATGATGACAACCAGAAGTGCTGGATTTTCACGTGATGTCATGCTTTACAACTGTATCACTTAGCATTGAAAATTCCAGTTCCAGTTACTGACATTAAATGAGGACTGTCTGTAATGGTGCAAATCTGCCTTAGAGTGCTAAGCATATTTCTCTATGCAGAAGTTATTATCTATTACTTTAAATTTAGAGGCTGCCTACTCTAGTGACTCTGAGCAATACATAAAACTAAAAAAAGACATTAAAAACATATGCCTATAAAGCCTTGAAGATCCAGGCCATTTTGTACAGAAGGACTACAAAGGGCCACTGAAGTAAGTACTTCTTCATTCTTTAGAATGGATGAGAACGCTGGGTATAAAACCACACAAGAAGATATGCCTTGATGTCCCTACCAACGTTGCACGAAAAATGTAATTACTTATTCCAACTAGCTCCTCAATGTAACTTGCTGTGGAGTCTGAGATAGGTACCAAACATTTGCATACATATAGTGTATGGAAAACTGCTCTACTGTTTTATGGAATAGCAATCATATTTTGTTTAACGCCTTTCCGGTGCCATAAAATGGCATTAAAGGAATTTGTTAGTTGTCAATTGAACAATCCAAGCGGTAGTGTTAGCTCAACATAACACTCTTAACGTTGAATGTTCAAGCACCGTAAAACTTGGATATAAATATGCCATTTCAACTGAAGAAGATTTGAGAGCTATCTTGGGTCACAAGAAAATCTTGGCATATTTTATTAAATTTTGATGTTACTCGGGCTTGAAACTGATATTAAATCATAACATCTCTGCTCACAGGAATTCAGGGAAGCATCAATAGCTCATAAGTATCAATAGAAGAAGGTATTTGTAGCTCAGGGACGTACTGTGGGGGTCCTTGATGGTTATTTTCTTGCAGATATTTCATTACCCAACTAGGTAACGTCATTGGCAAGAAGACAACCAGGCTCAGAGATCATTGGGATCCCCATAGCTCATTGGTGCTTATTTTTTTTCACAATAACCCTGAGAAGTAAGTACAATAACAGGTGATAATTGTCCAAAATTTATACAGTAACTTGTTTCATATAATGGATTTTCATTATTTTAAATTCTGATGTGGCTGTTTTAGTATTATGGTTTGTTGCCCAGTCAGCCAGTGTCAAGACTGGATTTGGCATTTTTGTCCACCTACCAACTCTTTCCCCTGGAACAGACAGATATTGTTGTTTGATGGTGGTGGTAATGGATGTAAGGATGTAAGCTGTTCCAAATAAAGCTGCCTTTTGCAATTGACTGATGGTGATTTTTCTCAATGTCAATGGTGCTCAAGTAGTAGCCCAGATGTTTTGGGATTACACACCAGGCTCCTATTGCTATTGGTACTATTTTTGCTTTCTTTTACTACAGTCATTCTAGTTGCATTTGCAGGTATTTTGTGATTTCCTCCAGTTCTTTCTCTTCCATTCTTCTGTCTCCTGGTAGTACAGCACCTATTATCCAGATTTTTTTGCATTTCATATTGATAATTGTTAAGTCTGCGGTATTATGTGGCAGGTGCTTGTCTGCTTGGATTCTAAAGTCCCAGAGCACTTTGGCTTCTTGATTTTCTAATTCACTTGAAGTTCAACCCTTGGTTTGGAACAAGTTGTAGAGAGGTACCCATGATGTGCAGATCTTTAAAGCATAGAGAGCCAGTTTAATCTAATGATTAAGGCACCAGGCTAGGAATTGGCAGACTGAGAGTTCAGTTCTAGCCTTTACCATGAAGGCTAGCTGGGTGACCTTAAACCAAGTCTCTCAGCTTAAGGGAGGCTGTTGTGGAGAAAACAGGAGGAAAAAAGTGCATTAGATATGTTCACCACCTTGAGTTGTTTATAAGAATAATAAAGGCAGGGAATAAAATCATCATCATCATCATCATCATCATCATCATCATCAATCAAAGTAGCAACAATGGTGCATTGGAAGATCTGCAAAAAATATCATTTGCCTGTAAGCAAAAACTGGTGGGATCATAAAATAGAGAAAGTCATAGAAAATGATAAAATTAAACTGCTCTGGGACTTCAGAATTCAAACAGACAAGCACCTGCAACATAACACCCCAGACTTAACAATTGTCGATAAGAAAGACAAAAAAGTCTGGATAGTGGACGTGGCAGTGCCTGGAGACAGCAGAATAGACGAGAAAGAACTGGAGAAGGTAACAAAATACAAAGACCTACAAATAGAAATAGAAAGACTGTGGCAAAAGCAAGCAAGGGTAGTACCAATAGTCATAGGCTCCTTGGGTGCAATCCCAAAACAACTGGAGCACCACTTGAACACCATTGGCATTGACAAATTCGCTATTAGTCAATTGCAAAAGGCAGCCTTATTAGGAACTGCTTCCATCCTGCGACGATATCTGTAATACCATCAAACATCCACATCTGCCTATCCCAGGTCCTGGGTAAGGACTCGATAGGTAGACAAAATGCCAAATCCAGTCTGAACATCTGGCTGACTGTGCGATGATACATAATAATAATAATAATAATAATCCCCCAGTGATAATAATAATTAATACCCCCAGTGAGACACTACCTTGACGTGGTTGTGGGGCTTGTGTACTCTGAGGAAGATGAGAGCTATGCCAGAGGTTCAACCATACTGGACAGGTCTCATCAGAGGAGTCAGACAAAGAGTGTCTCTCCCATAAAAAATATGGTGAGACGTAAATTGCAGAATGCCATACCGGCTCGGACGTCGCCCGGGTTAACAAGGTCCGCGCTAGATATCGGAGTTCCTGGATATCTGGTGAAAAATGGGTTACAGGACTCAGGACTGTTGGCTGAGCAACCAGGGCCAGCAGCTGCAGAACTACTGGAAGAAAAGGTGTTTACCCGTCGCAGATACACAGTGATGGAAAACCAAGAAATAATGATCTGTTACTACAGATCAAGTCCAACAAGACGAGGATATCTAAAACGAATGCACCAATTCTGGAAAGAACAACATCCAGAATCAGAAATAACAGAACAGAGACTAGCAGATCAACGCCGATTTATAACACGAAATAAAGTATTCACAGAAACAGAATTGGACGAACTGCAAAGGTTTACCCAGGGCAAAGAAATCAAAGCCTTACCAGAAGTAATTCAGAATGTAGAGGCAAACCAGGGGGAGTTGGCAGTGAAGGAATCCAGCAGAGATATACAACTGTTCTCATTTGGAAACCAGGCACCTCTTCCTCAGGAAGAACAAAACCCTCTAACTAAAGAAATAAAAGAATTGAAACAAAGAATAACTGAGCATCTAGAACAGCACAAAAACAACAGAATAAGGCTACCTGCATTGAAGCTTATTCCAAAGAAACAGCTAGCACAAGCATTAAAAGATGCAAATACTGCAATATCAAGTATAAGCACCAAGTCACTGCAAGAAACAAACCAACTAATGTACAGCACAGCTGCAGTTATAACAGAATACCTGGGATGCAAAATCAACAAAAAAGAAAAACAAACAAACAGTGCACCAGAAAAATGGAAGGTTAAACTAGAAAATAAGATCAGCAAGTTAAGATCACATGCAAGCAAGCTAGAACAGATGAAAGAAAAGAAGCTGAAGAACAGGAAGACCAAAGAATACCTAATCAAGAAATACCACTTAGAAACAAGGAAGATTAAGGAAGCACTGGAAATAATAAAGCAACAAATAACAGCTATAGCCAGGAAAATCAGTAGATGTGAAGCTCGAATTGCAAACTATAGGCAGAACCTCCAATTTCAATCCAATCAGAAACGTTTCTACCAATCCATCAATGGAGAAACTGCAAGGAATCAGTCAGTACCTGACAAGGAAGAAACAGTGCAGTTCTGGAAGCAGATATGGGATAACCCAAAGAAATACAACAAGGATGCGGCTTGGTTAAAAGAGGTGGATGCAAATAAAACAGAAGTTGAAATGAAAGAACTAGTAATAACAACAAAAATGGTAGAAAAAAGAGCAAAGAAAATCAAAAATTGGTCAGCACCAGGTGAAGATGAACTGCATGGGTTTTGGTTGAAACATCTAACTGTTATACACCCACTCATTGCCAAACAGTTCAACAATATACTACAAGGAGGAGAAATTGAAAAGTGGCTAACAACTGGGAAAACCTACCTAATAATGAAAAATCCAGCAAAAGGGGCAACACCAGGTAACTACAGGCCAATTACCTGCTTACCAACAACTTTCAAATTACTAACTGGTGTGGTAGCTGATGCAGTACAACAGCATCTAGTTGAAAACAATCTCTTTCCACCTGAGCAGAAAGGAAACCGCCCCAATAGCAGAGGAACAAAAGATCAACTCCTAATAGACAAAATGATCTTGGAAAACTGCAAGAGAAGGAAGACCAACCTGAATGTGGCATGGATTGACTACAAAAAGGCATTTGACTCTCTGCCACATGATTGGATAATAAAGTGCCTAGAAATAACAGGAGTCAGTAGAAACATCAGAAAATTTGTGCAAAGATCGATGGCACAATGGAAGACACAGTTGCAGATCAATAGTTTCCTCTGTCAACAATACTGAATAACTCAGGACATGGCTATCAAACATCAAAAACATCTGCCAGACTATCCCACCTCCTTTACATGGATGATCTGAAGCTGTATGGAAAAACATCATCTGAAATAGAATCGCTGCTCAACATTGTCCGTATATATAGCCAAGATATTGTAATGGAGTTTGGCTTGGACAAATGTGCCACACTTACTATCAAACAAGGAAAAATAGTGAAAACTGAAGGAATCAAGATGCCCCACGAAAATAACATTAAGAGTCTGGATGAGGAAGAGTACTACAAATACTTGGGTATCCTTCAAGCTGACAACATCAAGCACACTGAAGTCAAGAAAAAGATTAGAGGTGAATACATGAAGAGAGTGAAGAAGATCTTAAAGTCCAAACTCAATGGAGGAAATACCATAAAGGCAATCAACACCTGGGCAATCCCAGTCATTAGGTACACAGCTGGAATAGTGGACTGGACTCAAGCAGAACTAAAAGCAATGGATAGGCAGACCAGAAAAATAATGACAATGAATCATGCCCTTCATCCACGCAGTGACATTGATAGACTTTATCTACCAAGGCAAATAGGTAGGCGTGGAATGCTACAAGTACATCAGATGGTTGAAGAAGAAAAAATGGCTTTGGAAGAATATCTGAAGAACAATGATGAAGATGCACTGAAATTAGTATATCAGGAAGGCTTACTAACTACTGGAGAGATCAAACTGGCCTACAAGAAAGACCAAATGAAGAACAGAATAGAGGCATGGGAAGACAAAGCACTACATGGCCAATACATTAAAAAATAGCTGGGAAAGCAGATAATAATAAAACCTGGCAATGGCTAAGAGCAGGAAAATTGAAGAAAGAGACCGAGGACTAATTCTGGCTGCACAAGACCAAGCCTTAAAGACAAATGCATACAAAGTCAAAATTGAGAAGACAGCAACAGACAGTAAGTGCCGCCTATGCAAAGAAGCTGAAGAAACAGTGGACCACTTGGTAAGCTGTTGCAAGAAGATTGCACAGACTGATTACAAGCAGCGACATGACAAAGTAGCAACAATGGTGCATTGGAAGATCTGCAAAAAATATAATTTGCCTGTAAGCAAAAACTGGTGGGATCATAAAATAGAGAAAGTCATAGAAAATGATAAATTAAACTGCTCTGGGACTTCAGAATTCAAACAGACAAGCACCTGCAACATAACACCCCAGACTTAACAATTGTCGATAAGAAAGACAAAAAAGTCTGTATAGTGGACGTGGCAGTGCCTGGAGATAGCAGAATAGAAGAGAAAGAACTGGAGAAGATAACAAAATACAAAGACCTACAAATAGAAATAGAAAGACTGTGGCAAAAGCAAGCAAGGGTAGTACCAATAGTCATAGGCTCCTTGGGTGCAATCCCAAAACAACTGGAGCACCACTTGAACACCATTGGCATTGACAAATTCGCTATTAGTCAATTGCAAAAGGCAGCCTTATTAGGAACTGCTTCCATCCTGCGACGATATCTGTAATACCATCAAACATCCACATCTGCCTATCCAGGTCCTGGGTAAGGACTTGATAGGTAGACAAAATGCCAAATCCAGTCTGAACATCTGGCTGACTGTGCGATGATCAATAATAATAATAATAATAATAATATAAAATAAAAAATAAAATAAATAATAAAATAAAATAAAATAAATAAAATAAAATAATAAAATGAAATAAAAAATAAATAAAATAAAATAGTAAAATAAAATAAAATATAAAATAAAATATAAAATAAAATAATAAATAGGATGTGTGAGATGAGGGCCACTGTTTGATTGTTCAATCCTTGTTCTTTCTAAATAACTAAATCAGACAGACGGGGACTGGCCGCACAGTTAAGAGAAGCACGGAATGTCTTATGTGATATCAACTGAAAAAAGTTGTCATGTAAGTGAGTCTTAAATATTTTTTTATTAAGTAAGAGGGTTGAGAAAGTGATACCCTTTCTGCTGCAGAGGCATCTGGATGAAACTGATGCTCATTTCAGTCAAAGCTGCATTCAGGGTATGCTATGATCCCCTATACAAAAAGGGGATTTTATACACTGAGGGTTCTTTTGGACTCACAACACATACACTGAGGGTTCTTTTGGACTCTACCATCAAACATATTATTCTTCTGGCAACTCTTCAAATAAATCAGAGGCTTTCTTGAAAAAGGAAGCACTGGCTTTGTCATTAGCCAAAGGTCCTTTTTATGGACATGGAAATTCCAGTTCTTCCAGGTCCTTTTTATGGACCTGGAAAGCTAAATAGACTGGTGTTGTCCTTGTTTTCAGAGAAATTGGTTCATAGTTACTTCAGCCTCTTCTAAAATCAGTTGAAATTTTGGAGAATTGGGAATAGGTCAGAGGAAGAGATTCTTCCCATAAAATACAGTAGATATAAGCTATCATAATTCTAAGGAGTGGCTATCCTGACTTTTTTTCTCTGTCTCTGACCCAGCTCTAGGCTGCGTTGTCTCTTATCTCACCTCTATTCTGATAGGAAGGACCAGAATTACTGGATAATCTGCTCCTAAGGCCCATTTCTTCAAGAAATTCTACAATTCCATGCTGGCTAGGGCATTCTGGGAGTTAAAATCCACAAGTCTTAAAGTTGCCAAGCTTGGACACTCCTGTTTTAAAGAATTTCATCTGAGGGAACTGTAGAGCTAATCTGAAGATACTTCGTTATCTACTCCTTCAGTAGACAGTAGAGAGTATTACCAGATGTGGACAGCACCTCACAAGATATATCACAGGATAATTTCTGCTATTTTTTCTGGTGTTTGCAAAAAATCCTGTCCCCCATTTGCCCCCCCCCCCCAGTCTTCATGCAAAGGCTAATACAGCAGCTTGTAATGTTCACTGTTCAGTCTTCATGCAAAGGCTAATATAGCAGCTTGTAATGTTGCTAAAAAACCAAGTACAATTTACTTTACCTGAACTCTGGCTATACATTTTCCCCTTGCTCAAGCCAATGACTCCACACAGTTAAACAATCGTTCTTTTGTTCCATTAGTTTTTTACATAGCTCCTCCTGTTGTCTGATCCCCAATAGCCCTTTAGACTAGAGAGCTAAAGTGTTCAGGTGGAAGTTCTCTGTCCATTTGTAACACCTGAAAGGCTTGTCCTGTTCTTTGGGAGATTCTTTGAAGGTGAAGTTAATACATAGTGCTTTATTTATTGCCATATGAAGAAAATGAAGCAGAGAGATGTTAAATCACGGAATAGATTTTCAAAGCCACAGATGGCACTTTAGGGCCCAAATGCCATTGATTTTCTGTCAATATTTTCAACCAATAATAGTTAAGGAATATAAACTACCATTGGTGTTTAACAGAATCAAGTGCTCTTAGGAAAGGCTCTGACTTGGAGATGACAGGAGAAAATAAGCCCACATTTCTTTCATCAGCTTTCACAAATTGGACAAATCTCTTCATTTACACATGGGGAGTGGGTGGGTTCAGCACTTTCCAAAATGACCACGCTGAATCTTGAAAGTGGGTTTCTAAGCTAAATCAAATGCTCTGATGCTTTCTCCTCTCAGCAAGGTAACATAACATCTCATATTCAAAAGAGGGCTTGCTTGCTTTAAAATGTTTCCACGCTTTAAAATGCTTTCATGTCAAAAGGAATTCATAAGAAGTTGATCTATCAATAAGAGAATATTTGGAGCTCAGGATTGAAATGAGAGGTCCTTGGTGCTCTCTGAGCTTGCTTGTTTTCTTGTAGATGTTTCGTTACCCAAACTATGTAACATCATCAGTGCTAGAAGGAAGTGTGGTTTGAAGAGGAGGAGGAGGAGGAGGAGGAGGAGGAGGAGGAGGAGGAGGAGAGAAGAAGAAGAAGAAGAAGAAGAAGAAGAAGAAGAAGAAGAAGAAGAAGAAGAAGAAGAAGAAGAAGAAGAAGAAGAAGAAGAAGAAGAAGAAGAAGTCGTAAGTCGAGGACTACTCAACTGGTGCAGCACCGTTTGCAGAATGGGACTTTTGGCGGGCTCAGCAGGGCAGAGACAGCCTGGACAATTCCTATTGGCTTTTGAAAGCCAATAGAATTAGACTCTATTCAAGAGAGTCTATTCTATTGGCTTTCAAAAGCCAATAGAATAAAAGGGAGTAGCACAGCTAAGGAAAAGGGGGGAAAAATGGCGGACTGCGTTGTTTGGCGACCCCCGTGAAAATGGTCGTTCGACCCCAAATGGGGTCGCGACCCACAGGTTGAGAACCACTGTCTTAGAGGGTCTTTGGTTGGGCTGTTTACTGTTGGCTCTTTGGCAGTTTCTTGACTGGGGTATTGTCTACTTGATGGTTGGTCTGATGTTAATCATGGAGTTAATCTATGCTCATCTGGATGCTGACTGCTGATGGAAAGGTGCTTAGGTCTTTTTGTTCCCTTTTAGGCTTGTTGGTTGTCTCTTTTGCATAGTTTGTAGATATTGTTTATGTCTATGTGTCTATTGATGTATGTTAGGAAGGAAACTGAGAAAGACTTTGGAGCATGGCATTTTAAGAACTCCCACGATGGATTTGCATAAAGTGCCAAAACTGGTTACCAAGTTAAGCCATTTTCTCAATTCACATACAGTAATGCATTGGCTGTATTCACGCAACATGACTGAGGTAAAACTATGCTAAATTTGCTTAGTGTTGCTTGGTTAATCTAAGGAATCCTTGGTGTAGGTGAATCTAAGGAATTCTTGGTGAATCCTTGCAACCATTCATTTAGTGACCTTTCAAAGTTACAATGGGACTGAAAAAGGTGACTTACAACTGCTCCTCACACATATGAAAGTTGCAGCATGCCCACAGTCATGTGATCAAAATTTGGGTACTTGGCATGTATTATGATGGTTGGAGTGTCTCAGGATCATATGATCACCATTTTTTACCTTCCCAGCTGGCTTCCAACAATCAAACTCAATGGAGGAAGCTGAATTTGCTTAAAGACTACATGATTCATTGAGCAATTGTAGTCATCCACTTAACAACCCTGGCCAAAAACTGTCATAATATCAGGCATGACTTGCTTAACAACCCTCTTACTTAGCAACAGAAATTCTGTTCCAAATTGTGGTTGTTAGTCAAGGACTACCTGCACATTTTGTGAAATCGGGTTATTGGTTTCACTCTGGACACATCTAGAAAATGGGTTAATCCAATAACCAGGTCAAGCATGTTACTGCAATACAATCACTGGGCCTGAAATTAACCAAGTGCATGAGTTAAACACAACATATATCAAAGTTAAAATTAATCAAGCATAGTATGCTGTTTAAAAGCAGGTTCTTGGTATTTAGCCAAAGTGATAAACCATGTACAAACTCAGCCACAAAGGCCCAGGAACAGAATGTTCAATTTAGCCCCCTCCTTTTTTTATTGCATCCTATTTCAATATAATTTTTTCTTTGTTGTTCATTAAAGTCAATGGCCCAAGAAATAGGACTATGTAAGGAAATGCAAAATATAAAATGAGTCAACACTACAGAGTGAATGTTATGATCCAAGAAGCCTTTATCCTGGAGGCTACAACTAGCTCAGCTGTTGCTCTTCAAAGTAGATCTAGCTACTAGAATTACTCTTGAGTATACCTGGATTCCCAAGGCAGGGGCAATGGGGACCCCCTTTATTTTCTAAAATTTGATCCAGTGTATGGCTAGCATGTCTAGGTTGCGCAACTCTCAAGGACCTGAACAGCAGCACCAGTAAGCCAGCTTTTCTACATCTGTGCTACAAGCATATTGAAAATTACTTGATGGGGACAAAAATACAGTATTGCATGTCTCATTGATACCATCTGATGGTTTTTAGGATGTTTGTATTCTAGGCAGAAGTTTTAGGACAATGAGTAGAGATTCTGCCCGGGTTGAGGTTCCATGTCCCTCTGAGGCCTAGCTTCTGTGTTATAGAATCCATAGCAGGATTGCCTGACCCATCTTTCTCACTTCTGTGGCTTTCTTTCACTTTTCAGTTGAGGCTTCTCTAGCATTGAATATAGTTTGAACAGATGGTTGGAGTAGATCAATGTTTCCAAATTTCAGGAACTTTAAGATCTGTGGACTTCATTTCCCAGAATCTCTCAACTTCTTAAAGTTGCCAAGGTTAAGAAACACTAGCTTAGATGACTTGTGAATTGTCTTACAGTTCTATGATGGCTCTAGAACATAGAATAATAGAACTAGAATAATAGAATTAGAAGGGACCTTGGAGGTCTTCTAGTCCAACCCCCTGTTCAAGCCGGAGACTCCATACCACGTCAGACAAGTGGTTGTCCTGTCCCTTTTTGACAGCCTTCAGTAATGGGGCACCCACAACTTTTGAAGGCAAGCTATTCCATTGGCTGATTGCTCTAACCATTAGGAATTTATTCCATAGTTCTAGGTTGCTTTTCTACTTGGTTAGCTTCAATCCATTGTTTCTTGTCTTGCCTTTTGGTGCTTTGGAGAATAGCTTGACACCCCCTCCCATCTTTGACCTCCTCCTCAAATATTGTAACACTGCTGTCATGTCATCCTCAGTCCTTCTTTTAAATAGACTAGACATATCCAATTCCTGTAACCATTCTTTGCATCTTTTAGCTACTAGCTCCCTACTCATTCTTTGTTGCTCTTCTTAGCGTTCTTTTGCATTCAAAGATGCTGTTTTCACGCTCCATCCAGGGGCATTCCCGAGGGCACAACTATGTATAAAGTTGAGCAGGTAGATGCTGAGAATTGAACAAGGCCTTGACATATGAGACTGGATAAGGCATTTTCCACTGTTTCTCTCTCCAGATGCTCAGTCTCCATGTCACACAAACCTCAAACTGAGGGTGAATTTTCAACTAGGTTTGCTGTTTGTTTGTTTGTTTTTCCCAGGCTAATTCTAATGATCAGGCTTCTATGGAAAAAATCAATTTAAAGAATCAAGGAGAGTCTCACAGGGAAACTTTAAATGGAGTCAAAAAGTTCTTCCTTTAGGCTAAAAATGAGATCCTTATTCTGGGGCATTGGTTTTTTTAAAAAAAAAATTATTATTAAGCACAGTGTGCAAATGCTGCTAAAAGGCTGGTAGATCTCAAAAGATTTTGAGGAAATCAGACATTATGGGGAAGTGATGCAGAACACTTTGGCACATGGGCTGTGTAGTGATAGTGTAGTCAAAGATGAGTTACAAGCAGAAAGTCTTTAGCAACGAGCTGATAGAACTCATTGCCTGAGGATTTAGCCTTTGCCATAAGCTTTCTATGACAAAGAAAAAAAAACCTCTTTCCTGAAACCAGTTCATTGTATGGCTTGTTTTTTATCCCTACAATACTTTAAGAGAGTGTCTGGCTTAAAATTACCTAGTGAAGTTTCTGGCTAGAGATTTGAATCTGAATATCCCATATTTTAAATTAGGCTTATCAAAACTGGAGGGGGCATGGTGGCCTAGTGGTTAAGGTGTTGGGCTTATTAACCAGAAGGTTGGCAGTTCAAGACCCAGGTACCATGTGTGACAGGGTGAACTACTGTTCTTGCCCCAGCATACAAATGCTAGTGGATAAATATGTATCACCTCAGTGGAAGTTAACAGAATTCCGTGTGCCTCAGTGTATAGTTATACCAGCCATATGACCATGGAAGCATCTGCAGACAAGAAGTCCCATTGGCTGTGAATCAGAGATGAGACAGACATGACTTGACAGGGGAAACCTTTATCTTTATGAAAACTGGACTGCAAAAATCTGGAGCACCATAAGAGACCCCAAGAAACATTGCCATCATCCAACGATCTTTGCAGCTCAGATAGATAAGCTTTATTGTCATTCTTTACTGTGGGCACACTGGCACACATTAAAAATGAAATTCTGTTACCTGCTCTCAAATGTATACACATACATAACACACATATAGACCTGCTATATACATACATATGTATATACCTACATCCTTACATATAAATACATACAAATATTAATCACTATCTTGAATACATAGAGCAGTGGTGACGAACCTATGGCATGTGTGCCAGAGGTGGCACTCGGAGCACTCTCTGTGGGCACATGCATCGTCGCCCCAGCCCACCTCCTCCCATGGCCCCCTCCTCACCAGCAGCCCTCCCGGAGGAGAGTCGCCCTTGGGCACGGCCCATGTAAAGCACCGCAGCCAAGGACATGGTAGCTGGGCAGCGAGGACAAGACTCTGCCCTTGCTCTCCGTCGTGCGCAGATGAAGTTGCGGGGCATGGGCGGAGGGCATGGCCGCCATGGCACTTTTGGGCTTCTTGGGTGATCTGTGGCAGTGGTGGGTGGCCCAGCGGGCAAAACGAAGTGAGGACAGGGGTGGGGGGGCACTTGGTCTCTAAAAGATTCGCCATCACTGACATAGAGGAAAGAGAAAGCTTGAGAGTTCATAAGGTTGATACTGTATGGAACAAAACTGTGACTGAATCTGGATATTCTGCTTCAGATATCACAGAGCCTCCTCCCAGAAGGTAACAAGGAAAACAGGTCGTGAAGAGGATGTATAGTGTCCCAGACAATCCTGCGGACCTTGCTCAAGCATCACTTACATGCTATGTCCTGGATAGAAGGAAGTGAACTAGATAGGGTATATGTTAATCTATATCCCTATTCTCCTTGGAAGTGAATTTATAAATGTTTATCAGCCCTACTAGCTAAAAATGTAATTGGAAATTAGTATATTTTAAAGTCCAGACGTCAGGGTCAAGAAATTTAGAATAACTGTTGCATTCAAGCCCAGAGCCAGCTGGCAAATTCATTGGTGAATTCAAGAAAGAGCTTCTTTGATTCATTCTTGAAATTCTACCAACAGGCAATGATTACATGTTTTTTCTATATTCCTCTCTTTTATGTTACTGTACACAAGCACACAGTAGCTAGGTACCACTTTGGTTCCTTGTCACAGAGTCCCTTTATTGTAACAGCCAAGGGCCATGGGATTATGATTGTTATAAACTCCCAAATGTGACACAATATCATTTCATCACAAGGTCATTACAGTACAAGGAGTGCTGAAAAAGGGAAAAAAAGTCTTCTAGAAAGATCTGGCACTGCTGTAAATTTACGTTAAAAAGTACAACCAAGGTAAAAGAGATCCTAGGCCACGTTATCCATTTTTATTCCTTCAGTAATTTCATCCTCCATTGTGTTCACTGGGTTTGGTTTAGATTTCTTTTATGCCAATACTTCCAGCTCATGAAGAAAAATAAGACGGCTGATGAAGATATTGAGAAAGAAGGTTGAATTACAGCATACTTCCCATGTTCACCATTGTGCAACTCTAAATGTACATAGGACGAAAGCCAAAGAGGTCACACTGTGGCTTCCAAAGAGGTCACATTGATAATATTTGGCATCAAAATGGCTGATCTGGGGTGATGGGTTATTTATTGAAAAATGCTAAAATATGAATGGGAATTGCTGTTCAATAGCTCAGAAAGCCACATCAATTTCCCTCTTAAGTATCTACAACTCCATAAGTCTTGTCAATGTCCCCCCAATCCAGAAGACCATCATTATGTCATGAATGATGTAGTGTCTATGTCTGTTCTATTCTCCCTTCTTTGCAACCTAAGGTCTAAAAAAAGTGTTAATATCGTGACACCTAGGCTAAAAAATATGTCATAGGGAACATATCAGAAAGAATTGGCAAGTTACACTCAGCAAGTTACACTCAGTGGAACACAGAATGGATAACTTGGAAGAAACTAAGTCCAGAAGCCCAGTCTCTTGTGAAGAACATCAGTAGCAAAGTCCACAATAGTTATCTATTGTTCTAAGTCAGTGGTGGCGAATCCATGGCACGCGTGCCAGAGGTGGCACTCAGAGCCTTTTCTGTTGGCATGCATGCCGCCACCAGCAGCAGATCTATCAGCCCGCCACCACCTCCCAGAGCAGGAGCCCCGCCTAGCACAAAGGAGGTGAAGCGGCCGACTAGCAAGCTCGAGTAGAGGTGGTAGAGCAGAGGTCACCAACCATTGTCGATTGGCGGACTGGAAGAAAAAGGAGGGGGAAGTATTTTACATGTGCGTGTGCACGCATGGGGCCACAAGTATGCACGCGCTGCAAATGAGATGGAGCTAGTGCCTGCATGATACTCACTAGCCCTGCCCCATTCTTGCTTGGTGCAGTGCCTTGTATCTGCACCCCGCGGCACAGCGGTGGCCATTTTTGCACCTTGCAGCACGGTGGCCCATTTTTGCACCCCTGGTTTTTCCATGCTTCCCAAGGGCATCACAATGCTGATGGGCCCCTGGCACTTTGTGATAAATAAGTGGGTTTTGGGTTGTGGTTTGGGCACTCAGTCTCTAAAAGGTTCACCACCACTGATCTAAGTAATAATTAAATAGTAATTGTTGGTGTGTGTGTGTGTGAGACTGGATAGCTGGGTGGCTGGTGAGATATAGATAGATAGATAGATAGATAGATAGATAGATAGATAGATAGATAGATAGATAGATAGATAGATAGATAGATAGATAGATATAATGTCATATATTGGTGTAAGTCTTTTCATAAGTATTTAAGAAAGTTCTAATTCCTTGATGATTTAAAAAAAAAGAACTAATAACACATCAGTTATTTGTTCCTTTGGAAAATGAGCTAGTTCACCAGATATGGATATTTCTACTGAGGAAAATGAAAGTAATTTCCCTCCTCCTCCTCCAGTTTTGTTCTGCTCGCTTACACAGTTCAACAGGGTTTAATGTGCTCATAATAAAGACGCATGCTGTGTAGTGATGCCCTTACCCTACTCCCCCCCTGCTGCACTTTCCCTTTTTCCTGGCCTTGCACAAAGGAATAAAAAAGACCAAGGAGAACCACTACTACTTGCTACACAATCCTGGTCAGCCTACCCAGTGGTTCTAGTCATTTGTGGACAACACTCCTGTGAATGAGAGGGAAGCTCCCTTCTCTAGGCTGGGAAAGGGATAGGCGGGGGGGGGGCAATGGAAGCAGAAGGAAAGGTTTGTAAATGTCAGGGGATTTTAGCAAGAGTAATTGCCCTCCTATTCAATATTAATCCTCAATTAGAGCCCCATCCATAAAACAGGCTGCTGATCCTGCAGCTGAAACAATGGCAGTCCTATGGCTTGGCTCTTAAGTGTTTAACTATTTGTCTAAGTGGCAAAGTACTGGGACTCTTGTGGTTAGCAAATGTCAAGCTTGCTAGATAGTTCAGACAGGGGAGGTGATTGATTCTACTTTATTGTGAGGTTGCATTAACAGAATCTTGGAAGTCTGAAAGTACAGTTCTCACCCCATCGCTTTACAGTCCAAGAAACTAGGGAGGATCCTTTCTGAGACATTTGCCAAACCTCATTCCTTCTCCAGACTATGCTGCTTCTTATCTCACTACTGTCCCAGCCCTGACTCTTCCCCCTATCTCCCAAAGTCATTCCCACATACCACTACAGCAATGGGTGTCACTGCACTAATAGTATAAAGGTAGAGGTAAAGGTTTCCTGTCCAGTCTTGTCCGACTCTAGTGGGCAGTGCTCATCTCTGTTTCTTAGCTGAGGGAACCAGCATTGTCCAAAGACTCTTTCCATGGTCATGTGGCCAGCACAACTATACTCCAAGATCAGTGGTGGGATTCAAATACCTGAACATCTGGTTCTTTGCATGGATGCAGGCCTGGGCCTCCAAGGCCTAGAATGGACTTCTGGAAGTGACATCCATGCACTTCCTGGGGGCTGTTCTAGGCTTGGGAGGCCTAATGGACTTCCAAAAGTGACATCAATGCACTTCCAGTGGGCCATTCTAGGCCTGAGAGGCCTCCACCAGGCCTAGAATGGATTTCCGGAAGTGACATCCATGTACTTCCTGGGGGCTGTTCTAGGTCTGGGAGACCTCCTCGAGGCCTAGAACGGACTTTCAGAAGCAACATGGGTTCAGCCTGTTCTCCAAACTCAACAAAATTTAGCTACCAGTTCTACCGAACCAGTGCGAACCAGCTGAATCCCACCACTGACCACGATGCACAGAATGCTGTTACCTTTCCACTGAAATGATACCTATTTATCGACTTGCATTTGCAAGCTATTAAACTGCTAGGTGGGCAGGAGCTGCAGCAAGAACAGGAGCTCACTCCATCACACGGTGCTTGGGTCTTGAGCCTGGGCTGTCAGCTTTCATCACTGAGCCATCATGTCCCCTTATACTAATGATATACTAATAGCATATTATATTATATTAGTATAATAGTATAGCACTATACTATTCCTCTCCTGCAACAGAGGAAGAAGATTTTGTACTGCAAATGGCAGAAACACAAACTGCAGATCCAGTCTAGCCACCCATTGCTGTCACCTGTGTATTATTAGTCAAAAGACTAGGAGAAAACATGGAACAGTTAATTGAAATCCATTAAGCTGCAAACAACGTATTATAAAAATTACCAAGCAGGAAGTAGCCATCGTATTGAGCTCCTGCTGAAAAGATGCAACTCAAGCACTTTTAGAGATGTGTGATGTGCCACTTATGGCTGGTAATTCTCTCAACCCTATTTGAGAATAGGATTCCTTAACTTCAGGACTGGAGAAATGAGGAAGTCCTGTAGCCTGAATAAATTTCTCCCTCTACACTTTCTGCATTGTCATGTCATTTTGCTTTGCTTACTGGCTTTTTTAAATTCCCTTAAACTTGGTGTTTATCAAATCCTGAGGTTCACATGCAGGTTTCAAACCATGGATAGCAGGGTATGCATACAAATGTCTTTGATTCTGAAGCTGGGGGAAATGTTGAGGAACCAGAAGAATATTTTTCCTTGAGGTGGTTACAGACTATTTTATGTTCTTGGCTGTCCAAGGAGCCCCAGCTTCAAAGTTGTTAAGTGAATCAGGTGAATCTGGCTTTCCCATTGATTTTGCTTCTCAGAAGGTTGCAAAAGGTGATCACATGACCCCGGGATACTGCAGCCATCATAAATTCATGCCAGATGCCAAATGTTCAAATTAGGATCGTGTGTCCATGGGGATGCTGCCACAGTCGTAAGTGTGAAAAATGGTCATAAGCAGTGGTGGGATTCAGCCGGTTCGCACCACTTTGGCAGAACCGGTAGCTAATTTTTTGTTGCCCAGGCCCAGAATGGACTTCCGGAAGTGGCATCCACACAGAGAACCGTTTGTTCACATATTTGGTCATAAGTCTTTTTTCAGTGCTGTTGTAAGTTCGAAAGGTCACTAAATCAGTGGTTCTCAACTTGTGGGTCGGGACCCCATTTGGGGCCGAACGACCATTTCACGGGGGTCACCAAACAACACAGTCTGCCATTTTTTCCCCCTTTTCCTTAGCTGTGCTACTCCCTTTTATTCTATTGGCTTTTGAAAGCCAATAGAATAGACTCTTTTGAATAGAGTCTATTGGCTTTCAAAAGCCAATAGGAATTGTCCAGGCTGTCTCTGCCCTGCTGAGCCCACCAAAAGTCCCATTCTGCAAATGGTGCTGCAACAGTTGAGTAGTCCTCGACTTACGACCGGTTGAGTAGTCCTTGACTTACGACTAGTTGGGGGTCACGGCATTAAAAAGGTTGAGAACCACTGCACTAAATGAAGCGTTGTAAGTTGAGGACTCCCTGTAATAACCGTAGCCATTACTCAAAAGCTGGGTTCGAAGGGAGATTTAACATGGAAAAAGGGAGACCAAAGGGAGATTTAACATGGAAAAAACTGCTGCTGTTATTATAGAAAATCTGTCCAGAGGTAATTACAAAAAAAAACCCTGTATAGAAGCTTTCCTTCTTTCCCAGATAAGGTGAACCCTTTTCCTTCAACTTACTGAAATCCTCCCCTCCCCATTAAATGGGTTGCAATGCCATCTTATTCAAAAGTAAAAAAAAAATGAATTGAGAAAGGATCATCCCTGTCTTTGCCAGGGCCAGAGGAGACATTTTCCCCACATAACCCTTCCGTGAACTTGGGGAAAGTGCCATTATAAATCTCTGGCCTATAAGCCAGCTGCATGATGGAGAAAATGTCTAATTAAGACCAAAAACAATTTCCTATCTTTAGGGGGAAAGAAGGAAAGGCTACGTAATAAGAAAAAATGGAGTCCGTATTCCTGCCCAAGGGAGAGAGATAAAATCACTTCTACTTTAAATGTTTATATTGCCCATTGCTATGATATCTAGGCATTAACACACACACACACACACACACACACACACACACACACACACACACAGAGAGAGAGAGAGAGAGAGAGGCCCAGAAAGCAATTAATAATGGATCAAAGTCAAGTACATCTGGAGCATAGTTCTGCAGGGGGTCTGTCCTGATTTCTGTGGTATTGAGGATTTTTCGGCAGGGGAAAAACTTGAAGCATGTTAAAGTTTTTGGATGCTTCCAAATAGAGAGGGCTACAAGCTCTATGGAGGACTGGGCTGAATTCTTTCTTTCTTTCTTTTTTTTTTTTTTAAAAAAAAGTCCCTGTTGCTTTTGAATTTGTTAAGACGTTAGGATGAAAATGGAGACCCAGCCCAAATTTTACTCCAATCATTTTTGTGCTTATTTTTTTTTCCTTGACAGGAATGAGTGGAGAATTCAGCGACATTTTTGGAATGGATCAAAGGCATTTAAATTTGTAAAGCTACAATTCTAAAACAGATTAGTGTCAGCCTTCCTAGTAGACAAGACAGGAAACATGACAAGATGAGCTAATTCTACTTTATTGTAGGGCTACATGAACAGAACCTTACAAGTCTGGAAGTACATATCTCCTGCCATCTCTTTTTCCCACCTGATAAGTTAGGATAGATCCTTTCTAAATTTCTTTCCCCGCCTGTTATTCAGCTGTGGGCTCCTCTCCCTTTTATCTGATTTTTCTCTAGGCCAGTGTTTCTCAACCTTGACCATTTTAAGGCATGTGGACTTCAACTCCCAGAATTCCACAGCCAGCATTGCTGGCTGTGGAATTCTGGGAGATGAAGTCCACATGCCTTAAAATGGTCAAGGTTGAGAAACACTGCTCTAGGCAGCCTCTCTTTCCCTCATTTCCCAAGTTCATTCCCCATATACCATTACAGATAGGGATTTTCTTCTCTCCCTGCTTCCCAAATTATATTATTTTGGGGTTTTTTTTCTCTTAAAGACCATCATTGTTCAAATAGTTAGAAGTTAACAATTCTTATTCAGGAATGTTCACTGTTGGGCAAATCCAGGTAATCTAATTATTAGAACTCATTATAGACTATCACAGTACTATTTGCCTGAAATGGTATAGGGTTTCCTGCTTGAGCAGGGGTTGGACTAGAAGACCTCCAAGGTCCCCCCCCAACTCTGTTATTTTGTTATTGTTATTGTGAATTCTTCTCCATTGGCCATGCTGACTATAGCTGCTAGAAGTTGGTCTCAAACTCCGGAAGACATCAGTTGCCTAGTACTCCTTTTTGTAGTGATATGCTTGATAACACAAGTACAGTATGAACCATATTTTTATTTCTTTTTGCAACCCCTTCTCCATCTCTCTGTTCCTCTCCCACTTTTTCTCCTTAAAACATGGCCCTAGCTTAATTTGACCTCTTAGGCCATTAGGTTTCCCCAAAGTTTTAGTACTATTGTTTCAGCACTTTCAAGACTTGGTGTTCAATTAGTGGTTGTTCTGGTCTGGCCCACTGCTACACCTTGCTTTGCCTAGTTTTTGAAATAAAGTCATTTAAAGGTGAGACCCTGCCATTGGCCTGCACGTAACTGTACCTTGTTACAAACCCCTTGGAATTTATTTTGAGGGCGAGTAGACCCAGTGGTGGGTTTCAGCCAGTTTGCACCAGTTTGGCAGAACCGGTAGCTAATTTTTTGTTGCCCAGAAAGGACTTCCAGAAGTGGCATCCACACAGAGAAGCGGTTATTCACATATTTGAATCCCACCACTGAGTAGACCACATTATTCTTCTCCATAACTGTTTGTATCTTCCAAAACCCACTTCTCACACCAGCTTATCCCAGACCTTTCTTGAATATCAAGTGGGTTTTTAATCCCCATAAAGCACCTAGCTTGTATCTGAAACACATTCAAACTCAGAAAATTGTGCGTTCATCCTGTCTCCTTCCTCCCCCAAAGTTATTTCATAATAGAAAGTTCACAAACTTCAGACTTAGCATCCTATAGGAATATTTACTGTGGCAGAAATTCTTAGTTTATGCTGTTGTTCTTCCCAAATCAGACAACAGTGTGGTAAGAATTCCACGGGCACTCACCATAAGAGAGTGGGAATTTTCGCAGAACCAGAACAGATCTTTGCCTGCTTTCTACCTGGAGAAAACTGAAACTATAATCAGGAAAAACAAAAGTCAAACTATTGAAAGTTCTTTGCTCCTAGAAATCATCTTGGCATTTCTATATATTTACAGTAGGGTCTATCACCCAATTCTTGGCTGTACAATATTCATATATCCCCCTAATTCCCCCCCTTCCCCTTTTTTAGCTGCTAGCAATAATTGAGCATTTCATGACAGCGATGGAGAAATATTATTTCGATAAATATTAGATCCCATTTTCTCTTCTTATTAAACTTTGTTGGCAGATCAGGCTAACATGCTGTCATTGGTCTCTGTTAATTAGAGCATGTTCCGCTGAAAGCCAGCAGCTCCAATATGCCAAAGCAGAGCATGTTCTCTCTACCATGATGTCTTGTGTGATAAGTGGTGCATTGCCACAAAGAGTGTGCATTGCTTACATTTTTAGAGCTATTAAGCCAGGATAATTATGGCACAATCTAGGCAATGTTCAATAGTCCATGCAGATGCCTGACAGGGCATGTTTTCTCTTAATTAGGAATTTGAATGCCTAATGCTTGCATATTAATGGAAATAATTAGATAGATGTTTTACATTTTCTTCACTTTTGCTGACAACCAAGCAAGGGATTGCATGAATCAATGCATCTTCAGAAACCAGCTTCTGTTGTTTGCACATCCTGGGCTGTCTAGTGCGGTTAAGTGGGTCTTTGGGGGGAACTGATGCTCCAGCCTTGCATTTTAAATTGATCTACCAATCGTTTTGTGCCTAAGAATGCATTGTTCCTTCCGGATTACATTGCTGATTTGATAAATGGCATTAATTATTTTCAGGTGGGATAGAGTGCTCTGCTACTAGCCAACCAGACACGCTGTTTTCTCCAAACACCAATGTATTCCCTTTCCAACTGGATTATTTCCTCTTCCCCAACAGCGAGCCAGCATCCAACAACCACTGAGAAAACCTTGGACTATTTGGAGGATTGCCTTCTTCTTTGTGCCTTTCTCCCTAAAAGCAGTTTTACATAACATACACATCACACTGTTATGTTCCACGGGAAGTAATATTATGTAAAGCACAGGAAATAAGTTAAGAAAGAGGAGCATGAAAAAATAAAGGCATGAAGTGAAGAAAAGAATATGTCTAGTTGATAGCATTGTTATTTACTCTTCAGGAATTGCTATCCACTTTCTCTTCTTGCAAACCAACTCTTGCTGCTATCACATGCATATGCTATTTCAGAGGTTACCTATGATTCATTGTATGGTTTGCTCCACACATTCTATGATTTTTTTAAAAATATTTTCTCTCTGTCCAAACATGACTTTCTCAATATTCTTGTCCATCCACTCACTAATCTGCTGAGTGCAATATTCAGGAATAGCTGGGGAAGAGTTTGTGCTTGTGAGGTAGTATATGGGGAAGTTATGGGTGGGCATCATGGGTATAAAGAACTGAGGAGGAGGAGGAGGAGGAAGGTGAGGGGAAGAAGAGAAGGAGAAAGAGGAGGTGGAGGAAGAAGAGGAAGAGGAGGAGGAGAAAGAGGTTGGAGGAGAGTTCAAGCCTGACAAGGTATATTCAAGACTGAATCATGTGTATTCAGATACAAAATAGACTTTCCATACATACATGCACAGATGCTGTACATGCAGTGGTGGGATTGATCCGGTTTGCACCACTTCGGCAGAACCAGTAGCTAATTTTTTGATGCCTAGGCCCAAAATGGACTTCCAGAAGCGGCATCCACACAGAGAACCAGTTGTTCACTGGTTTGAATTTGAATCCCACCTCTGTGTACATGATGTCTCTGTAAAATAACATGCTTGACCCAAGTCTTTCCCCAAAGAGATCCAAGACAAATCTTTACAATTTTTTAAATTGGAGATGGGGTTGTTCATATTCCTCTCTATTAGTGAGGCAACTAGGGATTATTCCTCATTCTCCTGCAGGATGAAACCCAGGTCAGTTCATTTTCATATTGCTTCCAAACATGCAATAACTCCATTTAAAGCTTTGGGGTATTCCTAATATGTCTATCATACACATTGTGGTTCCTATACCAAGAAAATCAAATGCAACAAAATAGAACAAGAACAAGATTAGGCAGTTCTCAGAAGAAGTAGGAAAAGCAAGAAGAAGTGGGAGGAAGGGTGTGGGAAGTGTGAAGTGTGAAGGGTGATGAACCAAGCTTATTTCATGTCCTCCATGCAGCTACAGTCTCATTAAATTCTCATTAATATGATCCCATGACAGTTTGAACCAGAACAGTTAACAGTTACTCATTCCCACATACATACAGAAGGTAGATCAGATTCAAGCATTGCTTGAGGAAGGTTTCCGAAATGGATATTTATTTCATAGATATTTGGAATATAAATTCTTTGACTTTTCTTACTCTTAGTAGCAGAGATAATAACTTATTTCCATACTCCATTTTAGGAGTGCACAAAACCCTCCAGACATTGTATGGAAATCAGACGGTATTGAGTAAAAGTGGCCCACTGAGTTTAATATTATGCTGATATTTTTTCTCAGCACTAAATTGTATTCTGTTTCTTAAATTGGGCACAAGGAAGGTCCAATTCAAATGTAATTTTAACATGGAGAATATTAAAATTAAAACAAAGGAAAATTAAAACCTCTTACTTTGCTTATGTCTCCAGGAAGGAAGGAAGGAAGGAAGGAAGGAAGGAAGGAAGGAAGGAAGGAAGGAAGGAAGGAAGAACCATCATGGCAATGGCCAGCAACTGATATCATTAATTTGTAACAGCTTCAGTGTTTGAAGGAGGTTCTGTCCAGTTAAAGGAAAGGTCAGAGAATGATTGACGTTTTGAGCTTTGGGGAAGTGGGACTTAGTAAAAGAAAGGTGAAAAGAAAAGCAGGATGTTTTTACTTTAGTCAGTTCAAAATTCAGTATTCTTCAGCTAACTCGGTTGACATGAGACACACTAATGTAGAAACTCATTTTGATTAATCAGTATTTTATTCTGTAAAATCTTCAGATCCAAGCACATATTGCTGCTAGAATAGTAAATATTTCCTGCAAAGTATTCATTTTATATCAGTAGATTAAAGCACAAGTTGGTTTATTAGCAGCCCTGGAGGCAAAGACATGTCTAAAGATAGGTAGGGTTACAATTTCTTTGTAGACCTTATGCAAATGAGAATATACATGTAATTAGATAGAACAACCAGGTATTTTATTGGATGTAAGACAGCATGTGTTAATAAGGACATTAGGCTACCTATAAAGTAATGGGGCAGGATTTCAAAGACAATGGGGTTTTGAAAGAAAAAAGAGGTGATATTTCATCCACATAGTTTATTTTTAATACCTTTTCCAAGAGTTCTTCTTACTTCCCAGGATTTAGTCTACATTCCTTGGTCTTTTAAATGTCCTATAGCTGAGCTGACAACATACGGTAATTCCCTTGGGAAAATGCTTTTATAATGGGGTGGTTGCAAATCTGACTGTATTGTAGATGAACCACTGCTTTGTTTTTTTCTTGGGAAGATGGGTTTGAGGTAGGAGATTCCCTCTTGGCCCTAAGAATTCTCTTTCATTGTCTTTTTTTTTTTAAAGTTTTAAAGAGATGAAAACTAACAAACACTAATGCAGAATAAAGAAAAGAGAAGGAAAAGACAAAAGTGCAGAAATAAGAGATAAAAAGAAATAGAAGAGCTTGCAAGAAATACAAGTATAACTAGAAAGTCATCTGGCTGAGGAATTCTGGGAGTCGAAGTCCACAAGTCATAAAAGGGACAACTTTGAAAACCCCTGCTCTATAATATATTTTTCTTTTCCTAATCTAAACCACAATTTCTAAGAGCATTTTGCTGTTTCATGCAAAAAAGTCTACAAGGGGTTTCCAGTCAGCCAGAAATCTAGAGATTGTCTTTAATCAAGGAAATCAATTTAGCCATCTATGCAGTGGTGGGATTCAAATATGTGAACAACTGGTTCTCTGTGTGGATGCCGCTTCTGGAAATCCATTCTTGGCCTGGGCAACAAAAAATTAGCTACCGGTTCCGACAAAGTTCTGCAAACTGGTTGAATCCCACCACTGCATCTATGTAAGTTGCATCATCTTCACCAGTCATACTTCTATTGTAAGAATTCTCCGTTATTGTCAGTCCTGCCCTGTCAAATCCTTGTTGGCTTCTTTATGACAAGTTCTTATGAGAAGTAATTTACATAATATACATTATCCTGGAAATCCTTCCATTTTAGTTTCACTTGCAAATTCCATACCTAAGTTAAAGGCCCACCTTTTTTCCTCTCAGAGCTAGTTGAAATAAAAATAGCATTATACCTGCCTTTGGCCAGTTTATGAGTATGGAAAACACAAACTCTTGTGTAAAGAAGTAAATTGGGGAAGCATATGTACACCCCTTGATGATAAGGCATTTATAGACTACCTTAATACACTTAAAGAGGTTGTTTGTATTTGCTTTCCTCACAAACTTGATTGGAATAAAGTATTAGCTTGCCAAAAAGAAGATGAAAACCCTTCAGATTATTTTGAGTCGCTTATTGAAGTTGTCAACCAACATTCAGGCATCAACAAGCCTCTTGAAAAATGTTCAGGTTTTGACTGCCTTTCCAAATGGCCTCCTTCCCTGCATTAAAGAGAAGGCCTGTGTTTGGTGAGGAGATGGGATTATCTTCACAAATGTTTGGA
Organism: Crotalus tigris; assembly: GCF_016545835.1. NCBI lineage: Eukaryota > Metazoa > Chordata > Lepidosauria > Squamata > Viperidae > Crotalus > Crotalus tigris. Next base: position 1,000,130 of record NW_024100482.1, read on the forward strand.
ACAATGAGGAGAAAAGAAAAAAAAACAAGAAAAATTATTACCTTTTCCAATTGTCTCAGCTTCATCAATCACAGGAAAAGCCTGCTTTTACAGGAAAGTTGTGGCAGAAATATCTGGAGTTCCTACTAAAGTGGAAAAGATGAACTCTGAATGTCTATGGAGGTTCTCAGTCATCCAGGTCATGGTTGTCCCAAAGGTTCTTTTTTCATGAGGCAACTTGTTTTTCTTTGTAGACATTTTCTTCTCATTCTTGGAGGAGAAACAAAAAATCTTCAAAGAAAAACAAGAAAACCCAGTTGCTTCATTGAAAAAGCACCTTTGGGCTGAGCTCTGAATATTTTAATTGAGGGAACATGAAATGTTGGTGATATACTTTTGGAAATAATTTTGCTCCTTTGCCTATGTAAACTAATGGTCTGGTCTTTGCAAAACAGAAGGACAGCTGGACTTCCAACAAACGTATGGATGCCTCAGAACAGAACACAATAGAATAACAGAGTTGGAAGAGACCTTGGAGGTCTTCTAGTCCAACCCCCTGCTCAAGCAAGAGATCTTATACTATTTCAGACACATGGGTGCCAAAACCTCCAGCAATGGAGCACCCATAACTTCTGAAGGCAAGTCATACCACTGATTGATATTCAGTGTCCTTCATATTGCCTTTTGTCACTTATGTGAGTCATTGAGGATCAACTTGTGCGTAAAATGAATCAGACTGGTTATATTTTGTTTAAACTGATACCGGAACCTCTTCCACTACATTAATACATTCTTTGTCCAAACAGGACCCAGCCTGACCTTTAAACTACAACTGATGGACTAGAAGAAATCCTTATATTTCTACCCTATTAATAGCCCCATTCACAACAGATCACTCATTTTTGTCGGGTGCTAACTGACATTTCAATCTTTTGGACATGATCTTTTGTGTAAGTTAGGTACTACTATTTGTTGTATTCAGGGTCAACTGTTTCTAGACATGCAGTGATGGGCTATCAGGCACTGCATCTTCTGACTCTAAGTACTATGGAATAATCAGACTCTTTATGGGCTTATAAATTATTACAGTGATACTATTGCTTTATTCTGCACTGGTGAGACCACAGTTGAAATACTGCATCCAGATCTAGTCCCCATGATACAAAAAAGATGTTGAGAGTTGAGAAAGAGTGCAGAGAAGAGCAACAGAGATGATGGGGTTTAAACCATACTATGAACGGTTGAAGGAGGCTCGGGGCAGACCTGATGGCAAACTTCCAGTACTTGAAGGAGTGTCTCAGAGAAGACAGTGTCGACTTATGTTCCCAAGCTCCTGAGGATAGGACAAAAAGCAATGGTGGAAGCTCATTAAAGAGAGATCCAACTTAAAATTAAGGAGAAATCTAACAGTGAGAACAATTAATCAATGTAACAGGTTACTTCTGGGAGTTGTGGGTTCTCCATCACTGGAGATTTTCAAATGGACATCCATTTGACCAGAATTGCATAGGTCTCCTGATTGAGCAGGGGGTTGGACTAGAACAGGGGTCTTCGAACTTGGCCCTTTTATGACTTGTGGACTTCAACTCCCAGAATTCCTCAGCCAGACATACTGGCTGTGGAATTATGGGAGTTGAAGTCCACAAGTCATAAAAGGGCCACGTTTGAAGACCCCTGGACTAGAAGGTCCCTTCCAGTATTATTATTCTATGTTCTGTGTTAAGATTCAATAGACTGTGGTTTGATTTCTTCAGTGTTCCATTTAGGATCACATTGAAATCTAATGCTCTTTTACCAAAAACCTCACAATATACTGTAAGACAAAATATAAGGGACTTTGTCCTGCCATTCAGTCTTTGAAACAATAGAGAGTTTTGATTTCCACTCTCAGTCCCTTCAACCTTCTAATCTGTCCCTAAATCTACCCTAGAGGGACAAACTACCATATGTTGCCATGCACGTGATCTGTGGAAAATCACTCAAATCATCCAACCTATTCAAATCCTCCTATTTTTTGACCTAAGTTTCATTTAATGATACTAATTTTATTGTAGTTGTTTTGTGTTGATTTCTTGTCCATACCAATTTATTCTGTCTTGTAGTACTTGTTTACTTTCACTTTTGATGAAGAACAATTAACATGGATTCATTCTCTGCAGGGATATTCAAAATAATCTGTTTGTTATAAATTCTTCTTGAGGAAGATTTTAGAAACAAATTCCAGGTAGGTCTACTTTAATACAATATAATACAATACAATACAATACAATACAATACAATACAATACAATACACTGAGGTTACTTCATTGGGCAGCCCATCCTATGTCTTTTTTTTAGACCATTGTTTCTCAACCTCAGGAACTTTGAGATGGGTGGACATCAACTCCCATGTGGCTGGGAAATTTGGGGAGCTGAAGTCCACACATCTTAAAGTTGCTGAGGTTGAGAAACACTTGTTTAGACCCCCAAAACTATATTGTTACGTTTAAGGAGTTCTTGGTTGTTTCCTTGCAGACATTTCATTACCCAACTGGGTAACATCATCAGTGCTAGAAGGCAGTGAGCAAAACCCCACTCCGTTTTACCACTGATGATGTTATCTAGTTGGGTAATGAAATGTCAGCCAGAAAACAACCAAGCTCAGAGAGTACCAAGGACCCCACAATCCAATCCTGAGATACATATAGTCTCCTCTATCGGTTCTACATTTAACTTTGGAGACGCAGAGTCTCCAAAGACAAACTTAAACTGCAAGCAGGAAGTAACTTCTTTGTGCATATTATCTCTCCAGGATTTGTCTTCCCAATTTATTGAAGCCATATCTCTCCATACCCTTGCCCAAATGTAAGGAAATTAAGCATTTTGGGGAGTCTTAGTTATTTTTCCCAACTATGGATTCCGTTTGATGTTATGTGTTATGCCATTATGCTTTTGACAGAATAAAGAGAAAGGTTGCAGAATGTGGCAGATCTAGAGCAGATGTAGATAATGGGTGTCAAACAACAGAAGCGCTTACTCCATATCATGGCACTAATCAATGTCCCTTAAATTGTTTTTTCTAAGCTTTGGATTCTGTAGCCTGAGGATTGTTTGTTGGTGTTCATGTTACTCATGGTAGACCAAACTTCCTTTTGGCACTGGCTTTTTGCTCTCATTGTGTATTCTCAATTGCTACAGATGTGGAAAGAATCCATCACTTTCTCTATCACACCCTGCTAAATTCAAGATGGCTGTATTATTGGCATCTCAACTCACTCTATAGTGTTATCTTCTATATTTTGCTATGGCTTCTCTCTCTAGATGAGGAGATTCACGATTGCTTGAAAGTTGCCTATTTCAGATTTTACCCTATGTGCTGATGGACCATGCTAACCCCCCCCCCCATGGTCTGTTGGTGACAGGTATTGTTTTTCTGCAATGGGCATAAAGTCCTTTGCTGGATCAGGTTTCTTTCCTTTTGGTCTGTTCAAGCTGTGGATCTTCTCCATCAAGAAGCCTGTGATAAACACTTCCTTTATAAAATCTTACATAAGGCTTTTGGTGTTGTGCCTGTCTAATAGCAATTATGGGAGGCTAGGACATTTCCTACATCAGCTCAGTATGGGCCTTTCATTGCTAGAATTTCATATTCCGTTCACCTTCCTACTGAAATTGCAATAGTGTACATTAAGGCTCATTCTTCTTTAGCAAAAGGCAATGTAAATGCAGATGGCTTTGTGGACTTAATCCAGAATGTATGTATGCACAGGTAGATGTCAATTTACAACCATTCATTTAATGACCATCTGAAGTTACAATGGCACTGAAAAAAAAATGACCATTTTTTTACACTTACAACCATTGCAACATCCCCGTGGTTATGAGGTCAAAATCCAAACCCTTGGCAACTGGCATGTATTTATAGCGGTTGCAGTGTTAAGGGCTCATGTAATCATCTTTTGTGACCTTCTGACAAGCCAGGTTCACTTAACCCTTAAGTGTTACTAGTTTAACAGTGGCAGTGATTCACTGTGGCAAGAAAAGTCTTAAAATGGGGTAAAACTCACTTAACAACTAACTGTCTTCTTGTTCAGCAATAGAAATGTTGGACTCAGTTGCTATTGTAAGTCAAGGGCTATCTATATTTATAAAATTCCAGAATTCTGTAGATTGTGGCAGTTTACAATTGTGAAAAACGTAACAAAATCTACAAAACATAAGAATGCTTGCTTGATTTTCACTTTTCGGCTTTTAATCTGTATTTATCTACTGCAGTATATAACATATTCTTCAGACAGCCCATTTCTCTGAATTTTGCAATGCAGTTCTTTGCTCAAAAAAGTGTATACATCTGGAGGAAATGTGTATCAAGATGCAAATATTAAGGAATGATAGGCATATTTGTTGATAATGTGTCATCAAATCAGGATTGATTGTAGTGATCACACGGATTGATTTACTTCATCCATCCTGGTCTTCTCAATGGTGAACCATCACTACTGTACTATAATCAAGTCTATCCACCTTGCTACTGGCAGTCCTTTTCTCTATCTTTCCTCCTTTCCTATTGTTTTGAATTCTTAAGAGAATATAGATATATACTCAGGTTAAATACACTTATTAGAGAAATAAGGAATATTTATATTTGAGCTCTATAGTAAAAATATCTGCATTTTTTTAAAAAAAACAAAACAAAACCCTGCAGGCTGATGCTGAAACTGGTTGGAATGAAATCATAAGATGTCTGGAAGTGACATGTAGCAATTATAAGTGGATTTATCCTTCCAATGTCTACATTGCAGTGAATTAGTCTGTCAGGCTAAGTAGGAAGCAGTCATTTAAATACAAACCACTCTTCACAAACTTTAAACTAGTACCTTCACTTTGTAAATAATGTAATTTTTTTGTTACTATTGAGCAATGGTCTTTCCCTAGAACAGGGGTAGGCAACCTTGGCTCTTTTATGACTCGTGGACTTCAACTCCCAGAATTCCTGAGCCAGCATGGCTCAGCATGGAAACCTCTCCTTTTTTTCTCAGCATGGCTGGCTCAGGAATTCTGGGAGTTGAAGTCCACAAGTCATAAAAGAGCCAAGGTTGCCTACTCCTGCCCTAGAACAAGTATGGGAGAACTCAGCAACATCTCCAGGAAAAATAATATGTGTCCTGAAATCTATTTTTACAACTCCCAAGATCCTTGGACTATACCAGTTTGTGTACAGGACATTCTGCAAAATAGTCATGTCAAGGGTCCAAAAATCAGGGTTGGGCAACCCTGATTTAAACCCAAGATGCTGACATTTGGAAAAAAACAACAACAATCCTCCCTCAAAAGAAATATTTAAAATCATGTCCAATGATATATTATCTTCCTATGGCCTCTTGGAACCCTTAGGGGAAAGTATTATTATTATCATGGATCATCGCACAGTCAGCCAGATGTTCAGACTGGATTTGGCATTTTGTCTACCTATCGAGTCCTTACCCAGGACCTGGGATAGGCAGATGTGGATGTTTGATGGTATTACAGATATCGTCGCAGGATGGAAGCAGTTCCTAGTAAGGCCGCCTTTTGCAATTGAGTAATAGCGAATTTGTCAATGCCAATGGTGTTCAAGTGGTGCTCCAGTTGTTTTGGGATTGCACCCAAGGAGCCTATTACTATTGGTACTACCCTTGCTTGCTTTTGCCACAGTCTTTCTATTTCTATTTGTAGGTCTTTGTATTTTGTTATCTTCTCCAGTTCTTTCTCTTCTATTCTGCTGTCTCCAGGCACTGCCACGTCCACTATCCAGACTTTTTTGTCTTTCTTATCGACAATTGTTAAGTCTGGAGTGTTATGTTGCAGGTGCTTGTCTGTTTGAATTCTGAAGTCCCAGAGCAGTTTAATTTTATCATTTTCTATGACTTTCTCTATTTTATGATCCCACCAGTTTTTGCTTACAGGCAAATGATATTTTTTGCAGATTTTCCAATGCACCATTGTTGCTACTTTGTCATGCCGCTGCTTGTAGTCAGTCTGTGCAATCTTCTTGCAACAGCTTACCAGGTGGTCCACTTCTTATTATATCACAATCATAATTTTACAAAGTGTATCCTCTACTTGTGGAAAGAGTCCTCTGATCCTTAATTACAGTTCTCAAGAAATTAGGAACAGTGTTCTTCATACCAGTGAATGCCCATTTGCGTTTCAATAAAGCTAACTTAAGATTTTTGATACCTGTAGAAAATTTGCTTAGCAGGAAAGGTTTGCAGAACTTTCCTGGATATTTCAGGAAGCCCAAAGTATTTTGTTAGGAGTTTCAAGAGGTCTAGAGGACTGACTTTTTAAAAGGAAGGGAGAATTCAGAGTTCAATAGTGATATTAAAATTAGTCCAGAATCCACTTATTTTGGCAGGTTGCTCTTCCTATTTATCCTTCCCACTTTTTCAAAAAATAATATTAATGGCAGATATACCCTTAACTTTGTATTTTATTTTTCATCTCCATTCGAATAGCAACTCCCACTTAAGTGGAAATTTATGCAAATAATTGTTTGTCAGAATCAATCATAATTACACTTATTACAGGCTGCAGCTGTTTCTAATTGTGGTTTTTCCCAAGGTTTTTCCCTCCTGCCTTCCACCTTTATGCACATAAAATCTATTCTGATGGAAATGGCTTGAAAGGTTTTTTAATTCTCTTTAGTCAACAAAATGGTAGCTTAGCTGCTGATTGTTGCTGAAAAAGCCTGGAAAAAAAACAACAGAAAACAGAATGCTAATGTTTTAGCTCATTAAAACAGCTGCATGAAAAATGGACTTCACTTAACCAGTGGATCATAACATTTCCACTTCTTTATGTCCTTGTAAATAATGTAATTGTTACATTGATGATATGAACTGGTGACGGATAAATTAGAATAGGATTTAAAAATAGCCTTCCTTTTTTTTTATCCTACTTTTTATCTGCTGAGTTCTCTTAATTTCTCCAGAGAAAGGAAAAAAAATTCTACATCTATTTCTCAATGACAGAATCTACACCTTAGTGAAACATGGCAAAGGGTGAGAATTTGCTTAAGTCACTTTTCTGGGGTTTTAATAGCAGCGTTAGGTTATTGTCCAGTGAAAGACAAGACAGTGCCACCATGATAACATATTCATAATAACAATCACATTACAGCACATTTCCTTCCTTCCTTCCCTCTCAAAATACAGCATGAACAGTTAGAGGTAGGACAGAGATTCTTGCAAATTACTGTCTTCTGCATCATGATTTAGGAATGGTGTAACATACTGTAACTCAGGGGTCTTCAAACTTGGCCCTTTTATGACTTGTGGACTTCAACTCCCAGAATTCCTCAGCCAGCATGCCTGGCTGAGGAATTCTGGGAGTTGAAGTCCACAAGTCATGAAAAGGCCAAGTTTGAAGACCTCTGATGTAACTCCTTTAGTTTAGGAATACCCTGTTCTCCAACTCTAACCAATCAACAAAGAGCTAGAGTTCTTTTAAGTACTATTTGCCTACCACACCCATCCCCAATTATACATACCTCTAGTCTAGTTTATATTTCAGTCATGCAGAAAACTCTACAACTGTATTTATGACACATGATTATATGTCACAAAGGGGTCTGGTAACCATCTCAAATGATCTTTCTTTTTTCTTTTTGATCCAATCTCATGGAAAAATATAGTTTTAAAGCTGCTATTGTTCCTTTTCTGAATTAAAAGGTCCACTATTGCCTCTCTGCCACTATACCATTTCCTGACTGTGTACAACATTGGCTGACCACCTTTTAGCCCTAGTATTTATTTTCTATGGCTTTAATTCTGGACTGGACCTTGTGCCACTTACGTCATGCGGAGTTATAAAGCAAAATCTTACATATTTCCAAGAATATGCTCCTGTTCAGCATTTGAATTTGCCTGAAATGCAACTCAACATTAACCCAGTTGTAACTTATTCTGATATGTTTGCTCAGGTGTATAATCAGTGCTTAGTGCAATTCCATTTCCCATTTACTGTGGGATTAAAGAAAATCAATGTTATAACATAAAAATATTAACTTCTTATCTAATAAAATACATATTATAAGAACAGCGTTTCTCACTACATATTTTAGAACATATATTACTATTAAATATACATTCTAAAGACATTTCAGTACCTGTTTTAAGCCAAGAACTCTATCATCAAATTCAGTGCCGTGTGAAATTTGAAGGTTAGTTGTTTAAGTTCCAATATGCACACAAAGTCAGAATTTTGGATCATGTCAATCCGTGTAAAAATCCATGTACACATGTGTATCTCAAAAATCTTATAGATAAAACAGGAAAAGAATAAGAATGGTTTACTGAATGCAAATATGTTGTCCAATGGTCTCTCACTATGAACTGTCATATATTGCAACATGTTTTACTACAAATAAGGTTTCTATGAATATCCACTAGTTTTGTTTTGTTTTTTTAGCATAGTTGGTTAACTGTGCATAATGCGCAGTTGTCATGGTATATAACAATAGTAATAACATTTAGGCTTATATACCATCCCTTAAGTCTTTACAGCACTCTCTGCTTAGTTTACAATGTTAGTGTATTGCCCCCAATAATCTGGGTCCTCATTTTACTGACCCTCCAAAAGATGGAAGGCTGAGTCAACCATGAGCCCCGCCAGGATCGAACTCCAGTGGGCAGAGTTTGCCTGCAATACTGCACTTTAACCACTGCACCACCAGGACTATGTAGTTCTTCAGTCTTCAGTCACAGTCACATCATATCATTTTGTGATAGTGTAAACATTGTAAGAAAGTCATGCTACTTTCACTCTCTGTTTTATCACAGAATGGAAGTGGTAGACTTGAGAGCAATATTCTTGGGGCATTGTTCCCGAGCCCATTAGATACATTTATTTCTCTTTTGGGATAATGGGATAATGAAAATAAACTGCTGATCTTAAAGGAAGAAATTCAACGTTGAATTCTCCTGTCCGCATGCCTCCAAAATCTCAAAACTGGTTCTTTCAAAGACAACATGCTAGAGATTGGCCCACGAAGAAAACAAGAGCTCTTTGAATCCAATGCATCCTACATTAAACCATCAGTCCCCATTCCTCTTTTGAGATGAAAAGTGATGTTTAAAACAGCTACTTTGATGTTTTTTCTTGTAAATTGTATTGAAAGTTTTACAGAGAACATAAAAACCAACACAAACTAATGCAAGTGGAAAGGAAAGGAAAGGAAAAGAAAGGAAAGGAAGAAATTCTATTTTTTGGGCAGCAAATATAAGTACAATTACAAAATTATCTCTTACACTATGATTTCAAAGAAAGCTCACTTTTTTCTATTATCCTTTTTTTTAATCATCCAAACCACAAGTCATAAATGCATTTTTCCATTTCATGCAAAACGTCTATAAGGGATTTCCTGTCAATCCTAAATGTAGATATTGCTTTTCTTTGATCAAAGCAGTTAATTTAATCATCTCTGCAAGGTCCATCATCTTTATCAACCATTTCTCTGTTGGGGACAGTAGCCAAACTTTCCATTTCTCAACATATAATGGTCTCCTTGCAGTTGTCACAGGCAAAAACAACGTTCCATACTTTTTTTTAACTGCCTGCTCATTCATTCCAAACAAAAAGTTTTTAGATTCAGTTATTTGATCTTTAAAATCTTCTGAATTAATTGACTGTATACATTGTGTCTAGATGTTTTTAAATCTTTTTTACATGTCCAGCAATTTAATAAAATATCCATTAAGGAGTTTATATTTTCAGCAAAGATTCAAAATACCCTTATACATTCTAGACAATTTCTCTGGTGACAAATACAACAATACATCATCTTATTAAAAAATATCTTAAAGATTAAAACATAAGGTAACCACATATTTTCCAAGTGTTCCATTTGTATACAGTAACCAAAATTTTAGCCCATTTTATCATACAATCTTTCATTTTTCTTCTGTCTCACATTTCAACAAAAGTTTATACATTTTAGCAATAACATGCTCATTGTTAGTACATAATCCTGTTTCAGTCTTATTACTGAAACATTACATTATTCAAAGCCATAAAAACTTTTACCCACCCATTTGCTGTTTTATGAACTTTCCTAAACCTATTTGTAATGTGAAGGAAGGATCTTAAACCCGTAACCAAACATTGCTGCTTGCTCCATTGAAGGGCATGTCAAATGTGGGCCAAGAAACAAGAAATGCACAAGTATGGAATAGGTCAGTGGTGGTGAACCTTTGGTACGCATGCCAGAGGTGGCACTCAGAGCCCTCTCTGTGGACACGTGTGCCATTGCCCCAGCCCTGCCTCCCCCCATGACCCCCTCCCCCCTGGAGGAGAGTCACCCCCGAGCGCAGCCTGCGCGGAGCAGCATAGCCAACGACATGGCAGTTGGGCAGCACAGACAAGACTCTGCCCTCATGCCCGGTCGCGTGCTGTTAATGCTGTGGGGTCCGGGCGGAGGGCGTGGCCACTGTGGCGCTGCTGGGCTGCCTGGGCAACCTGGTGGGCTGTGGAGGCGATGAATGGCCCTGTGGGCAGGTGGGGTGGGGACAGAGCAGGGGTGGGACAGAGGCAGAGCAGAACAGGGGCGGAGCAGGGATGGGCTGGGGGTGGGGGCAGTTTTTGGGCACTCGGTCTCTAAAAGGTTTGCCATCACTGGAATAGGTGGTACTTGGCTGAATAGTAGTAACTGCAAGAGGGATCTTGGAGACCTATAGTAGTGGACAATCACTTATTGAGCCAGCAGTGTGCTGCAGCTATCAAAAAAACCAATACAGTCCTAGGCTGCATTAATAGAGGGAGAGGATCAAGATCATGTGGAGTGTTAATACCACTTTATAATGTGTTCGTAAGACCACACTTGGAATACTGCATTCAGTTTTGGTCGCCATGATATAAAAAAGATGTTGAGACTCTAGAAAAAGTACAGAATAGAGCAACAAAGATGATTAGGAGATTGGAGGCTAACACATATAAAGAACGGTTACTGGAATTGGGTATGCTGAGTTTAATGAAAAGAAGGACTAGAGAGTGACATGATAGCAGTGTTCCAATATTTAAGGGGCAGCCACAAAGAAGAAGGGGTCAGGCTATTTTCCAAAGCACCTGAAGGCAGGACAAGAAGCAATGGATGGAAACTAATCAAGGAAAGAACCAATCTAGAACTAAGGAGAAATTTCCTGACAGTTAGAACAATTAACCAGTGGAACAGCTTGCCTCTAGAAGTTGTGGGTGCCTTAAAAACACTGGAGGTTTTTAAGAAGAGACTGGACCACCATTTATCTAAAATGGTATAGGGCTTCCTGCTTGAGCATGGAGTTGGACTAGAAGACCTCCAAGGTCTCTTCCAGTTCTATTATTCTGTTAAACATCTGGTAGTGTGGAAAAAGTGTTTGTCACATGGACAGATAACAATGCTACCTCATTATATGGTGCAGTTGATCTTACACGAAATATCATTCCTTGATGAGATACGTATATAGCTTTGGAATTCAAATTTTCCAAGCAGAAGAGAGCATAACAATAAAACTAACTTCATCCTTTGGTTTAGGAAAAGCAGACAGGCTGTTAAGGGAGCAGGGAAAGGTGAGGGACTTCTGAAATGAATCAGATGTGTCTCGGTATTCCCGTTCTTCAGTGTTACAATCTGAGGGAAAGTAGCTGCAGGTGCTTTGGGCTTTAGAAACTGCTGCAGGGGCCAAGGACCACGGCATTGGCTCCAGGTTTGCTCTTATGATCAACTATTCTTTTTATCTTCTCAGAAAGACCACCTCTACCTTTTGTTGAAAAGAGAGAGAGAGGAGGGGAGGGCGGAAGGAAAGGTGTTTGATTTCTAATAGGGAGGCAGAATGCCTCTGAAGGGCAGGTGGCAGCAGTCAGAGAAAGCAGATTGAGTTAAGCAGATTGTGGAACAGGGGGTGGTGCATTTTTGTCACATGAAAGAAAGAAAGAAAGAAAGAAAGAAAGAAAGAAAGAAAGAAAGAAAGAAAGAAAGAAATCTATTTTGTATTTAAACCTGTACAAACACCCCACTCTCTTCCTTTTACACATTTTTTTTCTCCTTTTGCTGTCCCTTCTTTGCTTGTCCCCTGAGAGATAACCACATGTGTATGATACAAAGAAAGCCAGTCGTAAAAAGGCTTGGCCTGCTGGCTTCCCGCAGGACCAATTAATAGTATTCCAAATCTTGTGGGCAGACAGATAAAAGGGAGAGAGAGAGAGAGAGGGAGGGAGGGAGGGAGGGAGGGAGGGAGGGAGAGAGAGAGAAAGAGAGAGAGAGAGAGAGAGAGAGAGAGAGAGAGAGAGAGAGAGAGAGAGAGAGAGAGAGAGAGAGAAGATGAATACTGAACCAAAGGAAGGCAGCATTTTTTTAGATACTGTTCAAAGTGTCTTCAGGTATTTTTATCCAAATTATATGAGATTGGACTTCCCTGATTGCCAGCTTTCCCTTCCACCATGCCCAACAAAAAGTGCTTTTTGTTGCTTAAGCAAACCAATGACAACTAAATTCGTGGCTTGAGAAGGGGAAATGGTGAAGAAGATGCTCCATAACAGCCTTGTCATAAAACTGCTACTTTATTGATATTGAGTTTTCATTACCGCTTGCAGTCTTTATGCTGGGGTATATGACTGTTGATCCAGAACTGCTTTGTAGTGCAAGCTTCTCCCTTACCTTCACATCTCTCTACTCCAAACTCCTGTTTCTCACCCTTTGTGAATCCTTGATTTCAAATCAAGGGTTGAAAAGTAAAATGCAAAGGTCTTTTTTTTTCCTTGAATCTATCTAATTCTCTCTGTCTTTCTCTCCTGCCTACCCCCCTTCAAAGTCCTAACAAAAGAACAGATGGGACAATGCTGGGCCAAGTTAAGAGTTCTGAATGGATCAAATACTTGGGCCATTGCTCTTTTATTCCCCATTCCACTATAATGCATTGCAAGAAATTGAATCCTATCTTGGCCTTTTCAACAACCTTAATCTGGATCAAACTAAAAATATCTGTCTGACTCACTCTCTCTCTCTCTCTCTCTCTCTCTCTCTCTCTCTTTCTTTTCTCTCTCTCAATCTAAGCTATCTATCATCTATCCATTTCTGTCTGTCTGTCTATCTATCTATCTATCTATCTATCTATCTATCTATCTATCTATCTATCTATCTATCTACTTACCTACCTACCTACCTACCTACCTACCTATCTTTCATCTTCTATCTGTCATCTATCTGTCTGTCCATCCCCACCCAAACATGAAATCAAAATCTGGTTTCACATTTTCTTCCCTTCTTATTTTATTAATTGGAGATAGAAAGAGTTTTATCTTTTTTAAAAAAAAGGAAATCCAGAGTTTGATAAAAAAAAATATTACAGTCTGATCTTCATTTTTCTTCTCATTGGATCAAAATCCTCCTTGCTCTCCCCCCTCCCGATTTGGTTGTCGTATTTTGTTTTTCTAATTAAACGAAGCCAGATGCACAGCAAACGTGAGTTGTGCGTGAAATATGCCCAGCTGTTGCGTCAAAAGATTTGAGGTACAACTCTCCAGGCGCCCTGCCTCTCACCTGTTTAGGGTCAGGAGGGCAAATTAGCGAGTGTGCCAGCTGCCAAGATCCGCTTGGATTGTTTCTACCTGCATCAACATCCGAGACGACAGAGAGCAAAGAATGACATATACAAAGGAGTAGGTTGGGAAAAAAAATAAACTAACATTTCTTTTTGTTTTAAATAGAGATAATTAGTCCATCAAGCTATCAGAAATTGTGTTGATTAAAAAGGAAGTGGGCATTTTGTTTTGTTTTGTTTTTTTTTTGTTTTTAATTAAGAAAAAGTGCACCATTGATCTACACTGAGAATGGTCCTTTTCTAACCACTCCCCACCCCCTTTACCTCTAATGGTTTACCCACAACTTAATATCTGCTCCAAATTTGCTCTTTCAGTAGAAAATAAGAGCTGATACTTAGATGCTAGATCAGTGTTTCTCAACCTTGACAACTTAAAGATGTGTGGACTTCAACTCCCAGAATTCCACAATCATGGATGCTGGCTGGGAAATTCTGGGAGTTGAAGTCCACACATCTTCAAGTTACCAAGGATGAGTAACACTGTGCTAGATTCTTTGGAGTTCCTAGAAGTTGCATGCTGAAGGAAACAGCTCCTATATCAGGGGTCTTCAAACTATGCCCTTTTATGACTTGTGGACTTCAGCTCCCAGAATTCCTCAGTTGGCATGCTGGCTGAGGAATTCTGGGAGTTGAAGTCCACAAATCATAAAAGGGCGAAGTTTGAAGACCCCTGTCTTATACAATTATTATTGACCATCAGGATGCAACACATGAACAGTTTCCTCCTATTTGGCAGACATTCGACATATGTAGTAGTCAGAGATCTTTTCCATAGAGTTTAAACTCTCCATGTAGAATTGAATCACAGGTACCAATAAAGGCAAATATTTGTAGCTCAGGATTGAAATGAAGGGTCTTTGGTGCTCTCTGAACTTGGCTGTTTTCTTGTAGACCTTTGTCTCCATGCATGGTTGTGGAATTCTGGGAGTTGAACTCCACATATCTTTAAATTGTCAGGGTTAAGAAACACCAATCTAGCGTCTATGTATCAGCTCTTATTTTCATTACGCAGTGCTGATGATGTTACCTAGTTTGGGTTATGAAATGTCTCCAAAGAAAACAACCAAGCTCAGAGAGCACCAAAGACCCCTGAGTCATAGGTCCTTGAATTTTAGGTAACTTTATGCAGAACATTAGCTTTAGGAACTATTCAAGCCTTGATGAGAGTGTTATTTAAATAGCATTTAGATTTCTCTTGATACCCCCCTGCCATTTGGAATGTGGGCCCTGGTATAGTCCTTAAAGGCTAGGGAGAGTTGTGAGTTTTTTAAAAAGTTACCATTTGTTGATACAAGTAATTTATGGGAGACAGTGTTAAGTCCTCTCCTTAATGGCGAATGATGAAGACACATCTTGCAAGGAACAACTCTTTATTTCCTTTACAGCCAAAACTCCAACAACGAGCAAAGACTCGCAGGCCTCCTTTTATACGCCCAGATCCCCGGACACAATGGCAATAGAAACAGGTGCTTTTCGCACCTTGTGCATGCGCGCAAAGCTGGCGCCACTCAGTCTGGTCCCGGGCAGCTTCTGCAATGCCCAGGACCATTGCAACGTCCCGAGCCTGCATTTGCAGGCTCAGGACACAACAGATAGCACTAGCAATCTAATTCAGATTGATCCACTATTTCAAAGATGAATAGAACTTTCTTGTTTGGGGTTGCAGAACTACAAAATATTGTGGGTTAATTGGAGATATCTGGTTGGACTCCTATGGAAAACAAGTTATGGTCTAGTTAATTCCTGATCAAGCCAATTTTTTCCCTCAAATTCTTATGTAGGCTAGGCATGACAATATCAAACCAAGCCAGCTTCAAACTGTGGTGCCTAAGATGAACAATGTGGTGGTGCCCCCCTCCCCATACCATGTCTTCTAGCAGAGTTATACAACCATGAAGTTCAAGGCAAGGTCTGAGAGGTTTACCACTGCTGTTCTCCAACATTTGTCACTTGAGTCAATTTTATAATGGTACAGGTCTGCCTTGTAAATAAAGAAAGGAGAAGAAGATATGGTGGGTGCTCTCAGCATTTTTTGAATGGGGCACAAGGAATACAAAAATACGATTCTTATAATATGTGCAATATACAGATTACTTTCCATCTCTTCCCTTCTGAGATGTTTAACTGGCCTTTCAACATGGTAGGATGCTATTCCTTTTCTTAAGTATTTTTTTGCACACAAACATGCCTGCACACCCTTTGTTTTGATGAAGAAAGTCATGCCTTCCATCAATGCCCCCTCTCCTTTGGCACCATTTCATTTCTGCTCTCTTTTTAACTGGGAAGACAAATTTCTCCCTGAACCATGTGGCAATCATCTTACACTCTGAAGCATGAAATTCCATCATCATTATTCTGGCATGAATGAGTGTACAGATGTTATTTGGCCATAAAGTTTATCCAGCCCTTTAAAAAATACAGCCTCCAGCATATGACTTGGTGACCTCTTGCACCAGTTTGTTCCACAGGTTTCCTACCCTTGGTGGCAACATTTTCTATTTATTACTTATAAACAGCTCTCTAAAAGAGAAGCTGGCATGCAAATGTCATGAATAGGAACTAGTGTATATTTCAAGTCTCCCAGCGGTAGAAAAATGCAATGGGGCATACAGATTAATCCTCTTTCTTAAAGTACTCCTGTGTTCTTCTCTGGAAGAATTTAATCCACATTGTTTTATTTTATGGTAGCTGATGTCCATCAACAAAGTAAAGAAAAATACATAGCACACAACCACGAGTGATTGACAAGAGTCTCATTAATATTCATAGAATCATAGAATCATAGGACTAGAAGGGACCTTGGAGGTCTTCTACTTCAACCTCCTGCTCATGGCAGGAGACCTTATGTCATCCCAGACAAATGGTTGTTCAATCCTTTCTTAAATCCTTCCAGCAATGGAGCACCCACAATTCCAAGAGGCAAGCTGTTCCATTGGTTAATTGTTCTCAATGTCAGTCAATGTCAAGAAGTTTCTCCTTAATATCCAGATTGGATCTCGCTTTAATGGGTTCCACCCATTGCTTCTTGTCTTGCCCTCAGGAGCTTTGGAGAATAAGTCTACCACCATCTCACTGTGACAGTCCCTCATGTACTGGAAGACAACTATCATGTCACCCCTAATCCTTCTCTTCGTTAGGCTAGACATATCTAGTTCCCTTAGCTGTTCCTTGAACAACTCAAGGGGCTAATTTTGGACGCCTTCAAAAGTGAAGAAATTTATAGCTAACCATATTCATTCTTTTGATTTCTGTTTTATGCTAATAACCAATTGAATGCCACTCAAAATCAAAATCAATCCCATCCATCTTCAAAAGGAAGAATCATACAGGTCGTCCTCAACTTACAGCTACAATTCAGCCCAAAATTTCTGTTGCTAAGTGAGACATGGGTTAAGTGAGTTTTGCCCCATTTTATGACCTTTCTTGCCACAGTTATTAAGTGAATTACTGCAATTATTACCTTAGTAACACACTTGTTAAGTGAATCTGGTTTCCCCATTGACTTTGCTTATCAGAAGGTTGCAAAAGGAAATCACACGACCCCAGGACACTGCAACCATCATAAATATGAGTCAGTTGCCAAGGAGCTGAATTTTGATCATCTGACCACAGGGAGGCTGCAATGGCTGTAAGTCTGTAAAATGGTCATAAGTCACTTTTTCATTGCTGTTGTAACTTTGAATAGTCATTAAACAAACTGTTGTAAGTTGAACTACCTATATTTGAAGAAACCCCAACATTTACAGAAATATAACTTTTTATATAAATATAACATTATATATAATGTTATATATTATACATATTACACATAATATTATAAATCTTATATATATGTTATACCTATTGTAACATTAATAGGGGACTCCAAACTGTCCAGTAAAGACTGACTATCAATCACAAGGTATTGGCTATTTTCAAGGCTGACCGATCAGCTTTCCATTCAGGGAAATTATCCAACTGCAAAGATAATTAGAAAGCTTCCATTAAAAAGAGGAGGTAGATAGGATATATGATGGCCTATTTTTGTTGGTGTTCTGATGAACCCCTTCTGTGGGAGAGAATAATTATCCCTCTTTCTTTTTCTCACCTTCAATGTGGTTACAGATGAGAGGGTGTAACACAGAATGAGCAGCAAGTAGGGGTTCCTAGAGAAGTCCCATTTTTAAGAGTTACTCTAGGATTTTGACCACATGCTAGGAGCAAGAAGTTAGAGCTAAGCATCCGTTAGTTCCATCTTCACAACTTCATGTCTGATCAAGGAGCACCAAAGGTGCTGATTTTCTTAGTTTTCCCATCCTCCTTACCATAGAAATGTGCAGCTTTTTGGATTATCTTGATTTCCATTCACGTGCTGCAAACTTTCTGATCAATTCTTCTTTTTTAAAAGAAGTCCCCTTTTGCTGAGTTTTCCTTTCAGTGATACAAGCATTGTCCATTACTACATGTTCTGATGTAATCACTGCATTTGAGAAGTTTTATTAGATTGTGAATTCTACCAATAAAGGAGAATATTTGTAGCTGAAGGTTGAAATGAGGGTAAATTCACTGTGAATTCATATGAAGTATCAGTACCTCTTTATAATGCCTTGCTAAGACTACACTGGGAATATTACATCCAGTTTTGGTCACCGCAACATAAAAAAAAAGATGTTGAGTGTCTGCAGAGAAGAACAACAAAGATGATCAGGGGACTGGAGGCTAAAATATATAAAGAATGGTTGCTGGAATTGGGTATGTCTAGTTTAATGAAAAGAAGGACTGGGGTAAACTGATAGCAGTATTACAGTATTTGAGGGGCTGCCACAAAGAAGAGGGGGTCAATCTATTTTCCAAACCACTTGGAGGCAGGACAGGAAGCAATGGATAGAAACAAAACAAGAAGAGAAGTAACCAATTGTTGAAATAAAAATCTTCATCAAGATCCAGTCCAAGCAGGGAGCAAACAAAATGGAGACTGCTTTAGAAAGAAGGTTGTAGATTATTGAAGAGCAAAACCAGACAGAAGCATGGCTATGGGAAAGCTGATCACATGTAGCTGGGAGTGGTGGGTTTTTATATCTTCTAGGGCTCTTATTTCCTATTCCTGTTTGAGACTTTGTATTTCCTGGGTCATGTACTTTGACCTGAGCCTGAGTGTGCCCTTTTGATACTGGTGGGTTAATCCTATTATGTTTCCTGTCCTTAGAGTTTGGGTGGGTCATGTAGATTTTAGGGGCTTTATGTTGTCTTCCTAATTTCATCAGCTTCTAGCTTCCTGGCTCAAGTCTTTCTGAATGAATCACCAAATCTGCATTTCTATAGAGCTGGCCTCTGCCTGGGGCAGGGAGAGGGGCTGGGGCTGGTTTCTTTCTTCTTTTTTAAGATCTTCTCCATTATTCCTTTGGGGAAATATATTCTGCCTTTTTAATATTCCCCAAAATATTTCTTTCTCTGGATTCTTCCCACACTATAACCAAGGAGAAATTTAGCAGTGAATATAATTAATCAGTGGAACAGCTTACCTTCAGAAGTTGTGGGTGCTCCATCACTGGAGTCTTTTAAGAAGAGATTGGACAGCCATTTTTCTGAAATGGTGTAGGGTCTCCTGCTTGAGCAGGGGATTGGACTAGAACATGGGTAGGCAACCTTGGCTCTTTTATGACTCGTGGACTTCAACTCCCAGAATTCCTGAGCCAGCATAGCTGGTTCAGGAATTCTGGGAGTTGAAGTCCACGAGTCATAAAAGAGCCAAGGTTGCCTACCTCTGGACTAGAAGATCACTTCCAACTCTGTTATTCTGTTAATTCTCTCTGGCTATGCTTTCTTCTTGTCCTTTTCTCTTTTGATGCAGGAAGTGTCACCTGTGAAATCTATTTCTTTGCCATCTTTGCCAGGTTTTGAGATGATTATACCTGAACTGGTCTACTTCCTCTTAGAGGCCTCTGACCCCTCTTTTTGCCACACCTACCCTATTCTAATAACACCAGCAAGCTAGTGAAAATTGGTACCGGGAGCCCTGGAAAATGGAGTTGTCCAGGCCTCCCAAATATTACAACAAAAGTTGCAACCTCCTTCAGAATAAGGGGCCTTTTTGTCACTAAAAGGCAAATCTTTGAAGATCTGCTCCCAAAATGACTGTCATCGGTATGAGTAGAAAAAAAACTAACTAGTAATTCTTTCCTTATTCCAGAAATACCTAATGTTTTACACCCAAGGACATGACAAAGACCTTTCTTTTAAAAAATGCTGTTAAATAATCATATGATCTCTGGAGATCAATGTCATACTTTTCCCTTAGCACCTTAGCACTTCCCAGGGAGATTCAAGCTGTCAGATTCAGAGCAACCAAATCCCTTTACAATTTAGTGTTAGGATTTTTATTTGGAGACCCCCAAAGTCTTCTCTTGGTCTGAGATGATAATTTAACGTTTTATACCACCATCATAGCTTTTTTTTTAAAAAAAAAACACAACTGTTTCATAACCTAAATGATTCTTGGTATCCTGAAATTTTTAGCAGTATTATTTATCTCTTCCTTTTCATTTAAATGTCTTCTACTTCTGTCTCCAGATGCTGCTCTAAATCATTTCTTCCCAAACTCTATGCCAAGCTAGGAGTTGCTCTGAACCCCACACAGCACTCTCTTTTAATTATTTCCTGAATGCACTCTGCATATGCAGCTCTTTTCATCTTTCCTTAGATGTAAATTCCACATGGTCCTCTGGCCACGTCTGTTTATTTTTTCTGTGAACCCCTTCCAAATTGTCAATATTTTTCCTGAAAATTAGGCATCCAGAACCACTAACTATTTCTCCCACATAAGCAGGCTTCAGTGTGCTTTACAAGTCTTTGCTGAGTCACCGACAAAATGTATGCACATCAGGACATCATTTCTGCTACCTAGGTTGCGGTATGGAACAAGTATGTGTAGGGTGTCCTGTTTTCTCTGCCAGCACTAATATGTGTAAGATCCCAAAGGGACGGTAGTATACTACAATACAGAATCATAGATTTAGTAGGGATTATGTAGTCTAGGACTTCATTCTTTGCCATTCTGGTCTTGGATGTGGTTTCAGAGCTCACCAGAACGTTGCTTTTGCCATTAATGAGCCCAATTTACTTGATAATTAGACCCTTAAGATTATAGTGGTCATGCAGTATCTGGATATCACAATCAAGTGCACAAAGATGGACTCATTTTTCCAGAATCATCAAGGCAATTATGTTGATTTCCCAGGGCAAGTGCCATACAAGAACTCCCAGACCTATGCACAATGACACCATGATGTCCAAGTGAGTCCAGTTCCTTGTTTGTTTACACCAAACAGACAGAATCTTAACAAAGTATAACCTTAACAGAGTAAAGATATACCTAGTAGATTCTAGGGTGTGGTTACCCTGAACTTTTTCCTCCCTTCCCAATCCAGTTCAGGACTGTGCAGTCTCTTGTCTTAGGCCCTTCTCTGGAATGTGTTGCATCTTCCCTGAGAAGCAACTGTTGAAGGAAAAGTCTTCATCATGGTTCAGTCCAAGCCAGGAATAAACAACATGGTGACTGCTTTAGAAAGAAGATTGTAGTTTATTGAAGAGGAGAGCCAGGCAATAAGAAGAAAAGAGAGAGAGAGCACATGTAGGGAGTGGGTTTTTATACCCTCTGGGGCTCTTGAGGTTGTTTCCTGTCCCTGTTTGAGGCTTTGTATTTCCTGTGTCATGTATTTTTACCTGAGTCTGATTGTGCCCCTTTGGCATCTGTGGGTTAATCCTATTATGTCCTGTCTTAGAGTTTGGGTGGGGTATGTAGATTTTAGGTGTCTTTGTCTTCCTAAGCTTCTAGCTGAGGGCCTCCAACCTTCCTGGATTATTTACATCTGCATTTCTACGGAGCTGGTTTCTGCTTGGGGGAGGGAGACTAGGGGCTATTAAGAAAAAACTGGGCATGCTTTTCTGCCTCTTTAAGATCCTTTGATGAAATATAATATTCTGCCCTTTTAATATTTCTTTCTCTGGGGGGGGGCTTACTTCCCACACAACATTGCACATTCCCTCTACTTCTTCTCCAACTGCACATTATATCACAAGAATGGCAGATTGTGGTGCCCCATATCATCTATAGCAGATGATACAATTACCAGTATGTGACCACAGCTTCACCGGCTCCTTTTAACTTTCTCTAGGTTTGTGGCAACTATGGGGCACAAACCTATCTCATTCATTGACTCTATGAATTAATAAGCATGGCAACATTGCAGTGAAGCACTGAATCCACATCCAAAGGAACCATGTGACTACGGATGTTCATGTGGTGGAATGAATCCTGGAGGAAGTCTTGCAATGCTCATGCATTAATGTGTTCACAGGAAGGGAATATAAACAGCTTTGTCCATTGGTGCATGGCTACTTCCTTTAGCTGCCTTACACTGATCTAGGAAAAGGCACTCTAATAATGGCCTTCTTACGTGCCTTAATTGCAAGAAATTACCACTGAAGAAATGGTAATTTTCAAATTTTAGAAGTGGTGATTCCATCTGTAGTTCCTAATTATCTAATCAAATGATGAATGCTACTAGATTTATCATCTAGCTGCTGTTATCTTTAGCAGTTCTTTAAATTATCCACTAAATTAAACCATATTCATGTGTGTATGATATATGGCATCATCAACTAACCAACCAGTCTTGAGTTTTCCCAATTTACTAACTGCCAAAACCTTTTTTTTAAAAAAAAAGAAAGAAAAAGAAGAAGCAAACTAACCAAATTTTTCATATTGTGCAAATGCAGCTTCTAGTCTTTAACTGACATGGCTTAATCAGTTGAAAATTAATAGGATAAATCATCTTTATCAATGGTTAGTTGTTGGGGTATCTGGAGGTAACTCTAAGGGTGAGATGGAATTTTAATGTAGCCTATGATCTATGATCTTCCCCTGTGTTCTGACCCAGCTCCCCAAATGCAACAGGTGCACCAATAAATCTCCAACATTCCTTTTATTTAGGAATGGCAGCAGTTTCACACAGGAGACTGTTAAAGTCTTTAGTTGCCTCCCAACTACAGAGTTTGCTCCTTTTTCCCTGCAGGGACCTCCCAAACACCCAGAGTTAATCTCAATCTCTCACCAGGCTTGCAACAAGAGTCCTTCAGGCAAGCTGGCTCTCTTCCAACATAAGACATACACACACACTGAGAAGGTGCTCTGACAAAGAATCCAAGGAGACTCTGGCAAGTTTCCAAACAAGAGTCAGGATTTCCAACTAGAAGTGGCTGACCAGCAGAGAGACGAATAGTTATCTGCCACACCTATTCGTCTCTGTCCCTGCCTTTTATCCACAGCTGAGGGTGGGGCTTTGTTGGTAGCAGTGGGTCTTCTGCCCCGAAGACCGGCCCATAGCCTCTCACTGTTTTCCTCTCCTCAGCCTCCACCATGCCCGTGCATCAATCACTGGCTCCATGTGATCTTCCTCTCCTGAATCACTTGCCTCAAGGCATGGAGGTCTCAGCCTTTCCATCTGAGGGTTGGCAGACGGCCCAGTCTCCACCTCTCTCCCTGGCTGCGATAGCTCCATTACTCTGTCCTCATTGGAGCTTTCAATTGGCCCTGACACTGGGCCCGATGCCCACTCCTGTGCTTCCTCCTCTGAGTTGGTCATGGAGTCCTCTGGCGGCCGACAGGCCACAGCACACTGGTCCCAAGTAAGTAGGTCCATTCCTAGAGTCAACCTTAGAACTATTTCATTGATTCAAATGAAAGATCTTCATTTGGAATAGCTAAATGCTGGATACAGTAGGCATTGGGCGTAGCGATTGCTCAAGGATCCTCCTTGAATAATGCTTTATGAACATGTTTGTTTAGTTGAAAATAGGCATTTCTTCACTTCAATTGAATTTACACATCAAGCATACAGGTAATCCTTGACTTATAACAGTTCATTTAGTGACCATTCAAAGTGACAACGTCACTGAAAAAAAGTGACTTTTGACCATTTTTCACACTTAACGACTGTTGCAGCATCCCCATGGCCACATGATCAAAATTCAGACAGTTGACAACTGACTCATATTTATGACGGTTGTAGTGTCCGGGAATCATGCGGTCACCTTTTGCGAACTTCTGACAAGCAAAGTCACTGGGGAAGCCAGATTCACTTAACAATCCTGTTCCTCACTTAACAACTGCAGACATTGACTTAGCAACTGTGGCAAGAAAGGTCATAAAAGGGGGGCAAAACAAATGTCTCACTTAGCAACATAGGTTTGGGGCTCAGTTGTCTTCATAAGTCGAGGAATACCTGTACTTTATATGTGGGAAAGGAGTCCTAATTATTCTGCTGCATGTGGCCTTGCCACCTTCTCTAAAGGTCCATCGTGATGGAGTCTTTCCAGCATCTCCTGTTTTTTAAGGATGATAGTCCCAAAGGGTGGTGATCATTTCTTTATTTCCCTTCCTCCTCCTCCTCCTCCTCCTCCTCCTCCTCCTCCTCCTCCTCCTCCTCCTCTAAGAACTTCAAGCCACTTATTTATTTCTACAGGGAGTCTATCTTTCTGTTCCTTCAAGTCAGATAAAACAGGAAGCTGCCTCTAAAGCAGCTTGAACAACTCAAGAGCTTGAAAGCCTATTTTTACTTTCATTAAGGACCAAGAATCTGATAAACTTCTCAAACATGCCAGCAGCAGGAAGGCTGAGTGTTTTCACCAGCTACAGTTTTAAGTCTGCCTAACAACGTGTGTTTCTTCATTGCTAATTAGATCACGCTAGCATTTTACTAAAACCTGAGGACCATTGTCACAATCTACTAATTTCCAGTTGTCTCCTTCCCTCTTTTTTTTTTACATTTTGAGGTGATTGCTGAGTTTCTTGCCTGTGATATCGGAAGATATAAGTTCACTTTGCAACTGCTACACATTTCAACCACGAATGACTAAATACACGCAGCCAGAAGCCACAGTGCTACATCTACTACTACTCTCTGTATTATCACCAGTACAGTATCTAGACTCATTGCATCCATATTCATTTCTTTTGATCATTGATTCAGGTTGTCAAGAAGTTTGGAAGTTAACATCCAATTTTTTTTTCAAAAAAAAAAAAGTAAGCCAAAAAAAAAAAAAAACCCTTCTGGAGTTTTGCCTATGGCAAAATTTGAAGGCTGGTTGGAGGTCATTTCTTAGATGAAGCAACTGGAGATTGAAGATAGCACACATAAAAAGTTTTAATAATGCAGGGAAAATGTCCTGAGGGGTGAGTTTCAGTACGAATGGACTAGATCTTTGCCCCTTGTGGCTTACTGAGCTATCAGGAAGGAACCAGGAATCCAAATATAAGACACGAAAAATGCTTCTTTGGGAAGGGACAAGATGTACCCAGTGGTGGGATTCAGCTAGTTTGTACCATTTTGGAAGAACCGGTAGCTACTTTTTGTTGCCCAGGCCCAGAACGGACTTCCGGAAGTGGCATCCACACAAAGAACCAGTTGTTCACATATTTGAATCCCACCACTGGATGTATCCCTCTTCAAAATGCCATCTCTTGATCCAGCCATTATGGAAAACTTCTCTTCATTGCCAATATTCCCCTATTCCGAAGCTTATGGCAAGGATAACAGGGCAACAAATACGGACCTGTCTGGATAAAGCAGATTTTCTAAATCTCTGTCCGCAGAAAAGCCATATTGGTTATTCTTCTGGATCATTTGAGTGGGACCAAGAGGGAGCAATCACTTTTGTCCTGGTCCTGCTTGATCATTCAGCAGGGCCAAGCATGGACAATGGTATTCTTTCGGACCGTGTTCCATCTATCATTCTAGATGGGTTGCACATGCCCTGAAGGAGCTGGTGCACAATCTAGAGCAGCGTTTCTCAATGTTTGTGTGATGGCGACCCCGTCACACGAACGTACCGCTCATGCGCGGCGTGGCACGCATGCGCGGTGCTGCCCCCATGCGCGGCGCGCATGCATGGCGCCGCACCCTGAGGGGGGAAAATGGCGGATCGCATTGTTTGGCGACCCTCGTAAAATGGTCGATCGACCCCAAATGGGGTCGCGACCCATAGGTTGAGAACCGCTGATCTAGAGGTTCCACTGGACTAGAATATCCTATTGGATCAGCTGGTGGAAAATATGGCTAGGGTAGCCTTTGCTCACCTCAGCTGAGTGCACCAATAGCTGGCTCTTCTGAAGTGGGAATTTAGTCATATCCTTACCATGTTGCATCTAGAACAGGGGTGTCAAATTCACCGTGTCACGTGACATGTCACGATGTATTGTGACTTTTTTCCCCTTGCCAGAGCTGGGATAGGTGCGGCTTCCATATGATGCATCCGGCCGGTGGGCCAGAAGTTTGACACCCCTAATCTAGAACATTAATGTAAGTGGGTCTAGACCAGGGGTAGGCAACCTCGGCTCTTTTATGACTCTTGGACTTCAATTCCCAGAATTCCTGAGTCAGCTGACTCAGGAATTCTGGGAATTGAAGTCCATGAGTCATAAAAGAGCTGAGGTTGCCTACCCTTGGTCTAGAAGTAATTGCCTTTGAAGACCACATTTTGCTACAGCAGGTGCAAAATCCTGATAGATGAGACATTATAGCAAGAAAATGCCTACAGTTAAAAAATTGCATTGTTTGTCAAAATGGTTCTTGGTCTGAGTCAAAGCATCGGCCATTACTAAAACTTCTGGGTGAAGAAAATGGTAAATTAGATATCTTCAAAAGAGCAACGGTGACAACAGAGCAACCAATGGACCAGCTTGATCCAACAAAACCTCTCTGGACAAGGAGAGGATCAGAGACCCCTCACTTGTGCTCCAGGTGGCTGTTCCTTGCAAGGAGATAGGAAGACATCAAACTCTTACACACAGAAAGACATACACACACACAAACACACATTTTTATTAAGACTTTTGATTTGTTTGTATTAGATTTTACTACCATACTAATAATTAAAGAAAGAACAAAGACTATAACAGTGGTGGCGAACCTATGGCATGGTGCCAGAGGCGGTACTCGGAGCCCTCTCTGTGGGCACATCTGCCGTTGCCCCAGCCTCGCCTCCCCCCGTGATTCCCTCCTCTCCAGCAGCCCCCCTGAAGGAGAGTCACCTCTGAGTGTGGCCCATGCGGAGCAGTGCAGCCAAGGACATGGCAGCCAGGCAGCGTAGACAAGACTCTGCCCTCACACCCCATTGTGCACAGCTGATGCTGCAGGGCATGGGCAGAGGGTGTGACCGCCATAGCACTACTGGGCTGCCTGGGCAATCTGCGGCGGGCCCTGGAGGCGGTGAGTGGGCCTGTGGGCAGGTGGGGAGGGGGAGGGGGCAGAGCGGGGGCGGGACAGGGGGTACAGCGGGAGCAGGGCCAGTTTTTGGGTACTCAGTCTCTAAAAGGTTCGCCATCACTGGACTAGAACAAAGAGAAGGAGCAAAAAGCGAAAGGCAAAAGAAAGATAAAAAGAGAGAGAAGGAGGAGGAATGTAAATAAAATAAAATCAAGGTAATTCCTGATTTACAACAGTTCATTTAGTGACCATTCAAAGTTACAATGGCACTGAGAAAATGACTTACAATCATTTTTCACACTTATAACCATTGCAGCATCCCCATGGTCACGTGATCAGAATTCAGATGCTTGGCAACTGATTCATATTTATGACGGTTGCAATGTCCCAGGGTCATGTGATCGCCTTTAATGACCTTCTGCAGCAATTCACTTAAGAACTATGGCAAGAAAGACCACAAAAAAATTATTTAACAACTGTCTCATTTAGTAACAGAAATTTTTGGCTCATTTGTGGTCATAAGTTGAGGACTACCTGTATTTTGGAAGCACACACCTAACTACTATCTGGTAACACTGAATCTCCTTTATCTGGGCACCCCAAAACTATCGCATAAGAACGAACAGTTGGCACACTGCATGACTCATGGGCGATATATATATGAAGAGATACTGAGCCAGGATGAGATTGCACATTAAAAAGATTTAATTACTTTTGCAGAAATATACCGTGAAACATTTACTGCTATGAGATAGTGCTGAGCATTAGTGTAAATAATTAAAGTTAAACTGTGTTTGTCAAATAAATGAACAAAGTTTATTTTTTCTGCTGCTGGGAGCCTTGCTTTTTAATTGTGCCTATTTATTTGGTCTCTAATTCACACATTTCCAGGATATATATTAGGTATTTTCTAAGCTTATGCCAGTTGAAAGGCTTGGCTGTGGAAAGAAAGAGGCTTATCAGTCAGGAGATCCTTTGCCAAGATCAATAGGCAGAATATTCAGCTAACTAATCACTCTTTTTTCTTTAGATTCTTCTTATTTTCCATCACATTTTTAGGCAGGAGGCTCCCTTCCAGATTTAAAAGCTGCTAATTTTAGGAAGTCTGGTTCATAATTTGCAGCACAGGTGGGAAGTGAGCTTCGGCGGGTTTTACTGGGATACTATCTTCACCAAACATGAAGTTACAGTTTAATAACATCTGGAGGGCTGTGGGTCCTGTTTCTAAGATTATACAGAGGAAGGAGTCCAACTAAGCTTAAGCTACTTTAATTAAGCCATCTATTATGAATTGTCAAACTTTTGTAGTATCCCACCAGCAGCAAAACAATTTTTGCAATAAATTCTTAGTAGCAAAACCAGGTTATTGCTTTCTTTTTCATGCTCTTTTAATACTGCCCAGTTTACTTCGGATGCTCTGTTCTATTCATAGTGCAATCCTCTATATAACAAATTCAATGGAAGTTACAAGCACATAACCCAATTGATAGAATTGGTGAGATCTTATCTACCCTACTTTCTTTTGACCCATTTATCCCTCCCTGGTATGGTGGTGGGGATGAAAGTAGAATAAAGAAACGAGGATTCCTAGAATGTTCCCCCCCTTTTCTTGTGACTCTCTAGGACTTCTTCTCCTTGCTGTATGTATTATAGAAATGGAGGTTAATCCCGTGATTGATCCTTTTGTCCCTATTTGGATGACACCTCTGATTAGAAAAAGTTAGTTCAGCTCAAAACAAAGCAAAAATCTGGAACTCTGCCATTTATCTTTCTTATTTTCTAAAAAGTAAAATGTGTACAGTATAAGTTGGACTAGCATGATATTTATAAGAGATGGATACTTGGGGCCTGGGGACCTTGCTGTACTCTCCTAATGCCGTTTATATTTGGGGGGCTGCTGTATAATTTACATGATAGAGTAATTTTCCCAAACACGCGCACTCTGAGTAAATTGGATCAAACCGCATAATCAGTAGTCATTACGGCCACATTAAAAAAGGAGCAACAGGTTTAAAATGTAGCAATAGCTATTCAATAAATATCAAATGTTTAGTAAATAAAAAGTTCTTCTAGCATCCAAGGATTTTAAGCTGGATGTCGAAGAATCTTCTCTGAGAGGAAGAATTACTTGAAGGGGTAATTATAGTAAAGAAGACCCATAATCTGTTATCTAGTGTCCCAGAGGACAAAACACAATAGATTTAAGTTAAATGAGGGCATATTATTGTTCAGGAACATAGATTTGTTTGTTTAGTGGACTTATATGGCCACTTATTTCATATCCATGATTCTGGGGGATTGAAATATTAAAAATATTAAAAATTGTAAAAACATATACAGTGAACCAATGAATTAATGATTGATTGATCGACTGATTGAATGAATGAATACAAACAGCAGAATTGATGGATCATCAGGGGCTGCCACAAAGAAGAGGGAGTCAAGCTATTTTCCAAGGCACCTGAAGGCAGGACAAGAAGCAACGGATGGAAACTGACCAAAGAGAGAAGCAACCTAGAACTAAGGAGAAACTTCCTGACAGTTAGAACAATTAACCAGTGGAACAACCTGCCTCCAGAAGCGGTGAATGCTCCAACATTGGAAGTTTTTAAGAAGAGAATGGACAGCCATTTGTCTGAAATGGTATAAGGTTTCCTGCCTGAGCAGGGGGTTGGACTAGATGACCTCCAAAGTCCCTTCTAACTTTATTATTATTATTATTATTATTATTATTTGAAATTGTGCAAAAGCCCTCCTAGCCATAGCTGCCACCTGCTCCTCAAGAAAGAGCTGTGAATCTAGCAGGACCTCCAGATTGTGCACTCTGCTACCCCATTCAGAATCAAAGATGGAAGGACCCAGAAGTAGGAGGTCCAAAAGCTCAAACCCATTTATCTTACTAGGATTGACCTGAAGCTTGTTGCTCCCCATCAAGGTCCCTATAGCCTTCAGGGATTGGGAGAGAACCTCCATGGCATCACTTGGGTGATCTGGGCAGGAAATAAAATCAAGATTGACTTCTGGTCTTGCATCGTAGTGACATGGCTGAGGGATTTTGGGGCTTCGTACCCCACGGCTGGTTTCACCCTGCCAACGGACTCTAAATGGGTCTAAAGTCACCCCAGAGAGGCGACAAAGAAGGAGAAACCCCCCCCCCGCGCTGATCATGGAACCATGATGATTGATCTGCTTGATCCAGGGGAAGCCCTCCAACCCAACAGGAGAAAGGCTAGCCACACCTTGCTGACTAGCCCAAGCTACAGGCTGCCTAAGTTCAAAAGCACCAACCAGAACAACGGTGAGCAGCATGCTTAGAACTGGGTGAGAATATCGATCTTCTCTCTCCTATTTTGTAATTGATTTCCTGGAAAAGATCCCCAAGAAGCAAAAAATCCTCCGAAAGTGAGAAGGGAGGGGACTACATCTTCACCCTTCCATAGACGGAAACACCAAATTAATGTTTATGGGGGGCTGAAATATATTGAAATGAAAATAATACTATAGTCTGGATAAATCTGAAGATTATGAAAACTTTTAAGATTTTACATCTGAAAGAGTATTGATGAAACTAAAAGGAAATAATTATTTGTCTTAAAAGTTGGAAAATGAATAGACACCGACACCTAGTGGAGAATCAGAGCATAACTATAGCTGCATTGACTCTGAAATTGGCAAGATGCCCAGAAATAGAAAACAAATTGTTCCTTTGAATCCCAGTGATTTTCAGCTAAATAAAGAACAGCTGGGAACAGAGGAAAGAAAATACGAGGGCCATCTACTACAGAGTGAGAACATTTGTTTTAAAAACTGTTGACCTTCTGGGACTATAAATATTCACTGATTTCTAAGCCCAAGAATTGTTTGCAGAGAAAGAAAAACTTTGACTCTTGACTAATCTAGGGGGGAATTTACTGAAAAGCTTTTAGGTGGATAAACATTCTGGACTGCAGTTTTGGCTTGTTGATAATTCTAAGACTCCTGAACAGAAGAACTGTTGTAAAAAAAACTGCTTTCAATGATGCCTGGAAAATTGAAAATGCATTGGACTACAAAAGCCATATATAAAGATAAGAACCATATAAGATTTGGTTGCTTGGATTTTAAGATTGGCTGGTTTGATAAGGCTAATTCAGAAATATGTTATCGGTGAAAGACTGTCTGGAGGGGGGGGAGACAAAATGGATGTTGCATACTTACTTAAAAGTGACAGGAAACCACACCTAATACTCCCTTCTGAGTATTGGCAATAGTTTTAAACCATGATGAGATTAAAAACAACTTTGATGACATAAATGAGCATATTATCAACCTAAACTTACAATTAAAAATCTCTCAGAAAATGATGATAAAGAATGTACAAACAAATCAGATCATTGAACACAACCCAGAAGAAAGTGACTTAAATAAGGAAGCTACAAATGAAGAGAATTACAACCTAACACAAACAGAAGAAAATCTACAAGATTTCACCACAACAATGAAAATAGAAAAGATATTTTATCTTTCAGGACTTCAAAACAAATTTGAGGATAAGAAAGAAGATCTAACATATAGAGCTGCCAGGAGAATCATTAGAGTCTGGGAGACAAAAAGCATACATCCTACTCAACTTGTTTCTCTTACTCCCAACAACACTTACAAAAATACAAGAATCCCCTGGCAAGTGGAACATACTGATTTAGAAAGCTACTTGGCAAAAGAAAAAGAGATAGACTCAAGAGATTTGATTCGACCTACCAGATGGAGTACTATATGATTAAACACTTGTTTGAATATGGTTAAAAGAATAGATAAATTTTGGATGTAAAGGGGCTCTACAGTAAGAGGGATAAGATATATAAGTACCATAGTATAATACTTTTTATAATACATGAAATGTAAAAATAATGGGATGATGTATGTGAATGAAAAGTTTGGATACTTAAAGATAATTAATTTGGAGAAAATTATGACTACCAGAAAAGATGTTATATGTGGATGTTATAAGATATATAAGTAGCATGGTATTTTTTATAATATATGACATGTGAAAATATTGGGATGGTATATGTGAATGAAAAGTTTGGATATTTAAAGGTAATCAATTTTGAGAAAATTATGACTGATAAAATGGGTTTAAATACTGAGGGGAAATTAAGCTTAAATAAGAATTTTGAAAACAGGCACATATTGACTTAATAAGATGACTTTAACAAATACAATTGAAACATAAGCTGACCAGAAAAGATGTTATATATGGATATTATTGTTATTTGTACAAACACAAAAAATGTTTATATTCAACCTTTTATGTATCCAAAATATTAAGAATTATATTTGTTTAATGTTGACAAAGGAGAATACTATTAGAAAAGAGAAGACCAAGGAAATATATTATTAATTAATATATTGATTAAGGAATTATGGGAATTAATTACTATTAATTATTTTTAAATATACTAAGCTGTTTATTAAGCACTAAAGATTGTTATTGTAAAAAACCAATAAAATATATTTTTTTTTTAAAAAAAGGAAATAGAATCAAGATCACATGGCTAGTACCACTTTATAATGCCTTGGTAAGACCACACTTGGATCATTGCATCCAGTTTTGGTTGCCACAATATAAAAAAAGATGTTGAAACTCTAGAAAGAGTGCAGAGAAGAGCAACAAAGATGATTAGGGGATTGGAGGCTAAAACATATGCTGTGTCAATTCTACAATGAACCTGGCTGCAGCCATTTTTGCTCATTCTAGATTGCCACATGAATGGGAGGAGGTGTGGAGGATTTCTATTAGTCTAAACATTTTATTGTTCCATGGGAACACAGGTCATTTCTGTCAGTTAGATGTGGGGGCGTGAGCCTTTGGTTAGAAAGCCCACCAAACTATTATATTGGGGAACAGAGCTGATTGCATAGCACTGGGATGGGAATGACTTTGTAATAGTGTGTCTCTTGGGAGGGAATTTCAGACTTGGTTTCACTTTTGACTGTGCCGATACTACATAGCCAATAAACATGTTCTTTGAGAAAACTTTTAGCCTCAAAGTTCTGATTTGTTTGGTCTTATCTATCAGAACCATGACATGGAGAATGGATGCAGGAACTGGGCATGGCTAGTCTAGTGAACAGAAGGACCAGGGGAGACATGATAGCAGTGTTCCTATATTTGGGTGACTGTCACAGAGAGGAGGGGATTAACCTACTCTCCAAAGAGCTTAAGGCAGGACAAGAAGCATTAGATGGAAACTAGTTGAGGAGAGATCTAACCAAGAACTAAGGAGGAATTTTCTGATAGTTAGAATAATTAATCAGTGGAATGACTTTCCTCCAGAAGTTGTAGGTGCCTCAACACTGTTTTTAAGAAGAGATTGGACAAGCCTTTATCTGAGCAGGTACAGAGTTTCCTGACTGAGCAGGGCTTGGACTAGAAGACCTCCAACGTCCCTTCCAATTCTGTGATTCTGTTAAATATAAAGTTGGGGTATCATCAATTGAGAGTAGAATGAGTAAGTCTGTAAAGCAATTAGTCTCCTTTTCTGAAACCCTTAAACTGAGGTTGAATAGCTGAGGTTCTTCAGTTCAAAATTGGAATCCAACACCAAGCAGGGAACTGAGTTTGATGTTGTAAATGACCCCTTAAAATTCTATCTCTTTATGAAAAGATTCCTAAAACAAATTATAACCTTCAAAAGGTTATACCCACTTACTTACCGTTTGAGTTCCTCCTTAAGATAAAAAAAGAGCCTGATGTGTAATTTTCAGAAGTGACTTCAGATTATTGATACTAATATAATAATAACAATCCTGAAAGTTTTATTCACAGATAATAGTAGGTAGAAAAGAGCAAAAGAGGAACAAAATCTACAAGGAACAGTCCATAAAGTAAACATGGTCCAGACATCAGGTGAACAAAATAGTACTGTTTTGCACAGCAGATGGAGTTAATGAGCAAATGATTCAGAAACTGAGACACACACATCTACAAGCAAACCCACACACATTAATGCATATATCAGAGAGAAGAGACAACCTGTAATATGAGTACTTATGATGTCTAACCCAGAGTCTTCCCGAATCTTTGAAGAACAAGCTATGCAAAGAATAATGCATATATTTGTGAGTGTGCTCATGTGTATAGATAGCATTTTAATTACCAAGCAGCCTAATTTCTCTTTAGCCTCCCTTAAAAAAAATCAACGAAAAGAACCAGATTTATGTAATCCATAATGTTAACAATATGTTTGCTTCTAGGATGACAATTTGTATGCAAATGAAACAACAGAGTTACAGCTTCTGCTCTCTCATAACCTCAGCTGTGTGGCTTACAGGAGCTTTGGCAGTAAAGTGGGATGCTTTTGTAAGAATTGGCAACATTTTTAGAGAAGTAATTTAGACTCGAATTAAAATGACCTTCTACACCATCAAGGGCAGGAGAAGAGGAGGTAATTGTGCAATCAGGGATGGGGGAAAAAAGGAAGTGTGGAAAAGCATAATTTAGTGTACAGCCTTCCTGTTCATTATGTGAAAAAGATAGCAGTGTGTTCAAGTGACTGTTTTGTAAAAAAGGAAAAGAAAGAAGACATGAGCAGATAATTTGGAGCCCATCATTTTAATTATAACGGACATCTTAAGATGATAGCTTTAAGAGCCCAGAGATTCATGATCCAACTCACGCTCACTGTCAGCTTTTCATATCTCTGTCTGCATTGTTCAAATTGGGTGCTGTGATTCCAGATTCTCCTCCATTACTTTATAGATCTACTCTAGTACAGAGTGGTAGATCAGGCCAAGGAATAGGTGATCCAGCATGGTGTGGACAGATATGAATTCAAGAGCTCACAAGACAAAGCAGGATTGCTCCTTAAAAATGGAAATTTAAGTTGGGCTGCTCATGCGGCTGCAGACAGTGTATAGCCGTGGTGGCAAACCTATGGCACATGTGCCACAGGTGGCACACAGAGACATCTCTGTTGGCACACACGCCCTTGCCACAGACAGAGGGATGTAGGGACAGGCTGCCCCCCTCCCCTTCTCCACGTGTGTGGAGTCGAGTCCAGGAACAGCTGCGAGAGCTGGGTGGGGTGAGGGAAACCTATAAAAGGAGCAGATTTTGGCAGGAGAGTGAGTGAACAGCCTTTGGAAGTGACCAGTAGTGGGTTTCAAATCATTTAACAACTGGTTCTCTGCCTTGCCTTCCCTCCATCTTGGTTGGGCTGGGCTGCTCGGGTGGGGAGGTGTGGTTTGCCATGATGCAGGACAGCCTGCAGGCTGTGGCTGCTGATGGACACCCTCTGTCCCCATGCACTTGCTGGCCGATGGTGTCAGGCAGCAGCTGCTCCTGCCCTTGCCTTGACTTGCCCCACAGTAATTGGCACCCTGCCTTGCCTCACCTCACCCCACAGGATGAGCCTCTGGCCCACCACCCCAGCTGCCAGACCCCCTGGATCTCCCCCAACCCTGCCCAGCCCCCACAGGTGTCCCTCCCCATGAACATCATCAGAGTGGCTGCTCCCACCCCAGCCATGCCCATCCAGTGGGCCACGCCCACCCAGCACCCGGCAATAAATAAGTGGGTTTGGGGTTGCAGTTTGGGCACTCGGTCTCTAAAAGGTTCGCCATCACTGGTGTATAGCATTAAGACTAATTCCCACTCATAGTCTAACCCCCCTTCTGTGTGTGTGTGTGTGTGTGTGTGTGTCTTCACTCGGTCTAGGAATAGTCCCTGCAGTTTTCTTGGCAAAGTTTCAGAAGTGGTTTGCAATTGCCTTCTTCCTAGGGCTGAGAAAAAGGGACTGGTTGGCCCAAGGTCTCCCAGCTGGCTTTGTGCCTAAGGTGGGACTAGAATTCATCAACTCCTAGTTTGCTAGCCTAGTGTGTCATCCAATACACTAAGCTAGCTTTTGATCTAGTTCCATTTTAAAATTGTCTGAGAATTAACTAATTCCAAGCCACTGAATAAGCATCGTGATCAAGTGGAAACTTACACCTGGCTCTCTCAGGTCTTCATCCAAACCTTAGTCACTAAACCACATTGGATCTTAGATGTAACTTGAGATGATTCATTATTGCCATTAATGAATTGGCTTTTCATGAGTGGTTTGGATTCACCACAAGAAAGTGAAGAGGTGATTTTTGCAGTTTGCATAAGTGAAAAGCCCTTTGAACACTTAGCTTCATTTCATTCTTAAAGAAACTGCTTCGTTTGAGATTTTAGCAAAGTAACTGTTATGTCCCGAGCCTTTGCAAACGGCTCGGGCGTTTGCAGGCAGTCCCGGGCAGGTGCAAAGCTGCCCGGGACCAGACAGGCTGTCGCCAGCGCCGTGCGCATGCGCGGGTGCTGGCGCGGGAAAAGTAACCCATTTACCCGGAGTTGCCTATATAAGAGGCTGCGAGGCGTTTGGGCGAGGCTGAAGCCATCTTCCTGTAAGCTGAACGCTGAATAAAAGAAACTGAGAACTCCAGCTGCTTCTCGTGTCTGTTTTCCCGCCACGGACTCAACACTGGCGACGAGGGTGGGATGCCTTGCACTACCTGGAAAGGAAAAAGTGTAAGCTTACCCAAGGAGTCCTGAGCGGCGGAAGAGGAACGGTGTTGACTCAGCAGCTGCCCGCCAATCCGGTGCGCATTCGGGGGTAGGCTGGCTGATAGACCCGTCTCCTGAAGATCCGAAGATGGCGAAAATCGGAAGGCTTGCGGAATTCGACGTCTCACATCCAGAGCGGTGGGAGTCCTACGTATCCAGACTGGAGAACTACTTCAAGGCACACCAAGTGAGGGAAGATAGCTTGAAGGCTGCCACCCTGCTTTGCGCTTGCGGCCAAGACGCCTTCGAAATCGCAGAAAACCTTGCAGCACCTGTTCCAGTAGAGTCTGTAAGCTACGCAGACCTGAAGAAGCTGCTGAAGGACCACTTCCACCCCAAGGTGTCCGTTATCTCATGGCGCCACACCTTCGAGCAGAGGGATCAACGGTCCGGGGAGTCAGCCAAGGAGTACATCGCCGCGTTACGGAAGGCCGCCAAGCCCTGCGAGTTCAAGGACCTCGAGGAACGACTGAGGGACCGATTCGTGTGCGGGTTGAGGCATCGAGAGCTACAACAGAGACTTTTCGCTAAGGAAGAATTATCCTTCCAAGACGCTTTAAGGGAAGCCACCGCGGAAGAAGCAGCAGGCGGCGCCGTCAAGAACATGCGGCCGATCAGAAGCAGTGCAGAGGGTGCGTCCGTGCACCAAGAAGACGTCCGACGAAACTCCGAGGAGGATCCGGACGAAGAAGTCGACCGTCTACATCCCGCGAAGGGAGAAAATCAGAAGGAAAGCTCTTCAGCTCCGCTCAAGTGCATCGGCTGTGGAGGTCGCCACAGGAGAACCGACTGCAAGTTCCGCTCCGCTACCTGCCGGGCATGCGGCAAACAGGGCACATTGCAGCTGTGTGTCTGGGCCGACGAAAGGCACAACCTCAAGAAGAACGCCTGAAGGGTACCAGAGTCCCCAGCCAGAATAGGGTAGGTTTTTGCGCTTCGCGTAGAAACATTTGTAGGACAGGCACACACAAGCCCATGAAGAAAAAGCTGTCACTCAACGTGAAGCTACAAGGGGTTCCATTATCTATGGAACTAGACACAGGGTCTGCCCTTTCCATCATTTCATTGCATACATTTAGGAAGATTTGTTCCAGTAGTGGGACTAAGGCCAAGTTAAGGCCTTCTGATATTGTATTAACTGATTTTCAGAACTCAAGAGTGTGTGTTAAGGGGGAGGCCACCCTTAACGTGCAATACAAGAGTTTTGAAGGTCCACTAGACTTGTTATTAGTAGGGGGTGAAAGAACGAGTCTCATAGGACTCGATTGGTTTGAGGCCCTGGGGATACACGTCACAGGACTCAACAGCTTACAAACACTCGACCTACAGGAAGTCTGCAAGAATTTGCAGATGTTTTCAGCCCCCAGCTGGGCACATTCAAAGGACCACCTGTGTCCTTAAAGCTAGACCCCACTGTCACTCCCATTAGGATTAAAGCAAGAAGGGTCCCTTTTGCTTTAAAAAGTAAGATTGACACTGAATTAGACAAACTAATCCAACAAGGAATCCTAGAACCTGTTGATTCCAGCCCATGGGAGACCCCCATTGTCACGCCTCTAAAGGCAAATGGGGACATTCGCATTTGTGCTGATTACAAATGCACACTCAATAAGGCATTGCAGCAACATGCCTATCCTGTTCCTGTGGTCAGTCACATCCTGGCCTCTCTCAAGGGGGGGCGTGTTTTTGCAAAGCTTGACCTAGCTCAAGCATATCAACAGCTGCCTGTTGATAATGATGCTGCCATAGCTCAGACTATTGTGACCCACAGGGGAGCCTTTAAGGTAAAAAGGCTGCAGTTTGGAGTGAATGTCGCTCCTGGGATTTTCCAAAGCGTAATGGAAAACACACTACGGGGTATACCAGGGGTTTGCCCCTACTTTGACGATGTCTTGATTGCAGGAGACTCCCACACACATTTCTAACTTAAGGCTTAGGGCTGTCCTGTTAAGATTTCGCGGAATCAGCCTTAAGCTCTAGAAAGACAACTGCAATTATTGGGGTGCCTTCTACTGAATTTCTGGGATTCAAAATTGATGCTGCTGGGATTCATCCTGCTGAATCCAAACTAACTGCTATTTTAGATGCACCCAGGCCAAAGTCTAAGGCCGAACTTCAGGCCTTTCTAGGCCTCCTGAAGTTCTACAATTCTTTTCTTCCACATAAAGCTAGTGTAGCTGAGCCTCTTCACAGGCTACTAGACAAACAGGCTGTGTGGCTGTGGTCACAAGCGCATGAGGCGTGCTTTAAAGAAGTCAAGGCCTTGCTCACTTCTAACAGTGTTCTTGCACATTTCAACGAGTCTCTCCCTGTGTGCATCGCTTGTGATGCGTCCCCCTACGGGGTTGGAGCTGTCCTGAGTCCCTCAGGTCCGATGGACCATGTTCCTATTGCTACTCTCCAGAACATTGTCTTCTGGCCGATCGCACTACGCTCAGAAGACAGGGAGGCTCTGGCTGTTGTTGCTGGAATTAAAAAATTCCACGATTTTCTATATGGCAGGCATTTCACGGTCTTCACTGACCATAAGCCTCTGCTGGGACTGTTTACCACACGTAAGCATACTCCCCACATCATTTCCCCTAGAATGCTTAGGTGGTCTATTTTCTTGTCTGCATATGATTTTTCATTACTCCACAAGCCTGGGAAAGAAATGGGCCATGCTGATGGCCTCAGTAGGTTGCCTCTGCCAGTAGTAGAAGCTGACCCCTCGCCAGCTGTCAACATTCTATCAATCCAAGCCTTGCCCGAGCTTCCTCTTAGTGCCAGGGATGTTACCGCTGAAACAGGTACAGATCACACACTTTCACGTGTCCGCTCCTGGGTCCGGTCCGGGTGGCCTGAGCACTGCCCTAGTCCTGAGTTTCAGAGTTTCTGGTCCAAAAGGAACGAATTGTCCCTTTCTCAGGGTTGTTTGCTTTGGGGAAACAGAGTTGTCATTCCCACCTCAATGAGGACTAGGGTCTTAGAATCCCTCCACGAGGGTCCTCCTGGCATTGTTCGCATGAAGGCTCTTGCACGCAGCCACTTGTGGTGGCCTGCTTTAGATAAAGATATTGAGGCTAAGGTACACGCATGCCACATGTGCCAACGATCTCGCCCAGAGATGCCCCAAGCTCCTGTGCATAAATGGGAGGAAACACAGTCCCCATGGTCTAGGGTGCACATTGACTACGCTGGGCCCTTTCAGGGCCAGTTCTTCTTGGTCCTTGTTGACAGCCATTCAAAATGGCTTGAGGTTGTGCCTGTCTCGTCCACCACCACTGCAAAGACTATTCAGGTACTGAGGGGGATTTTTGCTGCACACGGGCTGCCAGATGTCATTGTGTCCGACAACGGCCCTCAATTCACCTCCTCCGAATTCCAAGCTTTCTTACAGGCAAACCTGATTCGTCATGCCACGTCTGCGCCTTTTCACCCGTCCACCAACGGTATGGCTGAACGCATGGTGCGCATCGCAAAGGACGCCTTGAAGAGACTCACCTACGGGGACTGGCATCACAGGTTGGCTGACTTTCTCCTTTCTTATCGCACCACACCGTCCACTTCTACAGGGAGAAGTCCAGCTGAACTTCGTTGGGGGCGCCAACTTACTACGAGACTTGACCGGTTGCATCCGGACAGACTGCCTTCATCTACCTCACATCCTAGGGCACCTAGACAACTACTTGTGGGTGCCCCGGTTTGGGCTCGCAATTACGGGCCTGGTCATACATGGGTCCCCGCTTCTGTGTCCAGGATCACAGGTCCTCTCTCCTACGAGGTTGCCCTGGACAACGGTCGTGTCCTGCGTCGGCACATCGACCAACTCCGCTCTAGGCGGGACTTTTCTGCTGAAACTCCTGGGTCTTTTCCAGGGGGGGAGGGGGACCCTTTGGAGCAAAGGGAAGGGCAAGAGCTACTGCCCATCGCCACTGAGGGAGCCACAAACGGCTCGTCCCAAGGTTCTGCAATTGCTCCGAAAAGGAAGTCTTGGAGCTTACCCACACAACAGGCACTCACGCCTACTCCAGCCAGGGAGTTACCCCGGGGGCATACTCACTTTCCACACACAGCACACAGCACTCCAGCAACGGAGGATACCCGGGGGCATCCCAACAAATCATTCCCCGCAAGAGAGCTGGCACACAATGCCCAAGGTTGGCCTGACCTTACCCCAAATCCTACAGGGGGTCAAACATACACAGAGCTAGTCGAGGAACCAAGTCCCGACTACAACACCCCTAGCACAAATCAGGGGACACCTGAGTTTTGGGAGAGTACAGAAACCCACACGAGCCCAAACACAGAATGGGGTTCAGGGAATAGACAGCCTCCTGACAGGTCTTGGACTGACCTAGGGGGTTCTACAGAGACGCCCAGCAGTGGCTATCACTTCAAGGGGCCTGAGGGTCTACAGCTAGGTAGGACAACCAGGTCACAAAGCAACAGAAGCCCTGGCCTGACGAGCCCGGTGGGCAAGCAAGCAGGCCAGGCATCGGGGCACAGTCCTTGGAAGACACCAGGGCACAGTAGAGAGAACAGGCTCATGCCTCCCTCCAGTCAGGGGACTTATGCCAGTAACCCAGAGCTAAGAAGGTCACAGAGATCAAAGAAATCTCCTAAGTACCTAGAAGATTACATAACATTGTTGGCAAGACAGAAGCCAGTAAACAGTGGGAACACTGGGGAGCAAATTGTCGTGTAAAATAAATGTTGTATGTTGATAGTAGTTTTAGCCCGGGGGAAAGGGGTGTTATGTCCCGAGCCTTGCAAACGGCTCGGGCGTTTGCAGGCAGTCCCGGGCAGGTGCAAAGCTGCCCGGGACCAGACAGGCTGTCGCCAGCGCCGTGCGCATGCGCGGGTGCTGGCGCGGGAAAAGTAACCCATTTACCCGGGAGTTGCCTATATAAGAGGCTGTGAGGCGTTTGGGCTGAGCTGAAGCCATCTTCCTGTAAGCTGAACGCTGAATAAAAGAACCTGAGAACTCCAGCTGCTTCTCGTGTCTGTTTTCCCGCCAAGGACGCAACAGTTACGTTACTAATTATCCACTATGGGTTGAACATACCTGACCTACATAATGCCCAGTAGTAGTCCTTTTCATCTAATTGTATTTCAGAAAGGCTTTGGTGTTACTTTTGATCTGAGTGGGGTATTTTTGCTAGATAGTTTTGTTTATTTTAATGTCTTTTTTTCCCTGTTCTCTGAGTTTAACTTTTATTATAAATTACCCAGTTCTCTGAAAAATCTGGGGAAGATTGAAGAAAGTGGAGAAAAGGATAACCAACAGTGATGGATGGATTCAGTTACAATGGCAATGAGTGTAATGTAGACATTACTTGAGATATGGGAATAAATTGTTCTGAAGAAAATCTCTCTCTGGGAATTGACACTGAGTTGTTTGCACATAATCAACCAACCAACCAACCAACACAAAGTATGATAGTATTGGGATGAATAGAAGTATAGTAATTCAGCTAATTTTTTAAACAATATCTTAATGTGAATTTTCTACCGGGAATCTTCTATTAAAATCAGATAGAGTTACTTCTAGGCAAATACATTTATATTCCAGGGAGGTTTTTTAATACCTATTTAACAATATATGCTTCTTATTTTATATGTTTAAAATAATAAATATGTATTTATTAAATCCACAGACTAAAGTGGATATTGTACCAAAAGGTATCCTACCATTTTTATCATCGGGAGGGGGGGGGGAAGTTCAGCATTCACCAAACCCAACAAATTCTGATCTTGTTTTTTTGCTTGGGTGGAGTTGTGGATCTGTTTCCAAGATGTGAGTACTGAGCAGAAGGAAATAACAAAAAGATAAAACAAAGGCAGAGGACTGAAATACTGTTGGATATGCTGGCAATGAACGATTTTTCAAATAGGTTCTCTAGATAAATAATTTTTAAGAAATGTGGGCTTTTTTTTTTTTTTGGCTTAATCCTACAGTGTTTGCAGTCACTGCAATCATTTCTGGAAGGACAGGCAAGCAAATGTCAATTTGCGTCATCTCATCCCCAAGAGGCTAAGCATCTTCTATAATCTTGGGCAGCAATCAAAACAAAATTTGGAATCCTGACAATGTTTTGTTTCCAACAAGTATTTCATGGTTTTTAAATCAATAGGGACAGACCTCCTGTATTCGATGAATCCAGAGCAAAGTGCATGTAGGCCAAGAGTCTTCTTTTTGAGCAGACAGAGAGATTTTGCCTCCCCTCCATGTCTTCCATTTCAAATTCCAGCACAATAGTGTGGTTTGTATGCAGTGGTGGGATTTAAGTATGTGAACAACCGGTTCTCTGTGTGGATGCCGTTTCCGGAAGTCCATTCTGGGCCTGGGCAACAAAAAATTAGCTACCGGTTCTGCCGAAGTGGTGCGAACTGGCTGAATTCCACCACTGTTTGTATGGCTATGTTCCCCATGATGATCCTCTCATCAG
This sequence comes from Crotalus tigris, assembly GCF_016545835.1. NCBI lineage: Eukaryota > Metazoa > Chordata > Lepidosauria > Squamata > Viperidae > Crotalus > Crotalus tigris. Next base: position 1,042,945 of record NW_024100482.1, read on the forward strand.
CCAAACATTTCTCTCCCTAAGATGTTGCAAAAATCTAGAGGAATTTGAAAGCACAGAAGATTTTATTGTTGACTCCAATGGGAATCTTCTTTCTGTTCAATATGTCTGCTGTAACAAGTACAGTCTCCCTCAGACTTCATCAACACACATCTGTAGTTTTCCTAGCAACAAAATTGAAATATTTTTTTCCAGGGTCCCAGTCTAGTATACAGTCCTGGGATTTTGTCATGTTTCCCACCCAAATACTAACCAGGTCCAATTCTGCTATGCATTTTCATAATCTGTCAAAATCAGATAGAAATTAGGCCATTGCCACATGGACTTTGGCCCCTGATATCGATGACATGTTGCCCAATGTAGAAATGCTACTTTGAAAAGAGTCCTGACCCCTTGCTGTTACACTGTACATAACACATCTTCATTCATTCATTCATTCATTCATTCATTCATTCATTCATTCATTCATGGCTTACACCATTCATCTTGTGGCTTACAACACTGGACAACTAACAACAATAAAACATAAGCAATAACAACAATACAAAAAAGAAAAAAAAATCAGTCCATCACTATACCCATTCATCATCATCCCCAAAGTCCACCTTCACTGTCTCAATGCCTGGGGAAGAAAAAAACCCAGCTCTTCACAGGTTTTCTGAAGGTTTTAGAGAGTAGGGGCCTGCCAGATCTCAAAGAGTAGAGAGTTCCACAGGACAGGGACTGTTACAGAAAAGACATACTTCCCAAGCCTCATTAGATGTCAATAGAGAAAGAATCAATTTAGTGGAACAGGCAGATATCCTTAGGGAGAGCCAGTCTTGCAAATAATTTAGGTCGCATTGTAGGGCTTTAGAGGTGATAACCAGCACTTTCAATTACACTTAGAAAAAATGCTGTGAGCCGGTGCAGCTTCCATAATAATGGCATAATATGGATAAATTGTGGAGTGGCCAATACTACAGCATTTTAGACCAGATGCAACTTCTGGGTGGTCTTCAATGGCAGCCCTATATATATAGCATTTTGTGATAGTCCAACTGGGAAGTGACCAAGGCATGAGTGACTTGTTAGCAAGGCCTCCTGATCCAGGAATGGGTGCAATGGGTGTATAGGATATGTCTGTGCGAAGGCCTCCCTAGTAACAGATACTATCTGCTCCTTGAGCAGGAATCACATGTCCAGGAGGACTTCCAAACTGCACCGCAACTCTGTCTGGGGAAGAGCTAACCCACTGAGAGTCAAAGATAATATAAAACCGGAGCCAGGGGGACCAGAAGCCCAAAGCCACTTTCTTTTGCTAGGCTTGAGCTGGAGCTGGTTCTTTCCCATCCAGACCTCAAGGCTTTAAGGTTAGCACTGAAATGGCATCACCTGCCTGACCAACGGTGAAGATGTATAACTGGATATCATCAGCACACTGATGATACTTCCCTCCACACCTCATATGTTTTCATGTTGATGTTAAAAGGGAATGATGAGAAATCCTGAGGCATGCTATATTGCAGTGGCCTAGATCTGGATCTCCTCCCTCCACCAATACCAACTGAATACTACAAAAGAGGAAGGAGAGCCACTGCAAGGCAGTGCCTCCTATTTCCAATCCCCACAGCTGATCCAGAAGGATATCCAGAAGGCCCAGGACAATTGCACCATCTTCATCCCGATCCCTCCACAGGTCATCCACAAACATAACCAGTAGCATCTCCATACCATCTCCTGGTCAAATCCAGACTAAAATCTGCGGACCTCTGCATCTGAAATCCAACTGCCCTCTCAACAACCCCCGCTAGAAAGGAAAGGTTGGATATTGGACAAGAGTTATCCAATATAGTCAGGGATGGCCTCTTGAGAAGAAGATGCTCCCTAAAGGTTGATATTTAGTATTTCTAGGTCTAGTCAATACCTCGATAGGAAAACAACTAGATATGCTATGAATTTCAAACTGAATTCCACGATGGGTGGAAGGCAGCACAGACACATGATGAATTAATGATTTATTTTAAAGAAGTCTATCTGAGTGAGCTAGTTTTTTTTCATGTGGAAAACCTTTTTGGACTTAGTCTACTAAATCATGAAGAAGAAAAAAATGTTAGTTTTTTGGGGCAAAAACTCTCCAAATTCACCCTCATTTAAATATTATGTGGTTTAGTCTCTAACCTCCACAGTTGGCTTCAGTTTCCTTGAAATACAACCTAACCATGCTTCAATGCCTGCCTAAACATTTTTATTATGGTTACATACATTAGGTTCCATCATCTTGTAAAACAAATGCTTAATCTTTGCACAGAAGGCCACAAAACTACCCAGGAGAAGACTGAGCATCAATTAGCAGATTACTTAATTCTGATGCTCAAGGATTAAAAGCATGTCTCCAAAGGGTGGGAACCAAACTAGGGACTAGTTCTTCAGCAGAATATCAGGAGCTACTTTGCCATATTACTAACAACCAAATGTCTTTCAGATAGACTTGACAAAGAAAATGGATTTTGAGTAGAAAAGATGTTGTCTGACACCTAGGCCACATGCGCAGGAAGGGAATTTAGGAGCTTAGATCTTCTAAGATCTTGTCACAAAGAAGAGGGAGTCAAGCTCTTCTCCAAAGCACAATGAGGGCAGGACAAGAAGCAATGGATAAATGCTAATCAAGGAGAGAAGCAACCTAGAACTAAGAAGAAATTTCCTGACAGTTAGAACAATCAATCAGTGGAACAGCTTGTCTCCAGAAGTAGTGAATGCTCCAACACTGGAAGTTTTTAAGAAGAGATTGGACAACCATTTATCTGAAATGATATAGGGTTACCTGCCTGAGTAAGGGGTTGGACTAGAACACCTCCAAGATCCCTTCCAACTCTATTATTCTACTCTATTATATTCCTCAAAGCCAACATTTCTCAAGAATTTTAAAATACAGTCAATCCCCATTGGGGAGCATTCTTTCATTTTTGCCAGATAACAATGCAGAGGGCATATTCTTTTTTAAAAAAATTGAAAATTCATCCTTCTCATCTGAGTACAAAGTACAAAGGCACAATCAGTTTGGATTTTCACAAGCTTCCTTTGTGCAAATCTTGAATTACTTGATGCAATTTATATCCTGTAGTTCTTTTAAGTAAAAGTGAACTGGAATGGAAATAAAGTTAGTCAGGTTTCGAAGTCATAGGAGAATGGAGCCTGAATGCCAGTTACTGATCTAAGGTGACAAGCCTAAAAATGCTACTTTGCAATGTGAGACATGCTTGCAAATTGAATGTACATAGGAAGTTATCCAGTGTTTTCAGCCCCAACTGACAGAGTTAGGACAATAAAAAGCATACAATTCCCTCCCCGGTTCCTTTGCATATGCTAAGTCCCTTTCCATCTTCTTTAATTATAATTTGTTAATGGTGCCACTTTTTCTTTAACATGTTACCTACTTGGTTTGGTTTGTATAAAAGCACCATTAGAACATCCACATCTCCAACATTTAGGCTGCAAGTCAGGATACATACGAGACATTTTTTGTGGATCAAGGTGCCATCTATAAAACATTTTATAAAAATTTTCCCTTAAATTTTGGGCTTGTGTAAATTTAACATTCCTCACCCAAATAATCTCCCAAGTATCTAATAGAACCGGTTCATCAAAATTTTGTGCCCATTTAACCATACCTTCTTTAACTAATTCTGCTTCTGAATCCAATTCTACTAACACCCCATAAATTCTTTTAATATGAGTTCGTCTTTGATCTTTTATTTGTTTTAACAAATAAAAGATCAAATATATATATATATCTGAGGTTTTCGCGGGTGTTTGTATGTAGGTCTTTGGTTATTCGGGTTTTCTCCCACGTTAAATTGGAAGTGTCTTGGCGACGTTTTGACGAAGTCCCATTCGTCATCTTCAGGCTGGTGTTTTCGGCTTTGTGCTTCTAGGAACAAATTGAAGTTTGAACAATTGTATTGGTTTGAAGATTCCTCAATTCTGAAATACCCAAATTTAAATGTAAAATGTACACTAGACAGAGCTGTATGTTTGCCTTTTTCCTTTCAAAATCGAGACTGCCTTTTTAACCATGATTTAAAAAAAGAGAGACACAGGGTTGGGAGGGCTTCCCACCGAGGAAAAAAGACCTACCATCATGATTCTGAGCAATCTCTCTTTCTCTTTTAATAAAGCAGATAAAACACTGGACAGGAATGAAAAACACAGTGCCGAAAGATAAATAAAAAATTGCAAACAAACAAAAACAACAACAGGAAACCCATTTGGAAGTATTTCAAAACATTTTAAATTGCCATCTTCAATATTTCTATCAAAAATGACACTTGTATACAAGAAGGGAAATTAAAATAGCTAAGGAATGGTGATTCAATGTGAGAAAATGTCTCCTAAATAATAGAATTCTTTAAAAACATTTGCATACATTTATTTCTTTAGGCCAAAGTATGCTGGGCCTATCTTAGATGATCTCAAAAATTCAAAAACAAAACAAATCCTAAGCAAGGCTGGGTTTAGTTAGTACTTGGAAAGAGGATTACTTGGAAATCCCCAGGTTGTAGGAAGTTGAATTTAAAAAAAAAACGTTGGGCAGGTAATAATGGCAATCTGCTTCTGTACAATTGTCAAGTAGATAATGATTTGTCCGTATAATCACTGGGGAATCGAGGTAAAGTACTGTGTATCCTGGGTAATATCAAGGCAAACTGTATCTGTGGCAGTTGGGATGGTGAGTTTTGTACTAGAGGATGTGGCGAAAGTCAGCGCACTGGAAAGTATTGTGTTTCATGCTGACTGTGGTGTAAAAGGAGAAATGATAATTATAGCAGAACAACTGTATATCCTTTCACATCATTCACTTGGGCACAGCATCCCTGTAAGGTGATCACTTTGGAAATGAGCCAGGTTAATTTTGAACCGGGGAATAATATCTGACAAAGCTGTTTTGTGGACTTTATCCTGCTAATAATTGAACAAACAGTTGTAGACATGTAATTTGGTTCTACTGGATAACCGATTTTTTTCAAAAGTTTTCCTTCCTGAAAAACCTCTGGTGTTTATGACCAGATCTCTTCAAACTGAACACAAATATACTTTCAGAGTGACTGTATCATGTAAGTATATTGGGTGAATTAACTTTTAGTGACTATAATATATTTAATCACTAACATTTCCAACATGCTGTATGAGTTCAACAGTGCTCAAAGTGTTTTGCTGCTGATTTCTGTTTGTATGGCATTGATGGATTCCAGTTGGCTTGATATTGTTTTTCCATTGTGGCATGTCCTGGTAAAACCTTTCATCATGTTTGTCACTGACTGCAGCTGGACTTTGGGAGGAAAAGTCCAAGTGTGAATGCAAAAAAATGAATCTCCAGTGACATGTTGCAATTTGTATGTTGTAAGAAGTTCATCAAACAGCTGAATGCAGTTTGGCTCTCTGTAGTTGCCAAGAAAATTCTCAACAACATTCTTGAATGCTTTTCAACTGATTCTCTCTGGCCCCACTAACAGATTTTTGAACCACTTGTCACTGATGACGTAACTGATCTGTGGACCAACAAAAATGCCTTCCTTAATCTTGGCATCAGTTATTCTTGGAAGCATCTGTTTCAAATAACAAAAACCTTCACCTTCCTTGTTCATGGCTTTCACAATTTTTTTCATTAGTCCAAGTATTATGTGAAGCGGAGACAAAAATATCTTTGTTGAGTGAACAAGTGGTTCATGTGCCACATTTTCTATTCTGGAATCAGATACTTTCATGATTAACAACCAAAAATCTATAAGATATATCCAAAAGTGTTCAGGAAGCAACATCTTTCTTGTCCAGATTATTTGGTGGCCATTGTGTTCCATTTAGGAAGTTGCTAGTAATGACCATGGGCACTTCCCCACTGCCATAATACAGTGTTAATCATCCATACTTGAAATCAGGATAAATATGTCCCCATTGCTGATGACTATCCTGTTCTGCTGCCTCTCCTTTCACTCAGGATGGTTACCTGACTTCCCTCCAGGGTTAAGGGGGACAAGGCCCAAATGATTTTATATATCTCATTGCTTCCCCTGGGCAATTTTAAAGTAAGAGACAAAATACTATTTAATACTAGTACAGCTTACAAAGAGTTAAGATAATTTCTTTTATGGGCTTGCCCTCAGATAAGGGTCAAAATGAAAATTGCAAAGATTATTGTACTGCTCACAAAAATTTTGAAGAGCTTCTTAAATAGGAAAATAATAAACCAAAATATTATAAATAAAATCAAATTCTACCAAGGAAGCAAGTCCCAAAAGGTGATGGCAGAAATGAATTACCATATCTTCTCAAAGATTTAAGGAAGGATCCCATGGTCCTCCAACAGTTGCTGAACAATAACAGTCCAACAGCAATCCAGATTATACCACCAATTTGTTACATGTTGTGGAAGATGTTTTGGTTGATTTGAAGAGCAAGCTGGGTGTCTTCAGCACCAATCACTCAAATTAAAAGAAGGTCCAAATATTTAATCTCTGTCCATTCAGAGATGGTTCTGCCTTCTTTGGGGGCCACAAATAGGGTGCTGGGAGACAGAGGCAGATCATAGGTTTTGAATTGTCTATCCCAATTCTAAGCAATCCAAGGGGAACTCATAAAGCACTCGGAAGGATGAGAATCAACATTTTTCACCTCTTCAAGAAATTGGACAACAATTTTGAAAGTGCACAGAGAATGTGGTATTTGCCTTATTTATCAATTATAAATATACTCTGCCAAAATATATAATGCAGAGGGTTTTTTTATCTGTCTGTTTTGTGGATTGGGTTGGAGTTTTGCTTTTATTTTTTTGAGTTTCATATCCCAAATTGCAACCAACTCAAAGCCAGAAGCATGAAGATAGGGCAAAGGCAGATGACAGAACGATAGAAGATGAAGCATATAGATACAGGGCCTCATTGAAAGGGAAGGGAGAGCAAAAGGGCAGAAGCTTCAAATCAAGTCAAAGCATTTATCACACTCACGAGGCAAAAACAACATGATAAAACCTAAAAAGTGAATATGTGTGTTTGTGTGTATCTATATCGATGTGTGTGTGTATATATATGTGTGTGTGTGTGTGTGTGTGTGTCCATCTGGAAATCCATCCACCCATATTTCTTCCATTCAATCATGTCTGATTCATGGAGAGCACCTTGACAAGTCCCTGCAATTTTCATGGCAAGGTTTTTTTCTGAAATAATTTCCCTCCTTCCTAGGACTAGCCCAAAGTCAAACAGAGAGCTTTGTGCCCAAAGTGGAATTAGAATTTACAATGGCCCAATTTCGAGCCTGATGCCTTACCCTCTATACTAAACTGCCAGATTAAATAGATGATAGATAGGTGATAACTAGCTAGCTAGCTAGCTAGATAGATAGATAGATAGGTAGATAGATAGATAGATAGATAGATGCTGAAAAACAAAGACAAACATACACACACAATAAATCAATATGATAAATAGTAGAATAATGGTGGAATAGGGTAACATGACTAAAGCAGAGAACATAGCTTCTATTTGCTGTTCCTCCTGTTTGGTAAGAACTAAGATACTGTCAAGGCTGCTAACATCAGATGTTCTTGCTTGACAATATATGAAGAAGCAGATATGTTTTATTTAGCCTGTGTATCACTTCTAGAGTTAAAGTCAGACAATGTTAGAAGGGAGGGGGGGAAGTATGTACTGGGGGTAATTAGCCATAACAATTTTCAGTACAGTATTTCCAAGGTCAGGTGTAACCAGAGGAGAGACTGGGAGGGAAAGTTCACACTTCAAACTAATTGGAGAATGTGATTGATGATTGTTAAATGAAGAAGTGAGTTATGGTTTGTTATGGGTGATTGAGGGAGGGAGAATTCAGTTTTTGGCTTCATTATGTACCTACCGAAGCTATGTAGCAATAAAAGGATTCTTTAAGGTAAACAAAGCCTCAAAGTTCTTTGAAAAGCTTCTTCTTTTGGAACCATGACAGATACCTCTTCCCAGGTTATTCTTCAATTTGTTCTATTGTCTTACCTGGAGCTAAAAGTTTTGACTTTTATCTATTTGCTAGTATTGTATGTTACTCTACTTTACCATTATTGTACTCTTTAGCCTTTATTTTTATATTTTAATTCATTGTTATGTATCTTATATTCAGTGCTTTTTTTGTAAAACAAAAAGGTGCCAGAACACACAGACAGTTCCAGCTCCAGTCAAAAGCCCTTTACGGAGCAGGGGGGGAGAGAAGAAACCACTTTAGGGAGCTCCTGAGGTTCAGATCACTCACTTGGAAAAGGTCTGTCTCCTCTCTGCCACAGTTCCTGCTGCCGCTCAGATCTGAGGCCAGGGGACATGTCCACAGCGCCCTGAGGCCCGATCTAAGGAAAAGACCTTTGCTACCAGGATCTATGGCTGCAGAGCGATTTTACACCACTCTGCAGCCCGATCTGGGTTCCAGAGGCCGTTTCCAAGCCTCTGGAGCCTGGATCCATGGCTGTGGAGCAATTTTGCGGTCCCCTAGTGGCCCGATTCAGGCTCTGGAGGCCTGGAAAAGGCCTCCAGAGCCCAGATGGGGCCATGGGGGCCCACAAAATCACTCTGTGGCCATAGATCCAGGTGGCAGAGGTTTTTTCCAGGCCTCCGGAGCTGGATCGGGCCGTGGCAGGCTGTGGACGCGTCCCCTGGCCTCAGATCGGAGCAGCAGCAGGAACCGTGACAGAGAGGAGACAGACCTTTTCCAGGTGAGTCCCGCAGAGCAGGAAGGGAAGGGGAAGCATGAGAGCGCCAAGTGACCACTCATAACTTATTCGCACTGGCAGCTTAGAAGGAACCGGTTCTTCCATTCAAAAAAAGGTGCCAGAGTGCCGTTCCGTGCATTCTATGACAAAAAAGCACTGCTTATATTTATTTCATATATACTTTTTATGTGAGTGGATGTATTTGCCTCCTTGAGTTATTTATTAAAAAAATAATAAAGGAGGGATGTAAAAAACCTAATACATAAAATAAATAAATACACACACACACACACACACACACACACACATGTAGATATACATAACAGAAAGTGTGTGTATGTGGATGGGTATATACATAACATATACGTTTACATATACGTAGTATATCTTTAGTTGCACTTTATAGGTTTTACTTTGTGGTCTTCTGGTCTTATGGATATAATAGAGATTTGATTTAATTGGATTGAAGATTTAAAAAGAAAGAACTACGGAGAAAAGCTCATCTTAGTAATCAGTACTACCTGGCAAAAGAAAAAGAATCCTGAAATGTTCATTGGAATAACTTTTGATTGAATGCATTAGTTCTAATGGTGCTTTTTTTTTTAATTGAAAATTTTTAAGTTTTACAAAAAAATTCCCTTCCCCAAACCCTCCCAACCCTCCCCTACCCTCCCCCACCCTCCCCCAACCTTCTCAGAGCTGAATACAGGCTTAATTAATTTTTTTTAAAAAAATCTTAAAACACATATAAACCATAAACAAATCTAAATACATTAATTAAATAAATTATAAAATAGTTAACAACAATATATAAAAAAACAAGAAGAGAGAAAAAAAGAAACAGAAAAAAAAGAATCAAATAAAAAAAGAAAAATTAAAAATTAAAAAAATATCTATAAAATATCTTAAACTTTAAATATAAATTATTCAAAAACTAAATAATATTTTTATATCCAACTTATATTGTATGAAATCTATCCATCTTTTCCATTCCAGGAGGTACTTCTCTTGCGATTGATCTTTCAAGAAAGCCAAAATCTTTGCCATTTCTGCCAAATAAGAAACTTTAAGAAACCATTCTTAAACAAAGTAGGCAAAGATTCCTTCTTCCAACATTGCCCTACTAACAACCTGGCTGCTGTAATTAAATTTAACATCAATATAGTCTCTTTACTATCACAATCAGAAACAATACCTAACAAAAACAATTGTGGGATAAGTTTTATCCTTCTTCTGAAAATTCTTTGAATATTCCACCATATCTTAATCCAAAAGGCTTTTATATTTTTACATGACCACCAGATATGGTAATAAGTATGTACATCGGACAAACCAACAGAAGAATAAGTGGTCCAACACCTTAAAGCCACAGGACATGAAATTGACTTTAAAAATACCAGAACCATTGCCAAAAGTGAACATTTTAATAACAGAATAATCAGAGAAGCCATCGAGATAGAAAAACGCCCACACAGCATGAACAAGCGAGATGATACCTCCCGCCTACCAGCCATTTGGAAACCCGCCCTTATTGACAAACGACTCCCTAACACAAAAAATGATACCAGACCCACACTCACAAAAACCACACAGGATGTCACCACCACACATCCACGCAAAAAACAAACCCAAAGCCACACCGATGATGAGGCACGACCACAAACCAGAAGCCAGACCACAGCTGCATCATTAGCCACTTTAAACCCCTCCAATCCATACATGAAGCAAACTGACACCCTCCATGAAGAGGAGGCACGACCACGAACGCGAAGCCAAAAATAGCAAGGCAGCCCAAAATCTTAAACCCCTCTGCAACTCAGACTAACCTGAGCACAACCAAACAGAACACTCCCCCAGCCAATCAGAGCACAGCCAACCCCCCAGCCAATCAGAGCACAGCCAAGCCCCTAACCAATCAGAACACACCTCCACCCAATCAGAACACAGCCAAGCTCCCACCCAATCAGTTCATACCTCCACTGGCAGTTAAAAGGAAGAAACAGCTAAGATCACACATTGCTCCTCGAAGCACGAAGCTGAAAACACCAGCCTGAAGATGACGAATGGGACTTCGTCGAAACGTTGCCAAGACACTTCCAATTTTATGCGGAAGAAAACCCAAGACACTTCCAATTTTATGCGGAAGAAAACCCGAACAACCAAAGATATTTTATAATAGCAGACCAAAATCACAAGCGGGCACATCGGCTGCTTCACTTACATTTGTGCAGAAGGGAACTTGCAGAAGGAAAGATCACAAGAGGATCTTCCCTTCCCTGGAGAATGTTATGAGGAATCCAGGTTTTGCTTTCTTCCAACGGGAACCCCAGCAAGAAAATGTCCATTCAGTAGGAAAAGTTTCCCAAATCCTTTTCCCTGATGAAACTGGGAACCCTCTGCCTGGAATCACCTGAGCAACACACAGGGTTTTATCTAAAATGGGTTCTCAAAATGTCAGGGAAGCACCCACTCAACTTTCTATCGGCTGTCCAGGGCAGCATTTTAATTCTTGTCAGGTCACATGAGAAGCAACCTCTTTTTGCAGACCTCAGTTGTTTCCTGTTCTGCTTGAATGTGTTACTACCATTTCAGGTCTGGGCAGTGCCTCTGTGCATGAGCAAATATTAGATCTTTGCTACTTCTTTATTTGTACTGCGTGTTTTCAGTTGTAACCTCCCAAGTCAAAACCATCACCTCGTTGTGGTTTCTGATCTCTTTTACCCCACCCAGTTACCTTTTTTCCCCAGGAAACTCAAGGAATTGGTTAGCTAGTTGCAGGTGCTTTGAATAAAGACAATAACTCAGCGCACGCTTCTCTGCCAACACTTGAATACTGTTTTTCTCTGTCTACATTTTTTTTCTTCCTTTGTCTCAAGGGAAACCAATCACACCCTGCAATGCTGCCCTGGCCTTGCTGTGGCCCAGCTATTCCTTCAAATCATATGACTTGCCCTCAAACAGGCATTCTGCCAAGGCAAATCCTGAGTCAGAGGAGCTGATATCATCCTTTTGGCTGCGATATACAGTGAGCAGCTCAGTCTAAAAATACTCCAGAATCTGTTGGGAGTGCTACAGTCATCCATGTCTTTCTTTGCATTTGGACAATGTTATACATTCAGCAGTATTTCCTGGAACCTCTATCACTTTCTTTTCTCTCTGCTTTTCTTCCAACCAATGGAAAGTGGGGGAGGGGGGAGAGAGTCCAGATAATATGGATCATCCCCATGATTTTTCCCTTTTTCCTTAAAAAACAACAACATACCACTGCAATTTTTAAAACAAGTTGAATAACAGCATAATAAGTGATTTTTATCCCTTTTTTCTCCTTAATCCTTTGATTAAAATGGTTTGTTTGTGGGGAAAAAGAGAACCATGCTGTGCAATATGGGAGGGAAGGAGATGGCAAATGATGTGTTTGCAATTGCTGCAAAGAAAATAGGAAGTTGCATCTTTAGGTATTTATATTTTTCTTGCTTCTTGTTATTCCTCTTTTCTTTTGTCAGTCTATAATCTCTTTTTCTATTTCTTCTTCTATGCTTCTGTAATTCTTAAAAATCTTTGTACAATCTTCTTTTATATATTTATATTTTACTTTGTTTAAGAAGGTTAAAATTCAAAATTCAAAAAAAAAAAATCCAAAAAGACCAAAAAAAAAAAGGACAAAAACACAAAAAACACAAAAACTTTAAAAAGGAGCATCAAAAAAACCCACCACATGTACTCCTATTATCCCCTCTAGTTGAATACTGATCAAGGCTTTTTTTGTCATAGAACGCCCAGAACGGAGTTCCGGCATCTTTTTTGGATGGAACTTTGTAGAGCACTGATACTGATTAATATATTACTACAATATTAATTCCTACCCCTTGCGAAACAGGCCCTCTTTAAACTAATACATCTATTTGCAAATTATTGACCTGTCTTCTGTATGTTATATTAGTGACAAAGTAGTTAATAGCAAGAATAATAATACTAAACCAAAACAAAATTAAAGTTTCAAAACTCTCTGTTAACAAACTGTTACTTTAATCCACTGGTAGAAAATTTACCACTGCATCTTATCTATCCCAAATGATCTCAAAAGTTATACATGATTTGTCCTGGATCAAATATCCATGTTTGCGTCTTATGCCATCTGAGAGAGACTGGATGGTAAAATCTTTTGATAAAATGTATTCACTCATAAAATCCTTACTCTGCATTATGAAAAGGGAAACAGATATCCTCCCCTATTAGCCTCAAGGGAATTATTAATTCTGGAGTGAGAAACTTGACAGAGGCAGTTGTTCTAAGTCAGGGGTGTCAAACTCAATTTCACTGAGGGCCACATCAGCATTGCGGTTGCCCTGGGGGTGTGGCCTACTGGGTGGGCGTTCAACATCATTTGCATCAAGGGTGCCTATGGGGGCCTGGGCAGGAGTGGGACAGATCTGAGGGTCTCTGGCAGAAGGGGGTGGAACCGGGGCAAGTGCCAAGGCATGGTCCACCGGGGCAAGTGCTAGGATGGCCACCACAAAATTGTACATTGGCTCCCAGTCAGCCTGGGCCAGGGCCAAGGCAGCAGGGGCCGTTCCCTCACTGTTTCCAGGATGGCTTTGCGGGCCACATGAAACCACTTCATGGGCCGCATCCGCCCCCCGGGCCTTGTGTTTGATATGTCTGTTCTAAGTTGAAGTAACACAGGTTCCTCCTTTGATACCAGACTGATTGCAGTACAGATAGTCCTTGTATCAAGGTAATGAGTTGACAGCTAACCAGCTTATGTAATGTAAGATGTAAGATATAATGATGAGAATGACTCAGCAGGGTCTGTGTCTCTTTAAGAGCAAGCTGGGTCTGTGTCTCTTAAGAGCCTTTGTATAAAAGGGAAGGTTCTGCTAATGTGTTCTCTCTCTTCCGTTTCCTGCTGTAATTGTGGTTTGTTGGATCCTGCTGTATTAGCACGTGTATGTATATTGTTCCTGGTGTATGATATTGTAGCTAGTGTAAAATAAACCACCATTTAATACAAACCACTGTTTACTGTATTTACTCCTGGATTATCTCAGCATAATTAGACTGTGCACGCTCTGACACCTTGACGTACGACCACAACTGAGCCCAACATTTCCTATATTAAGCAAAACAGTGGTTCAGTGAAATTTGCTCCATTTTACAAACTTTCGTTCCAATGCGTTAAGCGAATCACTCAATTATTAAGTTAGTAACCCAGTTGTTAAGTGAATCTGGCTTCTCCTTTGGCTTTGCTTGTCAGAAGGTCACAAAAGGGGATCACATGACACATACACACATGGGACACTGCAAGCTGTCATAAATACATGCCAGCTGCCAAGCATCCGAATTTTGATTTACATGACCACAGGGAGGCTGCAGCAATTATAAGTGGGTAAAACGGTCCTAAGTCACTTTTTTCAGTGCTAATGTAACTTTGAACAATCTCTAAATGAGTGGTGCAAGTAGACACTTTTATGGACTAGAGCACATTGTTTTCAAAGATATAAACTGTTGTGAATATTTGATGTTTATTTTCTTGGACAGGGTGAATTGTAAATTCTTGGTCTTCGAAGGCCAGGTATGGGCCTCAGGCTCTTTTTTTTTTTCCTTTGCAACAGAACAGTGTTTTTTTGTATCAATGATTCAGGGAGGCTAATTTAAATAATATTCAAGCAAAGCAAGGAGAAAAAAAACAACAAGTGAACAAGCTGGGGCGGCTTCATCTTGTACAGCAGGGAGTTTCCTTGAAAGGTTTACCAGACAATTTAAATGAAGTCTCCAGTGTGGGCATGTTTCAAATGCTAGAATGTGAAATTGACAATTCTAGAAGAAAGAAAAGATTAGGTGAAAGATGGTTGGGTTGAACCAGTCACTCTCCCTCAGCACAATCACCTCATGGAGTTGTTGTTGTTGTGGGGAAAATAGAAGGAGGAAGGTATGCTGGATATGTTTGCTACCTTGAGGTAGTTGTAAAAATAATAAGAACCAGATATAAATGAACAAACAAAGAAGCAAATAAATAAATATTCCAAAACTGAATTAAAACATGCCTAGTGTTTCTGTAATATATTGCTTAGGGCAATTTGCCTCAGATTTTTGGATTTTTTTCCACCTGGTTCTAGCATAGCTATTGCTGCCTGCCTGCAGCATAGTTGTTATGTCTTCCTGTGTACAATCCCAGCTAGCAATATACAGTATGTCACAAATTAACCACAACTCTTTCTGTATGTACTATTCTTCACTATATGTTGTCACCAAAGGTGCAAACTCATCATAGACAAAGGAACAGAAGAAGTTTTTCCGGATGAGTCTCAGCAAAGATGGAAACTGACTCTCTTCACTTGTAATAATTTTTATTGCTACTTTTAAATGATATCGGTGCTTCTAAGAGCAAATCACATCCAGTGTGACAAAGACATGCTATACCTATTCCCAGACACCATATGAAGGGCAATGACTTGGAGGAGGCTCAGGGTATGGAAATGTAAGGAACATTTCTGAGATGTGTCTCTGCAAACACAAAAGGATTCAATTCCAGATATTTATCTTTCTTCTGAATCTAGTGATATTAGTCATTCTCCAGAAATGGATGGATTAACATATGCCTTTAAATACCCACCTTTCCATCTTCTGCTATCTTTATTGTCTCCAGATAATCATTAACTTATTAACAAAAGTCCATTCTATGATACTATAGGTGTTTGGTAATAACTACTACCCAGAGTAACAAATGCAACAAACTGCTGATGCCAAGATATGATTGCTGGTATTCTATACAGCATATGGTTAATTTGTACTTCCTGCCAGTCCAATACACAAGGATCTCTATGCCAACAGGCTTCTATGCAAAAGCCACACAACTGTAATATTCCATATATAAATATAAATAAATAAATTTATAAGGTCAGCCAATAGGGCCATTTGCTGTGACAGTAACTGGCTTCAAAATGACAGATGTGACAAGGCAATCAAAGCCCTGCTCCTTTTAACATGTGACCCACATTTTGCACACATATAAAACAGGGTGGGGCTTTGATTGTCCAGTGCCCACCATTTGGAAGCCCGCATTTGTTGCTGAAGATACACTTGTATCTTAGTACTTGGTCCTGTATTATAGTCTAGCGGGGCTGTCATAGCAACAATAGTCAATGATTCCTCAGCCACCGTTTGGAAACAAGTGGGGTGGGGAAAAGCCCCGGCTCCAGGAGGTGGGTGGTTCCATAATGATCCAGGCCACAAGCCATGAATGGCTTTATAAATGACAAACAATAGAAACACGAACAAAAGCAGTCAGCGTGCTGCAGTAATGACTAACCCCCCCAGGGCAACTCCCCACAATGTCTAAAACTTGTACAAGCAGCAATAATCACAGCTATGACAGCCCCGCTACAATAGTATTGATTGGTACTGATTTAAAACAGTGTACACAATGGTTAGAAACAATATAAAAATGGAAGCATACAGAAATCAATACAAGAGTAGCAGTCCATTGGAAATGCAAGAATTAAAATGACGGACATTTGTGGGGATTCACAAAATGTCTGCAAGGAAGAGCAAATGTTCCGGATAGTCCACTTTCCTGACAAAGTGGGTTGGAGCCAAATGGACCTTGGGAGGACTTTGTGACAGAGAAGGCTGACCTTTGGCACC
The DNA here is from genome assembly GCF_016545835.1 of Crotalus tigris. Lineage (NCBI taxonomy): Eukaryota > Metazoa > Chordata > Lepidosauria > Squamata > Viperidae > Crotalus > Crotalus tigris. Next base: position 1,059,302 of record NW_024100482.1, read on the forward strand.
CTGCATGCCAATTCTGCCAGTTCTTATTGGACAACAGAACAATTGGAGGTGGGTAGTTCCATAATGATCCAGGCCACAAGCCATGAATGGCTTTATAAATGACAAACAGCCAGCTGAATTGCACTTGGGAAGGAACTGGTAACCAGTGTAGCTTGCAAAATAGAGGTGTAGCATAGACATACTGAGATGCTGCTTACATTGCTACATTCTGGACCAGCTATACTTTCCTATGGGTCTTTGGGTTGGGAGAAGCTCCCTGTGCAGCAGTGGAGTAATCTAGACAAGTAGGACACAAGTAACTGCCTATATGGCGCTATGCATTTATTGGAATGTGGCAGATTTTTTTCAAGACATGTTAGGCTACAACACCACATCTGGATTCTAAAGGCCACTTATGTAGCATATATTGTATTTGTAATTTTAATATAAAAGTCTACAGAATGATGTGACGTTTAAAGTAATCTTCCCCATTCTGATACTGGTGAGGGGTTTTGGAAATTGGAAGTCCAAGATTCTGCCAGATTGGTGGGAGGTAGGAATAGTAATCAAAGTAGCTCCTCTGCAGTTTTATTCCAAAAATTTAAAACAGTCTGGACTTCTAAATGTAGTAGATTATGGTGAGAGGAAGTATTGTTTAGGTGGCCATGGATATTCTTGAAGAAAGAAGTTCTTTATTCAATGATGCAGACATACCCATTGTTTTGGCTAATGAAACGTATCCTATTTTGATGTATCCATGTTTCCAGTACTGTCCTTCCATTTCAATCCACACCTATGAATGTATGATGCACAGTTCTAATGTACAGCTCTTAATTACAGCTATGAAAAATCTCTAAAAGGAACTCCTTGCAAAGCATTATGTGAGCCAAGAAATCCTTCTTGAAACATTAAAGCAAGCATGTCCTTTAACAATTTTGGCTCAATTGCATTAACATGTCTTCCAGTTGCCTGCCTGTGTGCACATGCCCCTTTGCATACAGAAGTGTTGTCTGAACACTTGCATATTCATGTGGAGACAATCAGAGGCAATATTTACAGCAGTCAAAGAAAACTTTCTGAGATGCAGCCACTTTAACACTTTGAGGGGAGGTGATTAGGTTGCACCAATGCACTTTCTGAGAGCACCCTGTTTTGGAAAGCCAGGTAAGTTCCTGCAATTAAGACAGCATTATCAGAATATAGAATTAAGCAGATGTGGTTTATTATAGTACTAATAAAAATGTTTGTGCTCCTTTTGATTATAGAATAGAGCTGGAAGGAACCTTGGAGGTCTTCTAGTCCAGCCCCCTGCTCAAGCAGTAGAATCTACACCAGTAGTGGCGAACCTATAGCATGGGTGCCAGAGGCGACACTCAGAGCCCTCTCTGTAGGCACGCGCGCCATTGCCCCCATCCTAGGCCTTCATCTGGGTTTTATAAAACCTTTTCATTTTAGGCCTCCGCCGCCATGTGCAAAAAAAAAAAAAAAGATTCAGTCAATTTCAACTTCTCGCGGGAAAAATAAGATCTTGCAAAGTTGGAATTGATGATTGAACTTTTTAGTCCCACCCAGTCTGCCATTACCACAGCAGCCACGCCCAGCCAATGGGCCACACCCACCCGGCACTTGACGATGTATAAGTGGGTTTTGGGTTGCAGCTTGGGCACTCAGTCTCTAAAAGGTTCGCCATCACTGACTTACACCATCTCAGACAGGTGAATGTCCAGTCTCCTGTTTAAAATCTCCAATGATGGAGCACCCACAATTTCTGGGGGTAAGCTGTTCCACTGGTTAATTGTCATCACTGTCAGGAAGTTTCTCCTTAGTTCCAGGTTGCTTCTCTGTTTGATCAGCTTCCAACCATTGTTCTTCCCTCTAGTGCTTTGGTGAACAACCTGGCTCCCTCTGCCCTGTGGCAGCCCCTCAGATACTGGAACACTGCTATCATATCTCCCCTATTTCTTCTTTTCTTTAGATTAGCCAAACCGAAGTCCTGTAGCCGTTCTTTGTATGTTTTAGTCTCCAGGCCTTTGACCATCTTAGTTGCTCTTCTCTGAATTTTTTCCAAACTCTCAACATCTTTTTTGTGATATGGTGACCAAAATTGGCTGCACTGTTCCAGATATGGTCTTACTAGGGTTTTATAAAGTGGTAATAATACTTTGTGTGATCTTGATTCTGTGCTTCTGTTTATATAATCCAGGATTGTATTAGCATTTTTGGTTATTGCTGCAAACTGCTGGCTCATAGTCAAGTGATTGCCCACTAGGACTCCAAGGTCCCTCTCACAGTTACTATTTTTAAGCCAGGTCTCGCCCAATCTGTATTTGTATCTTTGGTTTTTCCTGCCAAATGTAAGACTTTGCTTTTCTCCACATTGAAACCTATTTTGTTAGATAGGGCCAGCGGTGGGATTCAAATATATGAACAACCGGTTCTCTGTGTGGATGCCACTTCCAGACGTCCATTCTGGGCCTGGACAACAAAAAATTAGCTACTGGTTCTGCTGAAGTGGTGCGAACTGGCTAAATCCCACCACTGGATAGGGCCCATTGTTCAAGTTTGTCAAAATCTTTTTGGATCCTGAGTTTGTCTTCTGGGGTGTTGGCTATGGCTACTCCTGTCAGTTTGGTGTCACCTTGTGGTACCCCAATGCTTACTTCTCTCCATGTGGATATAGTGCCATTGAGGACTACTCGTTGAGTATGGTTTGTTAGCCAGCTACAGTTCCATCTGGTGGTGATGTTGTCTATTCCACCTTTTCCTAGCTTACCAAGGAGTAGGTTGTGGTCTACCTTTCTGTTCAAAGTTCAGACACTATTAGCAATACAGTGTAAAGGGGGGAAAAGATGACATATTGTTTCAACTCTTATACAAATAGGAGCAAGCATGCCCATTCTCAGTCACGCAGGTGAAAAATAATCATGGACTCCACACCCCATTCCCAGCAGAATGAAAGCTTTCAAGCAGGTGAGAGCAATAAGGCCAGCACATAATCTGGACGGTACAGAATATAGCCTTTCCTGTACCAAAGTGACAAGGCAGGTTTTGCATTCTCAGAGCATTTTGTCATATGCTACTTTGGGGAACTGTATCAAGGCTAAGCAAGTTTGCTCCCACCAATCATGGCCAGGTTACAAATCCTCCAAGGTGATTGAGTTCCTCAGGGATCAAAGCCACAGTCTAGCACGTTGTTCTTGCAAAGTGTGACAGCTATCCTGTATAGAATAGGCATCAGCCAGAGATTTTCACAGTTACAAAGTACATAAGATCAGATGATAAGAGATCAGTGACTGAGGAACAGGAAGACAACTTTATTCAGAGTAACCCTGATATAATCACGGTATGATAACAGGTGTTTTCAAATGTGGCCCACAAAGCAATTTTATGAAGGCCCAGATTATATTAGCTACCATTTGTAATCCTCTCAACCAACCCTGGGAATCTTAAAAAAACTAAGCAGGGTTGGCACTGGAAAGCTGCTTCCAAACATGCTGCTGAGAAAATAATAAGAGAGGGTAATGGTATGTGGGAAAGTCTTTGGGAGACATGGATGTTGCTTATGGTCAGATAAGAGACAGCATAGCCCGCAACTGGATAGTAAGTGGGGCAAGAGGTTCAGAAGGACCCAGTTTAATCTTTCAGGCTGTAAAGGAGACAGTGGGAGAATTGCACTTTCAGACTTGCAAGATTCAGTTCATGTAGAGTTACGATTGCATTTACTGCCTGATGTACCTGATAAGGCTGACAGAAAATGTGTCCACTTAGCTACTAGCAGTCAAACTTAACTTGACAGAGACATTGCTTTTTAACAGAAATGCTTTGCCAGTCTTTCTTCTTGGTATAGAAAATCTGTTGAGGAGGGCAACAATCTTCATATAAATAAAAATATATGACTGACACATGGAAAAGTTATCCCTGTAGAGAGGAAGCTGATACTTTGTGACTTTCCCTGCCTTCTCTGCTGTTATTTTCTCTTCTCCCCCATTTAAATATTTGCGACATAACATATAATAAAATAAAAGCATTTCAGTTTTGTTTATGTTTTGTTGTAAGCAGTGAGGACTACCTACCTATTGGTCAGAATGTACTCCATACCAAATTGGATTTCATCATAATCTGGCCACATGGGAAAGAAAAACTGGACAACTTCCTCACACACCTCAACAGCCTACACCCCAAAATACAGTTCACCATGGAAACAGAAGCTAACAACCAACTTCCCTTCCTGGATGTCTTAGTCTACAAGAAATCCAATGGCTCCCTAGGACACACCATCTACCAGAAGAAAACACACACAAACCGCTATCTGCACGCTCTCTCACACCACCACCCAGCACAGATCAACTCTGTAGCCAAGACACTCATCTCCAGAACAAAACGCTTAGCTGACGAACAACACCTAAAAACCGAACTACACACTCTCACCAATGTACTAACATCCAATGGATTCCAAAGAAATAAGATTACAAACCTAATCCAAAAAGAAACCCCCACTAAAATCCAAGACGAAGAACAAGAAAACGGCAAAGCCCTCCTCCCATACATAAAAGGCACCACAGACAGAATCAGTAAGATCCTCCATAAACACAACATCAAAACAGCATTCTGCACAAACAGAAAAATATCCACCATCCTTAGAAACCCCAAAGATAAAATTGAATTAGAAAATCAAGGAGTATACGAAATCCCATGCACCACTTGTCCCACCACATACATCGGACAAACCAACAGAAGAATAAGTGCACGCATTGAAGAACATAAGAACTCAGTCAAAAAAGAGGAACCAACATCTTCCCTGGTCCAACACCTTAAAGCCACACGACATGAAATTGACTTTAAAAATACCAGAACCATTGCCAAAAGTGAACATTTTAATAACAGAATAATCAGAGAAGCCATCGAGATAGAAAAACGCCCACACAGCATGAACAAGCGAGATGATACCTCCCGCCTACCAGCCATTTGGAAACCCGCCCTTATTGACAAACGACTCCCTAACACAAAAAATGATACCAGACCCACACTCACAAAAACCACACAGGATGTCACCACCACACATCCACGCAAAAAGCAAACCCAAAGCCACACCGATGATGAGGCACGACCACAAACCAGAAGCCAGACCAGAGCTGCATCATTAGCCACTTTAAAGCCCTCCAATCCATACATGAAGCAAACTGACACCCTCCATGAAAATGAGGCACGACCACAAACGCGAAGCCAAAAAATATCAAGGCAGCCCAAAATCTTAAACCCCTCTGCAACTCAGACTAACCTGAGCACAACCAAACAGAACACTCCCCCAGCCAATCAGAGCACAGCCAACCCCCCAGCCAATCAGAGCACAGCCAACCCCCAGCCAATCAGAGCACAGCCAAGCCCCTAACCAATCAGAACACACCTCCACCCAATCAGAACACAGCCAAGCTCCCACCCAATCAGTTCATACCCCCACTGGCAGTTAAAAGGAAGAAACAGCTAAGACCACACATTGCTGCTCGAAGCACGAAGCTGAAAACACCAGCCTGAAGATGACGAATGGGACTTTGTCGAAACGTCGCCAAGACACTTCCAATTTTACGCGGGAGAAAACCCGAACAACCAAAGATCTACATACAAACACCCGCGAAAACCTCAGAAAACATATATATATATATATATATATATATATATATATATAGAGAGAGAGAGAGAGAGAGAGAGAGAGAGAGAGAGAGAGAGAGAGAGAGAGAGAGAGAGAGAGAGAGAGACATTGTACAAGATCACAGAATGGAACCCACTCTCTTGTGGAGTATATACTTACATGTACAGTGATACCTTGATATTCAACTGCTTTGAAATTCATCAAATTTGGTACTCAACGCATTTTGACATGAACATTTTGTCTCAGTACTCATCATTTATTTGGTACTCAACGCATAAACTAGAACATGTCTCTGTTGGCTGCCTTGTGACTCACTACATTATTCCATATGGGAAAAATTTATTTGGTACTCATCATTTTTGGTACTCATTCCACCTTCTGGAACCAATTAATGATGAGTACTGAGATACCACTGGATACAGGCAGACAGTCTTTTGATTTACAATCTCCTTTCTTCATATGACATTCATAATCTCAAAGAATCTATGATTCTTCACAAAACCAAGGAATGTATTATTAGATCTTGTACTTGACAGAAATATGAATACATGCAAAATATATGTACATAGTCTTTATTCTGGAAGTTTAATTTACATTTGTTTGATAGCTATAATGACAGTTCTAAAGACCACAAGCTTGAGATTTTACAAGGCTAAAAGGTTTTTTTTTTAATTTAAGAATGGAAGAAGTGGTGTGCAAGAACTGTAACAGATGCAGTGCAGCTGTTTCTTGCTGCATTTCTGAGACATTAACGTTGCGGTGCAATTGTCTCTATGCCAAAGGATTAAACACTTTAGACTGCATCCATAGCATTCTAAGTTTTTTTTTTAAGTATCCAATCAACAGTTGCTCAAGAGAAAATATATGTTTCCTCAATACTGCCATGCTACTGCTGTAATTACTATTTGAAATCCAGACTACCAGATGAATCCTGCAGGAATAATAGAATTACAGAATGTAAGAAATTAAATAGATCTTAGGAGATGACCCAGTCCAACTTGAACTCCAGTGCAGAAATTCATTACTATAGCATCCCCCAGTTTCCCACTCACCTTGATTTAAACACCTTCAGTGGAGCATCTACTACTCTCCATGGCAATCTGTTCCATTGCTGAACAGCACTTAGCATAAGGAAATTTCCCGATGTTCTTCAAAACCTACTTCCTTGTCATTTAAAGCCACAGTGTCTTTTCCTATTTTCTGGAACAATTCTGAACAATTCTTCCCAATCTGTTCCTGACAGCCCTTCAGATACTTGAAAGTAGCTATTATGTATCTCTACAGTCCTCTGTTGTCTAGGACAATTATGCCCAATGTTTCCAACTATGGGAAGACAGTACCCCCCCAGAGAAAGAAATATTTTGGAAATATTAAAAGATAGAATATTATTTTTCACTAAAGGATCTTAAAAGAAGAAAAGCAGGCCCAGTTTTTCTTAATAGACCCAGTAGAAACTCAAGAAACCACCTTTTAGAAATGCAGATTTGATAATCCCATTCATCCCCATTCATCAGCAAATACCACCAGGCAGAAGCCCATTCAAGACAATATTTTGAAATCCCCTGCAGCAAAACTGACAGCTAACAATAGCAGAGTGATAGAATTAGAACCAGCAACCCCTCACCCAAAAAATCCAACACAGGAAATAAGCTATCAGCCACAGTCCCAGAGAAGCAGGATATGACCTTTGGGACATAATAGTATTAATTCACCACCATCAAAATACCAAAAGTACATACTCAAAAGCTCAGGTCAAAGTTCATGCCACAGGAACAGGAAGAACAACTCCAAACACAAAACCTCAAGAAAATATAAAAACCCACCACTCCCAGCAACATGAGGTCAGCTGCTCCAGAGCTTCATGTCTTGTGATTCTGCTCTTCAATAAACTACAACCTTCTTTCTAAAGCAGTTTCCATTTTGTTTATTCCCAGCTTGCACTGCACCCTGATGAAGATTTTTCTTTCAACGCAACCATTTCACTGATTTTTCCTTCCAAACCTCTAACCAGCTTGTTAATGTCACACAGTTCCCAAGAACTGATCATTTATGCAGATTTGCATAAATTCTTCCTATGTTAACGAATATGCATGTTTAATGGTCAACTTCTTTTATAACTCAAAACTGCTCTCCTTAGAATACCTGTGTAATTGGGGTAATGGTAATCCGGTCTCTATTAATTAACTGGATGTCCTTAAGACAGAGACTGTCTCTGCTTAATTCTTAGGGTCATGATGAGAACAACACAGGAAAGATCAGCTTCTGCCAGCTTCATCAGTTGGATAAAAGGGGAGGGGGCAACTGAGCCTATAATAAAATGACTAGAAGCACTGAAGGGATAGAAGCTGTCTTCTCTTCCTCAATTTATCAGGGTTGTAATCTGGGACCCAAGCCTTTTACCGCTTCTACATGGAGCTCCTGCAGCAACACATGAACACTATCGAAGACTGCTATAACATTGCTTGGATGAAAGAAATGGATCTCCAACAAGCTATGGCTAGAAACGCTAGATAAAGTTCACCCAGCTGCAACGAAGCGATAATACTGCCAACTCGTTTTTGTTCCTCTAAGAAGGATAACCTTCTGATACAGGAAAGGGTGGGACAAGTTTCAGCATGAAAGCTTCAGCTAATATAGGCAAGCTTCAAGGAATTAAACCAAGCTCTTGAAAGCATTCTTTATATAAAGTTTGCGAGCAGATGACAAAAGCCTGTGCTTTCATACAATTACCTTTACAAAAAGCCTGTGTTTATGTATAATTTGGCATTCCTGCTCCACAATTGTTTTGGACACATTTAACACAATTAACATCTCCTTCCTAGGAACCCTGGTGTTAAAGGGGCTTGATCACAATGCATTTGGGCAATGCTAATGAGAACTATGCAAGGACCATCCAACACATTGATCAATGTCTGTTTCTCTGTGATTAGCTTGTACAATCATGAGAGATTATTTTTGCAATACAGGAGATGGAAATATTGGAATGTAAACAGGGATGGACTAAACCAAAAGAAAACCATCAAAAGAAGATTGTGGAAAATATCATATAAAATGCCATTATTTCTGTCAGTTGGGAGTTTAGCAAAAGACCTTACTGATAAATTAGAAAATCAATCTGGGCAGGCAAGAACCCCCCTTTTCCTGGAGAAAAGTTTGAGAAAAGGTTTGCAAAATGCTAATAATTATTTTCTTTAAAAAACTGAAGACAATTTTGCCTGAGGATACAGTTGACTGATATTTTCCTAAAATGACTGCTTAGGTCAATCAATCAATCAATCAACCAATCAATCAACCAATCAGAATAGAGCTGGAAGGGACCTTGGAGATCTTCTAGTACAACCCCCTGCTCAAGTAGGAGACCCTATACCATTTCAGACAAGTGACTTTCCAGTTTCTTCTTAAAAACATCCAATGATGAAGCACCCACAATTTCTGATGACAAGCTGTTCCACTGGTTAATTGTCTTCACTGTTATGAAGTTTCTCCTTAATTCCACATTGCTTCTCTCCTTGATTAGTTTCCATCCTTTGTTTCTTGTCCTGCCCTCTGGTGCTTTGTAAAATAAATTGACCCCCTCCTCTTTGTGGCAACCCTTCAAATATCGGAATACTGCTACCATGTCCCGCCCCCAAGTCTTTTCTCTAGACTAGCCAAACCCAAATTCTTCAACCATTGTTCATATGTTTTAGTCTCCAGGCCTTTAATCATCTTAGTTCACGGGTGTCAAACTTGCCACGTCACGTGACGTGTCATGACGTATCATGACTTTTTGCATTGCTGGCAATGGGGTGGGTGCAGCTTCAGTATGATGAAACCGGCCCACGGGCTGGCAGTTTGACACCCCTGTCTTAGTTGCTCTTCTTTGCACTTTTTCCAAAGTCTCAACATCTCTTTTGTAATGTGGTGACTCAAACTGGATGCAGTATTCCAGATGTGATCTTACTAAGGCTTGATAAAGCAATACTAATACTTCATGTGATTTTGATTCTATGCCTCTGTTTATACAAATAAGGATTGAATTAGCTTTTTTTGGCTGCTGCCAAAATGGTCAATTATGGCTAGCCTACATCAGAAGCAAGATGGGCTCTGCAACCTTGCTCATTCTCTTGGATCTATAACAGCTTTCAAAAGCCATCTACCCTCGTATCCTTCTGGTCTGCCTGATATAGAAATGGGCTTGGGTCCCAACCTGCAATGGTAGCAATTTTTAGATCACGTTATGCCAGGTGGTGGTGTTAGGTGCTACTATTTGACATTTAGGCAACTCTGGAGTCCTCTGGAGTTCTATCTTGCCCTCTAGGCTGCATACCATTAACATAAAACCCTTGGAGAAATTCATCCACAGCTTTAGACTGAGATGCTGATGACAACCATCCCTATTTTTCTAATTCAAAGGAAGCAATCAATTCTCCCTGAATGTTTTCTAAACTTAATAATGGGCTAGATAAGGGAAAATAAGATGAAATTAAAACCAGACAAGATAGCATTGTTATCACTAAGGACAAAAGCTAAATTTAGACATTAAAATGAAGTTTATTTTAGAAAGGACTGGAGATTTGCTCTTTGGGAGTGCTCCCAGGGAATTTCTTGGTAGCATCCATTGTGAGGAGTACATTCACACAACTATAACTAGTACACTAATTCCAACTTTTCTTGAGCTGGTAAGCTCCAATTATCCATGCTTTACAGCCTAAATACAGTTACAGTCCATCTCAACTACTCCAGCATAATATATATGGAGCTACAGTTGAAAAGTGTCTAGAAATTGCAACTGGTATCACATGTAGCGGCCACTGCTGAACGGTGCAAGATGTGTGGAATATATGATGTCTATACTGAAATATCTGCTCTGGTTAGCAGTTGTCTACCATAGAAGTCTCCAACCTGTCTCAGTTGGCAGACCGGAGGGAAAGGCAGGGAGAAGCATTTTATGCGTGCGTGCATGCACACACACAAACAGGGCTGCAAGCACGTGCTACACAAACAGGGCAGTGCTAGCGCTTGTATGACACTCACTAGCCCAGTGATGGCAAACCTTTTAGAGACTGAGTGCCCAAACTGCAACCCAAAACCCACTTATGCATCGTTGAGTGCCGGGTGGGTGTGGCCAATTGGGTGGGTGTGGCTAATTGGATGGGCGTGGCTGCAGTGGTAATAACAGACTGGGTGGGACTAAAAAGTTCAATCAATCAATTCCAACTTTGCAAGATTTTTTTTCCTGTGAGAAGTTGAAATTGACTGATTGAACCTTTTTTTTTTTTTTTTGCTCACGGTGGCGGAGGCCTAAAGTGAAAAGGTTTTGTAAAACCAGCTGAAGGCCTATGACTGGGGCGATGACACGCGTGCCCACAGAGAGGGCTCTGAGTGCCACCTCTGGCACCCATGCCATAGGTTCGCCACCACTGCACTAGCCTGTTTTTGCCGCGCGGGCACTAGCACCACCCTGTTTTCGCTGCGTGCCGTCCTATATTCGCTGTGCACCGCCCCATTTTCGCGGCTGCGGTGGTGCTAGTAGGATTGGCTTTAGGGATTGCTTCTCCCACTGTAAACGTGCCTGAATCCTTAGATCAGCAGAAAAGCTCTTCTGAAGATTCCCCCACATGGTTTGACAATTAACTATACAGGAAAGGGCTTTCTCTGCAGCTATGGGCTATGGAAGGCATTTGCTTAAGAAAGATGTTTGCTTCCTGTTCCAGTATTTAGGAAGTGGATAAAATTCCATCTAATTTATTATGTTTTGTCTATTAAGCTTCTTGTCAATGTAAACTGCCATGAGCCTTGGAATTCAGAGAAAGGTGGGAAATAAATGTAATAAATACCATGAGCTCTAACTTGGTTTAAATAGACTCTGTAAAGTGGGTATATTTTTAAACAATGCTTTCTTTATCAGCTGCATATTTTACTGTACAAACATTTGAATTATATTTGGAGTGATTTGTACTTTCCTCCACTCAGTTATTTTCTTCAAATGATGAAAAGCAATTATTTGTTGCTTCTTTCTTCCTGCAGAACTTCCTGCTTCTCAAGATCAGTTAAATAGGAAGCATGAGAAAAATAAATCATACTGTCCCTACGAAAGTTGAAGAAAGGCCTTACTCTACTGTGCAAATGTGGGTGCAGTTTTAAGGATAATAATGTTATCTAAACCACGTCCTATCCCAGAAAGTTCAGTTAAAGAGGTTTCTTGAATGTTGGGATGACAGAGAGACTGAAACTCAGAATGCAACATATTTAAATGAGATAATTCCCCTAAATAGCAATGTTGTAAATTATTCATTAAATTTACATCCTCCTTGCGCTCATTTTCCCCTTTTGCAAGAGACACTATCCCTTTAAATATGATCAAGCAGAAAACAACTCATTCAGAACATACACTTCTGTATTCAGTAGAAAAATAATTTATAATGTTGAGGCCATTAATATTTCCAGTGTGTGAGCAGTTGTCTATGGCTACTACAATATATAGGAGCACAGGGACCAATAGTATTTTGGAAAAATATTTCAGATTGAAAATAACACTTCTAATTACATTTTTAAGTCTGAAAAATGAGAGAGAGAGAGAGAGAGAGAGAGAGAGAGAGAGAGAGAGAGAGAGAGAGAGAGATGATTCTTATCCCATCTTTATTATTTTATAAGTAACTCAAGGTGGCAAACATGCCCAATATTCTTTTCTCCTATTCTCTCTCTCTCGTTTGTTCATGCTGTGTGGGCGTTTTTCTATCTCGATGGCTTCTCTGATTATTCTGTTATTAAAGTGTTCAGTTTTGGCGATAGTTCTGGTCTTCTTAAAGTCAATTTCATGTCCTGTGATTTTAAGGTGTTGGACCAGGGAAGAAGTTGGTTCCTCTTTTTTGACTGAGTTCTTATGTTCTTCAATGCGTGCACTTATTCTTCTGTTGGTTTGTCCGATGTATGTGGTGGGACAAGTGGTGCATGGGATTTCGTATACTCCTTGATTTTCTAATTCAATTTTATCTTTGGGGTTTCTAAGGATGGTGGATATTTTTCTGTTTGTGCAGAATGTTGTCTTAATGTTGTGTTTGTGGAGGATCTTACTGATTCTCTCTGTGGTGCCTTTTATGTAAGGGAGGAGGGCCTTGCCATTTTCTTGTTCTCTGGCCTGGGTTTTAGTGGGGGTTTCTTTTTGGATTAGTTTGGTAAACTTATTTCTTTGGAATCCATTGGATGTAAGTACATTAGTGAGAGTGTGTAGTTCGGTTTTTAGGTGTTGTTCATCAGCTAAGTGTTTTGTTCTAGAGATGAATGTCTTGGCTATGGAGTTGATCTGTGCTGGGTGGTGGTGTGAGAGAGCGTGTAGATAGCAGTTTGTGTGTGTTTTCTTCTGGTAGATGGTGTGTCCTCGGGAGCCATTGGATTTCTTGTAGACTAAGACATCCAGGAAGGGAAGTTGGTTATTAGCTTCTGTTTCCATGGTGAACTGTATTTTGGGGTGTAGGCTATTGAGGTGTATGAGGAAGTTGTCCAGTTTTTCTTTCCCATGTGGCCAGATTATGAAGGTGTCGTCTACGTATCTGAGCCAGAGTCAGAGTCAGCCAAGCCAGAACCTATCCAAATTTCTCGCCAAATAACTACAGCCCTATGCAGAATCCATCACCTCACACGTAAAAAACTCATTCCATTTCTTAGAGATCATAAAGAAACAAAACTTACAGCCCAGCAACCTATTCGTGAGCTTCGATGTCATATCCCTCTTCACCCAATTGCCAATCAAAGAAGCCTTGACAGCTATCCAAAACAAATATAACCCCCCCAAACACATCCTAGATCTGACCAACCACTGCCTATCCAACACAAACTTCATTTATAAGGGACAAAAATACAAACAAATAGAAGGAGCACCCATGGGATCACCCCTCTCACCTGTCATTGCAAACCTCTACATGGAACACTTTGAAACCCTAGAAAAAGCTCTAGAAAAATCGGATCACAAACCCAAACTCTGGCTCAGATACGTAGACGACACCTTCAAATATATAGGCATCTTGCAACAAAATGCTACATACTTGATATAGTTAATAATTATGAGAATTCCTGTAATGTCATGAAAGATCCATATCCCAATATGTATGAGAAAGATACAATAAACTATAATTTGAACTATAATGACTCTGTTTTATCTAATCTGAACCCACTTCTTATATTGCAATCTTGAACACACTTACTTCTCTGTGTGTTTTCCAAGATGACCGGTCACAATCAGGCTCACTTTTGAGCAAGCATGTGTAAAATTGCCCTGTTTTGATTATAAATATTACATGGTACTCAGATTATACTACAAAAGTAATTTGAGTTAAGGTTTTTTTTTCCTGAATATTTTTCATTCTGTTCCTAAAACACAGATATAGAAAGTTGTTCTTCTGGAAGAATGCTGCCATCTTTTGGTTCAAAACGTACATAACCTAAAATTAATCTGGTCATATATAAAACATACTAAAGACAAAGCCACAAACAGTTTTCTGTAGAAGTTGGTATTTCACAGAATTTTTTTTTTAATATTGGATATTCAAGAATAAGGACACAAAGTGTTCCAAGTAGCATGGTGCAACTACAGTAATTCTCTTTCCTACTTACTCCTGTTTATAACCAGTCAAATTGTAATTAGGTTATATTAATTCCTTAGCGTAATGCTCATAGGAGAGGGGTAACTATAAATAGCTGGGTATATTTCACAAAGTGTTAATCTATCTCCCAACCTCCCTCTCTATTTCATGCTTTGTGGTTGTTTTCATATATTAGCATAATAATCAAACTATTGCTAAAACACAATAACTAATCTGTAGCTACAGCATAGGAAGAACGGTTGCAGAAATTGGGTATGTCTGATCTAATGAAAAGGACTAGGAGATGACATGATAGCAGTGTTCCAATATTTGAGAGTCTGCCACAAAGAAGAACCTATTTTCCAAAGCACCAGAAGATAGAAGAAGCAGCAATGGATAGAAACTAATCAAAGAGAGAAGCAACCTAGAATTAAGGAGAAATTTCTTAACAGTGAGAACAATTAACCAGAGGAACAGCTTGGCTTCAGAAGTTGTGGGTGCTCCATCACTGGAGGCTTTTAAGAAATGACTTAACAGCCACTTGTCTGGAATGGGATAGGGTCTCCTGCTTGAAAAGAGGGCTGGAAACCCTCCTCAACCTTTTGGGCACCAGGGACGGGTTCTATGGAGAGAGGCTTTTCTGTGGACCAGAGAATGCGTGGTTTTGTGTGCTGCCTGCATCCCATGGATGGGGCTTTGCTTGTTTGCACGGCCCAGTTTCTGGCATGTCACAGACTGATGCCGGTCCACGGACCTGGGGCTGGGGACCACCATTAGACTAGAAGATCTCCAAGATTCCTTCCAACTCTGTTATTCTGAGCATTGCTTTTGTATTTCTGTTAAACCAAGAACCCCAGGTTTTCATATTGGGTTACTTCATACATACCCTATGATTCCTCCTCTTTAACAAAGAAACTTAACCTTGTCCCTACCAGATGGGGTGGACGTCAATTCTCAGAATGCCCAGCCAGCATGGGTAAAATGGCAGGTGGGCTGGGAATCTCTGAATGGAACAAGTTTGAGAACACTTCTTTGGACACTGCATTGCTCTGGAAAGTATCCAGCAAGTATCAGAGCTAGGAGAGTTACTGCACCAAATTTTCCTACCAAAGGGATAGAAATCATGATCAAATAGCTCCATGTCTCTTCATTCTGACCAGATGTGTTATCTGAACAGCAGGCATACTATAATGATTTCATGCAGGCATGAAAGAGGTTGCAGACACTTTCCTAGATGCTCTTAGGTCTGTCTATCCCATTTGCATTGTTTCCAAAATTAAAATGCTCATTTTCATTTTTAAAAATGGAAGTTGACATGCCTAAAATACAGTGCTAATATCTAATATTATATTAAATCGTATGATTGGATTTATATGGGCCCCAAAGACATATTAGAAAGTAAAACAGCAGAGGACTCCAGATCAGGACTCTGGGTGGAAGTGTCCTTCTTTAGAAGGAGACAGGGCAAAGAGAAGCATCGTAGGGATGCTAACTGGAGAGCAATCTCACTGGCTTTGCTTCTAGTAAATACACTACTTTTTTATGAATGACCACATCTATTGTAGCAGTTATTTTGGAAGAGCACTCACCTCATGTTCTCAATCCCAAATGTTTCTGTGGCCCAGAATAACAGAGGATTTCTGTTTTAATTAACATTAAGTTTCACGTGCCATTGGTTTTTCTTTCTTTTTTTTTTTTGAGAAAATCTGTCACTTCTCTCTGGTGTTCTGACACCAGATATATCTGTTAAATTCTAAACACTGGTTTTAACATTGTAGTCTCAAGTTAACTTTCTTAAAAAAAAAAATCTTTGGAAATAAATGACCCCAGTATTTCCTGAGTCATTTTCTAGTTATCTGTTCTTCAAATCTTGGCTACCTTGGATTGATGCAAAGAATTTCCACTTTAACTCAGTTATTAGCTGATGTCCATTTGCAGCAGCCAGCTTTACTTGTAGTAGGACAAGAAGAAATCAGTGAATGTACGAGACAGTCAGCATCTTAACAGCATTTACTTACTGCTATTCAAACAAATTCAGTGGGGTTTTTTTTGTCCTGCCCTGCCCACTTTGGGGGAGTGTAACATGTCACTCAAAGGCCAAGTTCATTTTTATTTTTAAGTGCTGAAAATCAATTTCTTTTTGGTCTTTCTGTAGATTTGATGTCAACTTACTTCTTACACCACATTGAATTCTCCAGAACTAACACAATAGCCTTATGTGCTCCAGTACACATCAAAACAAATCTGTTATACAGGATTGTATTGCATATTTTGTGATGAAATGAGGAAATAACTGTTCAGAAATTGACTGAATTTAATGAGCAACTTTTATATTCAATTGAGTTTCCAATTACAACAGTGTTATAATAATTTCATGTTACATTTCTTCTAGATTAGTTGGTTGTATGAAATAAGGACTGTATTTAAGATTCTGGAAAGCCAACTTGCTCCAGCTGAAGCAATAAAGAGATTCATCTAAATCAGCCATCTTTAAGACATCACTGAAATCTTTTGTCATTTTTCTACAACTATCAAATATGGATTTATCTAGACTTCTCAGGGCATGCTCACCCTTGAGGCATCCCATGGTCTGCTTAACAACACACATAGTTGCTTAACAACTTCATTGGGGAAAGCAAGGGTGGGGATCATTAAGCAAAGCGGATCACATGGTCACCTCGCTTAACAACTATCATAACTTGAGACTATAATAGGCGCACTCTGTTACAGTCATGACTGGAGCACTATCAGTGCTAAACATCTATTTACAAAAGAACAAGAACAGACAAACATGTAGAATCAAGAGGTTTATTAAGTGGCAATACTGCTGAAGCTGGTTATGTCTGCAATTAAACTACTATTTCCAAAGGTCCTACAAAGCCATGAACTTGAGAGAAAAATTAAAAAAAGTTGCACCACATGTTTACTCTTATTGATAGAACTGAATTTTTTTTTTTTTTTTTTGCTACTGTCATTGCTTCGTATACTTCAGTGTCAGGCTGCAAACAGATATTTCTATGTCTGCATCAAATTAAGATGCACATGAAGAACAGTATGTGTATTAACACCTACAGTGGAGCTTAAATATTTTGAATTTTCAATGTTTCTATAGAAATTTCACCTAAAACATAATCCATTCTCTGCACAAAACTATGGTAAACTACATTTGAGCACCAATATAAGTAACTTTGCCATACTGGTAATTCAACTAAAACAAAGCACCATATCTTAAAGCAGTGGAAAATATAATAATAATAATAATAATGATAATGATGATAATAATAATAATAATAATAATAATAATAATAATAATAATAATAATAATAATAATAATAAAGTTCGAAGGGACCTTGGAGATCATCAAGTCCAACCCCCTGCTCAGGCAGGTAACCCTATACCATTTCGGACAAATGGCTGTCCAGTCTCTTCTTAAAAACTTCCAGTGTTGGAGCATTCACTGCTTCTGGAGACAGGTTGTTCCACTGGTTAATTGTTCTAACTGTCAGGAAGTTTCTCCTTAGTTCTAGGTTGCTTCTCTCCTTTTGCAAAAGACATGCAGAGACTGAATTCAATTCCTATAGTATATGTATGTGCATTTTGCCTCCTTCAAGGAAAAATAGGGTTTATCTCGATCAACCAGAATTTGGATAAACCACAACTTATATTCACCAGAGATTGTGTTATATCTGCTTTCCCTTTTTCCTCTTACTAATACTTAATACATTCCTGGATGTGTCCGTACTAGTACCAGCATTGAAGAAAGCAACTGCATTTTTGAAAGAAATGCATCACAAGTATGTTTGTTCTGCTTGATTGTTTTACTTAACTTTTTTTGGGGGGGGGGAAGAAACTTGTTTGGCAGCTGTTTTTCTTGCTGCAGTTTAGAACTGTATGCCATCTACCTCAATTTCAAAGATTGCTTGCCCATCCTGAAATTCACTATATAAAACTGTGTGCAGTTATGCTGACAACAGGGGTTTGTGCTCGAACCAGAATCAAGCTTAGAAATCCTCTGATCAAATAATTCATCCATCCACCCACTGTCAGTTTTCCTTCAAATGTTCCTTTTCACCTACTAATTTTACATGGAAAGAGTATTTTACCTACTGCCGTTATTAACTAACTGGGAATCAGAAATCTGCATTAACCTACAATAAAGCTTTTTCAAATCTGTCAGTAGATTGCAGTCTACAATGCCTTCTACCTGTCCCTGCAGCAAAGCAACCTACATTTTCTGAATTAATTAATCTGTCTTAAGCAAAGTAGTAAATGGTATTTGTTGCTTCCCAAGTTAAAGTGTTCAGTATCCAAATCAGTTAAAAGTTTTGTGGTTACTTGTGTCTGAGAAAAGGAAAAAGGGAAAAATCCCTCTTTGTCTTTATTAACAGTCCTCTTTTGTGACATCTAAAATGATCTTCATCATACAGAAATTTTGTGCTGGCTCTCTGCTTCTCAGTACTGTGCAGTACACAGTATTTCCCCTATGTAAAGTATGAAAGTCTATCATCCCCAGAGGCAAGAATAGAAAATGGCAACTCTCAAGCTTGTCTTGGTGCTTGCCTAGGACCAAAAATTGGCAACGGAAGCATTTCAGAACAAAAATAGAGATGCAAGTTCCAAGATGTACAGAAGGACATCATTACCACCCAATCCCTTTTGAAAGCCCAGCTACAATACTGGCAGTCTTTAGTTGTTTACAAACTCAGTGGGTCATATAATAAATAAAAAAAAGGGAGAACAATTATCCAGGATCACAAGAAATAGTAGTTAAATTCAAATATCACAAATACAATTGCTGGGCTTGATAATGAGGTCTCAGTAATGAACAACTGAATCAGTTGAGGGCCATGTTCAGAAAGAATAGTTCTCATTAGATTTCTGGCAGTAACTTGTGCAAGTTCTTGTCCTTCATATGGATGTTTCCTTGAGTAAGATCAATACAGACAAGTGCACTGTTACGCAAGCCCTGCCACTGTATACTCAATTGGGTTTTTAAGAAAGGTAAACCTTAGCAGGATAAAACTGTTTCAACTCAAGAGTCACTTTGGTCTGTGGGTGTACTGGGAGCCACACTCCCAAAAGTGGGGGAAAACAGTTTTACTTGGTTCTTTTCATGAAAGCTGAAGTATTTAAATATAGACTTAATATGATTGTTGCTCATGTATACTAAATAACAATTTCTCCCTTCATTGCTATTGACTTCTGGGGATGAGGGGCTGGATTGGAGCCACCACAAGAATTCATTAAGTGGCATATGGCTCTGGAGCTACAACCCGTGCATTTTTAAATGCAAACCATGGTTTGTTGTGATGTTTCAATCGAATCAGTATAAGGGGGCAGTTACGTTAGCATAACTGCCCCCTTACAATATATTCCCAATATTCTCTAGACCTTTAAGAAATGTGCTGATTAGTAATAATAATCCCAAAACAGCTACAGCACCTCTTGAACATTGTTGGCATTGACAAAATCACTCTCAGTCAATTGCAAAAGGTAGCTTTACTTGGAACAGCTTACATTCTGCGATGGAGACCTTTTAACACAATCAAATAACATCTGCCTATTCCAAGTGTTTGGGATAGGTGGATAAAATGCCAAATCTAGTTTAACATCTGGCTGACTGTCACCAACTGTGACAATAATAATACAACATCTTTTTTTCCAAAGGGAAAAAAATCATAAATAGGGTCCTAGGTATAATATGTGTCAAGGCATGTTGCAGTGCCACAAGGCATTCCCCAATAATTTTTTTAAAATGTGTGAAAGAGTTGACATTTGTTAAAGAAAACTTTAACCTAGCTGATCAGAACAGCTGAACTTTGCTCTCATTTGTTTCTATTTACTGATAGCCTGCTGTAAATTTTCCTGTGGGCTATATAGAGATATCCTTCTTTTGCAGTCAATACATAATCAAGGCTGAGCTTTTAACTAGCATGCTCAATATGTCCAAGATAAATATATATATATATTATCAAAATGTAGCAGAAACTTTAACTTACAATGTAAAATATGTTAATAGCACAGCTTGCATTAAGAAACAAATTGCCTTGTCCCTTCGTTAATCAAAAGTAGTCTCCTGAAGGCTATGTGTATATTTTAAAAACAACATAAATGCAGGGAAAAGAGAGAGAAGGGGGAGAATTGCTGGCTCTTCTTGTTCACATCCGTTCTGGGCAGTTGTGACTGTCAACATTTTCCTCTTACAAGCTTCTCTTTCCCCTGCATTCTTCGGTGAAAGTGAAAACATAGCTCTTTCAAACATGTTAACAGTGAAAATGTTTCTGTAACATGACATTGCTCCCAAGAGCCAGATAGATAAGGAAACATTAATCATGGATACATCGTCTGTACTAGTTAAACCTATCTTAATGGTCCTTTATAAAAATATTTGTACCATTTTGTCAGTCCACAAACCCTCTAGCCCTATTATCACATAAAGACTATAGATAATAAAAAGTAGACTAAAGAACTGAGGACTAGTTTCCCAAAATAATACACCAAACACCTTCCTTTACGATTTTAGACCTATAAGATGAAAAATGCAGATGAAAAAAATTTGGTTGTTGGGATTAGGGCCAATTAAAGATCAGAAAGCCAACTCCTCAGTTTCACAACACGGTTGGTTGGACTCAAAAACAAAATTAGGGTGGGAAAAGCAGGAAGAAAATAAAAGCCTTTTAACTATAATAAAGAGGTACCCTACCCTTTGATTTCTCCTCTTTTCTATTCTTCATTATTTCTGGATCTAAGAAACTTATATTTTCCAGGTTTCTTCATACCCTTTTCAAGATGGTTTCCAATTTGTTGCCTTGTGAAATTATCAAGTTACATCCAGTGCATGGCTTCTTTTCTCCAGGAGTCTTCAAATATCCTTCAATGGTCATTCAGAAGAAAAAGGAACAACTAGCAATCCCAATCCAGGTGTTGCTGGCAAGATTGATTACTTCTAAATGTTTAAAACAACCCATTTTCTATTTGGCTTTCTTCCACGTTCGGTTCTGTCAACTGCAAGCCTCCGGATTCCTAAATCAAAACAAGACTACAATTGCTTTCACTTTTATTTTTGCACTGTTTTATGTCCTGGTTCAGAAAGAGAAACAAAAAAGGATGTTCACAGAGGGGAAATGTTTGAGGAACCTGCGTTAATCTGAGCTACAACTCTGAATTTAATTTTAATATTATGATACTGTTGAGATCACAAAAATATTTGCATTTACAGAAATAATTCTTAGTGGGACAAAGCTATTAATTTTAACTCAATTTTTACTATCTTGATTCTCTGCTGACTATAATTGAAACCCTTTCACTCGCATCATTATAGGCACACATATACATGGAAGTTACTGAATGAATGTAGATATTATTCATTTCCATAGTAATTTATAGTAAAGGGCACTGACAATTCAGAAATTTTATTCTACTCTCTAGACCAGGGATAGGCAACCCTGGCTCTTTTATGACTCGTGGCTGGCTCAGGAATTCTGGGAGTTGAAGTCCACCAGTCATAAAAGAGCCAAGGTTGCCTACCCCTGCTCTAGACAAACAGACAAATATTAAAAAGAAAAGTAAATCTCCATACCATAGTTCCATAACTGCATTTCCATAGTCTCATTTTAAAAGGTGTCTCAAAACCAGAGATGGAGAACATTGTGCTTTTGCAGAGTCCTGAAGAGAACTCTCAGCATTGCACAGTACTAGAAGGTGGACTGCTAGCAACATCTGGATAACCAGCCCTGCTCCAGGCCTCCATCCTCTTCCTGGAACTCCCCACTAAACCTTAAAACAAGCACTGTATATTTGGCGTCCAGAGGGAGAAAAATAACTTGTCTTGCTTGTCTTCAATCACCCATGATGAAAAATGCAACCTGTAAAGTTTGATGGAAAATGATGATGGAGAAGAATATTTGTAGCTCAGGGTTGAAATGAGGGGTCTTTGGTTCTCTCTGAGCTTAGTTGTTTCCTTGCATA
Organism: Crotalus tigris; assembly: GCF_016545835.1. Taxonomy (NCBI): domain Eukaryota; kingdom Metazoa; phylum Chordata; class Lepidosauria; order Squamata; family Viperidae; genus Crotalus; species Crotalus tigris. The sequence goes on from NW_024100482.1 coordinate 1,081,457, forward strand.
AGTTTCATTATCCAAACTAGGTAACATCATCAATGCTGGTGCAGGATCCACCCCCACAGCGAAACGTGTAAATCCCAGGGTACAAATAAAATTCACAAAACCACCAGCATCGTAACGTTTACAATGTTGGTGCATTTGGAAAACTCTGTACAGTTCTGGCTATTGGCCGCTAAAAATGATACAGAAAAGCACGATGAAAATGATCAAGAATTTTGGGAAATTCTCCTATGAGGTTTTCAAATTTGGGATTTTTGTTTGTTTGTTTAGAGCAAATGTGAGAGAGGCAGACAACATTTTCAAAAGAGTAACATATTTTCCCAAGGAAATAAATTGATTTTTATTTTGAATCAGTATGACGTCCCAATATTAAAATATGTTATAAATAAAGCGTTTCAGAATTACTATTCAAGATTTGAAGACAAAACATCTGATAAAATGCAACTCCACATCCAAAGGCCACAGACCTGGGAATATTTTTAAGGCACATAAATCTGTCAAGAGATTCTTTTATGTTCTACTATCTTTTTAAAAGAGTACAAGAGATACTATTATTTTCTTCATAAACTCTGTCGACTCCAGTTGGTAGTTTGCATGGCTGTAAGGCTGACAACCTGGTTTTCAAAGAAACATTGTGGAATACTTGTTGAAGAGATGAAATCCAATAGTATCTCAGAAAAACTAAAGTAAGAAAGGCTTTTAGAAAGAAATGCTGAAAACCTATCACGTATTGCTGAGTAAGATTTCATTATGTTTTCAAAACAGATCAGATCAAGCAAGTAGTTCTAGCGTGCTCTGCATGGTGTTACAACAACATCTAGGAGATTCCTTTAACTAGATAGTTACTACCTTGATAAGATGCTATGCATACATGTCCTTATTGAGAAAATAGCAAGTTCAAGGAATTGGGTGTAACAATCTGAGTATGGACAATCTACAATGCTTCCATACATTTATTTGAAATATTTATATTCTCTGCATCTATCAGAAGCAAAAGTGCTTATATAGTTCAGTATATTTATGTGTCATTTTTGCTAAAGAGGTTTAAAGCAACCAACAAGTTATCACAGAAGCACAGCTTGATATTATATCAGATTTATTAATCTGTGTAAAATTCATTGCACTATGCATCATAAAAATCATTTAATTCTTTTAATAATATAATATGCAAAAGAAAAGCATATAATGCAATTTAGATAGTTCCCAGAATCTATTAATTCTGAGAATTAATTATTTTTTAGTAGATTTGTTCCAACTGTATGGTCAACAACCTTGTTTATAAATGTCATGATACTCATTTTAATCGTTCTCTGCTTACTCCAAAGGCAACAATTAGATTTTTAGGTAAGATGAAGAACCCAGATTGTTACATTCCCATTAAGTATTATAAAATATTTTTATTACATATCTGTATCATTTATTTTATGCAGAGACAGAACAAAACTAAAGAATTTGGAAATACAGATGAGCATGTGCTTCCACAGTCTTTTAGCATCAGAGGAAATTCAATGAACAGTAAAAAGAGTTATAAATGTAATCTAATCTTATTTTTTAATAAAAAATAAACATGTCTAAATAAGGCAAAACTTTATTCCCAGGTGTAAATCAACTGTATATTGTGGCTTTCATTTAAATCCGAAGTAAAGAAATTAATTCTGCAAACAAAACTAATTTGCCAGTGTTTTGCATTAGAACATTTGTTTTTCCATTTCTAAGTCAAATGTGTTCATAAAAAAGAATCAGCTTCAATTTCTTCCCCTTTTATTACATTCAGTCATTTGCATAATTATTTTAGGTCTACTTTGCCAGTTTCTCTCTAACATTTCAAGCTTATTTTTTCTCTCAAGAAAAGAGAAAGCTGGAGTGACAATATCAAAACTCTATTACCTATTTAATGTTTTGCCATTTTGTGTGGCAAAAGTGGTATTAAGACATTTAACTTGCAGCTTGAAGCATCTTTTAAAAATACAGTCTCACAAAAAGGATAGTTGTTACATGTCCTAAAAGTGAACAAAATTCCATATCCAACACTGCTCCATGAAGCAGTTGTTGGCAAAAATCCCATACTGGGATAGAAAGTATCTACATTCTCAAAATGAATGTATTTTTAATAAATATGTTTACCATACTAGGAAAAAAGTGTTTAGGTTAGTCTTTTCTGGAAGCAAATTAAAGGAAATTTTCAAGGTATAATACTGTGAGCAATGCAGCTTCATCAGAATGTTGAGGTCTTTAGAATAACTGAACTGTCTTCTGTATGTTTTGTTCTATTTTGATGTTTCAGTGCTTTTATATTTTTAATTCTGTAAAAAAAAGAAAGGGAAAAAAGACATTCTCATAATATAATCCTCCAAAATAATTCAAACGTATTTCAACTTCATGTTTAAGGAATATGGTTGTTCTTTAATATGCAGTAAATGTGAACATGCCTCGCTTCAAACCAACCTGTGTACAAAGGCATAAATGACTAAAATGTGCATTATGAGGTCAGAAAGATATTAATTCCTAGCATATTTATGCTGAAACATTTTGTGCAAGTACATAAGAAGCAAAATTGTGTAATTTCATTAAACTCTACTCGTACCCCTCCATGAAAGTCTATGGCAACTTGGGAAACCTACTGTAGTTTATATAGGCTTATCATATAATACAAAAATAGCATTCTAGAGACTTATGGAAAACTACCCATTTTGGTTTAATGATTTGGAAAAGATGAGAGAGATGATCTTCACAAAAACCTATCGGCTTTTGTGAAACTCAGGAATGGAGTGAGCATGCTTTGATCATAATAAAAATATATGGTTGGCTTGTTATGTTTAAGCCCGTCTTACCCAAACATCAGCTAACTTCATCTTTTTCAGATGCAAGGAACTTAGAACTAAACCATGCTTTCAATTACTGAAAATGTTATTGGGAAATTGTTGTATAGCTTTAATTTAACAGAACTATGATTTGGTCTCAAAAAGTTAGGAAAGGAACAACTAGAATTTCTCTTGCGTATCATAACACTGTTCCTAGGAATTTATTAATTTCTTAAATGTTAATTTATAATTCACTAAACTTGTATGCTGCTAACTCTCAATGACTCCATGAATTTAGACTCAAATATAATAATACTAATACTAATAATACTAATACTAATAATACTAATAAAGTTGGAAGGGACCTTGGAGGTCATCTAGTCCAACCCCCCGCTCAGGCAGGAAACCCTATACCATTTCAGACAAATGGCTGTCCAGTCTCTTCTTAAAAACTTCCAGTGTTGGAGCATTCACCGCTTCTAGAGGCAGATTGTTCCACTGGTTAGTTGTTCTGTCAGGAAGTTTCTCCTTAGTTCTAGGTTGCTTCTCTCCTTGATTAGTTTCCATCCGTTGCTTCTTGTCCTGCCTTCAGGCACCTTGGAAAATAGATTGACTCCCTCTTCTTTGTGGCAGCCCCTGAGATATTGGAATACTATCATGTCCCCCCCCCCTTATCCTTCTCTTCATTAAACTAGACACACCCAATTCCAGCAGCCTTTCCTTATATGCTTTGGCCTCCAGTCCCCTAAACATCTTTGCTGCTCTTCTCTGTACTCTTTCTAGAGTCTCAACATCTTTTTTACATTGTGGTGACCAAAACTGAATACAGTATTCCAAGTGTGGCCTTACCAAGGCATTGTAAAGTGGTATTAACACTTCACGTGATCTTGATTCTATCTCTCTGTTAATGCAGCCCAGCACTGTGTAGGCCTTTTTGGCAGCTGCAGCACACTGCTGGCTCATATTTAAGTGATTGTCCACTAGGACTCTGAGGTCCCTCTCACAGTTACTACTAATGAGCAAGGTACCCCCTATACTATACCTGTACATTTGGTTTTTCTTGCCTAAATGTAGAACCTTACTTTTTTCACCACTGAATTTCATTTTGTTACATAGTGCCCAGTGTTCAAGTCTGTCCAGATCCTCCTGTATCCTAAGCCTGTCTTCTGGAGCGTTGGCTATTCCTGCCAGCTTGGTGCCATCTGCAAATTTGATGATTTCCCCATCTATCCCCTCGTCCAAATTGTTGATGAAGATGTTGAAGAACACTGGGCCCAAAACAGAACCTTGGGGTACCCCACTACACACTTCCCTCCATGTAGATGCGGTTCCATTGAGGACCACACACTGAGTACAGCCAGTCAGCCAGCTACGGATCCATCTGGTGGTGATGCTGTCTAACCCGCATTTTTCTATCTTATCAAGTAGTAGGTTGTGGTCTACTTTATCAAATGCCTTACTGAAGTCCAAGTAAATTATATCCACAGCATTCCTCTGATCCACTAATTTTGTCACTTGGTTAAAGAATGCAATAAGATTTGTCTGGCATGATCTTCCATTGTATTATTATATTATGCCATTCTTTTAAGTACACTAATAATATTTATGGTAAGAATATATTATGGTATTCTAATATTTTCTGTAATAAATTTCAAATGCTTTTCAAAAACAATCTGCTGCAATATTAGCTGGGATTTCTGCTTATTTCTACTCTGCAACATCCTTACCCTTTAACTCTTAGCATCTGTTCAATAGTGTCTGGGAGAGGAGTGCCATAACTTTCCGGGAGAAAAAAGGTCAGGATTCCTGCAAGCACTGTTAAACTTCCCATTAAGATGTAAGGAAGAAATCTATCATAAGCACCTAGTAGAAAGGACAAGTAGCAATGAGTTATTCATATCAAGTTGCTTAACATTTACATTTCCTAATATTGTGGCTTCGAGGTACTGTTTACATTTATAGATTTATTTGGATCTGATCTGGAAGATGATCATGACTTCCTCAAAATGAAGATCAGAAATGGGGATCAGCTTCTCCATCTCTATACATCTTTCCTAGCAACATATTATAAATGTGTATATACAAAAATGCAAAGATGTTTCAATTCCCACTATGGATGAATGGCTACAGGAGAGATGGCTAAATTGACCGTTTTGATTAAAGAAAAGAATATGAGTACTTTTGTTTCTGCTTGGAGACCGCTTCTGGATTTTGTGCTTGAGATGGGAAAAAAATGAAACTTGGATTTTGGGTTTTACTGATTAGATTGATTTATTCTTACAGAAATGACTAGTTTATACTATTATGGAGAAGTAAAAAGTCGAGGTTCAATGTTAATGCTTCATTCTTCTGCAACAGAGGAAGTTGGAAGTCAATGCCTCTTCTTTTCTTTTTCCCTTCTCCCCCTCATTTTTCTCCTTCTTTTCCCTCCCCACTGTGTCCTACTATTTGCTTTTGTATTTTTGTACTGTATTCTATAATCTAATAAAATGTTACAAATGAAAGGAGAAAAAGAATTGTGTGTGTATATCAGAAACCAGTAAGCGTTCACTGTAATACTAAAAAGCAGGGCATATGATCGAGTTGGCAGAAAATATAACGATAGACAACTTACCAAGATACACAAAATAAGGCGAGAGGATGCTGCCAATTCTGGAAGCCATTGAACTGGCTCCAACTCCCATGTTTCTCACAATAGTTGGGTAGAGTTCAGCAGTATACACATAAACCATGGAGAAGGAGGATGTGATCCCAAACTTTCCAATCATCACGAGGATGATGGACAGAACATGGAGGTCTATAAGCAAGAGCCAAACAAAATGAAATTAAATCTGCCAGTAAATCAATAAAACCAATTGCCTGCCTTTTTTCTCTTCTTCATTTATAGATAATCCTCACTTACCAAGTGCCTCATTCAGCAACCGTTCAAAATTAGGATGGTGCTGTCCCTAAATAACCTGAATGCCACAATCACATGAACACCATTACAGTCAGTATACATTGCCCTGTGCCTGACCTGTTTTTCTTTTTCCCGTCCATTGCAGAGCCGAGACTGGAGAGGAAATGATTACAAGAGAGTAAGATGGCCCACAGTGAGGAATATATTGGCCGTTTGCTGAGCATGCTCACCGTTGCCAGCACCACTGCACTGCTTTCAATGTGTATTCTCCACTGTGTGCCTGTTTAGTCTCTTATAATCTCTTTTTCTTCAATGAATGTAAATACAAACATTAATTCCCTTACTGCTAATTATCCCAATGTCCAGGGAACATTCCAAAGGGCAAGGGAAGTAATTAGGAGTCTGATTAGTTTTAAGCCAGAAACTGAATATTTTTGAACCAACTATCTCAGTGCTGTGGGTGGAGTGGGTGAGCATTCCAAAGGGTGGGGGAATGGAGAAAAGGAAAAGTACAGTCACAATCAAGTGACTTTCCATTTAATGGTCATTTAGCTTAGTAATGGGGTTATGACTCCCAACTGTTGACACTTAATGAGGAATACCCCTATTTTATTATATCTCTATGGTATATTAGCCATTTTATTCTACTTCAGGCAAGAACCTACGTTATCAGATACATCTACTGAAGTAGAATTTCTATTATCATTTTTTTTCTAATAGTGAAATGATATTATCAAATGAAAAATTAATATATTAGAGTTTAATTGCCAGTACAGTAAAGAACAAATAAATAAAAATCAGAATTACAGCACATCTTTTTTTAATATCACTAGAGAAACAAAATGAACACAAAATGAAGTAGGTCTGCAACATATCTCTGTGTATCGTAGCATTATTATGCAAAAGTGCTTTTTTTAAAAAAAACCTTAGTTGGCTATCCCCATTGATTATATCTATAAAGTGTCAAAAAAAAATAATCTTACGTGCAGGCACAAACTGAATGAAAAGAAGAACGCAGCCTCCTAAGAACAAGACTCCTGCCATTGAATAACGCCGAGGCAGATGCTGAAGGAGCAGCCAAGAGATAGTATAAGCTGGGATTTCAATTACTGCTGAAAGGAAACAATTGAGGTAGATGTCTCCATGCAAGTTAGGGGTATCCAGAGAAAGGCCAAAGTAGCCTATGGAAATCACCATCCTGAAAGACAGATCTAGGTGATAACAAACATATAGGGGCAATGACACTATTCTGCATGGGACTTGAGTGGGTAGACTTTGCAACCAGCGGGCATTACCTTTGCGCACTTTACAGCCAGTTTCCAAAAAGCAGAGTCAATAGAGAAGCCAGCAACAAAACTGCAAGTCATGTCCACATGTCTCACCCAACGACTATCGGTAATTTGCTTAACGATCACGGTGGAAGAGAGATTGTAAGTCTGTTGTGGCCATGTGATGTTTTGCTAATGATTGCATCACTTAGTGACGGGGTTGCCAGTCCCAATTGTGGCTGTTAAGTGAGAACTACCTGCATTTCTATTAGAGTGTTGGAATGACAGAATATTAATTTTGTTACACTGTATGAGGCAATTTGCCATTTATGCACTTGTATTCTTTACTTTAAACTGTTGATATCTCTTTTTATAACTGGCAAAACAATTGCCAGTAAATATTATTAAAATTTCTTTCCAGGGATGCGTTCCATTCATACAAAATAGGAAAATGCCTTACTCCCTTTGTCATGCGTAGAAATCCAAGATGAGCACACAACAGAGTACTGGACATGTATAATTTTTGCTAAGGAGAAAAGATGACATAAATTGGGACGTGGATGGGTGGCTATGTCTCTCTGTGTCAGTATAAACCACAGGTCGGCAACCTGCGGCTCCGGAGCCGCATGCGGCTCTTTAAGCCTTCCCCTGTGGCTCCCAACCTCCTCTGCCTTTGCAGAGAGAGACAGAGACAGAGAGAGGCAATTGCACTTCCCTGCTTCTCTCTCTCTCTCTCTCTCTCTGTGTGTGTGTGTGTCTGTGTGTGTGTGTGTGTGTGTGTGTGTGTGTGTGTGTGTGTAAAAGAGAGTGCACTCACAGTGTTCTCCGAGGAGCTGAAAAGCTTTCTGGGCGGAGCTCCTCCCTTTGCTGCGTCTCTGAAGGAAGCAGGAAGGGCAGGAGAGAGCTAGCTAGCCCAGCTAGGCTGACTCAGGAATTCTGGGAGTTGAAGTCCATGAGTCATAAAAGAGACGAGGTTGCCTACCCCGGAGGTTGTTGGACAACAGCTTGAAGCTTGCCAGGTGAGCAGCAGATAGGAGGGGGGGTGAGAAAGAGAGAGAGAGAGAAAAAGAGAGAGAGGGAGAGAGAGTGAGTGGGGGAAGAGGAGTGGCAGACCAAGGGCAGATAGAGAGGGAGGGAGAGAGAGACCCTTTTGACATCTAAAATGAAGATAACACTGCATATATCCTTTTTTTACCTGTGTGTGTATGTAATTTTATTCTCTTAAAGCATTCTTTTGATGATCATTGTTTTAATAGTATGGATATTCCCAAGAGTCATATTTTTACTTTTATTTTTAATGTGTATATGTGTCTCTCTCTCTCTCTCTCTGTGTGTGTGTGTATATATATATATATATATACGTAGGTCTTTGGTTGTTCGGGTTTTCTCCCACATAAAATTGGAAGTGTCTTGGCGACGTTTCGACGAAGTCCCATTCGTCATCTTCAGGCTGGTGCTTTCAGCTTCGTGCCTCGAGCAGCAATGTGTGGTCTTAGCTGTTTCTTCCTTTTAACTGCCAGTGGGGGTATGAACTGATTGGGTGGGAGCTTGGCTGTGTTCTGATTGGGTGGAGGTGTGTTCTGATTGGTTAGGGGCGTGGCTGTGCTCTGATTGGCTGGGGGGTTGGCTGTGCTCTGATTGGCTGGGGGGTTGGCTGTGCTCTGATTGGCTGGGGGAGTGTTCTGTTTGGTTGTGCTCAGGTTAGTCTGAGTTGCAGAGGGATTCAAGATTTTGGGCTGCCCTGCATTCCTTGGCTTCGCGTTCGTGGTCGTGCTTCCTCTTCATGGAGGGTGTCAGTTTGCTTCATGTATGGATTGGAGGGGTTTAAAGTGGCTAATGATGCAGCTGTGGTCTGGCTTCTGGTTTGTGGTCGTGCCTCATCATCGGTGTGGCTTTGGGTTTGTTTTTTGCGTGGATGTGTGGTGGTGACCTCCTGTGTGGTTTTTGTGAGTGTGGGTCTGGTATCATTTTTTGTGTTAGGGAGTCGTTTGTCAATAAGGGCGGGTTTCCAAATGGCTGGTAGGCGGGAGGTATCATCTCGCTTGTTCATGCTGTGTGGGCGTTTTTCTATCTCGATGGCTTCTCTGATTATTCTGTTATTAAAATGTTCACTTTTGGCAATGGTTCTGGTATTTTTAAAGTCAATTTCATGTCCTGTAGCTTTAAGGTGTTGGACCAGGGAAGATGTTGGTTCCTCTTTTTTGATTGAGTTCTTATGTTCTTCAATGCGTGCACTTATTCTTCTGTTGGTTTGTCCGATGTATGTGGTGGGACAAGTGGTGCATGGGATTTCGTATACTCCTTGATTTTCTAATTCAATTTTATCTTTGGGGTTTCTAAGGATGGTGGATATTTTTCTGTTTGTGCAGAATGCTGTTTTGATGTTGTGTTTATGGAGGATCTTACTGATTCTGTCTGTGGTGCCTTTTATGTATGGGAGGATGGCTTTGCCGTTTTCTTGTTCTTTGTCTTGGATTTTAGTGGGGGTTTCTTTTTGGATTAGGTTTGTAATCTTATTTCTATGGAATCCATTGGATGTTAGTACATTGGTGAGAGTGTGTAGTTCGGGTTTTAGGTGTTGTTCGTCAGCTAAGCGTTTTGTTCTGGAGATGAGTGTCTTGGCTACAGAGTTGATCTGTGCTGGGTGGTGGTGTGAGAGAGCGTGCAGATAGCGGTTTGTGTGTGTTTTCTTCTGGTAGATGGTGTGTCCTAGGGAGCCATTGGATTTCTTGTAGACTAAGACATCCAGGAAGGGAAGTTGGTTGTTAGCTTCTGTTTCCATGGTGAACTGTATTTTGGGGTGTAGGCTGTTGAGGTGTGTGAGGAAGTTGTCCAGTTTTTCTTTCCCATGTGGCCAGATTATGAAGGTGTCGTCTACATATCTGAGCCAGAGTTTGGGTTTGTGATCCGATTTTTCTAGAGCTTGGGTTTCAAAGTGTTCCATGTAGAGGTTGGCAATGACAGGTGAGAGGGGTGATCCCATGGGTGCTCCTTCTGTTTGTTTGTATTTTTGTCCATTATAGATGAAGTATGTGTTGGATAGGCAGTGGTTGGTCAGATCTAAGATGTGTTTGGGGGGGTTATATTTGTTTTGGATAGCTGTCAAGGCTTCTTTGATAGGCACTTGTGTGAAGAGGGATATGACATCGAAGCTCACTAGTAGGTCGCTGGGCTGTAAGTTTTGTTTCTTTATGATCTCTATAAACTGGAATGAGTTTTTTACGTGTGAGGTGATGGATTCTGCATAGGGCTGTAGTTGTTTGGCGAGAAATTTGGCTAGGTTTTGTAGAGGTGAGCCTATGGAGCTGACTATAGGTCTGAGTGGGGTTCCTTCTTTGTGTATCTTGGGGAGACCATAGAGTTTGGGGCATCTGGATGATTTCTCTCTGGGAATGATTCTTTGCTGGATCTCTTCGCTAATGGGGGAGGCTTTTATTTTGGATCTGGTGGTTTTTTCCAGGTAGGTGGTGGGATCTGTATTTAGGGGTTTGTATGTGGAGTCTTGGAGTAGGTTGGTTAATTTGGTTTGGTAGTCAGATGTGTTCATAACCACCGTGGCGTTGCCCTTGTCTGCTGGTAGGATTATTATGCTGGTGTCTTCTTTAAGGTTACGTAGTGCTGTCTGTTCCTCTTTGGGTAAGTTGCTTTTGGGTGGCTTGCTGGTGCAGAGGATGTTGGTGATTTCGAGTCTGATTCTGTTGGCGTCGTCGGGGTTGATTTTAGTCAGGCTGGTTTCAACTCCACATATAATGGTTTCAGTGGGGATGTGTTTGGGAGCGACTGCAAAGTTGAATCCTTTGGAAAGGACATTGGTTTCGGCTTTGGTGAGGATCCTATCTGAGATGTTATGCACTGTTTGCTTCATGTGTGGCTGTGAGGGAGGAGGGGTTTGTTTCTGGCGTTCTTGTAGTCTTCGGAGTTTGTTGGTGTGTGTATCTGTCTTGAGGGTGGTCTGTGTTTCGGCTCTCCAGACGGCAAGTTGTTTGGATTTGTCCCAAAGTGCGGGGTGGATCTTGTTGCTGAGTTTGAGGTGGAGTGTGAGGAGATCTTTGTTAATTCGGTCTAGGAGGAATCTTTTTGTGTGAAGTTCATTTCTGATTAGGGCCAATTCTGTTCTTTTCAGGATCCGTTTGGTGGCTGCAGAGTTGGAGTGGAATTTCAGTTGGAAACATGTGGGGATTAGATTTTGATCTCGGCAGTTGCGTAGGAATGCGAGGTCGCATAAAATGGAAGCTCTTTGGACTTCAAGTTTTTCATAGGTCCTGGTCAGATGGTGGATTTCCTCCCCGTAGAGGTTCAATATTTGTTTTCTGAGGTTTTCGCGGGTATTTGTATGTAGGTCTTTGGTTGTTCGGGTTTTCTCCCACGTAAAATTGGAAGTGTCTTGGCGACGTTTCGACGAAGTCCCATTCGTCATCTTCAGGCTGGTGTTTTCAGCTTCGTGCTTCGAGCAGCAATGTGTGGTCTTAGCTGTTTCTTCCTTTTAACTGCCAGTGGGGGTATGAACTGATTGGGTGGGAGCTTGGCTGTGTTCTGATTGGGTGGAGGTGTGTTCTGATTGGTTAGGGGCTTGGCTGTGCTCTGATTGGCTGGGGGGTTGGCTGTGCTCTGATTGGCTGGGGGAGTGTTCTGTTTGGTTGTGCTCAGGTTAGTCTGAGTTGCAGAGGGATTCAAGATTTTGGGCTGCCCTGCCATTCCTTGGCTTCGCGTTCGTGGTCGTGCTTCCTCTTCATGGAGGGTGTCAGTTTGCTTCATGTATGGATTGGGGGGTTTAAAGTGGCTAATGATGCAGCTGTGGTCTGGCTTCTGGTTTGTGGTCGTGCCTCATAGTCAGTGTGGCTTTGGGTTTGTTTTTTGCGTGGATGTTTGGTGGTGACCTCCTGTGTGGTTTTTGTGAGTGTGGGTCTGGTATCATTTTTTGTGTTAGGGAGTCGTTTGTCAATAAGGGCGGGTTTCCAAATGGCTGGTAGGCGGGAGGTATCATCTCGCTTGTTCATGCTGTGTGGGCGTTTTTCTATCTCGATGGCTTCTCTGATTATTCTGTTATTAAAATGTTCACTTTTGGCAATGGTTCTGGTATTTTTAAAGTCAATTTCATGTCCTGTAGCTTTAAGGTGTTGGACCAGGGAAGATGTTGGTTCCTCTTTTTTGATTGAGTTCTTATGTTCTTCAATGCGTGCACTTATTCTTCTGTTGGTTTGTCCGATGTATGTGGTGGGACAAGTGGTGCATGGGATTTCGTATACTCCTTGATTTTCTAATTCAATTTTATCTTTGGGGTTTCTAAGGATGGTGGATATTTTTCTGTTTGTGCAGAATGCTGTTTTGATGTTGTGTTTATGGAGGATCTTACTGATTCTGTCTGTGGTGCCTTTTATGTATGGGAGGATGGCTTTGCCGTTTTCTTGTTCTTTGTCTTGGATTTTAGTGGGGGTTTCTTTTTGGATTAGGTTTGTAATCTTATTTCTATGGAATCCATTGGATGTTAGTACATTGGTGAGAGTGTGTAGTTCGGGCTTTAGGTGTTGTTCGTCAGCTAAGCGTTTTGTTGACCCAAAGCCACACTGACTATGAGGCACGACCACAAACCAGAAGCCAGACCACAGCTGCATCATTAGCCACTTTAAACCCCCCCAATCCATACATGAAGCAAACTGACACCCTCCATGAAGAGGAAGCATGACCACGAACGCGAAGCCAAGGAATGGCAGGGCAGCCCAAAATCTTGAATCCCTCTGCAACTCAGACTAACCTGAGCACAACCAAACAGAACACTCCCCCAGCCAATCAGAGCACAGCCAACCCCCCAGCCAATCAGAGCACAGCCAACCCCCCAGCCAATCAGAGCACAGCCACGCCCCTAACCAATCAGAACACACCTCCACCAATCAGAACACAGCCAAGCTCCCACCCAATCAGTTCATACCCCCACTGGCAGTTAAAAGGAAGAAACAGCTAAGACCACACATTGCTGCTCGAGGCACGAAGCTGAAAGCACCAGCCTGAAGATGACGAATGGGACTTCGTCGAAACGTCGCCAAGACACTTCCAATTTTACGTGGGAGAAAACCCGAACAACCAAAGACCTACATACAAATACCCGCGAAAACCTCAGAAAACAAATATATATATACACATATACACATACACACACATACACATACACATACACACACCTATAATAAAGGTAAAAAAGGATATATGCAGTGTTATCTTCATTTTAGATATCAAAAGGGTTTTGCGGCTCCCAGTGTTTTATTTTTGGTGGGAAACGGGTCCAAGTGGCTCTTTGAGTGTTTTGGGTTGCCTACCCCGGTATAAACCAATCCTTATTACAGTCATAAACCAGTATTAGTAAATAAACAGTAATTACACATAGATCCATATCTACAAGGAATCCTTAGCCTAAATGTCACCTGAAGTATAAAATGGAAGATTGTGGGCATTACATGAACAACAAAGAAAAGTGGTTTCTAGAGGCCAGCCACGTGTTTACAATTTGCATGCTGATATAGTGCAACTGTAAAAAGTGGCAGAATGAAGGTTTTTTAAATGTTCTTTCAAGTTCCAAGTCGTTCAGAATACCCATAATTAGCTAACCAAGACAGACTGATATAATAATTTGTATGTGGAGAATTTAAACTTGCTCCTGGAAACAGTTCGATTAGGAAATCATCTGAGACTAACATACTCATATTAGGCAGAGAGACATGAAATCTCTAGAGTGGGTGATATTTTGAAAGCTAATTTTCCAAGACAATGGTACTTAAGCAAATAAATGCTTAAGATTTAAACTGATATATAGATTTCCATGAGCAAGTCTAAGAAGTGCCCCATGCCCTTATTCTTCTGCAAGTAAATAATTTCATGACATTGACTTCTTGAAATCTGGTTTCTGGACTTTGGAAATGTAGGCATTTTCTAGGAATTGATTTATCAGTTGCTTACCATAGAATCACAGACATGATAGTGACTGTTCGTATATTTGGGGTTCTCACAAGGTCCAAAATGCTGCAGGACTGCTGAACTTGGGAATTCAAATCTTCCAGCTATATAAAACAATACATGCATATGAGAATCAAACGACACCCAACATACCTGTTGGCTTATAAGCAGATAACTTGCAAACATTGCTTATTTGAAAAATACAGTATGTCAAATAAACTGCTGCAAAATTATAACAAATGGCATAGAATAATTTTCACGTAAGAACTATCTATTTTAGAATCATGGCCCAGTGTCATGTTATAGAATCAACAACCAGCAATTTCATGAAAAGGGACTGAAAGGCTTTGGACACATAGAACAGACTATTTTAATTCATGTTTTTTTCTCCAAGCACAGGAGCCTAACAATAAATAACTCACAGACTCAATATACATGGTTACCTCAGCAAGATCAAATATTACTTCGGGGGCTACAACATGGTTCCTTTCTGCAGCTTTACGAATGATATCTTCTGCTTCTTGAATCCTTCCTTGAGAGAGTAGCCAGCGAGGAGATTCTGGAATGTACCTGCAAGTATTTTATTACAAACGTCAATAGAATAACTAGAAGTACAAACCTTCTTTGATATACTTATCAGCAGATATTTTTCCCACATTATCAATCAAATACTGTTTCAGAAAAAATATTAAGAAAGCTTATAGTCAGCTATGAATGCTTGGGTTAAAAATGTATATACTCTCACATCAGAACTCCATCTTGAGGCTGGTTTTGCTGTGGAGAGGCTGAGGCTGGATCAAGGTGATCTGGAAGGAAACTAGTATTTTTCATCAGGAACTGCAGTTAAGTCCTCTTCGGGTGAGTGTTTTATGTCACACAGAAGAGGATCCTGACAGAGGTCAGTGACCTGCATGGCTCCAACTGGCTGACTGAAGGATTACCTCTCCTATTCAGCTAAAGGGCTCTATGCATCTGGGACCACTTCAGTTTTGACTGCCAGAAAAAACAGTGGTTCACTGGGCATCCAGGATGTTTTCCCACAACTTTTCTGGTCCAAAAATTACTGAAAGGACTGGCTGTCCTTAATGGAGAATAGGGAAGAGGAGGATAGCCAGGATGCCTTTTCTACAGAATTTTCTTTTTTTCCTATAAAACATAAGTTGATGGTTTTGCTGATTTGCTACCTAGGCTTGAAAAATCCAGAGATACGGCAATTTGGAGATTTTCCCTCCTCCAGATAAAGGTATAAGATCACTTGTTTTATAATGTCTGAAAATGTGTTTTTTTCCGGTAACACAACATTACTTGTTCCTAATTTTAAAGGTGATGTGATGGAAGTGATATATTTGTGAGTTTGAAAAAAAAAAAAGAGTGCTCTGAGGAAAGGCTAATATAATAATAGAAACTCTGATCAGGCCTGTAGGAATGCTCCTCCAATACCTTGGCTCTGATTGATGGAGTTAGCTGCATCCAAGCATTTGAGATGGAATGGCTAAATATATTTAAACTTGTTCTAGAAATAAAATAACTATAGACTAACAGATATTTAAAAATTTGGGGCAGGGGGAGCAGGACTCTAGAAATATTTGATAGTTTGGTGTATCTTCTCCAATTTTTAAAAGAGTACAGTGGCACCATCTTGTGGTGTAATATTTTATATACTTTTAACAAATTGTCCACAGTTGTTTAATGGCAGAATCGTTACACAACAGCTTTTTTTTTAAATTAATATTGGTTTTTGGAATTAACTTTAAACTCAGAAGAATGATTTGACTGAAGATCCTGTTGAATAAACTTTACTACAAAGTATCTTCCTATATCACACCACTGCCAAATAATAAACCGAGATATAAAATCATGGAATTGCAAGAGATCTCAAAAGGTCATCCAAATACGTATTCACAAAACATGCTTCTTAATTACATATAACCTACAATGCACTTATAGCATAGTTTAGTTTTTTTAGAGTGTTTGGGAAAATGGATCCATTTGGTTAGTTTCCAATTAATTATATAGGTCAGGGGTGTCAAACTCAATTTCACCGAGGGCCGCATCAGCATTGTGGTTGCCCTTGGGGGGCCAGGTGGATGTGACCAGAGTGGGTGCAGCCTACTGGGTGGGCGTGGCTAGTTCTACATCATTCACGTCAAGGGTGCCTGTGAGGGCGTGGGCAGGAGTGGGACAGATCTGAGGGTCTCTGGCAGAAGGGGGTGGGACCAGGGTAAGTGCCAAGGCATGGTCTACCTGGGCATGTGCCAAGATGGCCACCACAAAATTGTACATTGGCTCCCGGCAGGTCCGGGCCAGGGCCAAGGCAGCGGGGGCCATTCCCTCACTGTTTCCAGGATGGCATTGCAGGCCACATGAAACCACTTCGCGGGCCGCATCCGGCCCCCGGGCCTTGTGTTTGACATGTCTGATATAGGTAGTCCTCAACATACAACCACAATTGGACCTGGAATTTTGGCTGCTAAGTTGTTGTGGTTGTTAATTGAGAGGCCCACATGACTGCTTTGCTCAATGACCACAATTCTCACTCTCTCAGTTGTGGTCATTAAGCAATCACATGAGTGGTTAAGCAAATGGCATGGAAGAACTGCCAGCTGAAAGAGGGTAGGCAGCTCCCCTCCATGAGTGGAAGGGAACATGTGTGGTGGTCCAGAGAAATGAAGCTCAGATCCCAAAGGTCTGAGCTTACTTTCTCCAGCCCACTATAGGCCTTCCCCTCCACGTGATCCACTTTCTACCCTTCAGAAACATCGCATCAGCTAGCTTTCTAGCCAAAAACATTATGAGAGATGGCATTCTTATTGTGATTATTCTGAAAACTAGAACAATCCTTTTTCTATCCTTCAGAACCATTGTGCTTGCTAGCTGTTTGCCTGCACCTCACATCTTGGGAGTTTGGTACACCTGTCAGCAGCCGCACCAAAAGGCAAAAGTAAGTGGACCTGGATCTGGTGAGGCAGGGAGAAGCCCCGGGCCTTATGGATGTGGTGAAGCAAGGCCTCCAGTATCACAGCAGCTTTATGAGTGCTGGCGGGACGGGTGGGTGGCTGAGATGGGAGGGAAGAGACAGGCGGGTAGTGGGAGTTGCAGCATCTCCACAATATTTGAATTTCAAAGTAGATCCCATGATTGATTTATTTTATGCCCCTAATCTGTATATTGTAGAAATATATTAATACAAAGGTTATTATTAGATACAAACATTAAATGCAGAACACTGTTTTATTACTAAAGGATAGTAAAAACAAACTGTATATCAGAAAATATAGTATTTCAGCAGGACTTTTATACTTTTAAAACATGCAGTGAATGAGGACTGAATATCCTGGAGCATGACTATTGCTTATTATTGTAAAAATGTTACTAAACCCTTTCTAATAAGGTGAGCATGAACGAAATCTGGATGAATACTAGACTGTACTAGACCAAATTTGAAAGGAATGCACGTTTCCTAAGTCATTTTCTCTTGCAGGTCTTTTTCTTTCTCTAAAACTTTAGGAGAATGGGTCAGAAATTTAATGCAGTAAAGTTCTTCATTGCATAATTGCACTCATTTGCATTGCATTTAAATCCTAAATATTTATTAACAATATAATCCTAAGAGAACTGTTAACTTATTATTATGTCCTTGGGAATCCAGTCCAATTTAGCCATGGGAGGGGGGAACAGATTACTTATTAGCAATAAATAACAAAATAATAATTTAGTAGTATTTCCTATTAATAAATTAAAATGGATTGTAAAGATTAGTTGGTACTATTCTACCTTAATTATGACAATTAGCATATTTAGCCCTAACGGTATTAGTAGTAGTAGTAGTAGTAGTAGTAGTAGATAAATAAATAAATAAATAAAAAGTTGGAAGGGATCTTGGAGGTCTTCTAGTCCAACCCCTTACTCAGGCAGGAAACTCTATACCATTTCGGACAAATGGCTGTCCAGTCTCTTCTTAAAAACTTCCAGTGTTGGAGCATTCACAGCTTCTGGAGGCAGGTTGTTCCACTGATAAATTGTTCTAACTGCCAGAAAATTTCTCTTTAGTTCTAGGTTGCTTCTCTCTTTGGTTAGTTTCCATCCATTGCTTCTTGTCCTGCCTTCAGGTGCTTTGGACAATAGCTTGACTCCCTCTTCTTTGTGGCAGCCCCTGAGATATTGGAACACTGCTATCATGTCCCCCCTCGTCCTTCTCTTCATTAAACTAGACATACCCAATTCCAGCAACGGTTCCTTATATGTTTTAGCCTCCAGTCCCCTAATCATCTTTGTTGCTCTTCTCTGTACTCTTTCTAGAGTCTCAACATCTTTTTTACATCGTGGTGACCAAAACTGGATTTAGTATTCCAAGTGTGGCCTTACCAAGGTATTAGTTGCTATTAATTTGGGAAGGGCAATGGGGACTTCAAAATAGTAAACACTCACCACCACAATGGAAAATACAACAGCCCTGGAATAGTAAGAGCCATTAGCAGCAATCGCCAGTCTCGAATGAAGTAAGCACCCAGTGGCAGCATCATGTAGCCAAATGCATAAAATATGCAGACACCTAACGTTCCATATATAATGCGGATGGATTTGCCAAGAATTTCTGCACCTGTTCAAACAATTGAGAATGAATTAACATGTTTACTGTAATATACAAAACAATTATTTTATGCACAGTACTATATGAGAAAAAATGATTAAAAATACACTGAACTGTTGCTTCTTCTGTGAGTTTATATACGTCAACCATTCTTATTTGAAGAAATGCAGAATCAAATCTGAACTGGTACTTTGGAGCCAGCCTGGACACTGTTGCTCTTCCTGTCAGCCGATCTTTCAAGTCACAACTTTTTTGTAGTTTGCATTATAGGTTCACAGAAAACTATGTATTTTGTGTCCAGGAGATAGAATGCAGTGATAGCAGTGTATGAGCATACATTACCAGCATGCTGTCACTGTCTTAACTAAATACAGATTCTCCAGAATCTGCACAGCTACTGCATAAGTCCAGGAAAAGGCCCTTTAAGAAATTGCTGACAGATATAGTGATGATACCAGTGCTGGATTTGAAACACATTTTCCCACAGATACATGCACTCACAGACTTATATAGGGACAAATAAAGAGAGGGATAAGACATTGAGAGAAATTAACACATCCCATAGAAAGGATTCACAGACATGGGAAGGGAGGAAGAAAGGAGATCGAGGTGCACACCTACAAACACGTTTGCAGGAAAGAAATGGAGGAGAGGAAATTGAATCACAAAGTTAAAAAGCATTTTCCAATAGGAGAAAAATTCTTCCTCTCCTTCAAGACCATTGAGCAAACTATTCCAAAAAATTAGTAATATTTAAATAAGGAGAAATAATCTTTCACTGCTAATAAACGACTGGAGAGGGGCAAGAAGCTCACCAATTGGCAAGTGTATTGCAATCATCAGGGCCATTAGTGAGGAATAAAATTGTTCTCTCCAGCTGGCGGATACTGAATGTTGTTAATCCCCTTGCAGAAAGGATAGTTGCATAGTCACCCACTTGGGAATCTTGCCTTTAATATAGAGCAGAGCATATAAGAAGGGACAAATCATGAACAAAACATCAGAAGAGTTGAAGGATGTCTCATATGTGGTGCTTATTCTAGTTGTATACAGCAAATGTACAAACTGAATGCAAGTTTGAAACAAGAAGGTTGGCTACCAATTCTACTTTTATCAGATACATTTTTAAATTATGCTCTGTTTAGCAATGTTGGAAATACTGCTGTGGAGAAGACAGAAAGAAATTAAAGATGCCCCTCACTGAGCTAGTGAGTAAGGCTATTGAGAAGGTCTGTTTGCATTAAGACAATCACATACCAAGAACAAACGCTGCCACATAATTAGATATTTGACCCATTCCAACAATAAGAAAGAGAACAGCAAACATTTCCCAGCTTGTTGAGAAGATCTGGAGAAAGCTAAAGGCAGTCTGGATCCCCATGGTTATAAACAGGACATTCTTCCGACCAAATCTGTATGAGACAAAAAACAATAAAAGAAATCAGATGGCTATTAAATAGTTTATGAAAATACTGAACTAGCAAACTAGCATCAGAAAGAGATGCCAACTTTCAAACATATGAACAATGCTATACTTTAAATACATGAAGACAACAGTAGAATCTTCTCATGAAATTTCATTAAAATTTTAAGGGAGGAAAGATGATGATAAAGATTCTCCATGCAAGTTAAATCTAATACATAGACAAAAAACATTGGAAAATAACAGATGGTTAGATTTTAACCCCATAGAGCAGGGGTCTTCAAACTTGGCCCTTTTACGACTTGTGGACTTCAACTCCCAGAATTTCTCAGCCAGGTACGGTGGCTGAGGAATTCGGGGAGTTGAAGTCCACAAGTCATAAAAGGGCCAAGTTTGAAGAGCCCTGCCTTAGAGCAGGGCTTTTCAACTTTTTCACCCATTGTACCATTTTTAGGATATGGCAACATCCGAGAACCACCAGTTGCCTAGCAAGGTATCAAAAACTTGATGACCAAAAAAAAAAAAAAAAAAAGGAAACAAGTGGTAAAGTACAGGTAGTCCTCAACTTACAACAGTTCGCTTAGTGACTGTTCGAAGTTACAATGGCACTGAAAAGAGTGCCCTCCAAGCCACAGCCAAGCAAGACAGCGCCCGGCGGTGCTCTTCCTCCTGTCCAAAGTTTTCATTGTTGTGAGCATTTCTGTTGAGGATTGGCAGTGGGGGTGGGGTGGGGGGTGTTTGGTTTTTATTCCTCCGTCTGCTGGGTGGTTGCAGCAGATTTTGGTCACTTCACATGACCCTGGGACACTGACTGTCATAAATATCAATCGCCAAGCATCTGAATGTAAATCACAAGACCCTGGAGATGCTGCAACATTCCAGCTGATTGGCGCTTCTTCTGGGCTCAGCAGAAGCGTCAGGATCAGTGCCGAACTCCAGCTGGAGCCTGGCGTTGATCCTGGCGCTTCCACTGAGCCCTGACAGTCCCGAAAAAGCACCAATCAGCTGGAAAGCGGCACTGATCCTGGCGCTTCCGCTGAGCCCTGACAGCCCTGTAGCTCCAGCCATCTCTCACGCAGGCTTGTGTGGTGCTGCCACTGGTTCAGCTCATTCCCCTCCCCCGCTATCACTTTTCTAGGATGGTCGTGTACCACCTGCCAGGTGCCAATGTACCACAGGTCATATCCATACCACTGGTTGAAAAGCCCTGCCTTAAGAGTGACCAAGGAGGTGGGAAAAGGCAAAATGGCATTTCTACTGGCAGCCCCTTCACCCTGGAAATAGGTTACACTGTGAAGTCAGGCTATTTTCCCTATTTGATTGTTTGGAAAACAGAAGAAATACTAACAACTATGGAGATTCTCATTCATCCAGGTCATGATTGTCCCAAAGGTGCTTTTTCTAAAAGGCAATTGAGCAACTTCTTGGATGAAAAGCAAAACATTCTCAAAGAAAAAAACCCAAGAAAGCCCAATTGCCTATTGAAAAAGCATCTTTGGAACGAGAAATACAGAAATCCAGAATTGTCATTGTGAATGAGTTGTGCATGAAAATAATAAATACAGAACTTATTATATATATTTTTACCTGTCTGAGAGCTGTCCAGATATAAAGGATCCCAACAGCACACCCACGAACAATAAGGAAACAGTTAGTGGTGCTTTCCAGTCATTGTCACAAACAAGTTTCCACTAGAAAAAAAAGAGGTTTAGCATTTTAACTTGCTTGTAAATTTTTTTAACTTGTAAAAAATGCTTTCCCAATAATCATTCCATAACCAATTACATTATTAAAAAAGGTTTACGGTTATCTATTATCATTTTCACATAAAAACTATCCCCTTAAATTCTTATCTGTCAAAGCCTTATATTACGCCTTCACAAAGTTAATATTCTAAAGAGAGCAATTATACAAATAGTTAAACAAATATTCATCAGAATTTGGGGGGGGGGACAAATAAGTCACATGTTGGTTATTCACACAGGGCCTTGGTTTTTAACCTCTGGTTGCTTTAAAAATGTTTAGTAAGTATACTGACCAAAATACTAAAACAAAACAGCATTGACTGGCCATAAAAACGGCAACAACTACTGCAGGGTGAACTTTTCCTATTCATCTTTACAGACAGCCATTTGTCTATAGTACTTCATTCTATCACCATCTCCTTTTTTCCATTTCTCCCCACTTCAGTCAACCAACACTCTGTAAACAATGAGCAAATTAAAACTATATTTGAGTCTCTCAGGATTGATTGGTTTATTTGCGTTTTCATTTTTATTTTAGACAGCCTCTGGTATATGCATAACTAATTATTTTGACTATGTAAGGGCCAACATTTGGAGAAGCAAGACTGCTATTTGTGTAGATGTCACACACATAAATTATATAGCCTGCTGGTCACTATGAGTAAATAGGAATTTTCCAAGTATAGTACACTTTGAAAATAAACACTAAATGTTAATACTAGGTTTCCTCATTGTTTTCATAACAACATAAGCAGTTAATTGCCAGGCATAACACACAAGCAGTGTTAATTATAGCAGAAATCAGCACTTCATTTTGTCCCAGACTTTTCAAGCAGTTGCTAGTGGTCATTTTAAGTTAGGTTTTCAAATGCCCAGAACAGCAAAGCTCTTTATTTATGTCTAGTTAAAACACATAGTTTTGCACAAGAACAGAAAATGAACCAGATGGCTAATTTTTGTGAACTGCCTTTATTAATATCACCTTTCAATAACATTTACTTGGCAGACACAGATCAGATCAGTGTAGATAAACAAAGGGTCAAGAAAGAAAAAAAAAACATGAAATGCTATATAACCTGAAGCCAAATTTTTACAATACTATATGTCATATATAGTTATTTAATTTTGGCTGTGCACATGGCATGAATATAGCCAATTAATTCATAAACCATGTTAATGGCTTCATATGTTCCAGAAAGCCAACTAACTATAATTTATTCAATAAAACAAAATTAAACAAACTGAAAATTTGCTTGGTACAACATGTGATTTCAATCTATATTCCTAGTGATTATAAACTACAGTAGGAAAACCAGTTTTTAATATCACAAATTATCTATTACCACATGAATAAAATGTAAATACTGAATAATCCAGAATGAAACAAGCAAAACGGGTTAAATTCTACATTGTTACTTCATTCAGTTTCCCTATTTGTAAGAATAGGGGAAAATAATCAATATTTATTTCTCTGACCAGATTTTACAAATATCTTTCAGAACAGCAGAACTCATCACCTTTATCATCCTGGGAACAGAAATCAGCTGACAGGGAACAATATTAAATATCACTGAAGTTATATTTGCACAGCTTCCACCATTACCACGCAAATGCAGAATTATACTATGACAGAGAAATGTTGCTTGGACTGAATACAGTACTGTATAGTATATCAGGCAGAAATTATTGTCATTCTCTAATGCTTTCCAAGATAGGTTACTGAAGTTCACTGACCTATAAGAGGCTGCACACTTCTTACAGTACTATATTTAATATTATTTTTTTAAACACAATGCACAAAATATAGAAAGTTGTAGTAAAAGAAAACTTAGTCAATACTTCTCAAACTTTAGTTACTAACGCCAAGGGTGTTCTGAAAAAGACCTGGATCTTTCCCTGGCATTTAGCAAGGGTGAGTGAAGCCTGCTTGGATAGTCTGTTTTTTTTTTTCCTGTTCCTATCCAATTTCTGTCATCTTTGCTATATTTTACTCTTTTTCTTTCTTTGTTGTAATTGTTTAAAAATGTTTTTACTTGTAAACTGCCCAGACTTGGATGGTACACAAATGTAATAAATAAACAATTCAAAAGGATTAAATTCAGAGATGACACACAGGAATATGCAGAACAGTCAGTCAGCCCATCAATCAAATTTATTGCAGTCTCAGGGCCAATCAGGATTCTTTTTCTCAGTCTAGGAATTCAATAATGACAGAGGAGGAGGAGGACACTGAACAATTGAGGTCCTATTTAACATAGCATCCAATGGCATGACACCAAAATATGATGTAGATTATTCAGCATGTGATATTCACTTTGCCTGGCAAATACTTGGGGATTATATTTATAACCTCCAACCATATTCAAATGAATTAAAATATATCCCGAGAATATCTCGTGACAGAAAAAGTGTGTTTAATTTTGCTTTGCTATAACCTTTTAAAAATACTAATAAGATATTTTTTATTCAAATGCGATATTTGTTTCCCCCCCCCCCCAAACAATAGAGAAAAATACTCTCAAACTATGGACTCACTTGGATTTTGGATACTTTTTGACTTCCTTGCTTTCAACAATGTAACTGATAATGGGCTGAAACATGTTCATCTGAGTGACAGTTAATAATACAATCTTCTAGAACATTGCTTCTGCAATGAAAAGCGCATTTAAAATAAAATTCACCTTTCAGAACCAACAATGAAACATAAATTCGTTAGACTAAAAGTGTGAGGTATGGAAAATGTGTTGCATCCCATTTATTCATGTGTCAAATTTATATATGGTACATATAAAAATGTATGGACCACTAATTCTTTACATCAGAAATGGGCTGTGTACGACCCTCCATTTAATGTATAAGTCCCATCAGCCTTAACTTGAATGCTAATTGGGAAAAGAGAAGACACCAAATGCCCTGACATGGGGGCATAAAAGTGGCATATTTAGAATAAGGTAAAACAATCATCTGTATCCACTTAAAGAAGTCCACAAAGCTCTTGTATGAGAAACCCGATTTTGCTATTCAATTTTTCTTCTGTAACATTGGAGGTATGGCAAGATTAGAAGCTGCCATGTAATAACCTCATCTTAAGTACCTATCAGTTTACCCTTTGCAGTTCTATTGGATAAGATATATATAGTCCCATTATTGCATGTTATTGTCTCTCCATGGCAGCTGATCCAATTTACATTTGGTTCAGCTATAATGCAAGAAAAAATATCCCAAAGTTAGTTTTCAGCTGGAAATAATGATGGTTCTGAGCATGTCTTCCCAGCTTCAGGCCATTGTAATAGATTATATAAGGAGAATGCTGCCTTGACAGCATTGGACTGCATCTTCTGCTCCATAGCTTAGCCTCCGCCTAAGTAACCCAGGCAAAGAAAGCAGACCTGAAAATGGTTAAGACTACCAGCTTTTCTCCTTTTATCCCAAAATCAGCTGTTGAAAAGCAGCTGCAGAGGTTTTCAATTTTTCTCCCTTTCTTACCCTTTCATGTAGAGCTGTGGGATTTTGGTTGTTCAGCTTTTAGAGTATTTTTCACCTGTTTCAGTAATTCTGAATTGGCAGAATGATTGTAAACTGCTTTCAAACACTTTTGGAGCAAACTGAGAAATGAAAACAGCTCTCAAAAGAAACCAGCATGGTTGCATAAAGAAATGAGCCGAGGTGGCGCAGCAGTTAGAG
This sequence comes from Crotalus tigris, assembly GCF_016545835.1. Taxonomy (NCBI): domain Eukaryota; kingdom Metazoa; phylum Chordata; class Lepidosauria; order Squamata; family Viperidae; genus Crotalus; species Crotalus tigris. The sequence continues at coordinate 1,106,810 of NW_024100482.1, forward strand.
TGCAGTACTGCAGGCCACTTTAGCTGACTGTGTTCAGCAGGTCAGCGGTTCAAATCTCACCGGCTCAAGGTTGACTCAGCCTTCCATCCTTTCGGGGTAGGTAAAATGAGGAGCCAGATTGTTGGGGGCAATGTAAATATATATATACATTGCTTACTGGTGTACACTGCTTAGAGAGTGCTTGCACTTAAAGCGGTATATAAGTCTCATAAATAAATAAATAAACTCTCTGATAAATTGAAAGATAAAAAGGACAAATATAAAAAGTGGAAAAAGGGGCACATAACTAAAGCAGAATATCAGCACATAGTCTGAGCCTGCAAAGATGAAGTGAGGAAAGCTAAGGCTCAAAATGAACTAAGGCTTGCAACCAAAGTCAAAAATAACAAAAAAAGCTTCTTTCAACATGTAAAAAACAAGAAAAAAGTGAAGGAAATGATTGGTCCATTAGTGTGAGAAAGTGGCAAGAAGGTGACAAGCAACAGAGAGAAAGCAAAACTATTTAACTCATTTTTTGCATCTGTCTTTACACAAAGGGAAAAAACAGACCAACCTATCAAAAATAGTGCCATAAAAAACAGAACAGAAACACAAGTGAAGATAGGCAAGAAAATGGTAAGTGAGCACCTATCCAGTCTAGACGAGTTCAAATCGCCAGGACCAGATGGATTACACCCCAAGGTCCTCAAGGAACTGGCAGATGTGATCTCAGAACCACTGAACTATATTTTTCAAAGATCCTGGAGCACTGGGGAACTACCAGAGGACTGGAAAAGAGCTGATGTAGTTCCCATCTTCAAAAAAGGGGAAACAAATGGATCCAGGAAATTACAGAACTATCAACCTGACCTCAATACCTGGGAAGATTCTGGAAAAGATAGTCAAACAACGAATCAGCAAACATCTAGAGGCAAACAAAATCATTACAAAAGCCAACATGGGCTTGTCAAAAACAGATCTTCTTGCATTCTTTGACCAAGTGACAAAATTAGTGGATCAGAGGAATGCTGTGGATATAAATTACTTGGACTTCAGTAAGGCATTTGATAAAGTAGATCACAACCCACTACTTGATAAAATAGAAAAATGCGGGTTAGACAGCATCACCACCAGATGGATCCATAGCTGCCTGACCGGCCATACTCAGCATGTGGTCCTCAATGGAGCCGCATCTACATGGAGGGAAGTGTGTAGTGGGGTGCCCCAGGGCTCTGTTCTGGGCCCAGTGCTCTTCAACATCTTCATCAACGATTTGGACAAGGGGATAGATGGGGAACTCATCAAATCTGCAGACAACACCAAGCTGGCAGGAACGGTGAAAAAAGTAAGGTCCTACATTTAGGCAAGAAAAACCAAATGTACAGGTATAGTATAGGGGGTACCTTGCTCAATAGTAGTAACTGTGAGAGGGATCTTGGAGTCCTAGTGGACAATCACTTAAATATGAGCCATCAGTGTGCTGCAGCTGCCAAAAAAGCCAACAGTGCTAGGCTGCATCAACAGAGGGGTAGAATCAAGATCACGTGAAGTATTATACCACTTTACAGTGCCTTGGTAAGGCCACACTTGGAATACTGCATCCAGTTTTGGTCACCACGATGTAAAAAAGATGTTGAGACTCTAGAAAGAGTACAGAGAAGAGCAACAAAGATGATCAGGGGACTGGAATGGTTGCTGGAATGGTTGCTGGAATTTGGTATGTTTAATGAAGAGAAGGACAAGGGGGGACATGATAGTTTAATGAAGAGAAGGACAAAGGGGGACATGATAGCAGTGTTCCAATATCTCAGGGGCTGCCACAAAGAAGAGGGAGTCAAGCTATTCTCCAAAGCACCTGAAGGCAGGACAAAAGCAACAGGTGGAAACTATTCAAGGAGAGAAGCAACCTAGAACTAAGGAGAAATTTCCTGAGTTAGAACAATTAACCAGTGGAACAACCTGCCTCCAGAAGCGGTGAATGCTCCAACACTGGAAGTTTTTACGAAGAGACTGGACAGCCATTTGTCCGAAATGGTATAGGGTTTCCTGCCTGAGCAGGGGGTTGGACTAGATGACCTCCAAGGTCCCTTCCAACATTATTATTATTGTTATTATTAACAACTGGAGGTGCCTACTAAGATTTTAGTATTCAACATTTTATACTGAAGGGAATTCATTGAGAGCAAATGTCATTAATTTTCTTGTTTATCAAACAGTTTCAAAGAATCTCATAAAATTCTCGAATGAATAACAGATGCAAATGTGTTTGCCTGCTCTAGGTTAATAACTATCAGGCTCTTGTGGAAAATGCAGATTGTACACATGCTGGTCTATGATCGAATAAAGAATTGTATGCATGTGTTGTGTGTGCAGAAGCCAATGATTTTGGTATTACGTATGATTGAACTTAATTGGCCACTTTTACAAGTATGGCCATAGGAAACCTAAAATATGGACATACTACCTGTCTTATTGGGTCAGAATTTGTATCTCCTGTGTTGTATTTGATGTTCAAGTTGACATTTTTATTTTAACAAACCAGTATTATCTAATATGGGTACATCTTGTATACGTTTGAAGTTATCAGGAACTTTACAGAACAATTATTTGATCAAAATCAAAGACATAATAATCACGCAAACTGAAAGATTAATAGTTCCATCAGAGGATTAAATGACATTCAATTTAAAACAAATTATAGTCTTTTTAGTTTCTAACAAATCTTCAGAATGTTTCAGTTAAATAACTATTAGTTGTAATTTTAACTACAGAATGGCAAACTTTCCATGGAGGTAATAATCAATATTTACCCTGTACTGGAAAGTTGTAGGAATGACTATGTGTATCAGTGCTCTAATCTGCAGGGGCACTGATGTTTGATGATCTTGCAGTCCTGGTATAAAAAAGTACACTCCTGAGTTAAGCACTGTCTCAGTTCTGTGGATCTCTTATAAAGATAAATTAATATAAACAGCAAACAAAGATTTCAAATCTGTTCAAATGGATGCCAGAAAGAGGTGCAGTTGCTTTTCAATAAAAAATAGTTAATTTTTAAAACTAAATTTTCACTATACCTGCTATCTGGAATGTTCTGAGCAAATTAAAAAATAATTTAAAGATAAGAAGAGACAAAAATAAATAAACAAAGCAAACAAAAATCCTGTTGAATATGCTAATAAGTAAGACAGGTCAAAGAAATGAAGTAAACATAAAAGTCTTAATCCTGATATAATCCATGTATTTCAAAAGCAATTTATAAAAATACACTGTAAGTCTCCTTGATTAAACAAGACCATCTATTAAGATCTAGGAAATTAACTTTCTCTGTTGCAGTGCCTACTCTCTGGAATGATATCTACCTACAGAGATCTGTATAACTCCTATGCTGATTACATTCCATATATATGCAGGTCTTGGCGTATTCGGGTCTTTTCCCGTGTAACATTGAGAATATCTGGCAAGATACTCTCAATCTTACATGGGAAAAGACCCGAATACGCCAAGACCTGCATACCTGTACCTGTGAAAATCTACGAAAATGTAGATTTTCTACGTTTTCTAGATTTTCTTCCTAGAAGTACAAAGCTGAAAACACCAGCCTGAAGATGACGAATGAGACGTCGTCGGAACGTCGCCAAGACACTTCCAATTTTACGTGGGAGAAAACCCAAATAACAAAGACCTACATATATATAGGTCTTTGTTATTCGGGTTTTCTCCCACGTAAAATTGGAAGTGTCTTGGCGATGTTTTGATGAAGTCCCATTCGTCATCTTCAGGCTAGAAGCACAAAGTCGAAAACACCAGCCTGAAGATGACGAATGGGACTTCGTCGAAACATCGCCAAGACACTTCCAATTTTACGTGGGAGAAAACCCGAATAACCAAAGACCTACATTATATACATACATACATACATACATACATACATAAAGAAAATTCAGAACAAAGTTAAAATACAAAATTAAATAAAGGTCTAAACCACAAAGCAATCAGAATACTGAAAAAGATGCATAAAAAACAACAACACATTATACACATATTATCCTCTCTGGCTGAATACTGATTAATATATTACTCCATTTGTTCCCACCCCTTCTGAAACAGGCCCTCCCAGAATTTTTAAATTAAATAAATCTATTAACAATTTGTTGATCTGTCTTCTGTATTAGTTATATTAGTGTCAAAGTAGTTAACAGGAAAACAATAATAGTAAAACAGAATAAAATTAAAGTTTGAAAACTGCCAACAAATTGTTTTTGTAATCCACTTGTAGAAAATTTACCTCAGCATCTTAACTATCCCGGATCATCCCAAAAGTTATAAATAGATCGTCTTTTGTCAAAAATCCATGTTTGTTTCTTAATATAATTGTCAACTCTACAACGAACCTGGCTGCAGCCATCTTGCTCGTTCTAGGTTGCCACCTGAATGGAACGGGGTGCGGAGTATCTTTGCTAGTCTAAACAATTCTGTGTCCCATGGGAACCAAGGTCATTCTATCAGTTATGTTAGACAGTTGGGCATATTGTTAGAAAATCCACCAAACTATTCTATTGGGGAACATAGATTATTTCATAGCACTGAGGTGGGAAGTTTGACTATGTAATAGTGTAACTCTTTGGAGGGAATTTCAAACTTGGTTTCACTTTTGACCATGCCGATATTTTACATCTAATAAACATGTTCTTTGAGGAAGCTTCTAGCCTCAGAGTTGTGATTTATTTGGTTCTATCTATCGGAACCATAACATTCATCTATTGTCATTTGTTGTTTAATTAAATGCAGTAAATTCAATCTCCAAAATAAGTCTATTGTCAAATCAGAGTGCAGGCAGAAATAATTACCAGTTAACTGTAATAAATCCATCCAGTCTCCCTCAGTCTCCATAGAGGAAAGGAATTCCTTTGTAGAGGAAAGAAATTTGTCTCCCTCCTTCCTAGTTGCGGCTGTAATGTTGGAGAAGTATACAGACTTAAATTTCAGAACAACAAATGAAATCCACTTCGCTGGTTCTTCAGACATGAGACTATCTGTTTGATCTGGAACTGGATGAAAGATTTTGTGTATCTTTATCCAAAGGTAAAGCTTCAGATTCTACCATTCTTTGAATAAATATTAAAGTTTGGTCAAGTTTTTGTAGAAGAAATTCAGCTAAAAGCTGCATGTGTCCATTCATGTCATCAAAGTTGTTTTTAATTTCATTGTGATTTAGAGCCATTGTTGCTTGGATTAGTTGCAACATAGTGATAGTATTTGTTTTTTCTTGACAAGTTCTTTTTGCAAGCTCTTAAGATTCCATGATAGCTAGAATTAAAAAAAAAATCTTTCTCTGAAAATAGCTTTAAAGTCACAGTCAATAGATGTTTATCATCCAGGAAAGTCAGTTATGTTTTTTCAATTATAATTTTTGCTTATTGTGGCTGGCCCAGAACGTTTTGTTTACGGTAGCTCTTTTTAAAGATCAAAGAAGTACTTATAACAAAACAGCTAAAGTTATATATTTTCTTCCACCACTAAATGTCAGCAACAGTATGTATGTTTTTGTCCCCCTTTCTGTGGGAGAGTGGGGCAAAGCTCCCGCTCCTTTTCACTTTTGGAGGCTTTTTTGCTTCTTGGGGTATCTTTTCCAAAAGTTCAGGACATAAAGTAGGAGAGAGAAGATCAAATTTCTCACCCAATTTCAGCATGCTGTTCTCTGATGTTCTGGTGAGTACTTGTGGACTTCGGCTACAAGTAGCTTGGGCTAGTTACTGAGACAGGGGCAGCCTTTCTCCTGTCGGGTTAGAGGGAATTTCCTGATCGAACGGGACTGCCGTCATTCCTGAATCGCTGAGCGTCCCTCTTTCTTTGCTGCTTCTTTCGGGCAGCTTTAGACCTATTTAGGGTCCCCTGGCAGGGCAAAATCAGCCGCGGGAAGCAGACTTCGCAATCCCGTGACCGTGCGCTACTGGGTAAAACTGGAAGTCTCCCGTCCAATGACTTTTTAATTGCTTCCAGAGGGAATTGGACTCTTCAAGACCCCCCTTCTTCACTGGGTCCATGATCATCCAAAAGTCATCTTGAGTCACTCCTAAGCACTCCCATTCAAAACCAGGGAGCAATACTGTCAAAGAACCAGCTTTAGCCATGAAATCAGCAGATCGTTGGTAAGAAAGAAAAGAAACTCTTACCATGCAGCAGTGATCTTGAATGGACTCCCATGTCTGATGACAATCCTAATGTCTTTAAAATTTGATGTCCTCTCAAGGCTGTAGAGTGCTGGAGGAGCTCTGGTTAGTTGTTTGCTACAGTAAGTAGTGTGGTGGGTTTCCGATGCAGAGATTCTTCTTTTTATTTATTTCTTTTAAATACTAGTTGTAATAGCAGGGCATGGGAAGTGTTGAAAGATATAAATGTGAACTAGGTATGCTTCACTGGAATATTTCATAAACACAAAATGAAAATCACCCTCAAAACCTCACATGACAGGATGTTGGATATCTGAGAAATATTAGGTTCCCTGGGCAATTATATATACAAAAATGCATTCTACAAAGTATTCCTCCAGATATGCCTCCAGCATCTGTTATGACCCAGGCTCTAGAGAGTTCTTTATTTCTCTTAACCAACGGCCCTCCAACAACCGGTAAGGCTCCACCCTCATGCTATCCTGAAGGCAGCCACCCTCAGTCCCCCAAACAACAGCCCCTATAGTACAAAGAAAGCCCCCAGAGTAAGAGCACGTTCACAGGGCAAGGTCCAGGGTTCCAAGTCCAATCCACCAGTTAGGGTCCAGGCACAAGACAAGGCCAGTCCTCAGGAAAAGAAACAGGTCCCAGAAAAGAAGCAATTCCAAAGCCCCAGTGAAGCAAAGGCCAAATGTAGGCCAGCAGAGAAGGGCAAGGTCCAAAACAAAATGTGAAGAGCATCTTCCAAGCGAGACCAGACAAATAGCAACAGACAAACAACAACAGACACGAGTAAAAGCCGGGGGAGTGTAAGCCAAAGCAACAGTTGTTCCTGGCAAAGAGTAACTCACCATGGCTTTCCCTTAAGTTATTCCCCTCCAGGAGTTCCTTGTGATGAGGGATGGGGTGACCTCCTCCCAAGTAGCCTTGCAGCCCTTGTCTGGGCTTGCCCACACTCCATTCTCCTTACCCTTGGATTAGTGGAGTAGGCAGCTATTCTTTATCAGAGGAGATTGGCTTCCTATCAGCACCACTGCTTGTCAGCAGATCCTCCTCTGGGTCTGTGCAGGCAGGCAACTCTCCGTCTGGTCAACTACAGTAGCTCCCCTAATGCCTAAGGGGCCAGGAACAGCATCGTCCTCAGCCCCTGGCGTGCCTTCTCTGTCAGATGGTCCTGCTCCAACTCTTCTTCCTCCTCTTCCGAACCGGCCTCTGAAAGGGCTATGATAGCATCCCTCTTTACTGGTCTATTGGCTGGGGTTACTAAGAACTGGGGTTTAACAGCATCTAGAGGACATTACATTGTACATGTATGAAAACCATTTTAAGTTTTAAAGAGAAGTCTCAACATTTTGAAATGAGCCTAGAAATGGACTAGGACCCAATGCAACTGATAAAGCACTGGCTTATATGATCATTTTGACCAGTCTCAGTAAACTTGCAGCTTTATTTTCGATTAAAAGGAAATTTCTGGGTCTTTTCCTGCCTCATAGATCAAATCTCCATTAGTGATTAGTGATTTATTGTAGCTTGATATCACTTTACGTGATATAAAATGTGTCTGAATATTGTTACAATATGGTTGTATGAATCTAGAAAATGCACTGTAATATGCTATTAGTGAGGAAACGGCCCATATATTTTAATAATCCAGCTAAAGGCAGTGTCTCCACAGGGTAAGAGCAAGTAAGATGAGCTACAGAAATCACAGGTTAATTGGAATTAACAGAAACATTCGGGACAGCCTATGATTGTGTATTGGAACAGAAAGATGAAAAACAAAGACTTTTATAATTAATTTCAAAATCTTATTTCAAATCCATCTAGCTCCTAATCCGTTTATAACTTTTCAGATCAATTTTCTAATCACACTTTTGCTGTGTGTTCCAAAAGAAGATTTTTTTAAAGTTCTTAAACTTGCATAAAACTTGCTTTCATCAAGAATTGAAGGAGACTCATCCTATGTGATCGATCTTACCTTTCCAAAGTATGGAGATGGATGGATGGATGGATGGAGAGAGAGAGAGAGAGAGAGAGGGAGGGAGGGAAGGAGGGAGATCCAATTAACAAGAAATTTCTAGAAGTGAGTAAGAACAGAAGTATGTGAACTTGGTGTCATTCTGAAGGCTCTGATTTGTCTTCTTCCAGGGAGCCATTGTATGGAGCAGTTGTAAGCAATTCCAAAACCCAGGTATTGTGGCTTATTCAATGCACTATGATTAAGAAATAGTTTAGAACAGTGTGCGAACCTAATACTCTGTTACATAACACCTCATCCCAAAAAAGGAAGCATTTCCAAATATGCACTAGAATATAGCATGGGAATTTAAGAAGTGGAATGCAACTTACACCAAGCTTAAGCACTTTTGCCCTAGATGTCATGAAAGGCTAATTCTTAGACAGAGATTACCCTCTGATAAAATGACTAGAGAAACTAAAATATACAATTCAGCTGGAAACATATTGGCAAGCATGAGTCAACAGATTAGGAGTTAAACAAACGTAAAACTAGAAGTGAAAAAGTGGGTGAAAGGTTACATGTACATCTTACACAACTTCTTCAGGAAAAACACAGGTTATATTTTAAAAGCGGTTAGAGTCAATAAAACTTTGCTAATGAAATACCAATTATAACAGGTTTTTAGAGAGTCAGACAGGAGACAAATAAGCTTCTGCCAAACTTGTGACTGATGAGGACACTCTTGTCTCTGAAGCTATTATTTTTCAGTCTTTTAATCTAAATCACTGAGGATTAATTATTAGGCACTATTGTTTTGCTATATTTTACCATTCGCTTTTTGTCTGAAGTCAGGTCCACATAAAGAGATTTTAGAAAATTGAACTAGTTTTATTACTTAAAAGCAAAAATACTGAAGAAGCACGGGGCTACACGTAGAAACATTAATGGGTTATTAAAAATGCACATTTCAATATTATAAACCATATTGCATTATACACACACATACACATGCACACATCTATATATGTATATTTAATTATCCAAATCCCACCAACTAGTTATTGAAATTTTGAGTCATTCAAATTTGAGCCCATCATTTATATACTAATAAAACTTTTGTATTCATTTGATTGTTTGCCAACCTTCAATTGGGTGAAATGGTGCAGCGTAGGACATCAATTTTTTTAATCAATGTGACTTAAATAGTCTAACACAGACCAACATTTGTCCAAAATTTGGGATCAATGACTCCTGTGGGATTGAAATTTGGCAAAGATGTACTGCTACAGTGCTGCCACAGCTACAGTCATGTGATCTTCATTTCCAATGCTCTGGTCAGCTTCCTACAAGAAAAGTCAAAGAGAAAGCTGGCAGGAAGTCAGAAGTTCCTCCGCTTCTACTGCTTTTTTGCCCACCCATGGTCGTTCTGTTTAAGTAAGGAAGTGTCTCTGAAATAATGAGTCACGGGTTGTCTAGTATTCAGTAAAGCTGAGATACCCAACATGTGATCTATAAAAATAAATATTATAAATATTTAAAAATAAATAGGGTGACACACCTTGTATGTCTAATGCAAAACCTAGTGGGACTGTGGAGCATTTTGGAACTAATTCAGAAAAAAACTCGGTATACAAACATAGCACTTGTTTGCAATTCTTTAAAGAGCTGAATTCTTTCAATTTGCAGCTGCCACATGATTCTGGCCAAAGATACAGCTCTTTAAAGAGCAGCAAACAGGCCTTACATTTATCTCCCATCTGCTACAAAGCTTCTGACTGCCCTAATACATAGTATTTATTAGATTTTTATCCCATCCTTATCACTTTATAAGTAATTTAAGGCAGTGAACATACCTAATACTCTTTCCTCATTCTATTTTCCCCGCAACAACCCTGTGAGGTGGATTAGGCTGACTGGACCAAAGTCACACAGTTGGCTTTCATGTTTTGGGCAGTACTAGAACTCACAGCCTTCTAGTTTCTGGGCCAGCATCTTAATCACTATACCAAACTGGCTCTATAATTTAGGAGCTTATATAGACTAAAAGCATAATCTTTTACTTATTTTCTCAAATGCCCTCACTGTACTGAAGTTGACCTAACTATTTGATAACCATAAATAGGATTACAGCCTAAGAGGATTATTTTCATAAAGGAAGGTACAATATTTAAGTCTCAAATTTAAACCTACATTGAGGGAGGAGTTCTAGCAATTCTAAGAAGTATTCCATCTGCGCAACTTCTTGGAGAAATTTATGCAACAAGGCTTGTTTGAACATTATCTGAAATTCTAAACAGAAAAAAGGCTTCAAAAATGTGGGTTGGATATTGAATGTAACAGTTAATAGTGTGAGTCTCTATATGTGAAAAAGTTGGGGGACTTTAGTTTTTGAATTGGAATTTGTCGAAAATATGTTTACAGAAAGATACAAACATTATAATTAAATGGCTACTATTATCAAGTTAATTTTAAAAATACTGTACTTCAATAAGAATAGTTATTGCATTTCATCTCTCTGAAGTAATCTCTTCTGAGCAGTCATCCCATGCAGTGAATTCATTTACGTAAGTCCCAAACTTGTGTACTGTGTATTACATTCTAATTCTTAGTAAGCCAATGAAAATATAACAATTGAAAATATAATTGAACATACTAGAAAAAAACAAGCAAAATGCTACAAAAATAAAAAATGGTCTGCATCTTAGGCAGTCATCTTAGGGATCTAAGAAGCTGATTCCAGAATTTGAGGTTACCACTGAGAAGATATTCTAGGCTCTCACTCCTGATGTAAGGGAATCATGAGCATCTCCACAAGTACTGCAGGGACAGGACAGGATAGGCTGATTCTGCTTGGAGATGTTGGTGAGGTTTTTTTATTTATTTGAACGTATTAGCTGCCAAACTCCAATGGACTCTGGGCAGTATATAAAACTGAAAAATCCATAAAGACAGGTACAACATCAAACTAATGAACAGCTCAGGCTAAAACAATCTTACAAACAAATCAAACAAACAGGTTACTCTGAATTGCGAGGCAAATTCTACAACCTAACTTCCAGAGTTAGATTCCAACAGGAATGTGAGACCTTCTGGTGCACATATTTGCCTGAAGCAGATTATTTTATTAGTCAATGAATAAAATTAATGATGGAAACAAAAGCTTATCTTCTCCCATACCTCACTATATTTATCTGGATCTTAAGATCATATTTAAAGAAATTTATTAATCTCTTATTGAATGATATGGGTGGCTGCCTAAGAAGTGGTCTTTCTCACAATCCTGGTCTGTTCAGGTGAAACTTTTTTTAAAGAAAGAAAAATATAAAGTTTTTAAAAATATGATTTAATGCTTTTTAGATCTTGGTAACTACTATTGCTGGTCTTCAATTCAGACATTTTAGATCTTGGATGACTAGACTCTCTGAAGGCCACCCAGGGAACGTACTGTTAAAATACAGTACAAAAATACTATAAATGGAACTGCTTCATTATCAGAGAAAATCTATTTCAGGAGGATTTTGAAAAAAAACATTTGGGGGATTATTCAAGAATATATGCATGGGGCAAAGAACTGTATTTTCATTAAGTCACATATTTATTATTTTCTTTAAAATTAGTACAGTACTATGAGTACTCTACTAATAACTGGAAGATTACTGAAATCTAATATTGTCTAGTAGCTTTCATCTCCAAACACCCCTGCCCGGTTGGTTTTGATCTCTTGGGAGGCCGTCACGCTGCCGGCCGCCTTCCTCCCCCCTGCCCCCGCCTCAAAAGTCAGCACGCACCTGCCTACCTCGGAGACAATGGTGTTGTCGTAATACTCTCGGCTGAACTCCCAGCCGTCCAGGCACTCCTCCTGCTCCACCTGGCTGAGATTGACATCGCGGCCGGGCACCAAGTTGCCGGCGGAGAAGTTGAGCAGGGCCTCGAGGCGGTAGCGGCTGCACTGGCTCCGCACCTGCCGGCCGCCGCGCTTCTCCAGGGGGATGCTGGCGTTGAGCCACTCCGCGCTCAGGCTGGCGTTAGCGGGCACCCGGCACCAGTGCTCGGGAGTAGCGGCCAAGAAGACAGCGGACAGCCCCGTGTAGCCGTTGGGGATGATGCTGGCGCTGAGCAGGAAGAAGATGAGGCGCTGGAAGGGGCCCCATTCGCCCAGAAAGGCGGTGGCCTCGTCGTAGTTGAACATAACTGGCGACAGGCAGGCAGGGCGAATGCAGAACAGGCCCGGCTGCAGCTCTCGTTAGCACATGCAGCAGTTCCTGTTGGCCCGGGCGAAGGAAGGACGAAAAACTCAGCCGGTCGCCGGCAGTAAGTAGACAGAAGCAGGGGCCGCTTTTGGAGGCTGCCTGTGGGTGTGGTTTATGTACAAAGGGCTGGACCGCCGCGCTCGGCTAGCCGACGAAACCCGGCCGCGTCTTTTGCAAGTTCCCGCGCGGAAGAAAAAGAAAATCACCGCCCGCCCGCCTCTTTTTTTTTTTTTAAAGGCTGAAGGGATTTGAGTTTATTATTAAAGCCCGCCCGGGAGAATGAACGAGCACGCGGAGAACTTTGCTTTAAAAGTAAAAAATGTGCCATTGCTGTACCGGTCGGTAAATAGGGGAGGTGATTGGTTCAGGTTCTCTCCGAGATGGAAAGCAAACTTTTTAAACCGTTTTAGCGTGCCTGCGTTTACTCCGAACAGGCGATTGTGTAAACTGTAAACGGCTACAGACGCTAGCAGCGCAAGGGGGTGTGACAGCCGGCGTGGCTTGAAATGTATTGCTTTAATAAACCACATTGTTTATTTAGGGCATAGGCAACCATATTTGCCTAACATGTACAAAAGTAGTAAAATATCTAATAAATCTGGTGAACAAACTTTGCCTCGTCTGCCCTTCTGACTGTGTACTGTTTGTCCCTGGATTTCTAAGAACAGTACAGAAGTTAGTTATCCAGTTTCCTTACTTGCCCAGTCCATTTTATTTCTTTTATTTAGGCTAATGAAATGCTCATACCAATTTCTGTAGACTTAACGCTAAGCCATGATGTTTGTTTTGTTTGTTGTTTCTGGCATCTCATAAAATCTAAATTGATAAATAATGGCTTTGCACTATGACCACTGTGTTATGTTCACTAAATCATAGTTAAAATATATTATCAGTTATCATATGGAATCCAACTTTATGACAGCCTTTCCCAACCAATTTATATACCCCCCCCCAAATATTTTGGAATAGTCATATTCCCTCCATGCCTATTACCATATTCCAATACTGCACATTGGTATAAACTTTTATTTTTTGAATAGAAAGCAACACAACAAGCAACATTGACTGTTCTAAAAGCATTTGGTAGCACCCAATCCAGTCATTTCATGTCTTTTAAAGTAACTTTAAAATGACTGTTCTGAGATTTGTTTACTGTAGATTTATTTAACAAAAATATACATTTAAACACAAACAAAATATGTTACCCAAAGATTGATGCACAGATTGCTATTAGATTTCCAAACGTTTAGATTGGGAAGCCATAAATACTTACAAAATTATTTATATTTTCAGTTCTTAATGTACTTTTGTTACTCAGATTTGCTCCAAAAGAAATTTTTTGGAGCAATGAAATCTGTGATGATGATTACTACTGAAATGACCCATGTCACAATCTGTGTGACCTTTCTCCACAATATAGTCAAAGCAGCAGGTAAAATGTTCCAGCTGAGGTACTTCAAATTCCAAAGCACTGCCTGAAATTAGTATAATTAAGCATTTTGTCATGAGCTACTTAAAAAAAAAAAAAATCAGGGCACACATTTTTCTCAAACAACTAAAAGTATAAAGTAAGCCTAGCAATCCTCATTATCAAAAAATATTTTGAATAAACATAGATTAGTTCTTAAAATTTCAGAATCTAAAATGAACCAGGAAGATTATTTCTTTATATGTTATAAATGTTTCTATATAGGGAGTCCTCAAATTATGATCACAATTGAACACAAAATGTATGCTGCTGAGACATTTGTTAAGTGCGTTTTGCCCCATTTTACAATCCTTCTTGCCACAATTGTTCTGTGAATCACTGCAGTTGTTAAGTAAATAACACAATTGTTAAGTGAATCTCGCTTTCCCATTGACTTTGCTTGTCAGAAGGTTGCAGAAGGGGATCACATGATCCTGGGTCACTGCAACTGCCATAAATATGAACCAGTTGCCAAGTGTCTGAACATCCATTGGGATGTTGCAATGGTAAGTGTGAAAAAGTCGCTTTTTCAGTGCCTTTGTAACTTTGAACGGTCACATGTTATAAGTCGAGGACCACCTGAATTCTCAACTCCATCAGGACTCCTGGTAGTTTATATAAATCTAGTGGCAGAACATAAAATTCAACAATATAAGTAAATCTAATTGCAGATTCTACTACATAATAGGCAGATAATAGGGTGGCACATTTTTTAAACAAGGTGACTTTTTAAAAAATAGAAATAGTGACTGAGTGAATGTTGTTAATGAGCTTCCAGAAAACCAACTGTCAAATCTTGGATTACCACATATCTAGCAATGGCTTTTTAAGGCGTTTCTGTTAGTTACTTAACGAAAGGTTAAGCATACACAATATGGGTGTGTACAGTTTCTTTAAACTGATATGTGGCAATAATCAGGAATCCAGGTGAGAACAACATTCTAGATAACTAAAAATGTGTGCTGTTTCTTTCAGTTTGGAGCAGTTTTCTGACCTGGCCTGGATTCAGAAGTTAAACTAGATAAGTCTGGTTATCCATGAATGGTCAGACTGGGAGATCAAAAACCTTCCAGAAGAAAAGGCAAATCATTTTGATGCTATGCCAGAAAAGCCTGTGTAGAGATGTTCACAAATTTATGAGGAATCAGGCTCACCTTGAGGTAGACTGAGGGTAATTTTTAGTGGAACAAAGGTGATGGGAATGATATGAGCAGCATGACAACTTCATGACCCAAGCCCTGTCCTTTTCCAAGCCCTTTTCCATAGTGTCACATGCATGTACACCCAAAAGGGGCAGAGTTTACAATTCTGCTTTAATCATTCTGAGTAAAAGCAGCAAAAATTTGTGGATCCTACTGAAGGAGACTTTTCCTATACTGGATGTTCATTTTCCTTCAACCTTGAGTTTTACAAAGCAGAAATGTAATGGGAGAAAACCTCAGTTTCTACCTCAAAATATAATCCTGACATAATAAGCCGTGGTGGCACAGTGGTTAGAATGCAGTACTGCAGGCTAATTCTGCTGACTGCCGCCTGCCAGCAGTTCTGCAGTTCGAGTTTCACCAACTCAAGGTTGACTTAGCTTTCCATCCTTCTGAGGTTGGTAAAATGAGGACCCAGATTGTTAAGGGCAATATGCTGACTCTGTAAACCGCTTAGAGAGGGCTGTAAAACACTATGAAGCAGTATATAAGTCTAAGTGCTATTCCATATGTCTAAGTGCTATTGTTATGAATGGAAGATGTGATCTGCTTTAGACTGAATTCAAATAATATACATAGCTGTAAAATCATGTTTTGCAAAGCACAATGGCTTGATTAAATTAACACAAAGTCAGGACCAAGTTATATAATGACTATGTGGCATGAGGCAGGTAACCCTATAGACAAAAAATAATTACATAGTTGTGCTTATCTGTAATGCAAATAGTGGCTGGGAGAGGAATAAGGAAGATTTTTTAAAAAGCAAAAAGGGCTCTTACTAGTCCCATATTAAAACTCTTCTGTAGATATTTTAATTAAAATAAATCAGAAAAGCGATTCATGCATTGGTTGAATGGTTCTTTTATTTATTTATTTATTTATTTATATCCTTCTATTTTTACAAATAAGGCAATGAAATATATCCAACACATTTTCCTTCTCTTTTTCTTACATTAACAACCCTGTAAGGTGGGTTGGATTGAGAGAGTATGACCTCTCAATCCAAAGTCCAAAGTCGCTTTTCCAAAACTGACAGTAATGTTTCAGATTTAGCTCTCTGCTAATATATAAATATGCATTCAAAATATGTGTACAACCATATTTACCATGTAACACTAGACTACACTCATCTGTCCAATTGTATTGTTTTCACTTTTATATCTATCAGTTATATATTACAGTGTGTGTTGTGTGTATGTGTATTCTAATTATATATTAGGAGGGATTCAACGTATGCATGAAGCAATGAAATATATTACTATACTTCAGTTAAATCTAACTCTTATTTGCTATCTTGGAGTTGATCACTTGGCCAATACTTGAGGCTTCAAAGGACCCTGTACAGATTTTTTTTTAAAGCATACTCCAGGAAGGGAATGTGCCATGGCATCTGAATAATTAAAAAAAATAAAAATTATCCTCTTCAGGAGAAGCCATTTATAAGACAAACAGGTGCATATGCAAAATCACAGAAAGATATAGCTGATAAAATTATCAAAAGAGCAACAACATGGTGATCAAAATAACATTTGGAACAAAAACACACCAGATAGTAAACTGTATTTCTAATAGTAAAAGTACTTCTACTTTGACTGGTTTCATATCCTCTGACAACAGGATCGTTCTTTTCTCTCAAAGGTATCTCATCTTTTCCAAGTAAACTACTCAGTTTTATAGGACAGTGATCTGGGCCCTCAGGAATCTTGCATTTTTCTCCATTGCCCAAAGTTGTGTGTGTGGCCTCTACAGATACCCTTATTGAATTGTAACTTTAATGTGAAAAATTAAAAAAAAACTATTACGATACTTTAAGACCTTTTAAAATTTTGTCCACCAAACAGTCCATAGTGCTTCAGGCAAAAGCTGAATTTGGCCTGAAAAAATTGTGGCATTTATGTATGGCAGAGATGCAGTCTCTAAGCATCCATCCTAGTCACCGAAGAGTTAAAATAGAATTTCTTGTGGACACAGATAAAAATATTTTAATTGGAAACATTTAAGTTGCTTCAATTATTTTCTTTTCTTTGCACTACTCTCAGATATTTTTTTTTTGATTACTGAGAAACTACTTCCTTGAAAGCTTTTCACCATTTCAGATTCAGTCATAATAAATTGCAATTATAGTTAATGATGTTAATCAAAAACTACCATCAGTAAGGTACATATGTATTAGGCAGTATGAAAGAGTCCTTGCTTATTTATACATTTTTCTAGGCACTGTAGATATATTGTAATCAAATTAGAGTAAATGTAAATGTCACAACTGTATTTCAAAACAGTAACCAAAACCACTAAGCATGCAGTTTCTCAGTGAAGGTTATGCAAGCAAACAAGGTGAGAAATATTTTTATTTCTGACTTGGAAATAGAACTTCTGAAATGTAATTTCTATTTCTGAATGCTAGGTTGCTAGGTGTGGATGTATACTAACAATGAATGAAGGTGAATATACACGTCCCAGGAAAATGCTGCAGGATCCAATCTGGGTTGATCACTGGAACCAGAGATTTTGTTTTCTGATCTTTCAGAGTCATGCTGGAGTGTGTCCGACCCAGATTGGATCCTGCTGTATACTAAAGAGTTCGTCTGTTTCCTATCCAAGCAAACATGCAATAAGTAATTGTTCTCCATTTAATTGGGAAATTGTTCTCCATTTAATTATAAAGCCTTTTCAAAGATTTCATTTGCAAGCTCCGTCATGCTTCAGGGGCTGTAGAATAAATAAAACAAGGCAATGACAACCATATCTATTGTTGCCAAGGAAACAACAAGGTCACCTCCATAAAGTCATCGAGCTGAGTTCAACTCGAGAGAGCTTTACCTTTTACCCTATTAAGAGCACTATTCTTCACAGGCAGAAGCGCATATTTGAGGTTTGTGATACAAGTAGCTTATAACTGGAAAATAAGCTGAACTGAGGAAAGTTGAGGAAAGCAATAGGCGAAGTGGGCAGATATGATCTCCTGGCTCAAGAAGATGCTTGGGAGAAACAATGTCTCGAAATGGGGATGGGCATGGTAACTGCACCACTGCTCAAATTAGTCAAATATTATGCAAATTTATTTCCCAATCTTATGAATCAACACTTTGTTTCTTTGAACAAACTTGATCTTGAAAATTAAATTTTCCCTTGTAGTTAGTTACATCTCTTGTTTTCTTTAAATATTTAACAAATGTTAAACTTGGGGTTTTTTATTGTCTATTAACAATGACAAATCCAGGAGATGACCAGAGGCTACAATTGTTATTTCTAAACAAATATTAATCTCAAATACACAAGTATAAACTTACATCTAGCTAACTTGAAGGAGAGATTTGAAAAATTGTTTGATGTAATCAGTGCTTTTTGTAAAAAAAAAAAAAAAAAGGTGCTGTGGAACTCACACACGTCATACAACCTGCCTTGCCTACCCTACAAGGTTCCATCCAAAAAAGGTGCCAGAACTCTGGATATATTAGAGGAATGTGTTCAAGAGATGTTATCTTGGTATATCAGTAGAAATATAAAATCTGTTTGCAGAAACCCAGAAAATTTGCACTGCTCAGTACTGAAATTTCAAAGTGGTCTCCCAACCTAAAATGAACTAGATCCAAACCTGCTTATCATTTTGAGATTGCCAATAGGCCCTCATCTTATAATTGTCTCCCAAATTATCATTCAACTATTTATCTTGCCTAGTGGAAGGTATTTTGAAAGATTAACTTTATGAACAATTTTAAAAATTAAGAAAATGAAAATAATTTATTTCCAATTTGCCCAATTTTTTTATTCAAAGCAAGAATGTATATTTATTATTGAGGATACAGTTGCCTAAATTTTGAAGTCCAAATTCAAAATAAATTATTTTCAACCATTCTGTTAAGTTTCAGTCTTGAAATGGTCTAATTTCCAGCTCAAGATACCTGTTTCAAACTCAGAAGAGTTTGAGCCTGAAGTACTTCCACATTTAGAAATTTACTGTACTATTTGAGACACAGCTATTTAGAGAACCAGACCTCAAAATCGATTGTATATATTAATTTAGGAATTGCTGTGTTGATAAAATTGTGCTAATTGTTTGTGAATGTTAAATCTGTAAATCTTTAAAACACGTTTCTTAATCTCTTTTCTGGTGCAGCAGACTAATCCAGTTGTTCCTCTGGAATATCACATGATAAATTGCCACATTTATCATGTGATAATAACTATCAGATTAACTAATGTACATGCATGCATTCTTTTGATCTTGAAGTATTGATGCGAAGCAAAAATATTTAGCAGTTCTGATAATTATTCAAAGTATTTTGTCTGCTTTGGGATATCACGGCTGCTTTATTTTGTTACATTATTACTTATGTAAGATACCCTACCCCAAATATGAAATTATAATGGAGTATTGATTGTAATGCCGTCGCAATAGTCCTGACCTAAAGTGATTCTTTTATATTTATTGATGTATCTGTGTTATTCAATACTAAATCAGCATCAATTCTCTCTCAAGCTTTATTGGTTCCCCAATATTCATGTTTCATATTGATTTGTTAGGACAGTGTCATCAATATGTGAAGGAAATGTATTATTATACACATGGAATTTCCCTTTTTTACATTTGAGGCACAGAAAACAACTCAGCATAGGTTTTGAAGGTTTTGTTTATGCTTGCTCTCAATGAAGAAAATAAAGAGATACAGTTACATGGTGACACATGAGATTTCATAATTGGCATAATCCAAATGAACAGCGAAGAGTCCAACATAGAACATAAATTTGTAAGATAGGAGTTCCTGTCTACTTTACACCTTTGTCTTGATCTACTCTGAGGATCGCCTAGTAGGAAAATCCATTGCGTTTTCTTTCCTCTTTTAATCACCAAATCAGTTCCTTCAACTGGAGAACCTGATTCCAATTAATATTCAGTACATTACCAGATACAGTATAAGTGCAATCCAAAACACATCTAATAGAGCTGTTAGATGAGATATATGAGACAAATAACTCACACTTTGGTAAGCTGAGAAACTTCAGTCTTTAAATAAAGAACACCAAACATGACTACAAGGCACTTTACAAAATTAACAGCTAAATGGAATTTGTTCAGCCTGATTTATAACTTGTAGCCTTTTATTGCAACCTAATAGCAACCAGATTCCTTCTTTTTTAATGTCCTGCAAGGCAGTAGCAAAAATGGAACTGTATTGAAGCATTGATTTCCTACTTGCATGACCGTTGAATGTGTTTCATTGAATGAAACAAAATTGTGCATGCTGCCTACCAGGAGACATAATTAAAACTTCGGCTAGCACCACAATTGTTTTACAGAAAAAAATGAAGCGAGGAATAAAATGTGACAAATGACTCGTCTTCTTCCATTCCAAATGGTCCTCCTACCATTTCCTGTCTTTGGAAGATTGCAATCATTATCTGAAAAATCCCTGAGAAAACTCTATATTGGCAAAGAATACATTTTACTGAAACATATTTTGATGAAGTAATTATAGGATAAACACTATAGAACTTAATATGTCAATAATCCATGCTTGGATATTATAAATCTTCAGCTACCTAGTAATGAAAGGTAAAAAGAAATACAATTGTTGCTTTTTTCATCAGACTTTCTTCAACTACTAAATTGGACCTCATTAGATGAAAGCAGCTATATTATAAGAAGCTAAGGATATAACAGGAGGCTAAAATGTCTTTACAACTTGCACTAGGTCAGGTAATACTGTAATAGTCTTTAGAGAAGTGATCCCTCCAAAAATTAAAAACAAAATTGCAAAGTCACAATCTTCTAGAAAGTGCAGCTTTCTAAACTGGACAGTGTTGAACTAAAAATCAAGAGACTCTTAAAACTATGAAAAAACTCTAACAAAACTAGATTTTCCAAAAAAGTACCACAAATATTGTTTTAGAAACAGTTACAATTACAACAAGGTAAAACTGTATAGGAATCCATTATTTTGTTTAAAATATTTATACACAATATATTACATATTGCCAGATTACAATACATTATTAAACAAATTTGTCTGATAGATTTTTGTTGAGAAAGTCATTAGCGTGAGATTTTTTCTTCTAAGGGGTGTTTCAGAATCCTGCCTGTTTGCCATAGGTAAAAAACCTGAGAAAACACTGTGGATCTACAGCTATAGTTTGTGATTCGGAAACTGGCAATCTTACAAGTAACTTGATTATTAGAAGAGTCATGTTAAGACTATGGAAATGTGTTGCACCAGAACCATAAAAAAATTAACATACATTGTTAGTTTTATTGCAAGGATTCATAAAGCAGAGTGTTCTACAAGGAACAGGAGCTACTAGTCCTGAATTTGTCACCTGAAGGTCAGGGATCGATTTAAATGCTGCTTTGGTCTTTTGTCATTCTTTTTCAAGGTAGATACAGATGCTCCATCTCTAGTTTTCAAAGGAGTGGTTAGAAAAAGCTGCTTTTATAAAGACTTTCTTTGCCATATTTAAAACTTTTACTCCATCCTAAGTAAAATTTAAAGCAGCCTTCACAGAACCATCATAGAAAATGTCCAAGATAATCTTGTCCATCAGATGTGTTGGAATATAAACTCCATCATTCTCATCAATAGTCAGCATTATCTTGGGATCATCACATTGGAAAAGATTGATCTAAGGCAGACATGTCAAACTTGCGACGTCACGTGACATGCAACGTATCAGAGCTTTTTTGCCACTGCCGGCAATGGGGTGGGCGGGGCTCCAGTATGATGAAACCGGCCCACAGGCCAGCAGTTTGACACCCCTGGTCTAAGGTCATAAAACAAATTGCTCTGGACTAATAGTATTATAACAAAGCATGCTGTGTTCAGATTAATGGTATAAAAACACAGCATATTGTGCAGATTTACTAGTTATGATCCTGACATTTAAGATAAGTGGGTTGCATACTTTTTAATGAATTAAGTCTGATTAATATATTACTAGGAATGGTACTTAGAAAGCCAGTTTCCTCCTATGATGCAGGCAAAATCTGAATTACAGAAATTTACGTTTTCAAAAAATACCATTTTAAGCCTTTCAAATAAGAAATAGATATAGGCATGATTTTGTTGACAAAAGACAAAGAATTTCAGTGTTAAATGGGCAACAAATTGTGATCTATACATAAAGATCCAATTGTCTGAATACTTGACCTTAATCACTATTTTATCTTATGACTTTCTCAGCAAAGGATTTGACAAGCTCATGCACGCCATCATCTTTAATATTTACTTTATCACCTAAAATGCTTTAAAAATCCAGTTTCATAAAATAGTTTCTTCTGGTAGGCTGACTTACATCCAACATAATACCTGATTTATATTTCTCATTGAAGAAAATAAATAAAGAGCTGTATTTGGGCCCAGTGAATTAATTAATCATATAAATAACTAGAATGCGAAGTGTGTAGAAACCATGTCTATGTATTGTGTGCATTGTTCCCTCTTTGACAGGCAAATTTCCTAAAAGGTAGAAGCCAATGACGATTAACTTTAGATTTTGGATTTCCGGAGCTATTTTCTGGTTGACAGAAAAAAAACAGTTATAATTTATTTCTAATAAGAAAACAAATTTCAAAACACGTGCTTCACTTTTAAAAATATCTTTTAAAGTTTAAAATCACAATTTATTATAGTCAATTTTTACTTTAAAGATTTTTCAAGTGAGCCTTAGAAGATATAGCCCTACCCACAAAAAATTCTGCCATTTATTTTCTAAAGTGTAATATTATACTGTAGATCTTAATCGAGACTACTTATAGATCGAGAATAATTAATCGAGAATACTTATAAATGATGTTTGGAGTTCAAGAAATGTTATAAAAAGGATAAATACACATATACAACAATAAAATAATACCTACACCTCAAGAAGAGATGAAAATACTCAAGACCTTACAAAAATACAAATCCCAAACCAAGGAAGAGAAATAGTTACTGATAAAAGTAACTTGTGCCAACACAGCAATTTAACACAATTCCACATATTTGGTACATCAGTGTTTTGAGAACCGCAGGATCGTTAGAAAAGTCTGTCTAATAGTGTTATCGACTTTCATATATCTTTAGAAATATTGTTAACCACAAACTCTTCCATTCAACTGATATGATCAAAATGATGTCATATTCTTGATGGTCAGTTCACTTTGCTCTGAATTCTCTACCCTGTAGAGATGTTTTCTTTTGCTTAACCTAAAAACAAATAGGAAATTATGTACATTAGAAATGACAGCAGCAAACAATTAGTTTTCTTTTTAAGCTTCTTTTTAATACTGTCTTATCAAAATATCCTTTGGTATAAATGTGAACTATTAAGGAAGGAGTGGCTCTGATTAATTAAATCAGTTCCAAAGGCAGGTAGTAGGAAATTATTTCCACAAAACTGAATGAAAGACATACTTTGGAGAACCTGACCTTGCAAGAATGGGGTGCTAAAATGGAAGCCTCATTCTGCAATTTCTTCTCCAAATACCATGAAAATATCAGGCCTGGGGGTGGTGGCAGCTGTCTTGACACTGCTGAAAGCCTCAAGCCTCTACTTCAGGCCCAGCCCCAGTGTTGCTGCCAATGAATGCTTCTTTGCAGGGCAACCAAAAGGTCATAAATTGGGGGGAGGGAATAGGGAAGTTGAAGCACCCCGTGGTCATATAGTCAGGCAGGCAGCCAAGTGCCTGACTTCTGATCGTGTGACCATGGGTGCCTTGCAACAGCCATAAGTTCAGGCATAGGTCATAAATCCTTTCATTCAACACTATCATAATTTCAAGTGGCCACTGAATGAATGGCCATTAAGTCAAAGTCTACCTCTATGCTAACATTTTTTTTTGTTTTCTTGGTTATCCATGGTATCCTCAGGAATCTTCCCAAACTCAAAAATTCAAAATTCAATGTTATGTACTGCTTCTTCAGAGCAAAACTTCTGCTTCCATATGGCATCACAAGAAAAAAAAAACATTGCCTACACATATATATCATGGCATCTGAATATCTTCTCCAAGATACTTTTCTTTTCCTATCAAATGTTGGCCTGTGTTGTATTTTTTGACTGTTGGTTCCCTTGCTGTTGCTAGTTGATCTTAAAAGAAGAAGGTGTCCATCACTTCAATGGATTGTCAGTCCTATTCTATGGTATCTGTTGTCACTAGTTTGATCCACTTTATATTTAATCATAGTCCCATTTTTTTCATTATGCATCTTTATTTTCATTATTACAGCTTACAGTCATTTGATTTTCATTTATCAGAGTCATGTCAGCAGCACAGGTTGATATATCTTCCTCCAGTTTTAAAATCACATTAATTTTCTTCCATGCAGCTCTCAATATATAAGATAAGATAAGATAACCTTTATTGTCATTTTTTTTTTACTGTGGGCACAACGGCACACATCAAAAATGAAATTTAGTTGCCCGCTCTCAAAGTGAAACACAAACATGACACACATCTAAACATACTATGTACAACATATATGTAGACCCACACCCCTATATACATAACAAATAAATATTAAATACTGTCCATCTTGAATATATAACAGAAGGAGGAAGCTTGAGAGTTCACAAGTTTAATGCTGTATGGAATGAAACTATGGCTGAATCTGGATGTTCTGCTACGAATACCAAGATGCCTCCTTCCAGAAGGTAACAAGGAAAACAGGTTGTGAAGAGGATGTGTAGTGTCCCAGATAATCTTACGGATTCCACGTAAGTTTGAATAAATAAGGAAAGAGTATATTCACTCCTGTCTCACCATGTTCCATACAGCCTGGTTTCCTTTCCTGTGTGTAGGTTTTTCATGAGGACAATGAATTTATTTTTTCAATAGATTCATTTGGCTGCCCACCTTACAACTTCAGTGATTCTAAATGTTCTGGGATTCCCGTTTTCCTAAGAA
The DNA here is from genome assembly GCF_016545835.1 of Crotalus tigris. NCBI lineage: Eukaryota > Metazoa > Chordata > Lepidosauria > Squamata > Viperidae > Crotalus > Crotalus tigris. The sequence continues at coordinate 1,131,719 of NW_024100482.1, forward strand.
CTGTCCATAGCTTGATGTAGTTGATATGATCAAAAGCCTTTCTATAATCAATGAAACACTTATTGACTTCTTTTTGGTATTCTTTGGCATTTTTAATTAGCCAGTTGCATGAGCAATAATAATGTCTCTAAAAGCAGCTTGAACTCTTTCTAAGTTGGGCTATAATTGCACAATCCTTAGTACTGTTTTGATCAAGCACATTTTTGCAATAGTTTGTTAACTCTATTAAGCTTTCTTTCCTTGTTATTGGTAAAATGACCTCTTCTCATTTGTTGAACCAGTATGTCAATTTCCAGATTGTGTGGCATAGTTTAATTAGAATGTTTATTGATTCTTCTTTTGTTGTTTACAATATTTATATAGATATTCCATCAATTCCTATAATCTTTTGATTTCATAATGGTTAGAATAGTGATCTAATTATCTTTTAGTACAAGCATTTCTTATAAATGGAGAATTATTTTTAAAGTATCTTGGACATTAGATTAACATTGAGAATTTTAATCTTCCATTTTTGCTTGATCCCTCTGAATCAGTTACTATCTTTCCAATGGCATTTTTTAGCATACCAATTCGAGGTTGGAAACTTTAGATCTTTTCAATGACTTACTGTTGTTTTTCCCATACTCAGTGCCTTTACAGATGCATTGCTTATCTCTTCTGCAAGTTCTTTGAAATTCTTTGTTAAATTCTTCTGAGATATTTTTCTTTCTTCGCTTTTAGCTTTTCTTCTCAGCATTGTTCATCATCTGTTTTGACATCCAGTTGCTTTCTTCTATTTCTTTATTATGGCAATTAAGTTTGAGGATAATGTATTGGTAATTTCTTCAAAAATCCAGTAATGGAAGATAGATGGAAGTAAAGATTTTCATTTATTTCAGAATAATTAAAAAAATAAATAAATAAAACACCCTGCATTTTTCCAAAGTGTAGATTCATAAGAAACTGATAAAAGATAATTCTTTAAAAAATTAACCCAGACAACACACTATTTACCAATTATTGAGTGACGTATGCTTGTTAAAAAATTAATACAATATATTATTTAAAAAATTGCCTTTTTTGTTTTCATTCAACTTCTGGTTTCTATAGGCCTTGATACAGAAGAATGAAATTTTTTCTGCCTTTTAGTTTGAAGTTCACCAGACTTAATATAAAATACAGTGAGGAATTCTATTTCAGTAAAATCAAGTTACCCATTAATTTGTTGCATGTCATCAAATGTCTCTGGCAGAGGTTTTCCATAACTTTCTGGCAATAAGAGGGTGAGAATCCCTATTAATAACGTCAGGCTGCCCATGATGATGTAAGGCAGAAATTTACCATAGGCCCCTGGTAAAACATAAAAAGTAGGTTTATTACATAATGTTTCAATATTAATTCATAATCACTTTATCTATTTGATTCCTGTCCTTTCCTCCTGTATTTTATCTGGATGTATTTCTTTTAAACTCAACAGCAATCTTTCGTGATCTTTACTTTAAAGATACGTTATTTTGCACTATCCAATGTATACTGTTTTGTGCTATTTTTGTTATGTGATTTTTTTGTGCAGGTTTTGTTTCTCTGAATCACATTTTATGTTTTAATTGATGTTTTTACTGCACATTACCTTGGTATATTAGATAAAAAGTATGATTTAAGGAAATTGGAGATTTAGAGTGTGATTTATTAGGTACGTTTTATGAATGATTGTCAATTAATGTCTATATCTTTGAAATCCTTGTTTCAGTACTGCATACTATGCAACAAAACATTTTTTTGGTAATCCTAGGAAGTATTTTTTGTTGTTGTGCATTTAAATCAGTGTTGATTCCTTGGCAATATTTTAGAAATGGTTTGCCACTGCCTGCTTCCTAGGGTTAAAAGAGTTACTAGCCTAAGGTCACCTCTGAGCCTGGTACCTTTAACCACTGTCCCCAAATAGTTTTCTACTAATAATTACTGGTCTTGAATTATAGTCCACCACTGGAAAAGAACTAGGAATCAAGTGCTTTCAGAAGAATAATGATGGCTTGCCCTGAATATCTAGGTCTTTTGAAAGGCAATGTGAGTTAAGCCTACAAATAAACACAAGATTAATGAGATCACAGAAAGGTTACTGAGTATTTCTCCATCAACTCAAAGCTAAAGTAGGGAGCATTTTATTTTGAGCACGTTTAAAATGATAAATTTCTTACCCAGGAAAACAAAGTATGGTGCAATAATGCTGCCCACCCGGGATGACATGGAAGCAGAACCCACTGCCATGTTTCTTACTGTCGTTGGGTAGAGTTCTGCAGTGTAGACATAAAGCATGGAGAAGGCTGATGTGACCCCAAATTTCCCCAGCATCACTAAGATGAGAGACAGAATGTGGAGATCTGTGAAAAGAAGTTAAGGAAGAAACAAAACTTCAGTGCTTCTTTTATTAATCAACTTTGAACAAGTCCTACTTTTACCTTAAGGCCTGGTGACCTTCCATATGTCTACAACCAATATGATCTTGAGCTTTCTTTTGCCAATTGGGTCCTCAATACTTGCTGATGTTGTTGATCCACCTTGTTTTAAGTCTCTTTTGTGGACGCTTTTTATCAAGTGATCTAGATCTCTTCTATAACTGCCTAGGTCCACCTGCCATACTACTGAGAAACCTCCTGAGGCATGCTTTTAAGGCCTACTTTGCATCATCCCATGAATACTTAGAAATCGATTCAAAATCTTTGAGAATTGTGACACTAATAGAAACATCTCCAGAACAGAAGTGGGTATGCATGCAAAAATGACTGTGGAAGAGTGAAAGATCACTTGATCAATCACAAATAAACAAATGGCAGGTGGACCAAGGCAGTCATAGAATGGATTACCACTTGATAAAAAGTGCCCACGAGAGAGGCCTAAAACAAGATGGATTGACAATATCAGCAAGTATTGTGGGCCCAATTGGCAAAAGAAAGCTCAGGACTGTATTGGTTGGAAACATGCGGAAGAGGCCTTCATCCTGCACTGGGTAGACAGTGGCTGTCTTACATCTTCCTGGCTGTATATCACAAAAAAGGTATTAGCAAGCTATCAAAAACTAAGAGAAAAAAATCACTACTGGTAAAAATTACCTAATTAATGCAGGCATTTGGTCATATAATAGCTATCCAAACAATACTGCTTAAATAAAGATGCTACCCAGATGAAGCACAACTGTAGCCATGTGAAACTGCAGGCATGATGGTCTAGGAGCATATAACTCACAAGTAGTCTTTCTAGTTATTTTTTGCTACACATCTACAGTACATTTAATAATCCAGGACACCAGAATTGGTGATAGATTTAACAGAATCTGTTAAATCTATCACAGATTCAAAGACCAGTCTTCAAAAGTAAAGGGATTTCATGCACCATAAAACCTGAAGTAGAATCCATGCAATAAACTGTTCAATATTATGCTGGTCTATGACCATAATATTGAACAATTGGATTTGTTTCTTTAGTGTTGCTTCTTCTCTGAAGGCTTGTTGGGCCTAAAAATGAAAGGAAAGCATGCAAAGGAAGAATCTTTCCAATCCAAAGTGTAGTCAAATAGATATGAAGGAGAAGAGATACTGTCAAGACTGAGGCCACATGAAAGGAGGTATCTACAATGATGCTGTAAAAAAATATTTTTATTTACTTAGAAAATATATATAGTTGCTTTAGCATAAAAAGCTCTAGTTAACAATAGCAAACAAGCTAAAATAATTACAAAACATTAACAAAGGCACCGTAGAATAAACTGAGTTGCACAGTCATACCTATATTGGGTTTATCTATTATCCTGGCCAAACACCTGGAAGAAAAGCAAGGTTTTCACATCCTTTCAGAAGACCAAGAAGGTCATGGCCATTGGGATCTCAGGCTATGGCAATGCAAAAAAAAAAAAAAAAAAAAAAAAATCAACACTGGATCTGAAAATACTGTTGGAGTTGATCATGAAGCAAGACTTACAGAAGGATCAGAAAAATCTGGCACCCTGGTGGCAGCGTGAATTGTTGAGAACCTGGCATTCTGAACAAAAGTGAGTCTAGGAGAGTGTTGCAGTAACTCTGGAATTTGGGAAGGGAGTGAGAATTTGAAGGATGAAAGACCTCATGGTGATTTCCTTTCTGTAAACATGGTGAGAAGCAAATCACTTCCACACTTGATGCTCTTAGAAAAATGCAATTATTAAAAAATTAAAAACTCACAAACTCACATAGGTAAGTCAATTTTTACAGTGCCATCGTAACTTTGGACAGTTATTAAACAAATGATTGTAAGTAGAAGACTGCTTGTATGGCAGTTGCAGCATAACTGGAGGTACTGCAAGAATATTACCGAGGCATCTCAAATTGTGAGTTGAAGTCACTTAAGGAGTTATGAGTAATTAAAGGGATCTTGCACAGAGAAAGTGGGAAAGTTGTTAGACTGTTACTGCTACCAGAACTGGATTGTACTGGCCTTTAGTGGGCAGCTGCAGAATTGCAGCATTTAAGAACTTTGCATTTAAAGATTCAAATGTAATTATTAAAAGTCAATTATATATTTATTCTTTTGCCCAGCCTTAAATTCAATGAAGGCCAGTAAGAGATCACATACCCCAAAGCTGAGCAACTGTTTGGCTTTCCACCAAATTCTCTCTACCATTTGGGCATTTCCTGAATTTTTTAATTTTTTTTTTTTTTTTGCACGGGTATATTTTGTGGATCTGTGTTACAGAGGTCACAAAAATAAACTGATAAACATCCCTATAATGTTCAGTGAATGCAGATTTCTATCTATTCGTAATCTTAATGAATCTTCCTGGAATAGACTATATAGGTGTAAAAAACCATTCTTTAACACATGTTCCATCTCCTCATACACTATTGTCAATTACTACAGCACAAATGAAGTGAAATGAAATGAATCTTACCTGAAGGTACTAACTGTATGAACAAAATAACTCCTCCTCCCAAGAAGAGGGTGCCAGATATTGTATATCGCCGAGGCAAGATCCGCAGGAGGAGCCAAGCAATCACATAGGCTGGGACCTCAATGACTGCTGACAGAAAACAATTGAAGTAGGCATCTCCGTGCAGATTAGGGGTGCTGAGTGACAGACCGAAATAGCCAATAGATGTAAGCATCCTGAGATAAAGAGAGAAATTAGCAAATATAAATAGCCACAATCTGGCACAATTAGCCCAACAGTAGAATAGACTTATTTCCTATTTTACTATTTCAGATGGCACTTTTTTTGAATTGGAATGGAGTAAAATGCATTGGGAAATTATACATACAACCCTTTGGACATCTATGTTTTGATGCTGCTTTCCTGTTTTTCAATAATTTGTGTAAATAAGTATCTTAATCAAATTCATAATATCCCTGAGTGAAACCTAGTCCTTCTAATGACAACAAGGAAAAGCTGACTGTTCACCCTAAAGTATCTTTAGTGCTGTTATATAGCATGTACCTGTTAGAGCAGTGGTTCTCAACCTGTGGGTCGGGACCCCATTTGGGGTCGAATGACCATTTCACGGGGGTCGCCAAACAAGGCTGTCCACCATTTTTTCCCCTTTTCTTTGGCCACGTCCCTGGCACCTGGTGATGTATAAGTGGTTGGGGGTCACCACAACATGGGGAACTGTATTATGGGGTCGCGGCATTAGAAAGGTTGAGAACCACTGTGTTAGAGGCAAGCCATCCAATGAAACTACCTAATTTTAAATGCTGATTGCTCATATGGGAAGACAAGAAGCTCCTCAGGACTCTTAATTATCCAATTCAGTATATGAGATGCTAAAGATTTAACTGAACTGAGACTTAAATATTGGTTCCTTCTGTTCAGAAAATGTATATGGTTGTGGAAAGTCTTATACAATAAATTGTGCCTATGCAGTAGCTTGTATCTGAATCTCTTGATAACACTATAGTATAGTGACAGTGTTCATTATTATCTGGTGCAAAAAGGGCTTGCATTAATACTAGCTTTTAATTCTAATGTCCAAATGGATATTTAAATAAGCAGGCTTTATTTCTTGTAATTTACCTTTGCTGATAAAGTTCAGTATTTTCAATAATATATTATTATTAAAAAGAAAACCGTGCAAACAATTTGACCTATCTGGTGCTTAAATGTAAATTGGTTTCTTTTTTCTTGACTTTTGTTTAGTTAAGTTGTTTTTTATTATTATTTTTCTATTGGATCTGTGGGGCTGGAAACAATAATAGTGTGGTATTGTTTAGTCTGGTGTAATATCTAATCCCGTTGATTAGTATTTAGCTTTGTCTGGTTAAAATGTTAAGGTAAAGAAGTAGGCAAAAGTGTTCTGATGCAGTTTTGTTACTGAAATGCGTCTGTTTGCATGAACTCCATTGCTCACAACTCTCAAATCCCTCCATACTTACATGCATCAGCAAGCAATCTAATAAAAGGTCCTTTAGGCATAGAAAATTATTTAGAAAAACATTCACAATGTTCTGATCTACATCACATTTTAATGGCAATTCACATGTTAAGGACAGCTGAATATGCCAAGCAGGGTAGCGATGTAAATTGATCAATTAAAAATATAAAATAAAATCTCATTTGGTAATAAGGATTGGAATGTCCCAAACAGCCTAACTTTCCCCGAACAAAAAACAGATCATCGGGTCTCTGCACTTAATGAGCCTGCTGTTGGAACCTTACCATAAAAGAAGAGACATAAAAGTCATAATTGCAATGTTTCGTGATCTGAACAAGTCCAAAAACACACCCTGATGTTGCTTGGCTTTCAAATCTTCTACCTTAGGAGGAAAAGAAAGGAAAAAAGGGAACATTCCAAAACCAAGCAAGTAAATAAACATAAATGTCCTGGATATCATACAAGGCAAAGAAAAGGAAAAAAATTCAAGCCGTTGATTTAAAGAAGATGGAGATTTATTGATTGCTTTCATTTTGACAATTTTATGTATTTTCACTCTCATTCTGCACAGATTTTAATCTGTTTTGGAGGCCAGTTCAAAATTGATTTTTTTTTCCAAAATTCTTTATCTTACAAAAAACCAGTCTATGTTTGAGAATTAGCCTAAATTAGTAAGAATCAATTAACAAGGATTGTTGGGAAAAGAGACCTAATGAATTATGTTTACTGATGAACACATGACACATACTGAAGCAACAAGAGCTCCATAATAAAAATCAGCCAGTTATGAAATAAAATACTCAACAAGTTGATGTGGTTCCCAGTTTCATGGATAGCTTCCTTTGCGACCATTCAAAATTATGGTGCTGAAAAAGGTTTGGTTCTTGCACTTACGACTGGTCCTCACACTTATGACTGTTGTAGGATCTCCATGGTCATGTGATCCAAATTTGAGTGTTTGGCAACCAGCATGTATTTAGGGGTAGGATGATCACCATCAGCAATCTTCCCAGTTGGCTTCCAACAAGCAAAGTCCATGGGGAAAGCTGAATTCATGTAACAGCCGTGTGATTCACTTAATGATCATGATGATTCACTTAACAACAAAAGTCAAAAAATTGGGCACAGCTCATTTAATGACCACTTCACATTTAATAGAAGTTCCAGTCCCAATTGCAGTCATAAGGCGAGGATTACTGTAGCTTTCTATGTCAGAAATATGTGTGTAAAACTGTCCAGGGAAAACCTTTGCCCTTAAGTAATAAGCCCATAACAAATTAAAAAGAAAATAACTGACAAATTAGCTTCTTTTCTTCATTAATGACTGCAACTGCAAGTCATTAGCTTCTTAGAGAGACAGGTAGGATTGTCTATGAAACCAGAGCAATCAACAAGTAGAGACCATAGCAATGCTGTACAGCTATTTGATTTCATTTTTAATTCAGAATTAGACATTCTCCTGGGATTTTCCATTCTGGAATTTGGTTCAGGAGTGCCAGTGAAAAGTGTATCCCTAAGTTATAATTTAAAAAACAACTCTTTGTTTTTTGCATGCCCCTGGTAAAATTAGGGGTATAAAGTCAAAGAGTTTTCTGCAACTATAAAAACTGAGTCTGTGGCCTTCCACAGAAGTTCATTTCTGTCTCCCTTTATAATCTTTATTTTAACTGTCTTGATTAGGTTGGGTTGGGAAAGGAGGGATATCAGAGTTAAATGGAGTTAAAATCCCTTGTAAACTGAATCACAAAAACACACACACAACAGCCAACCGATGCATTGCCTATCTTTACTTTCTCTTAGCACCATTTTCTGCTTTATTGCCACCTACAACCAAAAATATATAATCGGGAGAGAAAACAACAACTTCATACATTAGCTGGTAAATAATTATATTGGAGGTGGTTGCTCAACCTTTGTTCCATTTGACTCCAAAACTCATTACCCAAGTTGTTTTTTTTTTTAAATAAACTGAGACACACCATGCGGCCAGAGACTTTTGTTTAATGCTACAATGGAATAAACTAGCTATCTATATCTATATCTCTCTATATATCCAGTGCTTTTTTTCTAAAAAAAAAAAAAAAAAGGTGCCGGAACTCACACGTCATACAACCCGCCTTACCTACCCTACAAGGTTCCATCCAAAAAAGGTGCTGGAACTCCATTCTGGGCATTCTATGACAAAAAAAGCCATCTATCTATCTATCTATCTATCTATCTATCTATCTATCTATCTATCTATCTATCTATCTATCTATCTATCTATCATTAGCCTTTATTCTCAAGACTAACATGACAATGAGCTACACTAGATGGACTGCACACTTTCTTGAACTTTTCTATTGAAGTGTTTCGGAAAGAGGGAAAATGCAACTTGTCCAACGTCCATTTCACAACTATGCTGGTGGCCCGATCAAATTCAGATATGCACAATTCATTATTTGTCTGCAGCTCACAAAGGGAGGGATGTGATTTTTTTTCCCCTTGGCAAACAAGAAGACTGTATAAAGCCATCCTGAAGCTTTAAGAAAAATGGGCAGCATGTTTTGTCCAAGCCAGAAACACAATCTATAGCAATTTATGACTGAATGATAAATCCTGCTCAGGTGATTAAACCACAACCTTTGGTCAAGAATAGAACTACAGCTGACAAGTAGAATAACAGAAGTCGAACAAGCTCTAAGCCACTGCTGAAATATATTAAAATGCCTGCTGTGGGGGATAAAAGCAGATCCTATGCAGAAAGATGAGTGCCAACATTGTATTTAGAATCAGGAAGGTTTGTTGATGATCTTGCTGTGTTACTGAGGTAGATTTATACATTTTTTTTCTTAATTTTTAGGCAGACATTCATGGCATATTGCCTGTTCTTGTTCTCTTTCAGGACATGCAGTGGTGTTTTATTGCACATATAACTGGGTTTATAGTGAAGTTCACCTTGAAAAATTGTTATTGCTTTTGAAGACCTTGCCGTATACGAATCATTAACTCAGATGTAAGTACTGGTGCATGCAAACTATCACCTGCTTTACCTTAGAGTTATGTTTTTTTTAAAATATGACCAATGGTGCTAGTGAGACCTGCTATCTATTTGTCTGTGTTCTGTCTATCTATCAATCTGATTAGATTTTTATCCCATTTTTATTACTTTATAAGTAACTCAAAGCTGTGATCATACTTAATATGTCCTTCTGTTTTCTAATCCTGTGAGGTAGGCTGGGCTGCGAGAGAGTAACTGGTCCAAAGTCACCCAGCTCAGTCATTATTATAATAGTGCAGGGGTCTTCAAACTTGGTCCTTTTATGACTTGTGGACTTCAACTCCCAGAATTCCTCAGTCAGGCATGCTGGCTGAGGAATTATGGGAGTTGAAGTCCACAAGTCATAAAAGGGCCAAGTTTGAAAATCCCTGTAATAGAGGTTACAGCAAGTACTATAAAAATATAAATATACATTTTTTTGTTTCTGTGGCTCCAAGTCATTGTTGACTGGTGACTGCCAGGACAAATGGCTTCTCCTTGCCTGCTTCCCAGGGTGGAGAGAGAGTGACTAGGCTAAGGCTTTATGCTTAAGGTGGGACTAGAAGGTGGTGTCCTGGTTTCTAGCTAGGTACCTTAACCACTACACCACTACTGTTAAATATACAACTATAACTCCTAATACTTACCTCCACTGGATCTAAAATTATTGATGGAGCTCGAATCCTGTTTGTTTGTGCTGCCTTCCGAATAATAGCTTCAGCTTCTCTGAATCTTCCTTGAGAGATCAGCCACCGAGGAGATTCAGGAATAAACCTGTAACAAGTCCAAAATATCTCATTGCTTTTTTTTTTCATAAATTGATACCATCACGGTGACTGAAAGGGCTTTCACTTAATTGTGATGTGACAAGCCAGAGGTCTGGTCCATTTGCATATAGAAGCATGAAAAGGAATGTGTCAGGGTGAGCAACTAACTAACTCACTGCATTGTGCTGTTCTTTAATGATCGTGGAGCTAAATTCGGGGAAAAAATAGAAGAACATGCAGATGCCAGATTTTTCTCATTTCAAGGCAACTCTTTTTGTTTAAAAAGACTTCACTTTCGATATAAACAGACAAACATTTGAGTCAATACTTGCTAATTCTAATAGAACAATTTATGTTAACTTGTATGTATAATCCAATGAATTGGATAGGTGCACTATGAATTTGTTTATAATAAATATATTTGCTTGGAAGTGAGTATAATACAGACTGTGTTATCTCTTATATTATGCTAGCTTAGACTGTAGCTCAACTGGGACCCATATAAATACTATTATAGGAGCTAATATATGTTAATACAATGTTCTTCCTTACATCCTAATGTCTTTCCTTGATTAATAATTCCACAAATACTTCAGATACATTGTATACCTATCTAGCTGCTTTCCATAATTTGGAGAAAATTGCAATATATGGTATAGAAACCTCTAATACTAAATCTCTGCAGTGAGTATTCAAAGCTACAAGGAAGATTTGGTATACTAAAATAACAGGTGAAATCCCTCTAATTTGAATAAAATCTGTTATGTAAATCCACAATGTATTTATGCAAATTCATACATTAGAGGAGCCAAGTCTTGGTTTCACCTGAAGAATTCAATTAGCATGGTCTTATCTTTAGGGTCAATCAATCTGCGTGCCTTCTTGATTACAGTTTCTTGGTTTCTTCGTAAGAAGTCATAGTATTTTCTTAGAAAGGAAATTATTAAAATGTCCAGAAAAATAGATCATGAACCTAATAACCTAGTGCCTCTAAAGATTTCAATGCCTACTCTATTATCAAAAAGTTGAGAAATATTAACAAAATTTTATAGGGACTTCTGATTTTACAGAAAAATTAGCAAGAAAAAATATTTTCAATTTACATGCTTGACAAATGTATAAATGTATAATCAGTATCTTCCTTCTGTGAGGAAAATTTGAAGAGAACTCACAATCCCTCCCTCAACTAGAGATATAAACTTTCAAAAGAAAATAACTTCAAAAGGGAACAGAGGAGAAGAAAGGCATGTAGAGGAATAGGAACAGGAGTGAGCTAGAAGAAGTTTGCAGCCTGTGAAGAAAGTGGGGTTTCCAGAGAGAAAACAATTTCCCAGATAAAATGAAGCAAGAGGAACAGCAATTTCAAGAGGCCCTTGTTTTTGGAGAAGTATGCAAATTACAATTCTTTGATTTGTTTAATGGGTTCCTAAATATCTTTGTTTTGTTGGACAACTATAGGAAGTTGAGTGTTCAGTGTCAACTTTCATTCATTTATAATTCAGACTGGCCATAAATGTAATGTTTTGCCTCTAAAATCCATTTGTTAGCAATTATAGCAACAGCAATATTTGTTGTTAACCAGTGCCGTTGTGTTCTGGCGTGCATCTTATTTTACAGTTCTCTTTTTAATAATTTGGAAGGCATGTCTGAACTGTGTATAATTGAGGCATCTCTGAATTGTGTGTAATTTTGAAATCTAAAGTTGTTACATTTTTAACTTTTCTTTTTTTAAAAAAAAATGTCTCACTCATCTCTGGTAAAATTGGTTCTTTTTGGGGCAAAGTTGTTGATGAAACCTCAAGTCGCTGTACCATACATCCAGGGCTTACAGTATAGATTTTTTTTCCCCAAACCCTTTTAGTTGCCAATAACTCAGCACAGACTGTGGGAAGCCTCTCTATCTCATAAATAGGATTAAGAAGATAACACTTTGGTGTTAAGGTGTTCCCAGGTAGCCACATGGCGGCAGCATGAGTTACCAAAGCACTGTCCAAAAGACAGAAGGGCAGAGCTAGGATGTAGCTGGGAAAGCACGTTTGAGACCTCCAGATTTCCACCTTTCCTCAGCTTTGTCTACAACATAAAATAAACACAGTGTTGCAAAGTACCAGATCTTTAAATATAATTCAAACCCAAATTAATGTTAAGTGGGATACCAACCCATTGTAATGCTTACAAATGCTATAAATGAATCCATCAAGAGGCTTTCTACAAGAGGAAACATCCATCCCTGTCGCACATGGAAAATCTAATTGTCCACTAATACACTTGGGATCTGATTTCAAGACACAGATTTTGTTCACTATTTTTTAAATTGCCCTATTTCCTGCAAAGGTTTAAAGCCTCGAAGCATATCTTCTTTTTTAATTATTTAATTTATATGTCAACGCTGCTAATATTCAATATGACATTATATGCCAATGTTTACATCTAAATGCCCCCCCCCGCAACTTAATAAAACAAGTACATTAGTACTAGGACAACCTATTGAAATAAGCAGTACAAAACACAGCATCCTATGTATGAGGATCCAGATGTGTTCCACGAAGTTCAGTATGGCTTACATCTAGTTATGTGCACAGAAATGCAATAAAAGTACTGAATTTTTGCTTCAAGAATGGTAAGAAAATTTGGATTGTACTGTTTTTTAAATACATATATTATGAAACAAACTTATTTAGTTACCAAATATACATATAACTTATTTAATACTATCAATTTTCAAACAGGCTAGAATTGAAGAAATTTAAAAACTTTATTTTATGAACCTGATTTTTGTCTTGTTCAAATAATAGTATCAGAAACAGAAGCTTGTGATGCGGCCCTGTTCTTCTAACTTACGTTTCAAATAAGTGAATCTTTCTTATTTGAATGTTCAAGGATTGCAACCTTTGATTCCTTAATTGATCAAAACATAGGAAACCACAAACACAAAATTCCTATTTCATCTAAAAGTTTTAATATTCATGAACCACAGCGTAGTTTGTAGCGATGCATTATTGGTATGTTGCTTCTTACTCACAGGAAGGAACAAGCAATTTCATAATCTCCTTGATCTATAAACCAATATCTGTAATCAAAATATCTATAATATTTTGGCATCATTGGGAAAAAGAGGATAGTTACTGATTTACAGACCAAGTAACTTGTAGAATTAAAGTATATTAGGGTTGACAGACAATTGCTGGGCTGGAACAATCCAAAAAATGACTAGATTGGGCAGCAGGAATGCAGGGGAGAGAGTTCTGTATCAATCTAGTTAGTCATTGTATGAAATTTTTGCAACTTAGATCTGGTAGCTCTAGCTAAGTAAAATAGATCCCTTTCATCTTAGCATTAAAAGTCAGACATTTTAATACTTATTTTTGCCAACTTTAGAAGCGAGAAAAATTCTTAAGAGGAAAATTCAGTTAAAAGCCAGAAGTATAATGACCAACAACAGGGGGGAAAAAATGAGGAGGGAGGTGAGAGGAGGAATTTGGGGCATATACAGAGATGTTGAGTGCACAAATCTAAGACTGAATGGACCAAGAACTGAAAAGGAGGGGAGAGGCCAAACAAGACACACACACACACACAAAAAAAGCCATTTTAAAAGGTGGAGGAAAGATAATACCTCATACTCGATTCATATTGATATCTCTATTTACATCAGTGTTTCTCAACCTTGACAATTTTAAGGCATGTGGACTTCAACTCCCAGAATTCCACAGCCAGCAATGCTGGCTGTGGAATTCTGGGAGTTGAAGTCCACATGCCTTAAAATTGTCAAGGTTGAGAAACACTGATTTACATTATTCAAAACATACTGATGTGGCAACAATTACTTTTTGAAATAGTAATCAAAAAGTAGCTACTGTCATTATCAGCAAGTAGACATTCTCAAATAGAATTTTCTTATTCAGATCCAGAGAAATATTTCCCATCTGTCTCAGATTAAAAAAAAAATGATTTCAGCGGGATTCTCTTTTTGGCACTCTGCATGTAAAACTGGAACAGAAAGTTAAAACTTTTCTTCTTTTGTGGCTTTCTATTAATACAATAACTTTCACAAAAAATTGGTTCCTGGATCATAGACTTAACTGTGAAGATAGTTAAACAATAAAGGAGCCTATAAAGTATAGGAAGAAATTTTTAAAAAGGGTTAGGGTGGTTAGGGTTTAAACAATACATGTAGGAATTAACCAAGTTTTTGATTAAAATAATTTGCAACATTATTTCAGAAGAACATAGCCTAAAACACAAAGACATTTAAACATTATAGATCTCCAAATATATTTCTAATAATTTTTAGGCCAAATCCAGTATAAGAATTTGAACGAAATGACTGACACACTGAAAAGCAAGAACTGAGATCTAAAACATATAGATGTTTGTTTTAATATCAAGTAAACTGTGGGAGGCTGTATAATTCATAAATTAGAAACCACAGTATTTCCTTTCAGTTAAAATTGCAAAATGCTTATGCAGAAACAAGGATTATATTCTTAAATTCCTTAAGATCATTGTAAAACGTGTAACTTTCCAAAGCTTTTAATCTCTAAAACTGATATATAAATATTAGTGAGCTATACCTTTGCAAGCAATCTTTTAAATTGCAAACAAATTCTTTAAAATGACATATTAAATACCGACAGTAAGATGATATCAGAATCTATTACTGAATCATTATTTCAGGCCAGTAAATCAAAACTTGTTGAGACTTGAATGCTGATGCAGGTGTGCAAGCAGCGCCAGTTCTTTACAATAAATTCTTTACAAGTGCTGTACAAAACTCAGAAGTCTGGTACTATCTTTTAAGCCTAACAAATTTTATAATGAAACTGATGACTAGCAATTGGAAGTGGGTTCTTTTGATGCAGTAATTTGTTTTAATGGTTTCATGAAGTTAATTTATTAGAATTTTTCTTAAAAGATATAAACATGACTGTGAACATTCAATGCATACACACTAACTAGAAAAAATAGAGAGATTTAGCCATACAGTATTGCTTTCTGCAGCTGCTGTTAAAAATATCATGGACTCTTTTAGATTATCAGGAAATTTTGTTGGTACCTCAACAGAAAAAGTGGAATTAAAGATGATTGAGAAGGGGGAAATTTGAGCAAGAGAAGTCATCTAACAATGATTTGCAATTCTTTTTTTTTTAAAGCTATTTTTTAAAGTTGGAGGTCAGAATAACATAATCCAGAACTCGCACAGGGTAAGTCCTATAGAAGCAGTCAGATCAGACTCAAAATAAAGATAATTTACGCTAAAAGAACAATCAAAACAATCCACTGGTCTCTGCAATCAAATGCCAAAGGTGGAAAAATATATCTACATCAACTCAAGGCTGTAAAATGCCTACTGGTTATATAACAGTGTAGGGTGAAGGTTATCAGCTACAGAGGCAACATTTCTGAAGCTGAACAACTTTCAGAACAATTAAACTCACCACCACAGTGGAATGCAGCACACCCCAGGGATAGTAAGAGCCAGTAGCAGCATCCGCCATTCTCTGATGAAGTAAGCAAATAGTGGCAGCAACATGTAGCCAATTGCAAAAAATATGCAAACTCCTAACGTAGAGAATATAATACGGACTGATTTGCCAAGAATTTCTGTGCCTGTTTAAAACAAGGAGTGTGGTTAGCATTTAACTCTAATTTAAAATTTACCCCCCAAATTTACCCAGTTTGAAAATTAAATACAGTCTTTCTAAGTGGAGCCAGTTTCCAAGACAGGCATGACACCAATTTAGCCTAAAGTTGAACATGATTAGCAGGGAATTCTGATTCATAATGTGTACTGATATATAATTTAACTTTAAGTTAAATTAAACATTAATACACACTACGCATCAGAATTGATATATTTAGCTGATTGATATATTTCAGTTATATTTTGAAAATAAGAGAGGTTATTGAAACACAGCCATGTCACTACTGAAAATATGTTTTAATATGCATAACACTATTAGAACTGCTTTAGTTTAAGCAGATCAGTAATTCAGTTAGTCCATGGTTACAATTTCAATAACCATCAGTTTTAATTCTACACTGGAGTAGGGAAATGTAGTCTCTTGGCGACTGTTAAGACTACAACTTTTGTAATTACTGACTACTGACCATACTGACTGGCGCTGCCAGAAAGAAAAGTCCCACAACTGGAGTCTTTTTCTTTTTTAGACAATCACAAGCACAGTCTGATATTACTGCTAAATGCAATGGTTGAGGTGCTAGACTAAAAACCAGGAGACCAAGTCTTCTAGTCCTCTCTATATAAGCCAGCTGAATGACTTTGACCCAGTCACTTTCTTTCAGCCCAGCCATGTTATTGTTGTAGGAAAATAAAGAAGTGAGCATCACCTATGCCAATCTGAGATGGTATGGGTTCTCCTGCTTGAGCAGGAGGCTGGACCTCCAAGGTCCCATTCTATTGTATTCTATTCTATTCAAGTGGGGTATAGCTCTAATAAACAAACAAAAAGTATCCAACTCAAGCATTAGCTTACATGAATAGACAGCTAAACTACTTATTTTAGTTAACAATCAGCCCTGGATTAACCAATAAGCAAAATAAGCATACACTTAAGATACTAATTGAAGAGAGGCACCACAGGGTTTTATCCCCCACTCAAGCTCCTTCACTGCTACAACTGACTTTGGTTTTCAGCACTTATTGTCTTAAGCCAGTTAAGCAATGGAAGGGTCAAGGGGCACCATTATTCAGCTATAATTAGGGCATTACATGCCTTAATCCAGCCCTGCTAAGAATTGCTGAGGGATCAACCTCATTATTAAATTTGTGCTAAAAAACCTACAACCTACCAGCCAAAAACTTTCTTTGAAAAAAAAAAAAAATAAGGAAGCATTCTACGAATTATGGATAGGACAACTCCATTTTCATTCACTCTTAATTATTTAAATGTTTAGCAAAAAGGCTGTTTTCTGAAAATTACTGCTTTTATTTCTATGTACGTTAATGCATGTTTAAGTTGACTGATTAAAATGTTTCGTTAGCCATCTTTTGACTAATTAGAAGACACTTATCTATACACCAAACTGTACAAAATAATAATCTTAGCAACAAGGGAATGTTTCCTGAGCCTAAATGAAAAGAGCCTAAATCTTTTCATTCTGTCTGTCATTCATCCATCCAAATTTAGGAAAAGAAACTAACCCCTTCCAAAGAGCAATAAGAAAATGTTCATATCAGATCATTTCACAGAGATATCAAGTCAATGACTATCTCTGCCATATTCATACCCAAGTTCTTTGAAGGAGCATGCTCATTGGGACCAGTTGTTTAGGGAATATTGCATAAACATTAAAACTGCTAAGTAATTAATAATTTACAGTATCTATAAATTTAATCCCTAAGGTTGCACTAGAAAGCAATGAACAGCCATGCAGAATGCATGAAACATTACCTTCACTAGAAGGCATTTTAAAAAATATTTTAGAGTTCCATTTAAAATTCATGAAGCATTTCCAGGAATATAGATATTACTTCCCATATTTTACTGTATGCTTAACCCATCAGGGAATAAATAAGGTGGTTCTGGACTGGAAAAAAATCAAAGTAATCATAACCTCACACAATCTACTGCAATGTACTTAAGCCAAATAAACAATAGCATGCTTGGTGTCATAATTCCCTTTCCTTATCCAATGAAATTGAAAGGAAATCTTTCAAAACCTTTCAGTTGTTTTTTCTAAACTGTACTATGACACTTTGCTCAAATATAGGGAAAAACATTCCTATATGCCAGGGCAGCAGGAATAACATCAGAATTGTCCTCTGTTCAACTATGATAAAGGGATATTGAATGTCTTAAGAATGTTCTCTTTCATTCTCATTATGAAACATATTACTTTGCATTAAAAGTACAAACTTCATAATTTATGAAAACGATGATTTCTTGGAAAAACACTACAGAACAATATACTTTTCAGATATGTTACAGTAATAAAGAAATTGTTATAATAAATTTTGTGAGTCAGTACAGTCTTAAATTCATGTTTGATCCAAGTAAAGAAATAAAAGGTAATTATTTTCTACTGAAAGCACTTAGAAAATTGCACAACCTGACCTGTACTGTATACTAAAGATTCCAGGGTTCTGAAAGTGGCATGATTTCCTTAGTTTTCACTGACTTGTACTGATCTGCACTATTAATCTGTTTATAGACATACCTTCCTAAAAACATTGCTGCACCCTACTGTATAGCAATTACTAGTGACCCATGTGCGTGTACAACTCAGCAGGCTATGAGAGGTGTTGAGGAAAGCACTCTAAAGTATTATATGATTAATTATTATAAGGAATGGTAGGGAAAAGTATTAATAGGCTAGGCCAGTGATGGCAAACCTATGGCATAGGTGCCAGAGGCAGCACTCAGAGCCCTCTCTGTGGGCACACATGCTGTTATCCCAGTCCTAGGCCTTCAGCTGGGTTTTATAAAACCTTTTCGCTTTAGGCCTCCGCTGCCGTGTGCAAAAAAAAAAAAAAAAAAAAAAAAAAAGGTTCAATCAATCAGTCAATTTCAACTTCTGACGGGAAAAAAATGGTCTTGCAAATTTGGAATCGATTGAACTTTTTAGTCCCACCAGTCTGCCATTACCACTACAGCCACGCCCACCCAATGGGCCATGCCCACCCAATGGGCCACACCCACCCAGCACCTGACGATGCATAAGTGGGTTTTGGGTTGCAGTTTGGGCACTCCGTCTCTAAAAGGTTCGCCATCACTGGGCTAGGCTATTTGGTTGGGACTTTATTCTATGTATGTACTTTCTCCCATTTGGGGAAAGAAGGAGAATATCACACATCTGCTTGATTCCAATGCTTGGCATTTAAAGTCCTCAAAAAACAGATGTTATTAAGAAAAGTGTATTGTTTCACACTTTATTTGACAAAGACTAAAAATAGTTTAGATATATTTTATTTAAATTAACTGAGAACACTTTAAAAATGCCTCCAAATAGCTACAAACTGAATAAACAGTTTTTACTTAACCAAATATAAAGTGTGAGAATGTGTATATTTTCAGAAAGTGCTAAAATTCCTTGTAATGTTTTTGTTCATTTTGTGAAAGTGTTCTAGAAATGTTCACATTTCCTTTCCTTTGCAATCTGTTCCTGTGGAAAAAATGGTGTCATACAGTTCAAGGAGATAAAATTTGACTATAGCATTGGAAAAAGAACAATCATCAGTCTTCCCTTTCTATTTATTATAAATCCAAAATGTATTAGATAAGTATATTCTATGCCTTTATTGATCCCAAAGGGTTTAATGTATTTAAATACATTTTCTAAAAGTTTCTAAAATGCAAGAGAGAATTTTGTTTAAAAAAATGCAAGTTCAAATAAACCAAGTTCATAAGGCCAATATTGTATTCTCAAATACTTCCAAATAACCCAGTCTGAGGGTAATCACTTGTAAACAGCCACAATCTGGTAGCCACCTGAAGATTATTTCATAGAAGACTTATTCTGCATAGTAAGCCATTGACTTCACTGTCCTCTCTATGTCCTCCATTCACCTCCTCCCTGGCTCCCCACCATTATAGTTACATAATTCTGTAGAACTTCATGAACAGGGTTGACACATTTTGGTAAATATTTATAGTGTAAAAATCCATAAACAAGAAGGAAAAAGTTTATTTATTTTTTTAAAAAAAACATTGCATCATTCAAATTTTCCAGGGGAAAACTAGTTTTTCAGGGCATACAATATCTTTAAAATACTCCATTATGAAATATTAATATATAAATTATTAACATCAGTATATAAATTACTAAAATATTTATATCTTAATAAGTAGCTGCTTAATTAATTCATGACCAAATTGGTACTTGCTTTTTTAAAACAAAAACCAGAAAATTGCTCCTGCTGAGATTCAGACTTTATCTCTTATTTATCTCTATTAATGGCAATGGAAAAAAAACCTGCATTATTTTAATGATTTAGGCTTAAATTTATAGGATTAAGTATATCGGATAAAGAAACTTAATTTCAGTAATGTTCCCAGTTGTAATTTTTCTTCTATTCTACAAAGTGGTGGTGATGGGGCGTTGTCTTACCTGAACGCCTTTTCTCAGTACAGGAGATGGAGAATCCACTAATGGGTTTTCTCTGTCTGCCTGCTCTTGAGACCAAGTAGCCAAACTTGACATGCCCCCTCTTGCTAGGAGATTTAGTCTTGACGAGGGTGAAAGTAGCTGAAGGTGGATGAGGTGTTGGCTCTCAATCCCTTAATATCGGCCTAACTGACCTAAAGGGTGGGTGTGGATTCTCCATCTCCGTACTGAGAAAAGGCATTCAGGTAAGACAACGCCCCTTCTCCAGTACAGGAGATGGAGAATCCACCAATGGGACATACCAAAGCCTCACTGTCCTGATGGGTGGGAAACAGAAGGCCGGAACCATGTCCCCGGAGATCACATGCTGAAGGACCCTCCGACCAAAGGAGGCGTCTGCGGAAGTGAAGTGGTCAATCCTGTAATGGCGTACGAATGGGGAGGGCGAGGACCATGTCGCAGCCCTGCAAATCTCCTCAATGGACGCCTGAGTGGCCCATGCCGCAGATGTCGCAGTGCTGCGAGTGGAATGGACTGTAAGATGACTTGGAGCCGGCAGGGAAGAGGACTGGTATGCCTCCGCGATGCAGGTCCTGATCCACCTGCCAATAGTGCCAGCGGACACCTTCTGTCCCAGAGAAGCCGGACGGAAGGAAATAAATAGAGCCTCAGATCTACAAAAAGGCTCCGTGCGCTTGATGTAATGCCGCAGGGCCCTGTGGACGTCCAGTGTGTGCCACTGCCGCTCCAAGTCATGGGAAGGATTGGGACAAAAATTTGGTAAAATGACTTCCTGTGCCCTATGAAAGAGCGAGTTCACCTTGGGCACGAAAGCGGAATCCAACCAGAGGACCACCTGGTCTCGGTGGAAGATCCAAAGGTCATTCCTGACCGAGAGGGCAGCCAGCTCGGAGATACATCTGGCTGACATGATGGCGATTAAGAATGCAACCTTAAGAGACAAGATCCGCAACGGAATAGTAGCTATGAGCTCAAAGGGCGGTTTTGTGAGAGCACGAAGCATGCGAGGCAGCTCCCAAGAGGGGTACCTGTGTACCATGGGAGGCCTAGTGTTGCACGCACCCTTGATGAAGGCGCGTATCCTAGAATGATGAGCTAAAGGAACTGAATCCGCACAAGTGAGTAATGTTGACAGGGCCGCCACCTATCTACGAATGGTCACAGGGGCCAGGCCTCTGTCCAGAAGATAATCTATGATCTGAGGGATTGTCAATTTGTAGACATCCAGTTGTCGCCTTCTACACCAATGGCAAAAATTTTTCCAAGTAGAATCATAAATGCGATTGGTTGCCGGGTGACGAGAGGCCTGAATCATGGTAATTGCGTGAGGGGAAAATAACTCTTGTGTCATGATGCTGCGCTCAAGCACCAGATGGTCAACTGTAGCCATTGAGGGTCCGGGTGTTGGAGGATCCCCTGATGCAAGGACACACAATACGGAGGAATCTTCCACGGAGGAGACCGGGAAAGATTCATCAGGTCGGCAAACCAGGGCCTCTGTGGCCAGTACGGGGCCATGAGGATCACTTCCGCCTGTTCCTGGTGTAGTTTGCGGATGGTCGCCGGGATGAGTGGGAGGGAAGGCATAAAGGAGACCTTGTGGCCACGGAGTCCGCAAGGCATCCATTCCTTCTGCCCCTGGAAAAAAATAGCGGGAGAAGTACCTGGGGAGTTGGGCATTGGTTGACGATGCAAACAGGTCGAGGATCAGATGGCTGAACCTGTGGGAGATCTCGGAAAACAGATCTGGATGTAACCCCCATTCCGAGGGGTCTACTGTAGAGCGACTCAAAAGGTCAGCCTGCTGGTTCTCGACCCCCGAGATGTGTTCGGCCCTGAGAGAGGCCAGGTTGGACTCTGCTCAGGAACCCAGGAGCCGTGCCTCGGACATAAGGGACCTGGACCTGGTGCCCCCCTGTCGGTTGACGTGTGCCTTGGACACCATGTTGTCCGTGAGGATCAACACGTGACGGCCCTTGATCCAGTGTCTGAATTGGCGAAGAGCTAAGTGGATGGCCCTGAGCTCCAGCCAATTGATGTTGTGTCTCAAGTCTGCATGGGACCAACGGCCCTGTGCAAACTGAGACTGTAGATGAGCTCCCCAACCGAATAGACTGGCATCCGTCATAATGATGATGCGGTCCAGTTCCTTGAAGGGTGACCCGTTGGTCACCGCTTGTGAGAATCACCAGCACAGAGACCTGAGGATGTGGACTGGGAGCCTGACCTGACAGTTGGATGCGCTGGCATTCACCCGCTGGAATGGTAGGAGGAACCATTGAAGGTCCCGCAAAGGGAACCTGGCCCAGGGAACTATGGCTATGCAGGACACCATCTTTCCCAGAAGCTGGGAGACTAAGACCAGTGGAACGGTACGGTTCCTGTACACCCGACGAGCCAGATCCCTGATGCTGACCAACCGCTCCTGGGAGAGATAGACCATGCAGTTCGTTGTGTTTATGACTGCTCCCAGGTGCAGAAGCCTGGATGAGGGAACCGTCTGGCTTTTTTGGAAGTTGACTGAGAAACCATGCTATTGGAGGACCTGAATGGTGAGTTCCAGGTCCGACTGAGCTGCCCGGAAGGAGGACGCTTGAATCAGGATGTGGTCCAGATAACACTGGACGTGTATCAGTACCTTCCTCAAGTGGGCAGCTAGTACAGCCAGGATCTTGGTGAACACCCTGGGTGCCGAGGAGAGGCCAAAGGGAAGGGCCTTGTACTGGAAATGACTGCCCCTGTAACAGAACCTGAGGAACCGCCGGTGAGCTGGATGGATGGGGATGGAGATATGCTTCTGTGAAGTCTATTGACGCCAGGAAGTCCCCTTGTCTGATGCCCCTCAGGATGGACTGGAGTGATTGCATCTTGAACTTCTTGTAAGTGATGTAATAGTTTAGACTCTTGAGGTCTAGAATCGCTCTCCATCCCCCCGAGGTCTTGGGGACCACGAACAGAATGGAGTAGAATCCCCCTCCCTTGAGGTCCGGCGGTACCGGTTCTATGGCCTGAATCTCCAGAAGATGTTGAATGGCCTCCTGCATGAGTCCTTGTTTGAGTGGATCCCGGGAAACGGGACAGGTGATGAATCGGTCCGGGGGACTGGCTAGAAACTCCAGGGACAGACCAAACTGAATGGTTTGTAAGACCCAAGTGTCCATGGAAGTGAGTTCCCACTGATGGAAGAAGTGGGCCAGCCTTCCCCCAATGGGAAGTGCAGTGTAAGAGTCACTTGGACCTCCTGTAGGGGCGCCCTGCCCCTCGAAATGGCCACTTAGATTGGCTCTGCTGCCTGGACCGAAAACTCGGCCTGTCATACAGACGGTCATACAGCCTGTCCTGTCTGGGTGTGTATCAGCAGGAGGGCTGCATAACTGTTGGACCTGCTGCTGGCCGAAAGGGCTGCCTACGGAAATAGGGAGCGGGACATTTGTTGGGCCGTGTATTCAAGTGAGCCATGACCTTCCGCTTGTCCTTGTTCTCCACAAGGTACGGGGCCAGGGCCTCCCCCAAAAGATTATTGCCCAGATAGGGAGCAGTCGCAAGACGCCATTTGGCCTTGGCGTCGGCCTGCCAGTATTTCAGCCAAAGCATCCTCCTGGCTGTAATGTTGGATGCTAGAGACCTAGAAGCAAAGTTGGCCGACTGAAGCGTTGCATCGGCAGCATACTCAGTGGCCGCCACCATTTTGCTTAGGTCCTGATGGGTCCGAATGTTCTCAGCGGGGAACCTGGCCTGAAGCTGACCCAGCCATAAAAGGGTGGTCCGCACAAAGAAGGACGCACAAGTGGCCGTTTTAATTGCCCATGCTGCTGATTGATGGGTCTTCTGGAAAGTTTGGTCCCATTTTCTGTCGTCCACTTTAAGTGCCTCTGACATGTCCCCAGTGGCCGCAGTCTGGGATACCAGAGGGGTCCAGGCTTCGTCTACCTTGGGGACCTCCAGGGCATCAGTGAGGTCTGTGGAGGTGCTAAAAATTTTTTTGTCAGTCCTGCTTACGGAAGGGAAGAAGGAATGGGAGGCCCATTGTTTTTTTATCTCTTTGAGAAAAATAGAGGGACACGGAACGTGATATTGGGCTGCCACCGTCTCAAAAAATATCAGATTTGGACTGGAACTCGAAGTTGCCTGTGGCTGAGGGAACTGATCGGACCACCCTACGTTTGCCGTTGATGTGGCCTTGCGAAGTAGGGGAAGAAACAGGGTTGGATTGAACAGGCCTCCCGATGGGGAGGGTTCAGGGGGAAGTTCCTCCTCCTCTGATAGATTAAATTCCGGCTGCTCCTCATCTTGCGGAGATGAGTATCCGCTCATGGAGGAGTGTGCAGGAGATGTGGGTTCCTGAAGAATAGGGAACCCTGTAGAGGGAACATAAAGTGGCAGCCCCCTGTCCAGGCGGATGGAAGGACTGTTTTGCTAGAGCGCGGTCCACAACCTTGGATAGTAAGGCCTCAAGGCGGCCGTCGGAGAAAATGTCTCCGATGTCCGGACCTCTGAGTCCTGCAGCCGTAGGAGTGAAAGTGGCCTCTGGGGTTGAGCCTGAAGCAGTTGTTGCCTGTTGAACCAATACAGAAGGGGAGCTGAGTGTGGCAGGTGTCCCTGTGAGAGACCACAAACTTCAGCCGAGGTTGAAGGGCCTAAAGGAAGGTCAAATTCAGGAACTGCCATTTGATCCATCTCTAATCCGGCCTGCCTCTGCACTCTGGAGAACTCCTTCTCCAGAGCCTGGTGCCTACGGCTGGCTTGCTTTTCCGCCAACTTGGAAGGCTTCTTGAGAGTGGTCTTAGCCTTAGATTTGGGCTTGCCTGCCGCCTCCTGTTCAGAGGATTTGTGCTGGCTGTAACTAGAGGATGGAGAGGCAGTGCTCATGGGTTGAGGCATCGTGGAGTCATCCACCCTGGTTGAGCAGTCTCAGGGAAACTGAGACGAAGCTCTGGCAGGCAAGCAGTTGGCAGAAGCGAAATTGGAACAAGTAACAAGACTGCTCCCCTTACCACCTGACCAGAAAAAAATCTATATGGGCTTTGGTCACAGCAATTGAGTCAGATGCCGAAGGCACAGTTGGGGACCTGCTCTGGGCTCTGCCCGGAGGCCTTAGGTGGCCAGTCAAGGTGCACCAGAAAAAGCCCCAATGAAGTGCGCAGAGGGTCTGAAACAATTTGTGTTGTATTGCAGAAAGTGATTTGTGATAAAGGAAACACGTACCTCAAATGCGGCCTGGGTCAGGCCAACTACTGTGAGTAGGCCTCGTGGGGCCTAAAGAAGCTCCCATGTGGCGTTCAAGATGGCGGCCGCTAGGAGTCATCTTACCTATTTGTGCCCAGAGGTGTGCAGTGTAATCGGAAATTAAAGTCCTAAAAGGGCTGAGTGAATTGAACCAACGATGGAAGGCAGAACGCTGAGGACGCCGAAGAAAAGCCATTCGCAACTTTTTGCCTTTGTTGGCGGCCCCACAATGGCAGCTGCAACTTGTTCTCCACTGAGAATGGCCTCCGCAGGCCTCAAAGGCAAAAATTCTGGTGCCTGGGGCGATCGCGATGGCAGCACTAGACACTGCGCCGAAATTGCACCCAGAGAGCTTGTTTTCGAACAGCAAAAAGAACAAGGCTGAGGTGAAATTCGTTGCCTTTGCCGGCAACCAAAATGGAGTCTGCGACCGTTCCCGGCCACCAGAGATGACTCCGGAGGCCTTGAATCAAAGCTCGAATTTCAGACCTGCAGCCTGGAATTCGCCTGGTAGCTCAAAGGGGGGAAAAAAGGGGGGGGGAGAACAAAGGCTACGCCAAGCAGCCCCTGCTCAGAAGTTTTCCCCAGAGCCCTGGGGAAAGGTAAAGAAGGAAAGCTGCAGAGGCCTCCCCCCACACCTCACTCCTCAAATAAATGATTTGAGTTAGCACTGATCCCAGCACTATGGGAAAATTAAGGGAGGAATCCAAATTTAATATTTAGTCAATTTTAGAGGGTACTATAGGGAAAGGAGAATACACCAATGGATTTCTAACCTGCTATCTGTTGAGAGAGCCAAACCTGATATGTCTTTAAGAACTTGAGACCAAGTCAAGACAGGATCTCCTAGCAAGAGGGGGCGTGTCAAGTTTGGCTACTTGATCTCAAGAGCAGGCAGACAGAGAAAACCCATTGGTGGATTCTCCATCTCCTGTACTGGAGAATTCCTTTTCTATACAAAGATCAACAAAATAGATATCATTGCTCTTTATTCTTTAATTGAAAAAACTGTCATTTAAACAGGGACAGAGTAATATTCTTATCTTCCAATAATTCCCTTTCTGAAGCATCAGCATTCAACGTGACAAATTTGGTAATCTGGTGGCTGAGAGTACTAAAAAAAAGCAATGCCACATATAATTTAATAAAGAATAGTAAAGAAATAACTATAGTAAAACTAATGAGCCAATTCAACTTGATGGTTAATCCAGCTAAAAAAGCAAGAAATTAACTCCCTATTGTATCTGAACTTGAAATTTTTAGATCAGAGGTCCCCAACCTTTTGGGCACCAGGGACTGGTTCTGTGGAGAGAGGTTTTTCAACGGACCGGAAAATGCGTGGTTTTGTGTGCTGCCTGCATCCCACGGATGGAGCTTTGCTTGTTTATGTGGATCGGTTGTTGGCATGCCGCAGCCCAGTACTGGTCCTGTTTTAGATAACTCTGAATTCACAAGTCACCCTGAAGCCAAATAGTTATCATCAGGCTCCAGGAAGGCAGCAATCTGAAACTGGTGACCACATATAGCTTCGTATGATTCAAGATCTGCCTGCATAAAAAGTATGATGGGGATGGACTTTACCTCAGATTTTATGGTAGGAGTCCTCAATCCCCAGGCTGTGGCCCACTACTGGGGCCTGGGCCTGTTTGAAACTGGGCCACACAGCAGCTGGCCAGCATGTGCGCATGCGCTGCTCAACTTGTGTGGGCAGTGGGCTGGAATGCACACAGGCAGCTCAACTTGCATACGCCTGTTTTCCTCTCCCCCCTACCGTGCTGCCAAGCTGTAAAAGTTGGGCACTGCTGCCTTATGGATATGCTTATGGTGGCATAAAACATAATCATTTAAAGAAGCAACCTGCCCTAACTTCTTTCTAAGTAGTGCCATTGCTGATTTAAACATTAGTCTCTTGGGAGTCTTCAATATTGCATTAACAAAGAATAAATTTCCTAACTATGAATGCTAGAAGATGGGAGTTCCTGTATCTGTCAACCGTTCCCAGTTGTTGTTATTCAAGACTGAGAGGGGGGAAGGGAAAAAAAGCATGACAAGATGGCTAAGGGAGTTCAGAAGAATCCTGTTGTTTATGCTAAAATTTGCCCCTTTTGTCATATTTATGATGTCCCTCACCCTTTTCTCAAATATTTCTTCTGCTTTCCTTGTTAAACAAGTTCTGGCTTCTGATGAATTAAAAAAGGTTTCAGAATAGCTAGTGAATGTTACTTCTGTAACAATCTGAAATCAATTACTGAAATGTCTATGTTTGTCCAGACAAATCTACAACTCGCCTCTAGAAGTTGTGGATGCTCCAACACTGCAAGTTTTAAAGAAGAAATTGGACAGCCATTTGTCTGAAATGGTATACGGTCTCCTGCCTGAGCAGGGGGTTGGATTAGATGACCTCCAAGGTCCTTTCCAATTCTGTTACATTCTATTAAACTATGTTAAACCTCAAAAACAATATAACCACACAGTGGGAATGAGTCATTTAAGTCACTGAATCAGCTAGCTAAATTGACAGAAAGTATTTTCTTTCACTTGGCAAATTTTATCCTCTTCAACATCTGGACTTTCTCAGGTTCTACCAATTCTTAGCCCTTCTTTTAATTTAGCTATTTTCCTTAAATATAGTTTTCATACTTATATGTGGGAATATTTTAATATTTTACATATTGAAACAGGCAAATAAAGCTTAAGAGTGAAAATAATCTTACCTAATATGAAGGCCACAACGTAATTTGAAATCTGCCCCATGCCAACTATAAGAAAAAGCACTGTGAACATTTCCCAGCTGGTTGAGAAGATCTGGAGGAAGCTGAAACCTGTCTGCACACCCATGGTTGCAAATAGAATAGCTTTTCTGCCAAACCTTTTGGGGAAAAGAAGAACAAGCAAGCCAAAAAAATATAAATTAAACCAGAATATAATTATTGTTTGCTTTTAGGAAGAGCAAATAGGTCCACCCAATCTCCCCTTTATTTTCAGTAGACAGTAGATTTCAAAGGAATATAGGTACATCATCATGTGATTTAGCAATAGAACTTTCAATGTTATCTATGCCTGAATTACTCAAACTTAGTTTAGAGGTTATTCTACTCCATTCTCCATTGTTACCTGGATCAAATACAAAAGGATATAGTGGGAAAGGGGATTTTTTCTAACCAAATAAAGGGAAAAACTAATCCAAATTGAAAACAATCTGTAGTTAGAATCTTGGGCACTCTGAATCCAGTTGCTAAATAGCTCTTAATATGAATCTAGTAATGGCAGATTGAGATGCAAATTTAAATGGTAATCTACCCATTGTGTTCACCAAACCAAAATAAAAAATAAAAATAAAAAACAAACAAACATGTTAACACAAATTTAACAACCAACACACACACACACACATTTTTGGATGACTACAAAAAATACAGATGAAACTCAAGAGTAGCAAAATGCTGAGTTAGTATTATGTAAACATTAACTTAAAAAAACCTGGCTTGCCTTTCTCAGTAATATATTGAGATGAACACATGGTGGCAGTATACAGTATTACCTTCACTATACATATGATTGATTTTTGTTTATGGAGACTTCAACCATCCAGCATTTCCAACAGTCAGCTAATCTAACCTCCAGAAATATTGCATTGGAACTCCCATCTCCATACTAGATGGGAATGGTGAAAGCTGTAGTCCATCACTTCTGATAGGTTAGAGAAGACTGTTCTGTACTAGGCAGTTTTACAATGGACTGGTTGGAACTTAAAAATAAATAGCATATGATACTGTACTTGGTTTGTATTAGAATTGCACAAAACTGATCCCCTAAAGGGAAAACTAAGTATTACATTGAAATAAATGCACTAAAGTCTCAGAGGACAGTTTTTTTAAAAAAGAAAATGTGCAACAGGGGAAAGGTTAAGCATATATTTCTTATTTAGTTATCTGTCCCAAACTAGTATTCCAAGATTCTTCTTCAATCAGAAATGTTTAGTGCTTTTTTTATTCTCACAGCTTCCCAATAAAAAGTGACAAGCAGATTGTGAAAAACTTCTGACAATGGTCAAATAGCAATCTCTTTTATTTGAACTTAATTGCTAGTACTAATATTGAAATTCATGCATATCTCATACAGATGTACAAATATGTCACACTTACAGATGTGTAGAATGCAACTAGTTTACGAAGATAAATATATAGCTCGGTTGTCTACTAACATATATTCCCATGAATGTTTGATTTCAATTCAATTTCAAATTTGGAATTAACCATCAAGTTAAGCATGATTCTGAATCCTCTTAAGAGCATTACAAAAATATGTTTAAAACCCACACACCCCCATAGGCTATTTTTAAATATGTGTACTTTACTTGTCTGAGAGTTGTCCAGATACAAAAGATCCAAGCAGCACACCCACAAAGAACAAAGATGTAGTTAGAGGAGCTTTCCAATCACTGTCACATACGAGATTCCACTGTAAGAAAACAAAACAAAGCAAACTTAATGTCATTTTGCAATGATTTAAACTATTTAATAATGGAGTATGAATTGGCAGTAAAAAGCTAGGAAAAATAATGAAAAATTGTTATTGAACAAATAGAGATCATTCTGAACAGATAAATAATTTGATGTATTGCTGCATATAATTAGCATCTAAACGTTTTTAAAAAATTAGTTCCTTATTAAAAATGTATTGCCTGTTTTACATCTGTGAAGATGAAATCAACATTCCAGGAATCTGGCCCAAATGTATTTCAATACAAGCAGAGTAAGCAGAGAAATTCTGACACACAGATTTTAGTCTCATAGAGCTTGGATTACAACCTTGCATGAATCTTGTTTGCAGAATACAAACATACAGCTGGAAATATCAACCAGAGGTCAAATCACTTGGAGCAAAGTGGAAAGTATCTACTCCTTTCTATTCTGGGTAAATATCCTGCTTGGATATTTTACCTACAGTATTTTCTATAGATGCAACAAAAAGTACTATGGGGGGAAAGGATAGGTTTGCTTCCAGTTTCCACAACCTCCCAGATTATGGATTTAAAATTAAAATTAAAAAGAAGCCAGAAATGTAATCAGAATAAATATATATACTATCATTCTACTGCAGTCTATATCTACTCTCAAGATGGACGATATCAACCAAAGGCAAAGAAACGGAAGGGCCTTGCATATCAATTCTCATTTAAAATACTACTTGGAGAACCCTGAATAGTTTGAGAGTTGGAGTACCTATGTGTAAAACCAATGCACTCAAGTGGAGGCTCTTAGCAGATAACAATATGCTGTCTGAATGTGGAGAGACCCAGAGCCCAACCTATCTACTGATATGATTGGCTTCTACCAGAAACCTGTATCGATATTTGGCCAATGACAAAACCAGGAAGGTGGTTTTAGAAGTTTAAAGTTTGACCTAGACTCAGAAGAAGAATCCATCTGTGCTAGACAATCAGGTAGAGATCCAAGTCCTACAGATGAATTTCATATTCATGTTCTATAAAACTAACAAAGCTATTTATGAAGAAAGATTGTGCAGGGCAGCAAGCGTTAAGTAGTCTCTGTCTCTCCTAACAAGTCTCTCCTTAAGTTGAAATCAACTCAGGAGACTGGATGAAAACTTCCTGCCTTTGGGAGGATGGGAATTGATTTCCAAACCTAAAAACATATAGCCCAAAAAAAAAAAAAAAAAAATCAAATCAAGATGAAAACAATTAAGGGACCAGAAAACCAGGGGGGGGGGAAGAGGAGTACAAATGAGAAGCAGACTGGACAGTGATAAACATTTTAAAAGCCAACAACAGGAAATTAAAAGCAGCGTTGTCTGGAACAAGTATCCAGTGTTTTCTAAAAATATTTAGAGCGGGAGCACAGCAGAAATGGAATCCTACAATCATGGGCAAGCCACTTATCGGCAGGCTGTTATGAAAAAGATCAGAGGATGAGATCATTCTCATCTTACGTGTTGGGTGGGTTCATACCAGAAGACCTGCCCTGAAAATAATCTAATGCTTAGTCTTTTAGGATGTTTAAGGTTAACATCAGCCCTTTAAACTGGGTTCAGTAATTATCATCTGGGTTCAGATCTTATACACACACATACATTATTTCTTTCCAAGGTGTCTGAATGATACCTCTTTTTTTTCTACAGAGACATTACATAAATCCAGAATCCATACAGCTAGTATTTTCAGTATGCAGCTGATTTTATCAACCAAGATGAAAAAAAACTACTTGCATACATAAGGTTAATCTCTCTCTTCCAAGCAGTTAGTTCACATTCTCGGGTGAATATTATAAAAGAAACTACCACAGAATGAGTACTAGATGCCCTGTTAAGAATCACTTCTCAAAGTTTTAAAAGGATATTATATGAGCTTCTACAAAAAGTAATCAGTGCAGGTGGACAGTTTGTTATGAATTATATTTTCTATCTGTAAGATGCTTCATTCTCAAGAGATGATGGGGGCAAAAAAGCAGGAGTTAGGACAAAACATTTTCTATTTGCTGAGTTAGTCCTTTGTTTAAAAAACCCAGCACAACCTGTTCGTAGCAGATGGCTTCTAGGCAGGAGTCAGTGTATTGTATCAGCATCATAGCATCTCCTATAGCAGGGCTTTTTAACCCATTATACCACTTTTCAGATAAGGCAATATCCGAGTAACACCACTCGCCCAGCAAGGTATCAAAAACTTGACCAAAAAAAGAGAGGAAAAAATGAGAAAGTACAGGTAGTCCTCGACTTACAAAAATTCACTTTGTGACTGAAGTTACAAGCGAATTATGACCATTTTTCACACTTATGACTATTGCAGCATTCCCAGGGTCTTGTGATTTACATTCGGATTGCTTAGCAACTAATTCATACTTATGATATTCAGTGTCCCAGGGTCATGTGATCAATGGACGGGGACATGGCTAGCTGATAACTCAGGTTGCAGGGTGCCGTGGGGGGTAATCCGTGGGTCTCTGGTGGAGGGGGATACGACTGGGACGGGTTCCTGCCTGCCTTCCCTCCCATTGTCCCTTCCTTCCTTCTTTCCTTCACCTCCCTTTGTCCCTTCCTCCTTCCCTCCCTTTCCCATTGTCCCTTCCTTCCTTCTTTCCTTCACCTCCCTCTTTATTCCTTCCTCCTTCTCTCCCTTCTCTCCCATTGTCCTTCCTTCCTTCTTTCCTTCACCTCCCCCTTTGTCCCTTCCTCCTTCCCTCCCTCTCTCCCATTGTCCCTTCCTTCTTTCCGTCACCTCCCCCTTTGTCCCTTCCTCCTTCCCTCCCTCTCCCATTGTTCCTTCCTTCCTTCTTTCCTTCACCTCCCTCTTTATCCCTTCCTCCTTCTCTCCCTTCTCTCCCATTGTCCTTCCTTCCTTCTTTCCTTCACCTCCCCCTTTGTCCCTTCCTCCTTCCCTCCCTCTTTCCCATTGTCCCTTCCTTCCTTCTTTCCTTCCTTTCCTTCACCTCCCTCTTTATCCCTTCCTCCTTCCTTCCCTCTCTCCCTGTCAAGCCCCTGCGGGCTTGACATGAACTGGCGGGGGAGGGGTTGAGGATGATGTGCGGGGCAGCAAAGGAGACCAGCAGCCAGCGCCATTCTACTTGGCAGCGTGGATGCGTCCTACTCATAGCCGCCAAACAGCTGATGGGCGGGAGGCCGAGGCAGGGAGTCAAGGGCAGATGGAGCGGCCTGAAGCTGAAAGGCTCTGTCTCTCAGCCGCCGAACAGCTGATGAATATGAGGCCTGGAGCACAGCCAAACAATGCTCACGGGACTGGAAGGCTGCAGTGCTTCTCCCAGCCCGGAAGGGGAAACTGACTGGCGGGTGGGCTGGCCAGCCGTGGTGGAAATGGGGAAGGGTTAAATGCTGTGAAATAGTAGGGGGGAGGGAGTCAGGCAGGCACATTTCTCCCTTCACACCCCTGTTCTGTTGGCTTCGCCTGGCGTGCATCAGCAAAACAAATGTGGGCCTCAATTCCCACCTGCTGCCGCAGGATGAGCCCTCGGGAGGCAACATGAGGGCCGTGAGGGGTATCGCAAGCTTGCGAGGGGGGGGGAAGAAGATGGAAGAGTGTGAGATCGCAACAGAGAGAGAGAAGGGGGAAAAGGAGGGGCGGTTGTGATGTTGGCGCTCAGGGCCGCGACACGAGCGGTCTCAAACCCCTTCCTGCCAAG
The DNA here is from genome assembly GCF_016545835.1 of Crotalus tigris. Classification (NCBI taxonomy): domain Eukaryota; kingdom Metazoa; phylum Chordata; class Lepidosauria; order Squamata; family Viperidae; genus Crotalus; species Crotalus tigris. Next base: position 1,165,353 of record NW_024100482.1, read on the forward strand.
GGAATGGATGGCTCTATCCCCTATCAGGCTAGCGCTTGTTGTGAAGTAAGAAGAGGGAGGGGAAGGCAATAGGGATCCCGTTGACCTGCATGCACCAGAAGAAGTCAATCCGGTTGCTGCACAATGAGTCCCTGGGGAGGGCGGGGCCTTGCTCTGCACCTGCGCTCTTCGTGCGCCCTCTGCAGGGCATGTTCGGTAGGGTTTGTGCAGGCTGCCGCCAAGCAGCATGTTTTCCACAAACAAGTAAGCTGGGAAGGAGCAGAGCGGGGGGGAGGGGGGAAGGAAAGCGACACGGGGGGAAGAAGGGGCACCGCGTACCACCAGCCAGGTATGTGTACCACTGGTTGAAAAGCCCTGTCCTATAGGCCCCATCCTCCCCTTATACAGGCATCAAGACATTCCATGCATTCATCAAAAGCATGGAGGTTGCATCACAAGACCACTTTCAACATTCTCAATAAAGTAACAATAGCTTGCAGGTAGCTCTGGCTGATAGCCATGTAGTTTGTTTTCACTTTTATGGAGGCATAAACTTTGACTATATGGGAAAGTATTATATTTAAATATCAACAATATAACACCATTTCTCTTCTACTTCTTCACAGCAAATAAAGACACACAAACTTATCAAGTGTCTGATTTGTGTCACCATCTAAAATGAGTGCATGCCTGAATCATCATATACTATACTTTTAAAATGTTTCCCTTAGTTGTAAGGCTGATTTGTCCCATACAAGCAGTATTTTTCACATATATTTCTCAGAAAACAAACAGTACATTAAGCAACATTAATCTGAAAATGAAACAAGGCTACTTGATCATTGTAATTCTTTCATTTTAAAGAGTGAAAGTTTTAAATAAACAGCTGACCAAATAATTGAAGTTGGCATATATTGTCAAGGATGAATGGAAAATTCTATTAAATGCTGAGTTTGACACATCCAAACTTCTACTTTAAAATTATAAAAGTACATTAAAAGTATTACTGGACTGTGTGAAACCTACATAGATTGTGCATTTTCAGTGGGCAAACATAATCCTTTTCCCAAATCTTCTACCTGAATGCAACCCAACAGCAATTTGGTCAGCCTGAAAGAGAAATTAAAAAATCCTAGACATGAGTAAATGATAATGCTACAACTAGCAATGAAAACTGATTATAAACATAGGCTTACAGTTGTTCAAATCTAAGTGGTATTATTAGCATCCTACTTTTTATTAATTTGTCCATCACCCAAAGCAATCCAAGGCCATTTATATGTCCATATCCATGCTCTTGCAGCCAGCAGGAAACATGGAACTATGGAATCCATGGAACTAAAATACTTAATTATCACTCTTCTAGATCTCATTGTTGCCAAGATGAAGGCTGAAGTAGAAAACATGCAAAGCAAGCAAGTGTCCATCCTGTTTTGCAGGTTATTTAGCCAGAACGATAACTTAAAATGAAGCTATTTACCATGTGGAGACACATGGAACATAAAATATAAATTAATGGCCTTAGCAAGAGATTCAAGGGCAAGCCTTGGATAAATAAGTAACTTTCTTGCAGATATCAAGAAGTTCTAATTGCGACAAAGGTCAGATTTTACAGGGTCTAAGTATCTAGCTCTCTCCACGTTTCTGTCCTTGACTTATTACTGAATTTCTTTCTCATACCTTACTGACTTTACAGTACCAACTGCTTGCTACCCGGTTCACAGTGGCACCTCTGTTATATCTACCTAATAATACTGTCTTGTCTCAGAATCCTTATTCCTTCCCTTGCCAGCTAAAAGGCTTTATAACTCTTTGTATTCCCAAATTCATAATGCCACCAGAAGCCTGGCAGATTGAAATGGACCACAGAATAAAATACCTTTATACCACATTTTCATTAAGAAATGCAAGGGAGTTTTAAAATAGAACACAGTTTTCTATTGTGAGCGCTGAAAGACTGCGAAGAGAAGGAAAACATCTTTGATGCTTATGGATTTTAATTTAAGGATTAAATTTTATTTTGATTTAATTAAATTTGATTAAAATATAGAACTTATTTTAAATGTACAAGATCGTTATCCAGAACCTCTGTTTTTAATGTATTCCTTTTAGGCTTCCAGGGTAATATGGAGGTTCCTAAAGCTATGGGCAGTGTGCAGCAATTCCATCTTTCCTTGTTCAATATACACAATTTGCACTGGTAAATACGATAATTGGAAAAATTGCTGGAACAAGATAAGAAAGTTACAAATGAAGGTCAGCACTATCTTATCCATTTATAAAATATTCTGGAAATTATTTTTGTTCTTAAAAAAAATATACATTTTCCCCTCAAAAGCCAGATTCCTTAAAAGGGAATATAGAACACAAGAAAATGATGGGCTGTTTTAAAGCTAGGGGTGGATAAGCTTTCTCCAAAATTACAGCTATGATACACTTTCTTTTTCCATCTTACAAATCATATTGGTTTGAGGATTATTCAGGCTGCAAATAAGTTTAACTGTTGCCACATATTAGTAATGTTCACTTACCCATGACTCCACAGAAAAAATGTTTTAGAAAAAAAATCAACAAAATACTTCTCTCCTTGGGTAAGGAACGGATTGTTTCTCGTTTGTCATGAATGAAGGATATGGTTGGGCCTTGCTAGTAAGGCTATGGGCTGCACAAACAGTGATAAAAGTAGCCTATTTATTTTTATTTTAAAGCCAGAGTGGTGAATTTATGGTGCTAAAGGGCCTCCCTTAAAAAAATCCAAAGGCCTCAGATTACATCATGAGGATGACAACTTCTGAAGGTATTTAGATAATCCATATACAGTGTGTGTGTGGGGGGGGATTATTTGATCCCCTGCTGATTTTGTACACTGACAAAAAAATGATCAGTCTATAATTTTAATTGTAGGTTTATTTTAACAGTGAGAGACAGAATAACAACAAAAAATCCAGAAAAATGCATTTCAAAAAAGTTATAAATCGGTTTGCATTTTAATGAGTGAAATAAATATTTGATCCCCTATCAATCAGCAAGATTTCTGGCTCCCAGACCAGAATAAAAGACCTGTGTCTTTTATAAGGTAATGAGCTAAGATTAGGAGTACTCCCTTTAAGAAAGTGTTCCTAATCTCAGCTTGTTACCTGTATAAAAGACACCTGGGAGCCAGAAATCTTGCTGACTGATAGGGGATCAAATACTTATTTCACCCATTAAAATGCAAATCAATTTATAACTTTTTTGAAATGCGTTTTTCTGGATTTTTGTTGTTGTTATTCTATCTCTGTTAAAATAAACCTACCATTAAAATTACAGACTGATCATTTCTTTGTCAGTGGGCAAACGTACAAAATCAGCAAGAGATCAAATAATTCCCCCGCCCCCTGTATGAAATCTAGATGCCTCAGTGTTACCTTTTTTTCAACACTTTGCAGCTGAATTTTTGTGACCTATTGCCAAAACTTGGAAACCAAGGGAAGTGGCTGTTTAAAGACTGCAGAGAAACTAGGGCAGGGGTAGGCAACCTTGGCTCTTTTATGACGTGGACTTCAACTCCTAGAATTCCTGAGCCAGCCATGCTGAGGGGAAAGGGAGAGGTTTCCAAGAAGAGCCATGTTGGCTCAGGAATTCTGCGAGTTGAAGTCCACGAGTCATAAAAGAGCCAAGGTTGCCTACCGCTGAACTAGGGATCTACATGATACCTTGTGTTCCCAACAATGTTTGAATAAATGCCTCTGAACACAAATATCTACTGAAGGTGTGTGGACAATGTCAGCATAGAATTTATTTTTTAGATAGCAGAGGCTTCTATGATTTTCATTTTTGCTATGTTTCACCAATTTTCAAACCACTATGATTAGATAAAGATATAAAAGAGGCTTGAGATTTGATATGTTATATAAGCCTTATTTAATTAATCCTGTATGAAAAAAACAAGGAAGCTGTCAGGCACAAGGAACCAAAATGGAACTGTGATCTGTTCAAAACGGATCACATTATTCTCAAACAGTGAAGTACCACAAATTAATTTCTCAACTACAAATATACGTGGCTCCTTCTGTAACACTATACTGTTTGCCTCTGCTGAACTTTCCATCAAGGTCAGCCTATAAATAACATATCATAAATAAAAATGGCAATCCATTTAATGAGCTTTTTGCCTTGAGATTATTGTTAAAACCATGTGGGACACCAATAATTGAACATGAATGAGATTTTTTATCAGTCTAACAATTATTATAAATTCTAAATACAAGTTCCTTTTCAGACTAAAGCCAAACTTTTCAAACAGTATGCAGACCCTTCCCTACAGGAGGTAAGATATAGACTATAAGCATTTCAGAATGAGAAGTATGTCCATAGCTGGTCTCCCCTGCCAATAAATAGGAATACACAGTAGTACAAGTTCTCTTTTCCCTGGAAATGCCATCAAATCAGATCTGGTACACAACAAGATGGACCTAACTCAGGAACCAACTCAGTGGGAAATTGTTAAGAAAGCTATTTAATTTCTTCCTTCTGGCTGGAGCAGTTAGCGAAGTTACATACTTTCTTCTAAACCTCACAGAGATCATTACACTATCTGACACAGTCAAAAAAGATTTTCCGTCCTATCTCTCATATTACGCAGAATTTCAGTTTGCTTCCAGGAATGGGTGGCCATAATATTACAAAACACCATTTTTTTTTTTTACGTTTCTACAAAATAGAAGACGTATAGATGGGAGCATTCCTATAAAAACAAACTCCATCCAAAATTTGCTATCCTTTAACCTACATCTGCAGATCTTTGCATGAACTTCATTAATTTTGCACCGAACAAAACATTTATATCATTAATAGCCAAGGAATTGATAGAGCTGGAGCAGTGGTGGCGAACCTATGGCACGCGTGCCAGAGGTGGCACTTGGAGCCCTCTCTGTGGGCACACACGCTGTTGCCCCAGCCCCGACTCCCCCCACAACCCCCTCACCAGCAACCTGCCCCGAGGAGAGGCTCTCCCAGGCGCAGCCCATGCACAGCAGTACAGCCAAGCACATGGCAGCTGGGCAGCAGGGGCAAGACTCCGCTCTCATGCCCCATCATGTGCAGATGATGGTGCGGGCGGAGGGCGTGGCTGCCATGGTGCTGCAAGGCTGCCTGGGTGATCTGTGGTAAGTGGACCTGTGGGTGGGTGGAGTGGGGGGGGGCAGAGCAGGGGTGGGCCGGTTTTGGGGCATTCTATCTCTAAAAGGTTTGCCATCACTGAGCTAGAGTAAGGAAATTTCAACATTTTGCAATTAGCATATAGCTATGTGATCTTGTTACAATGTATAAATGAGAATTTGTAACATTCAGTATAAGTTCTCAGACCTATCTGCATATTTGATATCACTCAATACAGTTAATCCTTGACTTTTAGTATCCGTTCAAAGATACAACAGCATTGAAAAAAGTGACTTATGACTGTCTTTCACTTATGACTGTTGCAGCATCCTCTTAGTCATGTGACCAAAATTCAGAAACTTGACAACTGACTCATATTTGTGACTGTTGCAGTGTCCCAGAGTTTTGTGATCACCTTTTGTGACTTTCTGATCAGTGAAGTCAATGAGGAAGCCCGATTCACTTAACAATCATGTAACTAACTAAACAACTGCAGTGATTCACTTAACAACTGTGGCAAGAAAGGTCATAAAATGGGGCAAAACTCACTTAACAAATGTCTCACTTAGCAACATAAATTTTGGGCTCAAATGTGTTGTAAGTCAAGGACTACCTGAATCAGAGGAACAATCCTAGGTGTCTCCATATCTTGCAAATACTTTCCAAAACTTCACAAATTCCAAAACAAATTTAAAAAAAAACCCAATGTCAGTTCCCTATTCTCTAAATATTGCATAAGAACTTACTCCTAAAAAAGGAGCCATATAAAGCTCTATCAAATGATGATTTAACTAAAAATTGTTAAGTATCTTGAAACATTATATATATATAGTGACCAGAATAAGTAAATCTTCAATATAAGGAACTCATTCTGCCAGGTGAGATTATGCAATGAAAAGATAAATGAAAATCCATGAAAGTGTATCTTATGAATAAAAATATATGAGTAAAATAATATAAAAACCACAATAACAGTAGTGGAGTCACAGCAATGCAGGCCATTCTCATAGGCCATAAATGTTAGGGCTGGTTGAAAAGTTGCTTTTCATCACTCTCATACCTGCAGTCACTGTGCTCAACAAGAACTACCTGTATAGAGTAGTTGCAAAGCACAAGAGCCGATGATAACTACAGGAGTCCTAATGTTCATCCCACAGGGATCCTGTATATACCATCACGACATGAAAATGAGAAAAACCCACACACATTACAGGGAGTCCTTGCTTAACAACCCTAATTGGGACCTGAATTTTTGTCACTAAATGAAATGGTTGTTAGGTGAAACATCACAACTGCATCGCTTAGTGACAGCAGTTCTGGTAGTTCTGGTTGCAGTCATTAGGCCAGGACTACACAGTCATTAGGCAAGGATCTCACTCTTCTCCTGCCCTGCTGCACTCCTCTCTACTTCAACTCCCTCCACCCACCTATTTCCCACACACATCTCTCCCCTTTTGGCTGTCCTGCTCTTGATGCCCCACTGCTATTTGATCTTCAAACTGTTATATTTTTTTAGCCAAGGAATGAGATGATTTTTCCACAGACCTATATTAAGGGTTAGCTAAAACCAGTTCATGTCTAATTAATATATACGTTGCCCCCGTATGACCCCGTGCTTTGAAACTTATGGGAATGAGAACATAGCATTTGTCTAGGGCAGTGGTTCTCAACCTGTGGGTTGGGACCCCATTTGGGTCGGACGACCATTTCACGGGGGTCGCCAAACAAGGCTGTCCGCCATTTTTCCCCCCTTTTCTTTGGCCATGCCCCTGGCATCCAGTGATGTATAACTGGTTGGGGGTCACCACAACATGGGGAACTGTATTATGGGGTCACGGCATTAGAAAGGTTGAGAACCACTGGTCTAGGGTTCATTAAAATAGCTATATCTTTCCCAGTGTATATGCCATATGGGAATGACCTTAGCAGAGAGAGAGAGAGAGAGAAGAAACATAGTCAAGATAATGGTCAGATAAAAAGGCAACTTAGCCCCCAGCAGGACTATGGGCAGGGTGAACAGTTTAGAAGGAACTGTCTCTAGTTTCTTGAATTGTAGAGATTTAATGAAATGTATGGATGACCTTGGGGTATGAAGGGAAGAGATGCTATCTAGGAAATAACTGGACCTGAGAGGGAAGAAAAAGAAAAAGAAACTCAGGAAGGGTCAGCCTTTCCTAATTGATCAAGCAGTTAAAAGAGGCAGAAGGAAGTTTCTGCCTTCAGACTTGCAAGATTTTGTTAATGTAGCCTTGTGATAAAATAGAATTAGTAAATCTAGTCATATTTCCTGTTGGGTTTATTTCGGAGAACTGACAAAGGGGGATGGGTGGGGGAGAAATGTAATTTAGACTTGCAAGATTCTATTCATGTAATCTTACAATAAAGTAGAATTAGCTCATGAAATTCTTCCTGTCTGGTCTACTTCACAAGGCTGACATCTGGATCATGCAGCTTCTTGGGTTGTTGTGGGTTTCCTTGCTTAGTCATAAGCTTCTGCAGTGGGATCAGAGTGAGGTAAGGTGGAGTTGGAGAGACAAATGACAAAGAGTGCAATGAAACTACATGATTTAACTACTTGCACCTGACATCAGGATCAATTACAAAGGACCAGGGGTCATGATGCTATCAGGCAGTCCTGGCTCAATGACCATTGGTTCAGTGAATGTTTGAAGTTACAATGCCACTGAACAAATGGTATTTATGACTAATTCTCAAAGTTAGGGCCGTTTCAGCACTCCTTTGATCACATGATCAAAATTTGGGCACTTGGGTACCCATCTGCATTTACAACTGAGTACATATGCTTCAATTCTGCCATACCTGTCTTTTGATTGCCCTGTAACCCCACCACTCTTCTGCCCTTGCTGTCTTCTATCTCCCATTACTGAAGGGATGCACTGGCCTGTCCCTGGAGTAGCGCAGTTGGGCTGGGAGTTGCTGCTGTCAAGGTAGGGGAGAGTGCAAGATGCCCAGAACACTGCTGCTCCTCTTCCCCCAACTGACCTCCATAAGAAGATGCTTCAGGAAGGCCACCAGCAACTTGAAGAAGGCCAGGCACAGCCCTGGAAGAAGGCCTTACATGGCATGGCTCATCAGCAGTGAACAAAGGCAGCCAAGGTCAGTTGGGCGGCAGAAGTCTGGCACAGGGCTTTATGACCACACTGTTGCAGCAACAATTGTGGTCCCAGAATTTTTAAACAAGGACTATCTGTACAGTGAGCATAAGTGCAATCAACAAAGGATAATATGCATACAGGGTTTCATAAAATAAAATGCTGACACATTTCAGAAACCTATTTTATATACTTTTTCTTGAAAGAAACAGTGACTTTTTTTTTAGATCATTATATTTCCTAGTGATTTAATACTTAACACAATAACAGTGGTGACAATAATTCCAACCAAGTTTTCAAAATCTGGCCCTTTAAAAATTAGCACATTTCAAAAAACATTTGCCTAAGTTTTACGTCAACAGAATAGGAGTGCATTTGTTATTTTAAAAAGAACTGTGGGAACCTAAAGTATAACATTTCTGTTAGTATAGTAACTAATCCAACTTTGTTTCTAAAGAGCCAACATGGCTAATGCAAATATAAATTCTTCCTTCGCTGATTGCCAACATTCCTTGAACAGGAATAACCTACTGCAACACTGTTTTCCTGAACTTTCACAGGCTTTCGATAAAGTCTCTAGGTCAAGATTCTTGATTGCCCATAACAGTTATGGTATAAGAGGAGAAAATCTCTTACATATTGCTAATTAATTCAAGGATAGAAAACATAAGGTAGGAATAGATATAAATAAAAATATAGGTTGCATCAATGGAATACAGAAGCAGTGGAATCCCTTAAAGAGTCTACTGACTATATATTTTCATTTGTTCATAATAATCTGAATTTGGATGAAAAATAGAGTGGCTCAATCTATAAACCAGGCTGTTATAGTAAAAAAAATCTAAAATTACTCCTGTGTACATAGGAACTGAGCTGGCAGTAGTGAATTAAAGAAACTCATTTCAGTAATTGGGTGTTTGGTATTTGGGGGTGAATAGTTCCAAACCAGTGTGTGTCTATTGTGAAAAGGCAACCTTAGGGATCGTTAGGAAATAAATCAGGAGGAAAAAAGCTGACAACAAAGAATTGTTTATAAAAATCTATGTTCTCAGAGCAATGGAAATGCTTTGGATAATTTTGGTCAGTACACCTTAGTTACAGAAGAACTTTAAACAAGGTAAATAAAAGGAAATCACAATTTAAACTAGAGTATTTCTTTCACGAGATTTTAAGGTTTGAGAATCTTTAGCTTGCGGGGCAAAAAAATATAACGAAAAAGTAGATATAGCCCAATAAAAACAAATGGGGTGAAGAAAATGGAAAAGCCATTGTTTTGTTTATTCACATAATTAGAACCTAGAATCTTTTAATGAAACCATTAAGAGATCTAGGACAGGAACTTTCTCTTCATATAGTATATACTTGAAATGCATTCATGATAACAAGACAAATGATAAGCATCACTTTCAAGTTAAGTGTATACTCACGCCCACTGGATCCTGCAGCAATATCATGTCTTGGAAACTGTTTTTAGTTTATCCTGCCTATAGATTAATTACAGATTTTACTAGCTACAGTTTTTACTATGGACTTATTATAGGGATGATGATTGTTATCTGTGCCCGGATGAACTCATCAGGTATTACAATAGACTTAAGACTAATTGGTGATTTTCTTTATCATGTTTGCTTGGAGGAAAGTAGAAGCCAGCAAAGAGGCAAATTGGCCAACAAACTGTGTATATGAGTTGCCATATAGAACATGGCTGTTACTGCAGAGACAATAAGCGCCTCGATAGTAATTACTAAGAAGCCTAGGTGAGAAGGGGCTACTACACTTATTTTCAATCTGTTGGCATCTGCCTGGACTCATAAGGTTGGGCTAGGCCAGTCATGGCGAACCTTTTAGAGCAGTGGTTCTCAACCTTTCTAATGCCGCGACCCCATAATACAGTTCCCCATGTTGTGGTGACCCCCAACCACTTATACATCACCGGGTGCCAGGGGCGTGGCCAAAGAAAAGGGGATAAAAAAATGGCGGACAGCCTTGTTTGGTGACCCCCGTGAAATGGTCGTTTGACCCCAAATGCGGTCCCGACCCACAGGTTGAGAACCACTGTTTTTGAGTGCCCAAACTGCAACCCAAAACCCACTTATTTATCGCCGAGTGCCAGGTGGGCGAGGCCCTGTGTGGGCGCGGCTGTGGTGGTCTTGGCAGAATGGATGGGTGTGGCCAAGGTAGGCATGGTCACCTCAATGTTGCTCATGGGCAGGAACTCCTGTGAGGGCTGGACAGGGTTGTGAGAGATCCAGGGGGTCTCTGGTGGGTGGGATGCAGGGGCCAGGGCAGCTGCTGCCTGACACCATCACCCCCTGCACACAGAGGCCAGCGAGCGCATGGGGGCCGACAGTGTCCATCAGCAGCCACAGCCTGCTGGCACCTCAACCGGCGCACTCTAGGGCTCCGCAGCCCACTGCCAGCAGTTCAGAGAAGCGCCTCTGAGCTCAACGGCTGGCCAACAGCTGAGGAGGTGATGCAGTGGGTTTATGCCTGGGAAAAGGAGAGCATGCGAGGCCAGGACGGATGGGATGGGGGAGGGAAACCAGCCGTGCCGGGATGCATCCAGCCATGTGGGACCTCAGCGAGTTAGCGGGCAGCTGCTTGCAGAGTGATGGTTGCCATCTCTGGGGCATAGCGCGTGTGCCCACAGAGAGGGCTCTGAGTGCCGCCTCTGGCACCCGTGCCATAGGTTCGCCACCACTGGGCTAGGCCTCTGGAATGATTCACATAACTATGTCTTAATTGATTCTATGATCTAAAGCCTGCAAATCTAGAACTTGAATTTGTCAATGCCACTAGTTTTTAATATAGTTTGCTCTGAAGAAGTACAATCTCTCACCAAAATAAAACAAAAACTGAACAATTGAACAAAAAGTAGAGTAATTTTAACTTGCAACTTGTTGGAGCAGGGTATGATGAATCACAGGAACCTGCCTGCTAGGAGACAGGGTTTCTACTGGTGTTGATGACATGTTAAACCCAGAGATCCCATTTAAAACTTGTAGTAATTTCCAAAGTATTTTTTGTGGTACAGTAATAAGCCCCCAATTTAGATGCTTCTATGGCTGGCAAAAGAATTGAAGCTGCTTTATTGAAATGTATTATTTCTCCAAATATACCCATGGATAGCTAATTTTCCCATACAGATACAGGTAGCTATAAGTACACACAAACAGACAGGATAATTCCATATAGTAAAGATCTGTAAAGTCAGAGGCAAACAATTTTTGCTAGTTAGACTAGCAGTTACAATTTAAAAAGAATTAGGATTGCAGCCAAAAAGGCAATTAAATTAGACAGGTTGGGAAGCCAAATCATACACATAGGCAGTCATGGCTTTGAGGTTTTTTTTTATTTTGGGAGGAATTTAAGAGGGTGTTTTTACATTTTAAGTATGGTGACACTATTTTAGAACTTGTACTACAGTTTTTAATGTTTTCTGCTAAAAATAGCTGGGAATTCTGTCAGTGATTTTCTGCAGTTAGACTCAAAGGAATGTAAACAATAGGAATTGGGAAGATCTGGAGTCCTTGGACCACAGATTTATCATCTCTGAGCTAGGCTGAAAGGTTTAGTAAAATTACTCCTGCTCTATTCAGAATCAGCCAGCTAGCCTTGGAAGTGATGATTTAGCCCATCCAGTTTCTCTAAATTACCAATTTATAAGTGAATTCTTAACATGTGAATCCAGTCCATCTCATTGCAAATCTTCAAATGCTTGTCTCATACAAACTGTGGAAGTTTAATTTTTTACTGAGTCCTTGTAAAGCCCCTGTGAATAATATTAGAGTTTTTGTTTGTTAGTCATTAATTAACCAGAGGCTTTCTGTCATTATCATAGGGCAAAGTCTTTAGAAAACTGAAATAAAGATACTGTACCCTTATTAATGTGGGAGCAGGGCTGGAATTGGTCAGATCTTGATTTATACAATTACAGAATCTTCTGAGACCAGTAGCTCAGTCAGAGCAAAAGGAAACAATGCTCGTGGCACTCTAAAGACTAACCTAAGCTTTCACATAGTACATCTCACATTATGAAATGGATGGAGTTATTTACAGCTTGGATAATATGAACTTAACGATGGAATATTATCCTAAAAAAATCAAATTTGATGGATTCCACATAAGCTAATATCCTATATATAAGAAAGTCAGGATAGAAACATGAGAAGTTGAACATTGCTTGGTTTCTGTATTCTGGGTAGCAGATAAAAGATTCCAATCTAGGCTCCTGAAGTAATCCATGCAGTTTTAGTCCTGCACACACATATATATATAGTTATGGCATTTCTTAGAAAAACCAAGGATTCAAATTTGCAAATGTAGATCTGATTTTTCCCTCAACTGGCAAGCTGTTTGTGTCTTCTTTCTGTCAAGTTTTCAGGAACAGGAGAGTAGCACGTGTGTCCCATAATCCCTCTTTCATCATTCATTCAAGTTATGGAATTCATTAGCCTGAATGAGCAGTAAGGGATTGGAGGTGAACAAGAGGTATTTTAATAACTTCTAATTCCCCAGAATATCTTGACATGCTGCTGGGATGTCATATTTGCCCTTATGCATGTACTGTGAGGATTGGGAAAAACAATTTCTCTCAGCTGCTTGTGAGATTATTAGCTATGAAGATGGCACTGGCATGAAATAGAAGACTGCAAGAACTGTGCTGTGGGTACTTACATTGTATGGGAGATAACCAGAATATGTTATCAGTCTTTTGAATAAGCAGAAGTTCCTCCACTAGCACCATTTTCAATATAGTGCAATCTATTTCTAACAGTGTTTCTACTTCAATCTACTTAGCACAGTATTTCTACTTTTGACTCAGTCTATTTAGCCCAGCATTTTGCTTCTCAACCGAATGTTACTAATTAGCCCACTTCTTTGCCCAAGAATCTCACAAGCCAGTTAGTTGCATAATGCTGTTAATAGTAAATAAGTTTCTACATTCATATATTTGGATGAAATTCCTGCATGCACAAACAAGGCAAAGGTGTAACTCTGAAAATTCCAATTAGCCAGTGAATTGTCAAAACCCTTTTTTATTTTATCATTTGATTTATATCCTGTCTTTACTTTTTTACAACTCTAGGGGGCATCCATAGTGCTCCCTCTTCCTACTTTCCCCACAACAATAACCTTATGAAATAGGCTGGGCTGTAAGAGAGTGACTGGTCCCTAATCACTCAACCAACCTCTGTGCCCAAGGGAACCACAAAATGCTAACATAGGGTGCCTAAGAAAGCAGCAGTTATGATGCAAGCAACATGAAACTCTTAATGGCAGTTAGTTGTCATGGCAGAAGAAAAAAATATTATCAAACATATTTACATAACGAACATTGCATTATGTACCAAGAAGGTATTCTCATTCTCATTCTTTCTCTTTCTCTCTAAATACACATATTCAAGCACAAGAGAGGGGAGATGTTTCTATTTATTTATCAACAGTTGCATAGGCAATCTATCTATATAGGAAAAATTTAAGCTCTGACAACGTTAAACTATTTATTAAGAATTCACAACACATGTTCTAAGAAATTCTTCAGTTTCTGAGAAGCTCTCTATCTGGTAAGAATTTAGTTAGTTTGGGGCACAGAAGGATATATTCCAAAAAGCAGCTAGCCTTCAACTTTTACAAGCATTTATTGACAAAACGAAGAAGCAAAACCAGAGATTTATCTCACAATAACAGTCTCTCCAGATGAATTTCCAAAACAATCTTCCAGTAAATAAAAGTTTAAATTCTAATAGAAGAAAAGAGGTCTCCTGAGATTTGTACTAATATTTCCATCTGGATCAAGTTTAACAACTTGGATATATTCAAAGCTTACCAAATGAAAAAATAATAAAAAGAAATGCATATTTTTTCCTAGACCAAAAAATAAAATAAAATAAAGTGTTTTTTAAAGTTTTTAATTCTGCATATATAATAACTCTACTAATATAATTTAATCACTATTTATATAATAATATAAATAAAATAAAATAATTGTAAAATATAATAAAATAAAAATAAACATTTAAATAGTGATAGAGATCTCTGAGGGAAGTAAACTCAATGCTTTTTATTATATGTATAAAGGTTTTAGGCCAATATTCAGCTATGTTTGGAAAGAATAGTTCTAATTATAAGTTTGAATTATCAAATGAAACTGATAGAATAAGAAAGATATATTTGACAATCTCAACAACCATGATGACTATTCAGCCAATTACTGGCAAATGTGACAAAGCCAGTCTTTTAAAATTTAAAGATGAAGCTAAATGACAACCTCCATTCTATTCTCATCTCATCCAAAGCTGAGGAAAAGCCTTGCTTCACCTTGACTGACCAGTTAACTCCGGCAATGAACCAGAAAAGGCAGTAGGCAAGATTTTAAAAATGCAGAGGGTAAGAGCTTGATCCAAATTCTAGGCCAGCCCAGAATTAGAGCCCTCTGTGCATTGCATATTCTGCTGTCAACATCTCCCAACTGAATATGACTTTTTGAATGCTTTTAAATTATGCTGTCTATATAGCAGGGTCTATCTCAAAAAAAAAAAAAAGAAAAAAAAAAAAGCCAAGTTGAATTTTATTTGGACTTGAATAGGAGACCATCAGTGCATCCCAGACTGTAGGCTAGACTGGAAAGTTGGAATAACACCCTGGAGAAGCCAGTGGCAAACAACTTCTGTATTGCTGCCATGAAAACATAGTTATGTCAAATGAAATCATCAGGAATTGAATTCAGCTTCAGAGACTGTACTCTCTCTACTTTACAAATGAAGTGCATTTTTTATTTCTTTTATTTTGTAAAATTAAGGGTGAGCGTGGCCACTGAGTGTCTGTTCTCAGGTTGTTTTTAAGTGTTTTAAAGGTAGTAATGATTTACCCTGCCTGGGCCTCTTACTTTTATCTCACCCTTAAGATCCTCCAGGGATGGGCCTGCTCTTTCTTGGCTGCCAGATAGATGGTTTCCTGAAATGTGGGAGGTTGAGTTACAGCCTCCAACCCCTCAATTATTGCCGATCTACAACAATCCTACACAAACTTGCTAAAGTTCACTGAACTCAAGAAAACATTTTTACAAGCTTGACCTGCAAATTGCTTATCAGGATAGGACATGTAACTTTGTAAGAATGCTAGTTTCAAAATACAGCATGTTTGACCTACATACAGAAAATGAATGGGAATTAAAAGAACCGGGTACAGATGAAATCTAGAGTTAATTACATTTTTACATTACATACCATACAATATATACTCAATGTTCTGGGAGCCAAAAAGCTAGGACAGAAATTCCTCAGCTTATGACCATTCATTCAGCAACTGTTTAAAGTTACAATGGTGCTGCATGAAGGGACTGATGACCCATGCCGGAAATTAGGCCACCGAAGTGCGCCCCAATGATGTGATCAAAATTTGGGCTACTGGCAGCCTGCTTGCTCTTACAACCTCAGGGATGCTGCAACTACCCTATCCACCTATCTCTCCCCAAACCCATCTATGCTCCTTGGGCCCCAGCTGCCCTGCACTATCATCCAAGCTCACTTCTCCATCTTCTTGCTCCCATTGATGAGGGACACCAGCCTGGCTGTTGGACCAGTCTGGAGCTGGCTTTGCACTCCCAAAAAAGGGATAAAGAAGCCAAAAGCAGCCTCAGCCCTGCCCAGCTCTTTGCAAAGAGGTGTTTTGGTGCCCTGTGTCTCAGAGGCTGCTTTTGTCTTTTCTTTCCTCTTTTTTTACAGTGCAAAAACAGCCCCAGCCCAGTAGCAAGGCCGGGCATACCTAGGAGCACTGGGAGCAAGTAGATGGCAAAGGTGACTTGGGGTGGTGGAGTGCAGGGGGGTAGGGATCTTGGGAGTACAGAATGGTAGACTGGAGTAGTCATGGCTTCCCGGGGAATAGCAAACTGTGTGGCTGCCCTTCAAGGCAGGGGAAACTATGGGCAAAAGAGCAGAGATAGAGGTGAGATAGGCGGGGGGGGGGGGAATTGGAAGCAGTCTCTTAGTTCAGAGGTCCCCAACCTTTTGGGCACCAGGGATCGGTTCCATGGAGAGATTTTCCTGTGGACTGGAGGGTGCATGGTTTTGTGTGCTGCCTGCATCCCGCGGATGGGGCTTTGTTTGTGTGGACCGGTTGCTGGCATGCCACAGACCAGTACTGGTCCATGGACCGGGGGTTGGGGACCCCTGCCTTAGCTTATTGAAGCTCAGGGCTGGGAGGGGCCCAAGTCTGGAATGGCTTAGATTGGGCTAAGTCCTTGGCTAACAACTGGTAAAATTTGGTTAACAACAACAGCAGGAATTGCTGTGATAGAGATTGTTAAGCAATGTGGTCCTGTGATGTCTCATTCTATGATTGCATCATATAGTGCCCAAAATTCCCAACTGTGGTCATAAGGTGAGGACTACCTTGTACTTTAAAATAATTTAAGTCTTACATTAGCCCTGTGGGAATTCTAAGTTTTTAAAACATGGCTTGCATGACATGTTAGAAAATTAATTATCCTTTAAGTTTCAAAACTCATTTGAAATATTACCTTGCAGAAAACACAAGCCTTTGTTGAAAACTGCAATATTCTCTCCATCTTTATCTCAATACTGCTACTGTATAACTACAACCTATAATTAAGGTAGTCTACCGAGTTCTTTTTTTCCTATTGGAAATTTCTGTATTTATAAAATTTTTGCAAAACATACTTCTTGAAAATTAGTTGGTACTCTAATACCATTAATGTCATTATACCAAGATTAATGCTACTGTATATCCCTAAATATTAGAATGATCTATTTTTAAAACCTCTGAAACTTTTAACTATTGATGGAATGGCAAATAGCCCTTTTTCTGTTCTGAAAATTGATACGGAAATGATATGAGATTGATTGTGGATGTTGCTACAGTGAAGATAGGTCATCGTACAGTGGGTTTATCTTGCCACTTGATCTTGAGGTAGGGAGATATTTGGATCATGCTTTCCAATGGGAGAAGCAAACTAATTTCCCACTTTTGGAATGACAAGCACCAAAGAGACCTCAAAGCTCATGAATCTACACAGGTTATAAAAAGAGGAATGAAAAAAATAATTTATTACAGTTATTTATTACAGTTAAAACAACCAAATACAATTTGAGAATATCATAAAATCTCATTATTTATATAATTTACCTATGCTGTTGTTGGGTCTAACACAGTGAAATGTTATGGCTTGAGCACAGAGTTTAGCTATTGTATGGGTAATTGCAGAGTGCTTATCTTTTAGGAGAAAAAAAAATTAAATATCACTGGTCTAAACCAGGCATGTTCAACCTTTTGACTCACCTGGGCTTCACTGAGTGAAGAGGAATTATCTTGGGCTGCTACAAAATATATAATACAGTTAATGTATATAAATGCATATAATAATGTTAAAAGATTACAATCCTGTCCAGTTTACTAGCTGGACACACCTGGTCTAAATGACTAGGCAATCTATTAAGACTTGAATTGGGGGTGCTATTCCTTATAAAATCGACATCTCAGAATGTCATGCTTTAGTTTCAATTTCATGGAAGGCACACAGTCAGCTGTGCAAACAGAACATATTGCTGAGGGAAGGGCACCTGAAATGTGCTCTAGAGAGTATTTGGAATAAGATAACTTAGAAGTGCAGACTGACATTTCCTTGTTTCATTATATAGTTTTAGGCCAGCTGCAAAGTTATTCCAGAGTTCCATACCTTCCAGTGTCTGCTAAATGCAGCTTTGTTTTGTCCAATTTCATGGTTAAAGAAAAAGGAGAATGGAATCTCAAGGCGCAGTAGAAAACTTCTTACCCAAGAAATCTATCTGCTGAGAAAGCAGATCAATCTATGAGTGAATGAATGAGTGAATCATAATTGATTATGAAATTATTTAAGCAAACCCATTTCTTTTATTTCTTAAGGGCTGTGCTTATTGTACCATAGCCAAAGTTGCATAAAGTCTCAAACTTTATGATTCTGATTTCTGAGTGCAGCTATCCCAACATCTCAAAAATAAAAAGCAAGGAGGCTTAGATTGAACTCCAAATTTTTGGAATAAGACTGGCAGCTCCCTCCCACCTACTATAAACAATATTGTTTTTTGGGGGGGAAGGGGAGGAGGACATGTCCAACCTAAACTGTGTTTGTGTATAATTGGCTAAAAACACTATCTTAGAGGGGTATTAATCAGTGAATTTTATATAAAGTGAGAAGCACGTAGAGCAAATATAAGTAGATATAAACTTGACAGTAGTTTGCAATACTATTTTTAACATGTGCAGATTGCTTCAGTAAAACATCCTTCTAGATTCATTTATTAATGGCATGGAGCAGCTGCTGGGAACCAGGTGGAGGGGGGTTTCAGGGGGCGAGGGAAGAGGCAGACCAGCTCAGAAGTAGGGGATGCAAGACAGAAATATTCTCCCCGATTGGATTCCTCCTCCAGTTAATTCCCACAGACCATCCCGATATCAGACCAGAGTATCTCAATCTACCCTTTTGATTTCCAGAATGGCTAATCTGATGCCTTTTGGATGCTCCCAAGCCCTCTCTCTTCCTAATATTTTCTTGCAATAGGCATTTAGAGCAGTGGTTCTCAACCTGTGGGTCGGGACCCCATTTGGGGTCGAACGACCATTTCATGGGGGTCGCCAAACCATGCTGTCCACCATTTTGTTCCCTTTTCCCTAGCTGTCCTACTCCCTCTTATTGGTGGCCACACCCACTTGGGGGTCACCACAACATGGGGAACTGTATTATGGGGTCACAGCATTAGAAAGGTTGAGAACCACTGATTTAGAGGAATGCTGCCCCAAGCCCAATATAACACAGATTCTTTAAGACCAACAAGTCTTGTCAGATCTGTCCTTTATGAAAGTATCCAGTCTCCCTTTAATGACATCCGGTTTGTGGCTATCATCATATTTTAATAAGTGAATTGAGCGTTGTATTGGAAGAGACTAATCAACTTCATTGGATGACCCTTAATTTTATGCTTTGAGGTAGAACATCTCCCTGTTTCCACACCTATTTTTCTGCACAAGACTCCCACAGCATTCTAAACATTTCTTGTGAAGAAGATAAAAGACATATTTAAATAAATTATACTTGCTTCCTGAAATGGTGCTTACCATCTGCTCATTTTTATAATTCCTTATGCTCACCTTAAAATCCTTAGTGCTACTTTTTGCTCTCTTATTATAGCAAGTTCTGTTTACCAAAGAAAAGTTCATTACATTTTACATCTTTCTTAACAAAAAAATAAAATCACCTGGTCTTTAGATTATGTTCTTACATTCTAAACACAGGCATCCATCCTTTTGCCCCATATACTATACAGCTGAAGGCTATTCTGTCTCTTGGCCCAGTCTCCCAAGCTCTTTCCCAAACATGTTCACATGACCAGTTATTTAGTGACTGTTCAATGTTAAATAACAACATGAATGGTTACAAATTCCTGTTCCCACTGCTTTTTTGCCTATCACTGGCATCCACTCACCCTCCGTGCACTCAGCAGCCTGCTTGCCTGGGATTCTTGTCTCTTCCTAAGTCACAGTCATATGAAATCCTTTCTTAATGACCTGTGCTGTCCTGGGATCATAATGGCAACCATGACTGCTGTTACTAGACAATATGATCATGTAATGTTGCATTTCATAATCATTTTGCTTTGCAACCAACATTCCACTTTCAATTGCAGTCATAATCCAAGAATGTTTGTAAATCCAGGGTTGTCTTCTTTCTGGTCACCTCCAAGATCAAATGTTCTAAAGTATAAAGCATCTATATTCCACAATTTTGATTTCTTGATCCTAATGGAACCTCTTTTGCCTACCTCCCTGATTTCACTGCATCAAAGGTTACCCTAAGCATTTTACTTGGGTGGGTAATAGTATATTACTATATCTGATTTACAATTATGCAAATTACAACTTTCCTTGATATCAATTCTGTTGAAAGGGCAGAACAGAGCACTCTTTAGTAGGAGTCATTTTGTCAAAATAAGTATAAAATCTAACAACATGACCGCGAGTTAAGCAGATTATGGCCATAAATTCAAGGACTGGTCATAATTACCATTCATTCAGCATCATGATAAGTTCGAACAATCATTGAATATGTGGTCAGTAAACAAGGACCACCTGTACAATTGATGCATGCTGTGTTGACACCTTCTTTAAACTATGAGAAAATTTTGGAATGCTGATTTTTCTATATCAGAAAAATATTAATCCTGGTCAGTGGCAATTTCTCTAAGGTTATTTTACACACACACACACACACACACACACACACACACACACACACACACAATATTCTTATTGGAAAGAAATGCACTCCAACTTCCTCATCGTTACTGAGAGGCTTTTATCATTATTATCATTATATACCATATTCTTGGCTTGAATCTCTGAAAAGTTTTCTTCTTTTGACTGACATGTCCTAACATCCAATTTTGCATGTCCTGAAAACCATTTCAATAACTCAACAAAGAGTACCTAGTCAAGCAAGCTGTGCTGGCTTAGTATTCTTATTCTTTCAACAGTGCAAACACACTTGGACTATTGAATACAGTAAAGTAAAGAAATACAGCTTTCGCAACTCCTCAATACAACTTCTCAAATCCTGAGTCAACCAAATAATTTCTGGGTTGCTTAAAAGACTATTGTATAATACCAAACTGCTGTACTCAGTTGTTTTTTGATCTTGTGCAAACAATTCTTGCTTTGTACACTAATTATAAATAGCATTCTGCAAAGTATTCAAATGAAGAGCTTCACAATGTGAAGGAGTATGAATAAGGCATCTGTGTAAATCATTAAAACATCTGTGTGTGATGCAAATTTCACAAAACTGTTCCTCACTGTTTTCGCATCCATGTTCATGCATAACTATTTTACTTTATTTCCAGTGAAGAAAGCACATCATGCTTTGCATACACTGTTAGTGACATAGTTGATTTCAGTAAGGGCAGTGACAATTAAGAATTATAAATCCATTCATTTAAAATTAAAACGAATGTGTTGTTGTTGCAGCAATAAAGATAATGATTACTTTCAAGACAAAGTAGGACTGTATTTATGAAGCTGGAAAGGCACTTGCTTTAGTGCTTTTGGTATTTGAACCTATAAAATTATTTGCAACCATTCTCCAAGTACAGGATTCCAGTACATAGTTGGATTTCTGCTTCTGAAAAGACATGAATGCTTTAATAAATCCCCAAAAGGTGCTTCCAAACCAACTGTTTTAAGCAGAATCTTAAGCACTGCACATACTAGTACACAGGGTGTAGTCTAAAACCCAGAGTCTGCTATTAATTCAAATCAGTTAGAAAACAGAGTTTCATGTATTTCAGATATTTCTTTCAGTTCAGTAGAATTTTAATAGATTTTGCAAATGGAAGCAAAAATTTAGGTATTTGCATCAGTGTAGAATGCATCAGATCATTATAATTTGTCCAAAAAGCATGACTTTAAAAATACTCGTTTAAAATTACTGTGAACTTAAACCAATGCCATAATGTTGATCCTGTTTTCACGACTCTAGGTCAAATATTGTTAAATACTGAAACAATGCAGCTGAAAATAAATAAATATGTGTATTTAATATAAATATAAAATGTTAACTAAATATTTACCTTTTATGTTACAACCTAAGGTAATCACCAGATGGCCTGTAGGTAGGCTTACATACATGTTATCAGGATTTTAAAAAGCAAGAATTGCTGTAGGTAGGAAAGAAAAAAAGAGGATATCTTATGTTCTATACATAGGTACTGATTTTATGTATATATTTCCTTCTTAATGCTAGAGTCCTTTCATAGCACAGAAATTTAGATTCCATTGTAATTTGCAATAGCAAAAGGCAGCGCTTGATCATATCTATGGGCAAACTGAGGGGTATGCAAAACTGCACATGCTCTTGCATTCTGTACCAGTTATAATTTCCAGATAGTCTTCAAGGGACCGTCAAGTGCATATGAGCAGAGAACTAAGAAGCATAAAATTATATCCTTATATTTTGACCAAATCAAATTTCAAACACTTAGCTAAAGATGACCAAAGCCATTCTGATGTTATTAATGCATATTTGTCTAAAAATAGGACTGATTTCCAAAGAAATGGTTTCTAATTTCAGCGGTTCTGGTCCTCTCTATTAGGATGTGCTTGGATGGTACTATTAGGGAACTACAATTTCTCACCTAAATCATCGATCATTCAACTTTGTCTCCTATGTTATTTAACATCTGTCTAAAATTACTGGAGAAGTTCATCCAAAGTTTTAAAGTGGGATCTAATAGTATGTTGCTGACACACATTATTGCTCCTTCCTGCCTAACTCCAGAGAATCAGTACTCCTGAATGTTATCTAAACTCGTCATCTTGGAAATAAACCCATGCAAGATGGAGCTGCTGTTGGAAAAGATAAAACTAGAGTCAGGGATTAAACTGAAGCCTGTTTTGGATGGAACTGCAGATTCCTTAACCAGAACTGTTTCAATTATACTGTAGATAATACACCAACTACAAGCATTTCTGAGCTAACTGAGAAATTATTTATTTATTCATCAAATTTATATGGCTGCCCCTCTCATGAAAAGTGACTCTATAAAGTAGTTAACATATAAAAATGATTATTTAAAAATTTAAAATTATCTATGTCTTGCTTTTCCTTTCCTTTCCTTTCCTTTCCTTTCCTTTCCTTCCATTCCCTTCTTCTCAAAAGTTATTCTTGATACTCTCCTCCCAAAAAAACCCAAATTAACTGGGCATAAATCCACTGGCTAGCTAGGTAGTATATTTTAGTGAACATAGTTTGCACAGAAGAGTTAAGCCCAGGAATGGGGCGTTGTCTTACCTGAACGCCTTTTCTCAGCACGGAGATGGAGAACCTCAACTTACAACACAATTGGGACTGGAATCTTGGTCGTTGAGAGAAACAGACATTAAGGGAAATGCCCAAGTGACTGCTAGTCAACAACCACACTCCTGGCACCAGTTCTGGCCATTAAATGATTTCAAGAGTCATTAAACAAATGGATGCCCAGGTAAGGAGCGTGGGGTGCCTTGGAGGTGGAGAATACTCTGGGAAGCTCCGTTCGGGAAATGAAAATCCTCCTTGCCATCTTCAGGATTTCAACTCCATTTCTCACTCTTTTCACATGCAGTTCTTTCAGCCAGCCCCCAGAGACAAGAGGAAATCCTAACAGCAGGCAGCAGCAACTTACAATCTTCACACTTCCCCATTGACTTTCTGGGGAAGCTAGTAGAAAAGATTGCAAATGGTGATCACATGATTCCAGAGCATTTGGCAACCAGTCCCAAGTGTGAATAGGTTGCCAAGCATGCAGATCATGAACACATGACCGTGGAGATAGTAATGTCATGTTTTGGATGGCCATCACAATTCTGGACCATTGTTAAATCAATAGTTGTAAGTCAACTATTGCCTGCATTCTTGAGAGAAAACTTTGGTTGTGTTTCTGGTATACTGGTCCAACGTGCTAAAACTGACTAATGCTGTCTTTATTGTTAGAGGGAATGGTGTAAGGCATGGGTAGGCAACCTTGGCTCTTTTATGACTCGTGAATTTCAACTCCCAGAATTCCTGAGCCAGGAATTCTGGGAGTTGAAGTCCACAAGTCATAAAAGAGCCAAGGTTACCTACCCCTGGTGTAAGGGGACAGGTACACCTAAGGCTGGTAACTTGTTTATCTCTTCTCCATCTTACTGAAAAGCAATTATTTGAGAATCCTAGAAATACTAGAAATGTTTCAGAGTTATTGTTTACACTCACCTTTTAAAAAAAAAGTTGTAAAGCTTTAGAACAGTATGGACATAACCTTGAAGAAGGAATGCAAGAGCAATTATGTAAATACCAGCTCAATCCAGAGAATGAGGAGGTGGTGAGAAAGAGACTCAAGATTACCCTGCCTTGATTATCTTTGATATATCAGGCAGAGAGAAATTCTGATAGGTTTCATGATTGTATTATATAATCTGTTGACTTGATGCACCTGTTGACATATAGTTAGCTATTAATTTCAGTGTAATTCAAGGTGCTAGTTATCAGCTTTAAAGCTCTACCTGGCATGGAATCAGTTTATTTGCAAGATACTCTCCCTGGGAGTAACAGATTGGATAGGGTAGTCAAGCTCTAGGTCTCCTCCCTAAATGTTGCCATCTCATGGCACCTCTGAAGCAGGACTTTTCTGAGATTCCCTTTATTCATGGAACATCCACCAGGCCCCCCACTCTTAGAGCCTTCCAAGTGCTGGGGTAGAGGGAGTGTCATTGGTGTTGGTTGCTAGGACATTGCAAGAGGATGATTGAGGTACTAGGTTTTGGTTGTGTTTAATGATGTTTTGGTTTTTATAGTTCAGGATTTTTATTGTTGTAGCGAGATGTCCAGAGGATGATAGACATACACATCTTATAAATAAAATAAAAAGAAATTAATCTTCATTTGTGTTCATTTTTTTCCACTATCATCACTATTTGGAATTGCATATAGTGCAATTACAGTTGGGATCTCTACTGTCAGAAGAAATTGAACCTGCCAGCTTCTCCTATGATTATAGGGACAGTTGTGGGCTAGAAATCTATATGCTTTTATTTGTATCTATATCTTTATGTTCCATGTTACTGAAACATTTATAGTCATAATCCAAATTAGGTCAGAACAAATACAAAATAAGATTCATTGATTTTTTGTGACATGCACACAGCGTAGGAGAGATTAATTTGCTCCAGATAGTGAATGACAATTTAGAAAATGAGCCAGATTCCCAACTGGCGACCTATCCAGTACAGTAACTGTTTATAACATTACTTTTTTAAAAAATGGTGTAGAGATGGATTTAAAAAGTCTCTTAAGTTTATCAATTAAGCCCATAATTTCACATTAAAACATCACAATAGAAGATACTAAATCATCAAAGGTTGCATATATCTGTTAGATGATTTATACTTAATTCTGATCAAGCACTTGGCAAACAGGACCTGTGTACCTTGGCTTTAACTAAGTGTCTGTCTTCCTACAAAGAACAAGGTAACATCAATGCTTATGATATCTTTTGTCAGTACCTCTGAAGACATTGTACATCTACTGCAGATCCGTATCCATCATTGTTTCCCTTGTGTAGGAATAAGACATTGAAGAAACTTAGCAGCATCTCCAATGATTCCAATCAGGAATCTTTAAAGTCCCATTATATGCTCTCCAGAAATGTCTACTGTGCAAAAGCTTAAAAAACATAATTATGAAGATGAAAGTGTTGTGGCTGTACCATGCCACCACTTATTAACTTATCCAGATGTAATGCTCTGTGGGATGATAAGATATATTCATCAGTGTATGATCTAAGAGCTGAGGAACAGAACTATGAAACACTAATTCTCAAACTGGGACTACCTGGCTTACTCAAGAGTAGGAAGAACATGTGGGCCTGCATGCAGACACACCAGATTCCACTTAGGACCCTAGACACCTTGAAATCACACCACTGAATTTCAGCCCATTTTGGGTAGACTTAGCAAGACCACTGTAAACAGATATGCAACTTATGCACTGGAGAAAGATGTCATAATACTAGAGACAAATGTTGGGAACAGTAGTGCTTGCAAGGAAGTGCACCAGTTACTACTTCACATGTCTGCACATGCACTATAGAAGAAAATGTAGAATGAAGTGCTATGAAGATGAAGCTGCTTTGTGATATGATCTGATGCTCTAGTAGTGCAAAAAAAAAAAAGTTTGCACATAGGTGTCTTGGGAGGTCAGCGATGGTCCTTGGACTTACCCAAGTGAGAATAAGGATAATAATAAATGGTTTACCTCCCAGGATCATCCCTGTTCTTACTGTTCTATTTTTAAAAAAGTTTTCAGATAATTTTTCTGGTTTTTAGGGAAGTCATCAGTGTGGTTTCTCTCCCAGGGATCTGCAACTTATAATGAATCCAACAAGATAGTGGTGGGAAGGTAAATAAATAGTATGGATATATTTGAAACTAATAATTTATTTTATATGACAAAGAAACAGCTCCAATCAACAGGTTCTGTTAAACATTTGGAGCTGGCTGTGTTCCGTCAGAAAAAAACTCAGTACTAATTGATTGTTCCACACAGCCATGGGAAACAATGGGAACAAAAAAAACCCATGTACATTACTACCAGCAGCTCGGCTGGTAGTAATGCTGAATACTGCCTGCCAAGCAAATTCCATAAAATCTGACCAAGGTATGATTTTCTATCATTTTTGTTCCAAAACAATACATCTCCTTTAAGAGCAGCTTTCTTAGCATTTTAATTTCTGAAAATCCATTTTCTGCATGTGAAATTTAAATGAGAACCCTTCCCTCTTATCAGCCTGCATGTGTTCTTAAGTCAGCAGAAAAAGTTTCACCTAAGGATCTGAGAGAACTGGGGATAAAACAATCATTTGATTTTTTTCCTCCCCCACACTTTTCAACACATCCCACAAAATTCTCAAGTTGAGCTCAATCCTTGGCAATTATACCTATGCCATTATCTTGCATAAAAATAAGAATGAAAGAAGAGATTTGTCACTGCCTCTTTCTGACACGTATTTTAATTTTTCAGATCTAGAATTCCCAAATTATCCCCCATGAAAGCAATAACTAGACAATTTAACTTCTAACTTCTATTTAACTATTTAACCTGCAAACAGCCACAGTTGTTCCAACCTGCTGAATACATCTTATATCAGTGTAACTTCTTTGTCTATTTAAGCCATGGTCCAATAAATAAGATGTATGTAAAGAAACTCCAAATACTGAAATGTATTTGGTTAGCATAAGGATGATAGCTGTCAACCTTTCCATGCCAAATAATATACTCTACTTTAATTGGCACCTAGAACAATAGAACAATGTTATGTTCATCTCACGGCTCTACCCACGTCACGAGATGTGTGTGGGCCAACAACTTTAAAACAGCAAGCACAACAAATCAATGCATGTTATAAAGAGGTGGAGATGCAATTATCCAGTCACACTATTTTGACACTGCTGATTCCCCGGCACACCCAACTGTTCCTGCCATTAGAAATAACAGTGGTCAACTGAGAAAAGGCCTTTTGACATAGTACAGAGGATTGGCATACCCTTGGTTAAGATTTATTTGTTCATCTGGAAATTTATGAACAGTTGATGGCCTCTGGATCTATGGTTGATTATTTTTCTGTGTGTGTGTTGTATGTGTGTGTGTGTGTGTGTATGAATAAGTAGCATCTGTTCATATATGTATATTATATACAAAAGAATCATGTAGTTCTGCTCCTAGTGTATGATAGAAGGGAAAAATGTTAATTAGAATGGAAAAATACTAATTACAATAATTTTGAGAATTTAAATGCCCAATAGAAATGCGGATATTGCATGACGTCAATCTGCCAACATTATGACGTATTAAATCCTATACATTCATGCGAGATCACAGCTAATATTCAAAAATACTTAACAGGCATTACAAGCATCGCTACTTCCCAATCCACCATTCATGAAAGAGAAGCGACAGAGAAAACCCATTAGTTACATCATGTTACAACGCACAACGTGGGTGACACATGCCTCTCTCCTAAAAGGGCTTCTCCAAATCACGAGAAAGGCATTTCTTTAAGTAAGGAATCTCGCAAAGACTCAGCTCCGAAGCCTTTCCTCTCGGTAGAAGTTGGCAATAATTAATCGGCGCCGCCGAATTGAAAACACCGCACTGTAAGCTACGCAATCGCCCGCGTGCCACGTGCTCCAACACTCTCTTGCAGCAAACCTGCGTTCTCTCTCTTGCAAAAAAAAAAAAAAAAAAAAAAAAAAAGCCCAGCAGGGATTTGGAGACAGGGGCATCTTCTTGCTCGTAAAGCCCCGTACAACATGGCCCCAGTAAGGCCCCTCCTTCCTTCGCCTTTACGCCCCGACCCTTACCTACTCCATTTTCTGCCTCGGCGGCTTCCTATTCTCACATGGCCATGCATATAGATCTCTCTCGCCGCTTTTCCGGTCCACGCTCGTCAGCCTGCTGGCCACCTCTCCGACACTTTGCAAGCCCTACCCCGGAACAACACAGCGGGCCGCGACCTCCGACTCCTCTCCCTGCCATCCCCCGACCCGAAAAGCATCAGGCACTTTCTTACCTCCGTGACGATCGTGGAAAGATAAACCTCCCGGCTGTACTCCCAGCCATCCAGGCACTCCTCCTGCGCCACCTGACTGAGATTGACATCGCGGCCGGGCACCAGGTTCCAGGCGGAGAAATTGATGAGAGCGTCGAGGCTGTAGCGGCTGCACTGGCTCCGCACCTGCCGCCCGTCACGATCCTCCAGGGGGATGCTGGCGTTGAGCCATTCCACACTCAGGTTGGCGCTGGCGGGCACCCGGCACCGGTGCTCGGGGGTGCCGGCTAAGAAAACGGCGGACATGCCGTTGAAGCCATTGGGGATGATGCTGGCGCTGAGTAAGAAGAAGATGAGACGCTGGTAGGGACCCCACTCGCCCAGGAAGGCGATGATCTCGTCGTAATCCCGCATAGCAGCTACGGGCACAAAGAACAGCCGGCGGAGGAAAAGCTACACCCCCCAGACCGGCTGCTGAACAGAGCCCGCGCTGCGCCCTTCTGACTGGTTCTGGCATCCCTCCGGAGGTGGGGTCTCTGCCGGTCCGACTCCGCCTTTCTCGCCTTCCCCCCCCCCGCGCCACCCCCGAGCTGGTTTTTGATCGGCCCCGCCCGAGATAACCTTCAGCCGATAGGAGAGGTTTCATCCTGCCGGAAGGCGAGTCGCTTATGAGCCCGCCCGGAGGCGTCCTTATGACGATATCTAGGCTTTGGGCGGGAAAAGGCATCGAAAACGCTCGTAAACAAGCTGGCTGTATGCGGTGGTGAGCCCTGAGCAAGCGCCTCTTGCTAGTTCTTCCGCTAAAAGGACTTGTATTCCCGCGAAGGCTGTGCGGGAGAAATGGACAGAAACTGAAGTCACTGGCTGGCTTGGCAAGTTGGCATGGTTACTCGTGGTTAGCTCAGACAATAGGCTCGGCTTACATCACAATTGAGCTAGTAACTAACCTTTGGTCTGGGAGGGTTCACCCAATACCTGAGATTAAAATGTGGCTGGCCTATGGTAGTTGTTGGAAATCAGCCATACAAGTAGTAGCCAGTTATGACAAAGATCATTGAATCACCTTTTTTCCCTGTGTATTGTGTGATGACCCCCAATCCTGGTGCTTAGTTGATGATTCAATCTCATACAAAGCCCAAAATAGTTAATTCCACAACCTTAGTTTAAATTTTTTCTATATAACTTTTTTATTTTTCCCAACTCTTCCCCATACATATCAACAAATATACCGCGATATTTATCACATGTTAGCATACATTCTTTTTACAGTCTTATCTATCAGAAACTCTTTAATAAAATAAAATAAATACATACACATAAATTTTGGTGTTGCTCGCCCATTTCCCCTTTCACTGTATCCACACCCCTACTCTTCTCTACTTTCTCCCTTCTCTTTCTTTCCTATTTCCCTCTTCTTCCTCTCCTCTCCTCTTTCCTTCACCACTCCCCTTCCATTTCTCCTCCTCTTCTCCTCCAACCTTCCTACTTCCTTCCCCCCTCCTTTACTCTCTTCTCTCTTTCCTCTCCTTTCTTCCCTCTCATCCCTCTTCAGATACAATAATGTCCGAGCAGCTCCTCTCTCTAAATTTCCCTATCTATATTATATATAATAAGATTAGTTTTCTATTACGTTAATACTTCTATTTATCTGACCTTCTCGGTACATACTTCTATAAGTATTTATACGACCTCCGGTTATTCAATACTGTGTCGCCTGGGTCTCCCTCCTTTTTCTTTCTCCTATCTCCTTTTTCTTCCATCTAAGTTGGTGTTAACTATTTTTTAACCATATTCTCTTTTCACCCAATCATAAAAAATTCCCCAAATTTCATAATATTGTTGACTCTGTCTTTTCTTTAATTATCATTGTTAATCTATTCATTTCTGCACATTCCAGTATTTTCCCGATCACCTCTCCCTCTTGGGGGGCTTTTGGTGCTTTCCAATTTTGTGCAAACACAATCCTGGCTGCCGTAATTATATGAATAATCAAATATGTTTTCTCTTTATTATATTTCCCTGGTAAAATACCCAGCAGGAATATTTCTGGTCTTAGTTCTATATGTTGTTGTATCATCTTTTCTATCCATGTTCTAATTATATTCCAATACGTTTTAGCTTCTACACACGTCCACCACATATGATAAAAAGAACCTGGTATTTGATGGCATTTCCAACATTTCATAGATCTGTCCTTAAACATTTTAGCTAATCTTTCTGGAGACATGTGCCATCTATAGAACATTTTGTACATATTTTCTTTATATGCAGTTGCCATTGTCAGTTTATAGTTTCTTTCCCATAGTTGCTGCCGTCTGTCTAATTCAATCGTATATCCAAAATTCCTTGTCCATTTTATCATTGTCTCTTTCACTTGTTCCTCCTCTAACTCCATATGTAGTAGGTAACTATACATTTTTTAATCCATTTTTCTTCCGTTTCTGTGAGTATTTCATCTAACTGTTGTCCCCAAGTTAAAACCATCTATTTTAACATCTTTTTCATATCTAGATTCTATTTGCGTTCTCATGTACCAATCCATCTTTATTCCTTGTTCCTCTTATTGTTGTTTGGTTTTCAACTCCCCCATATCTGTTAGTAAGTCTTTATATCTTATAATATTTCCTATATTAAGCATATTGGGGTGTATTAGCGCTTCCATAGTTGAGACCCAGTTTGGAATCTTCAAATAATGCTTTCTCTTTATTTTCTCCCAAGCCACTAATAAAGAATTCCTTATATGGTGTCTCTGGAAATAGCTATGTATTCTGTTTTTTCCATACCATATGAAAGCATGCCATCCCAACTGCAAGTCATGTCCCTCTAATGTCAATACTCTCGTATTCCTCAGTAAGATCCATTCCCTCATCCATGATAATGCTGCAGCCTGATAGTACAATTCCCAATTTGTAGACCAAACCCACCTCTGAGTCTTGTATCTTGTAACATTTTTAGATTAATCCTTGCCTTTTTTCCCTGCCAAATATACTTCAAGATTATTTTATTAAGCCCCTCAAAATATTTCTTATCTAATCTTATTGATACTGTTGAAAACAAAAACAATAATCGTGGTAATATATTCATTTTGATTATCGCAATCCTTCCCATTAATGATAGTTGTATATTTTTCCATTTATCCAAATCTACTTCAATTTGTCTTTTCAATTTGTGATTGTTATCCTCTTTAATTGTTGTACATCTTGCTGTCAGGTGGATCCCTAAATATTTTACCTTCTTTACAATCTGTATATCTAATTTTCCCATCAATTCTTTTTTTTGTTTTTCAGTAATATTTTTCACTATCATTTTTGTTTTATCTTTATTAATCTTCAACCCCGCTACCTCACTATATTTTTTTATTTGTTCTATTAATACAGATCCTGTTTCTAATGGTTCCTCCAAGATAAATACTAAATTGTCTGCGAATGCTTGTAGCTTATATTTTTCCTTTTTAATTTTCATGCCTTTTATGTCATTATTCTGTCTTATACTTTTGTTTAATACTTCTAATGTCAAGACAAACAATAGTGGGGATAGAGGACATCCCTGTCTTGTTCCCTTCATAATGTTAATCTTCTCAGTCATATCTCCATTTATCATTATTTTGGCTGATTGCTTATTATAAATTGTTTTGATTATATTTATAAATTTCTCCCCCAAATCCATAATCCATATCATGAATTGCCAATTCACATTGTCAAATGCTTTCTGTGCGTCCAGGAACATCAATGCCATCTGTTTCTTGGGGTGTGTTTCACAGTATTCTAATGTGTTCAATACAATTTGCATATTGTCTCTAATTTGTCTTTTGGGTAAAAAACCATTTTGATCCAATTGTATAAATTCATTTAAAAACTTTTTAAATCTTTCCACCATTATTGATGCAAATATTTTATAGTCCATATTCAGTAGGGAAATCGGCCTGTAATTCTTTAATTTCTGCATTTCCGTTTCTTCCTTTGGTATCAGGGTAATAAATGCTGAGGACCACAAATCTAGTATCTTAGCTTCAGAAAAAAGTTCATCATAAAGTTCCAACATTACATTGCCTATTGCTTCCTGCAATGTCTTGTATAGCTCTGCTGGTAATCCATCCGGTCCTGGTGTTTTACCATTTTTTTGTCTTTTAATTGCTTCTGTTAATTCCATCATTGTTATTTCCCCTTCTAATAACTTTTTAAATTTCTCCGGTATTTTAGGTATCTCTGTTTTTTCCAAGAATTGTTTTATCCTATCATCTGGAACTGTTTGTTGCTTATATAAGTTCTCATAATATTTCCAAGTTATTTTTTTCTTTTCTTCATGCCAATGTTGTAAAATCCCCTCAGCATCTTCCAATTGTTTCATCTATCTCTTCTCTTTCTCCTTTTTAATTTTATATGTCAACCCCTGGTTTGTTTGCATGCTCAAAAAAGGTTTGCTTAGCTGCCTTTATTTTCATTGCCACTTCTTCATTTTCTATTAAATTCATTTTTTGTTTGTTCAGCTCCATTAAATTTTTAATCTTTTTGTTTTGTGTATCTTTCTGTAATTCTTTCTCAAGTGTCTTATATTCTTCCTCCAGTTTTCCCTTATTTTGTTTTTTCTGTTTATTCTTTTTCCCCAAATAAGTCATAGCAAGTCCTCTCATGTACGCTTTCACCATGTCCCAAACATTTTGAAGTGAAGTATCTTCTTTTTTGTTTTCCTTAAAAAAGAAAGATATTTCTTTTCCCATATATTGCTGAAAGTCTTTTTCATTCAATACAGTTTGGTTTAATGTCCATCTTGTTCTCTTTTTTTGTCCTTTCCATATGATTGTAACTGGGTTCTGATCCGCCCATGTGCTTGTTTCAATGGCTATATTTTGTATATTTATAAATAAATCTGTTGACGTCCATATCATATTAATTCTCGACCAGGACAGGTGTCTGTTAGAGTAGAATGTGTATTGCTTCTTTTCCAGATATTTTTCTCTCCAAACATCAAATATATTTAGTTCGTCCACCATGTTATTTTGGGAGTGTTCTTCTTAGAGTCTTGTTTTTTTTGTATTATAATCCAGCTCAACCTTTACAAGAGCATTAAAATCTCCAATCATACATATGCTTTCATATTCCAGTTTTATTATTTTCTTGTGTAATTTTAAATAAAAGTTCTCTTGGTTTTCATTTGGAGCGTAGATCGCTACCAATAATGATTTTTTACAGTTCATAATTACTTCCACCATTAAGATTCGTCCTTCTTTGTCTGAATATATCAATTTAGTTTGTATTGCTTTCTTTTTTTAATTGAAAAGTTTTATACAAGTTTTTAACAATATCCCCCCCTAAAATAACCCCCTCCCTCCCTCCCCCCCTCACTTCCCAGAGCTGGTTATAGGGTTACAAATAAACAAACAAATTGTAAATAAACTTATCCAACTATACAAATAACAAAATCAATAATGTACTTTAACTCGAATACAAAACAAATTTAAGCAAATAAAATATAAAAAAAACAAAAAGGAAAAAAATAACAATATAAGCAATTCCAAATTAAAAACTAAAAATTATTCATAATCTAAATAATACTTTTTAATCCCATATCAACTCTATTTACTCTACATGTAATTTATCCATCTTCTCCACGCTGAAGTGTATATATCTTTTAAACAACCATTCATCTATAATAAACACAAAATTTTCCTTCCAGTATAACCCAACCAACAAACTTACATTCGATAAACTTGGCTATTTGCTTTTTTTCCCCCACCCCTAAATAAATCTATTAATACCCTCCTACTTAAGAAGTTTCAACAAACCATTCATCTTAATCACTAAAATTCTCACCAGCAGAGATCATTAGAATTTAAATTCTTTTACACATTTACCCATAATATCTCATAATTATTTTTATACACTTTAAATTAAAAAAATTATAATATATGTACTCCCAAATATTTAAACTTTTCCACTAATTATTCTTTTTCTTTACATCTACATACTACACAAATCATTCACTATTCCTTTAAAACATAATATTTATTGTTCTTTTTCTTTACATCTGCAAATTACACAAATCATTCATTATTCCTTTAAAACATCTTCTATCTCAAAAAACTACTACAAAAGTTCACCATTTCCTTTTCTTTATTCCAACATCCGCCTTCTGCTGTTCTTTTACTTTATGTCTATAGGCTGCACGAGTCATTCTCGGTTTCTTTAAAAAATCTTCTGTCACAAGAGACTGCTGCAGAGATTCAGGCTGTATGTCTCCTACATCCAATAACATAGCACCTTCAACCAGCTGCCCTTCCAACTTTTCTTCTGTAATCTCAGGTCGTAAAGATGATGGAGAGCCCGCCTTCAAACAGAAGTGTAAAAATCTTTCACCTTTGAAATTGTATTAAATCTATGATATATCCCCGCATAATTCACAGCTATTCCAGCCGGTATCTCCCATCTGAACCGGACCTGTCATTTTTTGAGCTCATCAGCCAAAAAAGCAAAATCCTTTCTTCTGGTGGTGACGGAGGTACCGATGGTGGCTTTTTTCAGCTGTCCGCCCTGGGATATGTCAAAGCCAGCTGAGACAGCAAGCAACAGCTGTCTCGCAGCTTGGAACCTCTCTCCCCAGTAGAAAGGGGAGGAGGTGAGCTTTCCTCAGATAGTGGTAGAGCTTCCCGAGACCCCAAAGCTTTCTTTTTGGTGGTCGGAGGGTGAGAACTCCCACAGAGTCTGAGGTATCCTCCACATTCCAGGATGCCTTTGCCCTGATTTTTATCCAGGGCAAAGCTAGACGCTGCTTCCACATCTGCGCTTAAAATGAATTTGTGAGTAAAATTTAAAGCAGACAGAGCTGACCAGGAGAGATTAAAATGGTGATTATTTCGAGACTTTAACTCTGGAAAAGAATTTATCTTTTCCTTTTTTTCAATTAAGAGTGGTGAAAAATGGCGCTGAGATGTTGATTCTTTGAGTGAAAGGACCGGAACCTCTATTTGAAACAATGTAACAGATTTTGTATTTATATAAAATGCAAGAATCTTCTTTTTTCTTTTAAGGGGGCTTTTGTCTTTTTTCCTCCCCCCTTTTTTGGTATTTGTTGATTTTATAAGATTTTAGCAGACTTTTTAACAAGTGGTCTTAAAAATAAAATGGCTTCAAAGCGTCTCGGAGCTTCTATTGTTTCTAAAGCCTCGATCTTCCCGGTAATGCAGACAGCTCAGCAAGTTAATTTTAAGTTACCACCACCTTCTCCATCGTTACCAGCATGTATACTTAAAGATTTACAGGATGCCTTGGGAAATAAGGCACGACAGATTAAAGAAGAGATGGAGGAATTTCTTGAAAATAAAATTAGGGAACTGAGAGAGGACATTGCGTCTGCGTTTCAAAAGTTTGTTGGTCATATAGATCATCTGGATGATCGTATTGATGATGTGGAAAATTTTGAAAAACTGGAAGATGGAATTGATAAAGTAGAAAATAAGGCGGAAATAATACAGGATGAAATTACTATGTTACAATATAGAGACATGGAATTTGCTTTAAGAATAAGGGGAATGAAGGAAAACACGCAAGAGGATTTGAGACAAGTGGTGGTAAAAGATATAGCTTTCATTTTGAGGGCTGAGCCTGAAGAAATACTGAGAGAGACGGAAAAAGTTTTTAGGGTTAATTCAAGGGTTGCAAGGCAGAGGAATTTGCCACGAGATGTGGTTATTTATTTTCTAGGAGATCACTTTGTAATGAAATTTTACAGGCTTTTTATAAGCAGAGATTTCAAATTGCAACTCAAGATGTTATAATTTTAAAAGAAATACCTTCAAAAATTCTTAGAAAAAGAAAGGATTTTGCTTTTTTAGTTTGTATTGCTTTCTGAATATATAGTGCCACACCTCTTTTACTCTGATCCACAAGTGAAGTATACAGTTCTCCCAATTTTGGATATTCTAATAGATATTTATGTTGTTTCCTAATATGAACTTCTTGCAAACAAATTATGTCCATTTTTAATTTCCCCAGTTTATTTAGTGTTCTTTTCCTTTTTATGGTCGAGTTTAATTCATTTATATTTATTGAGATTGCTTTTATCTCTTCTTCCGTAATTATTTATTTAAAGTTTTGGCTGATCTTGTCATTCTCATCTCTCTTTGTTCTTTTGCCTCTTTTGCTCTTGCTCCTTCTCCCAATGCCCTTTCCTCCTGTTCTTTGCTATACTCACCCCTTTGCTTCTCTATCTCATCTCCTTGGTGTCTATTTCCTCTTTCCCCTCTCAGCCTTTCTTCTTCTTGCTGTCCAAAGTAGTGATCATAAAAAAGTTCTGCTTTCTCTAATGTGTCTAGTCTATGTCTTTGTTCTTGCCAGTTTACCATTACTCCTTCTAGTATTAACCATCTAAAATTTATCCCTTTTTCAATTAAGCCTTTCGTCAAAAATTGATACTCCTTTCTCAAGTCTCTCACTCTTCTTGGAATCTGCTTTAATATCACTATCTCTCTTCCTTTATATTTTATTGTGACATTTCTCAGCTTCTGTAGTATATCTGCCCTTAATGCTTTTTTAGTAAATCTTATCTGAACCTCTCTAGGGAGCTTATTTCTCGTTGCATATCTAGTATGTATTCTGAATATCTCATCTATATCATTAATTATGTTTTCTTTGCTTTCCTCCAGTGCTTCTGCTAACATCACGTCTGCTACATTCTCTCCCTTTTCTTCAACATTTTGGAATCTTAAGTAATAATCAGCTCTATCCATCTTTAGAGAGATAATCGCTTTTTCCTGCTTCCTATCTGTTAATGTCAGTTGATGGTCCATCTCCTCTACTCTCTTATCTGTTGAGTCAATTTTCCCTTCCGCTTGTTGCAATCTTTGTTCATTTTTCCCCACCAGTTCTTTGACGTCTTTTAGTTCCTCTTCTAATTTGCTATCCCTTCCTTGAAGTCTATATGTAGTGCCTGAATCGTATTTTTCAATTCCATGTTAAATTTATCTTGCTGTGTTGTAGAGTCCACTGTTCCCTGCACCACCGGACTCTGTAATGTTGAGGCAGCTGTTGTTAAGTGTGTTGTAATCTTCTTCATCTTCTCCAATGATTTATAATCCAAATATCAATGAAATATTATAATCCCAATATGTTCCAAGAAGAAGAGAAAAGAAACGAAAATGAGAAAAATATCCCACATCAAAAATCCAAAGGCAGAAAAAAAAAGGCAGGTTACACTTCTTTGTTTCAGGCTCTTCATGCCTTAATCAAAAAAAAAAAGATCGAAGATAAAGCCTCCGTGAAACAGTCCACCATTCACCAAAACAAGAAACAGTCACTGTGATAAATGCAATGAATGTCTAACTTCTTATCAGTAAGTCCAGCAGATGTTGTTCAAGGTCACTTAGTCTTCTCCTTGGCATTACAGCTTCCAAAGTACTCCCAGTCAAATACAAGAAGAAAAATACAAAAAAAAGAGGCAACTCACTTAAAAAAAAGAACAATCCACACCTCCAGCAGTAGTTTACTCTCAGATCAGTTCCATCAATCCAATTGTTTTCAGCAGGCTTTTCAAATTCTACACAGTTTTTACATTGATTTATTAATTTATTGCCTTTTTTGCCTTCCACTCTTTTCGCTGCTACAATTCCGGGAAAGGAGCAGCTTAAAAATCTGCTCCCCCCCCTTTCTCCACGGCTTCAAATTCGTCTTATTTCCCCCTGCGATTTCCAGCATTTAAGAGAAAGTTTTTTCCCTTTTACAGTCTCTTAATCATCTCATCCAGGAGATCCTCCAATTTTGCTTTCTGATTCTTCCAAGCGACCGCCCAGCTTGTGACGGCTTGCAATGGCCGTCTGACAGCTGCTGGTCTGGGAAGCTTCTGTCAGCTCTCCAGGAGATTGCGATCCCTCTTGTGCCACCAAACTGTGCTTCCCTTCTTCACTGTCCCTATAGGACGGCTCTGGTCTATCTGGAATCCAGGCAGACCTCCCCAAACAGCTGAAAAGTGACAATTCTTCGGAAGCCCCCAAAGGATGTGTCATACCGCCGCGACGTTCACTCCTCCTCCCACCCCTAGTTTAAATTAAACAGCAATAAGAGTGCTATGTAAAATGCTCCATTCATCTCTTATTGTGGAGAAATGACTTTAGAATTGTTTTGTAAAGGGTGTGCCTTGGAATTATGTTCCAAGCCTACTGCCCAAAATTGTTTCCAATTAATGCTGCCAAATAATTACTGTATTAACTTAAATATTATCCATATAATACAGAAAATGGTTCTCACAGAATTCAGTAGCTTTTGCTTACCCTCAAGAGCAGTATTTCATGTTTTTTAATGCAATGCCTTACAAATCAGAGTCAGCATCAAGCCATGCTGCTGCTTTTATCAACTTATTTTTAAGTTTTATATAAAAAATTACCATCTCCATTGCCAATTATTTCACTCTTGTAGATGCCATTTATGACAACTCTGATTTCCCCCCCCCCCAAAATTAGTGTTTATAAACAATGAAAAATCTTTCAGCTTCCAATAATATGATTTGAGTTATAATTAGGACAACCTAACTGCAAGATGATTTAGGTGAGACATTTTGGTTGGTAGTACTGGGTGATTTCCATTTATTTTCCCTAAGGTACTTAGGCTAGTTGGGATTTCATAACAAGCATGGTTTGCCCCAAGTCATTATATATTGACTGGTACCACAAACCTCTATAGGGAGATCGGACCAGTTAGATTTATCTTTCCCTTAGACACTTGATGGATCCATTCAGTGTCCAGATGGCAATTGGGGATTTTTCAGCACTTTGGAGGCTGATTCTATGGAGGGTATAGCTGACTTTTGGAATATAAAAGCTTTCAAATTTCTCAAATGGCCCCCCAGCTATATACCATCCAGAGAGAAATATGAAGGGTAATATCTAGTGTTATATGTAACACTACATATAACGTAGTATTATATGGGAAAAGTTTGAATATGTGTACACTGAGAAAGTGGACAGTGTCCTTCAAGAGATACCCTCAGCGAGTTGTGGTTTGATCTCTGTCCCACCTGGCTTATTTGAGCTGCCAGAGATAGCCCAAAATTTGGATTGGGTATTTGTGAATCCTCATTTTGAGAGGGACAGGTACTGATACGATTGAAGAGGATATTAGTGTCATTTCTTCTTAATAATAGATCCTAAGTTCAGCCATACTGGACAACTTAAGAAGAGACTGGACAGTCATTTGTCCGAAATGGTGTAGGGTTTCCTGCCCGAGCAGGGGGTTGGACTAGATGACCTCCAAGGTCCCTTCCAACTTTACTATGGATCATCGCACAGTCAGCCAGATGTTCAGACTGGATTTGGCATTTTGTCTACCTATCGAGTCCTTACCCAGGACCTGGGATAGGCAGATGTGGATGTTTGATGGTGTTACAGGTATCGTCGCAGGATGGAAGCAGTTCCTAATAAGGCTGCCTTTTGCAATTGACTAATAGCGAATTTGTCAATGCCAATGGTGTTCAAGTGGTGCTCCAGTTGTTTTGGGATTGCACCCAAGGAGCCTATGACTATTGGTACTACCCTTGCTTGCTTTTGCCACAGTCTTTCTATTTCTATTTGTAGGTCTTTGTATTTTGTTATCTTCTCTAGTTCTTTCTCTTCTATTCTGCTGTCTCCAGGCACTGCCACGTCCACTATCCAGACTTTTTTGTCTTTCTTATCGACAATTGTTAAGTCTGGGGTGTTATGTTGCAGGTGCTTGTCTGTTTGAATTCTGAAGTCCCAGAGCAGTTTAATTTTATCATTTTCTATGACTTTCTCTATTTTATGATCCCACCAGTTTTTGCTTACAGGCAAATGATATTTTTTGCAGATCTTCCAATGCACCATTGTTGCTACTTTGTCATGCCGCTGCTTGTAATCAGTCTGTGCAATCTTCTTGCAACAGCTTACCAAGTGGTCCACTGTTTCTTCAGCTTCTTTGCATAGGCGGCACTTACTGTCTGTTGCTGTCTTCTCAATTTTGACTTTGTATGCATTTGTCCTTAAGGCTTGGTCTTGTGCAGCCAGAATTAGTCCCTCGGTCTCTTTCTTCAATTTTCCTGCTCTTAGCCATTGCCAGGTTTTATTATTATCTGCTTTCCCAGCTATTTTTTTCATGTATTGGCCATGTAGTGCTTTGTCTTCCCATGCCTCTATTCTGTTCTTCATTTGGTCTTTCTTGTAGGCCAGTTTGGTCTCTCCAGTAGTTAGTAAGCCTTCCTGATATACTAATTTCAGTGCATCTTCATCATTGTTCTTCAGATATTCTTCCAAAGCCATTTTTTCTTCTTCAACCATCTGATGTACTTGTAGCATTCCACGCCCACCTATTTGCCTTGGTAGATAAAGTCTATCAATGTCACTGCGTGGATGAAGGGCATGATTCATTGTCATTATTTTTCTGGTCTGCCTATCCATTGCTTTTAGTTCTGCTTGAGTCCAGTCCACTATTCCAGCTGTGTACCTAATGACTGGGATTGCCCAGGTGTTGATTGCCTTTATGGTATTTCCTCCATTGAGTTTGGACTTTAAGATCTTCTTCACTCTCTTGATGTATTCACCTCTAATCTTTTTCTTGACTTCAGTGTGCTTGATGTTGTCAGCTTGAAGGATACCCAAGTATTTGTAGTACTCTTCCTCATCCAGACTCTTAATGTTATTTTCGTGGGGCATCTTGATTCCTTCAGTTTTCATTATTTTTCCTTGTTTGATAGTAAGTGTGGCACATTTGTCCAAGCCAAACTCCATTACAATATCTTGGCTATATATACGGACAGTGTTGAGCAGCGATTCTATTTCAGATGATGTTTTTCCATACAGCTTCAGATCATCCATGTAAAGGAGGTGGGATAGTCTGGCAGATGTTTTTGATGTTTGATAGCCATGTCCTGAGTTATTCAGTATTGTTGACAGAGGAAACAGTGCAATAACAAATAGTAATGGTGATAATGAATCTCCTTGAAATATTCCTCTCTTGATATTAACCTCTCCCAGCCTCTCACCATTGATCTGCAACTGTGTCTTCCATTGTGCCATCGATCTTTGCACAAATTTTCTGATGTTTCTACTGACTCCTGTTATTTCTAGGCACTTTATTATCCAATCATGTGGCAGAGAGTCAAATGCCTTTTTGTAGTCAATCCATGCCACATTCAGGTTGGTCTTCCTTCTCTTGCAGTTTTCCAAGATCATTTTGTCTATTAGGAGTTGATCTTTTGTTCCTCTGCTATTGGGGCGGTTTCCTTTCTGCTCAGGTGGAAAGAGATTGTTTTCAACTAGATGCTGTTGTACTGCATCAGCTACCACACCAGTTAGTAATTTGAAAGTTGTTGGTAAGCAGGTAATTGGCCTGTAGTTACCAGGTGTTGCCCCTTTTGCTGGATTTTTCATTATTAGGTAGGTTTTCCCAGTTGTTAGCCACTTTTCAATTTCTCCTCCTTGTAGTATATTGTTGAACTGCTTGGCAATGAGTGGGTGTATAACAGTTAGATGTTTCAACCAAAACCCATGCAGTTCATCTTCACCTGGTGCTGACCAATTTTTGATTTTCTTTGCTCTTTTTTCTACCATTTTTGTTGTTATTACTAGTTCTTTCATTTCAACTTCTGTTTTATTTGCATCCACCTCTTTTAACCAAGCCGCATCCTTGTTGTATTTCTTTGGGTTATCCCATATCTGCTTCCAGAACTGCACTGTTTCTTCCTTGTCAGGTACTGACTGATTCCTTGCAGTTTCTCCATTGATGGATTGGTAGAAACGTTTCTGATTGGATTGAAATTGGAGGTTCTGCCTATAGTTTGCAATTCGAGCTTCATATCTACTGATTTTCCTGGCTATAGCTGTTATTTGTTGCTTTATTATTTCCAGTGCTTCCTTGATCTTCCTTGTTTCTAAGTGGTATTTCTTGATTAGATATTCTTTGGTCTTCTTGTTCTTCAGCTTCTTTTCTTTCATCTGTTCTAGCTTGCTTGCATGTGATCTTAACTTGCTGATCTTATTTTCTAGTCTAACCTTCCATTTTTCTGGTGCACTGTTTGTTTGTTTTTCTTTTTTGTTGATTTTGCATCCCAGGTATTCTGTTATAACTGCAGCTGTGCTGTACATTAGTTGGTTTGTTTCTTGCAGTGAATTGGTGCTTATACTTGATATTGCAGTATTTGCATCTTTTAATGCTTGTGCTAGCTGTTTCTTTGGAACAAGCTTCAATGCAGGTAGCCTTATTCTGTTGTTTTTGTGCTGTTCTAGATGCTCAGTTATTCTTTGTTTCAATTCTTTTATTTCTTTAGTTAGAGGGTTTTGTTCTTCCTGAGGTAGAGGTGCCTGGTTTCCAAATGAGAACAGTTGTATATTTCTGCTAGATTCCTTCACTGCCAACTCCCCCTGGTTAGCCTCTACATTCTGAATTACTTCTGGTAAGGCTTTGATTTCTTTGCCCTGGGTAAACCTTTGCAGTTCGTCCAATTCTGTTTCTGTGAATATTTTGTTTCGTGTTATAAATCGGCGTTGATCTGCTAGTCTCTGTTCTGTTATTTCTGATTCTGGATGTTGTTCTTTCCAGAACTGGTGCATTCGTTTTAGATATCCTCTTCTTGTTGGACTTGATCTGTAGTAACAGATCATTATTTCTTTGTTTTCCATCACTGTGTATCTGCGACGGGTAAACACCTTTTCTTCCAGTAGTTCTGCAGCTGCTGGCCCTGGTTGCTCAGCCAACAGTCCTGAGTCCTGTAACCCATTTTTCACCAGATATCCAGGAACTCCAATATCTAGTGC
This sequence comes from Crotalus tigris, assembly GCF_016545835.1. Classification (NCBI taxonomy): domain Eukaryota; kingdom Metazoa; phylum Chordata; class Lepidosauria; order Squamata; family Viperidae; genus Crotalus; species Crotalus tigris. Next base: position 1,208,444 of record NW_024100482.1, read on the forward strand.
GGACCTTGTTAACCCGGGCGACGTCCGAGCCGGTATGGCATTCTGAAATTTACGTCTCACCATATTTTTTATGGGAGAGACACTCTTTGTCTGACTCCTCTGATGAGACCTGTCCAGTATGGTTGAACCTCTGGCATAGCTCTCATCTTCCTCAGAGTACACAAGCCCCACAACCACGTCAAGGTAGTGCGCGACCGCCCAGCTTGTGACGGCTTGCAATGGCCGTCTGACAGCTGCTGGTCTGGGAAGCTTCTGTCAGCTCTCCAGGAGATTGCGATCCCTCTTGTGCCACCAAACTGTGCTTCCCTTCTTCACTGTCCCTATAGGACGGCTCTGGTCTATCTGGAATCCAGGCAGACCTCCCCAAACAGCTGAAAAGTGACAATTCTTCGGGAGCCCCCAAAGGATGTGTCATACCGCCGCGACGTTCACTCCTCCTCCCACCCCTAGTTTAAATTAAACAGCAATAAGAGTGCTATGTAAAATGCTCCATTCATCTCTTATTGTGGAGAAATGACTTTAGAATTGTTTTGTAAAGGGTGTGCCTTGGAATTATGTTCCAAGCCTACTGCCCAAAATTGTTTCCAATTAATGCTGCCAAATAATTACTGTATTAACTTAAATATTATCCATATAATACAGAAAATGGTTCTCACAGAATTCAGTAGCTTTTGCTTACCCTCAAGAGCAGTATTTCATGTTTTTTAATGCAATGCCTTACAAATCAGAGTCAGCATCAAGCCATGCTGCTGCTTTTATCAACTTATTTTTAAGTTTTATATAAAAAATTACCATCTCCATTGCCAATTATTTCACTCTTGTAGATGCCATTTATGACAACTCTGATTTCCCCCCCCAAAAAATTAGTGTTTATAAACAATGAAAAATCTTTCAGCTTCCAATAATATGATTTGAGTTATAATTAGGACAACCTAACTGCAAGATGATTTAGGTGAGACATTTTGGTTGGTAGTACTGGGTGATTTCCATTTATTTTCCCTAAGGTACTTAGGCTAGTTGGGATTTCATAACAAGCATGGTTTGCCCCAAGTCATTATATATTGACTGGTACCACAAACCTCTATAGGGAGATCGGACCAGTTAGATTTATCTTTCCCTTAGACACTTGATGGATCCATTCAGTGTCCAGATGGCAATTGGGGATTTTTCAGCACTTTGGAGGCTGATTCTATGGAGGGTATAGCTGACTTTTAGAATATAAAAGCTTTCAAATTTCTCAAATGGCCCCCCAGCTATATACCATCCAGAGAGAAATATGAAGGGTAATATCTAGTGTTATATGTAACACTACATATAACGTAGTATTATATGGGAAAAGTTTGAATATGTGTACTCTGAGAAAGTGGACAGTGTCCTTCAAGAGATACCCTCAGCGAGTTGTGGTTTGATCTCTGTCCCACCTGGCTTATTTGAGCTGCCAGAGATAGCCCAAAATTTGGATTGGGTATTTGTGAATCCTCATTTTGAGAGGGACAGGTACTGATACGATTGAAGAGGATATTAGTGTCATTTCTTCTTAATAATAGATCCTAAGTTCAGCCATACTGGACAACTTAAGAAGAGACTGGACAGTCATTTGTCCGAAATGGTGTAGGGTTTCCTGCCCGAGCAGGGGGTTGGACTAGATGACCTCCAAGGTCCCTTCCAACTTTACTATTATTATTATTATTATTATTATTATTATTATTACTGTTACCAGGTCTCTAACCTGCTCCTTTAGGGAAATAGTATGAGGAAGTGATGTCATGGATTCCATACCGTACAAGGCATATACCAAAAAGAGGAGAAGGTCAAAGAGGCAAACCCGGAAGAAGATAGACCATCAAAGGCAAAATACATCATGAATTAACAATGATTGAGGTTGCCAGAAGAGCAAGAACCAGAACTTTGTATCTCCCTCAACATGAAAAGAGCCGAGGTGGCGCAGCAGTTAGAGTGCAGTACTGCAGGCCACTTTAGCTGACTGTGTTCAGCAGGTCAGCGGTTCAAATCTCACCGGCTCAAGGTTGACTCAGCCTTCCATCCTTCCGGGGTAGGTAAAATGAGGACCCAGATTGTTGGGGGCAATGTAAATATATATATACATTGCTTACTGGTGTACACCGCTTAGAGAGTGCTTGCACTTAAAGCGGTATATAAGTCTCATAAATAAATAAATAAATAAATAAATCTGAAGTGGTAAAAGAGGAAGTAAAGAAGAAGATGAGCTGACTGCTGCAAAAAGAAATAGAAGCAGCAGAGTATCTTCACCTTTTTCAATCAGGCTTTAGACACACATGAAACTACATTGATCACTATCACTAATGACGTATAGTGAGGCTTACTAGATTGGTGGCTTTTGATACCATTAAGTGTAGTATCTTTCTGATTTGGTTATGGTGGTTGAGAATTGGGTCACTGTTCTTCAGTATTTTGGTTTCTTCCTACAGGAGCAGTTCTGGATGTCCATGGGGGGGACTGTTTATCTGTGGACATCAATATAAGTTGTCTCTATCCTCTATTATGTAATACCTATATCAGGGGTAGGCAACCTTGGCTCTTTTATGACTCGTGGACTTCAACTCCCAGAATTACTGAGCCAGGAATTCTGGGAATTGAAGTCCATGAGTCATAAAAGAGCCAAGGTTGCTTACCCCTGACCTATATGAAGGTGCTGGAGGAGCTCATCCAGCCTTTTAGAGACCAGTCTCATCAGTAATATCCAGTGATACATCTTTACCCCCAGGGTGCCCGGGAGATGCATGGAAGTCTTATCTCAAAGTCTGAAAGCTATAAAGAGTTGGATGGGAAGAAACAGGTAAAGATTCCAGCAAGATGGAGATGCTGTAGCAACAGAAATCAACTGACTTGGGGACAATACCAATATTAACTCTGGATGGAATTGTGCTCCTCTAGAAAAACCTAGTACCCAAGCGATGTTCTTGGATTATATCTCCTGCAAGAATAGGAAGTGGAAGCTTTTGCCAGGAGCACTAGTATGCCAGTTGTATGACCATTCCTGAAACAGATGAGCCACTCTTGTCATCTCATGGTTGGACTACTATCCTGTACCTGGGACTAGCCTTGGAGGCCACCTAGGAGTTTTTACCAGTGTTAGTGGCTTGCATTTAGCTGGGGCAAACCTGTATTGCCATATAAAAAGAGTTGTTTTAGTTATAGTTTGTTTCTGGATGCAGTTCAAAGTCCTGGTGACCATTGTTATATTGATGCTTGGAGATGGGTCATTGAGACAATGTAATCTAAATAGAATCTGCTTGCCCAAATTGACCTGTGGAGAGTGTCAGCTGAGAGTCCTCATCCATATGAGATGTGCAATAAGAGAAGACTTGGGAGAGGAGAATTCTCTTTAGGAGCTCCCTTCTGTAGAAGGCCCTCCCATGAGATATAAGGATCATATCCTTAAACTCAGGAAGCTTTAAAAAGCATGGCTCTTTCAGTATGGATTTGGGGATCAAGACCTGAATCCCCAATAACTATTCTTGATAAAGATCTTCAAAATCCTTGGCCATTTTAAATTGCATAACATCATTTTTAAATAGCTTTTTATGAGATTTTAGTCTTTGTTTTTTTTTTCTGTCTTAGCAGATGTCTTCCCAAAGAAATTTTCCCAAATAAAAGATCTTGAGATAGTTAAGAAAGTTAAATACCTGGGGATATTCTTAACAGCAAGGTGTGTGACATTAAAAGAAGATAACTATTTTAAAGTATTAAAACAAAGATTTGGAAAATGGAAAAATTTACAATTATCAATCTTGGAAAGAATAGCAATGGTGAAAATAAATATTTTATCAAAACTACTTTTCCTATTTCAAACAATACCTATAAAGTTAGAGAAATTTTTGTTGATGAGCTAAATACATTGATCTTGAAATTTATCCGGCAAGGGAAAAAAGCCAGAATAAAACTGAAATTGCTACAAGAAGCAAAAGAAAATGGAGGATTTGGGCTATTGGATTGGATCCTATACTATCAAGCAGCTGTTTTAACATGGTTAAAAGAGTGGCTAACCCTTAGACACAAAAGATTACTATATCTAGAGGGAGATGACCTACAACTTGGATGGCGTGCTTTTCCATGGTATGGGACGAAGAAAATCCATAAATACTTTCAAAATTACTACATAAGAAATGCTTTACTTCTGTCGTGGGAAAAGATAAAAATGAAAATTTATATGAAAATACCAGGATGGATCTTGACAATAGAAGCATTTGTGTACCCAAATTTAATCCACTTTGAGAAACCCGTGACATACAGAGACATTTTGAACACTGAAGGGAAATTACAAACTAAACAAGAATTGGAAAAACAGGGCATTGAGCTATCATGGTGGCCACACCTGCAAATGCAAATGAGATACGAAAAAATGCTAAAACATACAGTTTTTATAAAGATCAAACAGCCTTTGACCAGATACTATTATCATCAGATGAAAAATTGATTTAAAAAACTTTACAAATTTTTGTTAAACCTGAAGATGGACGATGAACAAGTTAAAGAAGCAATAACTTGAGCAAAAATATTTGGATACAATATAGAATTAGAAAAATGGCAAAAATTTGTGGGAAAGAAACTATAAGATAACAGGAGTAGCTACTTATAAAGAAAATTTATATAAAATGTTTACTTACCACCTGCAAGATTAGCAAAAATGTTTAGAAACATGTCTAGTAACTGTTGGAAATGTAGGCAAAATCCAGGCATGTACTATCTATCACCTTTGGTGGACGTGCCCTAAAGCAAAAAAACTTTGGTCAAAAATACATATGTGGTTACAGAAAATGTTAAGAAAACATATAGATATTAAGCCAGAACTATTTCTTCTAGGTATAATTACAGAGAACTATGACAAAAAATGTATATATTTAACTTCCGGTGGATCTGCGTTGGGCGATGGCGGCTACTTTGTAGCCGTCCTCCTGGGTAAGTGTAATGAACCGCTATGAACAGCAGACATCAGCTGTTCAGCGGTTCAAAATCCCCCTCCCGGGCAAAGGGGGGGGGCAGAGGGTAGTCTGAATAGTGGTAGAGCCTCTTATGTACCCCCAATTTTTCTTTTTTGGGGGTGACAGAGTGCTCCCACGGAGTTCAGACTGTCTCCGCTTCCCAGCTGCTTTTGTCCTTGGGACAAAACAAGCCCTCGCAACCACCTCCGCGTTTAAAGTGATTTAGTGAGTTTTTTTTTAAGAAGCGGACAGAGTTGTTTAGAGGATTTATTTTTTTGCTTTCCTTGACTTTACATGTATTTTAAATTTAAAGGTTTATTCTTTTGTTATAGTCTTTCTTTTTATTTTTTGCTTTTTGCTGAAAGGGAAAGTAAAATGGCGATCGGCAGACTTTCTAGTGTTTTTTTTTTCGGGAAGCTAGAATGGCGATCGGCTTTTTTACCTTCTCTTTTTTTTCTTTCTTTTTTTTAAGGACTGGATGGATTTTAGAGTATTATTAATTTTTGTTGTTTAATTTTCTAAACATTATTGTTTTGGTTTGATTTTTTGTTTTGCTTTTTGTATTTTTAAAAGGCAGGCATTTTGTTTTTCCCCCCCCCCCTTCTCTTTTTCACTTTAACGATTGGAGTGTATATTCTAATTTCTTTTATTGATTTATTTTTCGCCTTTTTCGATTTTATTTTAAATCCAAAGGTTTATTGTTTTGTTTACAGTCTTTCTTTTCTACTATTTGCTTTTTTGTTGAAAGAGAAAGTAAATGGCGATCGGGAGACCTTCTAGCGTTTTTCTCTTTTTTTTTTTGGGGAAGCTAGAGTGGCGATCGGCTTTTTTTACTTTCTCCTTTTTTTTTTCTTTTTAATGAATTGGATGGATTTTAGAAGTATTATTATTGTTTTGGTTTGATTTGTTGCTTTGTCTCTTGTATTTTTAAAGGGCAGGCATTCTGGTTTTGGTCTGATTTTTTGTTTTGCTTTTTGTATTTTTAAAAGGCAGGCATTTTGGTTTTTCTTCCCTTTTTTTCTCACTTTAACGATTGGAGTGTATATTTTAACTTTTTGTTTTGGTTTGATTTGTGGTTTTGTCTCTTGTATTTTTAAAGGGCAGGCATTCTGGTTTTTTCCCTCCTCTTTTCCTTCTTTTTTTTCATTTTAATGATTGGAGTGTATATCTTAATTTTTTTTATTTTTTTTTCTTCTTTTCTAACTCCCTTTTTTTATTTTTTTATTTTTCTCATTATTTTAAAGATTTTCCTTTGAGGGAGTTATGATTTTCTTTTGAAGGAATTTTTGTAATTTTTAAGAAGGAGTAAAGTTTTTTTTTAAGATGGCTCCAAAGCGTCCACTGAATTTCACAGTTCCTAAATCTTCTGTGGCCCAGCCAACAACTGTGAAGGATATGCAACAAATGATGGGAAATTTTACAATTCAAATCAGGGCAGAAATGAAAAAGATTTTGGAAGAAAATAATAAGATTTTGAGGCAAGACATAGTTTTGGCTCTAAAAGGAGTTGCTTCTGTTCTTGAAAAGTTGAATTCCCATGTGGAAGAAGTAGCTGAAAAAGTGGAATTAATGGAGGGGAAAATTGAAAGTATGGAAAAAGAAATGGAAAACGAGATTCTTATGCTTCAATATGGTCAAATGGAATATGCCTTAAGAATTAGGGGCTTGGAAGAGTCCTTGCAAGAAGATCTGAAAGAGATGGTTGCAAAGGACTTTGCTGTAATTTTGAATAAAGAAAAAGAAGGAATACTTAGTGAAATTGAAAAACTATTTAGAGTTAACTCTGCGGTGGCAGTACAAAAGAATTTGCCAAGAGATGTGGTAATTTACTTTGGGAAGAAATCTTTACGCAATGAAATTATACAAGCTTTTTATAAGAAGAGATTTCAAATTGCTTCACAAGATGTTATAATTTTAAAGGAGATCCCATCTAAAATTTTAAGAAGAAGAAAGGAGTTTGCCTTTTTAGCAAATGAACTTAAAATGAGACGAATTTCGTTTAGATGGGATGTTCCGATTGGAATGGTGGTGAATTACCTGGGAATATGTTACAGACTTAATACTGTTTCTCAAGCAAAAGATTTTTATACTTCAGTATTGGGGGTATGTTCATCTCCATCTATTAAGTTCAAGACTTTGGAAGAAATGGATGTAGAATTACAGTTTGAAGACTCTAAAATTGGGCAACCCCTGTTTAAGAGATCTCAACATGTTCAGATTGAGGAGCAGGAGACAACTTGTGTAGCACAAAACTGTAAAGAAAAGCAGCAACTGAAGAAGAGTAATGAAATTTCACACCTAGTGATTGCTGAATCTGTGGGAGAAGCAAGACCCATAAATCCTTTGGAGCAATCTTCAAGGATGGAAGGGTCATCTGAGATGAAAAAGGGGAAATTCCAGCCTGAGGGGCGTCAACAAGTTGAGAGGAAGGGGCAGAGGAAAATCTGTGCAACGTATAATTGTAAAGAAAAAGACCAACAGAATAAGGAGCTTAAGGAATCCCCATATGTACTGGCTTCTGAGTCGTTGGGAGACTCAGAAAATTTGGAGCAGCTTTTGAGGACAGATCCTAAAGCATTTGTTTTAAGTTTTATGACGAAAATGGACAATCGAGGCTGACAATAATAATATCAGTATGATAATGAATGGAGAATGAAAATGGACAATTGAGATTGATAAGGACTGGGGTTTTTGTGGTTGCAACTTGTTACTGATGAAGATTTGAATATTTATTGTGTTTATGGTGGATGGAATTTCCTATAGTGTTTTTTGAGGGTGGAATTTGCTATAAACTGTCTACTTTGGATGGAATCTGATAAGATTTAAATGAGTATAAAGGTGTCTTGTTTTTTTTTCCTTTTTTAAGTTTTAAGTAATGTATAAATTTGTGTTTTGGGGGAGTTTATGAAAATGATAATAATATTTATGATATTAGAAGGATTGGAGTATATTACAATGTGTTTAGTGTTTTGGGCGGGATTTTTAATGTTTAAAGTTTTAAGTAATGTTTAGATTTGTGTTTTTGATTGACTATAATTTGTTTGTTCTAATGTTTCAAGTTTTGATTGTTTAAATTTGTGTTTTGGAGGGACTATAACTCGTTTAACTAAATGTATTTAGATTTGCTTATGATTTATGCTGACTTTATATTGTAGTTATAGATGTTTAAAGAAAGCAGTGCTTAAAATTGTGTCTTGGAAGAAACTTATCTAGAAGGATGGATAATATTATAAGTAAGATTAGAAGATTTTTAGAGTATATTATAATGTGTTTATTATTATTTTCTAGAAATAATTCATTTAATTTAAGGTTCTTAGGATTGTTTAGGATTTATAGGTGTCTTAAGTTTTATATGTGTTTTAAGTTCTTTTTCTTTTTTTTCTTTTGAAACATTTTGGATAAGCCTGTAATCAACTCTGGGAGGTTCAGGGGAGGGTTAGGGAGGTTTGGGGAGTTGGGGGAGGGTATGGGTAGGTGGGCGGGTTTGGGGAGGGGATTTATTTTGTAAAATGTTAAAAATTCTCAATAAAAAAAAATGTATATATTTAATATTACATGTACTAACAGCAGTGAGAATTACATTTGCCCAATATTGGAAAAACAAAGAAACACCATCGGAAGAAGATATAATTAGGAAAATTTTGGATTGTGTGGAAATAGATAGGCTTACATTGAAAATGAAAGGGAAGGAAGGTATAGAATATTTTCAAACATGGGATAATTTTTATCAATGGCTAGAAAAGCGAAATAGAGAGTAGAAATGGAAGTTGTATTACTATTAATGTTAAATATTTGAACCCAGACAACACATTTATTAAGCACGAATGATTTGTAACTATAAAAACCTTAATAAAATATTATTAAAAAAAATAAAAGAAATTGTAACAAATGCTGTTAGTCCTGACTCTGCAGTCATGTCTAGACAAGGCATGTTTTCTTGGTTTCCAGAAAACAAATACCTAAAGAATGAGACATCTCTTTTTGTCTTAAGAGGAGAAACCAGGGCTTTTTTTTGTCATAGAACGCCCAGAACGGAGCTCTGGCACCTTTTGGGGATGGAACCTTGTAGGGTAGGCAAGGCAGGTTGTATGACATTTGTGAGTTTCGGCATCTTTTTTTTTTTTTTAACAAAAAAAGCACTGGGAGAAATCATTAGCCGAAGGTGTACAATCATGCCTAACAATATCATTGTTGACAGTAACCTGTTTTTCTTGGCACATCTGAAAATCTCTTGCCTGCTGATCAGACTTTTGTTTACTCTTCAATTCATTTCAAGAACAGACAGTTCCTAATATAAGCTTGATTAAAAAAAATAGCACACTAATAAACTGATTATGATCGTAACATACTTATGTAGGTTAACAGTATCATTTAGTATACATGGGAACTTTTACCTCCCCATTTTGAAACTTGAACATAGTACATAGATATCTTGAGCTTTGTCCACTTAAATAGTCAATATACAACTTTTCTTAATATTGTAGCTAACTGGACTTTGAATTATGTCAGGTCAGGTTGAAATCTTAACTGTGTCATATAGGATAAAGTTTGGCTATAAAGTCAGACTAAATTGTTTCATTAGAATAGGATAATGGATGATTTGGGGCTGATCTTCACCCTATAAGATCCTGCTGAAACATAGAAGACATTAAGACTCATCCCTGGGCTTCAGAAAGAAGTGGCATGCTTGAACAGCACCCTGGCAAGTAATTGAGTTCCTCTTGTCAGATGAAAGCAATGTGGATTTTATGAATAATAAAATCTACTTTTCTTTTTATTCAAGTCTGTCCATAGCCTTAGAATCACACAAATTGGATGGAAAGGTTTTCTTCCCTTGGCTCACTACAGTTGTCTAGCCTAGACCATTTATAATTTAAATGTAGGCTTGTTGGGCAGGGGGAAACAAATATCTAAATTACTTTCTGATTGGTTGAATGATATAAAAATGGGGATTTTCTTCCCTTCAAAAGAATAGTAATAAGAAGTCAGTTTTCACAGGAATCTGACAAAAATGTGAGACTTTATCCTCATTCTGCTATTGGAATGACATAATTATATATCAGAGGACACTGTCCATCCAATTATCCCTTATATACTTTAAAATCCAGTATTTTATCCATGGAGGCAACATATAGGGAGCTAAACTGAAATTACCGTATATGCCGGCGTATTAGGCGACCCGGCGTATAAGACGACCCCCGTCTTTATAGCCGGGCCGCATTCCTAGAACGTCGTCTTATACGCCGGAAACTACCAGTATTTCCGGCGTATAAGACGACTCGGCATATAAGACGACCCCCATCTTTGGCGCCGATTTCAGTGCTCGCGGAAGTCATCTTATACGCCGGCATTTACGGTAGTTGATCCTAATTTCAGTAGTTTGTTTTCTTCTTCTGTCCTTTGCTCCATCAGAAAATAATAAGCTACTCTCTAAGAAAAAACTTCGACAAAGTGCCATACTGTATAACATTCAAAAACAACAAAGCATAATACAGAAATGCTAAGTATTTTTAAGCAGTCGGTAGAATTTATATATCAATCCCAGTGGTATTTTAACTTGGTTATAGGCCAACTAAATAAGTTGCTTTAAGATCTGTAATGATAACACAAAAGGGATTAAACTGAACATAGTCCTCTAAATAAGGCCAGTGCTGAAAAACTACTCTTTTGCCAATCAGCATAATTAGACTTTGAATGGATTTAGGCCCTAATATGTATATCTAATATGTCCCTAATTACGTTAAAAATTTGAATCCTGGGTGATGCCATGTAGTAAAAACAAATAAATACGAACACCAGGATAATATCAAACTATGCTCTGATGATGTTGGCAGTCCTGGCCGATGAAAGCTCAGCATTTTATTAAACAAATCCTAGTTTGATATTATCCTTTTGTTCATATTTATTTGTTTTTACTACATATCTAATATGTATATCCTTGTGTGTCCAACCACACTTGGCCATAAAGAATTCTCTACTCTACTCTATTCTACTCTACTCTATTCTATTCTATTTTTTTTATATTGATATACATCATAAAATAACCAGGTATCTTACTGATCATCAGCTGACATTTCAAAATCAGCTTTAAGGACAGCCTCTTATTTAACCAAAAAGATTGGAATTTAAAGTGAATGATTTGGCTCTGTATGATCATCTTTTCTCAAGAAAGTTATTGTTATGCAGCCTGTTGGACTTTTCACAATATCTAGAACTGGCTGTTGGCCTTAAAAAGTCATTTAAATTAGTTACAGAAAAGATAAATCCTGCAGTCCAATTTTATGTGCATACATGAATAGCAAATATCTTCAGCTGAAATAGTTTGTTTGATTATCTACATTAAGTCATATATATGTGCTTAAATGAATCACAATGTGTTTTCTAAATATACACCTAAGAACCCTTGGTAGGCTAATAATTATGTTTGCAATAGTGGTGAATATCTGTAGCTCAGGTGCAGGATGAGGGTGAAGGTTTGTTCTCCAAGATTGTTGGTACTCACAAGCTCGGAGAAGGAACCTTCAACCACATAATAATTAGGTATTATACACCCTGCTCCTAGATCTTTTTATTTTCTTTCACAGCTGCCAAATTATCTTGAAATGATACAGCTAGAATCCAGCAGCTGACTGCCAATAAATGCAGGTGTGGTTTTTGTCTCAATTTTATGTCTTAAAACAAAACATACAGGGCAGGCAGTTCATTGGAAAAACTTGACACGCACCTGAAAGAGGGAAACAGAACATCTCTCTGCTCCAAAAATCACTTGCTTCATATGATCTTGTAATTGCTGCCCATTGTGGCCTTTCAACCAAGCAAATCAAAAAGTAATTTAAGAAAAAAATAAATTACACTCAGTAGTGGTTTTCACGTTACAACATTCCAAAATCTAATGGCAACAATTTCATCCATATACAGTGTTGACGTATAACCACAACTGAAGCCAAAATTTCTGTTGCTAAGCAAGACAGTTGTTAAGTGAGTTTTGCTCCGTGTTACTGTCTTTCTTGCTGCAGTTATTAGGTGAATCACCGCAGTTGTTAAGTTAGTAACAAGATTGTTAAATGAATTGGCATTCCCATTGACTTTGCTTGTCAGAAAGTTACAAAAGATGGATTACATGCCAAGTGTTTGAATTTTGATCACATGGCAGTAGGGATGCTGCAATGGCCATAAGCAGTCATACTGTAAGTCACTTTTTTCAGGACCATTGTAACTTTGAACACTCACTAAATGAATGGCTGTATGTTGAGGATCACCCATATACAGATAGATGCTTTTTTGTTGTCTTTACGTCAGATTAGATCAGATTACATCTGTTCAGTGCTCCAGGTTGCTAAAAGGCCAGCTAATGCCCTTTCTCATGTAGAATCCATTCATACTAGCATGTTCAGGCATAGATGTGGCAATATATGCAATGAGAATGCTTCTCAGAAATTTCTGCCTATAGATTCTAGACTCGGGTCTAGGAGCCTTGTCACTAATCTCAGATGGCAGCTGCTTGCTAACTGTGGTTAAGCAGAAGTCCTAGAAAAAGCTGTACATATACATTCTCAAGGATATTGCTGCTGGAAAGGGGAGTGTGACAATTTATGCCCAAAGGCCTGAAAAAACTGCAGCACCATTTCTGTGGTCTCTCAGTCTCATTATTTACATTGATTCTGAATACAAATGATTTCTTGCACAGATTTCAAGCCAAAGCTTAATATGAGGGAGAAAAACCCATATGGTATGATATGATATGATACTATATATTATTATATTAATATTATATTATATTAATTGTATTATAGTATAGTATAGCATAGTATAGTATAGTACAGTACAGTACAGTATAATTATAATATTAGCTCCAGCCAACGCAGGACATAGCTAAGTTCTGCGCAGCTGTATGTGAAATACAGTCCATAATAATTAAAGTAGCGGATTCTCCTTGATTATAGTCTGCTGGATGGGTCTGAGTCTTAGCCTAATTTTAGGCCAGGCTTACTTTTCCATTAACCAAATATTCTTTCATTCTAAGTGAAACGTTTTGCCTTTAATATTTCTTTTCATCAAAATTACTGTCTTATAGAACCAATCAGAGCAGAACAGTGGAAAGAAGAAAATGTTTACTTTACATCAGCCCTGTGAGGACCTGGTGTGAGGGGGAAAGGCCTGCAGGAATCTATTGAGGTGGTAGAGGATGGGAAATAGGCCAGGAGTGCCCCAGTGTCCCTGTGGCCGGTACTACTACTACTTTGTGTTGGGCATGCTGAAGCGCTTCAGGGTTGAATGGATTAGCTGGTGACATCACTGTTGTCCAGGGGGATGCCCAGTTGAGACCTTCTTTCATGTCCCCTTTAAGCTGCCCACCAAAGTGGTACCCATCTATCTACTTGCAGTCGCCTGCTTTTGAATTGCTAGGTTGGCAGGCCTGGAGCGAGTGATAGGAGCTCATCCAATCCTACAGCAGCAAAGTGAGCCTACCAATCATCAGCTCAGTGTTCTAATCATGTAGCCACCACGTTCCTTTTTTGAGACATTAGGGTGAATAACTGTTGGGGCACTGCTGCGTCTGTAACTTTGGGACAGGATTGTAAGTAGTTTTTGACGGGGAGTCCGCCATAGCTTCAAATGGCCATTAAGCAACCAGTCATAAGTCGAGAACTACTATATGCACAGACAAGTTTATATATCCAGGAAGAGCTGCCCAGAGGAAGAAGAGCAATTGGCTATTGTTTTCTGGGAACAGAAAGATGGAAGAGCAGAGGTGGCTAATTGTTCAGTTGACAGACCTAGTGGCCTGCAGTCTGGATTGAACATTTTGAAAGTTGTTGCCAAAATATATCTGGACAGAATTTCTTTAAACCACTGTAGATTAAGCTTAATTTTAAACTAGATCAGAATCAAACCAGCATGAGCATAGGACAGATCAGTTTGAACAGTAAGTATAAAATAGATCCACTTGCAAGAGTTGTCCATGAACGAATATGTAACATTTTTGTAGGATATTCACTAAGTAGTATTTGAATCTTTGAACTTTAAAACTGGCTTTCATAGAAAACATGAACCAAAAACCTTGCTATATCTAATTAAATCTCCCCAGTATCTGATGATCTGTTTCACAGGACCCAGAGCAATGCAAATGCAAGTGTCATCTTCTAATTTTTGAGCTTTATGACAGTAGTTCTCTCTTGCAGTCACAATGTTACATGCCAATTAGGAAAATATTTTGATTTTGCAATACCTCTTGGGGAAGTTAGATTGTATCTACAAAAAACCAAAGAAGTGCTTGCAATATACATTCATTTTTCAAGTATTTATGTATGTTGCTTTGAGGCATGGCATGAAGCAACATTTGCCTTTAATATGCACACAAGGTCCAAGCAACCATCAGCAGAGCAATTCATTCCCAGGGCACCCATTAGTTGCACAGGGATATTTGCACAACGTGGTTGACAGGAAGAAGAATAACATTGTTCCATCTCAGAAACTCTGTTTGCCCTCTAATAGGATTAGGGAAGTGTGGCCAGAAACCAAATGTCCTGGACAAAGAGGAAACAGAAATCTTCCTCATTCTGCTAGCCAAGATGAGTGCTTGTGTCTTGTGTTTGTAGACAGATAGGCGGGTGGGTAAGTGTGACTGTACAACATATCTGTTTATGCATGAATATTCATGTGAATATTTCCAACCATCCACCATGAGTTAGGCAGAACAATTCCATCTGATGTTCTGGAGGGGAAAAAGTACAGAGTATCTTCGACATACGACCACAATTGAGCCCAAAATTTCTGTTGCTAAGCGAGGCAATTGTTAAGTGAAATTTCTCCTGTTTTACCACTTTTCTTGCCACAATGTAAGTGAATCACTGCAGTTGTTAAGTTAGTAACATGGTTGTTAAGTGAATGTGGATTCCTATTGATTTTGCTGGTCAGAAGGTCGCAGAAGGTGATCACATGACCCCGGGACACTCTGATCGTCACGAGTATGAATCAGTTGCCCAGGGTCTGAATTTTGATCATGTGACTATGGGGATGCTGCAACATCGTTAAGTGTAAAAAATGGTCATAAGTTACTTATTTCAGTGCCATTGTAACTTCTAGCAGTCATTAAATGAATGGTTGTAAGTCAAGGACTAACTGTAGGGTGTTTTTCATTTCTGTGGTATTTTCTTTTAACCATTTTGCTCCTGCACTTTCCAGTAACCTTGCAGATTCATGGAAAAACACAGGTCCTGTATCTGAAGGCAACTTGACTTCTAACATTGCTCAGAATGCCCCATTTTGAAGGGACTTTTGGCAGAAGCATTAACAGCAGTAGCTTTGTGCTTATGGTAGGATGTCTATGTGTGTGTTGAGCTACAAGTATTTGGAACTTCCAAGTCTGGACTTTTCCCCCCACACAGAATTGAGGAAATCTTCTCTGCTGGTAGTGTAACATTTCTCCTCCATGCCGCTGTCATTAGTAACTTTCCAAGGATAGTCTTCTTAGGCCAGGGGTCAGCAATGATATCCTATTTACGACCTGTGGACTTCAACTCCCAGAATTCCTGAGCCAGCCATGGTTGTAAAGGGGCCATAGTTGCCCACCCGTCTTGGACCCTTACTGCATAGCAGTGTTACAGATCAGCAGTGTAGTTCTATATACCATAGAGCCTGATAACCTGATACATTTCTGGAAAAAAACCAGATGATCGAATGAATAGAAATTTTAGAGTAATGGCTAGTAGCCTCTGTCTCTCTGTGTCTCTCTCACACACAGAGTGGTACCTTGGCACTCATCTGCTTTGAAACTCATCGAATTTGGTACTCGATGAATTTTGACACAAAAACTTTATCCCAGTACTTATTGTTTGTTTGGTACTCAATGCATAACTAGAATGTATCAATATCGGCTGCCTTGTGACTCACTATATTATTCCTTATGGGATAAAATTGCTACTCATCATTTTTGGTACTCAGCACCTCCCAGAACCAATTAATGATAAGACCAAGATACCACTGTATATAAGTGTGAAATAATCATATTCTCCCTCATCTCATGATTATTGCTTTGAATTTAATATTTTAAAAGTTATTTTGGTATTGCTTCTGTTCTGCTTGTCTTTTTCATAAAAGGCATTTCTTCATGAACATTAGAACAATTTAATCAGCGGAATGGCTTGCCTTAAGAAATCGTGGGTGCTATATCACTGGAGGTTTTTAAGAAGAGATTGGACAGCCATTTGTCTGAAATGGTGTAGGGATTCTTGCTTGAGCAGGGGGTTGGACTAGAAGACCTCCAAGATCCCTTCCAATTCTGTTATTCTTTTGTTTTATGAAATACATTACAGAGGCTTTGTTAACAGACTCATCAATTATATATGTGTCCCCCAAAAGCTCTCCTTAACTACAATAAATGTTACCATGTGAGCCTTTGGCTTTAATTGACAAAAATAACACTGATTTTCAAATACCCCTTTTAAGTTATGTAAATACTATTACCACATTCTTCTGAGATAGAAAGTGTGTTTGTGTATTTGCAAAAAAACCTTGTTGATTTCTTCTTGAATCCATTAGAGGGGGCTAAAAACCCACTGCAGGGAATTTCAGCAAAATATCCCAAACAACACACACTTCAGTAAAAAAAAAAAAAGGAACATCAGACTTGGTTATATCTCTAGAAGGATTTATTGAAGTAAATTGGAGAAATATACACATAGCAAAGTTATCTATAAAACTTCATAGTTCGTCATATAAAACCCCCAACAGTCAGAAAGCATTAATAGCATCGACTAGATTAAAGGCTACTTTAACAGCAGGCTAGTTCAGATGCCAAAAATGTGCCTGATCAAAAGTGTCTATGCCAGCTGGACAAAAGAAAAAATGGGGAAGCTTGAGAACTGATACTCAAAACATTCTAATCATGCATGCTTTTGCTGGCAATAGGACTAAAGAAAACTTTTTCACCCAAATCCTAAAAGCAAGCTGATTTATGTGGGGGAAAGAATGCAGTCTTTCAAATAATCTGATCTAAAAGTCAGGTTGGTTTTTATAACAGAAGTAAGCTATGTACTAGTTCCTGGATTGGATTTAAGGCCTGATTTGATATTTCAAACACAGCTTGAGGGCTTTTTGAAGGATCATTGTAAGGGGGGGTGGGGGTCAAAAGGGTCACAGCAGCATCCATACCAGCACAATTAAAGTTCTGTACCTCCCCCCCTTTTTTAATGTGCAACAGAGATAAAAGCAGGGCAAGGCTCCCTTTACATTGGCAGGACTATTTTAAAAGCTCCCTTATGGACATCTCTGGGCTGCCTCTTCAATGCCAGACCTGATCCTGTTCATGCTTCCCTTGACAACAAGTGGTCAAAGCTGTAACTTTTAAACTTTTGGGTTGACTGGGATGAATGGCTACTCCAGTTGGAGGATTAAATGATATCAAAGTTGAAATGGGTAGCTTGAGGGGATTTGTTGTTGTTGTCAACTTCACCTGTCTCACAAAAACAATTCAAAGTAACCTAATAAAACCATTTCTAGGGTGGGTGGATAAATGCAATCTTAACAGGAGAGACAGTCTTTCTGATAGTCAAGTCCCAAATTGGAGGGCTTAAAAGGTTGATAATAAAAATGATAGACTCTTTCAAGACTCTTTGATCCTTGGAGTCTTTCTTACATCCCTTTAGCCCTAAAAATGCCTTGCTAACAATGTACAAAGGATAGGGATACATTATGCTGTCTTCGTCTTATCCTCAGCCCACTATAAACGCAGCTTGCATTTTTCTTTAGTTCTTTTGGACTTAAAGTGCTGTCTATCTCTTCTCCAAATAAGTATTTTTCTGTGGACACAAATTACGATGCTTTATCAATGATGCTGGGAATGACCCAATCAAGAGTCAGTTACTGGTTCAGGTATGACCATCTTATTCACTTCTCATTGTCTTCCATAGCCATTTTGGCTTGGACTCCAGGAGAAGCCACACCCTAGCTTGGGAGCAAATTGAAAACAACTTTGGAGCTTCTCCGTTTACAATCCATAGGTTCATTTGTGGTCGCCTGATGTCTCCTGCTCTCTGGTATCCTGACTCCAAATCCCAGGTGTAGTATCTGTTTTGGCTGAGCAAAATCTCATCTACTCATTTCATGGCTTGTCCCCCCCCCCTCATAACAGGACGATACTCCTTTGTGCTTGGTGACGAAAAGGGATTTATACCTTATTTGTTTCAAACAAAAACAAATTATATTAAGGAACTGCAGAGGGGAAGCAGAATGTGAAGTTTGTGTTGAAAGGAGGCAGCTATGACAATGCGAATCCTCCTGCAGGCACTAGCAGAGTTAAAAGAGATGTCACCTCTTCTCCGCTACCAGCTTCTCTTTTTTTGCGTCACATTTGAAGGCTGCAGGTGAATTGTATGTTTTCATGTTAATCTGTCCAGCAAATGGCGGGAAGAAAAGGAAAGCCATGATTTTTTCAGCAAGGTTTTTTGGTAGGGCAGGGTAGGGCATCTCCCTGAAAACAAAGACGTATTGAGAAAGAATCAGTTCCTCATATCCCATCTATCTTTGGATTTTTCTGCCACTGTTTCCTCAATTCTGGCCAAAAAACCCAGGAAGTGATGGAGGAACCCATTCTATCTCACAACACAGAAACAGTAATCCAGGGTTAGGGTTGGCAAGTTTTGCACTTGTGTATCCAAAAATAGCTTAAACTCTGGTTGAGCACTATTCCAGATTGCTCCTAAAATTATATCCCAAAGAAGCTGACCATCAGTTTATACTCAGGTTTTGTCTGAATGTGCTCTTATGGTCTAGCTATCTGTCAAAACAGCCTCTGTCCCAGCCCCAGGTCCCATCTCACCCCATTAAGGAGAGCAGTTGTGCATTTTCTCTACAGCATGGTGATGTTTGCGGGGGGGGGGGGGGAGCAAGCAAAGCCAGGGGAATCTATCAGTTGCTTTTCTAAATTTATTTCACATTAGGAAAATGTAAGGAGATTGCCTTCAGGGTAGACCAGATTAAGAAATCACTGCCATAGAGTTGCAAAACTACTTTTATTGTAATAGGACCTTGCAAGTCTCAATGTGCTTTCTCCCAGCCATAAATTTTATGGTGAATTAGAGAGGAACCTGTCTGAGCCAATTTTCTCAATTTAGTTTCTTGGAATAGGCTTGAGCTTGTCTCATTGTTGCCCGGACCCTTCAAGGTCATAGTCTATGCTTTCCACACTTTTTGACTATATGGGCCTGTTTATGTTGTTGAGGGTTTTGAGCAAGCATAGTGATCCAGGGGCCTGTTGGCTGACTGGAAACTCTTACAAGTGACCTGCTGCACGAGATTCCATAAACACAGCCACTTCTCTTCCAACGAGAGGCAGGGGATGAGATTCAGGAGGAGAGGAAATTGGGAGTTTATTTGTTCCTGGCTGGGGTTCCCTCGACAAAGGAAGAAATTAAGAAAGAGATGCATTAGGATGGGGCCAAGGACTATAAGCCCAATGTGACAAAGCTCTGAGAAAAAGGGTACCAAGAAAATAAAGCTGACAGGCAATGTTGTTGCTTTAGGTAAAGATTCTTGTTTTTCTTTATTAATCTTCAATATCAGGTTTGTAATTAGCACCGTGCAGATATTTAGATGTGACTGGAAGGGGCTGGAGTAACCATTTTAGAAGGCCTATCGGTCCTGACAGAAATTGAGCAGTTCCTGACACAGATTCCAAATGCCATTTATGGGCAGGCATTCAGCTAAGCATCCAGGATAATTGCTGAAGCTGGGAGGTCGGCCCATAGACTTTTCTGAATCAAAAATGAGTGACTAAGCAGTCCCTGAAGCTCCTGGGCCTGACCAATGCAAGATATCTCATATTGGGAGGAACCTTAAGAGGCCCAGACTGAACAGGAAATTCTTACATGTTGACCACTGCTTGCTCCTGGGGACAGGCACAGAGATAAACCTGCCCCCGCATATACACTCCTCTGCTATTAATAAAGCAACTCTACTTCCTTGCAAGGCTGAAAAATTGGTGCGGGTGCCTTATGAGTTGCATTTATGTTAATCATTTTTTTAATGCAGTAGCAACGTATAGTCTTCCCACAGGCCTCCCAAGGAAGCCTGGGAAAAGTCATTCCGCTTTAATACAATACTCTCAGGAAGGTTTTTTTTTCAAGTCACCTTCAAAGGTGATAAATAATCACCTATAAATAAATAATAGAGAGCCACTAGAGGGCAACTAATTCCTAGACCAGGGGTAGGCAACCTTGGCTCATTTATAACTCGTGGACTTCAATTCCCAGAATTCCTGAGCCAGTTGAAGTCCACGAGTCATAAAAGAGCCAAGGTTGCCTACCCCTGTCCTAGACCTTTGCGGTGAAGAAAGCTTGTCAGCATAGGCTGTTTTCTTGCAACAATATAATGTATTCTACACAGCATTTCTTTAGCAAGATCTTTCCCTTGGTTTTTAACAAGTTAAATCTCATAATACTGAATTGCGATCCAGAGATTCAAAGATGGGGTGATATCTGCTATCAATTAGTTAAATATTCTTTTCTCTGCCTGGCATAAAAGCATTGGGTGATGTTATCCAGCAAAACCAAAACCCTTTCTCTTGTCTGCAGGATGCTTTTTGTACTCCTTTTTTCAATTATTGAAACCCTGGTTTTTATTATACGGCTTGTTTAAACATATTCTTTATTCTATTTCCAAAGAACAGTTCAGCTGTCATGTGACATCATATCTTAGTTCCAAGGTATGTTCTAGATGATGACTTATACTGCCCACCCAATTTTATAGGTAATCTATTAATAACTATAATAGATATTCTTGCTCAGTAAAAACATTCTCAGATTATTAAAAATATCTGTAAGAATGCTTGCTTTCTATTGAAACCAGATTTTCATTTTGCATTAAGTTTCCACTTCTTCGCATTGCCAGAGAAATGAAATCAAACATTCTTGACAGTCTGTATTTTTTATAAAAAAATCCTGCAAAGTTTAGAGCACGCAAGTCCAACTCCCCACATGCAGACTGCCTGTGGCCCTGAACAACTAATAATACACCTGTACAAGATCATAAACTTTTATCATTATTATGTGATGTATATACATTAACTATAGTATATATTTTACATGCAGCCCAAGACAATTCCTCTTCACTCAGTGCAGTCCAGGCAAGCCAAAGAGGTTGGATACACCTGGTTTACACCAGTGTTATTTAATTTTTTCCCGAAAGGATAAGTACCCTGAAATTATGCATACAATAGCCAAACTCTGTGCCCAAGCCATAACATTTCATTGTGATTAAACTCCAAAACAGAATAGATTATTGATATGGATGATGAGATTTTATTATATTGTCAAATTGGTTCTTTTGTCTTCTGTGATTGTAATAAATTATGTTTTCATTGCTCGTTTTATAATCTGTGTAGATTCATGAGCTTTGAGGTCTCTTTGGTGCTTGTCATTCCAAAAGTGGGAAATTAGTTTGCTTCTCCAATTGGAAGCATGACCAAAACATTTCCCTACCTCAAGAGCAAGTGGCAAGATAGACCTGCTGTAGGATGACCTATCTTCACTGTAGCAAATCAACATTCAATTGCTGAGCAGGATAGTACAATCATTCATAGGCATCTACAATGGCTGGAGATAGGTGATGAAACATACATCATGAATCATGATGCAGACTCCACAGCTTACATACTTGGATCTGACATTGGGATGGTTATGTTGTAATGTCACCATGCATGTGTCATCCTGTCTCCACCACAGAGGCTAATGTGGGCACCTATGCATGTAGATTATTCAGTCCCTTTAGCATTTATAGAAGACAGGATTTCATTGGGAAGCAACATTTTTTATTGGAAGATAAAACCCTGCTACAAATGCAACCCTTGCTCCCTAAAATTGGAGATATATGGGCCAAGCCTCTATATCCCACTTAAATACTCTAACTTCCCTTAGCTTCACCCCCATTACCCCATCGCCACACATCCCTACGATAAAGGCATTACAACCAAAACCAACTACATTAGAATGAAAAAGCAACTCTGCCAGTAGTAGGTCTACTACCTAATGGGAGCATTCAGGCCCTGCATCATCCAAGGCTGCAAATGGGTACCATTTAGCAAAGTTTAAATGTTCACACACCCACCCAGTGCAGTTCACAAATGTGGGTGATCATATAATTGGCTGCTCTCCCTCAGTGAGGCTGCTCTACTGCTAGACTGCAGGCCTCGGTTGACACAGGTCACAAATTCTACTCCTGTCCAAGGGTGGCCAGAGGCTAGAGGACAGGAAGGAGCTGCAACAGAATATGGGCGGTTGATCTGATCTCCGAGCTGGCAATTTGGCTGCAAACATTTCGTCTCTATTTGGGGGGAACATCTTCAATGGGCTTTTAAATACCTTTAAGGTATTTAAAAGTCCAGTGCTCTGAAGATGAGCACAATTCAAAGCACACTGAAGTTGTGCCTCCCAAATAGAAATAAAATGTTTTTCAGCCAAATTGCCAAGCTCAGAGATCAAATCAAGAGCCCAGCTACCAACTCGAGCTACTAATATTCAAACACACAACAGGGTTATTGGCCAAGGAACTGGCCAGTATGGATCTAGTTGACCATCCAAGTGTCAACATGATGGTTGCAGCTGAAGTTGATGTTTTTTTCTGACCTTGCTAGGCCAGGTCAGGAAATAGACATTACAGGAGCAAATATAACTCTACTTATTGCTTTATAATACAATAATAGAATCTTCAAAAGCTGAGAGAATTTTCCTTTCCTCCTTCCTTTTATCCAAGGAGAATCAACATAACAAACTTTTGAGTTTCTTCCTCCCTCCTGTTGAAGGCTAAGACGATGTCTTTGTAATAACTGCCAGATATTGTCTTCAAAACTATCTCTGTACTCCTATACACAAGGCATATTCAAACCCCTTAGATGAAGAAGGTAGAGGGGTTAGCAGAGTTATCTGCTAAGCAGCCCCTGGGTAAATCCCACAGTAATTGGTTTACTGCTCATAACCAATAAATTGTCTTATGTGAAGTTGTTCCATTTTTGTCATTATATAAATCTGGATTCCCAACTTTTTAGAAGTTGTGGACACCACTATAATTCCTTTGAAGTCACCTTCACTACTTCATGTAAAAGCCAAGGTAAACATTTTACTATTTAAGATTCTCGACTACCCATTTGTTTCCTCAAATCAAAATACATGATTGAACTTCTAAGAGATGCTTCCACAATCAGGTTTCAGAGCTTTTGACTTTGTCATTGTCTCTGAACCAGCAAACAAAAGGGCAATGCTCAAAAAAGAAATTATATGCCTGGCCTGGTGTTTATTGGCAGAAACACCTCATTTATTGTTATTTGCTGAGTAAGGTTACCAGATATGGGACGCCAAGATCTAACCATTAGATGGCAGCATAGCATTACAAGTGTTGTACCTCTTTGCTGCTATCTAATGATTGCCCAACAGGGTGTGCTGTAAAATAGAGAGACTTCAATTCCTTTTTATTTCAGAAGGTAAAATAATCTCTACAGTTATGCTACAACCATGTATTCATTCCCCTTTGGGAATTCTGTTCCTTTGTTGAATCAACCCAGCTGGTTACAGAAAGTGAATAGCGTTGGTGAATTTTTTAATAACCAAGGACCATATTAAAAATATATGGTGGCCTGAATGCAGTAACTAAGGCAGTGCCATTATGATGCTGCCGGAAGGAAGGGATCATCTATAGATATTGCAGAATTAATCCAAATAATGCCTGTTATCTCTTGGAGATTTTCTTTTTAGAACAGTGTCCAAATTTCTAATTTTCACTGTGGTTTGAAGTAGAATAATAAGATTTTAGTGTGTCATCATATACATAAAATACGATAACATGCATAACTTTTTGAAATGCCAGGAAAATCAGGATGCTTGGGATAATCAGAATTATTGTACATAAAGCCTAGAACACTGTTCTCACTCAAGCTTTTTGCTAAGATTGACTAGGATTTCTGGGAAGTGCAAACCCAGCATATCTGGAAATTGTCAGATTGGGTTAAAGCCCAAGTTATTTATGCAAGCGTTTTGTGATTTTTAAAACAAGACAGCTATGGCATTGTCAGCTCAAGAGAAATGGTAGGGAATGACTTATTTTTTTCCCCTTTGACCTTTGGAGAAGCAGCGTGGTTTTTCAGTTTTAAGGGCAAACATGATTGGGCTTCAACAGCTCCCCATTATCCTTTCCTTTGAATTACTGACCACTTCCTGTAACTGCTTCACATTTAGAACTTTTTTTCTCCTAAAGAATCTTCATAGTGAAGAGGAGAAAAAGGGTGAAGTTCTTTGAGCAGAAAGGCAAGAGCTGGTCTAGAGTCCTGGAGCTGTGCTTGTCCTCCCAGAAAATCCCAGCTGTTTTTCATTTCTATAAGAAGGTCATTTGACTGTTATCCACCTCAGCTTGTAGCATGCAGTTTGTTTCTGGTATCACAAGGGGAATGGGACCTCCGTGGCTTTATTGGCCTATGATATGCCTCTCAAGAATTCAAAGCAAACAGAAAAGTGGGAGGGGAAAAGCAAAGTTCAGCAGTATTTAAGGAAACCTGATTCAGCTGAGATTGAAAATGAAATTTAGGATCATGCAACATTCCTTTTTTTTCTCCTATAAAAATGGTGCCAAACTGCTCAATTGTTCATGTATTGCCCATAATCAAACCCATTTCCAATTAAGACAGCACTTGCTTATCTTACTTGCCCTGTAAGCCAGAGGTTCACAACCTTTTGAGCACCAGGGACCAGTTCTGTGGAGAGGTTTTTCCTCAGACCAGAGGGGGTGTGGTCTTGTGTGCTGCCTGCATCCCGCGGATGCGGTTTGCATCCTAAGTGAATATATGGACAGAGGTTTTGTCTAATTCTGCTTCTGTGTGCTCCTTTTTAGAGATGATGGTTGAGGTTTTCATAAGTTCAGGGACATTTTCCTTTTACAACAATATTGTATTTTTGTCATTGTGCATAGCTCAGTTGAATAACCTGTTAGTCAATCTTGAACAGGGTAGCCATAATTTTAAGGTTTAGTTCTGACTGAAAATCAATACAATGACCACCGTAATAGAATAATCCTAACCATATTTATTGGAAAGAAGTCCCCTTGAATCTGATGGTGCTCAGAGCCAAGTAAATATGCAAGCAAGGTATGGCCAATTTCATGGAAGCAAGCAGAGAAGGTTTAATTCGGGGTGATTTCCATTTCCTTTTATTTAAAACAACTCTTCAGAGGCAAAAGCCACCTTGTGATTCTAACGCTTCATATTCTTCCTGGCCTGTCTGCTATAGCCCACACACCAAAGCATTGTTATGATGTCATTTGAATGGAATGGGACGAAACAGTCCAGCTCAATAACATCACAAAGGCTGTTAAGTAATTCATTCCACCCTTATCTGAATGTCTTTCATCCCTGTTTTGTCAAGATATGGGGATGTGGTGTGATCTGATCTTACTGCCAAGTGACCTTGCAATTATTTTCAAGAAACCTTTCCATTTGTAGTGGAGGATGATGTTTTCTGAGGAGGTTAATTCCACTTATAACCCTGCCTGCTGACTTGGAGCTCTTTGAGAAGCTTGAATCGTTGTACATTTATGAAAACATAACAGAAGGCAGACTGGGCCACCGTCCAAAGCTGCTTAACTCTGATAGCTCTAGCTTTTGTTACATCACCAAACCCATCCTCACTGGTAGTTGCAAGAAAACACACTCAGCTCCACTGGAACTAACAGTGCCATTGTATATATCAGTGCAGTCCTTCAGAGTAATTTCATACAATCGTAGAACTGGAGTTAGAAGAAGTCATTCAAGTAAATCCTTACCCTGTGGCTTTCCTGTGGTTTGTAGACCATGAGGTCCCAAAGGATATGGGCCACTGGATTTGGACTTCCAACAAACTTAAGAGATGGAGTTTGCACTATGTCATCACAACACATATGACAACAATCTGCCCTGTGGTGGTGCAGTAGTTAGAATGCAGTATTGGAGGCTAATTGTGCTGACTGCCGGCTGCCAGCAGGTCAGCAGTTCAAGTCTCACTGGCTCAAGGCTGACTGACAGCCTTCCATCTTCCGAGGTCGGTGAAATGAGGGCCCAGATTGTTTTGGGGCAATAGGCTGACTCTGTAAACTGCTTAGAGAGGCTGTAAAGCATCGTGAAGTGGTATATAATTCTAAGTGCTATTGCTACCCATTTCTCGTAGTTTTTTTTTTAAAAGTTTTAGGAAATTATTAGACATAGCAGTTTAAAAAAGTATACAACTCAGAGGCATTCAGATAAGCTCAAAACCTGCAGCCAAAGACTCAGTGTATGGTCTAATAATCTTTTTAATCACTTCACTAATTCCAACAGATCTGAAATGTTAAAATTGGAATCAGAACTAGAAAGAACACAAAATGGGCATGTCCATCACCACTTCACGCCAGAATAGTAAATTGCATTGATTGTTTCTTTCCTGGTAAAATTGATTTACTCATGAAAAAACAACCTACAGAACGAGATACGGCAAGAGGGATTTTAAATATTTTTTGTTGCTAATCAGTGTCTCCTGTCAGTTCAAACCACAACTGCTATTTTTTTAATAACTTCTGACTATGAGCGATAAAAGGAATTGACCTTAACATTCCTTCGAACTGCTTGCCAAGAAGTAGTTGGGCAAGCAGACTAGCCAGAAACTTCATCACTTCATCCCATCAAGAGGAAGGTATGTTGGATGGACTGTCTGCTGAAGTCATGGACAAGAGGAAACAGCTGTAGCTATAGTACTCAGCAACCTAAGAGAGGTGAGAACATAAATCAGGTTAACAATCAAGTTAAGAAAACAAAGCAGTCTTATTCTCAACAAATTAATCAATTTAAGGGAAAGTAGTTAGAAGGTTTGACCATACAGCAGGGGTTCTCAACCTTGGCAACTTTAAGACTTGTGGACTTCAACTCCCAGAATTCCTCAGCCAGCAAAGCCATACAGAGACTGGTAAGGACAGCTGAGAAGATTATAGGAAGCTTGCTTCCCATTATTCAGGATACTGCTTATAAGTGCGATGTGCTTAGAGCTCAGAGCATTGTTAGAGACCCCACACACCCACTTCACTGTCTGTTTCTGTTGCTCCCCTCTGGGAGGAGGTTTCGAAGTATTTATAGCAGGACTACTAGATTCTGCAACAGCCTTGTTCCTTATGCTATCCATCTTGTAAATTCGCAGGATTCTTTTTTTCACCATCCATATACATCCGAAGTAGACTGTGTTGTTTCTCTGTGTCGTGTGTGTGTGTGTGTGTGTGTGTGTGTGTGTGTGTGTGTGTATGTGGGTATATGTGTAATTTTTGTCATGTTTATGTAGTATATATTGGAGGTGGTTACCCTTTGAGAGCTGAATGCAACAAAATTTCATTTTAATGTATGCTGATTGGTGTTTGTTTAAAGCAGTGCTTCTCAATTATTTTCTGTCATGCCCCCCTAGGAAGAAGAAAACATTTCGCACCCCCCTCGTCATATTTCCTTGTCTTAGCCTTCGGAAGACTTTCTTTTATCTCCTTCTCTCCTTCTCTCTCCGCCTGTCTTCTCATCCCTGTTAAAAAATTTTTTTCTGTACAGAGGACCGATTTCTGGGTCTAAAAGTCACACGGGCGGGTTTGGCCAATCAGGATAGAGCACGCGCCACGCTGCTCCCTCTCTTCAGCTCTAGAGTTGCTAGGCAACCAATGCTGTGTGGGACGCCGCTTGCGAGTGAGTCGGATGATCCGATCTAGAAATCCAATATGACAGTATTTGCCGAGGTCAAACGAGCCCCCCTTTATGGAGCCTCGCGCCCCCCCGGGGGGCGCGCCCCACTATTTGAGAAGCACTGGTTTAAAGTGACAATAAAGTTATTCTATTCTATTCATTCTATTCTATGTTAATTATCAATAAATTATTTGCTTGTTGCACAAATTCTTCCCTTCTCTGACAGTGACCTCCTTCTTCTACAAGGCTCCTTTCCCTTTCGAGTTAAGGCTCTAACCCTAAAATTTGAACAGCTGATAATTATTTCCACCCAAACCGGTAAAATAAGCTAGAATATGTACATTCTCAGAAGAAGATAAAACAAATCAATTAATAATGTGTGAGCCGAGGTGGCGCAGCAGTTAGAGTGCAGTACTGCAGGCCACTTTAGCTGACTGTGTTCAGCAGGTCAGCGGTTCAAATCTCACCGGCTCAAGGTTGACTCAGCCTTCCATCCTTCCGGGGTAGGTAAAATGAGGACCCAGATTGTTGGGGGCAATGTAAATATATATATACATTGCTTACTGGTGTACACCGCTTAGAGAGTGCTTGCACTGAAAGCGGTATATAAGTCTCATAAATAAATAAACAAATAAATAAATAATAAAATGAGGACCCAGATTGTTGGGGGCAATGTAAATATATATATACATTGTTTACTGGTGTACACCGCTTAGAGAGTGCTTGCACTTAAAGCGGTATATAAGTCTCATAAATAAATAAATAAATAAATAAATAAATAAATAAATAAATAAATAATAAAATGAGGACCCAGATTGTTGGGGGCAATGTAAATATATATATACATTGTTTACTGGTGTACACCGCTTAGAGAGTGCTTGCACTTAAAGCGGTATATAAGTCTCATAAATAAAATAAATAAATAAAATTCTCAACCAAAAATTGCACCAAGTTCTGACACCTTGTTCCCTTTCTATCTACAACTCCAGACTCAGAATTGTTAAACCTAATATCAGGTGACACTTACCTTGGCTGTATGTCAGTTAAGACTCACTTACAAACTCTGTTGGTTAAAATATTAGTTTAATTTGAGACATATCTCTACAGCCTAACTAGTTTTGGCAGATAGGTACCAGTCTTCTTGAATGACCTGGCTCACTGTGGGCTCATTTCTCAGATTGTATCCATGCAAGATCTGGATGAAGCATGAATTTTAGATCTTTATTACTCATTATCAACATCATTATTGCTTCCTTTCACATAAAGCACATAGGCCAGCAAGCTTCTTCTAATGAACCTTGATTTACAAAAAAGACAAAACTAACACTCCCATCTCTGCTATCATAAGCTCATACATCCCCTTTTGCAATTCCCTTTATCTTATTAGTTCCATCTCACAGGAGAGCTTTCATATTATCTATTACTGTTGGATAAATATAATGGCATTCCTTGCCAGAAGCATTTAGATACTTGTTCAGACTTTGAAACTGAGAAAACCGTGCATGTGCTTCTGAAATATATATCACTTTTGAAGAGCAGATTTAATTTCTTTAACGATAAACAGTTTAATGATACACTGTTCAGATCACTCTCATACGGCAATTGTGCACTGCCTACTAAGTGATCAGGACAGGGAAGTCTCAAAATTGTATTCACATTTTATCTCATTGCCGAGACGATTAGTTTCCGGATTTGACTGCTTCCTGAGGTGCATCTTGAGCAGACATGAATAGCTTTTATTGAATGCTGTGTAAGGTGTTGTTTAAATTTATGTGGTCTATGAGAGTACATTTTAACCAGCTGGAACCCTATGTAACTGTGAGGAGAACAGGAATGTCAGGATTCATTGAAAGAAACAGTTTAGCTGTTAACCAACTTATTTACTTTCCAGTACAGGTGGTCCTCAACCTATGACCACAGTTGAGCCCAAAATTTCTGTTGCTAAGTGAGATATTTGTTAAGTGAATGTTGCCCATTTTACAACCTTTCTTGCCACAGTTGTTAAGGGAATCACTGTGGTTGTTAAGCTAGTGACACAGTTGTTAAGTGAATCTGGCTTCCCCATTGACTTTGCTTGTCAGAAGGTGTCAAAAGGTGATCACACGATCCGGGGGACACTGCATCCGTCACAAGTGGCTGAATTTTATCCCATGACCCTGGGCATGCTGCAATAGTCATAAGTATGAAATATGGTCATAAATCACTTTTTTCAATGCGGTTGTAACTTTGAATGGTCACTGAACAAACTGTTGTAAGTCAAGGACTACCTGTACAATCAGATTGATTTGACATTACTGACTGGCAACCAAGCTGAATAATGCAAAAATAGTTTTACTGTCTGTTAACCAATCTGATATCCAGCTCATCTTTCTACAAATGAAAAACTTCCTTTTCTTTGTCCAAGTTATACCAGCTTGTGTTTTTCAAGTAGTTTGGCTGCTGCTCAGAGAAGGTCAATCATTTTGGTTTTGAGATTTCCAATGATAATGCACTTAAATACCTAACTGCATCTTCTATCTCAACATGCAAACAAAACTTTGCACATAATCCGAAGGAGCCCTTGGATGATTTAGATGAGGTGAAGTTTGGATTACTCCCCCTGCCCTCCTCTGGGCAACTAGAGATTATTTTCAGTTACCTGGAGCACACCTTGCTCTTGATTCTATCATATACAATACCCCTCCCCCATCAATATTGCGGTGGTGTCTCTGAAAAGCAAGAACATTTTAAATGACTGTGTCTACATCTTCTCAAGAAATAAAGGATTTAGAGGGTGCAGACCAGAACAATAAATCAATGCTACTTTATTATAGTTTTCTTAAAACTTTCAAATGCTACACAAGAACGACAACATCTATGATTATGATGGGGTGGCCCACAGTAGTGGGGAGAATGAGGCAGTCAAAATTATTCTCCTCAGCAGAGAAGCTGATAGCTAGAAAAGATTAGAATGATCAGCGGTAGCCATTTACCATTCCTTTTCACCATCAGAATGAGCAAGGTTAGAGCCATGGCAGATTTTATCAGAGTTCACAAATGAGAATTTTACAATAAATGCTGCATTTCCCCCCTACATTTTGATAAATGTAGGAGCAATAACTTGGGACAAGATGGGAGATGACCAGGCTGAGCTTGAGGGAGGGGTCAAATGCTTCATAAGTCACAAGTCCTTGTGTGCTCGCAAAAGATCTAAGTCCAGCCCACCTTGAATGTCTCTCTTATCTCCCGTTGATTTCCCTTGATGGCCAGTTGGCCAGATTTTTGTGGAGAGCTTAAACTAGCAATACATTTTTATATACATTTGAACTGCCTGACTCTCTTGATTTTCCTGGCGTTTGACGAAAAGAAGCTTTCTGCTCCCAGATTTGTTCCAGTAACATTTGAGACCATCTTGAAATCTCTGCTGTTTCAAAATCACATACAGGTAGTCCTTGACTTATGACCAGTTGCTAAGCAAATTTACAACAGACCTCCTCAGCTTTACTTATAACCTGGATTCAAAGTTCCGCTAGCTGCCTTGTTCCCAATGGTCATGTGACGGCATTTTGGAGATTCTGTAACCGGCTGCATTTGTGGCTGTTTGCAGTGTCCCACTGTCACATGACTGCAATTTATGCCTTTTTTTGCTGGAAACCAGTTTTTACTTATGGTTTCTGGCAAAAAAAACAGCCATTGCAGACAGTGTATGTACTTTACAACTACTGCATTCACTTAATGACTGCCTCATTCATTTAATGACTGCCGCATTCACTTAATGACTGCTGCAAGAAAAGTTGTGAAATTCGATGCAGTCATATAGTGACCTACTTAACACCCACGATTTTTGGTCTAAATTAAGGACAACCTGTAATCCATCTTTTACTGTATATCAACCAGAAACTCTATGCTAGGAAAAAGGGGAGTAATTTAAACTTCAGTTTAGATTGCGCAAAGAATATCTATTTATTCTATTTTTCTATTTAAAAACATATGGCCATCTATCTCATGCAAGAACCCCGGTGGCTGAGAACCACTAAGAAACAGCAAGATAAAAACAGAACAAAAAGAGAATCTTTAAAACAAGTTTAGAATATGAAAAAGTTGTTGATTCTGTCACAGCATTTAGCCAATTTGACCAAGAAAGCTAGCGAAAATTGCTTGTGCTTTTTTCCCCTTCTACTTATTCACTAACCCTGGATCTGGCATAAGTGATTTGAATTTCTGTGCTGAATATTACCAGTTTCCAAGAAATTGTAAAGAGTCTGAGTTATGTCAACAAGCTACATGTAGTTAGAGTTGGGGAGTTAACAGTCTGGACCGGAATTGTTAAAATGTATTATGGATTGGGAAATCCCAGGATTGGCAGAATTTTTCCCATATGAATAGATTGCTGTACATACCCGGGGATTCTGTCTTTGTCCCAATCTGAAAAGTAAGAAAGCAGACCCTGCTAACAGTCATTCTATTAGCTTGCTAAATGTTCTACTGTAAATAATCTTTATGTCAGGCACTTCCTATAGAAACTGCAGATTGCCTGGAACAAGAGAAATTGTGAGCCATCATGGCTCACTAACTGATTTTTAAACGCTGAGCAAAGAAATACATCTTTGGTCCAATATGTCCAAGGGAGACTTTGTGTTATCTTCATAGATTTAAAATTGGCCTTTGATGCTGTTCATAGGGATAAGCTTTGGAAGAACTAGAAGTCTCCTCAACAGATCCTTGGCTGAATGCGCTGATTAAACAGCTCCACAAGGACACCTATATTTAAAAGATATATAACAATCTAGGACAGCTGTCTTCCCCTGTTGCTGTGTAAAACAGGCTGCAGCAGAAAGCATTTTAGCTCTCTTGTTTAATTTTTCAATCAGACTCACAAAAGAAAAGCACCTCCCCTAGATAGTGGGTTAGCTAATGCTAGTGTTAGTCTCTACAGATGCTGCTGTGGTTTTTCACTCAGGATGATGAGAACATTGTGAACCTTAGCAGCCTAATTGGAAGCAGATCTCTTGATAAATTATAAGATGAAAATACTTGTGTTTGTTTTTGCTAAACAATAAAGCAGGCATACCTATGGTTGGATGTTAAAAAATGAAGGGGGTTCCAACCTTTAATGCTAGGTTTACTCTGATGAAGTTTGAAACAGGTATGTTGTTATCTCTGTAATCCCTCATGGACTTCTCCTAATCAATGGGGCTATAAGGATTTGTTTATATCTGAGATGAGATATGGGAAGAAAAGATTATTTGCTATATTTTAAGAGAAGTGATAAGTTACTAAAATTATTTATACTTGTGATGAGGGTGGAAAGTCACTTTTTTTCTTTTCCTATTATTTTTCTTTTCCTATTATTTTTCTTTGCTGTACTTTCTATTTTTTTTAGTTAGAATTAATTTATATCTTTTTCACTGTTTAAAAATACTATTTTACTATTTTAAAAAACTCATTATCTGGCTGGAATCTGGTATGCCCTAAGCTGAAATAATAGGTTTTACATTTTGATCAGTAGCTAAATCTACTATCTTCCTCAGCTTCCACAGCATCCTTGGCCTTGAATAACTCCTGTCTGTTATGTGGAAGAATCTTAACAGCTGCTGCCTTTTCACATTGTAATCGGGATAGGCAGAACTAAAGAGGTCTTAGTCCCCTATTACAAGCAAATAGATTTATCTATGTCTTCCAGGTGCACAATCCATTATAAAGAATACCTAAATATTTGAATGCCTAAACCTGAAGATAGCTTACAACTTAGTCCTCTGTTCAAATAGTCATCCAGGCACGATGAAAGAGCACCAAGTAAGGCTATATAAAGCCCTTGAAAAGAGCTCCTTGCAAAGAGTGTTGGGGCAAATGAATTATTTCTCCTTGAGCACCTTCTGGAAAGCTTAGCATGATGGCTGCTTTGAAGGCTTTCCTTGGCAATTTCTACATCTACAGACATTTTCTTGGGATCCTGAGATCCAAAGAGGCTGCACTGAAGCCGGGGATGATAACTTGGAAGGTCTTCTAAGCAGCCACATCCAGGGCTCCAGAGCCCATGACTGCTTTAACACTTTGTTGTGTTTACTGTTCAATGGGCGTTGAAGAGGCAGCAGGTGAAAGCCAACTCTCTTTTTTAAAGATTAAAACAGAAACTAACAACCAATGCCCCACCCCTATTTATACATTCAGCCTAGGAGGCAGCAGCCAATAGAAACACAGCATTCTCCCGCTTAAATGCTACAGTCTGCAGATAGAAAGTCTGGCATTCAGGCCATGTGGCCTGCTAACTGTTTTTTTTTTCACAGTTCTCAGTAACTTAGTTCTCAGAATTTAACTCGATACATTACATACTTGAAGAGGGTGTTTTGCCTTCACAAACACCCTTTGTGAAAGTCCCTCTTTAACACAACCATTTGCGCACTACAGTACCCTATCCACCAGCATTACTGACAGGCAGGCTTCAGATTATTCGGGTTTTAAAGCACTTCTATCCCTGTGAGTCAAATGACACTGAGTTTCTGCTTCAGTGTTTGTGATTTATAGTGGTTAAATTGATAATATGGTTCCCAGGCACCCAGTTAAGAAAAAGGCCAGCAAACAATGCAGGAATACATTTTTTTCTCTTCTTAGATCAGGAGGACTGGGGTACTAGATGTTGCTAGGTTTTGCATAATTACTATGAGAGAAAATGTCTAAGATATGGTAGGGGATAATAATTGAGAATTTTCTATTGATGTACAGAACGAGAACATTCCAGAGAGGGTTTTATTTCTCTTGTGATGATGCTAAACCTCCTCTCCAGTATGCTGTTCAGGGGCAAGTACAGGGGTTTCTGGAAGTAAATGCTCCAATTGATCTGAGAACAGCATGGTGAGTTTTATATATCCCTATTATTTCATCAATTAATTGACATAATAATTATGTTTGCCCATGTGTATGTGTTGTATGTATATTCAGATATATAATTAACTAAATTTAATATAATGGAAATATTACATCCCTTGTTTTTGAAGTTTAAATTGACTTGCCTAATTTAAAAAACTCTTCTGCAAGCAATTTAGACCACTAATAATAAGCTCTACCATCTGTTTTTAGGAGAACAAGAAAAGTCAGCAAATTAGTAACAGCTAGAGAAAAATACATTAATCAAAGAGAGTATAGGCGTGGTGACCAAGCCCCCTTTTCTAAGACATCCATCTCGTGGCTTTTAACAGCTTAGCCCTGAAGGGATGCAGCCTGTGACAAAACACAAAACCGGTTGTTCCTTCATGGTTTATACAGCAGGCAAGGTATGCTCATTTGTAAATTAGTTATGGAATGGAACACCAAACTCATTTTGTATTAAATATATCTGGAAATCTAAAATCTGGTTAAGGTTGAGAAGAGGGTCTGAGAGATCGTGAACATTCCTAAAAATGATTGGATGGCTTCTTGCTCACTTTAGCATTCTTTCTGCACTTTCTGTGTAACAACAAGGGCTTTTGTGGATTGAAATTCTGATGATTGTCTGTTGCTTCCAAATGCTTATGTGTTAATAACTCAGTTAGTCTTTAAATGTGTCAGTGAGTCAGTAAAGACCAGCTATTTTTAAAGCAAATACAATTTCCAGAGAGTAATAATTACAGACAAGGAAGAGATGTTTTTGTACTGTACTTCTTAAATTCTGAAGGACAATCTTTGTTTTTGTCTTCTGGGAAGATCACCTTTGCAGAAAAGTTATTTGTGATCTCCATTATCTATTGCATAGGTCAAGGAAACCCTTCTTTTAAAATAATAAAAAATGGATGGGAGAGAGTAAGTCCGACACAAATATGGGCCATTTTGCATTATTTGGTCCTTGAGACAGGCCAGGAATCATCTTTTCTATTATCTGCCAGCTTAGGTTGGTACCAGTAGCTCATCTGAATTGGAATAAAATGGTTCTAAAGCCCTGGTGTGGAAACCTTTCATTAGCTTTGAGAAAAGTTAAACACTTTGAAATAAAAGACAGTTGGCTAATAGAAACACAACGGAAAGCAAGTTTCTTATGAAAAATTAAAGTCGCAATGAATAGCAATATGATCAGTTTGGTTTCAAAATTCCCTCCAAGTCTGATTAGTACCTCACACATCTTGTTGTGTGGTGAATAGCAAAACTCCGTAGCCTGAATGTCTGATATCACAAATTACACTTCAGTCTCTTCCAGCTGCTGAGGATGGAGAGAATTGCTCTTTTTGTGGACCATCCAGGCTTAGATCAGGCAGATACATGTAGTATTTTCACGGCATGTATCTTGAAATCAGTCCATTTGCATTATGTCATCTTTGTCTTAGATTCACAGTAGACAACAATAACGGGTTTACTCCCAGCAAAGAGGTTTGGCAACCCAAACTTTTTGGAGTATTAGAAACCCTGGAGAGAAATCCCTACCAGATGAGCAGGTAATCATCTGAGCTGACCAGGGAAAGCGTGGAGTTAGTGCAGAAGAAAAAGGACATTACAATGACTTCATGTGTACATGAGAGCAAATGCAGCCCGGCCCACTTTTTTTTTTTTTTTAACAAAGCCTTTAATCTATTTATATTACAAGACTGCCCAACTCAGGAAATCTGAACCTCAAAGTCTAAATGTTTGAAAGGACGAACATGTGCTGAAGGAGAGGGATGAGGTGGGGATTGGATTTCAGGGCTTTTTTGTAACTATACTTTTCTCCAGAATTAAAACAGTTTACACAGCCAAGGTTTGAACTGGGCCTTTTGATACCATGGTTACTGCCTATATAAGGAATTGTGTTTAATACAGACCTCTTCCATTTTGTTGTGTTTGAAGATGGTGACAATTAAATCTGGGTTAGTCGGGAGTATAAACAGACAACTAAATTAAAACCACATTTTGCCAAAAATGCTTCCCATTCACTTTTGGAGGAAGGATTATGTGGACATAGCTTTCTGGAAAAGAGTCATAGATTTGAAAGACAAGTGGTGAGTGTAATGCAGAAAGTCCTTGACTTAACAACAATTTGTTTAGTGAGCATTTGAAGTTACAATGGCACTAAAAAACTAACCTATGACCGTTGTTCACACTTACAACCATTGCAACATCCCCACGCTCATGTGATCAAAATTCAAACGCTTGGCAATTGACTCATATTCATGACAGTTGCAGTGTCCCAGGGTCATGTGATCATCTTTTGCAGCCTTCTGACAAGCAGAGTCAATGGGGAAGCCAGATTCACTTAACAACTGTGTTACTAACTTAACAAATGTAGTGATTTACTTAACAATTGTGGCAAGCAAGGTCATAAACCTCTAACAACTGCCTCACTTAACATCTATGGAGGTTCTCAGTCATCCAGGTCATAGTTATCCCAAAGGTGCTTTTTCACGAAGCAACTGGACTTTCTTATTTTTCTTTGAAGATGTTTAGCATCCAAGAAGCTCCTTCAGCTCTGACTGGATGGTGGGGACTGGAAGGATTTATACTCCTTGTCTCGCTTAGCAGCAGGAATTTTAGTCTCAATTCTGGTTGAAAATTGAGGACTACCTTACAGGTTTTCCTTATCACATCTCCTTAGATTAAGAATCTTATGTTCCTTATCAACATGATTCATCCTAGGAGCTAATTGTGCTCCTTCAAGGAGCACTAGAGACCAAGAGAGGCACAGAGGTAGCATTCAGTTCCATAACAGAGAAGGAAACAGAAGACTTCTCTCTGTCACTCATGCCAAGAAAGACCATTTTAGGTGTCAGGCAAAGTCTGCACCTTTGCCCAATATTTCCTTGCTGGTTTGCCTGCAGACTGCAAGATGGAGTTCAATATCCCTTACATAGTCAGTCCAGATAATTAATTGCTTTCCATTTCTGTCAGAAGCTTTGCTCCCACAACACAGTAAACCATTAATTAGCCAAATACATTTTAGCCTTGCATGTTATACAAACCCACAAAATTAGGTTAATTGAATCAACTATAGTGAATTAAAGGCAAGGATGTTATACAAACGCATAATTGAATGTAATGGAATTGAGTGTATAGTTTCACTTTGTAGGTTTTATCTTTCTGTTTTTCTGGCCTTGTGGCTGAAATGTAGGATGTGACCTGCTTCCATTTCATTACCTGGTCCAGACAGTAATACTACTTAAACTAGATTGGTGATGCACAGAAAAGCAATGTAACCAATGCAGAGTACTGTAGATATAACATCTCGTGAAGAAAAAGACAAAGTCTTGACTTATCTCTGAGCCAAGTATTATTTTGTTGCTTGTGTATAAAAAAATCTGAACAGCAGTCAGGCATCAACCAAGATTACAGTGATGGCAACTCCCATTTTAAACTTGTTTCAGCAAATGTTTTATAATGCTTGTAGAATGGAAAGACACACGTTTCCCTGTTAAGGTCAAGAATGCTGACCAAGTACATTCTCTGAAGTCAACATATTTTTCTGCTGTCCTGTTACTTTGCCTTAAATAGCCACTTAGACTGAATCAACTTACAGTATTTTTCAAAGCTTGTTCTAGCTCCAGGTCTAACTGTATAGTGTGCCTGGCTGAGGAATTCTGGGGGTTGAAGTCCACAATTCATAAAAGGGCCAAATTTGAAGACCCCTGCTATAGAAGGAGGCATAGGAGTTGCCCAGTTTCTTTCATCCATTCTGTTCAGCAACGCCTTCTATAAATGAATTCTTTGCCCATTCAAAAGGCTGATTACTTGAGATGGAGCATTTTCTTTCTTGTCTTTTGTTTCATGCCAATTATTTCTTCCTTTCCACCTTTTCCTTTGGAAAATGATACTAATATTTAGTCTGGGTTCCTGAAAGCAGACGTTCTTTTGTAAGCGAAAGAGTTTTCTCTAACAGCATTGGGGATTTGGGCCGTGCCTCTGCTTCCCCACATCAGACATTTTCATCCAATGTTTTTCTCATAAACGAATGGCTTTTCCCACAAATTCAAGATTCCATCCTTTCACCTTTGACATTTAATATTTCCCTTTTGGCCTTTGAAAAATAGAAAAGCAGCAACCCTGGGTGGACTGATTGTTACAAGGTTCCTTATTCAAATCATATTATATGAAAGTGAGCTTATATTCTTACTTCCAATAATTTAGACATCTAATTAGCTCCAAGATCAGCAAGCCTGAGCTACACAGAGCTAGAGGTGTTTTATTACTTCATTTCATTTAATTCCATTTTCTGTGTTATGCTCTGCCATGGTATGTTATACTTTCAGACTGTATACTGTTACATGATAACAGTAACAAGGCACTATAGATATTCTGAGCTACATTTTCTATTTGAATGTGCACATGGAAAACTCCCTTCTGTTTGTTCTGATTTCAGAGCAAACCACAGATTGTCTTTGGGTTTCAGTCAGACCTCCCTTGGCTCCACCTGAATATGCTGAGGATTGAATTGTTGCTTTGCCACTGAGCTGTGGCCCTACCCCAGTTTGGGTCACCCCGTAGGCTAGGACAGGGGTAGGCAACCTTGGCTCTTTTATGACTCGTGGACTTCAACTCCCAGAATTCCTGAGCCAGCCATGCTGAGGGGAAAGGGAGAGGTTTCCAAGCTGAGCCATGCTGGCTCAGGAATTCTGGGAGCTGAAGTCCACGAGTCATAAAAGAGCCAAGGTTGCCTACCCCGGGCTAGGAGCAATGATATAATTTATATGGCTGGGAATTGAGAAGCCAGAACAGGAGATTGAAGAGAGCCCTTGACAAATGAAAACATGCAGGACGTGTTAGTGCAGAAGTGGCATTAGCAGAATATTATTTTTTTAAAAAAAATTGAAAGTGGAGATACCTTAGCAGTGCTGCCAGATCAGGGCTCCAAAATTCCAAATGGTGGCAGCAAAACAATACAGAAAAGCCTAGCTGTATGCTCTCTTCTATTAGTTTAGAATTTTCCAGTCCAGATCTGATATCTCTGTTCTTCAGAACACATTCGGAGTCCCTGATATTTATTTTAAAATGTAGTATAGATTCCTTCTATCTGCCAGAATGTTCAAGATAGATGTGTAACCAGGAACATTCACCTGAGATCTGTTTATTTTAAATAAAGGCTTCAATATCCTAGGTCCCCTTCGATATCTTAGGCCAGAGGTCCCCAACCTTTTGGGTACCAGGGACAGGTTCCGTGGAGAGAGGTTTTTTTCGCAGACTGGAGGGAGCGTGGTTTTGTGTGCTGCCTGCATCCTTAAGGTGGGGCTTCGCTTGTTTGCATGGACCGGTTTCTGGCATGCTGTGGACCAGTGCTGGTTCACGGAGTGGGGGTTGGGGACCCCTGTCTTAGGCACCCGTTTATGAATAGAGTTGGGGTGAACTGTACTGTTTTGGATTATCTCATGCTCACCGGCTGCCTGTTGAGTTTGCTCTGATGTCTGCAGAGGTGTGTGTTTTTGCTTTCAACCACTGGTAGATTGAGAGGAAAAATTTCTAGAAGACAACAACGAAACACTTTGAAAATGCTACCAAGGAAAGGTAGGCCCCCAGGAATCAAGCCTGACTTGAGGGCAACTTTGTGTTTTAGGGAAATTCTGAGATATATAAATTGATCACAAAGGGTATATCACCAAATGAGCAGTCAATTCTTTGACCACCTGGTCTTGTGAATTCTCTTGCTTTCCTATTTGCAATTGGAAATGTGAGATTGCTTTTACTGTTAGGTTTAACCTCATTGTGTGCAATGCTACAGATAAGGGATTCCTCATGAGATTATATGCATGAGGTAGCAAATAGCTGTAGCTCAAAGAATAAAACTCTCGAGCCACACAACTTCTATATTGGTTTTGGTAGGCACAACCAGTCTTGGATTTCCTCATCAGTAAATACGCAATATATATGTCTGTATTTAGATTGAGATATTTTCAAGTATATCTGTTGTGTTCATGATTTATATTTTGGGAACAAACATCTTACATGTGCATTTAAAGATAATCCCAAAGGTGCTTTTTCAAAAGGCAAATGGATTTTGTTGTTTTTCCTTGAAGACGTTTCGCTTCTCACTTAAGAAGCTGAAGAAGTTCTTGGATGAGAAGCGAAATGTCTTCAAGGAAAAACAAGAAAGTCCAGTTGTCTTTTGAAAAAGCACCTTTGGGATAACCGTGACCTGGATCACTGAGAATCTCCATAGACATTTAAAGATAATATAAGTAGCTGGTTCTCATGCTTTATTTCAATGGTATTTACTGTTCAAAATCTTACATTCAATGAACTCGACAGGGTAGCTTTTAAATTCATTGAAATAATATTGAATTATGGTAATGGATGAATCTTTGTATTACCTTCCAGCATTTAGCCATCTCAAAAATGTGTAAGACAATAATATTTTAAAATGATTGATCATATGTAATGTAATATGGAAACTAGAGTTGATTGGATATCCCATTTTGCTGTTCAAGATAATGCACTCAATTCTAAGTAGAATGATACTCTCATTTCTAACACTTGCTTGAAATTGAGCAAAGATTTGCAGCATTGGTGTTTAAAACAGGAATGCAATGTGCTGATCTATCGTGAGTTGACAATCTAACAGCCTCTTTTAAAATTTCTTACGAGTGCAAATAGTGCAATTCACATTATTATTTCACAGTTACCATTTTAAAATAAATCCCATTCATTTAATTGGACTGTGTAAGATGCAGTCTGATCTAGCACAAGATTTTGGAAAGAAATCAATATGGCAGTATTAAATCTTAATCAGAGTAATGAATGATGTTAGAAACCTCACATTACATTAAACCATAATGGGATTTGACAAGCATAGACATTACGGGATTATGAAAAAAAATGTCTGAAGAATTTATGAAAAGGTATACTAAACTGAAAAAAAGTCAAAGATCCTATTGCCTTCGTAATGTATATTCTGATTCGGTGGATGTTATCTGAAAAGGAGTCTCATATGTGTGTACTACCTGGTGCTATTTGATTGATTTGATTTTTACCCTGTCATAATCCAGCAGATTTTCAGCAGTTTAATATAAAATAAAAACCTAATGCAAAGCAAATGTGCAAACTACAGAGAAAAATTAAACTGTAAAACACACAAAACAAAGAGTCTCCATGATGGCCCTCCCCAGTATATTTTCCTTTGCCCAACATCATTTTGATAAAACAGTTGTGTTCCCTGCCATTATTTCAGGTTAATGTTAGAAGAAGTCTGTTTTTCTTCCTTCCCTGGTTTATTTATTAACATATTTGAGAGTTTTAATCCTTGCAGAAACCATGTTCACATAGAAGACTTTTGTTTAAGACATAATAAACACACTGTATTATAAGAACTGAATGAGACCTTTAAGCAATTGTGGTCTTGAGACTTAAGCCTTCCTTAGGGGTTATAAATGGGGAGAGGCATAATATAAAGAGAGACCAAATGTTGGGCAAAGAGAAGGTTAGACTCATAAGAATGAGAATGTATATTTTTACAAACATGAGCATTGTTTGTTTCTTTTCAAAAAACGAAAACAGGCCTCCTGTGCTTTTCAAAAATAAATATGAGGGAACAGAATTATAAAGAGGCAGAAATGAGAATAACTGGGGAAAGGGAGATGGGCAAGTTGACAATGAACACACAGACACATATGAGTGGCGTTGTATTACTTTTAATTCTTTCCATCCCTCCTGTGACTATAAGTTCAGTTAAAGGCTTTGTTGGCAGGGAAGGAAGTATGTCATGTGGCTTTTGTGATGACCACATAGCTGAAATTATTCTGACTCTGCATGGAGCCAAGAGGAGAACATGTGCTCCGATGTCTTTAGAACATCCAGTTCAGGTTCAAAGATTCCAGCTAAAACCGAGACCTGTGATCTATCCCTATTCTTTGGCCCCTTAGAGGATTATTTAGAAAAAATAGACGAAATACATATTACTACTATTATTCAATAAACCAGAGCACCTTTCTTTAACTCTTAATAATCTATTGGTGTAGTGGCGATTTGGTGTAGTAGTTAAGGCATCAAGCTAGAAACAAGGAGTTTGTGAGTTCTAGTTTCATCTTAGGCATGAAATCCACTTGGGTGTTTTTGGCCAAGTCACTCTCACCTCAGTCAAACTCACAGGGTTGTTGTGGTGGGGAAAATAGGGAGAAGAAATGGTATAGGGCTTGTCTGAAATGGTATAGGTTCTCCTGCTTGAGCAGGGGGTTGGACTAGAAGACCTCTAAGGTGCCTTCCAACTCTTCTCTTCTCTTCTCCTCTCCTCTCTCTATGCTAGGCTAAGCTAGGCTATGCTATGCTATTAAAGAGTATTAGGTTATGCTCATTGTCTTGTGTTACTTATAAAGTAATAAAAGCAGGATAAAATCTAATAAATAAATAATCTATTGGTTAACTGCCTGGGATAATATC
Source organism: Crotalus tigris (assembly GCF_016545835.1). Classification (NCBI taxonomy): domain Eukaryota; kingdom Metazoa; phylum Chordata; class Lepidosauria; order Squamata; family Viperidae; genus Crotalus; species Crotalus tigris. Next base: position 1,251,383 of record NW_024100482.1, read on the forward strand.
AACACCAAAGATATTTGGTGTTTCACCATCTAAGTCAGTGGTGGTGAACCTATGGCATGGGTGCTAGAGGTGGCACTCAGAGCCCTCTCTGTAGGCATGTGCGCCATTGCCCCAGTCCTAGGCCTTCAGCTGGGTTTTATAAAATCTTTTCACTTTAGGCCTCTGCCTAAAAAAGGTTCAATCAATCAGTCAATTTCAACTTCTCGCGGGGGAAAAAAAGATCTCTCAAAGTTGGAATTGATTGATTGAACTTTTTAGTCCCACCGAGTCTGCTGTTACCACCGCAGCCACCCCCACCCAATTGGCCACACCCACCCAATGGGTCACACCCACCTGGCACCCGACGATGCATAAGTGGGTTTTGGGTTGCAGTTTGGGCACTTGGTCTCTAAAAGGTTCGCCATCACTGATCTGAGTTTTAGGTGTAAAAATATGTAGAGCTAATGGCGATGAGAGGAACCTAGGAAACGTAGGGTCCTCACTGCCTTTGATAAGCCAGAAGCAGCTCCCCCAGATAAGAAACACTGAAAGCTCCAATAGTTTGTGTGAAGAGAAACAGCACTCCTCAAAGATGCTCAAAGTATCTTTTTCAAAAAGTCCGTCTCTCTCTTCTATCCACTTATGTTTTTCTTTGGGTATTCACGGTGGAATCCAACTGATGACAAAGTCCGGAGACAAGTAATAAAGGTCTCCTTATTTCACTGCCTCCATTTCAGATTTAAATTTAGAACACTTTATCACAGAAGATTGGTCTGGGATATATGATGTGCTTCAGTGACTAAGCGAGGGTGACTTCATGTTTGGGGAAAACATTTTGACAGATGTGGTCAGCGGAAGATATTCTTCAGAAAAACCAGCAACAGCTGCTGACTGTGAGCTAGCTGTATCATTGCAGCTGTGCTTTTCAGGCCTACAATTGCTACTCCACCCAGCGTAAAACTCCTGGCGCAGGAGTGAGTTTGAGGGTTAGTTATTGATTGAAACGTGCCTATGCTGCCCACTCCCATTTGTGGCTTACAAATAGGAATATATAATAAAAGTCATGCTCAGAATTCAAGGCAGAAGAAACTAAAGCATGGATTCTGTTTGTGTGTGTGTGCATGTGTGTATGTGTTTGCAACTCTTATCAACCGCATCAAAAGATGAGGGGGGAATGCAAACTGTTATCCTTTTGGAAAAAGCTTACAGTTCTTTCTATAGCAGGGCCTTCTAACTTGGCTTTTTTATGACTTGTGGACTTCTACTCCCAGAATTCTTCAGCCAGCATGCCTGGCTGAGGAATTCTGAGAGTTAAAGTCCACAAGTCATAAAAGGGCCAAGTTTGAAGGTCCCTGTTCTATAGGATGGCTCTTATGCTTCACAACAGTGGATAAGATGTTGAATTCAATTGATACATTTAACGGTTTATGAGTCTGAGAGCACCTCTTGGAATTGGCGTGTACACACATGGATGCGTGGCCGTATCTTGCATAAAATGACTAAGTTAAGAGGTTCTTGGGGTGCTACGTCTCTCCCTCCTGTGGCTTTTCTGGTTCCATTAGCAGTGAAGAAACAGCCATTTTGTGGAGAAGACTGAATTCAGTCTTCACCTTCACTCTTCTCAATGAGAGTTAAGTCAAGATGGTGCCTGTGATAGTGTAATCAAAGCTCTGCCTGGTTTTTGGACTATAGGTAGTCCTTAACGTACGACCACAAGTGAGCCCACAATTTATGTTTGTTGAGTTTTGTTGAGACATTTGTTGAGTTTTGCCCCATTTTATGATTTTTCTTGCCACAGTTGTTAAATGAATCACTGCAAGTGTTACGTTAGTAACACAGTTATTAAGTGAATCTGGTTTCCCTATTGACTTTGCTTGTCAGAAGATCACAAAAGGGGATCACATGACCCCCGGGAGACTGCAAACGTCATAAATATAAGTCAGTTGCCAAGCTTCTGAATTTTGATTATATGACCATAGGTATGCTGCAATGGTCATAAGTGTGAAAAAGGGTCATACCTCACTTTTTCTGTGATGTTAACTTTGAACAGTCACTAAATGAACTGTTGTAAGTCAAGAACTACCTGTATATCCTGTTGACAGCCCTGGTGAGATTTGTAGTTTCAAGAGGCACAAGGTTGGGGAAAGAAGAACACATGGGTTACATCTTTGTGTTACCTCTTGAACATTAGATTGCACATCTCGATGTCATCCTTAATGGATTGCATGGGTTTTAAAAAGCGTCCCTAATTTATGGAATATTGTGACAGTGCCTACTTCTGTTTAATAAATATATATTGGAGGAATGGCTCATAGTCAACCTACTTGACATGAATGGTTTGAACTTAAAATAGCCACCACACAGGAGGTTTCTCCCCTTTCATCTCCTTGAGAAGCTATTCTTCCCATCTGTAAAAGGAAGGGGTTGCTAAAGTTAAAAAAGAGCTAATAATCCTTATGTGTGTAATAACTTCTGCAAGATGGGAACAATCATCTGAACAATAGAGGTTTTTTTGGTGAGAGATGAAACACACTCTTCATGATGGTCAGCTCACAATTAAATGACTGACAGGTGTATAAGAAACATGCCTAAAATGTTAGGAAAGAGCAATAACAACAACCCTAAGTTCCAGATGCTTTTTTGCTACGCATGTCACACCATAATTTGAACTTGTTTATATTCTTTGGACCACCTATCTGGTTAATAGCTTCCTAGTCCATGTTCTGGTCAGATTGTGTTTATAGAGTGGTTATTTCCAACATGACAACATGGAAATAGAAGGAAACAGAAGCGAGCTAATCACATCTGACCTTTTGTGTGTTTTATTGCCACAAAAAAATGGAAACCCATATGGTTAAAGCATGGACAAATGATGCTTTTGTAATTCCAGTAAAAGCAAATGCCTGAATTCAGCACAACAACAGAGTTTTGCCCACATGTCATCTACAGAACAAGAATTCAGCAGGGGCATTTGATACGCTTCAAATGCTCACTTAGCTGCCAACCCATCTGTCAATAGAAGGTGCACTTCTATATGTATTTTAACATGTAGTAACTAGTCACATAAGAATGTAAAGTATCTTTCTGGGCATAAACAAAGTTGATTGGGGTGTTTCATTTGAAATGCTGTATCGTTTGCCATATCTAGTGATATAATATTAATTATTTGTAACTGGTTTAATCTAATGCATGGAGAAATCTTAACACTGATGGTTTGAACCTTTTAGATTTGGTCCAGACACTTTTAAAACAAATATATTTTTTTCCATTTTAAGTCATAGACTTTTGTTATAAGATTCAAAGTTGGAGGACATTAAACATTTGAACATAACAAGGGTCCTCTGCTCATAAGATAGGGGTACCATTGAGTTGGTGCCAAGACTTTATCTTGCTTACTCCTTACTTCCTATAGAGGTCAAATAGACATTCTTTACTTGGGGGCAGTGGAAAGTAGATGTAATGATAGCCTACTGTTGTTACCACTCTGTGGTTATGCTGAATTCAGACATAACCCCCTAGCATTCAAAATGGAAAAAAAAGGCTTCAAGAACGTATTGAATATTTTGTCAATATGCACCCATTTCATAATTATAGTGCCAGGCATACATGGGGAGAAAAAAAAAGAGTTGTGGACACCAGCATGGTTCATAGAGAATGCTAAATTGTACTGTGTGGGTTCACAACTCCACCAGGCCAGTATATGTTGTTCATCAAGCACGTAGTTGGAAAAAACCTGGCCTAGTTTTCTTTATATCCACTCAATCATTATTGTAATGCTGACAATACATTCATAGCAACCTTTCTCTCCACTTCCTTCCTTAGAAATAGAGCAGAGTCTGAAATTAATGGAGAGGAATAAGAACCGATCCAGAAATCACAAATGCTTTATGACAGCAATCTGGCTTGAAGGCCAAAAGTGGTGATTTTTTTTTTTACTCATTAGGTTAGTCTATTCCCTGTTTGGCAATTCCCCGGAGAAGCTGGATATAGTCTGACTTCCAACCACTCCTTTTTTGGCCTCCAGTCTTGGTTGGCCAAAGAAATGGCCCCACATTTCTCACAGTTGGAAACAATTTATCGGCAGAAGGAAACTGGCAAAAAAGAGAGGCTGAAACCACACGGTGTAGTCAGAGATGAGGCTCAGGAAGGGCCCCTAAGGAATCCATCCTGTCTTCCGTGGAACATGTCTAGCCACTGAAGAACTGCTGCAATCATTGACCGGTTTGTGAGAGCAGGGAAGGGATTCAGGAAAAGCACAAAAGCAGGGATGATGCAATTCATCTTGGGTCCCGGGTGGAAAGAGAGAATGCCGGAAAGCATCAGAGTGGAAAAGCAACTGAAATGTTTACCAAAGTTACGCTAGCAGTAGCAATGATGAGCCAAAATACTGCTCATTGCTTCAAGAAAGGGCTTCAACAAAAGCAAATTCACGAGCTGGTTTTGATGTGGCACAGATCATAAGCCTTTATGAGAACTTTTAAGAAGTCCTGGGTAAACAGCCAATCCTGGATCTCTGGTCTCAGCTGCTAGTTACTGTCTCAGCTTCTTGAATTTGTTCCACTCTCTTATTATGCAAGCAACACAAGCATTTTACAGCGGGTATATAATTTTAAAACTAACCGTTGACTAGGATGCATGGTCCCATTATGCTGGACATTCCCGATAGCATCTTTAATATATTGCACACATGAAAAGATCAAATGGATTTTTAGGTTCTTTGTGGTTTGAAAGCTAACTAAACAAACTCCAAATTGCTGAATATCATACTTGTACTTTATTTACTACTTTTCAAGTAAGAGGGGTTTTTATCAAAGACTGCCTCTTTATATAAACACAGTCTAAGTTTGCTTAAGTAAAAAAAAATCCTATTCCAGAAAGATTACAAAAAACAGCATCTGCAGACTCTGCTTTCATCCGAATAACCTGAAAAGCACCATATTGCACATTCTGCCTCTTTTTGGTGTGCATATAGAAAAAAAAGGTCTTGTGTGCAAAGCCAATTTGTCATCCTCCCACTCTCTATTATAAATTTATAAATTTATTATAAATCAAGGAGAGAAGCAACCTGGAACTAAGGAGAATCTTCCTGACAGTTAGAACAATTAACCAGTGGAACAACCTGCCTCCAGAAGTGGTGAATGCTCCAACACTGGAAGTTTTTAAGAAGAGACTAGACAGCCATTTGTCTGAAATGGAATAGGGTTTCCTGCCTGAGCAGGGGATTGGACTAGATGACCTTCAAGGTCCCTTCCAACTTTATTATTATTATTATTATTGTTGTTGTTGTTAAATGCTACTGGTCAAAATATTATCCTCATGCAGATTTTAAAAAAACCTGCAGATTATGTAATTGATTTACTCATGAGCCTTCTCAAACCATTTCAAAAGATACATTCTAGATTTCTTCCCTTTACACATTTCTTCCCCATGTTATACTTCAGCTTTTCCTAATCCATGGTCTTGTACCATGTGTGTGGGGAGACTAAAATTCCCACACAACATGGTCAACAATCATAGAGATGAGGAACTGTGGGATCAGTAATCCCAGCAGAGTTTAGCAAAGACTAGCATACGTGTTTGGCTGCTGTTCTGCAAGATGGCAACCACAAACTTCCATATTTTGTCATAGATATTTGCAGGTCAAGCTGGGAGATGTTATAGTTTCAGTGTAATGTAAAGGGAACCTTTCTATCCTGGAGGCGCTTTTGCCATTTAGATAGACCAAGCCAGACTCTTTCAGCTAAGGGAGTAAAGGCGTGTGTAAAACTAGCAAGGGGAATGTAACAGTCTGAGATGAAGAACTAAGAGAGTGCTAACTGTTTGTTCTGTCTATTAAACTAGGTTACTAGCAATTATAACTAAATAGTAGAGATAGGATATCCCATAGGTAGCTAGGAGTGGTTATATGGGAGCTGCTACTCCTTGCCAGAAGCATTTACTACCTGAGGTTGCTTCACTGCCTAATAGTGGTGCCTGTGTATCAGGAAGAACTATGGCTACCACTCAAAAGTTGGTCTTCAAAAGAGCATTTTTCTAGCAGCCTGTAACTCAACAGGAATTAGGAGTAGTAAATTCATATTAGCAAACAAGGGTCTTTCCTTAGTATCAATGCTGACTTTGCATTTTGCATTTAGATTGTATTTAGGGCATCACTTCTTTCTTTCTGGCTTTAGGACATCATTTGTCATAACAACTTACAAGATTTGAAATTTCTTAGTAGTAGTCACTCAGCGCCAAATCTGGGCTATGGGAGTGTGTGTGATCAAAAATATCCGAACGGAACTGCTTCAAAAGTTCTTGGGTGCGTCTAGTGGTGTGCGGGCAAGCTTTATCGTGAACCAACCCCACACCGGAAGTCATCAAGCTTGTTATGGATGGCTCATCTGAGTTTTCTGTAACGTTTCACAGTAGGCATCTGAACTGATGGTCAAACCACGCTCCATGAACTTCACTAGCAGTACTCTTTTGGCATCTTCACATTTGGTGGGATTTTCTATGGCACCACTTCCAGTGTGGTGTTGCTCGCCCACACACCACTAGACGCACCCAAGAACCTTTGAAGCAGTTGTATTGGGATGTTTTTGATCACCCCCCCATTGTCCAGATTTGGTACTACTAAGGAATTTCAAACCTTGTAAGACATTATGACAAGTGCCTCAATTTGAACGGCGATTATGTCAAAAAGTAATGTAATGTTGTAGTTTTCTAATGTGTATAATAAAAGTTCTGTATCTGCGTGTGTCTGTCATTGATGACCGAATGGAGATTTATTTCTGAATTGCCCTCATATTACATTCTTTGCCTAGAATGCCTCAGATCATTCTATATGGCTTGGTAGGGGGGAAAACTACAAAATTATAGAAAGAATTGGTAACCTCATTCACTACTTTCCCTACATATCCATATTTAAGAACACAATGGCAATCGATGCCTACAATAGTCTAATGGAATTTGCTACTGCAGTGTGAGTGTGTAAGGCTATCAATGGATATTGCTCATGACCACCAGAATGGCCTCTTACCAGCTGTGAGAAACAGGAGAGTATCGCTGTTCTAATCGTCTTTCCAGAGGCATCTCCTTATGGGCCACCATGGGAATGGACTATTGGAGCAATGAGGTTTTTAGCTGTCCCTTTCATGTCTTCACATTTTCAGTCTGTAATTCACTCTGTCAGTTGCACATATTTTGGCTGTGCAAAATGATATCTTGTTTTACATTAAAAAAAAAAGAAAAGAAAGTGTGTCTGTGGGGGGGGGGGGAGTAGAAGCAGCTCCAGAACAAGCATCTTTACTCCTCTCCCATGGAAAACTTGTGTCTGCTGTGAGAGATGTATGCATTATTATTTTTACATCTCCTAGGAACTGTAGTAATAGTGGAAATAAAAAAAAAACCACACTCTTGTGATGATTTCCCTGATTTATTTCACAGGCTGATTGCCCTGATTCATCAACTTTTCAATTTTCCTCAATAATAACATACAAGACTGTAAGGCTTTTCTTCACCAGTGTTGTCCTAAGGACTTGTGTGTTGGGTTAAGGCCAGGCTTGTGTCCACTTTCAGCCCCAGTCAGGAGGTGACCTTAGCAGTCACTCTTTCAACAATCCTCCTCCAGACAATGTGGTGAACTAAGGGAAAGATTGATATATAGGGGTGGGAGGGTGCCTGCATGTGTATAAGCCTCCTGAAGCTCCTGGAAGAAAGGTAGGGGATGCCAACTTAACAAGTAAATTAATAAAAATAAATCAGCATTCTGTGTTAAGCAGCAGCCAACCTGATGCATCCACTCTAGATCAAGCATAATGTGCCAGGTATACCATCCAAAGAACATTATTTTCAGAAGCACAGGAACACTACGCAGGTGGCAGCAAAAGGAAGCATACACAGACTAGGCATTGTTTAGTAAGATTATACAACAGCAGAATGAAATGACTGACTTAAAAATAATTGTCCTCATTTGCTGGGAGAAAAGGAACATTTTTTACACCTCATTTCTTGGGATAAGAATCTCCATATTGTAGATGTGGCCATTGCGAACTCTGTCTCTGAAGGTAAAGGCACATACAATTTAAGTACACCGAGCAATTGTAAAAGAGAGGCAAGATCAAAGGGAGAATGAGAGACAGGCTCCCAGGAATCAAGTCACAAGCCACTTAGCTCTTACAAGCACCTTGAACTGTATATGAAAATGTGCTGGTAGCCAATGTACTGTAGCTGATGAAATAAAACTTTTGCACAATCCCAGTATTTCTATTCCCCAGTCAAATGTCGCATTACAGTAATCAAATCAGCAAGTGGTTTTCTGTAATTCAGTTGATGGAATAATGAACATATGTGGAACTGTGGCCAAGACTGATCTAATCGGCATCAGACTCATTCGGCGTGCCAATTGAAGCAGCGCAAAATAACTCCTGTACATTTCTGTCTTTGTTACATCCAGTCTCTGTAGGTTTCAAATGAAATATTCTGTAGTTCCAAACATCAGGTTTTATAAGGTTCAGGCATTGTGGCATGCTATGATTGGCACCTACAATATTTACGAACCACAGTGAATTTGACTGCAAGACTGTGTGAACCCTGCAATTCTTTTGGTGATTGAGGATTGTACCGTTTGAATTTAAAACATTCAGATTTGTCTAAGATCAAGATTTGTAGTGCAAATGTTTCTGCAAAAAGAACCCAAGCCAGGCCAGATTTAATTAGCCCTGCTTACTTTATGTTTGAACATACCCTTCCATATCCAAGGAGAAGATGCTTTAGAGAAGAAGGAGCTATCTACTTGGAGGGATTCAGTGAGGGAAAAAATTATTTGATCCCCTGCTGATTTTGTACGTTTGCCCACTGACAAAGAAATGATCAGTCTATAATTGTAATGGCAGGTTTATTTTAACAGTGAGAAACAGAATAACAAAAAAAATACAGAAAAACGCATTCAGAAAAGTTATAAATTGATTTGCATTTTAATGAGTGAAATAAGTATTTGACCCCTTCGCAAAACATGACTTAGTACTTGGTGGCAAAACCCTTGTTGGCAATCACAGAGGTCAGACATGTCTTGTAGTTGGCCATCAGGTTTGCACAAATCTCAGGAGGGATTTTGTTCCACTCCTCTTTGCAGATCCTCTCCAGGTCATTAAGGTTTCAAGGCTGACATTTGGCAGTTCAAACCTTCAGCTCCCTCCACAGAGTTTCTAGGGGATTAAGGTCTGGAGATTGCCTGGGTCACTCCAGGACCTTAATGTGCTTCTTCTTGAGCCACTCCTCTGTTGCCTTGGCCATGTGTTTTGGGTCATTGCCATGCTGGAATACCCATCCTCGACCCATTTTCAATGCCCTGGTTAAGGGAAGGAGGTTCTCGTCCAAGATTTGACGGTACATGACCCCGTCCATCGTCCCTTTGATGTGAAGTTGTCCTGCCCCCTTAGCAGAAAAACACCCCAAAGCATAATATTTCCACCTCCATGTTTGATGGTGAGGATGGTGTTCTTGGCAGCATTCCTCCTCCTTCTAACACAGCGAGTTGAGTTGATGCCAAAGAGCTCGATTTTGGATTCATCTGATTACAACACATTTGCCCAGTTCTCCTCTGACTCATTCAGGTGTTCATTGGCAAACTTCAGACAGGCCTGTACATGTGCTTTCTTGAGCAGGGGGACCTTGTGGGTGCTGCAGGATTTCAGTCCTTCACAGCATAGAGTGTTACCAATTGTTTTCTTGGTGACTATGGTCCCAGCTGCCTTGAGATCATTGATAAGCTCCTCCTGTGTAGTTCTGGGCTGATTCCTCACCGTTTTCATGATCATTGAAACTCGACGAGGTGAGATCTTGCATGGAGCCTCAGACTGAGGGAGATCGACAGTTATTTTTGTTTTTCTTCCATTTGTGAATAATCGCACCAACTGTTGTCACCTTCTCACCAAGCTGCTTGGAGATAGTCTTGTAACCCATTCCAGCCTTGCGTAGGTTTACAATCATGTCCCTGACATCCTTGGACAGCTCTTTGGTCTTGGCCATTGTGGAGAGTTTGGAATTTCATTGATTACTTCTGTCCTTCTGCCCTTTAAGACAGTGTTCCTAATCTCAGCTCGTTACCTGTATAAAAGACACCTGGGAGCCAGAAATCTTGCTGACTGATAGGGGATCAAATACTTATTTCACTCATTAAAATGCAAATCAATTTATAACTTTTTTGAAAAGCGTTTTTCTGGATTTTTCTGTTGTTATTCTGTCTCTCACTGTTAAAATAAACCTACCATTACAATTATAGACTGATCATTTCTTTGTCAGTGGGCAAACATACAAAATCAGCAGGGGATCAAATACTTTTTTCCCTCACTGTATATTACTGTGCAATCACTTATGCTGGGCAATTGCTATTCTTACCTATTGTGAACACACTCATACACAGTAAGTAGTGCATACATAGTGAATAAGGCATGGCCTGAAAATAAATACATGAAAGAGTCTATCCTGTCAATCTTTCTAACTATACACCCAGAAGCCTTAAGTTGTGAACTTGTGCCATAAATAGCAGAGCATCTCCAGGAGCCAGTTGTGAAAGACCACAACCCGTCTAAGAAGTTTTCCAGACCACACGTTAATGTATAATAAATCAACATGTATTATTCACATATTTCACAATATTCAAAATTCTCCCAGCTGTCGTCTTTAACAGCATTAGTTTGATGTTAGGAAAGTATTACAGTTTCCTCATATTTGTGTTTCTGCTGTGATTACAAACTGTGTGAAACATGATTAGGTGAATGTCATGGCCTCCTACCAAGTGGTACACAAAAAGAACAATGCAAACAATAAGCATTAAGCACCAATCATTTTTTCCTGCACTGGACTTATGAGTCTTCTCTTCTAGTGTTCCACAGGGCTTAATTCCAGAAAAGTGAGCAATATGGTGACCTTAAAGATATAAAAAGCCAAGTTAAAAGGACATGCCTCAATATCTTTTCTAAAAATAGAGATTGGGACCAAACCAAGTTCCAGAGAGAATTTGTTCCATAGCCCGGTAACAACCTCTTAATTTAGTAAGTTATGATTGAGTTCCTTGAATAGATGGTGAACACAGATATTTTTAATTCGGTTAAACCGATTTTATTCTCCTCCCTCTTCTGTTTTCAGCTTTGCCTCCAAAGAATATAGGATGTAGGGACTTCCAGATATTTTGGACTTAAACTCTTCCTAATCTGTGGGACCAGTGCAGAAGGCTATCTTCTCTCACCGCACAACTTTTTGCCCTTGGCATTTCCTCCATTCATAGATATCTTCTCATGGGCATCAGTTCTGCTTCAGAAAAAGTCTGTTCTGTACTAAAATAAAATACTATGATGTCCTTATGGCTTTTTGCTTCTATGGCTTTTTATATTTGTGGCACTTCTACTAACAGAAGAAAATATTTGTAGTTCACGGCTGAACTGTGGGGTCCTTGGTACTCTCTAAGTTTGATTGTTTTCTTGCAGATGTTTCATTACCAAACCAGGTAACATCCTCAGTGCTAGAGTTTGCAAGAAAACAACCAAGCTCAGAAAGCACCAAGGACCCCACAGAGTTGCTACTGTTTGTGTAAGAAAAGACATTGGCACTTTAACCAAATTCAGTGGTTCATTCAGTGTTTTAAAAGACATCTTTGCAGAGAAACTCTGGTTATGATCCAGTCTAGTATTTTTTTTTAAAAAGCCCTCCACCTTATCTATTGCCAGTAATTGTATCCCATATGTTAAGAGTGAAGTTCAAAGTCATCCAAGTAGATTTTGGGTCACATAATAGAGCCTTTTCTTCTTTACATTTATTTTATAGCCCTGTTCCCAATTTCTCCTCAAAATCTACTCCAGAGACTTGGAAGATTCCCCCCAGAGGAGACATTAATGAGAATTGAAAGATTGAAAACAACATCCATTCCTGCTCTCAATGGATGATCCATGATCAAAATACCTCAATAGAGTTCCCCTTTGGTACTAAAGGACATAGTGACAAAATTTGCCTTTTTTAAGTTGAAGTGTACCAGTGCTGAAATGAATGTGTGATCAGGGATATCAAAATCTTGTAAATGGTTGTCACAAGATTCTGATGGCTGGCAATATAAGGGAAATATATTACCAACCACATAGTTTCTGAATATGACTGACTATGAAATAATAAAAAAAACTTCTGAGGCTATAGTAGTGATGATGAAATAGTTAAATCATAATTCATTTGATAATCAGGTAGACTCATAATATATTTAAACTCCATATGTTTTCCTAAAATGCTTTTCTCTGTTATTGAATAGTTAACCCGCACAAATAAAAAATGTCTTATCCCTTGATTGAACTGGCAACAAACCATATTCCAGTTTTAATAATATGCTACAAAAAAGGTCTGTAGGATAAGGGGCACAGCTAGAAGGAAATGAATTTATAACAAAATATTCTTGTGCAAGATGGTTCCAATTTCAATACCGCGTGAATCATCAATTTAGAAAAGAAACCAGCAAGAGACAAATTTGTAGGAATTCTGAGTGTTAATAATTTCCATGCAGATAAAATATAAAAAGAAAGTTTCATTCCTTGGCTAGTAAAGTTATTTGCATACAAGAAAGCCTGAAATAGATAATTGAATTAACTAATTATTCACAATTAGTTGTATGCAATTTATAATGCTCACAGTTCAAGACTAATGAATTTCCAACATGGGCCACATGTTTTACTATTATTATAAAGATCTGAAGTAGACAGCAGACTCCCGCAGGGTGAAAAACAGCCTTTGAAATGAAACTGAAGTGGGGAACCAAGAGCAATGCAAACTGATCTATAGCCTAACATATTCAGAAACCTGTGTTTCACTGCACAAGAGAAAAAGTTGATTATATCAGGTTTGTGATGCAGTACTCAATCCAGAAATATCTGGGCTCATTTATTTGCAAGTTACTTTCTATTCTATGAGATGTTCTTTATTGTCAAGCAACTATATGATTATTATAGCATGTGTATATAGAGAGATATCCACCTTTTAGTTTTCAGCTTTATTGCAATAACTATTAGCAAAATGAAAAAAATAAGCATAAGGAAAGTGATAGGTATGATCGACTTTAGCAGTTTTTAAACTGATAAATGTTTTAAGGAAACTAGAATCAAGGTCTGAATATTCTAAGCCATTACAATGAAACACATACTTGTTCCTTAAATTGTATTCACACTGTGAATTCTTGAAATAATTTTGCCAAGCAGGTTTGAATGAAAACAAAATTATATTTAATGAAGTATCTGATTAAAATGACTGGATTTACGGTAGTTTTTGATTTCAAGAAACGGTTGCAAGGCATATAGGTAAATTGCTCACCCAGAAACATTTGTAAAAACATCTTTATTTCTAATCTGGAAATTATGGTGGCTGTTTCAAGGCACTTGTGCAAAGGACCACGGACAGGCAGTCTGCCGCTTCATTAGAATGCGCCCTACAGGCAGAATCCTAAATACAAGTCAAGAAAGATTGCTTGTTTATCAAACTCACTTGATAATGAAAGGACAAAAGAGATGTGAGATAAACTGGGAAGATCCTTCAATAAAACCAGATGTTGTGAATTATCAACTGGATTTCAAGGACCAGAGAGATTAGGTACCAATTTTGAATTTAAAGGCACCCAGCAATTTGTAAAATTGTAGGCTCATAGTATATGCGTTCCTCAGAGCACTTCAAACTATAACCCACAAAACAGTATAATCATACCTGAGGCTCTAAGGATCAACACAAATAAGCCAAATTGGAGCAAATGTTCACAACTGTTGCAAAAGAAATAGCTATCTCTTGGCAACCAAGAAATGAAACAACAACAATATTGCTTGATTAATAACTATAATATTATATAAATATTCCTGGATTTACTGAAATGATTCCATGAAGAGAAAAGCATAAATATTAGGTCAGAAAAATCATAAGAACTAGTGATAACTTAAGAGTTGGAAGCTACTGAAGAATTCAAATAGGACTGTTTTCCCACCTGACAGGAAACCTTGCATAATAGAGCTAATGTGAAAAAAAGTGACACAGTGAGTGCTGTAGGAACTAATTAACTACCGTATATGCCGGCGTATAAGACGACTTCCGGAAGTGCTAAACTCGGCGCCAAAGACGGGGGTCGTCTTATACGCCGAGTCGTCTTATACGCCGGAAATACTGGTAGTTTCCGGTGTATAAGACGACGTTCTAGGAATGCGGCTCGGCGACAAAGATGGGGGTCGTCTTATACGCCGAGTCGCCTAATACGCCGGCATATACGGTAGTTTCATACTGATACACCAAAAAAGGTATTCCTGTTTAATCAGTCAGCAAAAAAAAAAAAAAAACCAAAAAGCAAAACAGCAATGCAATGCTGAGATACCTTCCCTATTACTGATGGCTAAAAATAGGATGCAGCAGAAGCGGTCCTTCTGAAAGGACATCATCAGTATTTTCCCTGCAAGCAGTGGCAGGCAGAAAGCTACCAAAGGAAATTTTGGTACTTCAAGGGCAGGGGATCAGCAGCTTCTTTGCATGCATGAGAATTTCACTAGTCTTTTACAACAAAATTAGGCAGGTGGAGGGCAAAGAAAAAAAAAAGATGGGAGGAAAAGCTTCTGTGTTTTTCTACTATAGCTTATATGGCTGAAAGAGTTGGACTCCCCATGGCTAAATGAATTATTAATACTGTATATATATTTATAATAACTGCAGACAGAAAAAAAATAAACTCAGTCAATCAAGCTTAAATGAGAACCCTAACAATACAGACAGTGTGTTAATGGTTTAAAGAACTATGTTTTAACTAAAAGTACATACTTTTATTCATCCTTGTTGCTACATTTTACTTGTTAAAGCATAATGTAGTTTTCACACTGGGCAAGTTTCATCCTATGTTACCAAGAAGTGTCTGTCTGTCTGTCGCTGTATTTGTCTGAAATGAGGCTTAATTTTCTTATAATTGTATGGACTCTTCTGCATATCATTCATTCCAACATGAAAAGACTTCAGTATGTCCAAGGACATTCAGTTCTGAAAACTCAAAATAAAAAATCACTTTGTGGTCTTTGCCCTGTTGTTATTTGGATTTCTTTTATATTGACTGAAATGTTTGCCACAGAGATGAATATTCAAATAAACTGAATCTGAGAACAGTTTTATATTTCAGGCTTGAATATAAAATCTTATGGTTTAAACACAAAGGAGGAAGTAATAGAAATAGTTGTCCGTGTGATTTGATACAAAGGAATAAACAGCAAGAGAGATTATGGTATCTCACAGGCAAAAAAGAACATTGGTATCATATGTAAAGATTCTGTTATATCTGATTCTTTGCTGTACATGCATTCATACATTTCTGTTTACAGAGAATTTTACATTTGAGAGTTCTTAATTTTAATACAAGTGTCAGCATCACGTGATCTAGAAGAGCCTGAGAACACACAAATCATCTTTAATCTGCTCACTGCTCTTGACCAGCTCAGGGTCAATTATGGGTTTCCATAATGTTTTCTTTAGGAGAATTTAAAGGGTAGTATTAGGTCAGCAGAAAGTTCCAGCTGCTAATGCTGCTATGTGTCACAAGGACAATAAAAAGGGGTTGTTTATCACACATTTCACAGGAAAAATGTGAAATGACTTTTGTATTATTACCAAAAAAATTAGTGTCCATGTCCGTGAATAAGGCTACCACATCTAGGCTGCAAAACAGTCAACCATAGAGGGCACAAAACATACAGAACCCTCTAGCTTGCTACTACCTTTTAATGCAAGGGTAGTAAGGTGACCAACTTTTTTACAATGAAAAGGAGGACACAAATAAATAGAAGAAAAAATATTGTAAAAGCTGGCTCGGCCCATGGAAGGTCAACCGCCTGCTGTGCCCCGTGCCTGCAGCTGCCCCGCCAGCACCGCTGCCCTGCCGTGTAGAGCGGGCCCCACAGCACCCGCAGCACCAGCCTCGCTGGCTCTGGCCCTGGGGGGGCAGCCCACCGTCAACACACCCCGCCTGCAGCCACCCTGCCAGCACCACCGCCCATCCTGCACAGCCCCGTGTAGAGAGGGCCCCGCGGCTCCCACAGCACGGGGGGCAGCCGGCCACTGCCGCCCCTCACACCACTGCCCGCAGCACCCCCGGTGCTCCTGCCTCTTGCACCCGCAGCCATTATTGTCCTAGTAGAGCTGAAGATCAAGAGAAACTTACCGCTCCAGTCTCCTCCAGGTATCTTCGGAACTAACTAGGAGATGGTGTAGTTGGGTAGCAGGAAGAGTGCTAAGTTCCTGCCAATTTGCCTTCGCTGCAGACAACTTGCATGTGCAAAGTTTGCTGGCCAGGTGTTTTGGCGCGCTCAGCAGCAATTCCTATTGGCTTTCGAAAGCCAATAGGGGGAGTAGCACAGCTCATGTAAAAGTTGAAAAAAACCATCAAAAAAAGGTGCTGGAACGCCGTTCTGAGCGTTCTATGAGGGGAAAAAAGCCCTGCAGATTAGTCTTCAAATATCAAAAAGGAGGACATGTAGGAGGACACTTTTCAAGGGAGGACAGAACTTACAAAAGGAGCACTGTCCTCCCTAAAGGAGGACGGTTGGTCACCTTAGGGGTAGTCAACCTTGGCTCTTTTATGACTCATGGACTTCAGCTCCCAGAATTCCTGAGCCAGCTGTCCACGAGTCATAAAAGAGCCAAGGTTGACTACCCCTGTTTTAATGGGTGTCCAAATTTTGGCAGCTTAGATATGGTAGCCCCTGCGTGAAGCCACCAGGAGTAAAGCTCAACTCAAAAAAGATTTTTCTTTTTTGTTTCCTAACTAAAATAACAAATAGGCAGCAACTATAACAACACCACTTGAAGAAGGATTTATAAGAGAATGTCTCTAACTATATTAATAATAATAATAAACATGGTCTCAGTGTTCTATACCCTGAAAGCCACAAAGCAGTATTTATCGTATATCTATATTATTGACAAAAGTAAAATTTAATGCAATGCTTTAAACTGTCAGTTCTTAAAGTGCCTTATTTTTAAATGGGACAAAAAGAAATACTGGTTGTATGTGGAAAAGTTCTTTTTTTAAAAAAGCATCTATTTTTACATAGATTTTGGATGGTCTACAGCAAATATTGTTTGCATTTTTTTAAAAAAAAAATCAACAGCACAGCAAACAAAAAGCAAAGTTTTATAAGAAATGAAGGAAATTATTCTTTTCAAAGGTTTTCTGCAACCAGGACTATCCCATCTAAGGTCCCAAGGGTAATTCATTTGTTTTCTGAAAAGTATTTTACTGAGAATAAACCCCTTTTGACTCTCTTCTAGCCCTTTCGCCCTGGCTGGGAAATAAGAGTATCTATTTAGACAAGTTCAACTTTGGCATTCGGATAAACAGCTACCACGTCGTATCCTTCTGGTGGTTTAACCCTTTCCTTGGCATGTGTCTCACAGTATAGTTGTTCCTCAATGAAGAAGTAGCCCCTTTGCTTCAGGTTGAGGCCACAGTCGTCACACATGAAACATTCTGGATGGTAGAGTTTGTCACGGGCTTTCACTATTGTGCCACTGTTAGAGTGAAGGAGAGAAGATAAGAAAGTTAAATATTAAAACCATTAATGTTTCTTTCAGGTCAATGAGTTGTTACATAAGGCCAAGCAGTTCTGGGCACATCCCTGGCTCATAAGACAAAGACTAAGAGACTTTACTATCTGCAAAAACCAGCTGCTCCTTAATTCCACATCTGTGAGCCAAGTGGATTCCAATGAAATCAGGGAATCCTCTTTTGTGCGGAGTTCCCACCAAATTTTGGAACAACACAGGTACTCCGGATCAAGAGACTAACATTCGTGAACATTAAAGCTGCAAATACATATTTAATTAGCCTTCCTATGAAAGAAAAAGTCCAGACGCCATTCTGCTCTTATAATTCCACCCAGCACATAATGTGGTTTTATGGCCCATACATAACAATGAGAGTTTAAAATGAAACAGATGGCACTTTTATTCACTAGCTTTCCCAAACAGGACATAAACTATTAAGGCTTCTGGGGAGATTCGTGTACTTACACAATGCCGTTACCGCATCTGGTACACTCAGGGAGCACCTGCAAGCCAGACATGGCTCCACCCAGTTTAGGGACTGGAGATTTAATGTGTCTTGGACTGGTCACTTTGTCGTACTTTTCACCTGTCAAGAAGGTAAGATAACATTTCAGTATTATTGATTTAAGGCATGCGAAATGTCCCCAGATATGAAAATTTCTTTGTTTAAATCAGTGGTTCTCAACCTTTTTAATGACCCCAACCGGTCGTAAGTCGAGGACTACTCAACTGGTGCAGCACCGTTTGCAGAATGGGACTTTTGGCGGGCTCAGCAGGGCAGAGACAGCCTGGACAAGTCCTATTGGCTTTTGAAAGCCAATAGAATAAAAGAGAGTAGCACAGCTAAGGAAAAGGGGGAAAAATAGCGGACTGCGTTGTTTGGCGACCCCCGTGAAATGGTCGTTCGACCCCAAATGGGGTCCCAACCCACAGGTTGAGAACCACTGGTTTAAATACAGGTAGTCCTCGACTTACAACAGTTTATTTAGTGACCATTCAAAGCTACAAAGTTACACTGAAAAAAGTGACTTATAACCATTTTTCACACTTATGACCACTGCAGCATCCCCATGGTCACATGATCAAAATTCAGATATTTGGCAACTGGTTCATATTTATGATGGTTGCAGTGTCCCAGGGGATCATGTGATCCCTTTTTGCAACCTTCTTGCAAGCAGAGACAATGGGGAATCCAGATTTACTTAACAATCGTGTTACTAACTTAACAACTGTGACAAGTAAAGTTATAAAATGGGGCAAACTCACTTAACAAATGTTCCATTTAGCAACATAAATTTTGGCCTCAGTTGGGGTTGTAACTCAAGGAATACCTGTAATTTCTCTTGAATTCAAAAGTAAGGGGTTGTCTTTATTGCATACACATATTCCTTCATCACCAGAATGACAGGAACATCCTAAGGCTGCATTCACAGAAAGCAGGAAATCCTTTAGAAATTAATGGGATTTTTTCCTGAGCTAGTATCGGGCTATATGTCAGATGATATAAAGCTTAGGGAACAGGTGACCAGCATTAACCGTAAGGTGTTTATTTTAAAATGGTAGCATTACTATAAGAATAAGAAAGCAAGATAGCATGGGAATATTATACAAAGTTCTGTTTTGCTAGATAAAACCAGAAATTAAAAAAAAAAAACCCAGGGAAAATGGTATGAGAGAGATTTAAAAAGGAACAAAGGAAAGCTGGTACAAATGAGCTGTATGGAGGAAATACAAGACAGATGATGTTCCCTAATTTAGAAAATGTTTTTACTTTATGGATTGGGGGGGGGGGAAGATATGACCTCTTGCTATGTAAAAGAAATCAAGCAAGGCAATAACACTGCTAAAGTGCACTTTTATAGCATTGGCATGCCAGATTTATTTGTTTTACTGTATATCAGGACTCAGAGAGACCTTTAAACGTCTGTAATAAAAGCATGACAGCATGTTAGGAGCTGGCTCTTTTGAAGGATTATATTATGAAAAAAAACTATGTAGTTTGAACTAAGCAGAAAAAAGGGAACTCGAGAAATCTTTATATACATGAAGCATGTAATGCTTATGAATATACAGATATGCAGATACCAATGTCCACAGTCTGACTGCTCTGCTTTTTAAACAGCCTATGAATGCTCTGAGCCTTTGCTTGCTAATACTGATGTCAGTGTCTCCTTCCCCTGTTCTTTTTAATCACATACTCTGGGTGGTTTTCCTGATTTCTTTTCTTTTACTTCTCCGCTTACATCAATACTAAAATACAAAGACCTGCAGTTAGAAGTGGAACAACTGTGGCAAAAGAAAGCAAAAATAATACCAATAGTAATATGCGCGTTGGGGCGCAACCTCAAAACAACTGGAGCACTAGAAGAACGCCATTGGCGTTAACAAAACCACAGTCGATTGCAAAAGGCAGCTTTACTTGGAACAGCTTATATTAATAAACTTGGGTTAATTATATTAATAAGAGGAGGAAGGTATATTGGATATGTTTGCCACCTGGAGTTCTTTGTAAAAATAATAAAGGCGAGATACAAATGAATAAATAAAATATCCTGTGATGGTATCTTTAACACCATCGAACAACATCTGCCTATCCCAGGTCCTTGGGAAGGACACAATAGGGGGACTGAAATGCCAAATCCAGCCTAAACAGCTAATCAAGAATCATTGTACGTATGGTTTCTAAGACTGGCATGTACATTAAGGTTGGCATAAAAGAGGAACGTTTGTGCTGCTTACCATTCTCTCCAGCTTCCAACATGCCTTGCAGATACCGGAAAGATCCTGATTGCTTAGGTTCTGAAACAGGCCTTTCATGATCTTGTAGCATTTTGTACACATCGGAGTCTGTGTCAATTCCATTTTTGTTCCTTGATAGAGACCTTAGAGGATCAGCACTATGTGAATAGAAAATGAAGGTCAATCAATTGATGCCAACTGAAGAGGTATCAACCTAAAGTCCATTAAAGAAAAGGAGTCTTTTATGAGGAGTTTCTTTCACAATGTTTTCTAGAACTGTTTCATCAAATCACGAGCTTGATAACTGCAACTTTTGGCAAACAAATGCTATGTCTACTAATGAGGATTCAACCATTTGTTTCCCCTTCCTTGTTTCTGGAGCGATGGTTGGTCATGTGCAATCTATTATATGCAAAGCATTGCCAATGAAGGAGCCCTTGAGTTCATTCTGCTGGCTACTGAACCATACATTTAAGACTAATCAGTAAGTGAAAGACAGCTGCTGCAGTTTGTTGAATTACTGTGTTACACATGGATCATATTTTTTAAAAAATGCATTAAATTAAATTACTGAAGGAATTGGAAGTCCTCCCACCACTGAATAATATTTGGCACTGGAGTTATTTTTTTGTTATTGCCAAACATTGTCTCAGGGATACTACTTTAAAAAAAAAACCTTCACTCCTTATAAATTTGATTCCTTATGGACTGGGTTGCATTTAATCTATCATACATTTGAAAAAGAATTAATGTTTGATGTTTTCTTTGATGTAAATGGCAAACATATATGGCTAAGAAGTCAAAAATAATGGTCACTCATACCACCATACTGGGTCCCTTAGAGAGATCTCCCTATTTTGCCACCCATATATTTGGATGTGTGTGTGTGTGTGTGTGTGTGTGTGTGTGTGTGTGTGTGTGAAATAGAAAAAACTCATTTCAGTTCAGCCTTATTTAAATGATGCATTCTGAAGCCCTAAACCTCCACCCCTGGAGAGATGCAACCGTGTGCTGGACTACATAAAGTCCCTGAAAAACATGGACTGGGTTTGGAAATGACAGTCAAGAATGGTCACTCTTAAAAATGCTGGACCCCATTGCCACCATTTTAGCCAAAATTGCTGAAATTCCTCTGAATCTTTTTCACCTGGGTTCACCTTTATCACCCCGAGTGGATTTCCTATTTCTTGTTTATTTGCACCCGGAATCAGTAGAGATTGTGGATTCTAATTTGATAGATTTGAAACATCTAAAATATGTTTAACAAGCCACTTTCCATTTTAGTATTATTCTATTCGTGATATTAAAGGATACCGCCGTGATCTGTTATTTTTCAAGTGATCTGTGTTTATAAAATCCAGCTAAGACATTATTTAAATGCAGTCTACGATAATGTCCTTCAGATGATAGGAATTATGCTTTCAGAAGAGTGTATATTTAACAACAAAGTATGTTTGTACTTGGAAAATACAGCATCTTAACTTAATATATGGCCAGCCCCAACTTCTATTTGTTTGAATTTATCTTATTCATATAATGTACCATGCAGGTCACTTGAGGTGCTGTGTGCTTAAATCTAGCTGATAGCTTAGGGCAGTGGTGGCGAACCTATGGCATGGGTGCCAGAGGCGGCACTCAGAGTGCTCTCTGTGGGCACACGCACCATCGCCTGAATCCTAGGCCTTCAGCTGGGTTTTATAAAACCTTTTCGCTTTAGGCCTCCGTTGCCATGTGCAAAAAAAAAAAAAAGGTTCAATCAGTCAATTTCAACTTCTTGTGGGGAAAAAAAAAGATCTTGCAAAGTTGGAATTGATTGATTGAACTTTTTAGTCCCACCCAGTCTACTGTTACCACCGCAGCCACGCCCACCCAATTGGCCACACCCAGCCAATGGGCCACGCCCACCCAGCGTCCGACGATGCATAAGTGGGTTTTGGGTTGCAGTTTGGGCACTTGGTCTCTAAAAGGTTCGCCATCACTGGCTTAGGGTTGCTATTACGGTATAAACCCAGATGTCTGAATTTAATCTAGCAGCCAAGACCAGTTTAAATCTCAGGCCTAAATAGTCATATTACAAAAATGTATCCTCATCCCATTTTTAACAGCTTCCTCATGCCTATTTAAAACTATTACTTTGTAGCACTGCATAGATATATATATATAATTTAAAGGGAGAGTGTGGTGTAATAGTTAAGGCACTAGGCTATAAACTTGGGAGACTGAGTTCTTAGGCCAAAGCCAGCTGAGTGATCTTGAGCCAGTCATTTTTTTCCTCAGTCCTCAGAAGGAAGGTAATGGCAAACCATTTCTGAAAAAACTTCCCAAGCAAACTGCAGAGACTTGTCCAGCTACTCTCTGAGAATTGGCACAATTGAACAGAGGGGGGGAAATAATAATACATAAAAAACGTTACACAGTTTTTTTAGATGGCTTTACAAATCAGAATATCTATGGATATTCTCAATCATCTAGGTCAGGGGTCTTCAAACTTGGCCCTTTTATGACTTGTGGACCTCAACTCCCAGAATTCCTCGGCCAGCGTGCTTGGCTGTCCACAAGTCATAAAAGGGCCAAGTTTGAAGACCCCTGATCTATATTATGGTTGTTCCAAAGGTGCTTTTCAAAAGGCAACTGGACTTTCTTAATTTTTCCTTGAAAATGTCTCACTTCTCATTCAAGAAGCTTCTTCAGTTCTCAGTTGCCTTTTGAAAAGCACCTCTGGGACAAATGGGAATGTTCCAATGTGAATTTCATTTTTCTTTTGCCAATTTATGTTGGAAAAAAATTATTAGGCTGCTATTTTAGCAATTGTGTACTAATAGATAAAGCATATCTGTAACACAAACACTGTTTTACCTATGATCGTTGAAAGGATCATTATTTATTGTCACATGCTAAGCTGTAAATCATTTTAAAATCTATAACAAATTGGGTTTGAAATAACTCCGAAACAATGATATCAATCAATGTGGTAAGTTTTTTTTCATTAGGCTATCCTACCTGGCATATTACTAAACAGCATAAAGGTGGAGAAAATTTCTCCATTTTGCTGCCATCTACTGGCCATCTGGATTTCTGGAGCCCAGGTAGTAAAGTTTCATTTTTAGTAAAATAGTTGAATAGTTGGCTGAATCGCTTGGAAAAATAGTGCTAAAATGACTTTTCTCAAGTATTTAAATCCATTTTAGGTGGAGGGGGGATGCTCTTCCAACAGAAGCACATAGTCATTTTAGTGTGTGTGAAAGAGTGAAGATTTTCATCTGGAAAAAATGGTGCAACCCCTCCCCCCACACACTTACCTTTTCGTACTGGGTGTACCATGTCTGGACTAAAACATCCAGATGACCATTAAAGGGATGTGAAAAGTGAGAGCTTCCCCTTTCTCTCTACTGCCCTCTAGCAATTGCCTGCATTTTTGCAGCATGGATGCAGCAGCCCTACTTCATTCATTCAATTCAGGCATCTTCAAAAGCAATTCCATTGTCATGTAGCCTTCCATACCTTTGGAGAGTTGTGATATGGAGACTACTCAACTGTGAGGGCAAACTAGTCTCTGGACTGTTGTTTGCATGCAGACGTGAAGGATTATTATATTGCAAATTTAAGGTCTGCTTGTTGTCTGTTGGACTTCCTCCAGGTGAAAAGGCCATGGGTCTCCTGTTTAGAGTAGGTCCATTATCCTAAACAAAAGAAGAAATCATGATAAGTTGCCCTTGTCTGTAATAAACCACCCCTTTCAGTAAATGGCAGTTTACCATTAAGTGGTCCACCAACTGCAAACAATATTTACTTAATACTAATGGAGCCCGTAAATTGGGGAATAAAGAATCAGCAAAGAGGATCTGTTTGAGGAGGAAGAAAATAAATGTATTTCACATGTGTAAAACACCTGCTGTACGATGTCTGTTTTAACTTGTGTTGTATCTACGTTAATTGAAATAGATATTCAAGTTAGATCTACCTTTGAGGAAACGTTTTGATCCTAGACAAATAAGAAAAGATAAATGTATGGGTGGGCAGATGTAAACATGGCAGTTTAATGTCTGTAAAAATAATAGTGTTATTGTTTTTTAAGCTCTGTAATCTATTAATGTGAAGTCAAGGGGAGCTTGACTAGGAAACAGTCATTATAGTCTGACATTATGGCAATACAATTAATTCACACTCCTTTTCAATCAGGAAGACTTTTAAAACTATCTCTTTAAACTGCTGTTTGAATCTTAGGATGATTGCCAGCATTTATTACTATATACTAAAATGCATCAATGATTTTATTATTTTAACAGTTAATGTATTTTGGTTTTCATTTTTTTTTTAAAAAAAAATTGCTCTTGTACCTCATCCAAAGGCTGTGAGATTGGGACTTTTTCAAAAACTGCTGTAAAGTGAAATTAAAAAGTATCTGTTAAGACTCATGGGCCAAGGAAAGAATGCACGGTGCTACAGTTATTTGGGGTTTCGTTTTTAGAACAAACATGTATGAGTTTGGTTTTACAAAATAGAATGTCTAGTCCAGTGTTTCTCAACCTTGACAATTTTAAGGCACGTGGACTTCAACTCCCAGAATTCCACAGCCAGCAATGCTGGCTGTGGAATTCTGGGAGTTGAAGTCCACATGCCTTAAAATTGTCAAGGTTGAGAAACACTGGGACTCTAGTCATTTGTTTAAATACACAATCAACAGTGGCTGGCATCAATAGGTGTTTCCCTCCTCTTCTTCCCCTTCTCCTTTGCTGTCTGTTCTCATAACTGTGCTAACCATGAAAGCAAAAGGAATAACGTGAAGAAGCAAAAGCCATTATCTACCTTGCCCGTTTACCTTGGGGAGTGCTAGAAATGGGACTTGGAGGGAAATTCCTAGTGGAAATAACTACAGTAAAATGAATCTTACTTGGAGGACAGAAATAGAGAAATGAGCAAGAAAAACAGCAGTTAACTGGAGAGGATATTTTCTGCTGGAAGAAGTAGACTAAGAACCGTAAGCAGTTTATATAATTCAGCTTTTGGAAATAAATTTATTATTCTTTAGCTAAAGGTCCCAGGAAAGTTAATAAAGCACAAACAACAACAACAAATAGGTGATACTGTAAATAAGATGCCATCATGAAGTTTGGTGTGGTGATTAAGGTACCAGGCTAGCAACCCAGGAGACTATAAATTCCAGTCCTGTTTTAGGCATGAAAACCGGCTAGGTGGCCTTGCACTAGTCACTCTTTCACACCCCAACTTACCTCACAAGGCTGTTGTGGTGAAAAATAGGAGGAGGAAGGAGTATTAGATACGTTGGCTGCCTTGAGTTATTCATAAAAAGATAAACCTGGGATTTAAAAAATCTGTCTGTCTATCTATCTGTCTATCTGTCTATCTATCTATCTATCTATCCATCCATCCATCCATCCATCCATCCATCCATCCATCTATCTATCCTCATAAATCTGTTCAGAATATTTATTTGCTAAGTCCATGTTATAACTTCCCTCACATTCCTCAACTTATGTGAGTTTTCTATGCCTCTTTAATACAATGGGGAAAAAAAAGGTAGGGATGAACACTGATATCTCTTCTCTGAATCCTAACAATAGCCCCCTCATTTTTATACTTAAAATATAACTAATTTTTGTTTTAAATAGCCTGAAGTTTACATAGAGTCTTTATAAAGAAGGACTTCCTCCTTCCGCTATGTATTCAAGATGGAAATTGATTAATATTTATATGTAAGGGTGTAGGTATATACATCTGTTTTGTATAGCATATTTTTGTGTGTGTTATGTATGTGTACACTTTTGAGAGCAAGCAAAAGAATTTCATTTTTACTGTGTGCCAGTGTGCACACAGTAAAAAATGACAATAAAGTTTATCTTATCTTAAATCTTTCCTACAAAACAAAATGTATTCTAAACATGCACTGAATTATTCTTCCAGCAGTAATAATCAGGTAATTAGTATTTTGAAAATTATTCAGAAAAATTGCTCTGGATATTGCACAAGGGTTTCTGATATCCTCTTTCTGCTATTTTATTAAAACAAAACCTGTTTTTTTCTCTTCTTGAGCCTGAAAAGGGTGGTGCTGCTTTAAAAACTAGAACGATCTTTGAAAGTGCTAATGACCTAATGTAAGCAATCCTTAAAGCAATTTGGAAAGGCAATAGAAAGTAGTTACACTCATGTGGAGGCAAAAGTCTAGTCACACAATAATTATAGTCTCCAGGCTTAGAGATTGTAATTTTATGATATGCATAATCAGTGTAAAGATTTTCTGCAAATTACATTTTACAGTTTTTCAAATATTTACCTATGAATAAATGCTACTCTTCTTAAAACTAGCTGTTTTTTTTTAAATAAGATTTCCCTAGAATATGTGTTTGTGCTAGAACTGTTTAGAATTGCAAGTCCTGATTAACTAAGGATCCCTTACTTCCCATTTATTTCTTCTTGATTTCTGGGAATGGATGCTGATTATGAGAATAAATGGCATCAAGCCAGCGTGCCTTTCCAACCCCTCAGCTGGTGCCCAACTATTCCTTTGCATTGCCCAACCCTTGTACAGGAAAAGGAACTGGGAGGGGAACAAACAGAGCTTGCAGAATCAGAAACGCAGCCAGACTTTTTTGGTAACTCCTTGTACCTAGAAAATGATTCTGTGGGCCTGTCACTCAGGCACATCTGCTGAAATAGATTGGGCCATAGTTTGTTCCTTCCCATTAAAGAGAAAGCAGATATGGGATAATCAAGTACCTCACTAGCTCTGTTTCTGGAAGCACGGTCTGCTTCTTCTTATGGAGGAGGAAAGAGGCACTATAATTTTCTTTAGCTGGCTGGAATAATAATAAGAACAAAGGCATACAAAGCCAGAATCGAGAAGACAGCAACAAATAACAAATTCCACTCTGTAAAGAAGCTGAAGAAATAGTGGACTACCTAGTTAGCTGCTGCAAGAAGATTGCACAGACAGACTACAAACAGCAGCATGACAAAGTAGCAACAATGGCACATTGAAATATCAGCACAAATAACATTTGCCTTCAAGCCAGAACTGGTGAATTCACAAAATAAACAAAGTAATAGAAAATGAAGAAATTAAAAGTGCTCTGGAACTCTACAGTTCAAACAGACAAGGACCTTACACATAACACTCCAGATTTAACCATTCTTGATAAGAGGAACAAAAAAGGCTGGATAGTAGATGTGGCAGTGCCTGGAGATAGCAGAAGAGGAGACGGAGCTGGAGAAAAAAACACAAAATCCGAAGAGCTACAAATAGAATTAGAACGACTCTGGCAAAAGAAAGCAAAGATACTACCAATAATAATGGACTCCTTGGGTGCAATCCCAAAAAACTAGGAGCATCACTTTAACACGACTGGCATTGACAAAATTACCATCACTCAACTGCAAAAGGCAACTTTGGAATATCTTACATTCTGTGATGATACCTTTATTTAGCACCATTCAACAAAAACACCTGCCTATCCAAGGACCTTGGGAGGGACTTGATAAGTGAATAAAAACTTTTTTCAGTATCCTGACAGCTTTGAACGATTGCTAAATTAATGGTTCTAAGTCGAGAACTAAACCAGTAGCAAAAATTATCATCACATATGTCTGATACCCCCCCAATCAATATGTTAAGGTTGCAGAGGGAGAAGAATCAGGATAAGGACGCATGTCCAGCATCCTCTCCATGGGAATATTCTTCCTCTCATTGTACAAATGTCAGGGTGAGGCTGTAGTAGGCATTTCTCATTTTCTCTGTCCTTGTCCTTTTCTCTCTGAAAGTCTAAACAGAGCTAAGATGAGGAATGAAAGATATGAAATAAATAAGCAAGCTTGTTTTAACCAATTGCTGTCAGCAATTGGACAGAGGGAGATATAGTTTGATTATTTGTCTTAGAGCAGTGATTCTCAACCTTTCTAATGCTGTGACCCCATAATACAGTTCCCCATGTTGTGGTGACCCCCAAGTGGGTGTGGCCACCAATAAGAGGGAGTAGGACAGCTAGGGAAAAGGGAAAAAAATGGCAGACAGCATGGTTTGGTGATCCCCGTGAAATGGTCATTCAACCCCAAATGGGGTCCCGACCCACAGGTTGAGAATCACTGTCTTAGAGCTATAGTTTTCCAGATTTTTAGTTTTTGCTACTCTAATTAGAAATAGCACATTTTCAAATGTTAAACACACTTTTTAATTTTCCTGACTTTATTGCCCTGTTACACTGAAGGGGAACAGGAATGGTAAGCTGGAAAGATGTGGCAAAAGAAATTGCTTCTTTTTATGGCTAAATGCAAAGTTTTCCTACCTTAAATTAGCACAAGAGAAAATAAATACTTAAAATGTTCAAAACATTAGAACAAGCAAATGGCAATATGCATAAGAAAATATGAGAGAATATTTGATACAGCTCATTGTGCTGAATATTATAAATTTGGTGTACAGTTTTATTCTCTCTGAAGAGAATCTTTTCAGTTTGTTACCGTATTTCCTGCTGAGTCATGTCAACTAGCACACAGGGCCTTTATAACTATAATAGTTTTGCCAGATTCTTAGTTTCTGAAAAGTGATTTAATGTTTCTGAAGTGCACAACCCAATTCAGCATCTTTTATTTCATCTTTTTCTCTTACTGACACAAATATGGCACTTTTGGTGAGCCCTGATAAAGCAAGGGGAGGGATTCATGTAAATGTAGCTGCTTTGTGATTTTTTTAAAAAAATCTTTTTTAATATACATTTTAAAATAGTTCATAAGAGTACTGTAGCTATAACTATAAACAAAATGATAGTGTTCACCACTCTTTTAAAAGTAATAGATTCTAATGGATTTTCTAAGAGAAGGAAATCCATGTTGACAGGATTCACAAAAAATGAGTCCAATTCCAAATTCTGATTGGAACAAAAGAAAAATCTAAAAGGCCAGAAAAATTGAAAAATATTCATTTGTCATTTTTTCCTAGTGTTTGGGAAATTCTATTTTTGTCATTGTTGAACATTACCTTTTCCACATTATTGTATATCAGAAAAGTCAGACTTCTTTTCTTGTTTATATCAATCAAAATAATTCTTGGCAATTTAAATGAACCCTTGCATCAAACATGGCGTTACTGAAACCTTCCTTAGCTTTCTACAAACCAACAAATGTTGGGACCGGGAATAGTTCTTTTCCAAAGCAGTCACAATATGCATATGGCATGTCAGAGAACATTGGGTTCCTATGATTTTTCTTTCCATTAGGAAGAGCCATTCAAGCACTAGTGAAGAAGCAGAATTGTGTCCCACTGTCCCTGATTGTATGCCTAGAGATTCAGACCCCATCTTCCATATATATTATGTAGTTAGTTTCCAACTTCAAGCCATGATAATAGTCTCCTTGGAAAACCTGGACTTTTTCTGCCTCACTCTCAGCAAGAAATTTCTGTTTATCTTGTACCTGGAGTGCAGCTTGCTTTTATAAATTTTATATTATGACTGCTTCCTCTCCAATTAAAAAAAACCTTGCCCAAGCCTGGTGAGCTGAGACACACAAGGATATATATATATTTTTTCTAGAAAAATTATTCTGTTCTGCAGATGGAAAAACTTCTTGGAGCGACTCCAAACAGAACAAATTGGAAGTGCATGGGAAGGAACATACAAAAACCAGGACCAAATGAAAAAGGTTAACATTAACTCAGTCCTAAGCCATTTATTGTCTGAATAATTATCTTTAAGAAAACTTTCACTCATACCATCTTGGCTCAGCTCTGCTTCAAAGGGACTGCTCATCTAATTCACTCTTACCTTCATTTAGACTGATAAGCTCAAGAGATAATTTCTTTGCTCTCTGTCCAGAATAACACAGTGCTTTTAACAACAAAGAAACCCCATCACTCAATAAATAAATTAGTGACCCCACAGTTATTAAATTTCCATCAACTTGATTTAGCCTCTCTAAGGCTTTTAAATCTTACATCTGCACTGCAGCCTTTTCTTAAGACAGTTATTTCATTTGCAGCAGTACTTTTCTTAGTAGCTTTACTCTAATGGTAAACTTTCTGCAAGAGGATGCCCTTCAGATGTGTTATTGCTATTGGCACAGCTGGTTGGAAAATTTGTAAGTTCTCATTTGCCACACATGGCAACAGACCAATATGACCCTAGACCAGGGGCGTCAAACTGCTGGATGCGTCTCCAGGAAACCACGCCAATGGGAATAAGCTCCGATACGTCACACAATGTCATGTGACGTCGCAACTTTGACATGTCTGCCCTAGACCAATACTTTATCAATTTGTCTTAGAAAGTTTTTTCTTAAGGAGAGGATCTTAAAAGGGGCTTAGAAATATTTTGAATGAATGAAAGCATTCATTTAGCCATCCTTGTTGTAAATGGAGGTTATTAAAAACAGGATGATGAGGTCCTCTCATTATCAATTATGATTAAGCTAAGGCCTTCTAAAGACAATGTTAAGAGGAATATCTCCTGCCATAAAAACAATGATAAAAACTATATAAATGATAACAAAATTCAGTTCTTCCAATTGTTCACGGTCAGTTATTAGGAGACCTGTAAATATTACTGCCCTATGGAATTGTCTCTGTGCCTGTGAAATGCACATGGGTTTTGCAGGAGGAGGTGAGCAGATCTATTTCAGAGTCTTCCCAATGTTGGCTATCTTTATTCCATACAGTTCCTCTGTGCCTCATGGAATCAAGAGACATTCCTAAAAAGAAGACAGAGTAAGCATGCAGAGACTAGCATTTTGCTTTGAAGCAGTTTTAGAAATTTGAAGCACAAAAAGAAATGCATAAAATTAACAGATCCAATATTTACACCTTAGCAGTGAGAGGCAGATGTAGAAGAGCAGTAGGGAAGCATGGATATGTTAAAGCAGTGAGACCGACTGCCCAATCTGCAATCCAAAACCCACTTATGTATCGCCGGGTGCCGGGTGGATGTGGCCAATTTGATGGGTGTGGCCAATTGGGTATGTGTCGCCAATTGGGTGGGCATGGTCCATTGGGTGGGTGCGGCTGCAGTGGTAACGGCAGACTGGGTGGGGCTAAAATGTTCATGGGGCTAAAATGTTCAATCAATCAATTCCAACTTTGCGAGATCTTTTTTTTCCATGAGAAGTTGAAATTGATTGATTGAGTGAAACTTTTTTTTTTTGCAGATGGTGGCGGAGGTTTTATAAAACCCAGCTGAAGGCCACAGGTTCGCCACCACGGTGTTAAAGGATTTCTGGGAATAGTCTGAGTGAGCTAATACTATGAGAAGAGGAAGTTTTATAACCTAAAGATCTGAGAAGAGGAAGCAGGGGAAAGATGAGTAATTTTGCTTGGTGCAGGAGGAAGTAGTTGGATTACTGCTAGGAAAGAGCAACAGGTGGGGTCTGGCAGTTCTTGAGAATGATCTTGAAAAAGGAAGACCAAGCCTGTGGTGAGAAAAATACCATGCTATGGGTGATCCAGAGTGAGGGAGTAAAAAAAGAAAAGAAAAGAAAAACACAATAGTTCTAAGGAATCTTAAATAAGGTAGCTTTTAGCCTTAGAAACTTATTCTGTGTCTCCTTATTTTTTGTTGGCCCAAGAAACCGGTTTGATTTTGTTATCCCAAGGCTTGGATTCAACTGTGCCTTGCATTTAGAAATTTGAATTTGTCTTTTAGGTTCTTTCTATGATTGGTTGCACTTACTACAGTGGGTAATTTTTTTTTTTTTTTTTTTTTATTAAAAGTTTTATAAATTTTACAAAAAAAAACAAGAACAATACAGAACAAAAAACAACATATACAAAAGAAAAAAAAATTAAACAATACATATAAAAAAAACCCCCACCCCACACCCCTCCCAAAAACCCTCCCTTCCCCCCCCCTGAGCTTCCCAGAGCAGAATATAGGCTTAAGAAATAATAATAATAAAAAAAAAAAAAAAAAAAAAATAAAAATTAAATTAAAAACTTTATATTTATATATATAAAAAAGATATCTATAATATATATAAAAATAAAACTTATGAAAAAGCTATATAATATTTTTGTATACCCAATCTAAATTGTATAAATTTTATCCATTTGTCCCAGATAGCAAAAAACTTCTCTTGCGTTTGTTGCTTTAAGAAAGCCGAAATCTTTGCCATTTCTGCCAGATAAGCTACTTTAAAAAACCATTCCTGCAATGTAGGCAAAGATTCCTTCTTCCAATATTGTCCAATTAACAGCCTCGCGGCTGTGATCAAGTTTAACATCAATACAACCTCCTTTGTATCACAATCTGTAACAATACCTAACAAAAATAATTGCGGAGTAAATTTTACCCTCCTTCTAAAAATTCTCTGGATATTCCACCATATTTTGATCCAAAATGCTTTTATCTCTCTACATGACCACCAAATATGATAATAGGAAGCCTCCTTATAACCACATCTCCAACATTTAGGTTGCACGTCAGGGTACATGTAAGACATTTTTTGTGGATCAAGGTGCCATCTATAAAACATTTTATAAAAATTCTCCCTTAGATTCTGTGCTTGAGTAAATTTGACATTTCTCACCCAAATAGTTTCCCAGGTGTCCAATGAAACTGGCTCACCAAAGTTCTGCGCCCATCTAATCATACAATCTTTAATTAGTTCCGTTTCTGAGTCCAATTCAACTAAAACCCCATAAATTCTCTTAATGTGGGTTTGTCTTTGATCCTTCAGTTGCTTAATAAGATTTTCATCTTCTCTAAGAAAACCCACCTTACAATCCATCTTCCATCTATCTAGTAGTTGCCTATATTGGAACCAAGAATAAGTAAAATTTTCTTGTGCTAATTCTTCCCGTGATTTTAATTGCCAGTTTTGTCCATCCCATTTAAGTAACTGTCTGTAAGACACCATATCCATTTTAACCCCTCTTTTTATTCCTTCTATCGCATGCCAAGGTATAGCCCATAATGGTACTTTAAAATCACTTTTATAATATTTTCTCCAAATCCTAAGTAAAGAAATTCTTAAAATATGAGATTTAAAAGCCCAATCTATTTTTTTATTAAATATTAAATAGGCATGCCACCCATAAAGTAAATCCCATCCCTCTAGATAAAGTATCTCAGAATTTGTCAAATTTACCCAGTCACTAATTAATGTTAAAACCACCGCATCATAATATAATTTCAAATTTGGTACCTTGAGTCCGCCCCTCTCACGGAAGTCTTGCATAATTTTGAACTTAACCCTTGGTTTTTTCCCTGCCCAAATAAATTTATTGAGACCCTTCTGCCACTCATTTAAATTAATCTCATTTTTCAAAATTGGTAACATTTGAAACAAAAAAAGAAACTTGGGTAGAATATTCATTTTTATCACTGCAATTCTTCCCATGAGGGATAATTGCAGCTTTTCCCAATTCTTCAAGTCTTTCTGTACCCCGACCCACAACCTTTCATAATTATTTTTAAATAGTTTTGCATTAGAAACAGACAGCATCACCCCCAAATATTTTACCTTATTAACAATCTCAAAACCCGTCGAGTTAACCAAAATCTGCTTCTCCTGACTCGACAAATTTTTAGGTAAAATTTTAGTCTTATTTACATTAATCTTAAAACCCGAGACCAAACCATAATGGTGAATCAACTGTAATAAGTTTACTACAGAATAATCAGGTTGCGACAAAGTAACAACCAAGTCATCCGCAAAAGCTCTCAACTTATATTCTTTTTTATTAACATATATTCCTTTAATTTCCTGAGACTCTCGAATTTTAATCAATAATATTTCCAATGTTAAAACAAACAACAATGGCGATAAAGGACACCCCTGTCTAGTACCTTTCTCTATTGTGAAAACCTCCGACAAACCTCCATTAACAATAAGTTGTGCTGTTTGTTTTTGATATATTACCTTAAGGGCTTGTAATATGTTTTCACCAAAATTCATTTCTTCCATTACTCTTAGCATAAAATGCCAATTCAGTTGGTCAAATGCTTTTTCAGCATCTAAAAATATGAGCCCTGCAGGAACTTGGTTGTTCTTATCTAAGTATTCTAATAAGTTAATAATTTGTCTAACATTGTTTTTCATATACCTTCCTGTTATAAACCCTGATTGATCTTTATGCACAAGATGATGCACCACCCTCATAAGCCTATTTACCAAAATTTTTACAAATATCTTATAATCCACGTTTAAAAGAGATATAGGCCTATAGTTTTTTGGTAAAGTAAGATCTTGATCCTCCTTTGGAATCAATGATATAAAAGCACTACGCCATGAAGGAGGAATCTCTAAACCCTGTAAGATACCATTAAAAAGATCATTTAATGGTTGAATCATCTCCTCCATTAAAGCTTTATAATAAACAGCTGTTAACCCATCCGTACCCGGTGCTTTCCCTAATTTCAATTGTTGAATTGCTGAGGCGATTTCCTCCTTAGTAATTAAACCATTAATTTCATATTTCTGATCCTCAGTCAGTTTAGGAAAACTTGCCTCAGCTAAATATTTATTTATATCTAACAGTTGTACATTAGTAGATTTGTATAGGTTTTGATAATAATCCAAAAAAGATTTTTTAATTAATTCCTTCTGAGAAACTAGTTTACCCTTATAATTTATTTTCTCTATTATTCTCAGTCTCTGTTTCTTTCTTAATTGATAAGCCAACCATCTCCCCGGCTTATTAGCATTACAAAATGTATTTTGTTTCATAAATAATAAATTGGTTGCAGCTTGATCTGCTATCAACATATTAAATTGTGACCTTAATAACTTTACAGATTCTTTAGTACTTTCATCAGAAGGATTTAGAATCAAAGCCCTTTCTTTTAGTTTAATTTCATCTTCAAGTTCTCTACGTTTCTGAGTCTGATTTCGCTTATAAAAATTATTCATTTTTATCAAAACACCGCGCATAAATGCTTTACCTGCATCCCATACCATTGACATTGAAGTCCCCTTATACATATTCAAAGCAAAATAGTCCTTTAAACACTCCTTTAGTTTTTGAACATTCTTCTCTTGTCTAAACAAATTTTCATTAACTCTCCAGGATCTTCTTTCCTCTTTCTCTTGAATCAACTCCATCCAAACTGGACTATGATCCGTCAGTGATCTAGGAAAAATCTTTACATTCTTTACTTTATTATACAAATCCGTGGTAATCAAGAAAAAGTCAATTCTTGAAAAAGATTGGTGTCTGTCAGAAAAAAAAGTAAAGTCTCTCTCCTCTTGATTACGTTCCCGCCAATAGTCCCTTAATTCCCAGTCTTCTTTCATATCAAAAAAGGCTTTAGGTAGCCTTGCTTGTTTAAGAAAAGGAGAGGAACCTTTCTTATCCCTTTGTGTATCTAAGACACCATTCCAATCACCCATTAATACCACCGATCTATAATCAAGCAAAGTTATTTTTTGGTGTAACTGTTTATAAAATTGTTCCTGTTGTTGATTTGGAGCATAAAGTCCAACTATAAGTACTTTCTTACCATAAATACCAAGTTCAATCATCACATATCTCCCCTGGGGATCTGATTCTACCAGACAAGCTGGCAGGTTTTGTTTGACATATATAACAACTCCCCCTTTCTTCCCAGGTGCAGGAGATATAAAATGAGATCCCAAACGAGCATTAACTAAATATTTCTGATCTTTAAGTAGAATATGAGTTTCCTGTAAACAAATAACATCATTGGTATGTTGTTTCAAATAATAAAAGATTTTTTTCCGTTTCTGAGGAGAATTCAATCCATTAACATTCCAGGTCAAAAACTTTGCCATCTCCCTTGGCACGCAGCCTGGAGAAGACACCATCAAACTCTGACAGAGCTGCGTGTGTTGCATAACTCTTGGGTCTTGCTCCTCCCACCGGCGGTGATGCACTTCCAGGAGAATTCTCTTTGGGCTCTTTTTTACGTTGCTCTTTCTCTTTACGCTTATAAGCTGCACGAGTCATCCTCTGCTCTTTAGCCTCCGTTTGGCGTTGCTTTGCCACTTCTATCATCCCTGCGGAAACCAAATCTAGTGCCTCAGATTGCTGCTCAGGTTCCTTAGCACTCAAAGATTTCCGACCAGATGAAGTTGAGCCTGCACTCAGGACCGAAGTATAGAAATCTCTAGCTTTGTCAACTGTGTTCAATCTGTAACGTGTCCCAGCATGGCTCAAAACGATACCCATCGGAATTTCCCATCTGAATGGCATCGATCTAGCTTTAAGCTCATTGGTTAAAAAAGCAAAGTCTTTCCTACTTCTTAAAATTTTAGATGGGATTTCCTTTAGAATGATGACATCTTGGGCGGCAATCTGAAATCTTTTGTTGTAAAAAGCTTGTATAATCTCATTCCGCAGGGACTTCTTTGTAAAGTAAATCACCACATCTCTGGGCAAATTCTTCTGCTTAGCAATCCAGGAGTTGAGTCTATAAATTTTTTCTACTTCTCTCTGTAATTCTCCTTTATCCATATCCAAAGCCAGCGCCAGATCACTAAGAACCAGCTCCATCAAATCTTGATTCATATCTTCCTTGAGGCCTCTAATCCTCAGAGCATACTCCATTTGTCTGTATTGAAACATCAAAATATCTTCTTGTGAGGAGTCCACCTTCCTTTCCACGTCTTGAATTTTGTCATCTAAAGAGTCAACTTTGTCTTCCACTTCCTCAAGCCTTGCATCGAGCTTAACCACCACAGTAGCCAAACCTGAAACAGCTGCCAGTATATCTTGTCGTAATTCATTATTATTTTCTTGCAATTTAGACTTTATCCCCGTTATCTCTTCTTTGAGATCAGATTTAATTTCTGATTTAATCTGTGAAACAAATTGAGTCATTTCCTCTCTCATTTGAACTACAATCTCTCCCATTATGCCTCTAACCTCTTGCACTGAAAGTCCAGGTAGAGGAGGGGAGGGTGGTGGCTGAGCCGGTGGTGCATGTTTAGATTGTTGTTGTAGCTGTGCAGTGGAAGTTATAGGAGAAGAAATAACCTTGGGTACTGAGGAAGGCTGCTGCCTCTTTGAAGCCATTTTAAAAAGCACAATTGTCACTTCCCTTTCCCCTCCAGCCAAAAAGGGAGGAGGAAAAAAAGAAAAAAAGAATTTTTAAAAAGAGACAAACTATAATCATTAAAAGTCCAGAATAAATCCCAAGAATAAGTAATAAAAGAGCAAACAATTCAAAAAAAAAATTCTAAGCCAAAAGCAAAAGCAAAAGCAAAAAACAATCCTTAAAAAGGGAAAGTAAAACAAAAGAGAAAGGAAAAAAAAACTCCGACACTTTCAAAACGCCATCTTAAGTCCTTTCACTAGTATAACAAAGAAAAGGAGGAAAAATAGTAAAAATCAAAAGATAAAAAAATAAACACCTAAAATATAAGAAAAAGTCCTTTAAACTGCTCCGTCCGTTTAAAAATTACTCACCAAAATGCTGTAAACACGGAGATAGAAGCGGCGGTTTCTTTTGCTTCCAAGGAAGCAAAAACAGCTGGGAGGCGGAGATCAGCAAGAGCTCCGAGGGAACACTCCTTTCACCCCCTCTAGAAATAAATCCAGAGGGGGTTCAGGGGTTCTACCTCTACTCTTGCGTTCTCTATCCCTTCCCTTTGCCCGGGAAGGGATTTCCGAGCCGCGGGCCAGCTGATGCGCGCTGCGCTCCGCGGCTCTGACACTTCCCCAGCTGGACGGCTAAAAGCTAGCCGCCATCGCCGTCGCCTCCCACCGGAAGCTCTCAGTGGGTAATTTTTAATACTACTCATATTTCCCCAACATTCCAAATGTGTCCAAAACTCTGAAAAATCAAGTATTAAAAGAACTAAATGTGCTGCTATAAACTGCAGAATCATGTATCATTGTTTTTGTTTTTTTGAGCTGCCCTTCTACAAAGTTATGTAGACTTCAGTTCCTAGAATTTCCCAGATAGCACTGTTGGTGCTGGAAATTGTAGGACTTGAAATGTTTGTATCTAAAGCATGATAAGGTTTTTCTATTACATCACACAGATATAATAACTATTATGTGATTTTTTTATGTATTAAATAAAATACCAGTAGCAGTTATGTTTCATTGCTAGGTAGCTAGAGGGCTAGAGGCTACTCTGCATACCTCACTGTTGTTTCATCATTGTTACATGTGTCAATTGTCTTCAGAACTACAATGGAAAGAAAGCACAAAGAAGCTGACAATGTTTATGGGACCATAAAATTGCTCCATGGTATTAAAATGTATGTGAACAGATGTGCTGGTTTCCCAAAGCTAATTATGCCAGAAGAATTACACCAAAATGGAAACACGGTTTTAAAAGTAGTGTACAAGTTTTTTATGTCCTTCTGGAATGAGTAATTGTTTGCTAAAAGTTTTCTTCCTAGATGGATGTGATAAATTATAGTAGCCAGAGCAGCTCTGACTTCAGCACTTGTGGTCCTACAGAAAAGATGTTCCACTAGAGAAAGGAGCACATCCGTCATGGAAATGGAACATCATGGTAATAGAACTCGCTTCATTTTTTGAGGGATTTCCAAATGAAGCTCTTCATTCTAATCTGATCTGGCCTTCTGATTTCATGGGAAGGATTATTAAAAGATCACAACAAACAAAGCACACTACCTCTGACTACTTGGTATGAGATGTACTGTCTATACCTAATATTCAAAATTGTCTCTGATAAGAGATTGTGTAATCAAGCTGTGCAGCACTTTAGATTCAATTTCCAAAAGGTATTTCTGAGCAAATAGGAACTCAACATTGGTCTACAACACCTTAAAGCAGCCATGCCCCTTAAAACAGTCTGATCTCAGGAAATGGCTCTCATGTACCCCAAAACACCTTTTAGGAAATCAGATCCAAATCCCTAGTGTACATATTGTAATAGTAGTAGTAGATTAGTTGTATAACTGCCAATAGGTAAATCATTATATCAAAAGCTGAGTTAAGTGTTATCCCTGCAGAGATGTTTTACTTGCATGATGAATTCAAAGCTATTGGATTTCCCTCTAAGACACCCTTTCATTAAGATATCAATTCTGTAAGCTTTATGTGTTCAGCAGCATCTTGCTTGGTAAGTTTCCAAAAGTGGGGGATGAGATCACACAACTGCTTTCCCTCGTTCCTGTTTGAGCTGAAAAAGGATTATTGCTGTACAAATGTAAATCCTTTTCTCCTAGAATTGGTAACATAATCTGCCATATTACAAAAAATATCAGAGGACAAAAAAGAATGATAAAACATGAATAAATGGGATGCTTAAAAAGATTTAACAACAGGAATAAATGGGAAGAGCATATTATGAGCTTTTTCCTGCAAATCTGGTTACTGTACTTTTGCCTGTAAAAGCTAGTAAAACTTTTGTTCTAACTTCCATAGATTTGGGATCAGCAAATTAAATATTTAATTTTGCAGAAACAATTTGTAAAGGACAAGAAGATATTTCTTTGGACATCTGGAAGGTAATTATGTGCACATTTATGAGCAAATGGGTCCTATATAAACAGGACAGCAAAGCATCTGTGCCAAGAAAAGAAATTTCCAATCGCTAACTTCAAGTTATTCTAATGTTCTGTCTTCATCCAGTTTCCCCAAGTAGACAATCTGTTGTGTGTATACTAATTTCAGCATCAATTTCTCAGCTGTATATGCCAGTTTAAGTATTGTTACATTGACATTTACTAATCCAGAGATTAGTTCACACAAATTTGTCTGTCTGTCTGTCTGTCTGCCTGCCTGCCTGTCAGTCATATTTCTAAACAGCCCATCTCCCTCAAAGAGGGGCTCTTATACGACCTATATATGAATAATGTTTTATTGTTAGGAAATAAAACAATCTCTTTAGGAGACTTAACAATTTATAAGAATAAATATTCTTTATCTATATTCTATCCTTTATCTAGATACCTGAGAAATGTTTCAGTAGGTTTTATTCTTCAGTGTTGTATATATTCACTGGACAAGGCTTCAATTTGGAACTTTGTGAACAGGATGACTGACTGAAAGTAAGTGGGGAAATAAGATAATATTCCTCCAGCGTTTCTATTTAACTCTGAAAATCTGCCTAGGGGATCCTACAGTATAAACAAGGGCTACCAGGGAAAGTAAAAATGAAAAATTAACAATAGCCCTTTGTATACAGGAAAAAGAGCCTTTTCAGTCACAGATTAGAAATTCTTCAGATAACCACATGCATCTCTAAAAAAACAGCAGCCAAAATTATTGCAGAACCACTGTCAAGTTCAAACATTGATCTTTCCTGA
The DNA here is from genome assembly GCF_016545835.1 of Crotalus tigris. NCBI lineage: Eukaryota > Metazoa > Chordata > Lepidosauria > Squamata > Viperidae > Crotalus > Crotalus tigris. The sequence continues at coordinate 1,291,862 of NW_024100482.1, forward strand.
TTAGTATTATTATTTGCATTTCAGGATAATTGAGGCATTTTGCAAAGCTTAGAATATCAAGCCTAATGTATATTCAAAATAACTTTGAACAGATGATCATTGAAATATGAAATAACTAGAAAAGAAGGTTGGTTACAGTCATTTTATTTCACCTCAAGAATATTCTTCATTTGAAAACATTTTATAGCAGGGGTCCTGAACCTGTGGCCCATGGCCTATTGGCCACTTGGCCGTGTGAGTGGCTGGCGGGTGTGTGCATGCACTGCCCAACTCGCATAAGCATCACTGCAAGCATCACGGCCCCACTTGTGTGAGCATTATGGGCGTTTGCGACCCCACTCATGTGAGCATTCACAGCCCCACGTGCAAGCACTCATGTCACCACGAGCGTCATGGGCGCTCGCAACCTCACTCGCGCTCGCAATGGGTATTTGTGTGCGCACACGCTCATGCGCATGCATTCACCATCACCCACAAAACCATCCCTTCTTTCCCCCCCTCCTCCTACTCTGGGCTGCCAACCCCAACAGGTTGGAGAACTCTGCTTTACAGCGACAATCTATTTCATTCTTAAACCCCCCAAAAAAACTCCCCACCCCAATAGGCTGATAAAATGTATTCAAAGTTGTCTCATAAGCATTAGCTTTTTTAAAGATTTCCTAGCAAATGATTCAGATTCAACTCTACAATTGATGCTGTTATTCTCCATTAATCTGCTACACTCATATATAACACGGGTTACCCTATGGGCTAATTTGTAGAGATTTGAGAATGTTAGAAGAGTAACATATAATCTGGTTCCTACCACATTCAGAAACATACAGTATATCCAGGAGGGCATTTTAATGAAGCATTTAGAGCTTTACAGTTGCCTTAGATTAAACTAGCTGAATGACACAAATATATTTTAAACAATTCCTAGAATTTTTAATCAACATGTGAAAGCTAATCTTTAAGAAAAGAATGTGTACCAAGTAAACCAATTTTAATGTTAACATCCATGCAAGGGAGAAAATATGAAATCTGAAAAGAATGTAAAAAGAAGTAAACCATCCTCTTTTGATGTTTTGCAAACAGAATGTTTATTATGTTTTATAGTTTTATTATAGTGAATCAACATAAATATAAAACACACACAGTAGTAAAGTTTAAAAATTTCTGACATACAGAACATTAAATTCAAAGACATCTGCCTAAAGGGAAATCTTTGGGATTTAAAGAATTTAAGTCAAACATTTGCATATAAATCTTTTCTTGGAAATCAGAAATACTTTCTCATTTATTTTTTATAATTATATCTTCTAGTAGATTTTGGAGGGTGCCAGGAATATATCTGTTTGTTTTCCCCATTCATGGGGGTTTATACATAGGGTACTTTTTCTTAAAACTGCACTTTATTACCTTGCCAGAGATTTATCTGTATCAGTGAAGATATAACTTCAGTGAGCAAAATAATCTTTTGAAATTAATGCTATGTTATTCTCTGTTGCTGTTTTAGATCTCCTGCAACCATTGTTTGTGACATTTTTTCAATTATAGAATTATTTTCAACAACTAAAAAACTAGAATGCTAAAATATTCCAAATACCCCCTTAAAAATGTTTTAGCAGAATCGTCCTCAAACTGCAGAACGAAAGATCATACAAATCAGTCTCCATTTTGCAATAAATGTATATAAACAATGTGAGTTAAATTCTGGATGACATACTTGAATGGGGACATTGGGATTTCCTTGTTTAGACTGCCATGAAATTTATGGTGTACATTTTTTTTCAGTGACCTGTGAAATCTACCATACAAGCATATGCATTTTTCATCAGATAACTTATCATAAAAGAAAAGGTGCTTCTGCAAAATTGCATATTTGTAAGTTTAAATGGTAATTTTAGTTTAAATGGTAATTTTAGCATGAAACTCATTTGAAATGACTGCCCATGTGATAAATCTCTCTACTGATGTTTGATGTTTAATGAAAATAATGTATTTATTTTTTCAAAGCTATACAATTAATAGTTTGTTTATTAACTTATATTATCACCAGCTCTTTTCAAACTTATGTCAAAATTGCTATTGGAAAAAAACAAATTATTTATTTTGATAATTAATGTCAAAATGCAGTAGATATGGGAACAGTTGAGCACATTTCAAATTCATCTGTGTTAACTTGTGACAAAGTTATTAAGATGTAAATTGTTACCAGGCACCTGGTTTAGAATGCAGATGCAGTTGAGTGAATTCAACTCCAACATAGGCATGTACAACACTACATACTATTGCCTGCATATGCTGAGATGATCAGGATAGTTTAACATATGTATTTGTCATAATTGTGAAATTATAAGCCAGTAATGGCGAACCTTTTAGAGACCAAGTGCCCAAACTGCAACCCAAAACCCACTTATGCATCGTCAGGTGCTGGGTGGGTGTGGCCCATTGGGTGGGCGTGGCTGCGGTGGTAACAGCAGACTGGGTGGGACTAAAAAGTTCAATCAATCAATTCCAACTTTGTGAGATCTTTTTTTTCCATGAGAAGTTGAAATTGACTGATTGATTGAACCTTTTTTTTTTTTGCACATGGTGGAGGCCTAAAGCAAAAAGGTTTTATAAAACCCAGCTGAAGGCCTAGGACTGGGGTGACGTGCGTGCCCAAAGAGAGGGCTCTGAGTGCCGCCTCTGGCACCCATGCCATAGGTTCACCACCACTGTTATAGGCCATGCAAAATATGAACTGGGAAAAGATATAAAGTATCCCAGCATGGTATGTATGACAAATCAGTGATATTTTGGACATTCATGTAATTAAAAAAACAACAACAGAAATTGCTGTCTCTACCTCCATGAAACATTTCTACTCCATTGTCACACTTTCAAGGAACTTTGAAAACTGACCCCCAGCTTACCCAGAGTTCCCTATTGACCAAATATAAATCTTTGTTTCTTGAATAATTGTAATAAATAACAAACTATATCGAACAATCATTCATACTTAATGCTAGTTCATAATGTTAGTTCTACTTCTCTGTGTTCATTTTGTTTAAAACTCTTATGTGGCAAAACCATAAGAATTTAGCAGCAAGAATACTTTGGTCATGGTTTTCCACTATGAAAATAAGCTCCAGCAAACCTCTGTATAAAATGCGTCTTTCATTCTTTCCTTTTGCAAACCAAAGGAATCCTGGAAGCATCTGTTTCTGGCTGTAAGCTACATATAATTCAAAACAAGGGAATCTAAGATTTGCTTGTGGTTCCAAAATAAGTTATCATCAAAATAATCATACTATATCTTAATCAGTTTCAAAAAAAAGTACATTTCTCCAAAACTGCTTTACTTGATTTTGATTTTGCATGTGTGAATTAATTCACAATAGCTTGGCATTTTGTGCGCAAAGAGACTGCAGTTGGATATGATGGGAAATTGTAGTCTATTTTAAAGCCAAAAATAAATACTTGTCTCAAGCGAATAAGTGGAGAGAGAGGTGAGGGTGAGCCTAAAGCTTACTGCAACATTATTTCCTGTTTCATGCAAATGTTATCTTTTAATCTCAGATGGAGACATGAAAATCTGGTGATTAATCGTTAGCATACTGGAAGTGAAGTCTTTCCGTACAGCTCTCTGGACCAAAATGTTTCGTAACTTTCAAGAATGCTCTCCATTTTGTATAATTCATATTGCCAAGGTTAATCTCATCTGAACTATTTGGGGAAGCCTGCTTCAGGATTTGCCTGATAAGGCTGGTTCTATAACTTAATGTTCTAAACAGATGATCATGTTATGTATGGCGAAGATAAATGGAATGTCTATTACCATGGAAACACTCTTCCAAACAAATCAATTGCACCCACTCATTTTTTTAATGTATTCCAATTTTTTGGATCTCAGGTGTGCTTTTTTCAGATGTAAACTTCCATAAGCAACATCTTAAAATGGAGCAACTTCTTTCATGTAGAAGTTGTGGGTGGCTGAAGAAGGAAAGCTGGCACATTTTCAAACAACGGGAAGACAGTTTGCAGAGTTTATTTAAGTTCACATTTAAACTGCTAAAATCCTTTCTTTGAAGGATGTTGCTCTTCCAGCTGATCCATACTATTTGGTCCAACAAAAGATATCATTTAATACATGGGGCTCTTATCACTAAAAAGGGATTAATTCCCTTTCTGTTCCCATGTCAAAGTTCCAGTTCTGCTTTCAACTCCAGATACACATAATGAAGTTTTCTCAATAATGATACAGAGACTTTTTCTTCTGAAATACATCCGAAGATGCTAACATATTTCTGTATCTATAGTCAAGATCAAATGGAAAGAGTACACGACAATGTCTTCCCTTTGATAAAGTAGTAATTCTTTTCTTCTCCTGATAGTCAGCCAATATTCATTTTTTGTACTACTTATAACAGCTCTTTCGGTTGTCCTTTGCTCAGCACTTTGTTCTTTGTTTAGAGCAGTGGTTCTCAACCTTTTTAATGCCACGACCCCCAACTGGTCGTAAGTGGAGGACTACTCAACCGATCGTAAGTCGAGGACTACTCAACTGGTGCAGCACCGTTTGCAGAATGGGACTTTTGGTGGGCTCAGCAGGGCAGAGACAGCCTGGACAATTCCTATTGGCTTTTGAAAGCCAATAGAATTAGACTCTATTCAAGAGAGTCTATTCTATTGGCTTTCAAAAGCCAATAGAAGGGGCGTTGGTCTTACCTGAACGCCTTTTCTCAGTACGGAGATGGATAATCCATGGATGGGCTTTCTCTGTCTGCCTGCTCTTGAGACCAAGTAGCCAAAGCTTGACACGCCCCCACTTCATGTGGAGTCCATTCTTAACGAGGGCGAATTGGCTGATGATTGACGAGGTATTGGCTCTCAGCTCCCTACTAGCGGCCTGCTGGCCTTGGGGTGGGTGTGGATTATCCATCTCCGTACTGAGAAAAGGCGTTCAGGTAAGACCAACGCCCCTTCTCCAGTACAGGAGATGGATAATCCACGGATGGGACGTACCAAAGCCTCACTGTCCCAAGGGGTGGGAAACAGATAAGGCCGGTAGATTGATCTCTGAGACAACTTGCTGGAGGACCCTCCTACCAAAGGAGGCGTCCGCCGATGCAAAGCGGTCTATCTTGTAGTGTCGTATAAACGGGGAAGGCGAGGACCATGTCGCGGCCCTGCAAACTTCCTCGATTGACGCCTGGGTAGCCCATGCCGCCGAAGTTGCAGCGCTTCGGGTGGAATGGGCTGTGAGATGACTTGGGGGCGGCAGGGATGATACATTGTAAGCTTCTGCGATACAGCTTCGGATCCACCTTCCAATGGTGCCCGCGGAAACTTTCCGCCCCAAGATGCCCGCTTGGGAGGAAACAAATAGGGCCTCCGATTTGCGGAAGGGTTCTGTACGCTTTATATAACGCCGCAAGGCTCTGCGGACGTCCAATGTATGCCACTGCCGTTCCCGGTCATGTGTTGGATTTGGACAGAAGTTTGGGAGAATTACTTCCTGTGTCCTGTGAAAGAGTGAATTCACCTTCGGTATGAAGGCAGGATCTAACCTAAGGACCACCGTGTCCTTGTGGAAAATGCATAGGTCGTTTCTGACTGACAGTGCGGACAGTTCCGAAATTCGTCTGGCCGATGTGATGGCAATCAGGAACGCCACCTTTAGCGACAGGTGTCGCAAGGAAACGGTCGCCAATGGTTCAAATGGTGACCGAGTGAGTGCGTGAAGGACTCGCGGTAGTTCCCAGGACGGGTACCTGTGAATTACTGGAGGTCTGGTGTTATAGGCGCCCTTGATAAAGGCGCGGATCCTGGGGTGGTGAGCTAAGGGAACCGAATCCGTGCAGGTGAGGAGGGTGGACAAGGCCGCCACTTGCCTGCGGATGGTCGCGGGGGCGAGGCCTCTGTCTAGTCCCTCCAAGAGGTAATCTACTATCTGAGGGATGTAGAGTTTGTGTAAGTCAAACTGCTGTTCCCTGCACCAAAGGCAAAAATTTTTCCAAGTGGAGTCATAAATGCGGTTTGTTGCCGGACGGCGTGAAGCTTGAATTATGGTAATGGCCCCGGGAGAGAATAGTTCCTGTGCCATTATCTGGCGCTCAAGTGCCAGGCGGTCAGTTGTAACCATTGGGGTTCCGGGTGACTGATGGTTCCCTGGTGTAGGGACACTTGATGAGGGGGAATGTTCCATGGGGGCGACTGAGACAGGTTCATCAGGTCGGCGAACCACGGTCTCTGTGGTCAATATGGTGCTACTAGGATCACTTCTGCCCGCTCCTGAATCAGGTTTCGGATGACCGCCGGTATGAGTGGTAGTGGGGGAAAGGCATAAAGCAGACCCTGAGGCCACTGAGTTCTCAGAGCGTCCGTCCCCTCTGCTCGCGGGTTGAAGTAACGAGAGTAAAATCTGGGGAGCTGGGCATTGTCTGATGATGCGAACAGATCGAGGATCGGGTACCCGAACTTGCGGGAGATGTCTAGGAACAAGTTCGGGTGTAGCCCCCACTCCGAAGGGTCCACTGTTGTGCGGCTTAGGAAGTCCGCTTGCTGGTTGTTGACCCCCGATATGTGTTCCGCTTTTAGTGACTTCAGATTGGGCTCTACCCAGCTGAATAGGAGTCGTGACTCTGTCATGAGGGTTTTTGATCTGGTCCCCCCCTGCCGATTGATGTGCGCCTTGGCTGCTACGTTGTCTGTTAGGACTAGAACGTGGTGGCCTCTGATTCTGTCTTTGAATTGTTGCAAGGCTAGGTGGATAGCCCTGAGTTCTAGCCAGTTGATGTTGTTTCTCAGATCCGTGGCGGACCAACGTCCCTGTACAAACCGGGAGTCCAGATGGGCTCCCCAACCATACAGACTGGCGTCTGTAGTGATGGTAACTCTGACTGGTTCCTTGAAGGGTGACCCCTTGGTCACGGCCCGAGAGCACCACCAGCGTAGCGCCCTGCGGATTTGTGCCGTGACCCTGACTAGGTGGTTGGATGCGCTGGTGTTCTGCCGTTGGTACGGGAGCAGAAACCACTGTAGTTCCCGTAGGTGGAGCCTGGCCCAGGGTACAATGGCTATGGCCGATACCATCTTGCCCAATAATTGGGAAAGTGTTAGTATCGGAACTGAACGTTGCCTGTGAACCCAGCGAGCCAGTTCCCTGATGCCGGCCACCCGGTCTTGGGAGAGATAGACCATACAGTTGGTTGTGTCTATCATGGCCCCCAGATGCAGCAGCCTGGACGAGGGAACTGTCTGGCTCTTCTGAAAGTTTACTGAGAATCCGTGTAATTGGAGGACGCGAATGACGGTCCTTACGTCCGCCTGAGCTGTCTGTAGGGATGTTGCTTGGATTAGTATGTCGTCTAGGTAACATTGGACGCGTATTGGGATTTTTCTCAGTTTGGCGGCTACCGCTGCTAGTATCTTGGTAAATACCCTGGGTGCCGAAGATAGACCGAAGGGGAGAGCTCTGTATTGGAAGTGTTTTCCCCCGTAACAGAAACGTAGGAACCGGCGGTGGTTTGGGTGGATGGGGATGTGAAGGTAGGCTTCCGTGAGGTCTATCGATGCCAGGAAGTCTCCTTCTCTGATGCTTCCCAGGATGGACTGAAGGGATTGCATCTTGAATTTTTTGTATGTGATGTAGCGGTTGAGGTTTTTTAGGTCCAGGATTGCCCTCCATCCTCCTGAAGTCTTTGGAACCACAAAGAGGATGGAGTAAAATCCTCTGCCTCTGTATTCCGCTGGGACCGGTTCTATTGCTTGAATGTCCAACAGGTGTTGGATGGCCTCCTGCATGAGTTTGCGTTTGGTGGGGTTCCTGGAGACCGAGCAGTTGATGAGTCGGTCTGGGGGTGTGACCAGGAACTCCAGGGACAGCCCGGACTGGATGGTTTGTAGTACCCAGTTGTCCGTGGAGGTCTGCTCCCACTGGTGGAAGAAGTGAGCTAGTCTTCCTCCAATGGGTAGGTCTATGTAGGAGTCATTTTGTCTTCCGGTACGGACGACCCGTTCCACGAAAGGGTCGTCTCGACTGGTTTTGTTGTCTGGGCTGGAACCCCGGTCTGTCGTAGGGGCGGCCGTACGGTTTGTTCTGCCTGGGAGTGAATGGCTTGGGTGCCTGACTGATAGGCGTGGTTGTCGGTTGACGAAAGGACTGCCTACGAAAGTAAGGTGTGGTACGTTTGTCTGACCTTTTGTTCAAGTGTGCCATGACCTTCCGCTTGTCTTTGTTCTCTACAAGATAGGGGTCCAAGGCCTCCCCAAACAGACCGTTGCTTGAGTAAGGGGCGGTCGCTAGCCGCCACTTAGCCTTGGTGTCAGCTTGCCAGTGTTTTAGCCATAGCATTCTCCTGGCAATTATGTTGGATGCTATGGATCTGGATGAAAAAATGGCCGATTGGAACGTTGCGTCTGCAGCGTATTCCGTGGCTGCTACCATCTTAGCCAGGTCCTGGTGTGTTCGTATGTCCTCCATAGGAACTATGGTTTGTAGTTGTTGCAACCAGATGAGGGTGGCCCGGACAAAAAAGGAGGCCGAGGTGGCTGCTTTGATGGCCCATGCCGCTGTCTGGTGGGTTTTGCGAAAGGCTTGTTCCCACTTTTTGTCATCTGCCTTAAGGGCCTCCACTAGGTCCCCAGCCATGGCTGTCTGGGAGACCAAGGGGGTCCAGGCTTCATCTACTTTAGGAATTTCTAAGGCCTCATTGAGGTCTGTGGCAGTGCTGTATAATTTTTTGTCCGTACCACTCACTGATGGGAAGGAAGCGGGAGAGTCCCATGGCTTCTTGATCCCTTTCAGGAAAATGGCGGGGCAAGGTATATGGTGTTGCGTTGTCACCTTTTCTACGAATACGGGTCTGGATGTGGTGGCCGGTGTCGCTTGCGGCTGAGAAAACTGATCCGTCCCCATGTCCGCAATGGCTGTGGCCTTGCGTAGTATCGTGAGGAAGCGGTTGGGATTAAATAATCCCCCTGAGGGGGGCTCAGGGGGAAGTTCCTCATCCTCTGACATAGAGATCCCAGGTTGATCCTCCTCTTGTGGTGAAGAATAACCACTCATGGAGGACTGGGCCGGGGAGACGGGTTCCTGAATGCCTGAGGACTCTGAGGGGAGTTCCGAGTGTGGCATGGCTGAGATGGAGGGCCCCTGGTCGTGGTGGGCGGAGCGCTGTGCTAGGGCTCGGTCCACCACTTTGGTTAATAGGGCCTCTAGCCGTCCATCTGCCCAGATGTCCCCTATGTCATTACCTTTGGGTGTGGTGACCGCAGGTGGAGAGTTGGACTCAGTGGTTGTGCCTGCCGCCGTGGTTGTTTGTTGGGCTGATGTAGATGGCGGGTCCAGTGGTTGCGGTGTTCCTGGAATGGACCACGCGCTCTGGGTTGATGTGGATGGACCCAATGGTAATTCCATCTCGGTGGCCGCTATTTGAACCAATTCCAATTGGGCCTGCCTCTGCGCTCTGGAGAACTCCTTCTCCAGGGCCTGGTGCCTACGGCTGGCTTGCTTTTCCGCCAACTTGGAGGGCCTCTTGAGCGAGTGTTTTGTCTTCGCTTTGCACTTGCCTGCCGCCTTCTGGTCAGAAGGTGTGTTGCAGCCGTAATTGGGAGGTGGAGGGGTCGTGCTCATGGATTGAGGCAACGAGGGTCCCTCCATTCCGCTTGAGCAGTCCCAGAAAAACTGAGAAGACGCTCAGGCAGGCAAGTATTGGCGGGAGCGAAATTGGAACAAGTACCAGGACTGTTCCCCTGATCACCCGACCACAACAAAAATATTCTCTCTGGGCTAAGGTCACGGTAGCTGAGGGAGGTACCGAAGGCACGTTTGGAACCACTCCTTGGGTTCCGCCCGGAGGCCTTAGGTGACCAGGCAACGTGCACCAGTAGAAAAAGGAAAAGGGAGGCAAAAAATATCAGTGGCAACCCCAAAAGGGTCTGTAGGCCTGACTTAATACACAGCAGGTATCAAATGGCGGTCACCTAGAGCGGAATTTATTCTTATTAATACTATTACTATTATACTAATAATAGGAACAACAATAATAGTAAAATAATAATAATAATAATAACAACAACAATAATGGTGATGATGATAATATTGTGTGTTCTGTCTTTAGGCCTGTTGGCCCTGCAGTCGCTTAATTTTTAGCTTTAAAAAAAATTTTTTTTTATTATTATTATTATTATTATTTTTAAAATTTATGTATCTATTTTTATTATTATTATATTTTGTCCTATTATTATATGTGTGTATCGGGGGTGGAGCGCTGGTTGTGTGCTCCTATTCCGCCTCTATCAGTGATTCCAGATATGATGTAGAGCTTCCTTAAGCTTGGTTTGCCTTTCTCTGGCAAGAGATGGCAGCCACAGCTCGTTTCTCCCTGAAAAAGGGCTTTGCAGATCCCAGGAGGGTTCTCTAGCCTCCGTTTCTTGGTTGGCTTACTCCCTTCCTGTGCTTCGTTTCCCTCTGAAGATAAGCTCCGCAGCCTCCCAGAAGCTGCTTGTGCCCGGGGATTTAAATTTGGCGCGCTGTGACGTTTTAAGGTAATCCCAGCCAGGGATTGCCTTTGTTGTCTGAAAACGGCAACTAAAATGGCGCCCGCGGTTGCCCTGGGCTGCTAGGGAATCTCCGATGATCCGAATTCAAGTTTGAATCCGGACCTGGAGATTGTTATTTTTTCCCCCAATTTGAGGAAAAAATCCCTTGGAAGGTTGGGGAGAAAAGCTCAGCAAGTGGTCTCTGCTGATGCCTTTTCCCCCCCCCTTTTCCACCTCCAGAGCCCTGGGGCTGACTGGGATCCGTGGGGAGTTTTCCCCCCCCACACCCCCTTTTTCAATTTTAATATAGGATCAGGGATGATCCCAAGGAAAACTTAGTGGTTGGGGAAAAGGTTCAGCAAGTAGTCTCTGCTGATGCCTTCTTCCCCCCCTTTTCACCCCCCAGAGCCCTGGGGCTGGCTGATATCTGTGGGGAAATTTCCCTCCCCACCAATCCCCTTTTTAATTTTAGGTTTGAGATCAGGACTGATCCCCAGAAAATTTTGTGGTTAAATTCCTATAGGTGGAAAATATTTTTTTGGGAAGCCAATTATCAAGGGATAATCAATCAATGGATTTCTTGTCTAACCTGATAAGCTGAGAGCCACGCCAAAACGAGTCTTCTCCGAGCAGAGACCAAGTTAAGAATGGACTCCACATGAAGTGGGGGCGTGTCAAGCTTTGGCTACTTGGTCTCAAGAGCAGGCAGACAGAGAAAACCCATCCATGGATTATCCATCTCCTGTACTGGAGAATAAAAGGGAGTAGCACAGTTAAGGAAAAGAGGGGAAAAATGGCGGACTGCATTGTTTGGCGATCCCCGTGAAATGGTCGTTCGACCCCAAATGGGGTCCCGACCCACAAGTTGAGGACCACTGGTTTAGAGCCATCAGACAACTTACTCATAGATCTCTAGTAAAAGAAACATTTACAAAGAAGAATAGTCATTCTTCAGAGCAAATAATGGGGCTCTGTTAGCATCAAGCTTATGCTTCATGTATTTTCACTATACTCTGATTCTTACTAGAGAATGACTCTGATGTTATTCTACTATCTTATGGAACCATCTTACAAACATTGTTCAGATGCAACCAAAATTATGTTTAGCAGGACTTATGTGGTTATAATATTTAATGAATGCTGGAACCCATGTAATACATTTTCAGGGATTGAGGAATATATGAATGGATTTTCTTTTTGTTAAAAGAAAATTACTTTTAAATTAGTTACTTTTAAATTTACTTTTAAAAATTACTTTTAGATTCTCTGACAAGGGAGTTACACTGAGAGCCATATTTTTCTTGCCTTTTTATAGTTCCAGGTGGTTAATTTTTTTCCTGCTGGATTTATTCCATTTCAAAGAAAAAAAAATAGTTAAAGAGCAGAAATTTAAGATCCTATTAGAATAACCCTGGCTAACAATTGTGAAGTGCATATTTTGGTTGCATCTGAACCAGCAGTTCTCAACCTATGGGTCGCGACCCCATTTGGGGTCGATCGACCATTTTACGGGGGTCGCCAAACAATGCGATCCACCATTTTCCCCCCTCAGGGGGCGGCGCCGCGCATGGGGGCACCGCCGCGCATGCGCGGCACGTTCGTCTGACGGGGGTCGCCGTCACACAAATGTTGAGAAACGCTGATCTGAACAATGTTTGTTCTGCATCTAAGTAAAATGCTTCTTATCTAGTAATAATAGTAGAGTCTCACACAATTGAGATTAATTGTTAATGCATATTGAAAGAAAAGAAATCCATTTAATATAAAAAAGAATAGATATATAATTCTGTTAGTAAGGTGTTTACACTAATGTAAAAGAAAAGGTGGGAAGAAGGGAGGAAGTGTGATTTGCAGGCAGAGGTTTTATAGTTTCTCATATTGTAAAACCATTCATTCATTCATTTAAATGTATTTGTCACTTATTATCTTGTCATGAAAAAACATTTTTTACAAAGGAACTATTCCCTTCCCAGAAGACAATAAATGCAAGTATTGTTCAAGTATCTATCTACTTCCTCCAACCAGGTGCATAGCTGTGGAGTGGGCCATTCTAACCAGGAAAACTGTTATAATGGAAGGGGAAACAGCCATCTGTTAATGCTCATGTACCAAGTCTGCCAATTCCTATCTACATGAATCATTTGTATGTGTTCCCCCCCCCCCACTTCCCAGTTGTTACTTTCAGAGCACATCCAATTTGGGTCTTACTTTCATAAATTAGCTAAAAGGAAAATAAAGAAGAAAGCAACATATTATTTATTCATGCATTTGTTCTATTTGGATGTATACTTTGAAACCACCTTGCTGATAATATTGAATCAGTTGAACTGTTTCAACATATTTTTTTTTGTGCAGCTCAAGATACCAGCCATTATTTAAAGACCTCTGAGCAGGATATCTGAAAACACAGTTAAATCTTCTATGAACACGTCCATGGTTACATGATTTGTAAGAACATTTTGTCTGATGGATAGGTTTTTCCCCCTAAGCACAAAAGGTAGTCCAAACCATTTGATGTCAAACATCTGTTGCAAAAATTCAAATGTAATTACTTCTATTCATTTATCACTGAAGGTGGCCTTTCTGTTATTCTTAATTTGATTATTATAGTGCTGTTTTAAGTGTTTATAAAACTCGAGGATCTAGTTTTATTGAAATTGAAATATTTAATTAAATATAATGTATGCAATGCTGTTGAGCAGGTCTCCCCAACCATTATTCTAGCTGGACTTAAATACTTAGTTATATCAAGCATTTTCAGCATTGCAAGCATTAGCCAGATATCTACCAGGTAATTCCTACAATGGACTAACCATTTGTAGGCATTTGCCATGTTCAGCTTAGAAGGCTGCACTAAGTCAACATCATGGAATTCAAGCAAGCTAATTCCTGTTAGCTTCCAATTGTGGAGTCCTGCTAAATCCTTCTTTATGTACAAGTTTTGCTCTGGATGTTGTCTGCCTAGCCTTTTTGGGATTGCGATATACCAAGTCATGATGAAAGCATAAACAGTAGTTCTTCCAAGGTTGTATTTTCAGTATATATTTATTATTCATCTACTTCATCCTGGGAAGAACAGTTTACATATTATCAGGAACCTCCTTTGGAAATGGTGTAACAATCACTTTAGGGATGTTGACTGAACAACTTCTATAAGAGGATCAACTTAATACGGTGCCAGAAAGTTTTAGCACACAGCCAAGTTTCCTTCTAAAATTGAGGAGTCACCCAGTTAGATCCATATTTGATTCCCAGGTTCTATTTCCTAATTCCTGTTCTACTTTATTCTCCTCTTTTGTTCCTGTTCTAAATATTTTGTTTTCTGTTTCAATTCTATTTGATGCAATTTTTGTTTTTGTTATATTCTATAAAATACATATTCAACCCTGGTATTCTGTGACCAATCTGCCCTCTTCTGCATAAACCCAAACTTATTACCGTGTTTTTCCGAAAGTAAGACCTGCCCCCAAAATAAGCCCTAGCTTGATAAGCCTTACCCCAAAAATAAGCCCTAGTTTTGGGGCGAGGAGCATGCCTAAAAATCAAGCTAGGGCAGAGGTGGGGGTGGAGCTGCCCCACATGCCCTGCACCCGCTTACTGTTGCAGCCAGGCCTCTCCTCGCTGGCCCACTTCTTCTACAGCATCCCCTGGCTTGCATTTCGCAGTCAGAGGCCTACAGATTCAATGCACAGCTTGGTTCTCGGCTCCAAAGGCCTTCCGGAAAGGCCTCTGATGGCAAAATGCAAGCCGGAGCTCCATTCTCAGCTGCAGAGGCATTTCGTTCGGCGGCAGAAGAAATGGGCCAGCTGGGTAGGGCTGTCGGTGCCGGAGGTGAGTAAGACATTCCCTGAAAATAAGACCTGGTGCCTCTTTTGGAGGCAAAAAAAAAAAAAAGAAACCAGGTCTTATTTTTGGGGAAACCCGGGTAATGCAAATAAACTCTAACCATTACTAAAATGAAATGGATCTTGTAGTAGAGTATCTTTCAGTATCTTGTAACTGGCAAAATGAAGTTTTAAAAAGTGCTATAATTCTTCTCTTTTTGTCACCAGAATAGATTATATCTTAAAACTGTTGAAGATTGTGTGAATTTAAATACTTTGTTTCTATTTTGTATTGGATCAGTTTCAAAAATAAACACTATTTATATAGGTAATCCTTTCGACCACAATTGAGCCCAAAATTTATGTTGCTGAGAAATTTGTTAAGTGCGTTTTGCCTCATTTTATCACCACAGTTGTTAAGTGAATAATTGCAGTTGATAAGTTAGTAAAACGGTTGTTAAGTGAATCTGGCTTCCTCATTGACTTTGCTTGTCAGAAAGTTGCAAAAGAGGATCACATGATCCTGGGATACTGCAACCATCATAAATATGAACCACTTGTCAAGCATCTGAACATATATATCACGTGACCCTGGGGATGCTGCAATGGTCATAAGTGTGGAAAATGGTCATAAGTCACTTTGAAGGTCATTAAATGAACTGTTGTAAGTTGAGGACTACCTGTACTTAATCTTTTGTGTTTCTATTAGATATATGCTTCATTGTATTTTTATATTTAAGTGGTTGGTTGTTCATGGCTGCTTTACTTATTTACATTATTTTTAATACAACCTAAAATGCTATTTTTTATGTCATTCGCTATCTCAATAGGTGAACTAACAGAATTATTGTTACTCTTCATAATAGCAGTCAGATGCCTGTTCAACCTTGTACTGTATAAAAACAGCTTTTTCACCTGGGAGCCTTTTGTATTAACAGACAAGCATCCACACATACAAGATTTTCCCAATGATTCAGTGCCATATAAAATATAATTGATGGTATTACTCTTTGGACCTGAATATTCCCTGAAGAGGAACCACAAAATACATTGTTTTCAGAATTATTTATTTACCAAACTGTTGTTGCTTAGTTACAAGCAGATTTTTACTAGCATGCTAAAAATGACAAAGTGATTTATTTACAGGAAGTAACGGTGTGGAAATGAGAGAGTGAGATTGTTAACAGAACCATGATTGTTTTTCTCATGAGCTTTGACCACATAGGTGAAGCACAAATGAAACTAAGAATAGGAATATGTCAGGTAACAATTTACTAGCAAATTGGGAATATAGCATTGGCCATTTAAGCACCTCAGTATCTCTTTCTAAAACTAAATGAAAACTACCTATCTATAGGTATCTGTCAGGGGGAAAGGAGAGGTAATTGCTTTCTTTGAGTACTGAAATTATCAATTTCTGTCAGATTTCAGTTGGAATGATACAATCCTCAAAGATAATAAAATAGTAAAATAGAGGTACTAATATAAGAAACGATATTAGTTTCAGATTTTCTAGTTAATAGTTCCATGTAATCCAGGTAACATTAGTGATTTACCTATCATGCACCATATTTAATAACATCTAGGTAGGAGGATTTTAAATGACATTTTCGCCGTAGCAATTTGAACTCCTGGAATTCATTGTCTCTAAAATACTATTGTGATTTGAACGGAAGGGAGGGAGGGAAGGAAAACTATAATTTGTACAAATTGTACAAATTCATTCCATTCATGATTTATTTCAATAACTGTACAGTAGCTGCAAAGCTTTTGCATCTTTCCACCAGTAAATCATCCACAGACAAGCTTATAGTTCCTGCATTTAAAATTGTGCCAGTGTGTTTTCTCATCTTTTTTGATTTCTCAAGAGCATAATAATTCTTTTCACATTTTAATGCATTCTGTTAAATTCAGCTGAGGGTTTTATGCACCAAATGTTGCTTTGTTTGATATCTTTGTCTTCCAATAAAGATTCATTATTTACACTTTGAATTTTGTTTAATTTTTATCTTTCCCATGGAAAAATTAAGCTGAACAACTGAAATTCAATTAGTTTAGGGCAGCTTTTTATTAAATCAGTTTAGACTTATATTTCAAAAAAAAAAAAAAAAAAGCTTAGAGGCAGTACTAGAGGGGTTTTTTTGTTGTTTGTTTTTTGGGAGAGGGGAAGTAAAAAAAAAAATGCCTGCCATTCTTATGTTTTCCAAATACACACATAGTTCATAATAGAACAAATTATTAAAACTTGCTGACTCTTCCTTAGTTTTCTTGAGAGCTATTGTTCCAGTTATCTCAAACTAAACCTATCATAGTTTTTCTCTTCACTATCCAGGTCTGCTATTTCCTGTTTCTAGCTTTCTTAGTCTCTCCCTCATGCTCTCATTGTCCCATAAATTTTCTAAAGAATAAAAGTGTCCAGCAAGCAAAAACCATTGTTACTTTTTTAAATCACTGGCTTCAAATTAGTTTATTCATAACTAGCTGTCCAGAGCTAGTGAGAACGAGACCAGACTGAGACCAAATCAAAGCTGCAGAAAGGATGTAGTCTTTATCTATCACTCAAACTATCAGGCTAACCCAGTGTTTCTCAACCTTGACAATTTTAAGGCATGTGGACTTCAACTCCCAGAATTCCACAGCCAGCAATGCTGTCACAGAATAAAATACTGGCCACATCAAGATGGCCATTAGTGGGCAGAAAAGAGTTAGAATTTCCAGTATATCTTGCCCACTTGTGGCTGCTTGGATTTTTGCAACTGAGATATGGTAAGCTTTTTTTTTTTTTTTTAGCTACCTTCGAAACCTCTTTATTGCTGATTGTCTAGACTAGACCCTGAAGTTTTCTTGTCAAGATTTCAGAAGTGGTTTGACATTGCCTTCTTCCTGGACTGCAAGGAGTGCTGCCCTAAGGCCATCCAGCTGACTTTGTGCCTAAGGCAGAACTAGAACTCATGGTACTTAGCCTGGGGTTAATCATGACACCAAACTGCTTTTCATAGGCATAATATTATAAGTGGTGGTGTGGTGGCTCAGTGGTTAAGACACTGTGCTTGTTGGCTGGAAAGCTGGCAGTCCAGATTCGAGACCTGAGCGCTACAGAACGGTGTGAGCTCCTGTCCTCAACCCAGCTCCTGCCAATCTAGCAATTGGAAAGCATGCAAATGCAACTGGATAGATACAGTAGGTACCACTTCAGTGGGAAGATAACAATTCTTCATGATGTCATGCTGGCCACATGACCACGGACATGTCTTCAGACAGCGCTGGCTCAATGGCCTTGAAGTGGAGATGAGCACTGCCTCCTGTAGTCAGCACTGATAGCAGAATAAAATCCACAGGGACTCCTTCCAATGTTATATTGGTAGTCAGAATGAATAATACAGGATTAATTTCATCAGGGTAGTGGCAATAAGAATAAATGAGTTCAGGGCAGCTAATTCAAGCAGTTCAGCAGTGAAGCCAATCACTCAGACAAATGGCAGATTTCTCTGGAGTTGTTCAATGGGGCTAAGTTGGGATGCTCCAAATTCCTATACTGAGCAGAGGGTTAGATTTTAGGATATGCTGAATGAATGAATGAAACCAAACAACAAACAAACAAACAGAGATTTGGGCCAAGATAAATGAAGAGAAATCACAAAAGGAATCCTCAGTAAAAGGAATGTAAAAAGAGAGCAAATATCCAATTCTTTTATAAGCACCATATGGTTGTGTTTTGATTATAATTTTATAAGAGAAAACATAGGATAAATTATATTAATGATCTCCTTTTTTCAGTGACATGAAGATTATTATATACTCTAGGACAGGGGTGTCAAACTGCCGGCCCGCGGGCCAGACGGATCACTATCTCCTTTTAGGATTTTTTTTCTATTTTCCAATTCTAAGTCTCCGTTTTACCATCCAAGTATCAAGTAGATCTGTTTAGCTTCTTCCAAATTAGTCAAGATTCTTTCATCTACTCTTGCAATGCTTCTATTGGTTAGAAACTATACTGGATATCGTTGAGGCTATTGCTAACTATGGTAGGAATAGGTTTTGTGATGTACACAGGCATTACTCTGGCCCCCTATCCAGTCACATAGCTAATTTCCATTTTAAAAATAAACAGCAAATATATTTTATACTGTTAGTTTATTGCAAGAATCAAAACTAATGTGCACTCTCCCTCAGAAATATATTTGGCAGTATGAATTCATGCATTTGTTCCCAATAAACTGTCCCCCATATGGACAGTTTTGGAACACATCAACATCTTTTCGAAAGAGTTTTTAGAATAAATTTTCTGCAGCTGATTAATTAGGCAAACACAGCCAAGAAATGGGGAAAATACAGACAGCATCACCATGCTTCTTCAATAAACCCAGATTAAAGATATATGCATACTATATTTGCCCTACAGAGGATGCGATTTCAGATAAAAATTGATATAATGTTAATTCATATACCTACTTTAGTTTATGTATTAATATTTTTACCTTGCCCTTCCAACAAACAGGATTCTCAAGAAAATAGTATCCTTGAGAACTATTTTAATGTAAAATCATTCAGAATAGCATTAAATTATATGCCTGTTACAGCCAGAGTAGCTAACAGAGAGAGAGATTGAATCATATAAAACCAGACATCAAAATCATAAGACTATGTCTGAGCATGCAAATTCATTGGATAAGTCAGTGACACTAAGAATGGTTAGCGGAACAAGAAAAAGGGGCAAAAAGAACATGTTTGTTTAATAACATCAAAACTGATACAAATATGAATATCCAACAACTGAAAGAAGCTGTGCTTGACAGGATAGAATGGGGGGCATTTGGCTATAGAGTCTCCAAGAGTCGGACATGCCTGAATGGTTAAAACGAAAACAATTTGCCTGTTAACTTGAATTCACCTGCTAATGGAAAATATGGCAATAATGGGCAGATTCCTGTAGAAGAAATGGTCTTTCACTATCTTGTTCTCATTATAATGAACGGTGGCCCTAATTTTGGTAAAGCTTCTTAGAGTGCTGAAAGGAACTAGCTTTCTGTAATAAATATTTTTTTCTTCTTCTGTTCAATTGTGTCTGATTCTCAGAGAATGCCTAGACAAGTCCCTATACTTTTCTTGGCAAGGTTTTTCAGAAGTGGTTTGCCACTGCCTCTTTTCCTAGACCTGAGAGAAGGTGCCCAAGGTGGAACTAAAATTCCTGGTTTCTAGGATGATCCCTTAACCCCTGCACCGAAGTGGATGTTGTAATAAGTACAGTATTAGGATTTTGCAAATCTTTGAAAGAGTTGCTTAAAGTGCAAGATGGAGATAGCTTGGATAGTTTCTGAAGCAGCTGTGTGAGCCTAAAGAATTAAGAAGAGTTGCTTCCTATTGTACTATTATTTATTGTAATGTTCTTCTATTAACTTGTCTACTCCATCCTCAATTAAGCCTTAATTTCTTGTCCCACAACCAGCTGATAAGTGGGTGAGCCAAGCCAGACAACAGCTCAAGTATTCCACATCTGAGAGGGAGAAAGAGAAAGATCGTGTGCCTACAGCATAGAAGGTAAAAGTTAGGTCTTGGAAACCATCTATTCCAGTGGTTCTCAACCTTTCTAATGCCGCAACCCCATAATACAGTTCCCCATGTTGTGGTGACCCCCAACCACTTATACATCACCGGGTGCCAGGGGCGTGGCCAAAGAAAAGGGGGAAAAATGGCAGACAGCCTTGTTTGGCGACCCCCGTGAAATGGTCGTTCGACCCCAAATGGGGTCCCGACCCACAGGTTGAGAACCACTGATCTATTCTATCCTCATACTCAGCACACAAATTCATTAATGCATTCTGTAGCATCCCTCACCAATGTCCCCTGACCCTCTGTTTAAGCACCTAAAGCAAAAGAGAATCCAATATTGCATGTCAACCTTTCCACCATCGAACAGCTTTTATGCTTGGAAAATTCCTCCTAATGTTCAACTGAAATCTATTTCTTTGAAATATAAATCCATTGATTCTTATCCTGTCTTCTGAAACAACTCTGAACAATTCTGCCCCATTTTCTTCTTGGCAGTCCTTCAGGTATTTGGAGACAGCTAACATGTCTCCCAAGAATCTTCTCTTGCTCAGTCTAAACACGCCTTCAACCACTTCAGTCAGTAGTAGCAAATACTGTTGAGGAATCCCATTCAGCTTATAGTACAGATCATCCACTAAGGTGGCCAAGGCTGCTTCAGTCCCCAAAAAGAAACTGAATCTGCTGAACAATCTGCTTCAAATAAGATAATGGGTTGAATTAGGTATGCACTTATTAAATATTACTATAACTTAGCTGGTAGTTGACTTTCATGGGTTTTTTTCAGTAATGCCCTTACAAGGAGATGGAATGCAATCATCACTAACCTATTGCCTGATTATCTTAGTAATTTTTTTCAGAAAGAAAAGGCTCAGCCAATCTTGGTCCATCCCTATCCCAATTTGCCTAACTTTTCAGATTAAACAAAATGAAACTAATCCATAAATAAGCTACAGTTGCTAAACTCTTCAGTTACTGCAAATGGGGCTTTTTTAAAGCAAGCAGTTATTTTTATCAGCAACTTTTGCAATCTTTTGAGAAAGTCTATTCTATTGTTTGAAGCCTAGCACACAACAGCACCTTTACAACTGCTTGAGTATTGTGTGAATGCAATAGTAGCAGGGAACAGCTTCTTCAGTGTCATCTACTATTATATATATCTAAAATGTAGAGCAGGTTTGACTGTATGCATTCCAAACTTTCTTCTGTTATATTTCTAGTTACATACTTCAGTGCTTTATTGTTCTAAGCAGCTCAAGAAATCAAGATCTGTGAGAAAAGCATAGAAGCTATTATTCCAGACATGCTTTTTCAAAAGGCAACTGGACTTTGGTTGGTATTCCTTGAAAACGTTTTTGCTTCTCATTCAAGAAACTTCTTCAGTTAAGAAACTTCTTGGATGAGAAGTGAAACATTTTCAAGGAAAAACAACCAAAGTCCAGTTGCCTTTTGAAATAGCACTTTTGGGACAACCATTACCTGGATGACTGAGATTCTCCATAGACATAGAACCAGTGCTTTTTTTCTTTTAAAAAAAAAAGGTGCCAGACTCACACACGTCATACAACCCGCCTTGCCTACCCTACAAGGTTCCATCCAAAAAAGGTGCCGGAACTCCGTTCTGGGCGTTCTATGAGAAAAAAAGCCCTGCATAGAACCAATTACGTTAACTGTCTAAATCATATCACCACTTCACAGATGTTCCAGAATTTCAACATTTCATTTTAAAGTTAGTCCATGAGCAATCATGAACTAACATGCAAGCTAAATCAGAAGTATATATAATCCTTTCCAAGAAGTTGACAGATGGAATTTAAACTGGTAGAAAATCTCTCCTGTTAGCTAAAAACATTAGTGACAAATCTCCTTTCTCTCCCAGGGCACAAAGAGTAGGGTAGTAATGAAGAAACATCCTTTACTTGCTCATTTACTGATTTGGCTGATGCATCTATCTTGTGCTGGCTTTTTTTTTTATGCTAACTCAGAAAAATATTCTCTCGTACTATAATTTTCATACAAAGTCAGATACAACTGATTTTGAATGGGAAATATCAGTGGTGGGATTCAGCCAGTTTGCACTAGTTTGGCAGAACCAGGAGCTAATTTTTTGTTGTCCAGGCCCAGAATGGACTTCCGGAAGCAGCATCCACACAGAGAATCGGTTGTTCACATATTTGAATCCCACCACACACCAAATAGACTTTATAGATTGTTGCCACTGTATGGCACTACTGCTATGAAAGGTTAGTAAAAGTGTGATTATCTACCTAGCCCATATATGGGCAGCATGAAATGTAAAGATCAATTTTTTATAAACATCAACATACCACACTATCCAAACAGACATTTAGTCATTGCAGCTGAATCTAAAAATACTCTAGAAGTATATCTAAAGGATACTAAAAGAAGACTCTAATTCTAATACTCCTCTTGCTATGTGTTCTCTCACTAACCCCACCACAACAGAAATAAAGTTTACCAAACTTGTTTTAAATCAGTTTTTGCTATGAACCTCTATAGGTTATTTCAAATAGATAATTCTTTTTATACAAATTCTATTTCATGGAATGCCAGTGAACATAGATACAAACTGTAAAGGATTTTGCATACTTAAATATACAATAGATCCAGAAAGCA
The DNA here is from genome assembly GCF_016545835.1 of Crotalus tigris. Taxonomy (NCBI): domain Eukaryota; kingdom Metazoa; phylum Chordata; class Lepidosauria; order Squamata; family Viperidae; genus Crotalus; species Crotalus tigris. Next base: position 1,314,382 of record NW_024100482.1, read on the forward strand.
ACATATTTTTCTGATGTCTCAATGTTCAACAATATAATGTTTTATACAGAGGAAGGAGATTTATTTCCTATTTTTATGAATTTTTTAAAAATGACTTAAATGTGCAAAGATCACATACCTGTGGTTCAGGTTCTACACTGACACGATAAGCTTGTGCTTTTCCATCTTCCAAAGTATTGGGTGACCAAACCTTGCCTTCAGCCCTGCAATGGAAAATTAAGAATTACTGTATATGTACAATATAGATTGTTAGTAAACTTGAATATAATTTTTATACATTTCCAAGGAGCTGTACACCTGGAAGAATCAAAAACATCATTAATTACCTATTTTTTCCTTTCCTATTATATTCTTTTCCCATTGAAAAGTAAACTTCCATTCATTCATTCAATCAATCAATCAATCTAAATGGCTGTCCCTTTCAAATTCATGTCGCTTGGCAGCTAACAACAGTTAAAAGCACCATGAAAATCCTAATAATATGAAAACAAGACACCCATAATAACCAGCTGAGGTAAAAATATGGCAAACAAAGACTGGGTACAGCAGCCACCTGTTCCTTAAGTCCAGTAGGTGCCCCAGACTGCACATCAATTCTGTTTGAAGTAGCACAATCACCTTGAAAATTAAAGATGAAAAGTCTCTAGAACCAGAATGCCCTACTACCCAAGACAGCTTAGTCTTGCTAGGGTTGAATTGAAATCTGTTGTTCCTCATCCAAACCTCCATAGTCTCCACATGCTAAACTGAATTTCCATTGTATCAAATGGGCAGTTCAGAAGTGGAGATGTATACCATCAGCATGCCTCTGAATGATCTCACAGAGTGGCTTCCTGGAGATGTTAAACAGGAGCCAAGCAACTACCAAGCCCTGCAGAACTCTGCAAAGAAGTGACTGCAGGCTGGACCTCTCCCTACCATCAACACTGACTGCCCTGGGGGAGGTGGTGGGAGAGGGATTTTATTGTAAAATTGTAAAACTTTTAATAATAATAATAAAAAAACACTGACTGCCCTGGAGGAAGGAAGAGAACCAGCACAACACAGTGCTACCCGCTCCCAATCCCTAAAGCCAATCCAGAAGGATACCACTATTGATGTTATCAAAACTCGCCAAGAAGTCAGGAAGAGCAAAGATGGTTGCATCACTTCCATCCTGCTCCTGCCACATGTTGTTTGTGATCAATGCCATTTCAGGACCATACTCTGAATTCCAGCTGAAAGGGGACCATCTTTTCTAAAACCTTTTCTAAAATCAAAACATATTATAATTTGCAATTCATTTCATTTGCTTAAGTTAGAAAGAAAAACTGTATTAACATCATTTTACAACCTTTAACCTTTCATTCTGGAGAAAGGAAAAAAAAGATGCTCTATTCATTTAAAAACTGTCTAGCTTAACAGTTTTAATTATAGTTAAAATATTGTACCTTTTCATGTTTAACTTAGCCATTACACTCATGGTAAGGATTTCAAATGTATTTACAAACTGTGGTTAAGAAATCTGGTTTACTTTAACTACTGAAACTCAGATAAAGCTGACAAGAAGGAGAACAAATTAATATTTGGGGAGTGGGGCAGAAATAAGGAAAAAGCAAGAATACCAAACTATTAGTATCCTATCTGCATCCTTGGCCTTCAATTTAATGCCTTAGCTTGTTATCTTGCAGAAATTAATTTTTGTGAACATCAATATATTAGCAAAAGCAGTCAACTATTATCTCACCAAAATAACATAAATAAGATTTTATAACATAACTCACTTTTAGTATTTCTTTCATTTTGCACATGTCACTTTAGAAAATGTAAAGCTTCTTGTTCCAAATACAGCTAAGAATCTTTTATTTATATTTAATTCCTCATCTATTAAACACTGAAGTTTAGTTTAAGTGAACTGTTGGCATTAATGACACACAAACTATTTATATCATGTAAGAATTTCAGTCTAGGAAGTGTTTACCCAAGGCCCTTTTTTCTTGTCTAAATGAAACAAGAAAGCATTGTGTTCTGAAAGAGTCAATTATACAGACTAACTAAGCCTTCCGTAATTATGATGAGCACGTTGTCCTCAATTTTAACATGTGTTACATTCTGGAGCAAGTTCTACTGTAATCAGTGAGAATTAATGTATTTAAAGTTAAGGTTAAATAAAGACCCAGACACACAGACACAATGCACACACAGAATACAGGAAAATATTGGATGCTATTTACTGTCAAATAGGCATCAAAAAGAATTACAGAAATTACAGCCAGATCTTCCTGAGATTCTGAAATAAGCCCTCATGAACGAAATCCTGATTTGAAAGTGATCATAAAATATTTGATAATGGTATCTTTTTAATAGTAAGTTTATTAAAAATTACAATGATAAACTACATAGAAATTAAAAAAACAATAATAAATAAAAAGAACAAAAAAAAATAAATTTCTCTCCACATGGCAAAGAACAGTTATTCAAGTTCAAGGATGTTGTGGAGATTAAGGAAGATAATCGTTCTATCCACTAATCCAGGGATCTCCAAACTTGGCAATTAAGGAATCTGGGAGTTGAAGTCCATAAATCATAAAGTTGCCAAGTTTGGAGACCTTGTGCTTAATCAAAATGTAAAATCTATTGGTCTTATTTCAATTAAGGGCAAACCAGATTACAAACAGAGAATGATTTTTAAATGCAATTGTATTAAAAGATACAATTAAAAAGATAACTATGAATACAAACTAAAAAAAGAGAATACAAAGAAAAAATAGAAAGTGAAGAAAAGGAAAAAAATGAAAGAAAAATAGAAAAGATTATAATAAAAAAGAATTGACTTTCCACCATCATCACAAGTATAAACAATTTTAGTAACATCACTTTCTCTAAAAATACAATAAATGATCTCTTCTTCCCATGACCCATCTCTTATTTATAAACAAATTCTTAAAACCTCATCATTTAAATCCAGATTAGGATTCATTAAGAGTCACCACAACTAGCAATATATCTATTTTAACCTTGATCACATAAACCAGCTTTATATTCCTTCCTTTAATTTTTAACAATTTCTAGTCCCTTCAAATAATGCCCTAGATAGAACTTGATTACTTTTCATTTTTATTTCATCTACTCACAAAATTCTTCAAAGTTTTAACAATGTTCTTCTGTAAATCCAATATAGGAAAATTATCCAGGGCACTCTCTTAAATTATTTTTTGTATATCCCTTATGTAGACAGAAATCTTGCAGCAGTATCCCCTTGAACTTTGTCTATTATGAATCCCTCAAATTGGAATATTATTAACCCATGTTTATATGCAACATGTTGCTTCTCCACAAGTGACTTTTTCAAGTACTATGTTATTCCCAAGAAAGATGATCTGGCACGTAGCATCTTCTTGGCAGTGATTAAAAATTTAATTGTTTTCCTGGGCATTTCACTAACTATTGCCAGCCTTTCCTTAACAACTGTTGCATTATTTTAGGATTGAACTTATATAATATTTTACTGATCTGTCCTATTTTTATTCTATATATTGGGATGCAAGTTTGTCATATAATTATGCTTACTTTAGAGAAGAAAACAGAAATTATAGGTGGTAAAGAATGAGTTGACCAGTATGGCTAGCAACTCATTCTGAGAATAAAATACATATTTAAACATAGGTTAAAAAATAGAATATACATCCTATTTATGTTCTCAAGATACCTTTGGATGGTATTTTAACATTATGGTATCAGTCAGTTCCTATATTCTGCTAGATTTCACATATGGTACTAATTCAGATCTTGCTCAGTTTATGTTAGTGTACAATTCCTTTATAATCACCACTATAAACTTTCCTTCTCTCTTCACTTGACAGAATTCTTAGTTGCTATAGGCAGCCAAACAAATAGTTATTTACAAACCTTGTTTATGTATGTACAGGAAAATTCGTACAAACCTGAAATTGTTTGTCCAAATAAGTAATAAAATGAAATTCCAGTTAATCTGTTAGCAGCAAACATTCTTCCCCCTTCCATCTCCCAATAATAGCTCCTGAATATAAAGACTGATGGTTGCTAATACTTATTTTGAATCTAACTTTTGTATTGAAATCAGACATCCAGTGTTTCCTCAAGGACATACCAGAGGAAAATGATGTAATTAATATTATATTTGTTCTTACCCAAAATCCTGAAAAGTGATTCTTTTTTCACCTATGACTCAATCTGGAAATTTGAAAAAAATATGAATAATGCTTTTAATGTGTACCAATATTACTCTGTTCTATACAACACACATGTATACATATGGCATCACTATCAGAGATGCTTTATTATCTCCAAATGTGCTGGAAACAAACTACCTAAATAAAACATTGTGGTTTTAAACTACCATGAAATGGAATTGGCTCTTGACTTTCCCCTGTGCCTATACATAACACACATTCCATAAAATTCTCCAAATAACAAATCATAGCTTTCATATACTGTGTTCCTCTATATATTATTAATCATTTAAGTAATCGCTTCTTTGGAGAGCCTTGGGCTATGGAAACCTGAAAACTTTGTATTGTATTTTTTAATGTTTGTTTTTGAAATAGTTTCCCCCCCCCAAAAAAAATTTACCTAGGAAGCTCATGAATTCACATGTTTTATGTGAATTTCAGTATGCCATCTATAGATCCTTCAGAGCAAAAGTAGTCAGGCCTGAATTAAAACATTTTCTAATAGTATTTCATGGAAATACTAAAAAGGTATTGAAAGCAGGACTGGCTTTAACAGTGTCATTCATTTTTCTAATTATGACCAAGCATAAAGAACCATAGGTCCAGGATAACTATGCTGGTTCCTGGTCGGTTTTAAAGCACATGACCAAAACAAATCTAAGAAATTGCAACAAATGCCATTCTGCTCCAGGTCAAATCTATAACACTACAATTAGTGAAATAATCAAAGTCATTCATTTGAGATAGATAATTGTAGGACTGTTTTTTAATAATTCAAAAGCTCTTTTCTTGGTTATCCAGCCTTATTCTCTGATAGTGACCAGAAATGTGGCTTCTCAGTTCTGGTGTCTCAATTGCATAGTTGAGTCTGGTGCTTCATATTTTCCTCCAGAATATTTATTGCGGATCTCATCTATGTTTATATTAAAATCCCCTCTGTTGTGCAGTCAATTCATCTAACTTTTCCAGAAAAGTGTATCAGCAGTGTCATTTAAAGTTTTAATTTTTTTTCTATGTGTCTCTGCAAATCCTTAGTTGAACAAAGAATGGGATATGAGAGTGTGCATATTTTGAAAAATTCAGAAAAAATTATCTGGCTCTGATATGAGACAATGTAATAAAGCCATGTAGAAAAATTAAAATGCACTTTTAAAAAAGCACCATCTTTTTTCAAGCCTCCAATAATGCTACTGTCTTTTTTCCCCAGAACTCAACCCCTTCTTTGCATAGAAATAGTAATATTGTATCAATCTCTAATACGTTTCAGTTTCCACTAGCTGAGAAAGGATATGATTTTTGCATAATCTACAAAATAAAACTCTTTTTTTACAACATATTGGTAATAATTCATTTATATGGTAGTGTATGGAAAAACAATTGCCAGAAGATGAAAGAGGTTCATTAAAAGACGTCCTTGTTCTTGACGTGATCATTAATCACATGGCTACAGTTGGGTCTCCATGGAACCTTATTTGGCAAAGAATGAGCAGCACCAAATTCCAGGAGGATTCACTCAGCAGATATAAAGAGAAACAAAATTATAAACAACCCAGTTATTCCATTTGGCCCACAGAAGTTTGTTCCCCACCCTTGTTTTTTTCCCCTTAATCTCAACACATAAAAATAGTGAAAGTGATTTGTTCAAGTCAGATTTTTGTTCTGCTTCTTTTGGCCTCCATTCTGTCTGATGGAAAATAAGTGGGGCAAACAAAGTAGAACATGTCAAGGATACAAACAGGAAAGAAGTCTCATCGTTCACTGATAGGAATGCATGTGTGCAAAAACACAGTGACTCAAATCTATAGGAATTACTAAACCAGACTGTAAAGAAGATGAACTGTCTTTAAGTGCTTGGGACGTGTAGCATGAATCTAAAGTTAAAAGGTAGACATACATTTACTAAAAATCTTAAGAGATAATTAAGCTATTGCAATAAATGCCAGATGAGCCTTTGCATATGCAGCTGATCTAAACTAATAATTACATTCATATGGAATACACTTTTCTCAGCTGAAAGAGTATTACAATGAGGTTGTTCTCATTTCCAGTTCTTTCTTTACTATATCTTAAATTTAATGAGAAATCATTGGAATATTGTCAATTATACGATATTTCAAAATAATGAAAAATGGTTCGTACTGTTTGTTTTCTGAACTATTAGAAATGATTTCATTTATGGGCAACTATTATATTCAGTGGGATTAAGATAGGGGGAAAAACTCGATCAGCATTCTTTTTGTAACCATCCTTCCAATCAATGAATTAAATTATAATACAACAGTGCTTAAGAAAACATTAGATCAATAAACTGTGAAATGTTTGTTCATACAAGTTGTACGGATAGCAATATAAACAAAACACGTTCAGGTTTCTGGAAGAATTCCTACAGGAATGATCTGTATAGATTGTAATAAATAATTTTCTGATGAAGCTGGTTTCCCTTTTCGTTTGAAAACAATGCTTTGCTAAAAAGGATGATTCATCTTCAGTAACAAATAAGTCTGCATCTGGCTTAAGCAGTGACTACTTTTATTGGCCAGACATCTTTATTTGGAACTCTAAGACTTGTTTGGGCTGAGTTAAGAAATACAATAACTACACCATCCAGATGTTTTATCTGGTCAAGGCTTAAAAAGCACTAATAAAATTGTTAATATAATTACTATACCTACTGCATAAAATAAACATGTACATTTTCTGATTGGGAGAGATGTTGCTTTTTAAAATACTTAGTTGGGTATTTTAGAGACAGAATTTATCTTCTTTCTCCTCCAATATATAAGCCTAAATAATCATTTATCTTAAATAAATCCTGATTGGCCTACCATGAAGACTTTTTCTTAATTGCCCAAGGAATTCCTCATTCCCTGTCCTTCCAGGTTTCAACTCTTAGTTCCAGTGTTTGGGGGGAGCTTGTCAGTTCCTTTTCTATTGCTTTTTGGATCTTCTTCTTATACTTATTAGCATTTGATGTTTGGTATGCTATGATTTTCACATTCTCCCATGCTCCCTGTGGCAGCAGTTTATACAGTTCAGCAGTTCCAATTTGTTCAGTGCTTTATTTTTTCTGTTTATTTTGGTGCTCTGCTCACACACTCACTTTGTTTCTCCTGGGATTTCTCCTTGAGGATTGAACCTGGAAGGACATGGAATGCAGGATTCCATACATAGACAATTAAAAACAACAATCAATCACATGTTCCTGAAGGAAGGACCTGTCTCATGATCCATCTGTAGATAGCTTGACCACTGTTTTCACTTGCCTAACATTGCTAAGTTTTTGCATTTTTGTACATTTATAATATTGTATATTTTTTTTAAAAAATGATTTCATATGACTAAAAATGGCCAAGTAGATTCATATAAATCAAATGTATACTGAGTTCCAACAAAATTTCTAATGCTTCAAGAAATGTAGCCCAACCAAAATTAATTAATGTGTGTGTGTGTGTGTGTGTGTGTGTATAGATACATATATATATATATATATATATATATATATATATATATATATATATATATATATGTAGGTCTTTTGTTGTTCGGGTTTTCTCCCACGTAAAATTGGAAGTGTCTTGGCGACGTTTCGACGAAGTCCAATTCGTCATCTTCAGGCTGGTGCTTTCAGCTTCGTGCCTCAAGCAGCAGTGTGTGGTCTTGGCTGTTTCTTCCTTTTAACTGCCAGTGGAGGTATGAACTGATTGGGTGGGAGCTTGGCTGTGTTCTGATTGGGTGGAGGTGTGTTCTGATTGGTTAGGGGTTTGGCTGTGCTCTGATTGGCTGGGGGGTTGGCTGTGCTCTGATTGGCTGGGGGGGTGTTCTGTTTGGTTGTGCTCAGGTTAGTCTGAGTTGCAGGGGGTTTAAGATTTTGGGCTGCCTAGCTATTTTTTGGCTTCGCGTTCATGGTCGTGCCTCATCTTCATGGAGGGTGTCAGTTTGCTTCATGTATGGATTGGAGGGGTTTAAAGTGGCTAATGATGCAGCTGTGGTCTGGCTTCTGGTTTGTGGTCGTGCCTCGTCATCGGTGTGGCTTTGGGTTTGTTTTTTGCGTGGATGTGTGGTGGTGACATCCTGTGTGGTTTTTGTGAGTGTGGGTCTGGTATCATTTTTTGTGTTAGGGAGTCGTTTGTCAATAAGGGCGGGTTTCCAAATGGCTGGTAGGCGGGAGGTATCATCTTGCTTGTTCATGCTGTGTGGGCGTTTTTCTATCTTGATGGCTTCTCTGATTATTCTGTTATTAAAATGTTCACTTTTGGCAATGGTTCTGGTATTTTTAAAGTCAATTTTATGTCCTGTGGCTTTAAGGTGTTGGACCAGGGAAGATGTTGGTTCCTCTTTTTTGACTGAGTTCTTATGTTCTTCAATGCGTGCACTTATTCTTCTGTTGGTTTGTCCGATGTATGTGGTGGGACAAGTGGTGCATGGGATTTCGTATACTCCTTGATTTTCTAATTCAATTTTATCTTTGGGGTTTCTAAGGATTGTGGATATTTTTCTGTTTGTGCAGAATGCTGTTTTTATGTTGTGTTTATGGAGGATCTTACTGATTCTGTCTGTGATGCCTTTTATGTATGGGAGGATGGCTTTGCCGTTTTCTTGTTCTTTGTCTTGGATTTTAGTGGGGGTTTCTTTTTGGATTAGGTTTGTAATCTTATTTCTATGGAATCCATTGGATGTTAGTAAATTGGTGAGAGTGTGTAGTTCGGGTTTTAGGTGTTGTTCGTCAGCTAAGCGTTTTGTTCTGGAGATGAGTGTCTTGGCTACAGAGTTGATCTGTGCTGGGTGGTGGTGTGAGAGAGCGTGCAGATAGCGGTTTGTGTTTGTTTTCTTCTGGTAGATGGTGTGTCCTAGGGAGCCATTGGATTTCTTGTAGACTAAGACATCCAGGAAGGGAAGTTGGTTGTTAGTTTCTGTTTCCATGGTGAACTGGAACCCTCCATGAAGAGGAAGCACGACCACGAACGCGAAGCCAAGGAATGGCAGGGCAGCCCAAAATCTTGAATCCCTCTGCAACTCAGACTAACCTGAGCACAACCAAACAGGACACTCCCCCAGCCAATCAGAGCACAGCCAACCCCCCAGCCAATCAGAGCACAGCCAACCCCCCAGCCAATCAGAGCACAGCCAAGCCCCTAACCAATCAGAACACACCTCCACCCAATCAGAACACAGCCAAGCTCCCACCCAATCAGTTCATACCCCCACTGGCAGTTAAAAGGAAGAAACAGCCAAGACCACACACTGCTGCTCGAGGCACGAAGCTGAAAGCACCAGCCTGAAGATGACGAATGGGACTTCGTCGAAACGTCGACAAGACACTTCCAATTTTACGTGGGAGAAAACCCGAACAACCAAAGACCTACATACAAATACCCGCGAAAACCTCAGAAAACAAATATATATATATATATAAATGAATGAATGAATGAATGGTGGGTAGGTGGCTTAGGGAAAAACCTCTTAGCCAAATAACAGATTAGAAATATATAATATAAATAAAATAAATTAGAATAAAATGAAGCATTTAAACAAAACTGGATGCCTCTAAGAGCAAATAAATTCTAAACAACCTTGTTCAAACATCACAGGGGATAAGACTCCAATTTTTAATTACCACAAAGTCAAATTCAGTACCATTAAATAGCCAGATTCTCCAGAAGGAAATCATATTTCAAAATAACAAATACTGGTCAAGCTTCGTTGTCCCTCTTTAATATAAGTAAAGCCTCTTATTGGTCAATTTTAATTAAAAAAAACCAGGAAAGTGAATTCTAATTAGCTTGGTACCAATGAAGGAGAATATTTGTAGCTCAGGGTTGAAATGAGTGGTCCTTGGTGATCTCTGAGTTTGCTTGTTTTCTTGCAGATATTTCATTACCCTAACTCAGAGGTCCCCAACTTTGGCAAATTTAAGACTTGTGGACTAAAGTTGGTCCACAAGTCTGAAATTTGCCAAGGTTGGAGACCCCTGCCCTAACTAACATCAGACTAGCACTGGTGATGTTACATAGTTAGGGTAATGAAACATCTACAACAAAACAAGCAAGCTCAGAAAGCACCAGGGAGCCCTAATTAGTTTAGTGCTTAAACACTAATGGATTTCTCCCCTTCCACTTCTCCTTTTCTGACCTCTTTATTTTTCTACAATGCAGCATCATTTTAAACAATAATATATTTATATTGGTATTAGAATATGAATATGTAATATATAATGTAATATGTTCTAACTTTATAGTTAGTTTAGATAAGCATTTATTATGGTATATACGTAAACTAAGAAAGCACACAAAGGAAATATCATCAGCAATCAGTGGCAGTGGAATTCATAGAGTTAAGCAATACGGCAGGACTGTGAAAAGTGAAGACTTAATCCGAAGTACCTCCAAATTTGTTTTCATAAAAAAGTTCAAAGTAGGCAAGCTTTGAAAATGCTAACTTAAATTATAGAAAATAATAGAAAAATTAAGTTTGGCTTCATTTAGTTGTCTGTTTGATTGATTGATTCCTACAGACATTCACCTCAACAAGTAACTCTAGGCAGAGTATATTGTTTATATTCTTTGTTACAGAATTATGAACTGCTGCCTAAATTATATGGATTTCTAATTTAAAGATAAATGCATTACATAGACCAGGGGTGTCAAACTCAATTGCATTGAGGACCGCATCAGCATTGTGGCCACCACAAAATTGTACATTGGCTCTCGGCTGGCCTGGGACAGGGCCAAGGCAGCGAGGGTCATTCCCTCACTGTTTCCAGGATGGCTTCGCGGGCCACATGAAACCGCTTTGCGGCCTGCATCCTGCCTCCGGGCCTTGTGTTTTACATGTCTGAAATAGACAATCTCTTCCAAAGTTCTTACAATTTAGCAACTTTAATCAGGAATTTTAATATAAGTCCTTTATTTATGAAATCTTCTGTTTCTGTATATGATATATGCATTGTATTTCTCACCAAGGCTGATGGGAAATTTTGAACTGACATAATTATATATGGTTGAGGTCTTCTGAGATTTCACCCAGGGTCTTTTTAACATGTATGCTACAATAAAAATTCCCATTTCCTTTTATGTATTTTTATGGAATGTTTACATGCTGGGAAGCATCACAGAAAAATATTTCCTATTCTCATATCAAAAATCATGTTACAGTGGAAGAACCTGCAAATGTTAAATCATAACGAAAAAGCAGTCATCCAAGTTTTGTGAAGTATTCACATTTTCTCCGGAGGTAGAACTGGCCAGTATCAGAAACATAAACTAAATCCACTGAACTAAAAATTGATCCATTTTGTGTGCCAAATCAACTCACCCCAATTTACTGGAAAAACAGAGACATAGTGGTTCCTATTCAACTGCTTTGAAACTTATTGCATTTTGACACAAACATTTTGTCCCAGTATTCATCACACAAGCTAGAACTTGTCCGTGTTGGCTGCCTTGTGACATTACATTATTCCTTATGGGAAAAATTTGTTTGGTACTCATCAGTTGTGGTATTCATCATGCCTCTTGGAACCAATTAATGATGAGTATCGAGGTACCACTGTATTAGAATTAATTTTCTAACATATTAAGAACATTAACCTGAAGTTTCAGAGTTTTCAAGCGTGTGGTACCTTAATATTTTTTAAGACAAAGTATAAAGTAAAGTGAAAATACTTTGTTTATCAGAATGCCATTTTTGTTTGGATTAAAAAGATCTTTCGGCTATAAGTATCTTTGAAATCACTAAAATAATACTAACCTCCTAAAAATTATTTTGGCAAGACTATAGAATAATTTGCAATTTTTTTGTAAGAATTTTGGACACAATTCCACTGAGAGATACAAAGAGACAAAAAACAATGTGAAATGCCCCTCCTATAATTAATCAACTTCAAATCTTCTTTTAAAATATGTATCTACAGCCAACCTAGGCATTTCCATTTCTCAAAAGTAAACAATACATTCTGCCATATTATTAAAAATTATCTGTATTTATCTTCAGAACAGGATTTTAGAAGACACCAAACCTAAAGATCTAAAAAAATGCCATTCACTTAAAATTGTAAAATTCCAATAAAAATTGCACAGGATTAAATAATGAAACATCAGTGCGGTTGTTTCCCCCCCCCACCCCAAATTATGGGTCTCACCAACAGTATGTAAGTACATGCCTATGATGTCTAACGTGTTGCAATAACTCTGGGCTTAGCACAAATCTTATATTGTTTTTGATTATTTGATTATTCTGCAGTCCGTGCATCTTGGAATTGTTTTAGTTAAAATCCCTGAGAAGTCTTTCAAGTTCCAAATTACATTCTCAATGTTATTTTCTGATCTGAGATTGGACCACTGTCAGTATAGGCAAAAATCCAGATCACAAACTTTAATTATTAGTTAACCTGAACTGAATCACCATGGGCTTGGCTCCTCTTGTGTTAACAGATTCCTGACACTTTCTTTGGAGTCACCTCTTAAAGGCTGGGTTCCAAATGTGTAATATCTGTCGGGAAGCACTTCTGACAATAGCATTAGAGAGCAACAGAGCCAATATTAAGGAAAGAATAATGGACAGAAAACACCAATTGTTCCAAATTGCCATAATATGGAAAAAAGAAATTGTTCTCTGAAACCAGCAGATCAAATCCCAATTTTTAGAAGGGGCTTCATACTGACAAGTAGAACCCTTTGCCCTCCTGCCTGTAACTGGAAAATGAATGGAAAAACCAACCTAGCTTGAGAGTTTTGCTCTTGCAGCTTCATGAATGTTTAATTAATGGTCTGTTAACCTCTATATTTTATAAAGATATACAGCATTCTTTCATTGACCTGCCTCCTAAAGCCAACTGGTTCATGTTATGATGGTTGCAGCGTTCTAGGATCATGTGATCACCTTTTGCAACTTCTGACAAGCAATGAGAAAACCAGATTCATTAACAACTGTTTTACTAACTGAACAACTATAGTGACAACTGTGGCAGGAAAGGTCATAAAATGGGACAAAATTCACTTAACAAATGCCTCGCTTAGCAACAGAAATTTTTGGGCTCAGTTGTGACCATAAGTCGAAGACTACCTGTATTTCACATTCATTATGTACATTTTGTGTGATTTGATAATTGAATAAAATAAAACAATTAACTAATATTTAATGCATTTCTCCACTAGGGAGTGAGTGGCTGCTCTACCTCTCTTTCTGTGATCAAAATTATGAATAAAATTATAACGGTGACCTTATACATGACAATGCTTTATATGATAAAATTACAAGAAGATGGCTTTTAAGGCAAAACTCTTTTCAATTAAAATTATTTTTTTTATGAAAATTCTGCAACTTGCAGAAGGACTGGGCCCACTGAACTTCTTAATAACTTTCTTTCCAGTATATCAGGACTTTCTTATTTCTGTTTTCCCTCAATCCCATTTCCCAAATATATATATATATTTCAAGAAGGAAGAAGGAACAGGATTGTATTTCTATTCCCAGTATGCCTAGAACATTTTACTGAGAATGCTGGAGTATGTCATATTTAATTATTCATGGCAGAACAAACTAAAACCAGAGGATTTTTTTAAAATGGCCTATACACACATACACACATATGCTGAGAATTAAAATGATAATGTATTAATTTGCCACATAGGGGATTACCACAACTATTGAAAATAAGAAGCAAGATTTGTTTTTCTTTCTCTACATCAAGACAGGCCATGAATCCAGGCTAAAGTGCTACATAAATAATCACAAAATAACTCTTCCACAATGAATATAACAAAGAGGTTAGGCAATCAACATCTGCTTGTGGACTGTCAATCACTGGGCATAAACTGCCCAACCACATGTGTGCATAGACCTGATAGGTCAGCGTGAGATAGAAAGTTGAGACATTTACCTGTTCACAGACAGTATCAGTTGATCCAGGCAAGCTTTGATCTTGTTTTGTGCTTCTAAATGTGTCATATTTTCTGTGCTGTCACCATTAATTGACAAAATGACATCACCTGGGCAAAGGTTAGCAAGAGCAGCTTTACTTCCTGGATTTATCTATAGGAGAAAAAGAAAGGAACATTACAAACTATGATATTTTGATTGTGTAAAACTCAGATCTGTCTCTGAAAGGACAAACATACGGAGGTGGGGAGATATTCTAAGAACCACGTGGGTTATCCTGTAGTTTCTGTCACTGTTGTTGTTGTCTTCGGAGTCAGTATTGATTCCTGGCAACTGCCTAAAGAAGTCTGCAATTTTCTTGGCAAGATTTCAGAAATGATTTGCTATTCCCACCTTCTTCTTCCTAGGCCAGTGTTTCTCAACCTTGACAATTTTAAGGCATGTGGACTTCAACTCCCAGAATTCCACAGCCAGCAATGCTGGCTGTGGAATTCTGGGAGTTGAAGTCCACATGCCTTAAAATTGTCAAGGTTGAGAAACATTGGCCTAGGCTGAGGGAGACTGGCCCAAGGTCAGCCAGCTGGCTTTGTGCCTAAGAAAGCACTAGAACTCACAGGTTCTTGATTTCTAACCTAATGTCTTAAACTGTACATCAAACTTGACTTTTTTCTCCTATCAATTAGCGGCTCTAAATGCTGCAACCCTAGCTAGTGTATATAATTGGCAGTTAAAGAGAATGTAATAATATCTTCTACATCTGAGTATGGTATTCAGTGAAATTGCTCATATTTTACCAGAGGATGGAACTGCTGAAGTTAAGAGTAGAATATAAATATAATTGGATAATTTGCAAAACTGAGTAATTAAGTTGGAAACCAAGCCACAAAATATTTTACATTAAATATATTAGCTCAATATATTTGCAAAAATGTAACTTTCATTTTTTCAGAAAATAGACTCTTCTTGGAGCCTGACTTCTCTGAGAATTGGTGTACACAGTAAGTAAGTAATTCAATAATTCTTGGAAAATAGTTTAAAATTATCTAAAAATGCTAAAACTGAACTGATGAGAGAGTACTGGTAATAGAAAACAGCACCATGAACCTTTTTTAAAGAATTTATCAATAATGAATATTTTTTCCTCTCAGTTTCCCCAAAGACAGATGTTTGAAATTCAGATTTCACACCATGATAAGTGATTCATACCTAAATTATAAAGTAAATTATTCTGTGGCTTTGTTTCCAACTTAATCAGTTTTTCAAATTATGCTTTGGCAATATTTGTTAAAGATGCCAGTGTGACTTAGTCAACAAACTATGATTTCTGATTTAATGTTGTACATGAATGAAACTCATATTTCATAGTAATAAAGTACCTTTATTTTTCAATTCACAGATCAAAATTAAGTATGTAAATATTCCCCATAGTTTCTAAATGTTTGCCCTTCCAGAAACTAAATCTGATTTTTATATTCATAACTTAATAAAAAGATTCTTGAGAACTGATTACAATTCCGAAATCAACATTTTCAGCTCAAAAGTCAACAAGTTCTAAGTATATTTGACTCTTGGAAATCTCCAGCCTTTATTCCCAAGTTTCAGTGCTTCATGATATGGATCAGTTCTTTGAAACCAAGCAAATGATAAAATGATAAAATACTTCTGCAATTAAAAGAAGCAGTCAACATTATGGAAATCATACTAATAGCTTCCTGCTGAGGTGTTATCTTCCTCAACAGCTTTGCTTGGCTAGAACTCAAATAGCTTGTCACTTGCCAGTCATGCATGAAATATCATGCTGTTTATTAAACTCCACAGCATTTTCCCTGGTGTTTTGTCTTAATGCCAAGATCTTGCAAAGACTGTTACTTTGTTTCAGTGTGACTAATGGTAGATCCTAACAATGTTTGTAGTTCAACTAAAATGCATTTTAATAGTTTTAAAAAAAAACCTTCAGTAAGCATCTATTAGACTGGCAAATTGAGTTCCATATATACAGCTGACCTGTAACAACAAATCAGTGGCTAGTAAGTATATGTATATATTGATCTACCTCCTCAATCTATCTTCCAAGAGATTTGGGATTGTATACTCAGCATACTGGCTGGAGAATTCTGGGACTTGAAGTCCACATATCTTAAAGTTGCTAAGGCTGAAAAACACTGCTGTAGCTCATGTAATTGCTAATTGGAAAGGAGTAAGTTGGCAAGGGCAACATTAATCCAGAAGTTTCAATACTCCTTCACAACTTCTGCTAACTCTAGATAGTTGGCATTAAAAATTGCTTATAGTTTTAATCATATCTGCTCCATAAAAATATAATGTTTTATTGCAACTACAATCTTGTTTCTCAAGGTGTATTTAATATGTAAATACTTTAATCATCTCCTCCACTTGTTTTTTTTTAATAAAGAACTTATTGCTTCATGAGGATCAGAGATAAAGATATTTCCTCAGTATATATTATTGTCCATCAAGGCACAGAAAGTGCTTTCTTACGTAATAAACAAAAAAGAGCAGAATTTTCTGAGGTGATTAGTGGCTTTCAGAAATTGATGGGACATAGTACCTGGATAAGACTTCTCTCTCTTGATCTTCATTAAATAATATTATATTGGGAATAGTAACATCACAAAGCCAATATTATAGCAGAAAGACTGTAAAATTCTTGACACAAATCCATTCTATACCAGATCTACCATTTCTGGGCTGCAAACATTTACTCAACAACAAATTAAAAAAACTAAAACTCTCTTCCACTATCTAGGGCTCCTTCAGATTTTTATAGCAGACAAGGTTGCCTTACCAAACTCATGAAGAGGCCCAAATTAAGAAGATTCTTTGTGAAATAACCTATTAATTTATTAATAATTTTAATTTATTTAGGCTATAAAAATCTGGATCAACAACTAAATGGAACAAAGAAAGTTTTCTGTATCTCTTTGCTGCCATCCATTATATGTCTAAATTTGGTATGACATGGTAGCCCTTTACAAGAACAAACAGAACTTCATGGCCTTTGGGTATGTATGGTTAATTCCTAAAGCAGTGTTCTCAACCTTGACAATTTTAAGGCATGTGGACTTCAACTCCCAGAATTCCACAGCCAGCATTGCTGGCTGTGGAATTCTGGGAGTTGAAGTCCACATGCCTTAAAATTGTCAAGGTTGAGAAACACTGTCCTAAAGATTTGTCGCTTCCTGCAGCACTGAACTCCTCCCAAATGCCTCTTGATCCTACTTTTTCTCAGTAGCCTTGTTTGATTAAATAGCCTTAATATAATGCAAGATTTCAATTTATATAAGATTATCCCAGAACTGCTCTAGAAATATTATCCATTTCATACAGATTAGTGGATTTTAGTTGCACTTTCCCATGGCAATTCCCGTATCCAAATAATAAAATTGCCTTGCAATGTAATAAAGAAAATCTGGGTTTTTTAGTCTGGTTTGGAAAACGTGCATAGTTTCAAATATAAGTCCTTCCTGGGTATCTGTTTGCTGTTCATAAATAATTTTCTTTCCTAAAGCTGCCCTCTGTCCCAATAAAGTAAGGCCTCCAGGAGTTTGAACTGAAACTGTTTTATTTTATTATTATTATTTTGCCTGGGACATGACTGATTATTGAACAAGATTACACAGTTATTTGTCATGAAATTTACACAAGCGATTTATTCTAATTTTGAGATAATCTCTTATACACTTTTTAAAAAAAAATGCACCGGAAGGGAGGGGGATTAAATAAATGGTACTACCCATTTCTAAATTACTAGATTTTAACAACTACATAATCTTCCCTTTGAGGTAGGCCAGCTCAAGAAATAAGATACTCCAAGACTATTGGAATTTTGTTACTGGATGTCTCAGAATTTCCTTATGCCCCCTCTTATACTAAGGAGAGTCAAGGCACCATTATCTTGAGTTTCTTTCTCATCCTCTCTTCTTTCCCAGAGCTATGCAGAGGTTTAGCTAACCATTCTTGTGTTTCTTCTATAGTGTTCCATATGCTTCTAGGTAGATAAGTCAGCCTTTGTTATAATATACTTTGTTAAACAGAGCGAAAAAGAAAAAGAAAAAGAAACTATGAAAAAGCTTATTTAGTTCAATATTGTTTTCATTAAGGCCTGGCAATGGCTTAATACAGACAAAGGAGAAAAACATATTACTTTTAAAAGATTATACAACTAAGTTGAATTAAAGCAGCCTTGCTAGAAATTGGGGAAACTGAAACCATTAATTGGGGGGAAGCTGAATCAAAACAATATTGTACATATTGTGGTCAATAATACTTGTTGATAATATTCAGTCATATGTCACCTTTACAAACAATAGTTGAATTGTTTTGAGTTAATTTCTTTGGAGGAAAAAAAAAATGAAAAGCCACTCCTGTCTTCCAAAAGATTTAAATTGACCTTTTTATATAATATGAATGAAGTGGCTCAGTACAGAATACCTTGGATATTCCAGTTTATTTTTTTTGGCAGGACTGGAGCATTTTCCAAAGTTTAAAACTTTCTATTGTGTTTGTAAAAGCTGAATGAAGTAACAGCATTCAAGAGACAATGTTACTCTTGTTTTCTGGGTTGCTAAACTTGAAGCCTTCATCCAAGGTTGTCTCATTGTCCCCCTTTTCTACTATGAATTGAAAAAGAACAGTATATTCAAAGTTAATCTAAACATAATATATTTCATGTAATCTTGTCTCAGTCATTAATTCAGTTGGGGTGGCTTAGGGAGGAAGACACTTTCTCTTATCTTCAGATTTTGATTCATTTAATCATGGTGATGTTTGTACAGTATTTTTGTAACCATGACCCCCAACACTTTCCCTATTAATTATTGTTCTGAGGAACCAGGAACAAAAGGATCATAAGAGTAATGCATGTTCTCTTAACACCATACAAGAGAATTAAAGTACACACAGTACTGTGCCATTTAATCTAGTAAAATTAACAAAAATTGGTCTTATGTAAGTTTCCCAGGAATGGGAATTCTGAATATATGCAATACAGGCTTAGACACATTGCTCAGTTAGGTAATTCATAACCTAAAAGCTGTCCAGATTCAACATCCAGTAGGAAATACATGCAATTCTAAAGCATCCCCACTTTCAGATGGATGATGAAGTTCAAACATCTCCAGTTTATCTCTTGGGGTCTCTTTTGTTTTATACTTAGCTTTTGGAAAAATGTTCATTTGATTATCATATTAATAAAATTCAAGTATTTTACTTTTGCCCTCATAAAGTTATTTTTGAATTACAGTTTAATTCTGAAAAGAATCTCAGAGTAACTTGCAATTTAAAATTCAATTTTTAAACCACATAGGGAAGCAAGCAGATCATAGTTCTGGAATTATCTTCAATTCGTTTACTAGCAGGAACCATTTGTTTGTGTATATTAGAAATATATAATAGCTTCGTGATTTCCATTACGGGTTACATGACTGGAAAGGAGATAAAATGAAGCAATTGCCAACAATCTGAGCTGCTGCCCAGCTGCCTTCTCTCTCAGAAGGATGCACTGAATGGATTTTTTTTTTCCCTTGGCAGTCCCCAAACAGATTTGGCCCAGTTTCTAACTTGGCTTTTTTCTCTGCTGGTTTCAGCTCCACCTCCCTCCCCTACACCAAATTTGGTTCCATTTCTGTTTGGTTCTCAGAATTAAACCCATGGATGGACAGATAGAAACAATTTATTCCCAAAGTTTCATTGGCTGGAAAACATTTTGGGTCTCTAAGTGCACAGTTACATATTTCTATTCTCCCCTTCTGCTTCTACCACATGTCTGCATTTGTCCATATCCCCTGCAAAGTCTAATCAAAGCAGTTGCATATCTGTGTATCTGCTCTGTCCTGCCATTTTACTTGCCCATAGTTTTCTGTATGTGTGCACTGAGAAGAATGGAACAGACTGTGTATGATGTAATCTCCTCTCTGAGTCACATGACTTTCAAACCCATTTATCAGCCATGGCCATAGAAGAAAGCTGTATTCTCTTCTGTAGAAGAGTTTAAGGAAATTCAGATAAAATCTGAGTTTAGTCTCTCGTGTACCTCACTGCTGCCACTAGAGATTTGCAAAGGTTGGTGGGGCAAAGCAAGTTTGGGGTTTAAACACCAGTTTTCTGTGGGTCACCCAGCCAGGAGACAGCACGAGTTCACAGCAATCTGCCCAGCTGCTTCTCCCTAAAGCAGTGGTTTTCAACCTGTGGGTCGGGACTCTATTTGGGGTCGAATGACCATTTCACGGGGGTCGCCAAACCATGCTGTCCGCCATTTTTTTCCCTTTTCCCTAGCTGTCCTACTCCCTCTTATTGGTGGCCACACCCACTTGGGGGTCACCACAACATGGGGAACTGTATTATGGGGTCACGGCATTAGAAAGGTTGAGAATCACTACCCTAAAGGATTCAGCAGGAGGAGGAATTTTTTCCCTCCATAGTCCCAAGCCAGGTCAAGATCTATCCCACTTTAGACTCCTACCATTTTTTGCAAGCTACTCTCCCTTCCCCAACCAAATTCAGTCCCACTTTGTTTAGTTTTGAGAGAATTATCCCAATGAGAGATGGAGAGGCTCTTTTACATTATGCTGTGTTAGAGAGAATAAAAATAGGACAGCAAAACTAAGTAGGTACATCAGAATTGGTTTAGAAAAATGTAAACGATAGTCTGTTATAGTCTCCATTTTGTTTTAATGGAGAAATGAAAACAACAGTAAGTACTGTAGTTCCCAAGAATTGTCTTGGTTCCATTAACGAAAGGTGAACATTGAAGTGTTTTTTTTTTTTTAAAAAAAAAACATTTTGATTGCTTTATTTCTCCTGCCTTTGAAATTTAATATCCACAACTTCTTTTTCCAGCCAGGAACCTAAGAAAATAGAACGATTGTTTTTCAGCAGGCTGCCTTCAGTTGCTGATATGTGGATTTCTGAAAACTGTCCTCTGGAAACTGACACATTTCCTTTATAGTCACAGTGAAAAACTATCCGCTCCAGAATGCGCGAGAGCTTGCAACTCAACAGTATGGTCCTGGTTATGAATATTGCTGCTAGCCAAAAGGAATTGAATTATCTCATTAGCGAAGAGAGAAAACAAAACAAAACAGAGCTTGGCCTATTCATTTCTGTCATCCCCCGATGACAAACCTATTCTTCCACCAGCAATCCACTTGGCTTCTGGATTGGGCAAGGGACAAGAGAAGCCAACACAGAAGCTAAACAAACCACCTAAGCTGGACACTACGGACCGTTTCCTCATCTGCGCTGGTTACAGCAAATGTTAACTCTTTCAGTAAGTGAGTTCATTTGCAATTTTAAGAAACTTTTGCTTCTGGAGAATATCCATTTCCCAGAAGGCAAAATTGTACTTTAGAAAAATCAGGGTTTTTTTTGCCCATGCCATTATTTAGTGTGTGGCAGAGATCCCAAACCCAATACCTCCTTTTGAAAACCTTTTTGGGGGTAGGAGCGGGTCCCAACACCAACTTCAAGGAAGGCAATCCAAACATGTTCAGAAATAATTTGACCAAGAAAATGCCTCAAGATGGATGTAAAATGGCAGTAGCAAATGTATTGTCTCAGCAAAGCACAAAATGAAAATTCCATAGAAGGCAAATAAGATTATTCAGAGGAGTACACCTAGCCACATAAATAAAATACCCACCCATGTCATCCATCTGCATCCAAAGGAGAAACAGGCAAATCACTCAGATCCCATGCAATATGCACACATAAGATCTGTGCTGCTCCCCCTGAGCATCAAAATATTTGGTATTTCTCCATTCTCAAGGAGCAACTTTATTAACATGAATGATTACATTTATTTATTTTTTGTATTCCTACTTTTATTATTTTTATCAATACCTCAAGGCAGCAAACATATCCACCACAACTTCCTCCTCCTATTTTATGAGGTGGGTTGGGCTAAGAATGATTGGCCCAAAGTCACCCAACTGATTTTCATGGCTAAGGCAGGACTTGAACTCACAGTCTCTTGCCTTCTAGGCTGATATCAGCCTTTTAACCACTGAACCAAACTGACTTTTGCTATGTTGCACAAGATTTTCTATAAATTATTGGTTATTTATTATTATTTTTTTAAAAGTTATTTTTCTAATCAGCAACAGTTATTACAATAACCAATATTATTTAAAAGTGTACTTTTAAATGCTTTCATTTCGGAAATATTAAATTATTGTAATCAACTTGAAAAATAGGTTTTCTTAAGTGGTATCCCTCAAGCATAGTTTTGCTTCTCTTATGTTTGTATATCTGTATTTCCACAGTAGCTAGCTACATCTGCATTGGGAAAACAATAGTTTAAACTTTGTTTTAAAAATGCTGATGTCATTATACCAGCATTGCAGAATGGTATGAATTCTCCCAAGTAGTTTGAATGTTTTTGTTTCATCCAGTTTGGCAAAGACAGAAAGTGTTTAGGGTGTGGGAGATTTATTTTGTTAAGCTTCCACCAAGGTCAGACTTGGAATGAAAAAAATATAAATAATTTCTTCTGCCTGATTTCCTCTTTTGGATTGCCGGTGCAATCAACTAATTTAAGTAATTAATAATAGGCTTGACATTAAAAGGGCTCTAATTATCAGTGTGTCAAAATACAATGAACTGAATATTTTACAATTATGTCCAAAATGAAATAAATTTAAAATATTTTTTTCTCCCTTGAATATTGCCAGCCTACTGTGAGGTTATTCAAAGTAACTTGTGTTTTCTACAGCATATTCACAATGTGTTAATTGAATACGGTTAAGCTAGGGAAGTAACATTCAATAATACCCTGTGGTGTCTTAGATTGAAAGGGTCCCCCAGTGTATCATATTATGAAATTGCAAACAAGATTCAGGTTGTATGATAAAGCTGAACCATGCCTTAGCTGTAGAAGAACAAATCTAAGAACCATCCCAAAATAAACATTTTTCCAGTTCCTTCCGAAGTCCTTCTTAACCCAGGCAAAGGAAGGAACTGGAAAAATGTTTACTTTCAATATTTTGTTTTTCTGTCTAAATGAAAACAAAACATTATTAACACTATCTTCGACTTATTGAAACTTCCACAAATTTTATAGTATCCTTCTAAACCAGCTTTAGGGAATGAGAAAGCATGGCAAGTTTCAGATGGTGTTCGTTGGAGCAGAGAGGTTGAAGCTGAAGGCCCAAATTAAGGGTGATTTAGTGCTTGGCATTCTCTTCTCTCCCCCATATGAACCCACTGTCATTGGTTGGTTCTGGGTATCATGAACATGCTGATGATATACAGTGGTATCCCTCAATCACTGGAAAATCAAGTAGTGCAATTACTGTTTTGTCCCAGTGTCTGGACGCTCTTGGGGGATCTGGACAGGAAGGAACAGGCTTAGATTTGATCTAGTAAGACCAAGCGGCCATGTCCTCCTGGTACTGGGGATCTTCCATTTTTGTACAATTTCACTTGGCAATCTCAAAGATGGCTGCTTTGGCCAGGAAGGCCTTTGCCCAGCTGTAGCACTATGCCAGTTGTGCTTAGAGACTTCCTCGTGGTCTCACATGTTCTGGTCACTTTTTAGATGGGCATGGCACAAAGTCAAGATATTTGAAGGATTGCATATCTTCCATGGTGCTAGACGTTTGATAGATTTGACTTGTTCCAGATCCTATTGATTAAGCAATGTTATATAGCAGGACCCAGGAAGTGGGCCTTCTCTGTTACTGCACCTGCCGTTTGGAACAGCCTTCCTTGGAGATTCATAGGGTTCCTACCCTGCCTGCCTTCAAGTGTACTTTGAAATTCTGGTTTTTCCCTCAGGCCTTGAGCTAGGATAGTTCAATGGTCCCTTTAAACTGGAGGGGGATGTGGAAGGGTAGTTTTGTTTCCTAGGATGGTGATTGCTTTATGATGCTGTGTTATTAATGGAATTAATCTTTTCACTTTGTAAGGCTGCCTGGAGATAGGCAGGAAGATAGACAGACAGACAGATAGACAGACAGACAGACAGACAGACAGATAGATTCAGTTTGGGTATAATAACGTATGATTACTTGAAAAAGATGTGGTCATTTCCAATTTTCTCCTCATACCCCCACCACATAAAAAAAAAGATGAAACAAACCAAATTTTGTGCACATGCTTTTACAGCAGCATCCCATACAATTGATTTCCTACAATTGTATCATTTAAAAAAAATTAAAATTCACTCACATTTCTACCTATGACAATAACATATAGCAGTGGTGGCGAACCTATGGCACGGGTGCCAGAGACGGCACTCAGAGCCCTCTCTATGGGCACATGCAACATCGCCCCAGTCCTAGGCCTTCAGCTGGGTTTTATAAAACCTTTTCGCTTTAGGCCTCCGCCGCCGTGTGCAAAAAAAAAAAAAAAGGTTCAATCAGTCAATTTCAACTTCTCGTGGGAAAAAAAAGATCTTGCAAAGTTGGAATTGATTGAACTTTTTAGTCCCACCCAGTCTGCCATTACCATTGCAGCCATGCCCACCCAATGGGCCATGCCCAGCCAATGGGCCACACCCATCCGGCACCCGACAATACATAAGTGGGTTTTGGGTTGCAGTTTGGGCACTCAGTCTCTAAAAGGTTCACCATCACTGACATATAGCATTCATTTGGTCAGCCACTTAACCCCTTCATAGTATAGGATTCCTTTTCCATAGTATATGATTCCTTACTGTTATTTGGTGACTGCTATCTCCGAAATGCAATTAATTATATGGCATCTCATCTTACAACTGTCCATTAGGTTTATAAAATAATTTTCCTTTACTGTTTGGTCTATTGACTTAATATAATTTATGTAATTTTTAATGAAATAACTTGAATCATTTTCTAAGTGAAACTAATAACAGCAATTACAGAAATAAAATTATTTATTTTATAATAAATAGCAAACTACTTCTTCTATCTTCTACAGTTCTTTAATGAAATTGTTACCAGATAACTCTCTAAAATCTCAGCCACAGAGACAAACTTTAAAAGACTACAAACTTAAATATTTGGGAAAACCCATTAAAACGTACAATATTAATATTTTTCATGTTGTAGAACAAGACAGAAATATATATATACAAAATGTATGAATAAACCTGAACAAGACTTTGTAAAAGATTATAGTTGTAATGCGGGATTTAATGGAGCATTTCTAGAGGTGGGGCACATACTTAGCAGATGTTTGCACTGTGAATAATAACCCAGATATCTATTTAAGACCAAAGTTGTCATTGTTATTTAACCACATGTAGACTATGCAGATACTGACTCCTTAACACAGAGACTAGTATACAATGTCTAATGATTTTAAGATACTCGTGTTATCCAGGAGTTATTAAAAATACCTAAATGAAGGGGAGGAGCCCTGCCATTTATGACATGTCTGCAGGCTGTGTAAATGGTAGCCTACACAGAGGCCTCTGTTGAGTAAACATTTCAGTTCCATACTTGGACAGAACTGGTTTAATTGACATCTCAGCCACTATTTATTGGAGTGAGATTGGTCTCTATTGCCTGCATTGTGAATATCTCTCTTTTTAATTACACCTGAATACTATAAAGTAGAGACTGCAGATGTCGGTCTTTGCTAAACAAGGAATGGAAGGCATTCTAAGGAAATGAAAAGGCTGGAATTGTTGCATGCCACAACTCAACACTGGGAAAAATGTATCTTTTTCACGGAGGCAAAGAAAAATAAATAGCACATGGGTATTTATAATTACCTTGCTCCAGATCAGGGCAGTAAAACAATAATAATAATACTGCAGGCACTGATTAGTTTTTAATCTCTCAGCTTTTCTTTGTTATTGTGGCAATGATGGGAATCTTAGCAAATTAATTTTATCATAAATTAGTCTTAATATTACAACTATTTCATACAAAAATATAATATAAATCGGTCTTTTTCAAACTTGGCAACTCTAGGATGTATGGACTTCAACTCCTAGAATTTCCCAGACTCCACACATCTGAAACTTGCCAACTTTCAAAAATTCCGATATAAATGTATAACCTTAAAACAAAACCTTGTTATTACACGATAACTACTCTAAAGAAAGCAACAAATGTAGAAAGAAGCAGGAACAAGGAAGCTATGAAGGAATCTAGCATAAAAGTTACCATAACAAAAAATATGGCTTAGTGTGAAATCTTCCCTTAGGTTCTCGACTGGCTGCTTGCTTACTCTTCAAGTACTTTTATACTTGGAACAGTTCCAAGGGGGAAACTACTCAATTTATCAATGAAGGAAATGCATAAATAGTAGGCTCTAATTTTTCTCCGGTTTGCCATGATGTTATTCTCATTCCTAGCAGGTTTTGAGGCTTGTAATGTTGTTGTCTTTTGCAGAACAGTGTGGATTCTTGAGCTAAGTCTCAGAGAAACCTCATAGAAACATGTCAGAGCAACAGAATTTGAAACAACCACAACTGAATTCTTCTCTAACAACACTTCATGACAGTGTAGAAACTCATTTATAATTAGCATGTTAGTGCAACTAGCTAATCAACCTCCCAAGTTAATATTTAAATAAAATGTAGCTCAAATTTAAAAATAGTTTTTTTCTCAGTTCTGTGAGGGAGGTCCATAATAAAAGATATATACAAAGATGTCTACATTGGTGAAAGGAAGGCCTAATAAGTTGTTTGTTTATGTAACAACAGGGCATGTACAACAGATATACTTAGAGAAAATGCAAGTATTTATAAGTATATATTCAGATGATTTTATCTTCATGAAGATTTTATTTTGTTACAAATGAGAAGGGAAATGATCCACTGCAAGTTGAAGTTTTTAAGAAGAGACTGGACAGCCACTTGTCTGAAATGGTGTAGGGTTTCCTGCCCGAGCAGGGGGTTGGACTAGATGACCTCCAAGGTCCCTTCCAACTTTACTACTATTACAAGTGACCAAAAGAAAAATGGATTTGCTCACCTATTGATATTTCTGAATAAGCCTCATTAAACACTTTCTTAATTTGCTTTAAAACCCAGCATAAGTTCTTAAGTGAAGTTTCCATGGAAGAGTTTAGGACGCTATGTCTGGGTTGCAGAAATCCAGATGAGAACTAGAGAGATCCAAAAAAAACCATAATGTTCTGCCTCTACCTAATTGTCATCTGGATTTTTGGAATTCAAATATAGTAGCCCTAAATGAGAAAAATTCTGTAAAGAATGGTAGAGAATGAAAGAAAGGCAGTAGATTTTCTAAAACAAATAAAGTATGTTGAAGTATATTTATAATTTTACTTGTTCCTTATCTGGATATATTTATCTATTACCAGTGCTTTATTTGTAAAAAAAAAAAAAAAAAAAAAAAAGAAAGGTGCCAGAACTCACACGTCATACAACCTGCCTTGCTTACCCTACAAGGTTCCATCCAAAAAAGGTGCTGGAACTCCGTTCTGGGCATTCTATGACAAAAAAAGCCCTGTCTACTACAATAATTTCTGCTATTAAAATCCCAGTTTAAAACAATGAGTATTTAAGGGGAAAGGCCTATCTAAAAATCTGAGTTAATTATGTCTTATAATTGTTTTGAAAAAAATTCATTTTTCCTTTCCTTTATCTTTATCTCTTTTTTTAATTTGCTGCAGTGTATTCTTCTAACACATTCATTTACAGAAACCACTTTGCAGATTGTAGATGGGAAAACACCCTTTAACAACTGTTTTCTCTGTGCAATGACTTGACAACCAATCACAAGTAATATAAACAAAGCATTTATCTTCAAAAACAGTCAGTTCTTTTCAGACTTAAGATACTGAAAGATCCAAAGTTCATATAATTTTGCTACATTAAGCATACTAAGACAAAGTAAATAGTCTGTAAAATATTAGGGTAGACAGAGTATCTATAGTATAAGGTATCAAATTATAAGATACTCAAAATGGAATAGTCTAAAAAGGATGGGGGAAATATTAAATAAATGTACGTATACCATACATGCTCATAGGCATACGGCCCATTTTAATATTTAGTGGAAAACTTAGAGAAACTTAGAGAATATTATATACATTTATAACATTTTAAATGACTTTGATAGATTACATTCCTTTTAAGCAAGCACTTTTTCTCCTCAGTAATGTAACATAACATGTAATGTAACATGTCTAACATGGATATTTTTCAAGGCAGCCTAGCTGGATAATAGATTCTTACGGTGTTATTTTTTGCATTTAAGATCAAATATTCTCAGATACTGTGAGACAGGACCCTATTATAGTACCGGTACTTGCCATTCTTGTATCTTTCATTACTTCTCTTTCATCATATGCAATAAAATTAGTCATATTTTTAGTTTTATATACATTTCATTGCAGTATATACAAATGAGTAGACTTACAGATAAAATGGTACATTGGAAATAAATGGTCTTTTAAGCTGATAACTCACCAAGCTCTCAACAATCTCATTCATCTTTGCATCTAACAAATAGTGCAAGCATATCTTCTGTCCTTTCTCAGCATCTTCTGCCACATCCATTCTAGCAGAATATTCCCCCCCCCCACACACACTGCATTCATTCAGCATGTTATACAATTTTCTCCAAACTCGTATCTGCTTCTTTCATTATCACTAATTACTGCAGCAGAATTTGCAAACATCTCCAACCTTTCTACCTGTTCAAACGAAAGCTGAACTTTGTTCATTGGGACACATAGACAAGTGATGTTTATGGAACTGTATTTATGGAACAAATTAGTTCTGGCATTTTACAAAGTATTTTTTGAGAAAAAAAAATCAAAGCATATTTTTTTAATTACAAATTAAAATGGTCCTTCAAAAGAACTACTCTTCTTTCATCACCAATTAACATTAATTTTGTATTAACACATCTGTAGCATGTGACATGCTCAGATCTGTCATATTTTCTCTCTCTGTATCTAAATTTCAGTTGGGTTGCTGAAAGTAAAATTCAGTCCCACACTGGAATGGAGTCCCCCAGATTATCACAAGTCACTTTTTTTGTCTCTCCAAATGAATAAGAAATTGTATATACAGGTAGTCCTCGACTTACGACCACAATTGGGCCCCAAATTTATACTGCTGAGAAATTTGTTAAATGAGTTTTGCCACATTATATGACTTTTCTTGTCATGTTTATTAACTAAATCACTGCAGTTGTTAAATTAGTAGCACTGTTGTTAAGTGAATCTGGTTTCCCAATTGACTTTGCTTGACAGAAAGTCGCAAAAGAGGATCACATGACCTTAGGACATTGCAGCAATCATAAATGTGAGTCAGCTGTCAAGCATCTGAATATAAATCACATGACCATGGGGATGCCATGACAGTTTTAAGTGTGAAAAATAGTCATAAGTCACTTTTTCAGTGCCATTGCAACTTTGAATGGTCATTAAATTTACTGTTGAAAGTTGAGGACTATCTGTAGCAAATTATTTTTATTATGAATGAATACGTGCCATTAAATCATTTATGTGGTCATCCTAATGATCACATAGTGTGGGCCTGCACCTGCACTAGACCTTCTAGGGCCTTCACCACCTGAGGCTCAATGACCACAATGAGAAGAGCAGAAATTGTGGTCATTAAACATGGCGATCACATGGATACCTCATTTAATGACAGCCATGACATATGACTGAAATGGGCAAGCTCCATCAGAGTTGTAAGTCGAGGACTACTTGTATAATCAACTACTACATAGGTTTGATTCTTTTTCCCTAAGTGAAGAAGTTTGCTGTGGTCTTTATTGTTCCATAATTTTCTGCCCATTTCTCCATACTGAGTTTGTTTGAAATATTATTCATCTCATCTAGGGTAAGTGCCCCAGTCTGCAGCCCTGGACTGGGGCTCTACCTGTTTGGAACCAGGCCATGCGAATGGCAGGCGAGCGCACAAACACACACAGACAGCGCCACTTGGATTAGGGTCTCCTGCTTGAGCAGGAGGTTGACCAGAAGACTCCATCATCCCTTCGAACTGTTATTCTGTTGTTGGCTGGAATGCTGAGATTTGCTCAATATCTATACAGTACGTGAAAAGGAGTCTGGGAGTAGCTTTTTTTTGTCTAACCTGCGGTCCCCAAACTTTCTGGATTGGCAGCCCAGCTGGGGGGAGGGAGAGGGAATGGCTTTGTATGAGTGACAACCTCATGTGCATAGAATTGTGAGCGCTTGTGCGCGTACCTGCTACTCACACAAACCCATCCCCTCCCCTTCCCCCAGCCAGGCCGCCAAGCAGGAAAGGTTGGGGACCACCGCTTTATAATAATAATAATAATAATAATAATAATAATAATAATAATAATAGTAAAGTTGGAAGGGACCTTGGAGGTCATCTAGTCCAACCCCCTGCTCGGGCAGGAAACCCTACACCATTTCGGACAAATGGCTGTCCAGTCTCTTCTTAAAAACTTCCAGTGTTGGAGCATTTACTGCTTCTGGAGGCAAGCTGTTCCACTGTTTAATTGTTCTGTCAGGAAGTTTCTCCTTAGTTCTAGGTTGCTTCTCTCCTTGATTAGTTTATACAATTTGCAGATTTAATAAACCTTTCTTCTACTTTCTCAATCAAACAGCAGATCAGGCATGAGGAGTATGCTGTCGGTTCCATCTCCAAATGAGCTCCAGAGCCATGACTTTTATGCTGTGGCCTCCACTCTCTGGAACATCGTTCACCCTGAGTTGAGGATCTTCCAGGAAGGTCCTTGAAAAATGCTTTTTTCCCCAGCCTTGGGGATCCCAGGGTGCAAAACAGCTGTATGAGATTAAGTGATGCTTATTCTTCTGGTTTCTTGGGTTTTACCTCTTCGTTTTATTTATTTTGTGTGATTACTTTATGTTTATTTTATTTAGTTTTGTTGTTTTAGATTCTTTTGACATATTTAACTGCTGTTGTGTTGTATCCAGCCCAGAAATATGTGTTTGTGAGAAGGGTGGCTATATAAATATGGTAAATAAATAAATAAATAAAAATAAAATAAAATAAGTAAATATTGTGAAGTAGGTTGCCTAAAATATTCTTATAGCACCTCACCATCTTTTTCCAATTTGGCAAGGAGCCATTGATGACCTGCAATCTATGTATGACTTTCAAACCATACTGTTAAGCAACCGCTGCAATATCCAGCATGTTTCATCTAAAAAAGCTAAAATTAATCTGCCACTATTTGTTCTCAACAAATCACTGCCGACTCCTGATAATTATGGCACTGTTTTTGATCCATCTCTTGATGATTGGTTCTAAATTACTCATCTAACTCTTGATGAGTTTTAGAATCTTCCCAAGTATCAGTGTCAGACTGGTGTGTAGTTTGCTGTATCTTCTTTTGACCCCTTTTAAAAGTCATTTGGCACCATTCCTTCTCCAAGAATTCTCAAATGTAATAGATAAGAGTTCAACTAAACCATCCAGCTACTTCCTTTAATACTCTAGGTTACAATTAATCTGGTCCTAAAGATTTAAACTCAAAGGGATTTTTTAATAATGTTGCCATCCGTCTCCAAATACAAACCTGCCCTTTCATCCTGCTCTTCCTAAGTAGAACTCATAGTTTTGTTGAAGGCTGAACTAAAACAGGAGTTAAATAGCTCTGCCCTTTCTTTGTTACTTATTAGCATTCTGTCTTCTTCATTGGGCAGCTGTTGTATTGATTTATTTTGAACAGATTTTAAGAAGCCCTGCTTTATTTTCAGCATTCTTTGCTGATTTCAGCTAACTTTGAATTTTGGCTTTCCAGTTATCAGCACTACAGTTCTGGGCTACCTGTTCTTCCTTTACGATCTGTCTCTTTCATTTTTCTGTATTCTTCTGTCCCACTGCTTTCGGAAAATGTAGTTTTAATAATCACGGCTAGGATCGGCGTGTTAGAAATTAAAGTAGTTTAGGAAATGATTTCATTACACGTAGGACAATAATTTCTGTGACTAATATGTCCAGGGGAAAATTCTCTGTCTTCCCAAATGTTATGACCCCAAGGCGGGAGATGGGGCAACACAAAGGCAACATAATTCTTCGCCCTGCATTAACATTTCCTACCAATCCACTTACTGATGGGGCACCCGTTTCTTGCAATCTTTTCCTTTCCCTCCCTCGAAGAAACTTTCCCGCACGTTCCTTTAAAAAAAAAAAAAACAACAACAACACAAACCCAACTGCTCTGTTAAACTATAACCCCATCCTTTTCTAGTCACTTTAGTAAAAGCCCGCTTTCTCTTTTTTAAGGTTTTTCCTTTCCAGCCTAGGTTCGGGAGAAAAATAATAATAAATAAGGAGCTGCCACGAAGTTCAGCGCCTGCAGATCTGAGGCGGCTCTTTCTGTTCCCACCGCGGCATCCAACTCAGAGGGAAGGTCCTGAATCTGGCTAAAAGCGCACGCAGCATCTTTTCTCTTTCGCAGGGGCGTTTCACCCAGGCGCCCTCCTCCCGTTCCTTGTCCCGCTGCTCGCCTTTAGCGAGGAAAAAGCTGCCAACAGCGGGAGCGCCAGATCGCCGAGAGCTAGCTGGCTGGCCGGCAACAAGTGCCTCCTACCGCAGGGTCGTCAAGCAGCGCGCGAGAGCCCCCGGGAGGGCCTTTGAAGTGCATCGCCGCTTTTCTCTTTGGCGGGCTTGGCGGGCGGGCGGGCTGGCTGGCTGGCTGGCGGGGGCTTTCCAGGTTGCCTCAGGCTGATGTAATGGTGCCTGAGGGATGCGGGTCGACAAAAGGCTTCTTTTCTACCACCGTCCCCCTCACCCACCCCACTCCTGATAACCTTTGAACAAAACCAGGCGCGTACAAACGCGCTTCCCTGGCCCGCACACGCTTTCCCCTTTCTACCCTCTCTACCAGTCTGCCCGAGACGGCGCAGCGACACGAGTGCCGAAAAGTGCCAGTTCCCGCCTCCGGCGCCTGAAGCGCTTCTCAAACCTCCACCCCCCCGCCAGCGCACCGAGGGCAGAGACGCGGCTTTTCCTCACACTTACCCGGGAAATAGTCAGCGGAGTGCTAAAATCTTTCCCTCCGACCAGGCGGAACCCCCATGGCGAAGGACCGTTCAGAGCCACTGTCTGGGGCATGGCGGAGGCTCTTCAAAGCCAAAAGGAAAAGCGGGATGAGGGAGCGCGCCTGGCTCGCCGGCTGAAAGCAACTCGCAAAGCGGCGCCTGCCTCCAACACCAACTTCTCGGCTCGTCTCTCCTCTCTTTGCCTCTGCCGCTTTCTAATCCACTTAAAGCGCCTGCTAATCTCCGGTCCGGCCTGACGTCTCTCGGCTTCCCCGTACAGGGGAGAGAGGGAGGAGGAGGAGGAGGAACAGGGGGCAGAGAAAGGGAGAGGCGGGGCCCTTCACGTTTAGGGCGGGCGGGAATCCAACTTTTTCCTTGGCCCTTCTGTACAACGAGCCGTTGGGTAAGGATATTCCCTGATTAAACTTAGATTAACGAGGGTTTTTTTTAGTCACAAAACCAACCTTTTCTTTCGAGGGTTCCAGCTGTTCTTTTATACCTGAGTCAATTGCTAACCAGTGCTCAGAGAGAGAGAGAGAGAGAGAGAGAGAGAGAGAGAGAGAGAGAGAGGAGCAAAGAGTTAATTTATCTCTTTTTTCCCATCTAATGGTTATTTGAATTCTTGGAGCCCAAATTTGGTAGTCCTAGCCAAAATAATATGGAAGTTGAAATCCAAAACATCCCAAACAAAGTTTTGCAATATTTCAGTTGATTTATTGGACAAGAATTATGATTTCTGTGATGCATTTGTCAGAAGAGATTAAATAATGCTTAACTATATGGACAATAGCCATCTAATTCTCAAACTTCAGCTTCATATCCTTTCCCTAACCGAAGAGCAATTTTCTAAGGAACCATTAAAAAAAAAAAAAAGAGCACAGGTAGATCCTGCTTTTGTTTCCTATCCAGTTCCAGCAATCTTGGCTTACCTTTCTTTTCGCTATGCATTTTTATAACAAACACCTGGTAAAGTCACCCTCTCCCAATGTATAGAATGGTTTTATTTACATAATATTGTACAAATCGTTGCAAGCAGTTGGAACGATTGGTTTACAGAAGAATGGAAAATAAAATGGTTTCCCCTTACTTTTCATACTCTATGCAAAAATATTACCTGTTTTTAGGAGACTTTGGCTTTAAAACTAAACTGAAACTAAGGAAAAACTGGACCCAATTCCCACCCCAATATTCTGAGTAGGTTTTTTTGGAGAGGGAACTGGGATCAAAAAAATATCTGACTTCCATGTGTTGGAATTTATATTTTCCTAGATCAGAAAGGGTCCCCAGTAATGCCGACTTAGATATTAAGGATAGCCTGCTACACTAACTTGTATAAATTTTTTCTCACTTGAACTTAATAATGGTATAAAAATCTACTACAGCAACATGTTTTTTCTGCTTTGTCCCCATGATATTATTTTCATCTTATCTCCAGACCTGAGTAGGATGGGCTTAATCATCCTTAGTTGTTCTGATGTAAAAGCTATATGGTAGTAAAATATTTCAATAAACTTCTGAAAATAGTGTTTTTCATTTTTTTTCATATTGGTTTGTCCTTTCTACCTTGATCATCTAGGCCTATGGATGAGTCTTGGGGTGTGTGTGTGTTTGTCTGTGATACAATTTACAGCTTTTCATCTGTAGCGATATACCAGTGGCCTAAATTATTTGCTGCCCATGTCACACAGGAAAATGACTCTCATACACAATGCCCTTGAAACCAGGTCATTTTCTAAGTAGTTTAGTACTTATTAAACTGTTGAAACATTATTCTATCTGAGATAAAGACAGTTCCTATTTTTGTAATTGATACTCTTGTAACAATTAACTCTATTAATAAAGTTTACCCTCCAGCATTTCAAAAATAAAGACAGAACATGCTTATAACAGTTCAGCTTAAATTCCAAAGGTTATTGCTTGAACCTTTTCCATAATTCCACCTCCTGCGTGCATCATTACATAACTCCACCTGCTGCATTGTTTACATTTACCTGCTCTTCTCTGTTTATTCTGTTACCAGTTTCATTAGACTTAGAAAAGAAGACAAGCTGAAGTCATGGTTTGCCCAAGAAACTGTGACTTGGAGCCAGTCATTATTTCTAAATTTAGCCAAATTGTTCTGTAAATAATAATAGGGCCAAGGGGGGGAGAAAAAAGAATCATATTCATGTCTTTTAGATTTTTTATTTATTTATCAAATGTAGTCACTCTCAGACACAATACATAAATAAAGATATAATGCATCAGGAAAAAGATCCAGGTAAAACAAGGATTAAATTAATTAAAAGTTAAAAGGTGGAGGGAGACCTTCATGGCACTAACTACACCAGTGGTTCTCAACCTTTTTAATGCCACGACCCCCAACCGGTCGTAAATTGAGGACTACTCAACCGGTCGTAAGTCGAGGACTACTCAACAGGTGCATCACCGTTTGTAGAATGGGACTTTTGGCGGGCTCAGCAGGGCAGAGACAGCCTGGACAATTCCTATTGGCTTTTGAAAGCCAATAGAATTAGACTCTATTCAAGAGTCTATTCTATTGGCTTTCAAAAGCCAATAGAATAAAAGGGAGTAGCACAGCTAAGGAAAAGGGGAAAAAATGGTGGACTGCGTTGTTTGGCGACCCCCGTGAAATGGTCGTTCGACCCCAAATGGGGTCCCAACCCACAGGTTGAGAACCACTGAACTACACCCTCTGTGAGACCCATGCAGGTTGGCAAAGCCTAGGTCTTCAAACTTTTTCGAAAGGCTAGGACAGTGGGGACCTGCCCAACCTTTGGGGGAGGATATTCCTGGAGCTCCCCAGTCAAAATTCTTTAATTGACGGGGCCTGTAAAATGTCTTCTCTGTCTGACTGGGTTTGATGGGCTGATATGATAGGGTTAAGGTGGTAGCTTGAATAATTTGGTCCCAAAGCATAACCAAAACCTTGAACTGAACATAGAAGCAAATTTTGACCCAATGCAGCTCATGCAGCAAAGGTATGTATATATGCATGTATGTATTTATTTATTTACATTTCATGTTAATAGACTGCCCGTCTCCTTCAGGGTACTACATTGCCATTCTCGGGGTGCCTAAAATTGTTTGCACGGCCACATTCTGTACCAGCTGAAACTTGTAAAGACTCTTCAAGGGTAGTTCTATGTAGACTGCATTGTAATACTCCAGACAGGAGCAGTGAAAGGAGGATGTATCGTATTAATTTATTTAAAAAATCCTAACTTTTAAAAATTCCTTTTAAAGAAAGCCCTAACATGAAAAATGCTGACTGTCACATGGTTTCTTTGTAGATGTTAATATGCTGTATACATATATTGATACACACTATCAAAAATCCCTTCCCCTTTATTTAAGAGCTTAAATTTTCGGACAATCATAAGGACACTTTTGCAATTCATGCTAGTAATTTAACAGTTTCAACAAATGAAAATGGTACCTGGCTAGAAAGCAGGAGACTATGAGTTCAAGTACTGTCTTAGCCATGAAAGCCATTTGGATGATTTTGGATCAATCACTCTCCGCTCAACCCACCTCACAGGGTCGTTGTTATGCAGAAAATAGGTGGAAGAAGGTCAGTTGGATATGTTTGTTGCCTTGAGTTATTTGTAAAAATAATTACGTGGGACATAAATAAAATAAAAATAAATAAAATGTCAAATTATCTTCTCCTTTAACCCATTCACTGTTTGTATGGTGAATGCCAACTGTCAACATTATAAAAAGTATAAAAATGCTGAAATCCAAAACTCTTGTTGCTGCTGTTTGATTTTCCTCCTCTGTTGAAAAGATGGGAGGAGAACATAATAGATTGAAATGGGTGTTTCAGTGGGTGGAGTAGTTTTAATTCTGACATGGCCAGCTATTATTTGCTTACCTAGAGACATAGGTGAAGTAAGTAGCTCAATGGGTTAGCAACGCATACTTAAATTGGAATGTTTTAGCCATATGTACAAGCAGTAACTGGACATACAATAGTTCACAGAGCTGAACAATATTCCACTGCTGAGCACACTCCTGTGCACACATTCTTTCTCTAAGAGTCTGAGGAATTGTTTGCCTGTTTACTTCACTTTCCATCTACACCTCCTTACATGCTGCTGCTAAGCCAACAGGTGATCTGGCCAAGTTTCACTATAGCATAATGTCAATCATCTCTCAATCCAGCCAATGGAATGGAGTCATGGGTGGCAGTGAGGGATTCCCCCGCCCCAGTCCTGGAGTAAATTGCTGGCTTCAATCCAAACAATCCAAAGAAAGTTACCCATTATCAGTTTTTTTTTTCTTCAGCAGGCAGTTGAAGCTTTATCTGCAACATATCTTTGTTCAAACAATAGATAGCCAGGCAAACACATAGAAAGTGCTGTGACCTAACTACAACAGACAAGTAAGGCATGCTCACACCATTTCCCCCCCCCCCCCCAGGGTTCTATTTGCCTCGTGGGAGGGGCATGCTCACACTACTATGATTCTATCTTGCATTGCATATTTCTACAAACACTTCAAAAAACTCATTTAGCCATCTCAAACCTGTATGGTTTGATTTGGCTAGATCAGATGAGTTGCTGGATCGAATCTGCATACAATATAATTTGGTTCTCCTTGGAAGTCAATGTGCAAAGAAATGATAACTGTTCGAATTTCTTGTCCATTATTTCAATGGAAGATTTCTTTTGGGATACCTTCTGATCAGCTTACTATTGAAGCAGGCAAATGCTCCAGCCTTGCTCTGGTTTTGTCATTGTACAGGATAGGCGGTCTCCACACTTTACTATGAAAACAAGTGAACCAACATAATACAACTGCATATATTAGTTGAATGCTTTTTCATATGTTAGTCAACTTCTCTGAAATAATGGAGAACATACCTGATTTTCACTGTATGATAACCTTTCAAATATTGGAAGAATGTTACCAAGTTACCCGTAACATTTTCTTCTCAATGTTAAATATTTCCTATTCCTTCACTCATTTTTCATGGGATTTAACTAATTCCCCTAATCGCCCGCATTTCCTTTCTTTGAACTTATTCTACTTTGTCCGAATCTTATGTAAAATGTGGAGTGCAAAGGAGAATCAAAAGGTAGCGGAGCACCTATGACTTTTCACATCCTCACCACTCTAGCAGAAAATATGCCCCATATTCTTTGTCTCATCAGTTTTCCAATATGGAGAGAAATAAAGAGATTTCTTTTTTAAAAAAAGACTTTGTGGTTTGTGGAACATAGTAATACATAAAATTCTCAGTGTTTGCATATTTTTGAACCACATTTTCCACTGGTAGTCATCCTTACTTTTATTGCTGTTTTTTTAAAGGCAACTTTCTAACTGATTTGGGATACAGTACAATATGCATATTATTTATAAAATTAAAAATAAAATAGAAAAAAAGATAACAAGACATATTTAAGATATCTAGGGATATAGCTAGAAAGCAGTTATCTCGCAGAAGCCTCCTTCAGTAGCCTCCTCTGATAGCAGCCTCCTCCTTTTCTCTTGTTCATGTTGCTTTTTTTGGTGATGATTTACCAAAATGATTTACAATTGCTGCCTTCCAGGATATTTCTTGGCATCCTAGCATAGCCTATAGCTCTTTGATTTGCTGGTGAACTATCATTCAAATGGTAACTCTTTTTAAGCCCATTTAGTTTCTGAACCGAGACTAGGTATGCCATTTACTCCCAATTGTTAAAGGATTAAGTATGTAGTTGAAATGTATACAACTATAACTAAACTATCTAAGCCTTTTTAAATTCACCAGGACTTACTCCCAAACAAGTATGCCCCAAATTACATCTTTAATGCATGTATTTGTTCAATTTGTATGATTGATCATGTGAAATAAATGACTATGGGTTAACAAGAATTTTAAAAACCAGCAAAAAGCCAACCTAAAATATAAAATAGGCATTCAGCAGCCAAAATTAAAAGAACCACAGCAGAATCCCCTATCCCTATAAATGCAATAAAAACATTTCGAGCCATGATGGAGCAGTGGTTGGAATGCAGTGCTGCAGGCTAATTTGCCAACTGCCAGAAGTTTGATTCACACCTGCTCAAGGTTGCCTCAGCCTTTCATCCTTCTGAGGTTGGTAAAATGAAGAGCCAGATTGTTGCTGACTCTGTAAACCACTTAGAAAGGGCTGTAAACCATTATAAAGTGATATATAAGTCTAAGTGCTTTAGCTCTTTCAATAAACTTCACTCACAAGCTCCAACAGACCCCAAGCCTGGGGTCTTCTGGTCCTTGTAAAAGGCCAACAGAGTCAAGGACAATCTGATCTTCTGGGGAATAATGTGACAACAGGAAGTCCTGCTACATGGATATACTTCTCCTGCCAGATCTGATTGGGGAGAGGTATTCCCACAGATAACCTGTCCCCATGCCATGAAAAACTTCATAGGTTCAATAACTTCACCTGTTATTGAACCCAAAAGCATATTGACAATCAATACAGCTTTCCAAACAGAGATATAGCATGCGTAGATTGAGAAACACCCATAGCTGTCTGTCCTGCTACATTTTGTATTAACTGCAGCTTCTGGATGCTCCTCAAGGGCAGACTCATATAGAACTCACTACTATAGCCCATCCAGGAGGTGACTAAGGCATGAGTGATTATGGGCAGAGCTTTTCAATCCAGGAAAGAGTGTGATTGGCACACAACACAAAGCTATGCAAAAGAACTTCTGGTCATTGCCACTACCTGCTCCTTGAACAGGAGCTACAAATCAAGGAGGAACCCCAAACTGTACACCGGTTCTGTCTGGGGCAGTGCCACCCCATCAGAATAAGAGGTTGAATCCACAAAATTAGGAGGCCCTACAACCCAAACCATTCAGTCTTTCTAGGGTTGAGTTGAAGCCTGTTTGTCTGATCTAAGCCCCATCAAATACCAAGATAGCACCTCCACAGCATCACTTGGATGGCCCAGGGTGAAAGTCTACAGCTGTGTATCATTGGCATGTTTTCCGTTTAGCTCCATTTTATATAGTCAATCACTATAACATTTGCCTCTAGTTTTTGAAAACAAACTATTTTGTTTTGCAGTTTAACTGTGATTGTTTTCTAATATTAGATATGCGATCATCTGCCAGCAATGCCCTTCTAGATTCTATGTACGATAAACAGAACAACCTTTGCTCCAAAGAACGAATGAATACAATTTTGGCATCAGGGCTCAAAATAAGGACAAAGTAATGTCAGAGCATTTCAACCTCCCAGGACACTCTATATCCAGTGGTGGGATTCAGCCAGTGAGCACCACTTCAGCAGAACACCCCGGTAGCTAATTTTTTTTGTTGCCCAGGCCCAGAATGGACTTCCGGAAGTGGCATCCACACAGAGAACTGGTTGTTCACATATCTGAATCCCATCACTGTCTATATCAGATCTCTAAGTAACTCTTTTTGGTAAAATGGGTTTTGTAACTCCACCACGGAATGGGAAAGTGTTGAATTCGTATACATCAAAAGGTTTGGGGAAGTCTTAGAAGTTGACAAACACAATGGGGTTTTAACGTATTACAATTGTTAATTAATAAGGTATTTATAACCTGTCTCACCTGTAGCCTGCACCTATATCAGGGGTGTCAAACTGCCAGCCCGTGGGCTGAATGCGTCATGCCAAAACCACGCCCACCCCATTGCTAGCAATAAAAAAAAAGTTGTGATACATCGCAACATGTCACATGACATTGTGAGTTTGACACCCCTGACTTACA
Source organism: Crotalus tigris (assembly GCF_016545835.1). NCBI lineage: Eukaryota > Metazoa > Chordata > Lepidosauria > Squamata > Viperidae > Crotalus > Crotalus tigris. Next base: position 1,355,108 of record NW_024100482.1, read on the forward strand.
CAAACAACCTGTCTTCTCCTCCTTATTTCTCCCCTCATCTCACCCAATTTAAATCCTACGTCTGTCTAGCTCAGTGATGGCAAACCTTTTAGTGACTGAGTGCCCCAAAACCAGCCCCCCATCCCCGCTCCGCCTCCCGCCCTTCCTGCTCCACCCCACCCGCCCGCAGGGCCACGCACCGGATCCATGGCCCACCGCAGCTTGCCCGGGCAGCTCTGCAGTGCCATGGCAGCCACGCCCTCCGCCCACACCCCTCAGCATCATCTGCATGCTATGGGGTGCAAGGGTGGAGTCTTGTCCGTGTTGCTATGTACTTGGCTATGCTGCTCCGTACGGGCTGCACCTGGGGGCGACTCTCCTCCAGGGGGGCTGCTGGTGAAGAGGGGGCTGTGGGGAGAGGCAGGGCTGGGGCAACGGTGTGTGTGCCCACAGAGAGGGCTCCGAGTGCCGCCTCTGTCACGTGTGCCATAGGTTCGCCACTACTGGTCTAGCTATTCTATGCATCTGACGAGATGAGCTACAGCTCTGGAAACCTGATGTCTTTTAATAAAATTTGTTACTTAGGAAAGTGCAACGTTAGGTTTTCTGCCAATGTAAACTAATACGGTTTTCCTCTTACAATATTTTCTCCCCCAATAATTTTAGGCTCCCATTGCTTTGTTAGCATAACCTGCCCATTGCAATGCTCTGCTCTAGTCTCCTTAATTTCTTTTCAGAATAGCCTCCGTTCAATGCAAAAACGAAATTCATACTATATTTTTAGGAGAACCACTTCTAATTGCTGTTCACATGCTAAGCTGAAGCTTTTCTTCTTATTCCCAGGCCCATGACTCAACATTTCCTCTAATGATAATGATTCAGTGGAGCAATCCCAACTGAAAGGTGTTGCCTAAAAAAACAAGGAACTCTTCTTCTCCCCAAATAATTTCCAGGTAGTCACACTGTTCCTTCATCAGAATTATAGGGTTTCAAGTCAGTCACAAAATTCGAGGCAACCCTCTGAGAGTAAAGATCAAACTATTGATTTTGTAACTTTACATGGTGCTTGCCATATCGTGTGCTACTCATAAATGTACCTTAGTAATATATGAAGGGAAAACGTGTTACAAGTTCTGTTGATTTTATTAGTCAACCCTTGCCCCTTTAATAAGCTGCAGGTTTTAAGATTGGGTGGCAAACACAGCTACTTCTTCCCCCCATGCCACAGTAACCCAGTTACTCTGACCTTTTTCACTAATGTTGTTGCCTAGCAGGGTTGGAAAACTGAATGCAGTTGCGGGAGCTTCTAGGTGTTGCATGTTTTATTTATTAATTTATTTATGAATCATATGATAACCTAGGCCAGTAGTATTTTAAATATCTCCATATCAGATATCGGAGAGCAATAGCTTCTGCTGTTGCCAAAAGTAAAAAAAAGCCAGCATTCCCTTGCAGAAAAGTGTGTGTGTGTGTGTGTGTGTATGACAAAGTGAATGTATTATGTTATGGTTTTGGTGTGCAAACATGTAAGGGATTATTGAAAAAGGCAGTGAAGAGGATCATATAATAAAAGTAACATATGCAGGAGAATAAATGGAATACTTGGCAAAAGGTTTACACTGAGATCGGAATAATGTCCTTTTGATTGTTTAATACATTTATGGATGTATGCCTAAGGAATGCTTGTAATGACATTAAAGATATGTTAGTGGAGAGCATGAATATGCATGCATTTTTCTGTATAGATAACATCACGCTGTTGGCTGAAAACATGAACATTAGATAAACGGTAAAATCCAAGACCAAAGTAGATGTTTTTGGCACAAATAGCAAAAAGTGAAAATAGATGATGTTTGTCAAAAGAAGGAAATCTAGCTGTGTAGAAGAGAAGGTTTATGTCCACATTCTTATATAGGAGTGAGAGCTAGGGTATATCAAGAGATCCAGAAAGATAAATGGGTTATGGTGGGAATGAAGTAAACGTGGTCCTTGGGTTACAACAAATCATTCAGTGACGATTAAAAATTGTGATGGGGCTGATTGAGGAGGGTTATGGCTGGTCCTCAGACTTCCACCTGTTGCAGGGTCTCTGTGGTCATATGACTGCGAATCAGGCACTTAACACATAATTCAAAATTACAACGTTGCTGCAAGACATGATCATGTGATTGTATTTTCTGACGTTCCCTGCTGGCTTCCTACAATCAAAGCCAATGGGGAAGGTAGCCAGACGTTGTGATCACATGAGGTTCTCAGTTAACCTGTGCAGTCCTTGTTTAATGACAGCAACCGGAACTGCTGGAGCTGTCATTGGTAAGTGGTATGATCATGTGACATTGAACTTTACATTTTCCAATTGAAAGACCGGGATGGAGATCATTTAGAGCAGTGTTTCCCAAACTTGACAATTTTAAGGCATGTGGACTTCAACTCCCAGAATTCCACAGCCAGCAACGCTGGCTGTGGAATTCTGGGAGTTGAAGTCCTCATGCCTTAAAATTGTCAAGTTTGGGAAACACTGATTTAGAGAGCATGAATGAGGACTGAATGACCAAATAAATGCATCAAGGTAGAATGGATGGGTTAAGAGGAAGGTCTTAGTGGGTTCAAATTAGGTAAGAAAGTTCTAGTGAGATCAAGTTATGAGATCCTACAAAAAACAAAGGCAAAAGTTTGAAGAAGAAAAGACAATATATTATGTGTACAGATACTGGAAGTACAAGGATGGCAGATAAAAAGGTATGGAAAGGCAGTTCAAGTAGTGTTGGAGTAAGCTAAATTTAGATAAAGTTTCTTTGTTTATCTCATGTCTCTAATTTTTTGATTTGCTATTTCTTACTCCCTTTCTGATATTCAGTATAATGTTGCTGCCCCAAAAAAGAATAGCCTGATCAGTAAATATGTATATATGATGTATATGTATGATGTATGATATAAAGATACAGAGTTCTGCTGGAACTAAGGTGAGCAAGATGTTTTTCAAAAGAAAAAAAGCACATTTTAAATTTCTTATCTGAAGATTTTTAATAATAATAATAATATGAGGATGATGAATCTTAATTAGATAAAGCATAATAGAATGATTTGGGGAGGAATAGAAAAGATTTGCTGCTGCAACACTTTAGACTGAAACAGCTGAAATATTAGCGAAGTGAAGAACTTCCTGTTGCTGTCCATTCAGGCAGAAAGTGGAAGATGCTTAAATTGCCCTGGGTATGCACACACATGAAGACAGTCTGAGCTAGCTTATATATTCTAATAGTAAACATTTAGTTAAATAGAAGTGAAAATTATGTTTGTTCATTAGTTAATTGGTATTCCACCTCTTCTCCAGGGATCTCACAGATGATGTCATTACCCCATGCTAATTTTTATAATCACAGCAACGATCCTATAAGAGGTAATAAATTGCAACCCTTTGTATATTTCCCAGTGGTTTCAGATATGGAGGAAAGGGGGTTTGCATTACTGTATCCAAAGTCCCTCTCTTTCCTAATGTCTACAGCATTGTTTCTCACGCTAGGAAATTTCTCTACTTCCAAAATACCAACTAATGGACATGTCGGTTGTGGACTTCTGAAGATCAATGTCCATTCATCTGGAAGTTGCCTGTACACTGCTATATTTTAAAGGGCTCATCCTTTCTTTTTACAGGGAATGTGATAGGAGTTTCTTTTGAGATACTAACACTGCTAGACCTATCAAAGGTCTGGGATACTGCTTATAAGCATTATGTGCTTAGAGCTTGAAGCATTGTTAGAGACCCCACACACGTACTTTATGGTCTGTTTCTTTTGGTTTTGAAGTATTTTGAAATATTTATAGCAGGACTACTAGATTCTGTAACAGCCTTGTTCCTTATGCTATCCATCTTGTAAATTCGCAGGATTCTTTTTTCACCCGCCATGTGTATGTATACATTCGAACTAGACTGTGATGTTTCTGCGATGTGTCATATATGTGTTTGTGTGCATAATGGTATTTTTTTGAGCCGAATGCAACAAAATTTGATTTTAATGTATGCTGATTAGAGTATATATAAAACGACAATAAAGATTCTATTCTATTCTATTCTATTCTATTCTAGTCTAGTCTAGTCTAGTCTAGTCTAGTCTAGTCTAGTCTAGTCTAGTCTAGTCTATTTGATTCGATTCTAAAGAATTCCCCATTCCTATTAACATATTGTTCATATCACTGGCTCTATTTGTCTGAACAGTAGCCTATCCTACGTTAGCCTGATAGTTCCCAGAGAAAATATTTCTTTGATGTTTGGTATAGGATTGCTATTCCTCTTTCTAGTTCATCCAGTATTGTAGCTTTGTTTGAAACTTGCTGTTCCAAAAGAACACTACAAAAAATCATGTCAATTATACAGTTTTGTGCAACATAAAAAAATCTCTACAGATGAAATGATTATAATTTCCCAATTGGATATGTTGTATCTTTCTTTCATATTTTCCCCCCATAAGTAGACAAAACATGCATTGGAAAATTGGCAGTCAGGCATGGAATGTATGCATGGCTGATTTTGTGCAGGAAGAGAAGTAACATGCTTGTCAAAGCTGCTTTTAAAATTACATCCATCAACAACAGCAACACTGTTACAGTTTCTGTACACAAAAGTTCCAGCTGAGTAACTCTCCTGAAAAAGATTTTACTGCTCTCAGATGTAATTGGCAAATACAAAACACCAACTCCATCTAATTTTATCTCAGCTCTATCTTAGTTCAAAACATTCTCCTTGCTGCCCAATGGGAAATGGAGAATGCAAGATGTTTTTAGAGACCCTTGCCTTAAGCCTGAACAAAAATATCTGATTTTCTCTTCCCCCCTCCCATCACAACTTACATATTTTGGTTATTATAAGGCATCCTTAAGAATGATGTGACATATTTAAATAATAAAATAATTTCTAATCTGAAAAGGAAATAGTTGCAAGAATCAAAGGTGAATCCTAGGTATTCACTGATTATTTTAAATTATTATCCCTTTTGCTCTATTTAAGACTATATGTGATTAAGGGTAGAAATAATTAATTATAAATATAATTTAAATATGCATCTATTAATTGAATGAAATGGATCCAAAGAATGAGATTTTTTTTAAAACTATCCAGTTGGCATTTTCAGGCCACTCACCCAAACCCAGAGATTATTTTATTTTAAACCCTACATTAGGAACATTAATTTAAGGATTAAATTTTCACTGTCCAGCACACAGTGACAGTGGGACGGAGTGGGCGGTGCATCTGGATCACTTGCCTCCTCCCCCCAGCTCTGCCTCCATGCTTGGACTTACCTGTGCTGTGCAGGCTGTGGCTGCTGCCAGACACCATCACTCCCCGTGCTTTCCGCTTCCTGTGCTGGCCACGCCCACCACCACCCCGGGCTTATTTTTGAGGTACAGCTTATATTAGGCACACCCTAAAACATCAGGCTAGGGCTTATTTTCTGGGTGGGTCTTATTTTCGGGGAAACACGGTATCTCATAAAAATACTGGATAGAGTCCAAAACAAACTTGAATTGTATGATTGTAATACTGTCAGATTAATTATTATGGCAAGGAAATTAGATCATAAATGAATATTCTGCTTCATAGAAACTCAGTATCAGCCTTTGTATTTCCCCCGGGCTCTACTTTTCCCAGAACTAAATTCTACAGAAGCCATTATGCAATTCATACATTTATTCATTCACTCATTCACACATTTTTGGTATTTTTGCATAAATATCTATGCAAATCCATCTTTGCTTCTGATCCAGGACCATGAAGTTACATTCTTTCCTGGGGCACATGAGGATTCTGCTCCTGTTATGATTCCTTTTCAGTTGAGATCAAGGTCTACATCTGTTGCAATCTTTATATGAAACTCCTGTCATTTGTAAATGGAACAGGGCCAGGCAGATGGATGAAACTAATAGATCCCTTATACTTTGCAAAGTTACGTATGACCTAATCTGATTCCCACATCTCATAAAAATAGTTTAGTATCACATGCCATGCAGTGCAATTCTTGGCTAAACAAAAGCACTTCAAAATACTTTTCAAAATATGTACTTTGAGAGAAAACAGGTTCCCTGCAAGTTCAGTATATTTGTACAAATTAAAGAGAAACAGAGAACGCTGCAGAAATGGGATGGATCCTTGTATAAATTGGCACATGTGAAAAGCTGTGGCTCAAAATAATTATCCATCAATCTCTAATTCAAACTTTCTCTTTCTTGCACCTCTCTTCCTTGCAGTCTTTCTCCAGTGATTCCCCAACATTGCTGAGTTTACCACCACTTGTTGGAGCCCAATTGCAGATAGAATCTGGTTGACCCACTGCAATACAGAGAAAAAATCCAAGTCCCCTCATTCATACTATCATTTTGTTCTTACAAGATTCATGCAGTGTTGATTTAAAACAGATATGGACAATCTGTACTTACAGGATCCAAGTACCTTGTTTTGTAGGTCTTTGAGCCCCCTTGATTATGACTGCCAAAACTGACTACACTGTTTCTCATATCCTAAGGAGGGAAACACATGACAACTATGATAAAAGTCCCCAATGTCTTATTATTAAAAATTTTCCCAATAACCCCTCCTCCAAGCATCACTACCAACTTGAGTCATCTGGCCCTACATACTTTGTGGTCCTCAGCTTTACCTGATGTGTTAAGTGTGCCTTGAACCATCAAAAGGTTGCTCACCCTGAGAAGCTTGACTTTAGCAATTGTGCATATTATTTATACTACTCTGAATTTCCTTTCCTGGGGAATTGATTTATGAGTATATCTGAAGTAAGCATATGGTTGGAAGATTTTATCTCCCACTGGAGAATAAAGCTGCAAAGGAAAACTCTTAAGGTAGACCAGTCAGGAAACAGACATATACAACATACCGTGTTTCCCCAAAAATAAGACTGAGTCATTTTTTTTTCTTGCCTCCAATATTAGGCCCACCCCCCAAAATCAAAAGTCTTATTTTCGGGGGATGTCTTACTCACCTCCGGTACTAACAATCCCGCTCAGCAGGTCCACTTCTTCTGCAGCCAAACGAGCAGCTTCATTCTGCAGCTGCATTCTGGCCTGCATTTTGCAGTCAGGCCTTTCCGGAAGGCCATTGCAGCCGAATACCAAGCTATGGATTCAATTCATAGCTCAGTCCTCGGCTGTAGAGGACTTGCAGAACCAAGCTACAGATTGAATCCATAGCTCAGTTCTTGGCTGCACAGGCCTTCTGGAAAGGCCTGTGACTGAGAAATGCAGGTTTGGCTGCAGAAGACAACGCAGAAGAAGTGGGCCAGCAAGGAGAAGCCTGGCTGCAAGGTAAATGGGTGCGGGGTGTGTGGGGCAGCTCCACAACCCACATCCCAGCCCTAGCTTGATTTTTAGGTGTGCCTCGCCCCAAAACTAGGGCTTATTTTTGGAATAGGGCTTATATTAGGCCCACCCCCCAAAATCAAGCTTGGACTTATTTTGGGGGTAGGCCTCACTTTCAGGGAAACATGGTACTAGAACTTTGTGTTATTGATATAGGCTGTACGAACAGAATTTTGAAACTCTCAGCATGTTTCTTTTTTCCTTCTAATACCAAAGAGGGTCAAAGTGGGGCAGGCTTGAGTTTCTTTCTCCAGCTTTATTGTATTATTTTCTAAATGACTGCCACATTACCTCTCTCTTTAATGAGCCATTGTACATGTCAACGTCATGTAAAACTCTCAGATATGTTTCAACAAAGGGCTCAAGGTTACTTAACAGCTTAATACAGAACTACTCATTAAATGCTTATTTTGTCATTTAAACAATTCATATACAAAGCAATCAGCATAAGAGATCTCAGCCCCAGAATATGGAAGTTGGGGCAAATGGAATGGAAGCTAAAGTCAAATAATAGAACGTGATTGTTTGAAAGATTAGGCTAGTATTTTAGAAGGGTGGAACATTTTTTCCCTTTGAGAATACATTTTCATTTCTTTCTACATGAGTAAGTTTTTTTTTTAAGATTATGTCTCCAGTCAATCAACACTTAGTGGTTGAATACATGGATAAACGTCCATTAATTCACTCGCTGTGGAATGAATTATAGCTTGGTCCCAATTATAGTAATTTTGCAATAATTCAGTGGAGAATAAAAGCTTTCAGATTACTGCATGTTTGCAAAGGAGCTGTAAGAGAAAAATCTGATTGTCATTGTTTGGATTTAGTCCAGGCAAACATGAGCCCTAAGGCAAAATTTGTTTCAGGTTTGAAAAACATTATTTAATTCATAGGCTTGGCAGTTACTGAACCTTTCAGCTCAGAGTGATTTTGCCTTTTGATAGGTTTTTGGAATATTCTCAGATGTTGCAAATTGTATCCATTTGTTTGTTCAGAGTGTCTATAAAGTTTTTACCATCATTTATGTCATACTGTCATATAGCAAATGCCAAGAATGTCATCAACTGCATTAAAAAATTCTAGAAAGTTTTCTGTCACACTGAGTGTTCTTGTGCTAAGGTATCACATGTACGTGATAAAATTGGCCGACATATTCAGTAACCAAATAATTTTGCAGAGCGATTTTATGAGTAGAGTAATGACATGAAAATAATTTATATTCAATGATACTTTGTGCAAAAGTATTTATCTATCTTTGTCTTAATGATCAGAAGAGCCACTGAATTTATTTAAATAAGCAATACGTGTGTGTGCATGTCCAAGTATCTGTGTATAGTTTGTTTTTTTAAGACTATGTTTTATATATTTACGATTGGTCACCAAGGATGCCATTGCCTATATTGATATCACTAATTTTGAGCCTCTTTTAATACATTGGAGATAAAATGTTGTTTTTAGATAGGGGTCGCTATGTGGCATAAAGAATCATATTTGATAACTTACACTTTCTTCAAAAGCTGAAAAAATCAAGTACAATTTTACGATTTTGGTGGCGAGTCAAATGAAGGGAACACTAAGATGGGCATGTATTATGTGCATGAAAAGTTATTCTGTTCAGACCAGTTTAAATGTAAATTAATATAAGAAAAGAGATTAAAGCTTTGAAATTGTTCATTAATTACTTCTTGACTATGTATATTGAATAGGCAACTGTACTAGTAAATTTAGCATATGCAAGCTTCACGCACCTGGGTGTGGAGGGGAATTTGATTTGGCAATATGTAAATAGAAGCCTTAAGAGATGAGAAAATGCCACCAACAACTTTTCAAAGGTTTTTGCTGTCCTAACTTAAATGTAGGAAGTATATTTTATTTCAGGCATTTTATCTAAAGATATTCAATAAGGCTCTAGCATTTATATCTGCATTATGTAAAGGAATTTAGAGCCGATGTTGGGGAAGGTATGAAGCAGCTATAAAGAATCACCTTGGACAAGCGATTGCATAGTCCAGAGATTGAAGGAAGCATGAGAAAAAAAACTCAAGATAATCCCACCTTGATTTTGTTTAGTATAAAATGGAACAAAGAAAAATTTGTACAGTTTCAAGATTTTGTCATTATATTCTGTACAATATTGGTAGTCTTGACTTACAACCCTGGTCTATGAGAGTACATTTTAATCAGTTTGCACTCTATGTAACTGTGAGGAGAACAAGAATGTCAGGATTCACCGAAAGAAGCAGTTTAGCTGTTAACCAACTTATTTACTTTCCAGTACAGTGGTCCTCAACCTACAATCACAATTGAGCCCAAAATGTCTATTCCTAAGTGAGACATTTGTTAAGCAAGTTTTGCCTCATTTTACAATCTTTCTTGCCACAGTTGTTAAGAGAATCACTGCAGTTGTTAAGTTAGTAATAAGGTAGTTAAGTGAATCTGGCTTCTCAATTGACTGTGCTTGTCAGAAGGTGGCAAAAGATGATTATAGCACCCCAGGACATTGCAACAGTCATAAATATGAGCCAGTTGCCAATCTTCTGAATTTTGATCATGTGACCATGGGGATTGCTGCAACAGTTGTAAGTGTGAAAAACAGTCACTTTTTTCAGTTCAGTTGTAACTTTGAATGGTCACTAAATGAACTGTTGTAAGTGGAGGAGTACCTGTAAAGTGGGACTTCTGGAATCCCAATGGTCTATGTTCCTTGACCTGGCCTATTTTGACTGAATAGACAGTTATAATCATGTCTATTAAGCCTTCAGTAAAAATAATCTGAAGCAATTAATTGTCAAAGGATTTTGGTCTAATAGGAAGAAAAGCATTCACTATGGCATTCCTGAAGATATAATTTTCAGGTGCATATAGAGAACATCTTAGTTTAATATAATGTAGATAGGAAGCTTTGGATTGTGGAGAATTTAATCTCAATCAACTTATTCATTAATTAACTACTACGTATATTCTTTTTCAGTGCCTTCTTTGAAATCATTTGCTTCAGACTGAAATTACCAAACGTGTCTTCCTTTCAGGCAACATTTTCAAATGATATAATATATAATTGCTACAAATTACGTCAACGGTAATGATAGCAGATATGTGGAAATCAATGGTGTTCTTCAATTAGTACATTTTTTTTCTTCATCCCAGAACTTGTTCTGTTAACATTTTGTGTTTACGACTCAGTAGAGCTATGGAAATGATTTGGAAAAAGTGCTATGGGTATCATATGGTCCTCTGGATCATTTTGCCCCTCAAGGTGAGATCTGCCCACACTCTCTTCGCCTTCTGGGAGAATTTTGGCTCTGCTGATTGGCTTAAGGTCCCAATGGGGGTGTTCCATATTGGAAGTGGTTAGGAGATTTAAAAGAAAACTCCACCTCTATTCCATCGAATATTGGTTCTTACTTAGCTTTTTAAAATTAATTTTAATGTTAATATTTATTGCTTTAATGTTTTATTATTGTGGTTTTTATCTTGCAAGCTGCCTAGAGGCACCTGATGGTGAGATGGGTGGTATATAATTAATTGTGGAAGCATAGCTCCTCTCTTTTCAAGACAGCCTTTCGTTTTTCAGGCTTCCAATTAAAAAACAAACAAACTTGGAATTGATTTAAGAGTCACATTCATTTAAATGAGTTGGTACCTTAAAAGAGCTGAAATGTTTTTTTAAGAATCACAAAAGTTTGAAAGACTTCTGCTTTAATGCAGGGCTTTTCAACCTTTTCACCCATTGTATCACTTTTAGGATATGGCAATATCCGAATACCATCAGTCACCTAGCAAGGTGTCAAAAACTTGATGACCCCCCCCCGAAAGGAAAAAAGTGATAAACTACATGTAGTCCTCGACTTACAACAGTTCGTTTAGTAACTGTTCGAAGTTACAATGGCACTGAAAAAAATGCCACTCAAGCCACAGTCGAGCAAGACACCTGCCTGCCCGCATTTCTGTTGAGGATTGGCAGCAGGGGTGGGATGGGGGGAGTTTGGTTTTTATTCCCCCCATCTGCTGGGTGGTTGCAGCAGGTTTTGGTTACTTCACATGACCCTGGGACACTGTGACCGTCATAAATATGAATCAGTTGCCAGGCATCTGAATGTAAATCACAAGACCCTGGAGATGCTGCAACATTCCAGCTGATCAGCGCATCTTCTGGGCTCAGCAGAAGCACACCAAGATCAGTGCTGCTTTCCAGCTGATCGGCACTTTTTCAGGGCTCAGCAGAAGCCCCAGCATCAGCGCCGAGCTCCAGCTGGAGCCTGGCGCTGATCCTGGGGCTTCCGCTGAGCCCTGACAGCCCTGCAGCTCCAGCCATCTCTTGCTCAGGCTTGTGTGGTGCTGCCATCGGTTCAGCTCCTTCCCCTCCCCTGCTACTTTCTAGGATGGTCGCATACCACCTGCCAGGTGCCAATGTACCACAGGTGGCACCCATACCACTGGTTGAAAAGCCCTGCTTTAATGGATAGTAGAGAGAGAGAGAGGCTGTAGCTGTACAAGATCTGAAGCACTTCTTCCAAATCACATCTGAAGTGTGTGCAGATGAATGAGCAAATGAGCAATATTTGTTCCTGTTAAGTACTTGCTTAGCCTTAATCACATTGTGCATAGATTATTGTTTAAACAAAAAAAACAAGCAGCAAATGCAAGTGGCCCTCATTTCTAGCCTTTTCAAATGTTGGCCAGAGTAGAGAAAGACAGCCATTCCTGTCTTTCAAAATTGCCATCAACAGCAAAGGCCCTGAGAAAAAGAAACATTGGAAAATAAATTAATTCAAAGTAAAAAAAGGGGGGGGGGGCTATCTAGTGTCAGCCTGATGAAGAGCATTGGTTTACACTGTTGAGTTTATAAAGCGTTCTCACCCTGAGGCATTTAAACAGTGCACACAAAATGAACAAATATATAATGAAGGCAAATCTAAAACAGGTGACCAAAACTATTTGGAGTTCTTTATGTATTTATGTACTGTTTATTGTTTTAAAATAGAATCAAATGTTGGAGCAAACATTTGTTAAGAAAATATATATCTTTTCTTTCATTAAAAATGTATTCTTTAAGAGGGTGGCTTATTACATGCCAGAGGCTTCTAAGCATGGTTCAAAAGTTTAATGTTACATCGCTAGTCATAGAATATTATTAGACAATCCTAAATCTTTTATTCTTCCTTAATCCTATAAAATCCTTCACTAAGCCTACCGCAGTATGCATGAAGGTCATATATGGTTAGATTTCAGTATGTGTGCTTGTACATATGGAGTGATTTGACAGATAAAAAATACTTATAGCATAAATGTAACCTGGCAGCGCCAATTTATACATGTTTCTCACTGAATGCAATCAAGTTTATTCTCAAGAACCAGTTCTAAGGCTATGTTTCCTGAAGCTGCAATCTCTTAATAGGGAACACATTTATTTATTTATTTATTTAAATTTATAGCCTGTTCTTGTCCATACAGTCGGGTCCAATGTAATTCTGATGGGTGTTGCATCTTTAGCTCTTTAGCTCCTTAATTAATTTATTATGTGTTGCTTGTCAATTTAGGACTTTCTCCTTTTTTTTGAAAGAAATGCAAGGAAGACAACTCCTAAGTCAGGGGTGTCAAACTCAATTTCACTGAGAGCCACATCAGCATTGCGGTTGCCCTTGGGGGAACGGATGGGTGTGGCCAGTGTGGGTGCGGCCTACTGGATGGGCGTCGATGGAGTGGGTGTGCCCTACTGGGTGGGCATGGCTAGCTCTATATCATTTGCATCAAGGGTGCCTGTGGGGGCCTGGGCAAGGAGTGGGACAGATCTGAGGGTCTCTGGCAGAAGGGGGGTGGGACCAGGGCAAGTGCCAAGGCATGGTCCACTGGAGGAGCCTCACCATTCCTCTCAGGCCATGCGGGATGGCTGGATGGTGGTGCGGGCTGCTTGGAGCCCTGGGCAGCAGAGATCAAACGCCCAGCCTGGCCCAGCACCCATGGCACCAACTCCAGCCCCACTTCCCCAAGGGGGCGCCCAGCTGCACTTACCTCCTCCTCAAGGCTGCTGCTGTGCTTGCTCTCCTTAGCCAGGTTGCTCATGATGGGTACGAGGGCAAAGTCAGAGGAAGGCCCATTCCCTCTCCATGGGAGGAAACCCGGCTTTGTATCCAAAACTTCCTTAGCAATAGAATGGGAGACCTCCAGAATAAGCCAGGAGGAGGGGGCAAGGGGATGGTAAAAGGGCAGCAGGGCAGGACTAAGGCAGGACTTCCCTCAGACCCTCCCTCTCCCTCTTTCATTTCTTCTTCCTAAGTACAGAGTGGTGGGAAAATATTTGAGATGAGGGAGGAAGAAAAACAGCTGGGCCGGTGTCACCCTTCATGAGGAATGAAGAAATGCACATTGCCTGGAAGTGGCCAGCACATGGCCCTCACCTATTTCACATATGCTTGGTGGGCTCTGGGGGAAGGGATGCCATGAGCAGCATGAGAATCAATGTTACCTGCACAATGCCGCCCAGCCCCCAGCCTGCCCGGTTTCGGCAGGAAGTGAGGTGCTCTCTTCACAGTGCTGAGAGGCTGAGTCAGGTGGCACAAATCTGAAAAGAAGTGTGACACCACCTAGCCCCCAGCCTGCCTGGTCTTGGCAGGCAACGAGGTGCTCTCCTCACAGTGCTGAGAGGTTGAGCCGGGCAGTGCGAAGCTCACCAGCTTTGTACCTTGCTGGCTGCTGAAACTGGGCAGGCTGGGAGCTAGGCAGCATTGCACTTCTCATCAGTTTTGTGCCACCCAGCTCAGCCTCTTAGCTCTGTGAGGAGAGCGCCCGGAGCCCAGAGCCCATCAAGTCAGATATGTGAAGTAGGTGAGGGCCATTTGCTGGCCACTTCCAGGCGATGGTGCATTTCTTAATTCCTCACAAAAGGTGACACCTCCCCAGCATGCACTCAGGGGGTGGGACTGACATGGCAGGTGCTGGTTCCTCACTGTTTCCAGACAGCCTTGTGGAGCTAAGACTGAATGTGTTTCAGCATAGAAACATTGGCTCCTGGCTGGCCTGGGCCAGGGCCAAGGCAGCGGGGGCTGTTCCCTCACTGTTTCCAGGATGGCTTCGTGGGCCACATGAAACCACTTCGCGGGCCGCATCCAGCCCCCGGGCTTGTGTTTGACATGTCTCTCCTAAGTACTCTGATCAACATTTAGAAGCTGTCCATGATATAAAATTCTATGCATGTTTTTTCATTTTTTCTCTTGTATAATTTTATATTATTTGTATGATTATGGTGCCATCAAATAGGCATTGACCCTTAGCAACCACACAGAGGTTACAACAGCTGTTCAAACAGGAATTTCTGTCACAGATTCTACACACACACACACACACACACACACACACACACACTTTCCATTTATAATGTTCAAAGGTATTATAGGCAGTCCTTGAAGTTCATTTAGTGACTGTTCAAAGTTCCAACAGCACTAAAACAAGTGGCTTGTGACCGTTTCTCACACTTACGACTGTTGCAGCATTCCTATCGTCCCGTGATCAAAATTCAGATGCTCGACAACTGATTCATATTTATGACGGTTGCAGTCTCCTGGGATCATGTGATCACCTTTTGTGACGTTCTGACAAGCAAAATCAATGGGGAAGCCAGATTCACTTAACAACCTTGTTACTAACTTAATAACTGTAGTGATTCGCTCAACAACTGTGGCAAGAAAGGCGCAAACTGGGGTAAAATTTACTTAACAAAGGTTTCACTTAGCTGCAGAAATTTTGAGCTCAGTGGTGGGCATAAGTCGAGGACTGCCTGTATAATATTCAAAGATGGTAATGTTGTTATGCTAATGTCTGGTTTTCTAATAACTTTAATTATTCTTATTATAGGATTTAACTGATCTGTTTCCTGTGGGAATAGTGGTTGGGTGAAGTAAGCAAAAATCCCAGACACAATCTTTCTGGCAGAACTGTGGTTTGCTGAACAATGATGCTCTGTCTGTTTTTGCAAATTTTTGCTATATAAGTGCAATTATACATGTTGTTCTATTTTTCAAGCAAACTATTTTCTAGTGGTTAATGATGTCAGAGTTCAGTATTTCAGCCTTACTCTAAACAATTTCAGAACTGTTTCATGAATGAGCCTTGGCATTTGAACATCTTTGAATTGAAATAATATTGAAACATAAAGAAAAGTATATACAAACACACACAAATGCATAATTACTTTAGGATCGAGTTGCACTTCGTATGCACATATATCTTAAGGAAACATGACGTTTTTGCAAATAATAGTCTTCTTCCATAAACCAATGGAGAAGTGGTACACTTTAGTGAAGAAAAATTTCTGACTCTTTATGGTATATTTGCAAATTGTAGCCTGCTTGCTTCAGCTTCACATGTCGCATTACATTCTAAAAACTGTGGTATGCATGAATTACATCATTTTTTTTCTAAAACAGATATTTCTTGTAAAACCTAATATGAACTATATGCCTATTTTAAGCAACCTGTAGCCCACAGAGCTTCTGTAAATTGTAATGCCAAACTTTGATAGCAAATTGTTGTGAAAACAGAAATACAATTTCCACTGATTTTTCAGCACAAGATGAAACAAAATAAGCCATAACAAATGAAAACCATTTGAAATAAATTTACAGACACTTACAATCTTCTGTTTTCCCTTTGTTATTATGGGGTACTGAGTGTAGCTTAATGAGAAAAACAAACAAACACGAATGTCAGCCACTGTAGAATCAGGCTGGAGCATAACAAAATTGACAAAAGCGAAGGAGATATGAATACTTTTTGAATGCACTGCAATATTTTAAGAATTAGAAGCGCAAAGAAGAGGGAAGATGGGTAATTTCTTCCTATGATTCTACAGCATAATTGCTACTTTGGAAGAGAAAGAAAGGGAAATTCCATACATCATATCCATTGTTTTATCAGCTCCCTAAATCCAGAGCATAACATTTGAAAAAGAGACACAAGGCTGTAGTTTCAAGCCAAATTCCCACAGTTTCATAAAGAGGTTTAGATTCTTCAGATACAGAGCTGTAAGAAGTGTCTTTTAAGCTTTGCCCTGCTTTGCTTCCCTTTCCTGAGGCTATACATGGAAATTATACAACTCAAGAATCACTTTCCTTAGGGTTCTCTGAAAGCAGAATGACTGACTTTGTGGCTCACGAACCATCCTCTTGGCAAAGCTAGGAATATTCCATAATTTAATTTAGGATCTAAACCTTTGTGTATAATTGTGTATAATTCATTGTGTTGAGTCATCCAATGCCATTATGTAGTTCATTCTCTCTTGGATTATGGCTTGAGCTCTTGGAACTGAAAGATTTCCATCCAATTTTCATCTGACGGTCTTTCATACTCCAGAAGGGAAAAGGGTAATTAAATATTATTTTCCATTTTGGCATGGATTTAAAGAAATCTAGTTTCATCATATTAATTTCCTTGTATATGTTCCATTTTACTTTTCCCTGCATGGTTGCAGTTGGATTAAGGGCTTTAGAGACATATGCTGATAAATATTACAACATGTTTAATATATTAAATGTGAGAATTGTTCGTAAATTAGAGCAGAAAGAATTCTGTCTACCATTAAACAAGCAACTGATACTTTAGAGAATTGTCTAAATGTTTATATTATTTCTCACTTGAGGCAACAGAGGAAAGGTCTTGGTTTATCCAGCTGTAATTTTCATTCTCTCATGCTGAATATAAATCCTAATATTTTCAGCATTTTATACTCAGCTTTTATGTATACAGATTTTCTAAAAATGAACTTTTAGTTTAGTGTTATACTGTTTATCCTAGGACCCTAAAATGTAAACATTCATTTTTTTAAAAAAAGTTCAGAAATAACCGACGCTGGGACTTTTATATAGAAAATGTGATGATAAATCTGTATCTTAGTAGTATTGCTTGTTTTCAGGTGTAGATTATGATGAGGATGTATTTCTCTGGAAAAGGTAATAAATAATTGTGCTGCACATTAAAAAAAAAGTCACGCTAAGTTTGCACGAGGAAAAAAAAAATCAAGTTTCAAATAATGCATACAGTAAGTTAGAACAATTAATCGCTGAAACAAATTGCCTTCAGAAGTTGTGGGTGCTCCAACACTGGAGGCTTTTAAGAAGAGATTGGACAATGATTTGTCTGAAATGGTATTGGGTTTTCTGCTTGAGCAAGGGGTTGGCTAGAAGACCCCCAAGGTCCCTCCCAATTCTCTTTTTCTGTTATTCTGTTAACTCGATTGGCCCCATTTCATTTTAGTCATTTTAATCATTTTAGTCAAAAACTCACCTTAAAGCAGCCCAAACACCCCTTAATTCCCTAATAATTAGCAGAACAGAGTGTTTTAACCATCTTGCTTAAGCACAACTGGGAGGGGGGCAAACATTTGTTCCACAGGAATAAGGCAGTGACAAGCAACATCAGTTTCTGAATTCCTACTAGATTTGTTAAGATAGCCTGGAATTGATCACTTTCAGTCAGAAGATTACATTGTTATTTTACTCAGGATACAGAAAAGCAAAAATAAAGAAGGAAGAGTGTTGCTTTCACAGTTAGGAAGGGTATAACAAGAATAGTATGTGGTTACACTGTAATCAATGACTGAATAATATTATCCAAGTTTGCAATCATCAGTGCAGATGAAAAAGATGAATTTTATGTAATCAAGGGAACACGCAAGCAAGAAGTGTTGCTTGTGATTGGAGACTGGAATGCCAAAGCTGGAAATATTAAGGAGGAGATGTAATTTGATTGTATGCCATAGGAAATTGAAATAAAGTAGGAGAGCAACCTACCGATTTCTGCCACTTGATTTTGTCACAGCTAGCACTGTCTTTAAACAACCCAAACAATACCTGTGTACCTAGACCAGGGGTAGGCAACCTCGGCTCTTTTATGACTCATGGACTTCAACTCCCAGAATTCCTGAGTCAGCTTAGCTTAGCTGACTCAGGAATTCTGGGAGTTGAAGTCCATGAGTCATAAAAGAGCCGAGGTTGCCTACCCCTGACCTAGACCATCACCAAGTACATCCAAATATATCTGGAAAAAGTCAAAATAATGGTAGGAAACTTTGGGGTTTTTTTCATAAGAAATACACTTATAAATCATAAGAGGTTACCTCTTATTGAGTCATGGCCTACTTATATAACCTCTATTGCAATTCTGTTATTTGAAATCGTGTATGCATGCAAACAAAATAATAGAAATTGTTCCTAACAGCATCTGAGAAATGGTTTTAACATTATGAAGAATAAATTCTGATATTAAATCAGAGATGAAGCATGATTCTCAATCCGCAGAAGACTTTGGAACACTTGTCATTTTTCTAAATTGAACACTTGCTAAGAGCTCCATTTATGGAGAGAGGTTCTTTTAAGATGGATCTTGCATTACTGTCTGGCTGTGAGAGATGACAGAAAACATTGATGATGATCCAATCGAGTTACAAGTCCTATGGATTTATTACTTCTCTTTGTGCTGTTCTCTTTCCAGCTGGGAGACTACTTAAAGAATCAAATTTGCTGCAGTACCAAACTCCAGAATATCTGTTGGATTCAACAAAGCTGCATTTTTACTTTTGAAGGATCTGCCTTATATCAGGAAGGATTAATATCTAACATTCCTCTGTTAACAGTAGAAGCAGAAAGAAAAGGGTGGAATCCAGAGATTATCCATATGTCGGGAAAGGTATGTACTGCGGTACTTTCTTATTTTTATGCAGCCCTATATTTTTCCAGGAAAGCTGAAAATTAGAAACCCCGTTTCCTCTAGAAGGCACTTCCATGAGACCTGTTTCATCATTCACGGAAGGGCAAGTCTTTATCCAGCCTGCGGCAGAGTGTGTTGATTTGATGCATTTGCAGTTTTTGAATGAAAGATGTGGAACTATGTGGCTGCAAATGAAAATCATAGTTTCCACATATTTTAGTCAGACACGGAGCTAACGCTAGCCATATCACGTTTAGAAGAAGTTGATACGGCATTGTCCTGGCCCAAAGTCCCCCAGCTCTGAGAAGCTGGAGATCCTAAGAGGTAAAAAGGCCAGGAACTGCAGAAGACAATAGTTTATTCACATGGCAGGAAAGAAATCTGGGAGAGAGACTTTGACTATAGCTATGCATCAGTAGGGCAAAGCAAGACAATGTAATGTATAGATTTGTAAAAAAAACAATATCCCCATTTGATTATTATGTTTACCTTCCAAATATTCCACCTCTAAAAAGGTGATAATTACATGAAGAGTGTGTAGTAATAGTGTCTTCACCAAGGGCTTGTACCCTGCCTTCTTCACAGATTGTCACGAGTTTTAGACTCCGTTGTCTTCTATTTGTAAGCATTTTTTTCCATCCCATTTCCCCCCATAGAATAGCTAAATAGTGTTCTCTGATTACTATCTCTAAGAATCCTAGGCCTGAAAATAGCCTTAATATATTGCATTAATCTTGATTAATTTCAGCACTGGAAAGATAGCAAAAACAGTTGCTAGAGATACAGTATATATAAAATGTGAATTAGGAAGGTGTCTGACTGCTGTTGCATTCCTTCTGCATGTTTTGGGCTTATTCCGTATTGCTTTGTCTTGGTCCCTTTGGTAACAGATCTCATCTATCTCCAGCAAGGTCATATTCTTTAAGGTCTATGCTTATACTGTTATCATTTCTTGTAAATTGCAATTCTCTTTGCATGAGGCCACCCTTCAGCATGCAAAATACCAAAGTGGATTACAATGAGGATGTTCTAACAGAGCTTTTTAAAAATCGGTGTTATTTCAACATTTTTTAAAAAAGAAACAAACTCATACCAATGACAGTAAGTCGGATATTCTCAAACTTTGTAAGGCCAGGACTTCCTAAAGTTTCTAATAGGATTAACCTTTTGTGTCACCTCACTCTGACAATTAGCTCAAAATTGTACAGTTTAACCAAATTTCAATGGGAAAACTTGAAAAAGGCAGTCTGAAAATATAAGATTGATTGGAGGAGAAAAAAGGGGGGGAAATGAGAAAGGTTGGTTGTGATTCTTTTATTCACTGAACGGAAGACATAGAAAAAAAAAGAGATTTATATCTCTGTTGAGTCTTTTAGAGATTCCCAGAAATGAGGGAAACATAAAAAAAGAAACACATTCTGGTTTCACCCTAACTTCCTGGGGCATAAGAAGAAGAGAAGGGGAAACACAAGTTTTCATGATTCTGATAATGTAGCTTATATCAATAGAGTTCCAGTCAAATTTGTGGAAACTGTTTTCTGATCTGGACTATAATAAAGAGTGGACCGACTGTTTAGGACAAGGTTTGCCCAGCCAGCAGTGGCAGAGCAGTCAGCAACAAAGCCAGTAAGCTTAAGCTCTCATGGAAGTCTATCAGGGAGATTTGGAGGAGACCAGAATTAATTTTTTAATATAATTTATTAAGCGTTATAATTGCAATAGTAAAAACTAACACAAATTGAAAAAAACCCCTAAAAGAATAAAAAAGCAAAAGTAGAAGGTTCAGAAAAGAAAGGAAAAAAAGAAAAAGAAAGAAAAAATAATAATATAGTAAAGAAAAAGAAAAAAATCTATAAAAAAACGACTTCATATCTTCATCACTAGAAACAATTTTAGTAACTTATCACCTTCTTTTAAAATATAACAAATGATCTCTACTTCCCATATCCCATCTCTTATCTATAAACAGATTCATAAGTCACATTGTTCAGTCCTGATGTCAGCAAATATCCATTAAAAATTACCAGAGATAACATATCTATTTTAACCTTGATCAAATATACCAACTTTACATTGCTTCCTTTTATTTTTAATAATCTTGATCTTTTGTCACTTCAAATAATAGATAATCTTTATTGTTGTTTTTTACTGTGAGCACACTGGCACGTATTAAAACTGAAATTGTGTTGCCTGCTGTCAAAAAAAGTATATATATACTTTTTTTGAGAGCAGGCAACAGAATTTCATATATATATATGTAGGTCTTTGGTTGTTCGGGTTTTCTCCCGCGTAAAATTGGAAGTGTCTTGGCGACGTTTCGACGAAGTCCCATTCATCATCTTCAGGCTGGTGTTTTCAGCTTCGTGCTTCGAGCAGCAATGTGTGGTCTTAGCTCTACAAACCTTAGCTCTACAAACCTCTACATGGAACACTTTGAAACCCAAGTTCTAGAAAAATCGGATCACAAACCCAAACTCTGGCTCAGATACGTAGATGACACCTTCATAATCTGGCCACATGGGAAAGAAAAACTGGACAACTTCCTCACACACCTCAACAGCCTATACCCCAAAATACAGTTCACCATGGAAACAGAAGCTAACAACCAACTTCCCTTCCTGGATGTCTTAGTCTACAAGAAATCCAATGGCTCCCTAGGACACACCATCTACCAGAAGAAAACACACACAAACCGCTATCTGCACGCTCTCTCACACCACCACCCAGCACAGATCAACTCTGTAGCCAAGACACTCATCTCCAGAACAAAACGCTTAGCTGACGAACAACACCTAAAACCCGAACTACACACTCTCACCAATGTACTAACATCCAATGGATTCCATAGAAATAAGATTACAAACCTAATCCAAAAAGAAACCCCCACTAAAATCCAAGACAAAGAACAAGAAAACGGCAAAGCCCTCCTCCCATACATAAAAGGCACCACAGACAGAATCAGTAAGATCCTCCATAAACACAACATCAAAACAGCATTCTGCACAAACAGAAAAATATCCACCATCCTTAGAAACCCCAAAGATAAAATTGAATTAGAAAATCAAGGAGTATACGAAATCCCATGCACCACTTGTCCCACCACATACATCGGACAAACCAACAGAAGAATAAGTACACGCATTGAAGAACATAAGAACTCAGTCAAAAAAGAGGAACCAACATCTTCCCTGGTCCAACACCTTAAAGCCACAGGACATGAAATTGACTTTAAAAATACCAGAACCATTGCCAAAAGTGAACATTTTAATAACAGAATAATCAGAGAAGCCATCAAGATAGAAAAACCCACACAGCATGAACAAGCGAGATGATACCTCCCGTCTACCAGCCATTTGGAAACCCGCCCTTATTGACAAACGACTCCCTAACACAAAAAATGATACCAGACCCACACTCACAAAAACCACACAGGATGTCACCACCACACATCCATGCAAAAAGCAAACCCAAAGCCACACCGATGATGAGGCACGACCACAAACCAGAAGCCAGACCACAGCTGCATCATTAGCCACTTTAAACCCCTCCAATCCATACATGAAGCAAACTGACACCCTCCATGAAGATGAGGCACGACCACAAACGCGAAGCCAAAAAATAGCTAGGCAGCCCAAAATCTTAACCCCCCCTGCAACTCAGACTAACCTGAGCACAACCAAACAGAACACTCCCCCAGCCAATCAGAGCACAGCCAACCCCTCAGCCAATCAGAGCACAGCCAAACCCCTAACCAATCAGAACACACCTCCACCCAATCAGAACACAGCCAAGCTCCCACCCAATCAGTTCATACCCCCACTGGCAGTTAAAAGGAAGAAACAGCTAAGACCACATATTGCTGCACAAAGCACGAAGCTGAAAGCACCAGCCTGAAGATGACGAATCGGACTTCGTCGAAACGTCGCCAAGACACTTCCAATTTTACGCGGGAGAAAACCCGAACAACTAAAGACCTACGGATGTTCTGCTTCGGATACCATGAAGCCTTCTTCCAGAAGGTAACAAGAAAAACTGGTCATGGAGAGGATGTGCAGCGTCCCTGACAATCCTGAAGACCCTACTCAAGCATTGCTTATATGCCATGTCCTGGATAGAAGGAAGTGAACTACCAATAATCTTTTCTGCCATTCTCATCACTCTCTGCATCGCTTCCTGTCCAAAGCAGTAATGCTTCTAAACCAGACAGTAATGCAATATGACAGGATGATCTCGATCATCCCTTTATAGAAAGTGATAAGGACAGATGTATTGTATTTTCCTAATGTGGCGCAGAGAGTGCAGGGCGCTGCTGTGCCCACTTCATCAATGTCTTACTGTTGAGTGATCAAGCCAACCTAATTATCAGCTGCACACCCACAAACCTGATGCTGCTAACCACCTCCACAGTTGAGTCATTAATACACAGAGATGTGTGGCTGTGCCTGCCTTTTCTGAAATCAACAATGTTCTTTTGTTTTTCTTATGTTTAAAATGAGACTGTTTTTATTACACCAGTTCACCAAGCCCTCTACCTCCTTGTGGTAAGCACCCTCATTGTCATCCTGAATAAGGCCTACTACTGTCTTAAAACTTGATTTCTTTTGATTTTTTCTTTGTCCCATCCCACAAAATCCTTTAAAATGTTAAAAAGTCACCTTTGTAAATCCAGTGTAGGAAAATTATCCAGGTCACTCTCTTGGTTTGTTGTTTGCATATTCCTTTTAATTATTAAGATATCAGGTAGTTACTTTTGTATATCAGTGTAACATTTTTTTCCATGTTATTCTTGAAATCTTATCATTTTAAAATCTACTTTCAGTTCAGTCCCATTCTGAATTGGTAGTGCTCTTCCCTAACATATTTTAAATACAATATATCTATAGAGGTAGTCACTATTAAAAATAGTTATTAAAATAACTTCTAGGTTGGTTGTTCAAAAATATCCCTCAATATCTCCAATATTAAAATATCTTTTAGTGTCCATTTTTTTAAGTTTTACTGTGTTTTTATTTTAAAATGAAAATAAGATTAAAAATGTTGGTAGGGGTGTGGTTTCTCCTTGCTAGTTCCTTGATTAATTTATTGTTTTCTGTTTGGTATTAATCCCTTCTTATCTGGATGCTGGAGAGGCTTATCTGAAAAGGATGTGCTATGGTCTTTTTGTTTCCTTCTTAGACTTCTTGTTGTCTTTTTTGAATGGTATATAAATGTGGTTTATCTTTATGTGTCTCCTGATTACTGATTTGTCTGAATGTCAAATATCTAGGGATATTGGGGATTTAATTTGGTCTAGAATGCTCACAGCTTTTCCCATTTGAAACTATGGTTGAATCTACCCACATATTGTAAGATTAAGGAGTTTCAGTCTTCTGTCTGCTACAGTACTGGGTGTTCATGATATGCTCTGTCAGTCTTCTGGCTGGATATTATCATCCTTATACTGTATATTGTAGATGACTCCTGTTTGCTTCTTCTTTTTGGATTACTTTGTTTTACTTAAGATATGGAGGCCTTTAGCTGCTTTGTGTGCTACTGTGAGGCTGTGTGATTGTAGTAGTTAGTTGTTTGAAATATGTGGTAGTATTACCTTTTTTATAGCTTGTGTTAGTTGTGATGTAGTGGGTTGAATGGTCAGCCATTCCCTAGTTTCTCCAAGGTCATTTCTGTGGCTTGCTACAAGTATGAAAGTATGAATGTTTAAGAAAATTTATTCATTATTAAACTTTCCTCCTCTTTTAATATGGTTGATATTGGTAAGTTAATTAAAACAATTTTAAAGTATTTACTAGTTAAGAGACATCAGCTATAATTGTAAAATCACTGGCTGTAGGTCTGCTCAGAAGATGATTAATGTGAGACAATACTGAGCCCAGAGTGCTATATAAGCATAATATTAAAAAATCACAATTGTGCATACAATTCACTAGGATATGAATTTACAGTTTTTTCCACTCTCCTTGGACAAGGTATCTGTCTGGAAAGCCTTCAACCTAGTCTTGTGTTCTGAGTTCAAACTTTTTACAATTTCCAGCTTGTCTGGCAGAGCAATAAAAATCTGAGTTTATGAAGAGGTCAGTGTTGAGTCCTCGAGTCAACGGCGAATGAAGAGCACACATTCTGTAATTCCAACAGCCTTTTATTCTCAGTAGTTCTTCCTCCGACACAACTCTGAGGCTCTCAGGCCTCTCTGTCTCCTTTAATAGAATTCCTGGGCAAAAAGGTAACAATCTGGCATGCTTCCGCACCTCGTGCATGCGCGCGAAGCCGGCGCCACTCAGTCTGGTCCCGGGCAGCTTGCAACAGCCCGGGACCATTGCAACGTCCCGAGCCTGCCTTTGCAGGCTTAGGACACAACACCCCTCCCCCCCGGATGAGACTTATTAACTATATAGGTAGTTATACGCGACCTCAACACGAGCGTGGTGTGCCAACCCAGGGAACCTGCACATCTGTTGCAGCTACTCACTAGCCACACTACAGCATGGTACCAGGCTATTGTTTTGGAATTAAGTGCCCAACACTTGCACTTTCAAGTTCCCCTAGCAACAGCAGGCACCCTCTCACCTTCCTTGCTTTGACAGCAAGGCTACAAAATCTTCAAGGTATTTGGGAGATCTTTTTACTCTCTGTGACCTCCTCAGGTTCTGAGAACCCCCTAATTCCTCTTGTACAGAGGTTGGAGTGGAGTTGCCTCCTCTTTTAAACCCTGGTGGTCCCCGTGAACTGTGTCCTGTTGCCTGGTCTGCTTACTTGCCCACCGGGCTCGTCAGACCAGGACTTTGCTCCCCACTGAACCTGGTTGACCTGCCTAACTGTAGGCTCTCGGGCCCCTCTATGTGCCCACCAGTATTTGGCATTTCTGTAGAACTCTCCAAGTCCACAATGGACCTATCAAGGGAACGCATCCCTTCACTCCCAAGCCCCGTAACGGGATTGTCTGGGGTTTCTGCAGTCCCCCAATACTCTGTAGACCCCCATTCTATGCCGGAGGTGCCACAATCAGGATTTGCCTCTCTGACTACCTCCCTGTGTGTAGACTTCCTTTTGGAAGCAGTAGCAGTACTGGGCCAGCTTAATTGTTTGTGTGCCAGTTCTCTTGCATTGTTTGGGTTGTTTGGATGCTCCCGGTTATTCTCCCTGCTTGGAGTGCTGAATTGTGGTTGTGAATGATGAGTATGCCCCCTGGGTGACTCCCTGGCTGGAGTAGGCACTGGTGCCTGTATTATTTCTTATTCCCCTGAATTCCTGTTAGGGACACTTGCGGAACCTTGGAACAGGCCTTCTTCGGCCTCTCTGTTTGGCCCCGGCTGCTGCCAACACCCTTCCCTTTGCCCACAGTGGTCCCCCTCCCCCCTGGAGAAAGCCCAGGAGTTCCAGAGGGTAAGTCCAGTCTCGTACGCAGCTGATTGATATGCCGCCGAAGGACACGACCGTCATCCAAGGAAACCTCATAGGACAATGGACCAGTGATCTTGCATACTACAGCAGGAACCCACAGGTGACCAGACCCATAGTTCTGGGTCCATACTGGGGCACCCACTTGCAGACACCGCGGTGCCCTGGGTTGGGTGACCCTAGGAGGCAGTCTGTCCGGATGCAACCTGTCAAGTTTGGTGATCAGTTTGCGCCCCCAGCGGAGTTCAGCCGGGTTCTTCCCAGTGGAAGTGGAAGGTGTGGTGCGGTAAGCAAGAAGAAAGTCTGCCAACCTGGGGTGCTAGTCCCCGTAGGTCAGTCTCTTTAAAGCATCCTTGGTGATGCGAACCATCTGCTCAGCCATACTGTTGGTGGAAGGGTGGAATGGTGCCGAAGTTGCATGACAAATCATGTTGGCCTGCAAGAAAGCCTGAAACTTGAAAGAAGTGAATTGAGGACCATTGTCAGAAACCAGAACATCGGGGAGGCCATGTGCAGCAAAAATCCCTCTCAGTACTTGAATGGTCTTGGCAGCAGTGGTGGAAGAGACAGGAACAACCTCAAGCCACTTTGAATGGCTGTCAACAAGGACCATGAAGAATTGTCTCTGAAAGGGCCCAGCGTAATCTACATGCACCCTTGACCAAGGTGACTGTGTCTCCTCCCATCTATGCACAGGAGCCTGAGGCATTTCAGGCGTGAGCGCTGACACAAGTGGCATCCATGCACTTGGGCCTCTATTTCCCTGTCTAACCCTGGCCACCATAAATGGCTACGCACAAGCGCCTTCATCCTCACAATGCCAGGATGACCCTCATGAAGGGAAGCTAAGACTCTAGGTCTCATTGAGGTAGGAATAACAACTTTGCTGCCCCACAACAGACAACCCTGGAAAGTGGATAACTCATGCTTCTTGAGCCAGAAACTCTGGAACTCAGTACCTGGACAACTCTCCGGCCATCCAGACAAAACCCATGACAACACACGGGTGAGTGTGAGATCCGTGGCTGATTCAGCATCCACATCCCTGGCATTTAAGGGAGACTCAGGCAATGCCTGAATGGAAAGAATGTTGATGGCAGGGTCAGCCTCCACCATTTGTAAAGGTAATCTACTTAGGCCATCAGCGTGGCCCATTTCCTTGCTAGGTTTGTGAACCAATGAAAAATCATAGGCTGACAGAAAGATAGACCATCTCAGCATTCTAGGGGAGATGATATGGGGAGTTTGTTTGTTTGTGGTAAACAACCCCAACAGAGGCTTATGATCAGTATAGACTGTGAAGTGTCTGCCATATAGAAAATCATGGAATTTTTTAATTCCAGCAACAATGGCCAAGGCTTCCCTATCTATCTGAGCGTAGTTTCGCTCAGCAGAGGACAAGGTTCTGGAGTAATATGCAACAGGAACCTGAGTTCCATCTGCTTTTAAGTGGCTAAGTACAGCTCCCACCCCATAAGGGGAAGCATCACAAGCGATGCACACAGGAAGAGTTTCATTAAAATGTGCAAGCACATCATTTGATGTAAGTAAGGCCTTGACCTCATTGAAGGTTTGTTCATGTGCTTGTGACCACTGCCACACTGCCTGCTTGTCTAGACGTCTATGAAGTGGCTCTGCTACATTAGCTTTGTTAGATATGAAAGCATTGTAAAAATTCAAGAGGCCCAGAAAAGCTTGTAACTCAGCTTTAGACTTAGGCCTAGGAGCTTGCAGTATAGCTTTTAATTTAGCAGGGTGAATACCCCTGGCATCTATTCTGAATCCCAGAAAATCTGTAGAAGACACTCCAATTTTGCCTTTGTCTTTTTTAACCTTGAGACCTGTTTTTCTGAAACGTAGCAGAACAGCCTCAATCTCTCAGCTAAATTCTGAGTGGATTCTCCTGCAATAAGGACATCATCAAAATAGGGGCAAACCCCTGGTATACCCCTCAGGGTGTTTTCCATTACACTTTGGAAGATTCCAGGAGCTACATTTACTCCAAATTGTAGTCTTTTGAATTTGAATGCCCCCCTATGAGTTACAATGGTCTGTGCTTTGGCAGCAGCTTCATCAACAGGTAACTGTTGATAAGCCTGTGCTAAATCTAGCTTTGCAAAAACACGCCCCCCTTTGAGGGAGGCCAAAATATGGCTGACTACAGGTACAGGATAGGCATGCTGTTGCAATACCTTATTTAGGGTGCATTTGTAGTTGCATAGATGCGAATGTCCCCATTAGCCTTGAGAAGCGTAACTATGGGGTTTTTCCATGGACTTGAGTCAACAAGTTCTAAAACACCTTGCTGGATCAATTTGTCCAATTCAGCATCAATTTTTCCTTTTAAAGCAAAGGGTACTCTCCTTGCTTTTACCCTAATTGGAGTGATAGTGGGGTCCAGTTTCAAAGAAACTGGGGGGCCTTTGTAAGCTCCTAGCTGGGGGCTGAAGACATCTACAAACTCTTTGCAGACTGCTTGTAGGCCTGGCGTTTGCAAATTGTGTAGCCCTGTAACTTGGATTCCCAAGGCCTCAAACCAATCGAGTCCAATGAGACTCGTTCGTTCACCCCCAACTACCAATACATCTAATGGACCTTCAATATCCTTGTATTGTACTGTAAGGGTGGCCTCCCAGTTAACACACACCTTGGAATTTTGGAAGTCTGTTAAGACGATATTGGATGGCCTAAGCTTGGCCTGGAACCCACTGCTAGAGCAAATCTTTCTGAAAGTGTGGATAGAAATGATTGAAAGGGCAGACCCAGTATCCAGTTCCATGACCAATGGAACTCCTTGCAACTTCACCTTAAGTGACAGTTTCTTTTTAAGTGGCCTGTGTGTGCCTGTCCTATAGTTGCTTCTATGTGATGCACAGAAACCCACCCTGTTTTGGCTGGGGACCCTGGTACCTTTCAGGCGCAATTCTTCTCGGGGTTGTACCTTCTGACGGCCCAGACACACAGCTGCTATGTGGCCTTGCTTACCATGTGCTCTACAGATTGCAGAACAGAACCTGCAGTCAGTCCTCTTGTGGCGACCTCCACACCTGAAGCACTTGGGTACAGCTGAAGACTTTTCTTTGCCTTCCTTCTGCTTCCTTTCTCTGGATGGGTAGAGATGATCCACCTCATCTTCAGGATCTTCCTCTGAGCTCTCCTGGACTTCCTCATGGTGCACAAAGACTGCTTCTGAGTTGTTCCTGATAGGCCTCATATTCTTGACTGCCCCACCTGCTGCCTCTTCTGCAGTGACCTCTCTCAAGGCATCTTGGAAGGATATGTCTTCTTTTGCAAAGAGTCTCTGTTGCAAGTCTCTGTTCCTAAGCCCGCATACAAATCGGTCTCTCAGCCTTTCTTCTAAATCTTTAAAGTCACAAGGCTTAGCTGCTCTTCTCAAGGCTGCAATGTATTTTTTGGCTGATTCACCAGCTCTTTGATCCCTCTGTTCAAACGTGTGTCTCCATGCAATAACAGACAACTTGGGCTGAAAATGTTCCTTCAATAATTTCTTTAAATCTGTGTAAGTGACAGATTCAAGAGAAGCAGGGGCTGCCAAATTTTCTGCAATTTCAAATGCATCTTGACTATAGACACACAGCAAAGTAGCGGCCTCAAGCCATCTTCTCTAACTTGATTCACTCTAAAGTAATTTTCTACTCTAGCAACATAAGACTCCCATCTTTCTGGGTGAGTAACGTCGAATTCAGACAGTCTCCCTATCTTCGCCATTCTTGCTTCTTACTCTAGGAAGGGGTCTATCAGCCAGCTTACCTCCAGCGACGCTGTACTGGCAGGCCAGGTGCTGAGTTTAACGCTGTCTTCCTCTTTCCAGGACTCTTGGGGTAAGCTTACAAATCTTCTTTTTTGTTCTTGTAAGCCATCCCATCCTCGTCGCCAATGTTGAGTCCTCGAGTCAACGGCGAATGAAGAGCACACATTCTGTAATTCCAACAGCCTTTTATTCTCAGTAGTTCTTCATCCGACACAACTCTGAGGCTCGCAGGCCTCTCCGTCTCCTTTAATAGAATCCCTGGGCAAAAAGGTAACAATCTGGCACGCTTCCGTGCTTCACGCATGCGTGCGAAGCCGGCGCCACTCAGTCTGGTCCCGGGCAGCTTGCAACAGCCCGGGACCATTGCAATGTCCCGAGCCTGCCTTTGCAGGCTCAGGACACAACAGTCTGCATTTCTGTGAAAACAGAATTTTTTTTTCAGTTAAATAAAATATTGAAAATTCCAGCAATTTAAAAAGAAATTCTAGCTTTCCACCCCATGACCTTAAAAAGCCCACATACATCCTCTCACCTGTCAATTTCAAGAGTCCAACGGGAACAAAATTATCAGCTTATATGACAATAGTGGTAAGAGTTAAATGGATTATTTATGCCTCGCTTTTTATCTCTTTCAGCCCCCAAATAAATGGCCACGTTTTACTCCTGTTTTGGAAGGTTTTTACCATTTCTGAGTAGAAATTTGTTCCTAAATTTAGCAAATCTTATCTGTTTATTTTTAATTAGATTTTTAAATCTTGCCTTTGGCAGCAAACTTGCCTAATATTCCTTCCTGCCCCTATTTTCCCTACAATAGTAATCTGAGGGAGATTGGCAGTTAAGAAGTATGAAATATAAATGCAATGCAATACAACAGTGATCCCCAATCTTTCTGGCTTTGTGGACTGGCAGGGGGGAAAGTTCTGTGTGAGCAGCAGACATATGCACAGCTCCATTTGCACAAGCTGTGGACACTTGTGCATGTGTGTGAAGCTTCCTTTGTGCACAAATGGAGCTTCACACACATGGGTGAGTGCCTACCCCTCAGCAAATGGAGCTGTGTGTGCACACATTCGCCTGCCGCTTGCATGGCCCAGTTCTGAATTGTAGGGGGTTGGTGACCCCTGCAATACAATACAATACAAAACTCTGAGAGAGAATGACTGGTCCAAAGTTAACTAACTGGCTTTCGTGCCTAAAGTGGGACTAGAACTCACAACTTAACAAATCTTAGACATTTCCATGGGAACTGATCTGCATTGCAGCCAAATGGCTACAGCCACGGCATGGGTAACAGTCCTGAACAGTCTACCAGCAAAATGTCCCATGTATAAAACAGGTAATTTGTTTCTAAAATTGGCATATAGAAAAATATTGTTTTGTTTTTCAGAAACTGCTTATATCAAGGAACCTTATGTTAGAAATCTTGCAACAAGCAAATATCCTTACAAAAATGATGTTAGAGAACTTTGCATCGTATTAGGGAAAGCTGTAAACAAAGATTGGATGTAGACAGAATTTTTGTTTTATCATTTTTGAATCCATTAGAATTCCCCATTTTGGCATTTTGTCTCACTAATATGGACAGCAAAATAAATCAGATATATATGAGCTACATATTTCTAGTCTACCACGTGCACCTATCTCAGCAGCAAATCTCCATAATTTCTGTAGTATCATGATTGTCAAAGGCAATAATGAAACAGATGAAAACTAGGTGTAGAATTCTAGTGCAATTCCCAATAGGCAGTCTTATCTTGATGATCTCCCAACATTTTTATAATATATTTTTATTAGCTTTACACTGAAAAGGAAGTCTCCGTGTATTCATACATTAAATAAGACTGAAAAATAAAATAAATGAGCAAGCTGATTAATTAGCATACTTGCTTTAAAAGATATCTGGAAACAGCCCCCAAATGGTGGCTTCTTAAAATAAATAGATCTCTCAGACCACCGCTGGGCAGAAGCTATCAAGGAGTCCAGCAATACAAACCCCAGATATTGTATTATTGAATGTCTGCCATAGGTTCTTCCGGACATCTGGAAGGATTTAAATTATAGCAATGGGCTAGTCTATTGGGACATATAGAGCACTCTCACACGTGTTGACCTGTGAACTCTTAGCTCTGGGTAAACGCTGTTCAAGCTTCCTAAAATACTTTGTAGCAATTACAATAAAGTATCATGTCTGCCTGCCATTAGGTACATCAGGTTGTGTCATCAGCTTCTTGGAGCTGTCTTTTTTAGTGTTTATCCTGTGGAGATGGCTTTCTTTCTGTCCATTGATTCATTTACTTTTAACCCTTTAGGGGGTCATCAGGTTTCACCAGCTGTGCCATTTAGACAAAGAGAGCAAAGACATTTGGGGCTGTTGCAAGAGAGTAGAAGAAGGTGGGAAGTAAGATCCAAGGAGTCTGTATTAGTTGCAACCAAATACATTACTTTTAAAAACGAACTTCCTACATTTTTCTTTGCTAAATTGTCAACACTTACTGGGTATGAGTATGAAAACAGAAGGAATTTGTGAAATTGACATACATAGTAAGAGGCAGAAAGAGTTGTTTAAAGAAGGATAGCGTCCTCTCACAAATTCTGACCCCCATCTGGGGAAAAAAGTGAAGAAACAGCTCCCACCTATGTCTCCAAACTATCCCATCTTCTTCCCATCTTCATCTTACCCATTAATGGCCTTTGTCTTCACTCAGTTCAGTGTTAAGTGTAGTCCCAGCAACTGAAATTTGACAGACTGCATTTTGATCAGAGATAGCAGTGAACAGTGTGAAAACTATTCGAAGTAGCATGGGGTTCTAGCTAACAGGTAGGGGTGAAGTCTTTTTTCCACTGTAAGAATGGAACAGGTAGTCAGCCTCTACAACTGATACACTTACGATTATTGCAGCATCTCTACGATCACATGATCAAAATATGGATGCTTTGCAATTGGCATGTATTTATGATGGTTGCAGCGTCCTGGGAGTCAGCTTGTATGTTCAGGTGTTGCTTTGTCTTTAGAAGGTGCCACAGTTGGATGAAGACCAAAGATAAGATTCCTACAGAAAGGAACAGCCCAGAAAAGCTTCCTCCCTTCTGTAAGTTGTATAAGAAAATGGCAATTATGACAGCCACCAGTGAGCAGATGCTGTTTGCTATGAGTATACAGTGTTATACTACAGCCCTAAAGGCCCAATTTTTGCCCAGCTCTGTGTTATAGGAAGGGCAACAGAAATTTGAGGGAAACTTTGATTACTATCTGGTAGTGACCTAAGGATTCCAGCCCCATAAACCAAAACCTTTGTAGCTGTAATTAATCTGCTAATTTTTATAGATTTTAAATGCAGTTATATTGCTGATTTTAAGGAATGAGTTTTTGTCTGCCAAAACAAAAGTAGAACACAAAGTAAATGAGATCCACGAGACAATAAATCATAAGCAACACTCAATAATTATATAATATATAACCCTCTACAGTGGTTGTAAGACTGAATCACCACTGAACAACAAATGTGGTTATTTTTATGTATCTGTGGCTCACTTTGAGAGCCATATCCTTAAAAATAGAATCCTAAAAATAGAAACACACTTTTCCAAGATTACTGAGACCTACAAGAAGGACAAATTCACAGATTTCGAAGGACTCCACGTTTTACCAGGTTGAAAGAAAAGAATCTTAATAGTATATGATGCAGTGGCCATGTTCACATGATGTGTCCCAACCAAGATCTGGTCCTCCAGCAAACTTGCATGTTTTTAATAGAAAGTGGCCCTCTTTTAGTTCTTATTACCAGTCTTCGCAAAGGAGGCTCTAAATTCTCTCCCCAATTCCTGTCTTTTTAATGTTTTTCTTTCCTCTGGAGGGAATTAGTTTTTATTGAAAAATTGTGTTGCTGGGATCAGGTTGGGTTTAGGAAAACCACAACAATCTAGCTAATCCAGTGGATTATGTGGACTGGATGCTACAATGTTGTT
This sequence comes from Crotalus tigris, assembly GCF_016545835.1. Classification (NCBI taxonomy): domain Eukaryota; kingdom Metazoa; phylum Chordata; class Lepidosauria; order Squamata; family Viperidae; genus Crotalus; species Crotalus tigris. The sequence continues at coordinate 1,389,285 of NW_024100482.1, forward strand.
TCATCTTGTGGTTAATCATCTTGTCTGATTAATATGATTAATATGTTTCATATAAATATAAATAGTATAAGTGTTTTGTACTTGTTTTATGGTAATAGTTTACGGATAATGTGTAGTTACTTCAAACTACCTTAATCTGTGTTTGTTTGGAGCAGTAGCATCTGTTGACAAAATAGCAATCATGACAGTACAATTGGAACTTGCTGCAAGATGACACACATACAAATATAGTACTGCTCTATACCCACCGATATCCTATGAAGAATGGCAAAAGGAACTAAGCATGTTTAGCTTAATGAAGAGAAGACTGAGGGGAGACATGATAGCAGTCTTCCAATATCTGAAGGGCTGCCACAGTGGAAGAAGAAGGCCATTTATTCTCCATGGCACCTGAAGGCAGGACAAGAAGCAATGAGAGAAAGCTCATCAGAGGAAGGTCCAATCTGGAAATAAGGAGAGATTTCCTGAGAGTGAGAACTATTAAGCAGTGGAACAGCTTGCCTCCCAAAGTTGTAGCTGCTCCACCACTGGTGGTTTTTAAGAAAAGACTGGACAACTATTTCTTTGAGCTGGTATAACTTCTGCCTGGTTAGATCTGAAGACCTCAAGGTCCTTCCAACCCTATGATGCTATGAAAAGAGATGGAATTTGGATTGCCTTGCTGCATTTTGCAACCATCTTGCTCGTTTTGAAACTCTGCAAACAGTGAATGGATGAATTAATTCAGGTTTAGAGTTAATATGACACACACACTTAAATGTTCTTATTAACCAGCTATATGTTTTGTGAGAACTGAGCTAGGAAAGATCTAACTTTGGCAAGTTGGATGCATCTAAGGAAAAAGCATAGCTGAAACTCTGACTAGGATAATTCCAGTGCAATAGTTTCAAAATGTATTTTTTTTTCTTCAGATAGTTTGCAGAAAACGTTTTTTTTTTTTTAAAAAAAAAGCTCCGGGGACCATTACTGACTTTCATGGAATGAAAGAAAACATTTTGAATGTAGCCTGCCATTTCTTAAACTCTGCTTTTACTCAATGTTTATGGCAATCTGTTTTAGATCATGATCAGCTGTATTTGATGGCAGTACAGTATTTGATGCTGGAGCAGACAGTATTCTAAGAAGCAGCCAGAGTTAAGTTCAAGGAATGGGTTTAATAAAGGTAATTACAACATAGTTTAATTCTTACTGAGCCATATTCGTGCTGAAATAGTATTTCATCTTCAGCTGCCGGTCTGGTTTCCCTTTTCAGCTCTTACATTTTTCTGGCCTGTAGATTTTGCTTTTGGATAAATTTTGTTTTATCCTAGAATTAAAAAGAAACTGTATCTGTGGGTCTTTCAAATGGGAGGCCATGAGTTTCAGTCTATATTTAAATGGTTGCTATATACTGTAGCTAGGCATTTCAGTTTTGGAATTTCTCAATTATTTGTTCAAAATGAATAGGCATTTTGTTTAGGTTTTTCTTAAAGTGGGTAGGATTTTAAAGCATGTCATCTGGATTAGTTTTGCTCTTTTAATGTAAACTAGCAATTATCAAGTCTACATTTTCTGTGATATAAATTCTTTCTTGGTATGAGAAGACCCATCACATGAGCTTCACAGTTTAATTAAGATGAGGTTACAGTTTAAGTAAGATGATTAAATATAATTGAAGGATTGTACTTGTTGTATTGCTGGGTTAATTGTTTTAAAAACCAAGCAAATCATTTGTAAAAGAAAAATATATAATGTAAAATAGTAATAATAGTAATAGTCAACAAGAATCACAGAAAATAGTAATAGTCACACATGAATTGCAGCAAATATTTTACTACAGAAAAAATAATTTTGTCATCAAATAAAACAAACTTCTGAATGTATTCTCTCTCTCTCTCTCTCTCATTCTCTCTCTCCTTTCCTCCCTCTCTGTATCTCTCTCTCTTAATGTGACACATGCCCACATGTTTTCATTATTTGCAGGAAAGTTTCATCAAGAGTTGAAAACTTGCTTTGTTATTTAGATGGCTATTGTCCATATAGTTAAGCATTATTTAATCTCTTCTGACAAATGCATCACAGAAATCATAATTCTTGTCCAATAAATCAACTGAAATATTGCAAAACTTTATTTGGGATGTTTTGGATTTCAACTTCCATATTATTTTGGCTAGGATTACCAAATTTGGGCTCCAAGAATTCAAATAACCATTAGATGGAAAAAAAGAGATAAATTAACTCCTTGCTCCTCTCTCTCTCTCTCTCTCTCTCTCTCTCTCTCTCTCTCTCTCTCTCTCTCTCTCTCTCTCTCTCTCTCTCTCTCTTTCCCTCCCTCCCTCCCTCCCTCTCTCTCTCTCTCTCTTTCTCTTTCTCTCTCTCTCTCTCTCTCTCTCTGCAGTCCAAATGTGCAGAACTCTAGCCAGCTTGGCTAATGCAACTTCTCCCTTACCTCTATTTTGCTCCACTTTCCAATAAACTGAAACATGCAGATGTTCATTTTATACTGCATTACTGAAAAAGTCAGGTTGGGTTCTTCTGTTGAGCTATCAATGGGTGTTTTTCATTTCAATCTTTTCAGACTTTTTATATTCTAGTCTTATTTGATTTTTATTTACTTTTTTGCTAACACTTTATAAGAGTATTTCTAATTCAAGGCCAGTCTCCATCCTTGTCTTTGAAGTGACACATTTCTTTTGTTTAAGTTCCAAACTTGATTATTGAAAAGACAAGTTACAGGAATGAAATGTTATGCTTTAAATCAGCTGACAATTCCCACTCGTACTAGAAGAATGTAGTTGTGGAATACGAATGCATAATCCTGGATCTATAGGAGGAAAAATAGGGAAAGGATAATCATAAGTAAATTGGTAGGCTTGGAGCTAGGATAGCCAATGCTATTGGGTGCAGTCCTTGTCACATAGTCATGGGCCATGCTGGGTGGAGTGATAGAATATGAAGTCCAAAACATGTTATCACTGCTAAGTAAGAGCTTTCCTTACAATAACCCCATTTATTTGAGGGGAAAAAATACTATTGGACAAATTCTGTGACTATTGACAAGACTGGCTCTTGACCAGCAGATAATGTGATTCATCAATCAGCAGAATTATTGTTACAGATGGCATAAAAGCCACTTCTTTTATTTTTATTCACTGAATGTTGACATAAAAGTGCACACCTGGCAGACAAAAGCCTGTTGAAATAAAAATCCTTTTATGCCATAAGCATTCTATCATTGGGGCAGACACTAAACAGACTCCCTCCTTTGTTGTCATTCATTGTGCCAACCTTAATGGAATCAATTATTAAGAATAAGAAGAGGGGCAAAGGGAGGTAGCAGCCCAACTGATTTGAATTAGCTCAGGAATGTTTTAGCTGACTCACAAATGTCTTCAAAGCACACCTCAATCCATTAGAGAAAATAACTCATCACTCCAGAATAACTGCTTATTAAAAAAATACATGTACGATTCAATATTTAGATGCCATTTTTAGATCAGTTAGAGATCTACACATGGAATTGTTCCACATCTGAAATGTGGGATTTAGAGTTTACATTTGATAATATCTATATATTATCCACAGTATGCTCTTAATATATTGTTCATTATCTATTATTTGCCTTTTCTGGTCTTTTTGGTTTTAATTGTGTTAACAAATGTTTTTAAAACTCAGTAGAGTTTAAAACTCAGTAAACATATTTTGAGTAGAAGCTGGGGTTGAAATGTTTCATAGTACTTGATATTTTTAATGTAGTTTTTTTCACCCTGAGCACCCCAAATTTATTAGAATATATTAGCCATATTATATTTTTAGATTTGTTTGGTTATTCAACCCTATTTTATTGTTTAAATTGGTATTATTTTTTATACTATCTGTTTTTCTATATCCTTTTAAACTAGTATCAATATTATGAGTTTTCTTTGCAAAGTGTAAGTGTAAAAGTGTAAGTGTAAGGGGAAAAAAGCAAATAAAATCGGGGGGGGGGTAAAATCTGTTCAAGGCTCAGGGCAATAAGGTTATTTTGCAAATTTTCATAATCACAAAGAGGGAAAGAGTTTAATTAATTTCGTTAAATAATTTTCTATTATTTCTAAGTAATTTCATTCCCATATGGAAAACTAAGCATCTTTGTTGATGATTCTTATAGACAACTTTGGATAAATTTCTGTGGCAACTATGTCATCCTCTTCCTTTTCTAGGGTACTCTATATTACAGCTTAAGCCTGTTACCCCTCATCCTTGTCTCCTTGGTTTAAAAATGACTTCGTTGGTTATTGGAAATTCCACATTCTGCTTCGTAATAGGTTTGCCAGCTTTGCTACTTGCTCCATGAACAATACTAGTATTTGCTGAATCCGCAAATGTCAAACACAAAACTATCTCACAGAAATAAGAGGCCTTTTGGCCCTCCCAACATAAATCACGTAGAAAAATCTTGGCAACTTTTTGATAAATGGAATGTGTCATGGTATAACTTACTAGTTAAAGACAAAGCTTCTATTAGTGTATTTTTTTAAAAAAAATATTATTTCCCATGTTACTTTTACCTTTGGTATAAATGAAAAAGTACTCACTATGAAAGCAAGGCAATTAAGAGACATCTTTGGAAACAGCCCTGAATTTAACTTCTGAATTACAAATTGTTGTGAGATGAATTTAAAATTGGCTCCAAATTGGAAATATATTTGTTAGGTAAAAGCGGTGTTTATATTATGTTTTGCGCTTGCTTAGATTCTGACATATGGACCCTGAGAACATTCTCTCCATCTCTAGGCTATTATTGCAATTGATTCAACCTGGAAATTATAATATGAGTGCATCTCATTTAAAACTACATCAATTGTAAAGCTAGCAGACTTTTAAAAAAAACAACACAAATCAAGGCTTTGTAAATATAATAAAATGTAGATTGTGGCAAACAGTAGCTATCAAATATTTAGTTATATACATTCAGATGTGTGTCTATCTGTGTTCTGCTTTAGACTGATTCTCTTGCTTCTATTCTGCATTATTGGAGCAATTGAGAATAATAGCTGTCTTGTGTTTCTCACTATAGTCTCCAGCTCTTGCAGAGTAAACTCTTCCTAGAGATCTGCTCAGCTTTAGCAGGCTAACCAGGAAAGCCTGGGACTCACCCATAAACAAAGATTGTCATGTGGAGATTGATTACACACAAACTCCCAGTTGTTTTAAAGGCTTATGGAGGACTCTCTAAGCAACACTATTTCCAAGCACTAAGCCCTGTTCCATTTTCTTCCACTCTGGTGCATTGGCAAAGTTCCCAGGAATGCTAATGGGAGTTACATGCACTTTGCTTCAGACAGATCATCAGAACTATGTCCCTTAGTACATTTTATACTACTTCCTTAAGATTTGCTCACAGAGTTCTTTATATAAGCATTCCTTTCTATTATACATCTACAATCAAAAACCTTTTGTAGAATTTTGAAACCATAGTATCTGAACAGAACACAAAGGCTATTCTTTTTTATTTTCATATGGCTGGCTTTTTGTCTCTTTAATTCCATGATTTATAGCAATCTTAATTTGAGGTCAGAGCAGTCAAGCTCCAAGTGGTCTGACATAGCTATTCACCCAGACGGATGCAGCCGGCAGGGTAACGATGAGGCTAGAAAGTTGTTTACATCTTTCCTTGGCTGAACTCAGGAGCTAAGTAAAATCATCCCTGCTTAATACTTGGATCAGGACCACCAAAGTCTTCCACAGCTCTCAGTGGGAAGCCCTGCTTGCCCTCGTCCCAGCCCTCTCACTGAACAAGGCAACAGAAAATTACTTCCCAAACACTGCCAACAAAATTATGTGGACAGCAAACACTGTCAACAAAACTGTGTGGACTCCATCAGCAGGAGTCAGCTTTAGGTTGAGGATATCTTGACCTTTTTATGTCTGTCTTGGGTTGATGCTAAAACCAAACATACACTAAGGACTTGGGCTGAAAGTGCCCAACCTAAATCAGTAACATGGAGAAAACTGGGATATATTGAGAGCCAGTTTGACATAGTGCAGGGGTAGGCAACCTTGGCTGTTTTATGACTCGTGGACTTCAACTCCCAGAATTCCTGAGCCAGCTATGGCTCAGGAATTCTGGGAGTTGAAGTCCACGAGTCATAAAAGAGCCAAGGTTGCCTACCCCTGACATAGTGGTTATGGCACTATCCCTCCCATAGGCACAGAAGCTGTCTGGAGGACTTTGGGCCGGTTTCTCTCTCTTAGCCCAACCCAGCTCACAGGGTTGTTGCGGCATATAAATAAGTAAATAAATATACAGGCCTCTGAATCCAACAGAGCAGCAGCTGCTTGCAACAAGATATTATAGGACCCCAGCTCTGCCCTCTACTTTTAAAAATCTCGGGGAGAAGAAACAATATAAAATGAAACAAAACAAGTCATCTCAGTGTTCATGTATTTATTATAAACTGTTTTTCCATTATAGAATGAGTTTATAACATGATGCTATACAAACATTATATTCCATAAAATTGATAGCAGTCAAAACTACTGGAGAGCCAAAACAGAAAAATAGAAAGCAGACAAATTAGTCCATAAATGTGTGCGCGTGCATGTGTGTGTATAAAACTCAGCTGGGTTCATACAACATATTAAGTTATAAATTGTGGATTACAAATAACACTGTTCATCCATTGCTTTAAGCCAAAACCATATTTCAGGATAAGAGCAAGAGTAGAAGTAGAGTATACCTTTTTTTAATGAAAATTATCAGCACTTTTGATCAATGATGTCATCAAAGTAAACAAACCCATGTGCTGATTACGTCAGCAGGTCATGGCCCTAAACAGAAGTGATGTGCTCAGCCCCCACCCTCAGATGTGACATTTTGGCCTAATCCCATCAAGATTGGCAGTCAATCCTCTGGGTAGATGGTTAGGTTAACCCTAGACTAATTCTATGGACATTCAAAAAAAAAAAAAAAGCTAAGTACAGTGAATAATTAGCAGAGGCCTGTGTTTTTGGGAAACAAGCCCTACTTTGGGGAGCTGTAAAATAAAAAATAAAAAAGGCTTTTTATTTCTAATCATTCTAGCCTAACAACGCTTTTAATTTTTGTGGAGTTTTAAAAATCAGTGCCTCAAAAGCTGGGGAAAAAGAAGCCCCTGAAAGGCAGCCAGAGCCTGCATTTAACCCATTTTTTTCTAAAAGATATTTTTTTCTAAAAGGTATTTATTTCTAGGTGGCTTTAAAATCATTTCCTCAAATGCAGGGGGAAAGCAAACAAACCACAGCCCCTTTTAAAATCCACAGCTGGTTTTTACCTTTGTAAAAACCTAAAGACACATATTTTGCCATTTGCACCCTGAATAAAATGTAGTCTCCCCCCCCCCATAGCAAAAATTAAAACTGTTGTTAGGCTAGAATGATTAGAAATAAAAAGCCTTTTTTATTTTTTTATTTCACAGCTTCCCAAAGTAGGGCTTGTTTCCCAAAAACATAGGCCTCTGCTAATTATTCACTGTAATTAGCTCTTTCGGGGGGGGGGGGGTTTGAATGTCCATAGAATTAGTCTAGGGTTAACCTAATCATGTACGCAGAGGGTTGACTGCCAATCTTGATGGGATTAGGCCAAAACGTCACATCCGGAGGGTGGGGGCTGAGCACGTCACTTCCTTTTAGGGCCATGACCTGCTGACTTAATCAGCACATGGGTTTGTTTACTTTGATGATGTCACTGATCAAAAGTGCTGATAATTTTCATTAAAAAAGGTATACACTACTTCTACTAGCAAGGTCTGAATTAAGTCCTGGCTACTACAGTTTACATTCATTCTGACCAATAATTAATTTAACAACACATCAATGTACGTCTAACCCTTCCAGTTTATTTTTTAAAAACGTTTCATTGAAATAATTTCTTTTATTGAAGGTTTCTGATGAAACTTTATTTTAATATTAATATAATTTACCTCTTTTTTTCCCCAGCAAAACCTGTTTGGATCCTGAGATTTTTGCCTTCCAAAAAGCTGAAAAAGACTAGTGGCTCATGTTCAGTGGCTGCAGAATCACAGGTATTTACTCCAGTCTTTTCCATCCTTGCATAAGATAGAGGTTCTTCCAAGACTGTCTAATTTTTCCCAACTTGATGCCAATGGTCACACTACCGGTAGATGGGCATTATCAATACAACATATCTAGCAGATATCTGATGGAAATAAGGGAAGAAAAGCACAACTTACAAAATTTTGTAGTACATTTGCACCCAGAAACAATGGGGTACCTATCTTGAAAGAAGTTGCTCCTTACATTTCAGTTTAGTTATACTACTTAGTTTTAAAAGAGCTGACAGATTTTAGGAGGGTATAATGTTCTCTTGCTTGGATTTGTTTAAGATTATAATCATGTGGCACTTCTCTTACCAGGTTCCTGAAGACAAAATGAGACTTACATGAGGAAACAGATGTTTTGCTGGTCTAAACTAGTTGAGAACCTAGTGTGTAGTGATTTTAATTTAAATTAATGGAAAACGTGATCCAGGAATTGCGTAAAATGACAGGAATGTTCCAATAGGAAAACAGAAACAATGTAAAGTCACCCACCACCCTAGTTTGCATATACAAGACAAATGGAGTAGAGATAGAGTGATAATTCCTCATAACAGGAAAGAGAATGGTGATATGACCTATTTTGCAAAAGATAATTCTTTATGTGAAGACAACCTCTAATTCAGGAGCTGCCTGGTTTAAAGAGAAAGAACTAGAAAGTTACAAATTTTGGAAGAGGTCCCATCCACAGAGATTGCCTGGAAACATCTTCTCCACCAGGATAAGCTAAATGATGTTTCTATTCCTATGAATTATTATTTCTCAATGTATTTCAAGAAAAGTTATTAGTAGAAATGTTATAAAATTTCATGCACAGTTTTTTGTTGTTTGTTTATTTCTGCCTTTTGTGGATTATATAAATGGCCATATCAACTCACAAACTTGTTCACTCTTTTTGTCCTTCAAGCAAGAGCATGAGGTGGTCTTTGAGTCTTTGGGTCATCTGCTGCTTGTTTTTATCCATCATTTAAGGCAGGGGTAGTCAACCTTGGCTGTTTTATGACTCGTGGCTGGCTCAGGAATTCTGGGAGTTGAAGTCCACGAGTCATAAAAGAGCCAAGGTTGACTACCCCTGATTTAAGGTCTTCTTGCCTATTTATTTATTGGAAGCATTTGTTCCCCTCTGATCAAAAAAGCTTCCAGAAACAATGCATCAGTCCATAAGCCAATCCATGACATCAGCCTTAATGGCTTCTCACACAGGGCTTTGTGCTTCACAGAGCGTGAACATGAAGATATCCCAAAATATCCTCATCTTCCATTCCTGACTCTCATCTGCTTTTGCACAGCTTCTTCCATTTTTCAAATTTGTCAGAAAAAGAATCCATAACTACAAAATATTTTTCATTTGGTAGTGGTAGTAGTAGATGTCTGTTTCATGTTGTCTACAATTGTCTGCATGCAAAATAATCTGAGGGGGTCATGAGAGGGATAAAGTTCTCTGCAGAATATGATATTTTCATTGAAATGTTGAAACTAATGTCACAATGTTGTAATCCAAGTTCTGCACTTTATATATGTGCACATAAAGCCACAATTCATGTACAAAAAGGGCAAAACATGCATCGTGATGTTCATTTGTTTGCTCCCCCCCATAAGTTTGACATAGGGGAAGCTGCAAATCTATCTAGTTACTTTTCTCTCTTGAACAAGCTGTTAGGTCAGCTGAAACTGAGAAGCTGGAAGACAAAGTGGTTCAAGAATTCATGCAAAGGATGAAGGAACTGTATGCAGATTCTACAAGACCACAAGAAATTGCTTCATCTATTGTGGTTTTAAAAGCTGAGTTAGAAATAAATCAGCCCATCTCTAAAAATAGAGGCCTGGAGCTAATATTGAACTAGCTCAGAATTGGCCTGTGGATCCATATATTATGCTATAACAGGGAAGACTGAGGTAATGTCCTGCATCTGTTCAGTAGCTGCCACAGGGTCAGGTTAATTTCTTCCTTGCTGATAAACTGTAGGGCAGCCTTAATTTCTCTCCATCTTAGGGCTGATAGAAGAGGCCGAAACATGCTGCTTTTTTTTTTTTTACTCTGTGGTGCTAATTTTCTTATTTTACAGTTGCTGCATTTATATTAATATTGTACTTTCTTTTCACGTAAAAGAGGCACACAAACAACACAAATCAGTAACATTCAGTAGATAATCAGTATATCAAAATGGCTCTGTAATCATTATAGAGAAGAAGCATGGGGAGATGGTCATTTAATAGCTATTTTGTTTCATCTTTCTCTTCTCATCTTGTGCATAGTGTCTCTATGTGAGGGGATATCTCTAGCTAATGACCACATATATTTCAAAGGCTTTCTAAAAGTACACTACCATCCTAAATAATTTTTGGAAAGTGCATTTGTGAACATGCAAAAGATATTCCACTATCAGTCTGAATCAAAGTTCATTACCTATATCTGTAGCAGGTATCTAAAATTATGGAAAAACATAGAGAACCAAATCTGAAGCAGAGGCATGAGGCCAGCAATGGGAATACAACTTTGTTTATGTTGCGCTAATGTGAATAATCCATGTTGTCCCTAGGCTATAACACATAATTTCTCGAATTACAGCATTTCAGTATGGATCAAATCTGATGATTATGTGAAGCAACTGTGACATTGTTTACATGTCTGTTGCTTGCTGTTTCGACCATCTGGTTCCTTTGGAACACTCACAATGCCACAAAATATGGCTTCAGCTGCTCTGAGCTATTTGGCATATTTCGGCCCTGAGAATTTTATGCCACAATTATGAAGAACAGCTTCCCCCAGGTGGTGCTTTTCAGTAGTTTTAGATTCCAACTTTCACAATACGTAGCTAGTATGTCTACATTTGGAAGAATGGGGATTGGGGAAGGCTGCTGTAGAAGATGGACATGTGTCTGAATATGTATACATGTGTATATATAAAACCTCCCCTCTCCATAAAAAAGCCTTGGACTTCTCAGTTCATGACATATCTTTCCAATTGGAAGAGTCTTGAAGAGACTGATTTCTAAACAAATGTTGTTTTCTGACTCTAGTAACCAACTTTACAACATTTTGGGATGTTCCTTCACATTTGAATGACTTCATCCATTTATTAAGCAGACAGTTTATGTGCTCAGATGCATGACTGATGCATCAAAAGATTCCTGGCACCTGAAATCCCCTAAATTTCCAACCATGAACAAGCTGTTGAACCAGAAAGTTCACTCATTATAGTGTTTGTTCCTGTTTGGCTGACAACCAGTTTCCATATTACATACTTTTGTTGTGCACAATAACTGCTCACTGATAGGATTATAATGGTCTTGGCCATATTAATTACCCTTGACTCTATTTCAATCTTATTCTTTGAAAATTCCTAGATTAGGAATTATCTTCTATAATGGTCCAAAGCACCAATTAAATGTCTCTGAAGCAGCCAGTGGTGGAAAGTACTGTAGGATAGAAAATATTTTCTGATTGCTTTAACTCTTTTTCATTTTAAGACTATCCTTGAATCAAGCTTTTCTCCTTGTGACTGTATGAACATATCCATGGCAGCAAGACAACTGTTTAAAAGCCATTGATTGCTGTAAACCAGTGGTTCTCAATCTTTTTAATGCCATGACCCCCAACCGGTCATAAGTCGAGGACTACTCAACCGGTCGTAAGTCAAGGACTACTCAACTGGTGCAGCACTGTTTGCAGAATGGGACTTTTGACGGGCTCAGCAGGGCAGAGACAGCCTAGACAATTCCTATTGGCTTTTGAAAGCCAATAGAATTAGACTCTATTCAAGAGAGTCTATTCTATTGGCTTTCAAAAGCCAATAGAATAAAAGTGAGTAGCACAGCTAAGGAAAAGGGGAAAAAAATGGCGGATTGCGTTGTTTGGTGACCCCTGTGAAATGGTCGTTCAACCCCAAATGGGGTCCTGACCCACAGGTTGAGAACCACTGCTGTAAACCATGGATTAAGGCTCAGCTTTTTATGTGAACCCAGATAGTTGCATTTTGTTTAGTTAAAAAGAGTCCTGGTGGTGCAGTGATTAGAATGCGGTATTGCAGGCTGACTTTGCCCACAGTTGAGTTTGATTCTGACTGACTCAAGGTTGACTCAGCCTTCCTTCCTTCCTTCCAAGGTTGATAAAATGAGGACCTGGATTGTTGGGGGTAATATGCTGACTCTGTAAACAGCTTAGAGAGGCTGTAAAGCACTATGAAGCGGTATATACCGTGCTATTCCTATTGCTAAACTACGACAAAACAAACATGGCTTTGCATTATATATACATACTAAATAAACCTAATCAGTCTATTTACGATGGTTTTATTTCTAATCAGTAATTTAAAAAACAACAAGCCAATCATTTCAGGAAAATGAAAGTTGAGAAAGATTGGGCTTTTTTACACTGCCCAGGTTACCCATACATACAGACACAAACCTGTACAGGCTGGCAATCATTTCTGGATGGCCAATGTTATTGTCTGTTAATCCCCCATTCACCATTCAGGGTCCAGTTTCCTGCTTTGCTTCCGAAGTACAATTTTCCATATTATGTCAGCTGAAGCATTCCTATTTGTTTCAGATAGCATGCTTTAATTTGTCACAGGCTTACCTCAGCTGTTCACAATTTACATAGTAGAAGCAGGAATGCGTGGAGTCATTTTATTTGTATGGCTGCCCATCTTAAAACACAACTCATGGCATCTCACAATATTTGAGGGACTGCCACAGAGAAGAGTGCTATTCTCCAAAGTGCCTGGAAGTAGGACAAGAAGCAAGAGATGGAAAACAATCAAAGAGAGAACCAATCTAGAACTAAGGAGAAATTTCCTGAAAGTGAGAACAATTAACCAGTGGAACAGCTTGCCTCCATTGATGGTGCTCCATCAACGGAGATTTATAAGAAGACCTCCAATGCCCCTTCCAACTCTGTTATATTAAATGGTCACTAAATAGTTGTACATAGTTTTATCAAACTCACATAGTTCACGTGTGCAAAAATCAATGGCAGTAGTATAATTCTTTCATGTTGACAGAGGTGCACAGCAGTGCTAAAAACATATGCGGCTAAGGCATATATGGAAATTGTTTCTGGGACCATATCACTGGAAAGGTTCCATCTAAATTCTTAAGAACGATATGTCAAGTGGCCCAAATGTGGTTCTAAGGCAGGAGGCATATGGCCTATGGAATATGGCAGATAAGTATTCCTGAAGAGCCAAGTTCTTTTTTTTCAGGTTGGCAGGCTTTCAGGTTAAATCAGGTAACCATTCCCAAACTCTGAAGAGCACTAATACTAGCAGTTTTAATTCTTCCTAACAGCTGCTCTTGAAAGCAAATATTAAAGTTCCTTATATGCTAAGATTTGTCCTTGCAATGAATGACTAGTGAATCCATAACCTAGCTTCTGTTATACTGCATCTTGTATCAGGACACAAATGCCCATTTCGTAGCAGCCAATAATATTTGGTGAAGTTCCAAGACAATTCTGATTTATTTTATGTTTGATGTCACACCACTACTATTTAATTATTACATTAACTTGTGGAATTCTGGTCAAGAACAGAATAAACAGAATAAAGCATGACACCAAGTTACCCTGTAGTAAAATGGGCAGCCAATAAATTTAATAAATAAATAAATAAAAACAGCTACTACTATTACTACTGCTAGTACTACTTTTCCAGTACGAGCTATTGAACTGTTAAAAGTAAAATCTTTCTACTTCAAGGGACTGGAAAAATGATGAAACCATGACTTGTTGAATTCAACAGAAACAAAAAAGCACAGGCAAAAGTAGGATGCTCAGAAAAAGGGGGTGGGGAAAGCTCATACTGAAGATGGTGCTAAAAGACATTTAGAAAGCAACAGGACAGTAAGAAAAGATTTCTTATAAGAGCAGATTCTGGAGCTAAGTGTATATGTTTGTAAATATAAATCTAATTTAATGTTTAGTGTATGTGAGATAAAGATAAAGAAAGAATATGTAACCAGTAAGACACACCCATCAGAAAGCAGTTGGCAATTGTTTAATTAGAACAAAAAAGTGCCAAGGTCTAGAAGAGGGGTTCTCAACCTTGGCAACTTTAAGACTTGTGGACTTCAACTCCCAGAATTCCTCAGCTAGCTTTGCTGGCTGAGGAATTCTGGGAGTTGAAGTCCACAAGTCTTAAAGTTGCCAAGGTTGAGAACCCCTGGTCTAGAAGCAAGGGGATTGTCTATTCTAATCAAAAGACTTAGTCACCTGATGTCGAGACTGAACCGTTTACTAGCTATTGCCGAAGGGTCCCTTCCTGGATGGGATTTTCTTATGCTGATCTGGACTGAAGCCAGTTTAAAAGTAAGCCAACAGTAGAAAAAAAGTCAGGAGCAGCTTTAATGGAAAGAATAGCCAGACCCAATGAGAATGAGGCATAATATGCAAAAGATTCCATAAAATGAAGAGTAGAAATGCACGGAACGATGGCCGATGTCATGGGTTTATTAAAGACACATGCACACATATTGAAAGAGCAAAAAAGGAGCACATGAGATCTGAACTCTTAATCCTGATCCATTCCATTTGTTCTCATGATCTGACCAATATTTAAAAAACAACTCTTGAATAACTTCATCCTTACTGGCTTTAGCTGCACTGATTTCATTCCTACTTATAATCAAGATGCATGGTTTTAAGATTCAGTCGTAGAGTATTCCACTGAGCGCTGCCAGTACTTTGTGCCAGGTGAAGATCTGAGTCATCACCATTCTGAATTCTTTGCTTTTCTTCAGGATTTAGGATCTTGTGCAAAGGCATGTTCCTCTATTCATAGATGTGGTGATGCAGGTCTCTGTTCCGGAACAGAGTGGAATTTCCATAAACAGATGGAAAGAAAACAATAAAGGCTCAGTGTCTGTTGCTGTGGGAACCATACTCCTCACCAAAACTATTGAAGGCTTACAAAGAAGAAGGCCCTGTTCTGTGCCATACAGTAAGCCTCATCTTGGAAAACAGAATAGCCAAGATGTCACATCTCAATGTCTAATTACTGTTTCCATTCACTCATTTGCTTTTAATTCATTCTGACCTTTTAATATAAATTGCTTCTATCATCTGCACGAACTCACATTGTTGTGACCTGAAATCTATATACAAATGACCTCTTGTTTAGAAGTTGGACAATACCACTAAGCTGTCTTTATTTCATATTGTACTGTTATGACATTTCTGGTCTGAAACCATATTTTTCCCCCAAAAAACAAAACTGGAATTTTCCGACAACTTGATGAAAACAGCACAAAGTCATTCCCAATAATTTTGCTTGCAATAAATATCCCTTTTGCTTGCACTAATATTAGAAGCAATAAAATGTATTTGTAATATTGCTGATTAAAAAAGCAGATTCTGGAATTAGAAGAATTTTAGAATCCTTTAGCTGTACTAATTGGGGAGGAGGCTACCTTTCATGGAGAATCAACACAGGAACAATGCTTTAAAGGGATAATTTTGTTGGTTTTAAACAATCAGACAAATAAAACTTCGATTAAATTTTCTGACTTTGCTTTTTGGAAATGAGTTCCTTGTTACTCCGATGAGTCCTTAATTTTCTAGAATATTTGAAACAAAGCTGCCAAAATGGAAAAGGTCATTGAGGATGCAGAACATAGCCCCAACCAAGAATGACATATTCTTTGATTCATAAGTCTTCCAAGCTGAACACATCCTTCAAGTTAGGTTGAAAAACGCTATTCGTTTTGCAAAAGCTTTCATAATTTATTTTCTCAGATGCTGCACAATCTGCACATTGGATAAAAAGATCCCTTTCTGTCAGTCTTCTCCAGTAATGTATTTGCATTAACAAAATGACCTTATTACCTAATCAATTGTCTATGAATTCCCTATGCAATGGATGCCACTCATAGGGTTTGAAACATCTCCTAAACTATCTGGCTTTCTTTTATTTCATTTTGATGCTACCTATCTGATGTCTCTTTCTTCCCATCCTGAATCTTATCAAAGACTCTTATTTTCAAATCTGCACATTGTTTATTCATACTTACGTACTGTTACTCTTCAGTATCACCAGAACATCTATTGTGTACATATTGTCACTGATATCCTTAAACTTCATCTTTAGACTAAAGGATACAGCAAATGTTACATATATTGAACTTGTGTTTCAGGAAGTCAGCTGGAAATGCTCTTGTTTAAATTCCCTTTGCTTACAATCTAGGGTAAAATAAAGGGGATAGAGGCAGTAAATAAAGGACAATTGTCTCACCTGCTTTTATTTGGCAAACACCCCAAAGCTGCTCTAGAACTGTGTATTTGCATTATACTGTATAATGAAGTCATAAAGGGCGGAGACGTTTATAGTCTCTTAAAATCTTTAGATCTGTTTTGATATAAATTTGGTTAACTTCTTGTTGTTGTTCTTGTTGCTACTATCTTTTTGTAAGCCAGGTTTATTAAATGGTGTTAATTAATATTGATAATAAAGGAATCATTACAAGAAAGAAACATCTTGTAGAAAGTTGGTAGAGCTTCTCTGGGCAATACTTTAGGGCCTGGGATAGCTTTCCCCATTCAGATCATCTGCCAGCATAGCCAATGATCCACCAGATTTCTCTGCAAAGTTCTCAAGGACACAAGGGCAAGAGTAATCTAATAGAATAACAGAGTTGGAAGGGACCTTGAAGGTCTTCTAGTTCAACCCCCTGCTCAAGCAGGAAATCCTATACCATTTCAGGCAAATGGTTGTCCTGTCTTTTCTTAAAAACCTCTAGTGATGGAGCACCCACAACTTCTGGAGGCAAGTCGTTCTACTGATTGTTGTTCTGATTGTCAGGAAATCTCTCCTCCCCAGCAATAATATTTATAGAATGGCAAGGCAATTGCTGGCAAGTTCCTTGTAGGTGCCCCTCAGTAGCCAGTATGAATTCAGAGTATCTCAATTGCATTGCAGAAATTCAGTGTCTGGGTGTCATTTTCATCTATTCCCATCACTGTATCATATTAAAATTCAAAGTATGGACCTTTAAACTCTCGCAATCCAATACAAAAAAGGTAAACCTCAAATATTCATTCCATCTCTCTCTCTCTCTCTCTCTCTCTCTCTCTCTCTCTCTCTCTCTCTCTCTCTCTCTCTCTCTCTCTCTCTCTCTCTCTCTGTGTGTGTGTGTGTGTGTGTATACACATGCAAGATTGCTTGTACTGATTTTGAAGGATATTGCTTAATCATATAGCATAGTTAGGCTTTATAGCCATTCCACTGTAGTCTGAAATGTCATTTTTCATTTGAAGGAAACATTGATGGATCCCCCAAGGGGTTGAAGGTTGAACCCATGGTAAACAATCAAGGACAAAAGGTTCTTGTTTATGCTAAATTCTGGAATGAAATGCCATCATTTTCAAAAGGTTGGGTGTGGTGTTTATGCCACAACTCCCACAATGTTCAAAGAGAGTCTCATGACTACAAACTCAATAAATATATCTTAAACAAAACCTGATGGTGATAATAAGTAAAAAAAAATGGAGTACAATGGTAACAGTTATAAATAAGTTGTCAACTGTGTCTCCACAACTTGACTTTGTGCTCTCCTGCTTGGCTTTGTTCCACAAAAGAGCCTTTATGTGACTTTATCAAAAGCATGATATTGGAACAGTGAAGAATGTAGAACTGTTTCTGGGTGGTATTCTGTGACGCATAATCAGTCTCAAAATACAATGGTTTTCACAATTTAAATTTCATAGTGTTAAGATTTGGAATTATATCCATGCATTACAGTTTATTAGTAAACACTGAAACCGTAAAATACTCTGGAAAACATTATTGAGGGAGATGCATTTATGAAATGCATTTGCAAAAAAATAAAATAAAAATGAATGAACCAGAAAAAAGAAAGAGCCATATCATCTCCAGTGGTATAATTCTCCATGACATACATTTGCAATAATATGATCACTGACCACCCATGGTGCACTGTAATGAATTATAGTGACATAATTCCTCATTGGCCTGATAATAGAATGATGGATGTGTGATATCATTGTTGGCTTATGTAAAGTATCAGTATATTCCACAGGACTCTGTAGAATACCAGATATTGTACATATAAATACCAGATGCTTATGAATATGCAGAATAGAGTAGCTATACCTTTCTGTCTGGGATTTCTTCCATAGATCTGTGACAAAAAAATGGAAAGTGGCCTAAGTAATTGGGCAGGGTTTTTTGTTTCTGTGATCAGTTATCTTTTTTTTTCTTACAGCTGTTACTATTTTTATTGCTTTTATTCATTTTTACATACAGCACCATGATTTGCAGAGGACGAGTACAAGGCCACCTTTATTATTTTATAAATTACTCAATTCAGCGACAATACCTAATACTCCTTTCCTCCTTCACAACAAATCTTTAAGGTGAGTTGGGCTGAGAGACGAGAGACAAAGTCGCCCAGCAGGCTTTCGTGCTTGGGCTAAGAGAGAGCGAGCCAGTGACCCAGGGAGAGTCCATGAATGACAGTGGACTAGACCCTGGATCTCCTTATTATTGCCCAGCATTGATACTGTTACCCAAGACGGCTTCCTGCCTTGTATTCCTCAGCTGCCTTGATCAAGAACAAGATGCAACAAGAAATATGGGTTATTTCAGCAAAGAACCAATGATATGCATTCACCAGTGAAAAGTACTTTTCTCTATTTCAGAGACATCTTTAATAAACCTGTCGTGACCTGATTCATCAGGTCTTTACCTGACAACTTCTGCCTTTGTTGTTTCATACTTGGTCTACACACAACTTCAGAAGATGGTTCTGGATCTTAGGTCATCGTCTTCTTAGAGGATGAATATGAGCCACAAGGAAGAAAAAAAAACCTTCCTTTTTCAGGAATACATCCAGAGCCTCTGATTGTGACTTCTACGACAAAAAGAGAGCCTTAAACAATGCATGTTCACTTTTTTTTTTCCAAACTTGTCTTTAGTGCAGTAGTTTGGCTGTAGATGAGGATTGGTTATGTCAGGGCTCCCCCTAACGTCAAAGCTCATTGTTGCAGTTGATTTCTCATCCATGAAATGCAGATTGATGGCGGATACAGGTTTGAAATTTTAGAAGCCGGCCAAACCAGTGACTCCAAATATACTGTACTATGACATATCAATCCAAACTTGAATATAATTCAACATATCATCTGCTTGATAGTTTCATTATTCCGACAATATCAGTGGTAACATCATCAGTGCACCATCAGTGCAACAACCTCAATGTATTAATGATGTGACTTAGTCAGGAAATGAAATATGTACAAGCAAACAACCAAAGTCAGAGACCATCAAGAACGTTACAATTACACTATAATAAATTAGTACACTGTACAATTTCGTGGTGCAAGACTGGAGGAACTTCCAAGTGCAAAGTTATGGTTGCCTTCCCATTACTGACATTTTCCCCCACATCCTCTACAACTCAGCTGCTATTCTGTTATTTGCAGTGCTTTTTTTGAAAAAAAAAAAAAAAAGGGGTGCCGGAACTCACACATGTCATACAACCTGCCTTGCCTACCCTACAAGGTTCCATCCAAAAAAGGTGCCGGAACTCCGTTCTTTGTATTCTATGACCAAAAAAAAAAAAAAAAAGCCCTGGTTATTAGTCACAATATTTTATACTGTTTTCCCAAACTGATGTTAAAATATGTGAAGGCTATATGACAATTAAGACTGCATCAATCTTTTAGACACCAGAAAATATCTACAAAGCTACAGCAGGCAAACTATGGATGCAAAATGAGAAGGGTTGTTCATATGTACATGTGTAGGTGTGTATTTCACACAAGCAAACATATTATTCTTTTTTCTAGATTTGGAAGTATTTTACAATCATATCTATCTGATTTTAATGTGTACACTTTGATTTTCATGTTTTCTGCTTTGAAATAGTATATGTGAATAATGACTTTTGGCGGTCTTTAAATACAATATTTTTGAAAATAATTTTTGAACCAAGATATCTTAGTTTAACTTACAGTTGTGTCCAAAATCTGGGACCCATGGGTTCTCAGGGAATGGAATTTGGGAAAGTTGTGACTGCTTCAGTGCTAGTGGCTGCTGCTTCACTGCTGGGCTGCTGTTACAGTCACATGATCTTCATTTTCAATGTTTGTGACAATTTCTGTTAGATTCGCGGGCCCAAGGCATTACAAGGAGACAACTAGTGTAACAACACAGCTTCTTTATTGATTACTCCAACACAACAGCAACAGAAAAAATGGTGTGCAGGCTTTTTATAGTGTCCATGTTCCGGACAACGTCAGCCAATGAAAACTAGGCTTTCGCACCTTGCACATGCACGCAAGGCTGGAGACAGCCAGTCTGGTCCCGGGCAGTCTTGTGGTTTGCCCGGGACCCTTTGCAACATTTCTGAGCCTGCTGAAAGCTTCAGCAGGCTCAGGACATAACAGTTTCCCAGCCTGTCTCGCAATCCCTGGCTCCTTCCTGCACCAGTAGTAACCACTTATCTGCCTACTGGGAGGGGAAGGGGAAGGGGAAAGGAGGAATATGGAACATGTCCTTCCTGGCCATGTCCTTCCTGGCCCATGTCACACCCCATGTGTTCCTCAAATCTTGTTACCACTCCTGATGTGCATGGCACCTTTTGTGCAATTCTCAAAACTCCCAAGCATCTTCTCAGTGCACACACATTCTGCACAACAGACAGAAGGGAGGGAGGGAGGATGGATTTCTAATACTCCCAGCCAGTTTCTCATGAGTAAACTCAGTGGGGAAGCTGGAGAAAGTTGGAAGTCATTCTTGCTCCCACTGCTTTTTTTTGCCCATCTATGGCCATGGTGGCACAGTGGTTAGATTGCAGTACTACAGGCTAAATCTCTGCTCACTCCAGGAGTTTGACCCATGCTAGTTCAAGGTTGAGTCAGCCTTCCATCCCTCCGAAGTCAATAAAATGAGGATCCAAATTGTTGGGGGCAATAGATTGACTCTGTAAACCGCTTAGAGAGGGCTGTAAAGCACTGTGAAGTGTTATTGCTATTGCTGTTCTATTTCTCTAGAAGCAAAAATAAGAAAATTCTCTGAAATGATGATCTAATGGGACATGGGTTTTCTAGTAGAAATCTAAATGTAAAGTTATCAAGGAATATTCCAGTGTAGCTAGGCTGACTGTGTCTTAAAAATGGCACAGTTGATAAACCAAATAAAATTGGTAATGAACACAGTGGATATTCCTTGCAATCATGGTAACACAAAGCTCCCAGCCTCCAACCCAACTTGAGACTGTCCAGGAGAATAGCAATAGCAATAGCACTTAGGCTTATATACCGCTCCAGACTGCTTTACCGCACTCTCTGGGCAGTTGCAGTGTCAGCATGTTGCCCCCATCAATCTGGGTCCTTATTTTACCGACCTCGGAAGGATGGATGGCTGAGTCAGCCTTGAGCTGGTCAGAATCAAACTCCTAGCAGTGGGCAGAGTTTGCCTGCAATACTGCATTCTAACCACTGCGCCACCAGGGCTCCTATACCATTTATCAATGACACCGAAAGATGTTATTAAAAAAAAAACCCCAATCAGGAGGAACAGAACTGTACTTTAACTCTTTGCCTCTTTCTCGGGGAGTGACTCAGCTCCAGACGCAGGCCTAAATTCTGTCTGCATAGGGCTGAGATAATCAGCATCTTCCAAAAATGTCTGCAGCTGCATAAACATCACCCTCTCAAGTACCTTGCCCCAAAAGGGAGCAATTTAGAGCTGGATGGTAGCTAGCAAAATTATCCCAAACATATTTTTCCAAAAATATTCTAGAGAAAATATTTATATTTGATTACTACTCCGAGAGAAGATATCTGGCTGTTGTAACTGTTTATAGCTTTCTTCTCCACTAAGCCAGAAATGAGGATTGGCAGCTTTGAAACAAGTTCTAACATTAATGATTGAAGTTGGACTAATATTGTAGCTTATTCTGAAGTTAGCAACCAGGTTTCTTGATTTGGCAAAATAAAAAAAAACTGGTTAAATCAAAACTGTTCGGTTTTCATTGCATCTTGCTATATAGCAGTGTTTCTCAACCTTGACAATTTTAAGGCATGTGGACTTCAACTCCCAGAATTCCACAGCCAGCATTGCTGGCTGTGGAATTCTGGGAGTTGAAGTCCACATGCCTTAAAATTGTCAAGGTTGAGAAACACTGCTATATAGGGAGAACTGAAGGGATTTCCTGTTGTGATGCAAAGGCACCCTCAACCTTAGCTTAACAAGATGAAATGAAATCACCCAACCAAATCACTGACCAGGTTTTCTTCAGCATCAGCACATTCAACTGGACTTCCTGTGATCCCTTCTGCTCTCTGTCAGTTGGGATCTTAAAAAAAAAAAAAAAATCTGCTTTTCTCAATAACCTTTCCTCTTGTACTTTGCTACCAATTTTTTGTTGTTGTTATTTACGTAAAATTGGATTGCAGACATGATAAAGGAAGACGTGAAATCTGGAGAGCATTCACTCACAGCAAGTAGATATTGGCATCCATATTTCACCATGGAAAAAAAAATAGGGACAGGATTCTGACTGACAGCATACACAATAGAGTTTTTATGTTCAGTCTAGACAAGAACATTTTCTTTCTCTCTCCTTACAATTATAAAACGTCCTGTAGTTTGCACTTATGATGTCAACTTATGTCTGTAGCTTTTTAATCAGATCATCCTCTGCTACAAATTTTAAAAAAATCTCTTTTCAAAAGAAAATTTAAAATGGAGAATTTATATGAGAAAGTTTATTAGCCATCTGGCTCACACAAGTGAAATAGCGTCGGTTCTTCAGAAATTTGCTCTTCCTTCTCCCTGTTGCAGAAGGACTTGGAGTTCAAGAACATCACTTTAAGTGAAAAGAAGCATGCCATTTCTTCCTATAAACATTAGATATCTTTTAAGGAAATACAGCAGGGGTGTCAAACTTGCAACGTCACGTGACGTGTCGCAACATATCGTGATTTTTTTTTCCATTGCCGGCAATGGGGTGGGCATGGTTTCGGCATGACGCATCCGGCCTGCAGACCGGCAGTTTGACACCCCTGAAATACAGCATGCTTTTTTTGGGGGGGGGGAAGGGAAACCATGATTTGGTTAGATCTTAAGATAGCAGCAAGAAATTAGAATCTGGTAACTGAAAGCTGTATACAAAACATCCACATTAATCTCACATCCCAAATCATGGAATGTTCTGTTTATATAACTTCTGGATATGTGCTAGATGTCCTGCTGGTAAATTTGTCTGCTTCCCTTCTGAATTTTGAGATATATAATTAAGTGCCACCTGATAAATTCTATTAGCTGAACACATTACTTAATATTTAGTGTTGGAGATAGATATACTTTGTATGGCAGCAATACAAGTAGTCCTCAACTCACAACAGTTTGTTTAGTGACTGTTCAAAGATACAACAGTGCTGAAAAAAGGGACTTATGCCCACTTTTCACACTTACAATCATTGTAGCACCTCTATGCTCACATGATCAAAATTCAAGTGGATCATCTTTATGAAGGTTGCAGTTTCCTGGGCTTATGTGATTACCTTTTGCAACCTTCTGACAAGCAAAGTCAATGGGGAAGCCAGATTCACTTAATAACCATGTTACTAAGTTAACAGCTGCAGTGGTTCAGTTAATGACTATGGCAAGAAAGATTGTAAAATGGGGCAAATTTTACTTAACATCTCTCTCACATAGCAACAGAAAAATTGAGCTGAATTATGGTTGTAAATTTGGGGACTACTCAAATAGCCCTAAATGCAGATCGTGAATTCATTCACTTATGTAGCACTATTGGCACCATTCATATACAAAAGGAAGATATTAGCAGGCTTTGTGCTACTTTCAAACTTCAAAGGGGGGGGGAGAAGGACTTCCAAAATAGCTCAGTGATGACCAGCCAATCATTGAAGGCCACTATTTTCCAGGTGGTCTTCTTTAAATCCAGAATTTTCAGCAATAGCTAGGTCGGCTGAGGAATTCTGGAGCTGAAGTCGCCACACCTGAAGGATGTCTTGGCTGAGCAAGCCTGATTCCTTGGGAGGGGGGGGGGGAATGAAAACATGTGTGGAGTGGGGTACCTAAGTTGATTGATGGATTGGCTGGGATCTTGAATAAGAGCCCACACCTTTTTCACAGATTTCACCCAGAAGGAACTTCTTATATATATAGTTCATAGCTATATTATCTCCTTTGTCCATGCTGTCTCGGTAGAGAAATTGCTCAAGTTTTAATCTTTGACAGAACAATCCTATAGAAGAAAGTAGGTAGGGTAATTTCTAAGCTTGGTCACTTCACACTAGCAAAGGCAGAAGATAGAAAATTCTATTATTTTAAGCACCTATCTCATATTTGGCCTGTTATTTCCCCCCCCCCCCATCCTTCTTTCACTGATACCACAGTAATTGGAGAGAAAATAGATATGCTATTTTCAAGCTGCTGTATTTCTTTGGTAATTTTGGACCACACTGAGGAAATGGGAAGATTTCTATTTCTTTTTTTTCTAAGACTCTACCCACATGGTTTTGCAATGCCTTTTCTGAGTACTTTGGATATATAATTATAGCCTTAGATATTTTTGTTGTGTTAATGGCCTCTGTTTTCACCTAGGAAAAAGATTCCTATGGTATCTACTGGCCCTCAGCGGCTCAGTCCAGCTGCCATACGTTAGTTCTTAATACACAGGCAGTCCTCGACTTACTAACGGCTCATTTAGTGACCATTCAAAGTCACAGTGGCACTGAAAAAAGTGACAATTTTTCCACTTACAACTACTGCAGCATCCCCATGGTCACATGCAGTGGTGGGATTCAACTATGTGAACAATCAGTTCTCTGTGTGGATGCAGCTTCTGGAAGTCCATTTTGGGCCTGGGCAACAAAAAATTAGCTACCGGTTCTGCCGAAGTGGTGTGAACTGGCCGAATCCCACTGCTGGTCACTTGAGTAAAATTCAGACGCTTGGCAACTGACTCATAGTTATGAGTGTTGGAATGTCCTGGGGTTATGTAATCATCTTTTGTGATCTTCTGACAAGCAAAGTCAATGAGGAAGTCAGATTGACTTAACAACCGTGTTACTAACTTAAGAAGTGCAGTGATTCGCTTAACAAGAAAAATCGTGGCAAGAAAAATCGTAAAATGCGGCAAAACTCAATCTGTACAAATTCATAATTATCCAACGAGAACTCTCATGTTCTTTCATTAAAATTCTGAAAATTGCTCTAAGATTTAAACATGGTGTATATAATAGATGTTTGTGTTTGTGTCTGAGATAGTGTTAAGATGCTTTACAACTGTCTGCCAAAAATAAATGTGCCAGGTCGATGGATAAAAAGTAATGATCAATGGAGATTTCAAAATGCCCCTTTTGAACAGAATTCAGAATTGAGCAGATAAAGAAGTCTCTGCCTACTTTAAACAATAATTGTGCTTTACACCCTGCTGAAAATGAGAAAATAGAGCCCCTGAAGTCCTTGAAATCCTACTTTTTTAAAAATAGGATTCCTATTTGAAGAATTTATATGGCAAAGAAGGATCACATCACATCAGAATATAAAAATGTACATAGACAGTCAAGTTATGGAATACAGTCTAACGATCATGCCATACATTTGTAGTGAGCAGAATAGCTATATATAATTATTATAGCTACAAATAATTACTATAAAAGCACACCATATTTAGAGAACATAAAAGAGGAGAGCTCATCCTTTCTTTGATTGTGCTACACATATTGAATTTGGGCCATATGGTAAAGGTTAAAATAATACTAGTGACTGCCAATTGCAGGATCTTTCTGCCTTCAAATACATTTCTGTGCTTTTGTGAGCATGCAGGAAAGTATGGCTTGGAGGCCATTGGGTTATAATTTGTTTTACCATAATTACCATAAGAGGCAGAAATACGAGCCAACAATTTGCATCCAATCAGTTCTTATTTTCTTAGATTAAGGAGTAGGGCAAAGAGTGCATTATCATAAACAAAGCCTTTCCTGACATAAATGATAAATGTGAATATGCCTCAAGCTTGTGGGATCTTTCTTGTGGCTTATGGGGACCTAGAAGCATATCAATTAGGGCCAAGGTCTAAAAATAGATCTTTAAAAAGTGGCCCCTTCAACACAGTGGGATTTATCTCTCTGTGGGTGTTTTAAATATGTAAGATAAAGGATATTTCTGCCTGATATTGCATAAAGTAAAACCAGATTCATAGCTGCAGTTTTTCAGAGTTTCTGTTTTCATTTTGAACACGTTTAATGTTTTAAAAAATCTATTCTTGTTCATCCCAAAATTGTTGCTGTTGTTATACAATCATCTAATTTGGGTCAATGGGGACTATAATTTTTATTAAACAACTCAATTCAGAATTTTCTATGACTTTAATGCAAATCACTGATTTGTGCATGTGCGTGTCTAGTATAGATATATGCGTACACACACATATTTGTGCGTGTGTGTGTGTGTGTGTGTGTGTGTGTGTGTGTATTACAGAATGCCGGGGCGGGGGTTACCATATGTTTCATTTCAACCATTTTGAACATGAAACCTTATGAAATCTCAACTGCAGTGCAAAACGGATTGTTTCAAGCATGTTGAAAAAAATTCAAACTCTGAATGGCTTTATTTCAACTTTGAAATACTGTCAGAATTTTCAGAACAAATCCTTCTCACTGAAATGGGACATTTCATGAAGTTTTATGTGGTTTAAAATGAATCATTTTCACATGTCTAATGCACATGTGTACTTTTGAATTTCCAAGAAAGGTAATCATATTACATTAAATTCGGGACTACATGTGAGGCAGGAGGTCTACAAAGGGGTCTGTTGTGACTTAGATTTAATAAAGTAAATAAATGTATGCCAAAAGTGTATCCCATTTAGAATAATGTCAAGATTTTGCACAAACTAATTCACTAACATCATTTTCTTAAATTTTCCTTTTTTCCCAAACCTGTGATTTGCGTCATGATTAAAACACCTGTTTTCCCAACTGTTTTATTTTAGTTGTTAGACTTTACAAATGCACCCCTCTTGTAATCAGGCATCCCCTGATTTCTATTTGTAATGGAAATTTAATTCCAAAATTATCAATTCCAAATTGTCAACATATTGTTAATTGGAAAGAGCACTTGGATTGTATGTGTTAATCCTCTGCTCAAATGGATTGACATTAACTCAGAGAGTACTGAACAGATGAAGTGGAACATTTTCCAAGATGTAGCAGTATTTCCTCAAGGATTGTGAAATGAAATCAGAAGATGATTTAATAGCAGAAGGATATTCTCATCAATGGTTTTCTTACAATTAACAAAAAAGTTTAAAGCAGATAAAAGATGTTACGTTTTTGAACTAAGTAAGACTGAATGTGAAATAGAATGAGGTGCCAATCATGAACATATTATTGCTAAAATGTATAAACTTTTCGTGAATTGGGAGACAGAAGAAGAACAAGTGAAAGACTGTAGGATAAAATAAACTAAAATGTTGTCTACAATATACAAACGGACAAATGGAAAAAATATGTTGTTGAAAAAAATGAAATTTGCATGGTGTTCTAGTCTTAAAGAGATTTTTTTTAATAAAATGATGTACCATTGGTATTTGTTATCAGATAAATTGTCTAGAAAAGAAGGCCAATTTGGTCTAGTTGTTAAGGAACTGTGCTAGAAAGCAAGAGACTGTGAGTTCAGATCCTGCCTCAACCATGAAAAACCCTCCAGTGATGGAGCGCCCATGATTTCTGGGGGTAAGCTGTTCCACTGGTTAATTGTCCTCACTGTCAGGAAGTTTCTCCTTAATTCCAAGTTGCTTCTCTCTTTTATCAGTTTCCAACCATTGTTTCTTGTCCTGCCCTCTGGTGCTTTGGTGAATAATGTGACCCCTACTTCTTGTGGCAGCCCCTCAAATACTGGAATACTGCTATCATGTCTCCCTTATTTCTTCTTTTCTTTAAACTAACCAAACCCAGGTCCTGCAGCCGTTCTTCACATGTTTTAGTCTCCGGGCCTTTGATCATCATAGTTGCTCTTCTCTGAATTTTTTCTAAACTTTCAACATCTTTTTTGTAATATGGTGACCAAAATTGGCTGCAGTATTCCAGGTATGGTCTTACTAGGGTTTTATAAAGTGGTACTAATACCTCACGTGATCTTGATTCTATGCCTGTTTATACAACCCAGGATTGTATTAGCTTTTTTGGCTGCTGCTGCACACTGCTGGCTCATGGTTAAGTGATTGCTAATAGGTCTCCAAGCTCCCTCTCACAGCATTTTTAAGCAAGGTCTTGCCCAGTCTGTACTTGTACCTTTTTTAAAAAGACTATTAGATTTTTGTTATCCTGCCTTTATTACTTTATAAGTAACAAGATGCTAAACCTACCTAATACTCCTTCCTCCTCCTATTTTGCCCCCAACAACAATCCTGTGTGGTGAGTTGGATTGAAAGAGAGTGATTGACCCAAAGTCACCCAGCCAGCTTTTATGTCTAAGGGAAGACTAAAACTTACAGTCTACTGACTATGGATATTTAGGCCAACCAAATATGGGGATCTTTCACTTTTATTCTTGGATGGGGTTGCACTTCCTTCTTCAAGAGCAGTGTCAACCTTCTTAGATTCACAATTCCTGCTCAAAGATCAGCTAGCATTGGGAAAGAAATCCTTTGCACAGTTTCATCTGGTGCTCCAGTTTCATCACTTCCTACATTGGGAAGTCCTTGAACAGTTATTTATACCTTATCACTTCTCAATTCAACTATTGTATAAACAGAAGCATAGAATCAAGATCACATGAACTATTAGTACCACTTTATAAAGCCCTAGTAAGATCACACCTGGCATACTGCAGCCAATTTTGGTCACCATACTACCCCCCCCCCAAAAAATGAGACCTTGGAAAAAGTTCAAAGAAGTGCAACCAAAATGATCAAAGGCCTGGAGACTAAAACATATGAAGAACGGCTGCAGGACTTGGGTTTGGCTAGTCTAAAGAAAAGAAGAAACAGGGGAGACATGATAGCAGTATTCCAGTATTTGAGGGGCTGCCACAAGAAGAGGGCTTCAAACTATTCTCCAAGGCACCAGAGGGCAGGACAAGAAACAATGGTTGTGAAATGATCAAAGAGAGAAGCAACCTGGAATTAAGGAGAAACTTCCTAACAGTGAGGACAGTTAATCAGTGGGACAGCTTGCCTTCAGAAATCGTGGGCGCTCCACCACTGGAGGTTTTTAAGAAGAGGCTAGAGAATCACTTGTCTGAAATGCTATAGGTTTTCCTGCTTGAGCAGGGGGCTAGACTAGAAGACCACCAAGATCCCTTCCAATTCTATTCTATTCTATTCTATTCTATTCTATTCTATTCTATTCTATTCTATTCTATTCTATTCTATTCTATTGCCCTTGAAGACTATGCAGGAGTTTCAGCTGGTCCAGAATTCAGCAGTACAGGCAGTGATGAATAGACAGTGTGCCAGTGTCACCTTACTTTGTGAGTTGTAGTGCTTGCCAGTATCCGTGTGGATGTGATTCAAGGTGCTGGTTATTGTCTATAAATCTTTATATAGTAGCATAAGGTTCAGTTATTGAAAGGACTACTTATCTCCAGTGGTTTATGCCCAACTGGTAAGAGCTGACACAGTGGATGTATTGAGAGGCGGTAGCTTGGCAGTTTAAGGATCCTGAAGATGGTCTCTGCTCCAGCAGTTCAAATCCTAGCACTGTGTAGCACGGTGAGCTCCCATCACTTGCCTCAACTTCTTCCCACCTTGCAATTCGAAAACATGTTCCATGCAAGTAGATAAATAGGTATCACTTCGGTGAGGAGATGAGTTGGTGCTCTGTGCAGGGAGTCAGATTCCTACTGGCTCTGGAGCTTCCTGGTTGTGACACCCATTTATGAAGAGGCTCTGCGGTTGGGGGATAGCCTAGAATGACACTGTAGGGAAAACTCTTGTGGTGCATTTGGGTAGTTCATGAGCGTGTCCTACAACAAAGCTGATAAATTGATAGCCAAGCTACTACTCTGCAATATAACTCTGGCTAAAATAACAATGCAATACTACAACAACAACAACAACAATAATAGATATATTCAATGTTCTTGATCAAACCGCCCATCAGGAGTTTTTAAGTACAACTATGCCTTTTCTGTCATGGCATCTGCTTTCTGCAATAAGATCTTTTCTGAGATCTGGGTGGCTCCCAACCTGGTAGCGTTCCAGAAAGCATTAAAGACCTGTTTTCCCAGGCCTTGGGTTAGAATGTCTGGAGCCCTTGCTTGAGGTTTTTGCATGTTTCCCATACATTTTATTAGCTGGATATATGAATAATTCCACCAACTCAAGTACCATTTCACCAACTAAGCAGGATGTTGTATAGTTTAAATAAGCTCTATTTGTAACCTGAGTGGAAATTTGAGCTTTTCTTTTATATTTTTCATGAATGAACATGCATCTGTGAAAATAATCAGGAAGAAAAGCCAGAAATCAAAACATGCTAATTATAGTCCTGCAGGCAAACTTTAAGGTGCATTCCTCCTACTGAAAAATCTCTTTTTGTGCTTAGTGGCTGCTATATTAGAACTAGAAATTTAACTTGATTCCAGGAAAGGGGTACCATTTGTCTGATTATGGCTGGTTTTGGAAAGTAAGGAAGATTATCAGGCCTTTAGGTTAGACTTGGATATTGAAACAAGATCTGCCAAGAAGACGGTGGCAAATCACTTCCAAAACTCTGCCAACACGCTATATTTCCTGGAATATACAAATATGCAAATACAGCAAGACTATTGTATATTACAACTTGGGGAGGAGTACATTCCACTGGCTGGAGGACTGGGTTTTGCCTAGCATACCTAGGCTTATACTCCAAAACAGGGCATGGCTGGGATCCAATTTGAGAAAACCTTTTCAGGAATGTTAAGGGACAAAATAAAATAAACATTAGTAAGGTATAAGGCACCTATCTTAAGGTGACCAACTTTTTTACAATAAAAAGGAGGACACAAATAAATTGAAGAAAAAAATATCGTAAATAAAAGAAACATTTTATTCATTGCAACAATAATACAGACAATTTGCAGGTGCAAAGTTTACCAGCCAGGTGTTTTGGCGCACTCAGCAGCAATTCCTATTGGCTTTCAAAAGCCAATAGTGGGAGTAGCACAGCTCATGAAAAAGTTGAAAAAAAAACCATCAAAAAAAGGTGCCGGAATGCCATTCTGAGCATTCTATGAGGGAAAAAAAAGCCCTGCAGATTAGTCTTCAAATATCGAAAAGGAGGACATGAAGGAGGATGCTTGTTGAGGGAGGACAGAACTTACAAAAGGAGGACTGTCCTCCCTAAAGGAGGACGGTTAGTTACCTTACCTATCCTCACCCATTCTGCAGGGACTGGGCAGAACATTTAAGGTATGTTGATATACCACATACCCCTGCTCCCAGGCTCCACTTTTTATATTCTTACTTTATGAATATTAACAGAATAAAGGTCTAGAACACAAAAACACATCTACTCACTGTATTTTCTATTTATCACCATAAAGCAGGTTAACTGTGGGCTCATAATCAGTTTACATATTCAGTTCTTCCACATAAAAATATAATGACTTTTGGTTTTGGTTTTACAGAGAATTAGAACTTGTAGAAAGCATAGTGAAATGGTAGGCACCACTAAAATAGACTTAAATCTTAGCAATCACATGGACAATTTTTCATCATCTCACCATGTTCCAAGGATATTCTAATACAGTAATGTTTTGATTCCATCCATTCACCTATCTCATATGTTCATATTAGTAAAGTTGGAAGGGACCTTGGAGGTCATCTAGTCCAACCCCCTGCTCGGGCAGGAAACCCTATACCATTTCAGACAAGTGGCTGTCCAGTCTCTTCTTAAAAACTTCCAGTGTTGGAGCATTTACTGCTTCTGGAGGCAGGTTGTTCCATTGGTTAATTGTTCTAACTGTCAGGAAGTTTCTCCTTAGTTCTAGGTTGCCTCTCTCCTTGATTAGTTTCCACCCATTGCTTCTTGTCCTGCCTTCAGGTGCTTTGGGAAATAGCTTGATTCCCTCTTCTTTATGGCAGCCCCTGAGATATTGGAATACTGCTATCATGTCCCCCCTCATCCTTCTCTTCGTTAAACTAGACAGACCCAATTCTAGCAACCGTTCCTTATATGTTTTAGCCTCCAGTCCCCTGTTACTTCCCTTTTTTTCTATTCCTTACAACTCTGAAAAATGTACCAATGTTTTCAAATTTATCATCTGCTGTCATCATACAGTCAAAATATGTGAGCTTTGGCTTGCTGCTCATCACATAAAGGTGCAGAATGGAGATTCTGGTGGGGCAAATAGGGCAGGCAATAGTATCTCAGTGGTGCCTGATGTAGGGAGATATAATCACAGGAGACATGGTGTGGGCTGTTCGTGGGGAATGCAACTGAATTGCACTTATACTGAATTCACATTCTGGCTCCCATCAACCCATTATTTACCTGGTCAGCAGATTAACAGTTGCCTGAGTTTTAGGTTGCTGCCTTTAAATGACAGATAAGTCTTGGTAATGCATGTCTGATCAGCCTTTTCCACAATTATCAAGTGAGCAAAAAGGGGAGCCTTATTACAGGCTTATCTACATCAGGCACCACTGATGTATGTATGGGTGGTGATTATACGTCTCTGGAGGAGAGGATGGTGCCCTACCCCTTAAAGGGATGCTGTGGTTCACCCCCTTTTTAAGAAACCATCATTAGATACCACCCCTGTGGACAGTTTTTGTCCTATCTCCAAACTTCCCTTCCTGGAAAAGGTGGTGGAGAAGATGGTTACACTGCAGCTCCAGACAATCCTAGGGGAAATGAATTATCTGGGATTTAGATATGGGATTTAAACAGCATTGATTGCATTTTTTTTTTATGATCTCTGGTGGGTGCGGGATGAGGGTAGTGCATCCATCCTTGCTCTACTTGAGTCTTCAGTGGCTTTCAATACCAGAGACCATGGTAACTTCTGGAATAGGTTTGGGGACTGGAAGTGGAGGGGCACTGTGTTATCCTGTTTTCTCTTTCTTTCTTCGAGCCATTTCCAGTTGGTGTTGATTGGGAACAAAAGATTGA
Source organism: Crotalus tigris (assembly GCF_016545835.1). Classification (NCBI taxonomy): domain Eukaryota; kingdom Metazoa; phylum Chordata; class Lepidosauria; order Squamata; family Viperidae; genus Crotalus; species Crotalus tigris. The sequence continues at coordinate 1,422,438 of NW_024100482.1, forward strand.
CCCTTGGCCCATGCTTTGCAAGGTCCCTCAAGAGTTGGTACTTTCTCCACTCCTGTTTTAATATCTACATAAAACCACTAGAAGTGACCATCTGTCACAATGGGGTGAGATATCATCAATATGCTGATAATATTCAGTTGTAGATTTCTTCCCATAGTGAATTAAGCAATGCTGTGACTGCCTTTTCTTGGTGCCTGAAGGCTATTGAGATCTGGATGGGCAGCAGTTGGTGAAAACTGAACCCTAGCAAGATGAAGTGATTTGTGTCTGGAGCGTCTTGATTCTTGGAGAATTACCATCTTTGGTTGTAGATGGGGTTTGAGAGTTGTGAGTCCAGGAGAACGCCCAGACAAATCCAGTGCATAATCTGGGGATTCTCCTGGACTTGCAACTCCTGCTCAAGGAGCAGGTGGCAGTCATGATCAGGAGGACCTTTGCACAATTGCATGTTATATGCCAGTTATGCCCATTCCTGGACCAACAGACCTTCTCATAGTCGCCCCATTTCCTGCTGTTTCCCATGTGAACTATTGTAATGTGCTCTGCATGGAGCAGCCCTTGAAGAACATCCAAAACTTCCATTGGCGTCTACTCAACTCAAAATGCATAGGGCCACGTAATTTTGTGCAAGTCCAAACATGCACATGCATTACCTCTTTTGCAGGAGCTGCACTGGTTGCTGATTTGCTTCACGGTGCTATTCAAAGTGCCAGTTATCACCTTTTAAGCCCTCTCTGGCTTGGGGCCAGGTGATTTGAAGGATCAGCTCTTCCTAACTACATCTATATGGCTCACCAGAGCAGGAAGGCAAGCATGTTGTAGGTCCCCACTATCAAGTACATCTGATTGGATCTAGGAAAAGGGTCTTCCCTGTGGTGGCTCCCTCCCTTTGGAGCATCATTCCCATAGAAATAAGAATGGCCTCCACCTTGTTGCTTTTCTGCAAGTCCATGATTTTTAACTGTGGATTTTTAATATTGATGCTGCCCGGAGTCACTGCGTGTGAGTTGGGCAACTATGGAAGGAAGGAAGGAAGGAAGGAAGGAAGGAAGGAAGGAAGGAAGGAAGGAAGGAAGGAAGGAAGGAAGGAAGGAAGGAAGGAAGGATGGATCACTTAAGTTTTTTGGCAGTCCATGGTACTCAGTAGCTATCTGATCTGTAATTCATTTTTTTCTGTCTCTTATCCATCACTTTTTCTCAATGACCAACTTTCACAGCAGTACATTATGATTGGAAAGAGCATTAACTACTCTGTTCTGTGGCCTCCAGGTCTTCATGTTCAGCTCACTAAGCCTGTGCAAAGTGAATGGATTTCAGTGTTACATTCAGGGTCATGGAGGCAAAAGGATTCAGTTTGTTAAAGCAAATACAGATTCACCGTCAGAAAGTAATTTGGGTGGCAGCAAATTGCTTCAAGCTATCCAGGAAGAGAATCTTCTCAGATTTCTTTTCCAGGGCTGCCCAAAGTATTCCCAGCTGAGGCAGCTTTGGGAATGCCGAATGCCCACAGCACATACCACAGCCATCCAGCCCACATGACAAAGCATGTGATGCAGTGATATGAACCCTGAGTTACATGCTTACATCCTACACCTGACCAAGTCTCCAATTGTGGATTTTGAGTTATGAGATAATATATATTTTGTTTTTTTGTCTTACTTCCACCCTAGAGTTAGAAACTCAGAGTTTCTCAGGGCAGAAATTTTAATTATAACAGCAAACAGTTGTACAATTCTATCTTAGACTGAAAGAACCAAAGTTATTATCCATTAAGCTATGAAAAAAACAAATATCATAAATAATTGCTGCAGGAATACCATGAATCTGTGGGCTGGGGCAATAAACCATTTGTATGTGTCTTATTTTTTATTCTGGTAAGGCAGAAAGAATAAAAATCTCATGATATTTCTCCAAGCAATAATGATCCCTTGATATCTATCCAATATATCAAGAAGAATAATGTATCTTTTCCTTCCGTCATTTCTGACCTGAAATATAAACTGCAATTCTACAGTTTAAACATTTGGGATTCTTTTTCCTTTCATTTCTCTGAAAATATTTTGCACATGAAAAGTGATGTACCAACATTCAGAAGACAAGTTTATGTTTCAGGTTTTACCATCTCCATTACTAACACGGTAGCATGTACATATCAAAATGGAAGAGTTGCTTTGAAGCCATCAGAACAGAGTTTGATGTGACTGTTTTAGAAGACATTTTACCTTTCAGTTCAAAATCAGTAGATTTTTTTCGCTTAGAGAAAGCTCAACTTCTACATTTTTTTTGTAAAAAATTTTATTTTCAATTTTACAATACATAACAATCTTACAAATACTTCAGATAAAAAATAAAACAAATTGATACACACCACATTCAGTCTTGCTCGCCCATTTCCCCCCAAACTGCATCCCACCTCAAACCAACTTACTTCTTTCCCCCTTTTTCTTCACTCACCCCCTCTCCTCCTTCACCTCCACCTTCCTACTTACTTCTCACCTTCTTCTTCTCCCTCTTGATGCGGTCCAGGGGAAATGCCCGAGCAGTTCCTCTCTCAAAATTAAAACATTAATATTATATACAATAAGACTATTTCTACTTTATCTGAACTACTTAAACTTCAACCCATCCACCCCCCATCCCCCTCCCCTCACCCCCTTCTCCCCCCCACTTCCCAGAGCAAAATACAGGATTATGCAAACATATTAAACATAATCTATTTAAGTTTACTAATTATACAATGAACAAAATCATAAAAACCCTTAACTCTCTTCAAACTTTAACATCATAAGTTTATAAACAAAATCATTACTCATAGAATAGTGAAACTTTGTAGTTCCATATTTCTTCGACTTCTACATTTATTAATGACTAGAAAACCGTTATGGAATTTTTGCTGAAAAAAGAAAAAAAATGATTTTGTGATTTTTGGACTTGATTAAAATCGGTAGATTATGGAAAAAAGAAAATTATGATGTAACCTTAGAGAGAATTTTAAAAATGCATTCAAAGCTACTGTTAAGAAGATCCAAATCACTTTTCTGTAAGCTTTTCTTTTTGTTTCTTTGTCTTTCTTTTCAAATTCTTTTGACTCTTCCCTTACTGTTTTTCTTTGTTCTTCATACATTCAGTTTAAAAGTTGTTGTTTTTATTTTGTTGAAAACCTCGATAATAAAAATTATTTTTTAAAAAACAAAAACAGTGGCTCGCTACATACATTGCAAGAGAACTGAAACACATTATGGCTTAACATGACAGATGAACCCAGCCTTGGTTTTAGACCAGCGTTCCTCAATCTTGGCAGCTAGAAGCTGTGTGGACTTCAACTTCTAGCATGCTGGCTGGGGAATTCTGGGAGTTGAAGTCCACATATCTTCAGGCCGCTAAGGTCGAGGAACATCAGTTAGGACTAGGTGACTGATGTGGACAAGAGCTCATTCAATAAGCCATGCTTAAATTAGGACCTTACAGTCAACCCAGACTCATAGCCATATTCCGCAGACTTCCAATAGTTGTTTCTCGCCATTTCTTCTGAGGAAAACTCTTGCCGATAGAGTTCTTAGGTATGAACCATCATGTTGAAAAGTAAACATGTAAATTGGTTGCTACAGCAAGACGAGGCGGGATGGCGAAAACAAGCTCCCAGCCGGCTCAGCTGTTTCGAAAGTCGAGGGTGCAGCTCTTGGAAGCATTACGGTATCGTCTGAGCCTTTCCTAGATTTGGGAAGAAGGAGGGGTTTCCGACGTGGCAACTGCTCAATAGGAGCGCAGAACGCCAAGTGCATCAGCAAAGGGAGGGCGGGACTAGAAGTGCCAGGGCTGTTCTAGAAAGCGCGGAGTCGCGTTGCTTGTTCTTAGGCGAGCCGCGCCGACGCCGCTTCTTCTCGGGCGGGATAGGATCAGGGTTCACCTGTGGGACGCCTTGTACGTTGCTTTGATCGCGACCGTCGTATCTCCTTAGCCTCTGCCATCCCTGGAGCTGTGCTGCTCCCACGCTTCCCCAGCTCTGCCCGCCTGCTGCTTGCCCCACAGCTCTCCTGGCTCCTAATTACCCGCCACCCGCTGAACTGGGACGTGCGCCCTCTTCCTCCCCCCCCACTCCCTTGCCCTTGCGCGCGGAGAGCGCCTCACCGCGCAATCCTATACAACATGCCCGCCGAGCAGCAAGCCCGACCCCCGACCAAAGCGGGGGGACTTGCGCCCAAGCGAGCGTGTCTAGGATTGCCGCCCAGGCCATCATCCCCCGCATGGCTCCTGCAATCCCTGCATGGCAGGTTATAGGAACGCGCGCCGGCGAAACCCGAAGGTGCCGGCGGCGCGTTAGACTTCGTTAGGCGCAGCGGCGGGGCTGGCGATGACTTCATCGCCGAGCCCAGCTGCAGCCTGGAATGTTTCCACGCCATAATAAAAACTCCTGCTTAACTTGTTTTCAGGTACAGGCCAGCGAGCAAGCCAGAGAGCGAGCACGGTGGTTTCTGCAGGTAACGCTTGGAGACGCTCCCCGGGTGATGTCGGGGAGGGAGGAGGGAGAAAAGGCGAAGGCGTCGGCGTCGGGTGTAAGAAAGCTATTTTTGGAAGAGCCCCGGCCGGGAAATGTTGATGGACTTAACGGGCGAGGTCCAAAGTTTGGAAAAGCTTAGCCTTTAACCGCGCCGGGGCAAGCTATGTACTAACCGCCCTCAAGAGCCTGGCCAAGGGAAGGTGGTTTGCTTGCTCCTTTTCATCTCCACTTTCCTGAGGGGGGAGGAGGAAAATGACTCGAGGGAATGGCAATCTGCCGCGACCCATGCTGCACTTCAGAAGGTTTTCTCGCTGGGTAGTCGTGTGTATCGGCACGTAGACTGAGATTTTCGATTTGCTACATCACAGAAGGTGATGGGGGCGGGGGGGGGTAAGCCAAGTTTCAGGAGGGCCTTGAAGTTGGAGCCCAAGCAGCAAATTGTAATCGGAAGGAGAGAAAAGAAATGGTCCTATTTAATCTCCCAATTTGTGAAGGATCTTCCAGCAGGCAGGCAGGCAGGCAGGCAGGCAGGCGGCCAAATGATCTTGTCCTTCCTAATCTAACTAAGCAAACAGCGAAGGCCGCAGATTTATCAGCTACGCCTTAGGAAAGAGAGGGGAATTCAGGGCAGTGGTTTCCTCTTTAATGGTGGTTTTTCTCTGTCAACTTGTCTTGACAAAGTAGGAGACTAGAGAGACCCTGGTGCGGTAGTGGCTTTGTTTATTCATTATGTTTAATCTGCCCTGTATTGAGCAAAGTTAAAGGTTATTCTAAGTATATACATAATGTCTCTTTAGTTCTTGTAGGGTAATGTCAAAAGTGAAGTTAGTATGTCCTTTTCCACTTTCCATTTTCCCATTCTGAAGTGCTTAAGAGAAGAGCCTTGTTGCATTAGGCTCTCCCAAGTAAGATATGATTCTGGCTTAATGTGTGTGCAGCCAACTATGGTTTATTCAGTGAACCATGGTTTAACTTGTTCTATGCAACAGAGTTTTGGTTTGTGAACATGAAGATTTGAGATCCATTTTAGGACCTCATTACATTACATAACTCCATACAAACAATTTACAACCTGATATTGCATGTCAGTACCGAGCTGCTACTAAGCTGTCAATAAATTTCTAGGACTTAAAAGTTGGGTATGAAGAGATAGGTTGCATGCAAGATAATGGCTTTAATGATATTTGGGGGAGAGACAGTTTCACTCTACCACAAGATACCACATTCTGTATCCCTTTTATGACTATCTTTTGGAGGTCCATGAATTAGAACATCCAGATGGCATATTTCACTGTCAGATTTATCCTTTGCCTTCCTTCTAGGACCTCTACATTCCAAAAGCATATGAAGTCAGGATTTAAAAATCAACAGTGTCAGCTGCAAAGCAAACAACATTATTTATTAAGAAAAACTATTTTATTTGTTTATGGAACTTCCATCAGTGGGTGGAATTCAAAGAATTTATGTGTGTGTGTGTGTGTGTGTGTGTGTGTATATATATATATATATATATATATATATATATATATATATATATATATATATATATATATGCCTTTAATTCAGTGTTGATTCTGGTGACTGCATGGACTAGTTCCTGCAATTATCTTGCTAAAAGTTTTTCAAAATTTGTTATTGCCTCCTTCCCAGGGCTAAGAGAGATTGACTGACCAAAATAACCCAGCTGGCTTTATGCCTAACTAGACTAGAACTTTTTTTTAATGAAATGTGTTTCGTAAAATATGATTTGATAGACAATAATTAGTTGAAATATAATGTAAGTTTACATTATAGACAGATTCAAACTCTGACATAGAGGTTCTGCTTTAACAAAACAACTATTTAATGAGTAAGCAAATATGCAAATATCCAAAGCATATTTCTTCCTCTTTATTTTGTTTATTCCTTCTGATTTCAAATCTGTTTCCCGTTTTTTACCCCAATTCATCAAAACTGTTACTTTTAACTGAATACAAAAATCCAACTGGAGTTTTTCATGCCTTTCCTGTTATTTTTCCTGTTACCATGCATTTTGCTTAGTATAATGTTAGAAACTGAAGCCAATTTTGATTATTATTGTCAAGACTGTCTAGGAGTCTAAGTAATTATGACATTCTTCTTTGTGTGACAAGAATGCCATTTTTGTGTTTGATACTGATGCACAGAAATTCAAATGGAAATTATCCTTTATTTTTTAATCATTTCCCCCCCCCCTCTGTTTTAGCTTGTTTGCTGTTAATAATCTAGAGGGAGAAGATAATTTTCCTTGATATTTAATTATAAATTTCTGAATGTTCAGGAAAAGATTCAAAGCAGACTTATTTCAGCTAAGACTTCTTTCCAAAGTTTTTACAGCTGGGATTTTACAGAAAGATTTTCAATTTGATTTTCTTGAAAATCTTCTATCCCAAAGTTATTTATAGACAGATCTGATAGAATATTGCATATTAATACTGGACTGGGATGAACAAGTGCAATTACATGTCTGCTTCTCCAAAGTTTTGGCTAGCTCTAGATGGAGAATACAACCTAGCTTCCTTTTCAAGCTTGGAGTTTGACTAGATCAGATCTCTTCATATATTTGCCTTGGAGTTTTTCTCTTGGAGTAAGAGAAAGATAGAATAACCAAATTTAAACTCATCAGAACAAAAACTCATTGCAGTTCTAAAATGTTTTTCAGGACTAATCCAATGTTAGTATTTTTAAAGCTGCACAGCCAAGAAGTCACAAGGTTACTAACTTTATTAAGATAAACTCATAAGATTATTGGTATATAGTACCACTGTATTCAAAAAGGCATCTGAGGCACCACATACCCTACAATTTTAAAGCATTAAAAGATGAAATGTTTGTTTAACATTTAGTTGTTTAATTATTTGCAGATGTGCATTAAACTTTTGGCATGGGAGGTGGTGATGCAGGCATGTGGAAGGGATGAGTGTAGTGTTTATAGATGCAGTGTTCAATTCTGGAACAAGATGCCAGCTGGAAAACAGTTATCTAAGGGGAAAGAGAAACATTTAGTAAGGCTCTTGGTTTAAGAGATTAAAACAGATATTTAGTTTTAGCAAGAACTGTGGGTATGCTGTAAAAGAGCTTCTGAATTCTAAAGACTTTGGGAAAGGCCTGTGCCTTCTGAGGATGGATGGATAGGAAGGAAGGGAAGGAAGGAAGGAAGGAAGGAAGGAAGGAAGGAAAGAAGGAAGGAAGGAGAGAGAGAGAGAGAGAGAATTATGGATCTGTATGGTCTCACATTGTTAGTTGCTTTTGGCTTTTAAACTGACTTCTTTTTTGCTTGCCAGTTGTGCATCTAAAATTGCACTTTAACAAACTACAGTACAGGCTCTTGCCTCGTCTATCTCCTAATCCTGAACTATGGCATGGTTTGACTGCTGTAGCATCAGCTCAGAATACTGTTCTTTCCATTTAAAGTCTGCAACAAAGAAGACAACATCTTGACAGTTTTGCTGCCCCTTCTCATAAAATCTACTTTGATTTTGTTTTGAAATCATGAGTTAAATATATATAATCTGAACTAAGATTGGGGATGGAGGATTGAACATTCTGTAGTGATATCCTTGATGTTATTCCATTGATCAGCTGAAGAGAATATTGTAGTATTATTGTCAGGCAGCTGTAGATTGTTTTAAAGTACTATAATCCTTAGGATTACATACAGTTACACTGCATCAATACCATTCCCCTCAATGGATAAATCTGCGAAGTGTGATATTCTGCATTTGTTTGTATGTGGATTTACTCTGAAACTGCAGCTTCAGTTTTAGAAAACTATGTTGATTTTTTGTGCTGATGATATAATATTCAGTGCTGAGCAATACATTCAGATGTGGCATGAAATTGCTTTAAAAGAATCAATTTGTTCTTTGAGGCTCCCAAAGATTAATTTTACAATGTTTTAGATTTTCAGAATGCTTTTATTAATGCTTTTCTTCAGTTTATAACAATATCATGCGATACCAATTATACTTTGTGTTATCTTTTCTCAATTTAATTACTCATAAGGAGTTAGAGCAGTGATGGGGAACCTTTAAGAGACTGAGTGCCCAAACTGCAACCCAAAACCCACTTACGCATCGTCAAGTGCCGGGTGGATGTGGCCCATTGGCTGGGTGTGGCCAATTGGGTGGGCATGGCCAATTGGGTGGGCATGGCTGCGGTGGTAATGGCAGACTGGTGGGACTAAAAAGTTCAATATTTTTCTGCTGCTTTCCAGCTGCGCTCCTTCTATCTGGGTCTTTTTGTTTCTCTATTGACAATGGGGGAGTGTTTATGGAAAAGCAAAATTTGTATCATACTGTAATTACTCAAATCTTTTAAAGCTTTGGAATGTTATTTGGACATTGATGCAATAAGATAAATTATAAGGAAAAATATTGCTACTCTTTGTAAAGGTTCTTTTCACCCAATCAAGATTTTTCTGCATTCAAGTGAATCTTGTGTGCTGTTCTTAAAATAGTAACTTTCTTCAGGCGTTATCACTGAGTGGAGGAGGGAATGCGTGTGCCAATTTTGACTGCTAAAGAACAGCATCTGAAAGTATGGCAGTGAGGCTGCACCCTTCTCTTTTAGAAGGGGAATGGAAGTGGTTATGGAAACGTTTGAGTGCAATTTTTATTATTTCAATATTCTTCTGTATTCCTTCCATTTAAGCACAGATTTCACCAGTAGTAACTTGCGAAACAATTTGCATGGATTTGTTTGACAGACAATGAAACAATTTACAGCAAAATGATTGTGAATGCAGCAAACACTTCCTTAAATATATCCCTATCCTTAATCTCCAAGTGTCACCCATCACCAGTGTCAACCATAGTGTCATGTGTAGATTACTTGAATTCCCACTCCAGCTTGCTTTAATATCCTACAGTCAAAGTAATTTCATCCTTGCTCCTAAATGTAAAGTAGGAAATGTTCTGCTACCATTGAACAGGATGAGTTTAACTTTTGTTGTCTGATCTAGAATGAGTTATAGATTTCAGGCTTCAAGACTATCACTCACTTCTTATTAGAGAATAACAAGGGCAGATTCCAGGAAATCTATCCAGATATTATTTTAAGACTGTTTTTTATATTATTTGTTAAAGCCAAGGCTCATGTTTTATATTAGTCACCCTGAATTTGCCATTAGCAGAAGACTTTTCACTTCTAATTGTAAAGTCTGATTCATTTGGTTAAAACTATGTTCCTTATGCCTAAGATGAAGTAGAGACTTCAAATCACTTTAGATTATATAATGGCATTAATAGACAAAGACTGCCAGTTTCTTTTTCTTTTGGGGAGAAAATGTAATTGGGACACATAAGCTGTGGGTCAGAGTTGCAAATAGTCTCTGTAATGTGTTTGGGATGGATTCAGTGGTAAAAATGATAATTTTTAATATGTTAGAAAGGGAAAAGTGTTAAAATATCAGGATGAAGCACATTAATTATATTTATGTTTACAAAATCATTTTTTTTTTGTTTTGGCTCTGCCCACTTTCTGGAACATGGTCAGCAGAAAACTTCTTAAATACAGAGCATTTCCCCTCAATTTGGAAAAACTTGCTATTTGTGGATTAAACTGTTAAGTATCCTAGGGCAGACATGTCAAATACAAGGCCCGGGGGCCGGATGCAGCTCGCGAAGTGGTTTCATGTGGCCCACGAAGCCATCCTGGAAATAGTGAGGGAATGGCCCCCACTGCCTTGGCCCTGGCCCAGGCCAGCCGGGAGCCAATGTACAATTTTTTGGTGGCTATCTGTGCTGAAATGCATTCAGTCTTAGCTCCACAAGGCCGTCCAGAAACAGTTAGGAAGCAGCCCCTGCCGCATTGGCCCCACCCCTTGGGTGCATGCTGGGGAGGTGTCACCCTTTGTGAGGAATGAAGAAATGCACCATGCCTTGGCACTTGCCCTGGTCCCACCTCCTTCTGCTAGAGACCCTCAGATCTGTCCCACTCCTGCCCAAGCCCCCACAGGCACCCTTGACGCGAACAATGTAGAGCTGGCCATGCCCACCCAGTAGGCCACACCCACTCCATCCACGCCCACCCAGTAGGCCGCATCCACCCTGGCCACACCCACCTGACCCCCCAAGGGCAATCGCAATGCTGATGCGGCCCTCAATGAAATTGAGTTTAACACCCCTGTCCTAGGATTTCAGTGTCTTTGTGTGCACTTTGTCCTCAAATTTCAAGTCACAGGTGAACTTGAATAAACAGAGACATATGGAGAGCATATGAACTTTCAGGATGTTTATGTTTCCACAGTTAAGATTTGAGAAACTTACAGCTTCTTAAACTCTTCCTTTTGAGAAATTGCCATCAAGAAATGTGCATTATTTTCTAGCTAATAGTGTGTGCTAAGTTCCTTCGGTGCAACATGCAGTTCAATATGTTCAATATGTTAAATTATTTCTTTTCATGTGGCAGACATAGAGTTGTGATTCTGAATTTTTCTCTTTGTCAGTATGAACATAGAGACTAAATGAAATGTTGTTTCAGAAATGAGGAACCCATGGACCTCTGTGTATCCCCAACTCTTAGCAGTTGTAGTTAATATGACCAGTGCTGAATCATTCTTCAACAGCTTCTGGAAGGCTACCTGTTTTCCACCTGTGCAACTAGCTTAAGGAAGAGGGAATACATTTGCTTCCACTTTAACTTACTAGTAAGATGTAGTGGCTGCGGGTGGAGGACTGTTCTGTATCTGGAGGTATCATCTCTTGTCTTGGTTGGAATTGTATTGTCCCAGATGGACCCCATGTATAGTCTGGGGCTCCTGAAGTCACACCTCCTGCTTGAGGAGCAGGTGGCAGTCGTGACTAAGAGGGCCTATGCTCAACTTGTGTTTGTACTAGTTGTGTCCTTTCCTGGATTGGGAAGCCCTTCTTTCAGTCACATATGCCCCGGTCATCTACTATATGGACTATTGCAATGCTCTCTACATGGACCTATCCTTGAAAAGTATCCGGAAGCAGCTGCTGGCACAAAATGTAGTTGTCCATTCAGTCCTAGGGATGCACACATGTAATACCTTTGCTGCATGAGCTGCATTGGGTGCTGATTTGCTTCCAGGTCCAATTCAGGATATTGCTTATGACCTTCAAAGTCCTTCATGGCATAGGCCCAGGTTAGCTGAGGAGCTGTCACGTCCCTATTACATTCACCTGTGTGACCCAGTTTGGCAGGAAGGGCATGTTATGGATCCTGTCAGCTAAAGAATTTTGACTGGTGGAGTCTAGGAGGATAGCCTTCTCTCTCATTGCCCCCGCCCTATGGGACACCTTGCCCCCTAAGGTGAGGCCAACCCCCCCCTCTTCTGGCTTTCCAGGAGAATGTTAAGGCCTGGTTCTGTCCACTAGCATGGGATCCAACGGTGATATACCATCCTGGAGATGATTGGTGGCTTGAGGTCTCTCTGTTTTTTTAACTTTGTCTATTTCTGTAAGAATTTTATGGTCTTTTTATTGTAAACCACTCTGTCACTTAGACAGTGAGAAGGGCAGGGTATAAATTTGTTCAATCAATCGATAAGTAAAATGTAAATTAATGGGTTGTATCCTAACTAGATTTCTTCAAATCAAAGGACAGCACTAATATCAAACTCGGAAGTTTCTGCAGAAAAAGGAAGTAATTTTCATGTATTTCCCTTTTAGTGTTTCCTGTATTGTTTCAGAAGTTTTCCTAGCCTGCTGCAAAGCAGACTTTAAGAAATAAAACAGACTGCAAAAGTCATTGGTTAACTGAAATTAAGATAATTCCATATTTGGCAGGGAGTTTCAGATCAAAATATTAACTGCAAGAATAAATGTAGAATAAATTGGCAATAATGGAAAGAAGCTTATATGATGCTATTAGTACTTTATTTCTTTAGCTTTGATGCCATAGTCTTTCTGAAATCCATCTGAAAGTTAAAACCCTATTTGTTTTTCTGATGCCCTAGCACAGAGGCCCCCCAACCTTTTGGGCACCAGGGACCGGTTACATGGAGAGAGGTTTTTCCGCAGACTGGGGTTGTGGTTTTGTGTACTGCCTGCATCCCACAGATGGGGCTTTCCTTGTTTGTGTGGACCAGTTGCTGGCATACCGCTGCCCACAGACTGATCCACGGACCTGGGGTTGGGACCCCTGCCCTAGCACCATTCTCAAACCAAGATTCTCTTTCAGATGCTTACTCTGAATCAGTATTTTGCACAGGGCATCAGACACAATCAGAGACAAACCCTCATAAATGCAGACTAAGGTTCTGTAAAGCATTCAAAGAATGTACCACAAGGCTCATTGGTGTTAAAACAATTTTATTTTCTGAAAACTTGGCTTGCATACCTCTAAGGCAGCGGTTCTCAACCTTTTTATACGGCGACCCCTGGTCACACGGATGCGCCGCGCATGCGCGGTGCCGCCCCCATGCGTGGCGCACATGTGTGGTGCCGCCCCCATGTACGGCACACATGCGCGGTGCCGCCCCATGCGTGGCGTACATGCGGGTGCTGCCCCATGCGCGCCGCGCATGCGCGGCGGCACCCCCTGAGGGGGAAAAATGGTGGATCACGTTGTTTGGCGACCCCCGTAAAATGGTTGTTCAATCCCAAATGGGGCCGCGACCCCTAGGTAGAGAACCGCCGCTCTAAGGCTTTTTATGACTGCACACATATGTATGTGTGGACAGCATTTGCATTGGGAATTCCCAAAAAAAAAAAAAAAGACTGCATATTCAACACCACTGAATTTATTCCTTTGCTTCATTTGATTGCTAATGCATAGTTGTTTTCCTCTACCAACTAAAGGCTTAATTTGATGTGATACATCTTCACTCTCTTTTATGAGTTACAGTATGATGACTTGTTGTTCCGGTTCTTTGACTTTTTCTTCAAGCACCGTTGCACAGTTGCAATTATTGCAAATATATATTAGGTTATTTTCGTCAAAAATATAAATATGCTAAAAACATTGGAGATCAGAAATGGACATTCCTATACATTCAAGCTTTACTTATGTTTCTTAATCTTGAAAATCTTCTGTTTCTTTGGGCTTCCTGATCAGTTCTCACATTAGCCAGCTACATACTGCTTAGTTAGAGTGAACATTTACTTGAAACTTTGTCCTTAAATTTTGCCTGAACTCTATCACCAAATTTCATATGTACTCATAATTGCAAGCTGGCTATTATGGGACTTTGCATTTGACATGGAAAAACTATTTCAGAATACATAGGAATATAAACACAGCACGTATAACTTGCCTCTATGATTGCAGAATTAATCATGTGGGAAAATAGTGTCTGCTTTAATGAGTTATGGACAGATGTCTGTTTTATGCTCCTACTCATTCTTTTGAAGCAAATGCAAAGCATTAGTCAGCCCTACTATCTACCTTTTCCGTATACAGATTCTGCAGTAGCCTCTGCTTACTCAGCAGAAAACACCCGCTGTATCATAAACAATGAGAAATCAGAAGTTTTCAGGACATGCCCTCTGCAATGTTTGTAAGTTGCCTAGATTTACTCTGCCAAGTGGGTGGCATATAAGTTTGGTAAATAAAATAAATCAGTAGCTGTTCAGGAGGTGACTTTTTGTTTTTTAGCCCTGACATAAATATTCAATGTTTATTATTATTCTTTTTTTGTGTGTCTCTCTCTACTGTTGAATTTAAAGCAGTTTTGCTGGGGATGGGAGTTGTAATTTACTCATATCTCAATGAAGTCTTTGACAAGAATTTGCTTGTATAATTGTCAGTATTTTTGGGAGAACTACAAAAATACTTTCTCTCAGGATTGGATAATGCTATGTGAAGGGCTAATTTGTGAACAGTGCTGAATCTGAACAAGCAAGACAAACTGGTTTTGATAGATAACATATTTCTAGAGGTTGACTAAAAGATCAAATGCTGCGAGGTAAAGGAATTGTGTCTGCATGGTTTCCTTTGCTCAGTAGTCTTTGGGAAATGGCTAAACGTTCCTCCGAAGTATGATTCTCTTGCATTTCTCTGAAACTGAAGAAACCTAGGTGTCTTTAAACTATTAAAAGTATAACAACAGACATAAAACATCAAATGGACCAAATGATCTGATACAGCTTTTTAGAATATGATGTTTATTTCAGTTATCTGGTCAACCTGTGTATAATATTTCATGTGTTAAATAGTGCTTTGAATTTGGAGGGATATGAGGGATTTTTGGCTGCTGGACAATTTTTTTTAACTCACTGACTAAATAGGTGAGTCAGTCACTTATAGCCACTCACTTAGAAAATTACAGGCATTAACTCATTTAGCAAATTTCCTTTTAAATTCTATTAGATAGAATTTATAGATATGGATATGGAAGTACCTATAGATAGCATTTTTCATTCTGTCCCAGGCCAAACTTCATTTATGCTGCTTTGATAAAATCATTTTTATTATGTATAAATGATCAGTGAAAGTAAACTTAGCATTTTCTGTCTTATTTGATTGCTGTTATTATTATTGGAAAATTACTAGAGGTATTCTCCAGTTAAGTTTGTACCAAGCACATTCCTGTAAAATCCATATATCCAAATCAAAAAGAGGATATTTTCCACTCATTGCAGTGACCCAAAAAATAGCCTGATGTTTGTTTATTAAATATCAGCAATTCTAATAACATTTGACTAGCAAAAAACAAAACAAAACCCAAGATAAGAGGTAGGCAAAAATATGTGTTTATGTATCTTGGAGAGCTAGAGAGAGACATAAACAATAGGCCAGAATTTACATTATATCAAAAGGATACAGAATTTTCCACAGTCCTTGAAAACAATGCTATCCTTAATTAGCATGGATGGTCCCAAGAGTGGCCTTGGTGATTCCAGCTTTAACTCTTTTATGTGTTTAATACTGGTGTAATAAATGAAAAATGCATTCTGCACCATAAAGAGGCATTTTGGGGGATGGGATGATGTTTGACGCCCATTTGTGGTACCAATGAAGGAGAATATTTGTAGCTCAGGGCTAAAATGGGATGGGATGATGAGGTCTGAAGGGGGAAATCCCTTCTGTCCCTGAAGGCTAGCTGTTACAGTACCCTCATTTTGCTGCATGTTCTGTTAGACCAGTGGTTCTCAACCTTTTTAATGCTGCGACCCCCCCCCCAACCGGTCGTAAGTCGAGGACTACTCAACTGGTCGTAAGTCAAGGACGACTCAACTGGTGCAGCACCGTTTGTAGAATGGGACTTTTGGCGGGCTCAGCAGGGCAGAGACAGCCTGGACAATTCCTATTGGCTTTTGAAAGCCAATAGAATTAGACTCTATTCAAGAGAGTCTATTCTATTGGCTTTCAAAAGACAATCGAATAAAAGGGAGTAGCACAGCTAAGGAAAAGGGGAAAAAATGGCAGAGTGCGTTGTTTGGCGACCCCTGTGAAATGGTCGTTCGACCCCAAATGGGGTCCCGACCTACAGGTTGAGAACCACTGTGTTAGACTGAGTATGATCCCATTTCAGTGGTTTGGCCTATATAGGAAGAAGGCAGTGGGGTGAGTAGGAATGCTGTTTCTCGTTTTTTTCTGCTCACATTTGTTGCAAGTAAGCTTCAGAATGCAAGAAGCTGTAAACACTGGTCGTTTTGTTTTGTGGAAGAATAAACAAGCCAACTAAAAATTTCATAGCCAAGTGTCTCCTCTTTCCCATATGAAAGCTACCTTCTGTGCTTACTAAAAGCTTTTTTTCTTATAGCAGAGACTGTGTGAAGGCAAGAGTGGCAAAAAAAAAAATACTGTTGGATGAAGTAAACAATGTTCTTTGCCTTGGCAAATATCCTGAAAGAAGGGATATGATGAGGTGAAGGTTGCTCTTTTAAATGGAAAATTTCTTCATAATCATTTAGACAAGCTGTGTGTAGATGTCTCCAGGAAACGAGAACAAGCACTTCAGTGGGACTGTCATGGCTTAGTCTGTCCAAATATACACACCCCTGGAGTTCTTTAGACTTGCTCCATTGTTCTGTTTTATCGTTTCCTGTGGTTTTACTCTTGGCAGGCCCCATTCATGGCACTTGCCACTCGCTTATAGAAGGTTCTCAAGTTACTTGTGAATTACTTTACAAGATGGATAATTTGTTTTATTAGTCCTATTTCTCACTAAAGGAGCTCAGAATACGAGGACCGAGCAAATAAGTTCACCTCATTTAGACCATTTTTGTCTCAGGATTCCTTTACATTCTTAAATATGGTTGAGGATTCCAAATAGCTTTGGTTTATATGGCATCTATCAATATTTACTGTATTAGAAATTTAAACTGATGAAATTGATTTCATAGACTTCCTGAGAGGGTTCCAGGGACTCTCAGTGATCCCTAGATCACACTTTGAGAACCACTGATTTTAGACTTTTTAATTTATTACCCAAAATCTCTGAGAATGATAGAAAAGAAAGCCTATGGATCTCCAAACTAGGAAAAGAAAATATGCTGAGCTTAGAGGCAGACGTGATCCTTAGTTAAACAAATGGATTTATTATACTTATAAAAAGGCCATAAATAGCCTGGATAAATGTTTCTGAGTATGTCCCTTAAAATAAATGGATACATATTTATTATTTGTAAAGCCGAGGGGTCAAAAATGAAAGCATGATTGTTTCTATAAAATTAATGTGTCATTTATCTGCAAACTAAAAATAATGAAAATTAAAAACCAGAAAATATACAAATTCAACTATATAAGAAAATAATCGTCAGAGTACAAAATTGTTAATAAATATGCCTGGTTGAGAGTAGAAAAATTGTCAGCATTTAATATATTTAGTTAAAACAAAAATTTGTGCTGATGGGAGCAATCAATCAGGAAAAGTGTCATTAGGAACTAAGAAATTATGTTTACCTTTGACTAAACCTATTCTTCATTATAGGATTTCTCAAACATGTTTGTTGTTAACTTTGTTATCCCTAAGAGAGAAAAAATGGCTCAGAAAAAGAACAGAGAGCAAAGTATATCTAGACATAAATGAACTACTTTGTCTAAATAAATATTTTTTTTCACCCAGTCTCCAGTCTGTAGACTAGGCTTTGTTTCTGTGTGCCATTCTTAGTCAGTCTGCCTAGACTGATTGCATGTTAAAGATATAGCTGGAGATGAGGCAGCAGAAAGTCTTTTTAAGACATGTAAACTTCAATTTGATGCATATGTGGAAAGAAGCTCTGTTGAATTCTATGGTGTTGATATATATGTGTAGAATTGCGTTGTTGGTGTTTGCAAGCTGAAATAATAGCAGTGCACTGGAATTGAATGCATGGGGTGCAGACAAGCTGTTGCACAAACATAAGGAACAGTTTGATTATAAACAGTTGAAAAATTTTATGATCATACCTTTCATTCTCAGTGGTAGAGTTGTTTATGAACAAATGATTGTTTATGGTTGTTGTTTATGATTCAAATGGTTCTGTGGCATCTGGGAACATGGGCCTCTAGTTTTGCTCCTCCCATTTACTTGGCATATCTACAGTCAAAAAAATGTGAACAGCTGTAGGATATGAAAATATATGCCAGTATTACTGAAATATTTTAAGATGAGAACTAAAGCAATCCATAATTATCATGAATGGAATCCAGCATAATGTTTACTTAGATTAGAGTTGCTGTAATACAACAATGATTCATAGCATATGATGCATTCCAATGTAATGCCGTACTGCAGATGTATTGTGCAAGGTAGTTTTTATTCCAGTGTAACGGATTTTTCCAATCTGATAATATTGAGCAGTACTACTATGGATGTTTGTGGTTATTTCTTTCAAATGTTCTCAGTTTGTTTTTCTCTTTATATTTATTTTTCCTGCAGATATTCCATTGATTGAAGATGGCACAATGGATTATGTTATTACTGTTGATCTGTCTGGGGTGCATAAAAGGAGAATTTTTCACTTCTATAGGTATGGATAATTTTAAAATAATATAATAACATGAAATTTATTCTTATAATCATGTCTTTTTATGAATATATTCCGCTCTCTAGTTCTTTCTAACCCAATTGGGCCATGCAGGCATGTGTGTGTGTGTGTGTGTGTGTGTGTGTGTGTGTGTGTGTGTCCTTGGAATAGCATGTTTTACAGCTCTTCTCTGTAGGCTGCATTAGTTGCCAGTTTACTTCGTAGTTCAATTGAGGGTACTGCTTATGGGGCCAAGTTATTTGAGGGACCACTTCTCCCCATTACATCCATCTGTCCCATCAGGTGAGACACAAGAGGCATATTACAAGTCCCGTCTGCTAAGGAGTTTTATCTGACAGACCAAGGAGAAGAGGTTTTTTCTGCAGTAGCATCTCCATATTGGAACATCATTCTCTCTGAGGTGAGATTGGTCCTGACCTTACTGGATTCCAGAGGGCCTCAAAAACTTGATTTTGCCATTGAGCCTGGAGATCCAATAGAAGTATTGAGTCTGTGAAATGGCTGTATTATATGTAAGGTTCTGATTGCTTTCTCCTGTTTAATTTTTAATTATTTTAACAGTTTCTGTTTTTTTTCTATTTTAATTATGTGAGCCACCAGAATCACATATGTGAGATGGGTAGCATTCTAACCACTGTGCCACCATGGTTCAGTAGATTAGATTAGATTAGATTAGATTAGATTAGATGAAACATTAAAGATAACTTATGTAAAGGTCCTGGGACATAAGGATAACTGAACAGAGCCAACATGATGGTGGTAGAGAAACCCATCAGAAGGAAAACTGAATTTGAAAATCTGGCAGTGGCTATAGTAAAATAATTTCCAGGGAAAACAATTCCCCAATACATCTCAATGGAAGTGACATTGGGCAATGGCTCAGAATATTGCTGCCTCCTCTGTACGAAGCTTCCTCCTTTCTTCCTCATGGCCACATTATCCAAAATGGAATAAATGGATCCCATACCAGGCTTCCTAGTACATACATATAAACAAATGTACCTGGATACAGACCAAGTGGAAAATTGAAACATAAAGATGAAACATATTAATTTAATTATGCAGAAGAAAATACAGATGGCCAGGTCTGGTAAAGGGATTGGAAAAATTCCAGAAGGCATGTTTTGCATGCTTTTATTGCCTACATCAGGGGTCCCCAATCCCCGGTCTGTGGACCAGCACTGGACCGTGGCATGCCAGCAACCGGTCTGCACAAACAAGCAAAGCCTCATCCGTGGGATGCAGGCAGCACAGAAAACCATACACCCTCCAGTCCGCAGAAAAATCTCTCCACATAACCAGTCCCTGGTGCCCAAAAGATTGTGGACTCTGGCCTACTTTACAATAGGCAAGAGAAAAATTGTCATTTCTTCTATATAATCATATTGTTTTTCAGAATTGTATTTTAACTATATTTTGGATGTCTAATTTATTTTTAATTTTTAAAATGATTAAACTTTTTCCAGGTCAGGGGATGCTTGCATTTTGTTCATTTTCGCATTAAAATTGAAATGCTATTACTGGTTTGAACTCATTTCTAATTCTTCTGCCTGTACGTTATTGACTGGAGAGTATGAATCTCTGACAAGCTCATGTATTTTCCTACAGAATAAATAAGTTGTAACTGAAAATGGTATAGAAAATTATATTTCCATAGGAGATTCAAAGCAACTTAAATAAATTTATCAGTTGGATTCCTGCTCATGAAATACATTCCACCAGTGGAATCAAAAGGATGATTTTCTCCCTTTCCCCTGTAGCTCTTTACAGTCAACATCAACCTGCTTTGGAGTGTTGGAGCACTTGGTGGAGAAGATTGATAGGAGCAGGAGCATTATAGGAGGGAGGAGGAATAGAGCATACCACTATCTCAGTGGACATCTACATCCCTAACTTGGATTCTGCCTGAAATCTAGCTGTTGGCATCTATTTTACACTGTTACACAAGAATTGCAACTCGGCATGTAGCGTTTGATGAAAGACAAGAGTTCTTTGTGCAAAATGGAAAGGATGGCAGATAGAATTTGGCCATATCAGTATAATTTTATGAGCTTAATAATCCTCAGAATATATTTAAGAGAGAAATAACCCATCCTTATGCACGGCTATCTTTAATAAGAACTTAAATTGGATGGCATTTCCTTCACTTGAGTTTATACATTTCCACACAGTTTCCCTCAGGGTCTCAGTCTGACCATGTGACCTTTTTTATTTAACATGTGTTTCTATATTATATGCTAACCTTGGCTAAATAAATTTTAAAATAGCAATTATTATGTGAGTTAGATTCACAATCTATTACTTTAATAAATCATGTCTTAGCCAAGGACCTAAGAATTATTAAGGTAGTATCTAAGAATATAGGCAGTTCCAAGCAGGATGGTTTTTTTGTTTTTTTTTTTTTTTGGTAAATTAGGGTGTTCAGGTCTGATAAATTCAATATTTCCAGATATCCAGAAAGTCCTGTAGATCAGCTTTCCCATCTTTTTGGGTCCACAACTGTCAGCAGCAGCAGCGGTGGGAAAGGAGGGGATGGTTTCCTGTACATAATCTCATCCCACGCATGTGCAAATGAAATTTAACATGCTAGTCCTCTGCTTGCATTGCTTGGTTCCTGGGTTCATGGCCCAGCTGTTGGAGGCCCCTGCTTTAGGTATTTCTCCAATGGCTCCAAACATGGTTAGTATAACATCCGAGTAAAATCTTCTTCTTCCTAGCAATATTCCTGCACTTTGGCAGGGTCTGCTTGTTGGCAAAGCTCTCTCCATTTGGCTTGATCCAGGACATCTTCAGGAGTGATACCCATGCATTTCACATCCTTGATGCGATCCATCCGTTGTTTTGTGGGTTTGCCACAGGATTGCCGGCAAGAAGAAGTAGAATAAGTGTGGCAAAAGAATAGGCATCTTGGATGCAATATCAAGACATCTGTAGCATCACTTGAACACCATTGGCAAACAGAATCACCTTCAATCAGTTGCAAAAGGCAGCTTTTCTGGAACAGCTTATATCCTGCAATGATACTTTTTATCACCCTCAAACAACAGCATCTGTCTATCCCAGGACCTTGGGAAGAACTTGATAGGTTGGATAAAAATACCATATCCAGTCTAAACATCTGGCTGACTATATGACCATAATAATAATTATCTATGCATTTACTTCCCAATCTATATTGAAATTGATTAGTACTGTACTTTACGGCTATAAGACGACTTTCGCAAGCGTTAAAATCGGCGCCGAAGTCGGGGGTCGTCTTATACACCAAGTCGTCTTATACGCCAGAAATAATGGTAGTTTCTGGCGTATAAGACGACTTTCTAGGCATGTGACTCGGCGCCGAAGACGGGGGGTCGCCTTATACGCTGGCATATACGGTACCAGATAAATACAATTCAGTTTCCTATTATAATATAATTTAAATATCTTGGCTGATTCGACTGTATTTTCTCCATATTCAAAGAGTAAGCTGCTTTAAAATAGTTACGATTTTAATAAATAGCTTTAAAAACTATCTTGGCCTAGAAAAAAATATTTCTAGTGAAAAAATAGTAAACATGATTGAAATATTAAAGAGTAAAGAATTATTTTTCCAAATTCCTTCCCAGAAGAACTTTTTTGATCATTTCAACAATAGTTTTAATCTGGCAATTAAATCTAAAGCTAAATTGGAACACTCGTCTAGAACATTATATAGAAAGTTTGAAGAAACTTTTATCAAGACTTAATATCTACTAGAGACAATATAGTCAGAAGATGTTTCTTTCCCATAAATCCACTGTATTATTTTTATATACTGCTGACTATTTTCGTTTCATAAATAAATGATATAAAACCTTAGTATTGGTTACATAAAGCGTTTTCCCATAAAACAGAAAACTTGGCTGCTCTCTGAACAAGATTTGGCAAGCCAGTAAAAACCAACTATTTTTTTCCAGCAAAAGTTAGAAAGCTGGAGCCGATCTTGTTTAAGTAAAAGAAAGCAAGTTTTAAATAGGGTGAGAATGTATCATTGTTTTAAAAACAGGCCAATCGGCAAAAATCTTTCCAAAAGGAAAGGATCTAAACAGAAGACTTATAGAAATGAAACATTTCAATAATTATACTTTAGACGATACGTCATGGCTTCCCCAAGGTAGAGCCAAACCTCTTAGATTTGTTTTAGTTGCATTCCTATCTATCTGGAAAATGATAGTTTGACAAAAACCTGTTTGCGTGAGAGAGAATCCAGGCAAGGAGGGTGGCAAAGAAGAGCTTGTAATTATTGTATTTAGTTCTCAATAGTGAGATGTAATTAACAGTTGAATATGCACATACTTTTTTAAAAAAAATGGGAGCAATTTAATAACAGTCAATTACTTGGAAGTCAGTGTATTATAGTAGTTTGACAATGGTAATAGTGCCATTTAAGAATGAATTCATTGAGTTGAGCTCATGAAAAATTGATTTCTTCCAAATATTTGGAAATATATACTGGAGATGAAAGGAGACAAAAGATAATATTTCTTTTCACTATACTGGATAATGTTGAGGGCAATAAGGTAAATAAATATGTTTTCTTGAACTATCTAATGAATATGATGCTTCTGAAAAGTCAGTATTCAACATTTTGTGCACTGTCTAGTCCAGAGAATAAGCCTATTAATTTGCCCTATTTTGTTCAAAAATATTCTCACACAGAGGATCCTGGTAAAGAAATGAAACCAATATTATATTTCTGTATACTGAAATTATAGAAATGCAGTTCCAGTATTAATATTAGCAGATTTAATTGTCTAAGTTTAAAATAATTCTTCTGTGGACTTTATGATAGTCTCATAGGTTAAAATTGATCAACCTATATGTCTTAACTTGCTGCATCTATTTGTGTTCTGTGATGCCACTTACACATATGGCTAGTTCTAATGCAACCTCAAGTGCAACCCTTAACTTTAGTAATATCACCATGATAACAAAATGAAATTCAGTGGTGAAAAAAGTAAGGTTTTACATTTAGGCAAGAAAAACCAAATGCACAGGTATAGTATAGGTGGTACCTTGCTCAATAGTAGCAACTGTGAGACAGATCTTGGAGTCCTAGTGGACAATCACTTAAATATGAGCCAGCAGTGTGCTGCAGCTGCCAAAAAAGCCAACACAGTGCTGGGCTGCATTAACAGAGGGATAGAATCAAGATCACATGAAGTATTAATACCATTTTACAATGCCTTGGTAAGGCCACACTTGGAATACTGCATCCAGTTTTGGTCACCGCAATGTAAAAAAGATGTTGAGACTCTAGAAAGATTACAGAGAAGAGCAACAAAGATGATCAGGTGACTGGAGGCTAAAATATATAAGGAACGGTTGCTGGAATTTGGTATGTCTAGTCTAATGAAGAGAAGGACGAGAGATGACATGGTAGCAGTGTTCCAATATCTCAGGGGCTGCCACAAAGAAGAGGGAGTCAAGCTATTCTTCAAAGCGCCTGAAGGCAGGACAAGAAGCAATGGATGGAAACTAATCAAGGAGAGAAGCAACCTAGAACTAAACAAAAACTTCTTGACAGAACAATTAGCCAGTGGAACAACTTGCCTCCAGAAGCGGTGAATGCTCCAATACTGGAAGTTTTTAAGAGACTGGACAGCCATTTGTCTGAAATAGTATAGGGTTTCAAGTTTGAGCAGGGGGTTGGACTAGATGACCTCCAAGTTCCTTCCAACTGTATTGTTGTTGTTGTTATTATTATTATTATTAAAACTGTAGACTTTCTGTTTAGAGAATGAAGCTTAATTTTCAAATAGTCCAGAGAAAGACAAAACACCCATTCAGAATGCTCCTGGAATGGGCAGGTTGAAGAGCAAAGTTCAGTTGGATGAACCAAGGATAAGCATGCAAATAGAATTGTAGGCAAGATGGTAGTGATGGTAGTAGAGGCTGATTGCCGCAAGGACCATCAAACTGCAGTTTCGCTTCTATAACCCTTCTATCAGTTGAACGTTTACTTACACCTCTTCCTTTCAACTAGATGGATGGTCTTCCTTTTCTTAAATTTGTTATGTGTTGCTAGGCTCATGATCTGGACTAGCTCAGCTCTGGGTCAGCTGATTCAACCCGAACCTGTATCTCCTCAGGTTTCTCTTTCACCAATTTCTCTGATGCAGGCTTTAATTCAACACTCAGCCTGGCCAAGTACTTTAGCTTTTGTATCCCTGTCTGATTCCTAATGCTTTGTTGTTATCCAGTTGAAGTAATGATGCTTGATTTTCTTCCTTTTAAGGCCAGATGACAGACTTGATTTATGCGGAAAAAGATCTGGTACAGTCATTAAAAGCATATATTCAGGAGGAAGAAACCAAACTTTCTAAAATAAAAAGGTAATGGAAGAACCTTGTTCATTTCATTTCATTTTACTTTATTTTATTTTATTATTTAATATATTTTACTTTTCTTGGCAGTTAGACATTGTTACACTGTGTTATTCTTTACATTTGAGCAAAGAGAGAAGACTGAAAATCTTTGCAATTTTACGTAAAAGTAAATCTCATTAAATTCAGGAAGGTATTTGCTATAAGTGATATAATATTTCAGTACAAATTACCTTCATAAAATTGATTGTAGATGCAGTCACCAAGAGTTGACCATAATTTAGCATAACATAATATTCTTCATTAGAAAAGCAAGAGTTATCTCCCCCCCCAAAATTGGTCAGTGGACAGACAAATCTGATTGCAACCCAGTGTGAAAAGTAACTCTTAGGATAGTGATTGGATTAAATTCTTTTGAATCATGTAACCTCAAAACCTTAGTATAGTAATTTCCCTTTCATGTTTACAGCAGGGTAACACAAATGCAACAATCAGAGCCAGAGACTGTCTTTTGTATGTGAACGTATAGAGAACTGGGAAAGAGGTTGAGACTAAGCTTAGGCTGAGCCTGGAATTTATGTGCATCCTCAGAATCAAATTCCTGAATCCTTTTACGTATAAATGTTTTATTTCCTTCTGAGCGCTTGTTTTTAATTGCCTATTTTGGGTTAGGTTGTGATAGAGCTCTATTTCTGTTATTACATAGCTGGAATCAGAAACATGCATGTCTAAGAAGGAAAGACAATTTAAACTTTAAAAACTGAGTTCTTGCTGACTGTGTTGACATAATTCTGTTGGCCGTGTTACTGAACTGGTTGTCTATTTCCATTTCCCCTTCAAATACTAACCGAGGCCAATCCTGCTTAGTTTCTGAGAACAGACAGGATAGGTTAGATGCTGCCGCCTGCTGAGACATTTCTTACTGTAAAATGCTTGCTCAGATTTATCTCAGTATTTTAATAGACATTTTCCTTGATTATGCTTTAGTATACAACTTTATTAATTGTTCCTTTACTTTGATGGTTTAAATAGCAGCCTGAAAGAAAGTAATAATAAAATATTTTAAAAGAGAATTGGTTATATGAATCTTTGCAATTTAAAAGTATTATATAAGTAATAAAATGCAAGATGGTAGGAAATACTGGTAATATTTACTTCATTTCCACAAGTGAAGATTAAAGGGCATAGATGATTCAAGATCACGTGAAGTGTTAATACCACTTTATAATGCCTTGGTAAGACCAAACTCGGAATACTGCATCCAGTTTTGGACGCCACGATATAAAAAAGATGTTGAGACTCTAGAAACAGTGCAGAGAAGAGCAACAAAGATGATTAGGGGACTGGAGGCTAAAACATATAAAGAATGGTGGCTGGAATTGGGTATGTCTAATTTAACGACTAGGGGTGACATGATAGCAGTGTTCCAGTATCTAAGGGGTTGCCATAAAGAAGAGGGAGTCAAGCTATTCTCCAAACCACCTGAAGGCAGGATAAAAAGCAATGGGTGGAAACTAATCAAGGAAAGAAGCAACCTAAACTTAAGGAGTATTTTTCTGACAGAACAATTGATCAGTGGAACAACTTGCCTCCAGAACTTGTGAATGTTCCAACACTGGAAGTTTTTAAGAAGACATTGGACAACCATTTGTCTAAAATGTTAATAAGGTCTCCTGCCTGCTCAGGGAGTTAAACTAGAAGAGTCTCTTCCAACTCTGTCATTCTGTTATTCTGTTAAGAGGAGGGGTTGAGAATAAAATACGTATATTTTCTTTTCCTAACTACTTGGGGCTAGTAAACTGAAATGATAATCAATATATGCATATGCTTTTATTTCCTAGCTGGGCTGAGACAATGGAATCCTTAACAGTCAAATCTACCTCTGATCCAGAAGGTTATCTTGCTCATCCTGTCAATGCGTATAAATTAGTAAAGCGCCTCAACAAAGAATGGCTGGAACTGGAGAATCTAGTTCTCCAGGACATGACCAAGGGTAAGAGTCTTTGGTAAATCAGAAATGTCATATAATCCATATGGATTGTTTTGGAGTTTTTATCAACCAATTTCCCTCACCAGTAATATTATTCAATCTGTAATCTTTTAATCAGTGAGATTATTCTCTCTTTGTCCATAATCATAACCATCTAGCTAATTCACACTCCCTGAACTAATGTGCGAATATAGTATGCAATTATCTCTTGGTTTTTGCACTTCCCTGAATTGTTTCAGCAAAGTGCCAAATATCTTCAGGAAAGTGTTTGCGAAATTCCACTGATGGGCTGTAACTGTAGGCCAGCACTCTGATGTATAAATCACAGGAGGAACTTGTGCCTAAACATTAGCAACCCTTATAGGATGTGACCCCTTTATGGATTACTGCCTTATCTTGGCGAAGAATTGAAGCCTTTGAACTATGGTGCTGGAGAAGACTCCTGCGAGTCCCTTGGACTACAAGGCATTCAAACTGGTCAGTCCTAGAGGAGATCAGCTCTGACTGCTCTTTAGAAGGCCAAATCCTGAAGTTGAAACTCAAATACTTTGGGCACCTAATGAGAAGGAAGGACTCACTTGAGAAGGGCCTAATGCTGGGAAAGATTGAGAGCAACAGAAGAAGGGGACGACAGAGAATGAGGTGGCTGGATGGAGTCACTGAAGCAGTAGGCGTGAATTTAAATGGACTCCAGAAGATGATAGAGGACAGGAAGACCTGGAGGAACGTTGTCCATGGGGTAGCAATGGGTCGGACACGACTTCGCAATTAACAACAACAATAGGATGTGAAAGAAACAGTGTTCTCATTAATTGTAACTGCATGAAAATATTGGTTAAATGGACCAGTGCTTCTTATGCTATATCGTATCTCCTATGACTTTAGCATATTTAACTCCTCCTTTCAGAAATAGATATTATTCAAGTCTTCATGCTGCTTTTTCTTTCTATAGAAAAGGAAATGGAGAAAAAAGTCCCTGCCTAACATTTCCCCTTTGCCCCAGCATGATTCCTCCCATCAGGATCTTTTCTTCAAATTAAGTCACAATTATTTCAGTGTGCTTTTGAATCATTGTTATTTGGAGCAAAGGAAAGGGTTAAGATGGCTCATTCCTGGAGTTGCTTTTCTACAGGAAGGAATCTTGACTCATCTCGACTCTAAAACTTATATTTGCATATAACATATAATTAACCTTTCAGAAATGTACTAGTCAGCCCTGAGTGGTTGGGGAGACTGAGAAATGTGGATTAGAGAACAGCCAGTTACGTCTTGAACTTACTAAAGGAGTGAGTCGTATTTTTGTGATTGGAGCTGCACTTCTTTTTCCTTGGCCTACTAAAGACTATGACAAGCATATAATGATGTCATCAGAGAAAGTGCTGGGGAGAATGTTCTTTTTTTTCTTTAACTTTTGGAAGTTGAGTATTTAAGCCAAATAGATAAGCAGCACATACTATGGGAGCTGAAAAGGACTTTGGGATGCACTCTGGAGGCACAGTTAGAGCGGTAACAGGCAGTGGTATGCTCACTGCAATGTAATATGTGAACAAATAGTTCAAGACATAACTGGCTGCACATCTTCAAATCTGTCTGTAGACCAGAATCTTTTTTCACCCTAATAAGATTTACAAGAAAACTTTGCCTCCCTTTAGAAGAATAGAGAATGGCAATAAGGATTTCCTGCATCCAGGTTTGCTATTTCACCATGCAGGGTCTTAAGAATTGTTCTTCTTATCATTCATCCTTAACATGCAGTTGCAGAATCTGCTTGTGTTGCATTGCACTTTCAGCAAACCTTTTCAATGCAGAATGCAATGGGAGGAGGTTCAGCCAGCTTATCACAGAGCCTAAGGTTAAGAGAGGGAGACTGTCACAAGGACACAAAGCTGACTTCTGTGCTTGGGGAAGACTAGAGCCTAAGTCTCCACACACCTAATCCAGGAATTTAACCACTTCATTATGCCAGTTTTCAGGCAGGGTCTGATAGCAGGGGACCCCATTTCCTATTTCTGAATTGCTTGTGCTACTTGGAAGATAAAAGCTTTCTCTTGAAAACTAAATTGTCTTTAGCTTCTTAAAGCTTGGATGAGAGCATTGTACTCCAGATATAATAAAGAATAAATGAGCGACAGCAAAGAAAGACCTCTTTTCTCCCTAAATATGTGATTAGGCTACAAAAATAGGTTGCTTTATTTGGAAGTAGTATTCATTTTGAATTTCCTTAGAAGTCATAATTTGCAAACTAGCCAGAAGTAAGAGAATGGGAATCACGGGATCACTTGTCTAGAAAAACTTGCTTCTCAGAAAAATTCCTGAATATGTTAAGACTAAATAATGTCTGTGTCAATAAGCCAGTAAAACTATACATTTTTCTCCCTCTCTATTATTGTAACGCCAAGCATAGGATTTTACTAAGATGAAGTTTCTCTTTCCTTCCACATCTGGTATTGCAGTATGGAGGCTGCTATTCACATGTGATGAACTACATAAATCACTTTTCCTTTCTTAGAACCAATAGCCTTTGAAGTTTTTAGCTATTGACCACATTAAGTCAGATGCTTACGTTTGGCCATCTGAACTCGAACTAAAGACATTTTTACCTCCTCAGAATCATGATTTGTAATCTTGTTTTAAAATGCAGCGTTGCAAGCAACTATATTTATTTCGTTAGCTTTTCTTTTAAAGTGCTTTCTGTATGTAAGCTTTCTGTATGTAAGCTATTTCTCCTCTTCCTTTTTTGCAAAACTGTTTTTGACAGGAAAAGGTTGTTTCTGAATGCTCTAGTAGTATTAAAGAGGAAACATTGTTTTCTCAGAAATCTACCACATATGGTTTAGGGCAACACTATGCTTATGCTAAAAGCATAGAGGATGTGAAGTATGCTGTTTCAGCCAGGGCGTGCAGCTCATATTTTAACAGTATATCACGAGACTTTATCTCTTGAAGCTTTGTGGAGCAGAAAAAGAGAACCTCCTCTTCACTGGCAAAGGATGGGTATATATACTGTAAAAGGGTTCAGGGAGCACAATCTCTTTTCAGTTTATCCTTTGTGTCTCCATTATTTATAATAAGTTGGCCATATGTGAGTGAGAACTGAAAGTGGAACTACATCACTCTCACTGTTGGATGTAGGATTAGAGGTTTTTTGCTTTCTGTGATTAAAAGTTGTGTGTATGAATACATTGTTTGTTGGATCACAGTTATCAGGATTTTGGAAACAACACAGAACTGTTTATTTATAAAAAGGAAAAAAGTGCACCATAGAGTTCTTCCCGGCCAGTTATTTCTGAATTTCAAGGGCTAAAACAGCTGAAAACCATGCAATATGGCCTTTTGTAATCGAATCATTTTAAATCCCAAGAGCATTTAATCACTCTGTTAAATAATCTTTGTAGCATCATATACAGTCCTAGTGTTTCATTGATGGATCTGCATAATTATCTTGCACATGATGATGTCAGGAATTCCTCATTGGTGAGACCCATTCTCCACTTTATTATTTAATTGTTTTGATTTAAATTAGCTATTTCTGGTGTTTTAGTTAAATTGTGCCTACTGGCTTTTGAAGGTTCTTATGCTGATAACCATATGCAACAGCTAAATTTTTCTTTTATAGTGTCACAAATGCTGTACATATTAATAAATCTACTAAATACATTGAGTGTACTTTGGCTTATTACAGACAGAATGGCCAGGGTTTAATTTTTGCACGTCTTGTGTTGTTTTAAGTGTCATTTGCAGTTCAAACAATCTTTGTAAAAAATACAGGCTTAAATACGTATTTAGGATGTACTCAATGCTTGTCTCAAACTATCAGATCGCTTCATTAAAATCTATGCATTAAAAAAATCCCATGGTAAATTTATTGCATCACTGCCCTTGTTAAGGTATAGCGATAAAGCTGTGAGTTGGTCACCAGAATTAAGCCTCAGTTTTATGCTTTTTTTCTCCCTTCTCCAGTCTTTCTTTTCTGTATCCAAAAGGGCAGACAACGGGTTACTCAAATTACAGTGTGTCTTGAAACCAGAATTAGAAATGATGATTTGAAGTGGATTCCCAATTGTGTTTAAGAGCCTAAGTATAGACTGCTCAGATATAAAGGGAAGATGCTTTCTTCAAAACAGAGGGGGGGGGTGTGGATTGCACAATTGCAGGAGCACTATGAAATTGGAGGGTGGTGATGATGGTGGTGTGGACGGGAAGGAGGGATCTCCAAATATGAAGTTTGGTGCAACTCATCCGTCTGTTTTTTGGCAATTAAATTGCTCCAATATGGACCTGATGGCCAAAATATGATGACCAATCAATGTTGCTGTTCTTTGGACTTAGTTCCTATAAATGCAACTCACCATACCAATAAGAGTGAAAGCCTTTATTTTCTCATTGCTTACATTTATTTTCATTTGCTAACTTGGATCAGATCCATTTTATCCAATTTTTTTTGCCTGTTTAGCTTATGAGAGTTTATCTAAATGCCAAATAGTAAATAACAGTATGTTCTATGCAGTTTGAGAGAGTCTGATGAGAATATTATGTATTTCTGTTCCAATTTCAACTCTTGGATCCAATATACCATATTCTCTGAAACAGGAGAGATGTTTTTCATTGAAGATCAATCTGCTATTGATTATAATTTTCTGAGACAGCCGGTTAATCATTTCTGTCTTGTTCAAATAAAGGCTTTATTACAAATCTGACGGTTCAGCGCCAGTTTTTCCCAAATGAAGAAGATGAGACTGGAGCTGCTAAGGCATTAATGCGTTTGCAGGACACATACAAGCTGGATTCTGAAACAATATCAAAAGGAGAATTTCCAGGTGATGATTGAAATCTACATGACATTTCTATGAAACATGTTGACGCTTTGAATTGGATTCCCTGCTGTGTGTGTCTGTGTGTCTCTCTCTCTGTGTGTGTATCTGTATATATCTATATCTATCTATCTATCTATCTATCTATCTATCTATCTATCTATCTATCTATCTATCTATCTATCTATCTATCTTATCTATTCTGAGTCTGTGTGGCTCTATGCCAGTTTTTGTTTTGTTATTTCCAAAATCTAGTGAACCATTGTGGTTAGCAATGATTCACTACATTTCAGAGAAGCATTTCCAGTATTATTTTAAGGGTGCAGAAATAGCTTGGAAATGTAATGCTCTTGTCTAGATAGACTTACATTTCAAACAAACACAGTCACTCTCCATTCTTTAGCTGAATTCTATGCTAATGCAAAATACTGTCAGAAGGATTCTGGTTGAGACCAGTGTGCCGGTCTATAGAGTCACTATATATTTCAGGCAAAACAAAAACAATCAAATTATTTACTTTTTCTTAGTTTCACAGATCACTTCTGTGATCTTTAGGCTCACAAATATTTTTAACCGCAAGGTAAGTAACTTACAAGCTTCTTGTGACTATAAATTTTTTGTGTAATATTTTGTTAATTCACAAGTTTTATATGCCACATTTACTAATAAAATCCTTGGAAAGTGGCCTCCATTAAAAACATTTAAATAACAAACTTCAATAGAATAAAATGTTAATAAAAGCCAGTATTTGGCTCTAACTCATGCTAATCTGGGATTTGTTCCAGTTTTTCACATGGATCAGTTTATTTGGCAACTAGACATGATGAACATCTGGAGTTAAAGGTATACTTTAATATATTCTATTGTCCCAGAATCTGGATGACTCTGTTGGGGTAAATCAAATACACAACTGAGCATGGATGTTGGGTAATAGAATAGAACTAGATTGTTCTCAGTGGTTTTTGTGTCTAAACTGAGGCTCCACAGAAGCCAGGCCATGCTGTGCATCTGCTTAATTCTGTATTCCTTTTAACCACAGAAAACTTTTCCACTGGATGGGGAAAAGGGCAAGTTTGAGTGAAAGTGTCCAAAACAGTTGACAGTTTTAAATTTTGGAAAGACAACTCCCCACCTCATCCTGGATTTTAAAGGATACTGGGGATATGCAGACTCAGAAAAAAATTACTTTAGAGTACTTGCTGTTTGATTCCAGCTCTCCTTCCACACACAGTAACTGAAAAATAGATACGGCTTTCCTTGAGGCTCAGGGGAAAGACAGTGGGACTTAATCTCTCAATTCCCTTCAGCTGCCAATTCCACTATTCATACTTAATGCTCATAGCAATGAGCATTAGGTCTGAGAGTTTCTGTTTTTTGTTCTCAAGCTATCCTTAAATTTTAAGAAAAAATTGTCATCCTCCCACACTGATGGAAAAACAGGGCTACTGTATTCCCACTCTAAATGCAGATTTTGGTTTGGTTGTATTTTTTCCCCTAGCAATTTAAAAATTCCTGGTGAAAGAAGGGGAAATGAACTCAAAGGCCACATATTGAATTAAGTCTGTCATCTGATCTTGAATCTCTTGATACCTCCATCCTTCGCCATGGTAAAATTCTAGACTGAAGAAAGGAAAACAAGAAGATGAAGAAACATCAACAACCCAATTCTTGACTGGGTGGTACCTAGGAATGTAATTTTCAAAGCAGCAGGAAGATTGATTATTTCTATCTGGTTTGGAATATTTGTGAATAGGCCAGAGGGAATTAAAAAAATCCATCTTTTTCTTGTGTATCTCAGGGACCATGTCCACAAAAACAGCATGCATCTGAAAAAAAAAAGGGAATAATAAAATCGAATCAATTTTTCCCCCACATGCATTCATTGTGTAGAACTTTGTCAGATAAAAGCTTAGGCAGGTTTCTCAGACGTTCTTAATGTGTACTTTACTAATTTCAGGCACAAAGTACCGATCTACCTTGACAGTGGATGACTGTTTTGGTATGGGGAAAACAGCTTACAGTGATGGAGATTATTATCACACAGTGTTGTGGATGCAGCAGGCCCTAAAACAACATGATAATGGTGAACAGACAACCATCAGTAAAGCTGACATCTTGGATTACCTCAGCTATGCTGTTTTTCAGCTCGGAGATTTACAGAGAGCAATAGAGCTTACAAGACGGTTGGTCATCCTAGGTAAGACGTACTGATAGAAACTTACTCCAATCCATAGCAGAAAATGTGCTTTAAAGGGAATGCGGGCAGCTTGCTGCCTTTGTTGACATCTCCTGAAAGAAGCCTCTCCTTTTCCTAGGCCCATAAAGCAATTATGTGGTTCTGGAAGATAAGTGCCTGATGTAAGGAGATGCCCACAGGGTGGGAGAAGATTGCCTCAATGTGTCTATGCCTCCTTATTGGATTTTTAACTCGAGCATTTGTTTTCTTGGGAGCACATGGCTCCATGCTTCTTTAAGGAGGCACCCACAAATACAGCAGATATGTCCCCATTTCCTGCAAAGCATATTTTTTGCCTCTGATCCAAGTAGCTGCACATCCTGAGTAATGCATTTTTTCCTCACAGGCTTATAGAATTTCTGATCTGTGAAAACTCTGGCCTGCCTAGAAAGGCTTCAGATGAAGTATTTCCATTAGTGCCCCAAAAATATAAAAGTGGGGGTTCTGTGATCACCACTGTTTGAAGATAGAATCTCCAACATAGGATCCCACTTCGCTGCTTCTCCTGTACTTTTGAATTAATACAGTGTTAAATTATTCTGAATTCTGCTGAGACAAAGTGAAACTAATGCTGACTTTTAGATCTTTTAATCCAGATTTCCGAATTCTCAGCAGGCTGTACCATGTCATTAACTTTTCTTCAGTTAGACTTCCTGTTTCCGCCAGCAGCGTCATTGGCTGGGTGACTCGGGATTCTGAGTTCTTCAGCTGAGTTTCTTTTTGTTTGGGGACCCTAAATGGGCCAGAAGCCACCCCGGGGAGGTGGCGCTGAAGGAAGGTACTTCCAGGGACCTAGGAGAAACAGTAGTCTCTCCGATCGATCCAGGAGAAGCCTCCCAGAAACCAACAGAAGAAAGGTTAGCTAACTCCTTGTCTAGCCCTAGCTGTAAGCAAACGGAAGTCAAGAAGCTCTACCTAAACTGATTGTAAAAAGTGTGTTTGAAACTGGGTAAGAACTAATTTTCTCCATCCTACTTATTTTCCTGAAAAAAAAAAAAACTCCCAAGAAGCAAAAATACCTCCAAGAGTGAAAAAAGGGGAGGGATTCTCCCCCCCTTTTGGCTATTGGAAGCGGCGAATTTAACTCTTTAAGGAGAAAAAGAAAACTGAAAAATGATCCAACCCTGACACCTGGTGGATGAGGAGCTAAAAAACTTTTATTCGTGGCTTTTAAAATCTTAAAATACAGCTGTTCAGAGAAAGTGATATTTACAGAAACAATGGATGTTTTACAAGAGGAAATATATGATATGCTGCAATCCATTCAAAGGACAATGATCTTAAACCACGGGTCGGCAACCCACGGCTCCAGAGCCACATGCGGCTCTTTCAGCCGTCTCCTGTGGCTCCCAGCCATGTGCAGTGCCCCCCCAAAAAATCAGACTAAAAAAGTTGAACCAATCAATTCAAACTTCTCACAAAAGAAGTTTGAATTGATTGGTTCAATTTCTTTGGTTTGTGGGATGCTGTTCGCCATGAGCTCGACATGGGGAGGGGGGAAGAAAGACAGCTCCGGAGGGAGACAGCCCTGTAGCAAGAAGCCGGCGGTCCGAGCGGAGTGGCACGGAAGACCTACTGGTCGGTGTGGGAAGCTCCAACATTGGCGGTGATTAAGACTTGGCCTCCGTGGCCAGGTTCCACACCCCGATGACCAGCTCGATCGGCTTTCACTGCTCTAGCCCGGGGACACCAGCGGCATAGAAAGCGGTTTGGCAGCGCTGCCATAGCCGGGGTGTCCTTGCAGCGGACAACTTGGACCTGGATATTTCCTGTGGCTCGCGGTTCGGGACCGGAGACACCAGTGGCGCACGGTCAGCGTTGCCATGGGACCATCCTCTGCAGTGCCAGTTAATGCAACATGTTTCCAGTGGTGAAAAAGGGACCTGAGTGGCAGCAGAACAAGACACTAGGTAGCATGAACTGAGCATGGTCTTGATAAGCAACAAGCCAAGGCCCCGTGTCCCTCCTGCCGCCGCTTAGTTCGTGCTGCCCAGTGTCTTGCAATCGGTTGGACAAAACAGGTGGGTAGGATTGCAGCCAACGATAGTAGGACATTAGAGCCGCCAACTCTGGTCTCCACCTGGGCGGGCGGGTGAGCGAAACCCCGAAACCTTTTGCGTTCCTTTGCAAAGAGAAGACGCCGATGGCGCATGGCCCGGGGGAGAAAGACAGCTCTGGAGGAAGGCAGCCACACAGCCAGAAGCCGGCGGTCCCAGCCGAGCAGCATGGAAGACCTACTGGTTGATGTGGGGGGTTCCAGCATTGCCGGTGAGCAAGGCCTGGCATCCACAGCCCAGTTCCGCACCCCGACGACCAGCTGGACAGGCTTTCACTGCTTCTTTGCAAACGAACACAAAAGGTTTCGGGGTTTTGTTCGCTGCTTAGTTCATGCTACCCAGCGTCTGCCTGCTTGCAGGCCGCCGTGCTCCTTCCCCGAAGCATGCAATTGCTCAGAGCCCATCCCAAAAGGTGCTGCTTCCCTGGCAGGAGCCGAGTTTGCAAGCCTCGGAGGTTGGGAGGGTTCCCTCCTGCTTTCGGGATTTTGCTTGCCTGCTCGCCCGGGTGGAGAGCCTGCGCCTCCCCTTCTCCTGCAGCCGGGGAAAAAGGGCCAGCCCGAGCCTGTCCTGAAGGACTTTTTAGGCCCCAGATACCTCCCCACCCCCTCCCCCGTCAGCCCAGGGCCAGGCACTGCAGCTCAGCAGCAGGAGGGAACCCTCCGGACCTTTGGTTTTCCCGGCTTGCCAACGAGGCTTGCAAACTTGCATGCTTCGGAGAAGGAGCACGGTGGCCTGCAAGCAGGCAGGCAGATGCTGGGCAGCACGAACTAAGCAGTGAGCAAAACCCCGAAACCTTTTGCGTTCGTTTGCAAAGAAGCAGTGAAAGCCGGTCCAGCTGGTCGTTGGGGTGCGGAACTGGGCTGTGGACGCCAGGCCTTGCTCACCGGCAATGCTGGAGCCTCCCACACCAACCAGTAGGTCTTCCGTGCTGCTCCGCTGGGACCGCCGGCTTCTGGCTGTGTGGCTGCCTCCCTCCGGAGCTGTCTTTCTCCCCTGGGCCATGCACCACCGGCGTCTTCTCTTTGCAAAGGAACACAAAAGGTTTTGGGGTTTCGCTTGCCTGCCTGCCCGGGTGGTGACCAGAGTTGGTTCTAAGGTCCTACTATCGTTGGCTGCAATCCTATCCACCTGTTTTGTGCAACCGATTGCAAGCCAAGCACTGCCTAGTTCTGAATTAATAGCTTGGGGGGGGGCGAAGCCCACTGAACTGCGTGATCCCAATGACCGAGCTGACTTTGCAGGAGCCTCCATCGGATTGGAACTTTCCTATCCGATTGAGCTTAGTTTAGGCAGGGCTGTTCCTAGCGTGGGGTTCACATGTTAGTGGGGCTAACTAGTTCTCTGGCAAGTGTGCCACGCTCCGGCCTTCCTCCAAAGCGCCATCCTTGGGGAGGTAGTCCAAGGCACCACTTTCAACCAGCTCCTTTGGAGTGGCCCCAATTCTGCTCTGGGGAAACAAGGGCGGGGCGGAGTGGGACAGTGCTGCCTATCTCAGTCATGTGTAGGGCCGTGTAAACACTACCAGATGGCTCCGCAGTTGCCGCCGCCACCGCCGGGGGAGATGAGCAGGCTGTTGCTCCCGCGGTCGCCTTCCCGCCACTATGGAAGATAGCCTGGTCTGAGCCTTTGGGGGCCTCAGCCTCCAGCAGCCCCGCCATGCCCAAGGCAAGCTCGCCCACTCGCCGCTTCAGCAAAGGGGGGAGAGCAGTCTTTTCCGAGGGGAGGAGAAGCCAGGACGGCAGAGATGTCCATACCAGAGCTGGATGCGGGCCGGGCCGGTGCATGTGTTGCCTTAGGCTCCACTCTTCAATCAAGCCCCGTTACGTGTGTGCGCATGCATGTGCATGTACGCGCATGCGCACATTTTGCGGCTCCCAGGTTTTTTTTATGAGAGAAACGGGTCCAAGTACTCTTTCACTGTTTTAGGTTGCTGACCCCTGTCTTAAACCATAAAGAAATACGAAACAACTTTGAAAGTATAAGTCAACTTATCTCCAATTTCAGCTCACTTCAAAAAACTCCTCAAGAGAACACAGCAGAGATGATGGAATATAAATCAGAGGGAAAAGGCTTAAAGATGGACTTTTACAAAATTAAGTATGACTTAATTCAAGTGGAAGGAAAGACAATTTATACTTCAACATCACAAAACAAATTGGAAGACAAGAGAAGGGATTCTAATGGAAAAAAGGGTGTAAGTGCGCAGGACAGAGATATTGATTTACCGTATTTTCCGGTGTATAAGACGACTTTCCAAACCATGAAAATCTTCTCAAAAGTCGGGGTCGTCTTATACGCCCAGTCTTATACGCTGGAAAATACGGGTATTCTATTTTATTCCTTTACACATGTGGTTTGGCATATTACTCATCAAGTTTTCTCTCCCCCCCTCTCTCTCGCTCAAAGAGTCCTTGATTGGTAGACTGGCGGTGGGGAGAGCAATTAAACGCTAAGCTGTTTGTTTCAGCCGCCCTTGCGCACACCCGCCTGCGCGCACACACACACCCGCAAAAAGTGACAAAGTGTTTAAGGCTGGTGTTGACACTAGATATCTTATTGCCTTAATCCAAATAGAGGACTAATTACTGCGGGTGATGTCACCGTCGGCGGAGGAATAATCCCATCATTTAATTAGTTGAATGATTTAAACAAAGATTTGCATAGATGCACTAATCAGTTGCCATAAATTACGGGGGAGCACTGCCAGCGAGGGGTAACAGATCATACAGACGGCATTGGGGGTGGAGGGAGGAGGGGGGGAAAGAGGAAGGAAAAAGAAAGAGCGCGCACAAGGATTTTCATCTCCTTTAACATAATTAATTTAATTGTCCTCATTAGCTGTACCATTTGTTCTGATTTTATTTCTCCCGTTCTTCACGCGCACAGCCCGGCTTTGTTTCTCTCCATCTCTATCTCTCAGTCTTATCCTTGCCGAGCACCGAACACTTTGCTGGAAAGAGAACCAGGGAGGTCACTTTGGCCACGGGAAAGTCTGAGGTTGCTGGGTTATCAAGGAGCTGGGGGAAAGAGTGAGGTAGGATGTCAGATCTTCCAAAGCTTGAAGAGATTTACAGAAGGGTGGGCTTGAAGGGGCCCTTTCCAATAAGAATTTTTTTAAAAAAAAAATGGGATCTAAACTGAAACTTTTAAAGAAAGGGGGAGGGTGCTGTGGCTTAGTGTGAAGTTCCAAGCAGCAGACAAGAGAGAATCCCTTTGAAGTCTGCAAAGTGCATTCACACATTTTAATCAGTTTTCCCTTCTCTTACTCCCTAGATTGACTTAGAAAAGGAAGATGGGAGGGGGGGGTATTTGCACAATAAGAAGATTCATTGTTGATCAACCCAAGATAAGCCGAAAGAACCGCTTTGCTTTTAGAAATCCATTGACTTTCATTGTGTGTGAGAGAGGAGAGATCCATAGATTCCAATGGAACTAGGGGCCGCGTTTGGGCAAGACAGCAACCCTGATCAGCGCCCTGATGCTAGACATGCTCTTTTGGAAGGACCTCCCCACCCCCCTGGCACCCAGGAAAGTTCAGGGACAGTACATCCCAATGCCTCCTGGGGCCCAGGATCCACGGCGCAGGTCTTCGTGGGGGCCTACAGAACTCACCGCTGCCATCCCTTTCACTTTCCTAAGCCTTAAGAGAGGCGCAGCCCAAGATGAAAGCCTGCGTCGAGCACAGCCTCAAACTTTCCAAGAAAGTTTTCTGGGCTCTCTTAGAAAAACCCTACCGCTTTCCGAGAACATCGCCCGGTCGGCGATTGACAAGGCAGAGCCCTGAGGTTTCCCGGCTCACAAACAGGCAGGCTTTCCGCTCGCTCCCAGCTCCATATCCCAATCCGTTGTCTTAACTGGGGGGGGGGAGCTTTGCGAGTACATCCCACCAAACTCGGGGGGGGAGCTCAGCTCGGGGAGGCTGTGGAGGATTCGCAGGGTGGAAGACCGAGAGGAGGAGATCCCGTCTCCGGAGATCCTGGTGCGCAGCCCGCTTGCTCCAAGCCGGAGCTCACTACCGGGGGGGCAACGAAAGGGACCTGCTCGCTCCTTCTCTTCCTCCTTCATCTCGCCCCGCAGCCGCTGCTCACAAAGGTCGCGGAGGCATCGTCGGCCGCCACCCTCCCCGCAGCTCGCCTCTAGCGGGCGTGTGGTTTGCAGCTGCTTTTTGCTGAGTTGAAGTTGCAGGCTGGTATATGTTCACCCTGGGAAATTAGCGACAAAACTCAATCTGTCTCCTGGCTGCTTTGCACTTTCTGAGCTGCAAATCAGGGTGGGGGGGAAGGATTGGAGGGAGAGGGAGGAGGGAAAGGAGGTGTGTGTGTGTGCATGTCATAAGCATTTGAATTAAAATTACAGTACCATATTAAAATCAAATCTGATTTTTTTAATTTTTATTTGGTATGTGTTGGAAGAGGGGTAGTCTTATACGGCGAGTATAGCCCAAACTCTATACTTTAACTTGAAAAGTTGGGGGTCATTTTATATGCCCAGTCATCTTATATGCTGGAAAATACGGTACTTTCTACATCTACAGGAACACCTATGATCGTATAGGAAAACCTTTGGATCCAGCAAAGTATATTGATCAAGAAAGATTCGGGGCAAAGAAAAGAGATTAAGAAAAAAGATAATGGGACATATCAGAGAGAATATTTAAAAAAGAAACATGTGTTTGAATATGGTTAAAGAAATTGAAAAAAATTGAAACACACCATTCTGAGAGGGATGAAATGTTTTAGATACTTAAATGTGATTGAATTCAAGAAAAGTACATATATATATATATTCATATATATATATGAATTAGAGTTAAGGGACTAGATGACTAGATTTATTTGAATAGAATATAGTTAAAGATTAACTATATTCTTAATTATGATTTAAAAGAATACGAAATTTGAGTACTATGTCATTTCTTATATTTTGTTATTATTGCTTTCCTCTCCTTTTTCATTTTCTTTTTTTTAAAGAAAAGAAATGTATTAATATGATGATTTAGGAATATTGGAACACTTTAAGAAGGATGAAATATTTTAGATATTTAAAGGTGACTGAACTCAAGAAATATATATATAATACATATAAAATGTTTGAATTAGAGTTAAGGGATTAGATGACTAGATTTATTGAATAGAATGTTTAAAGATTAAATATATTTTAACTATAATTAAAAAGAATTAGAAATTCGAGAAAATAAATACTACTAAGCTAGGCGATATATATATTTTAAGTACTGTGTTATTTTCTCTGTTCTGTTACAACTGCTTTCTTCTATTCTTTTGTATTTTTTTTATTTTTTTCTCTCTCATTCTTTTTCTCTTCCCCTCTCTTTTTACTTTTATATTTAATACTTAAGAAACACAAAAATGTGAGATGGCTTATATGGGAAAAATAGAATCAAGTCTGTCAACGTAAATGTAACTAATTACTACCAGTAAAAATACTCAGAATTTGGTGGGAGAAATAAACTAAAATAAGGACTGTAACAGGATTGGTGATAAGGCAATCCAAATGAATGGAAAGAAAAGAAATGTATTAACATGATGATTATTTCTTAGGAATGTTAGAAAAAATATATACTAAATTGTCAGTTATTAAAACAATAAGAATTGTATTAACGCAATGTTTGCAAAAAAGGATGTTTTTAGGGAAAGAAGAAAGTAAACAAAATTAATATATGAAATACAGACTAGAAATTAATTGTTAAGGACTGTTTTTACAAATGTAACCCAGGCACCACACTGTTTACCAACTATTGAATTACTTATGTTTGTGTAAAAAAACTAATAAAAATTATAATAAAAAAAAACTTTTCTTCAGTGAGATTATTTGCTCTGTTTTCCTCTGTCTTAACTACAAAGGTGATTGATAATAACTTTCAGAAACCGAAGACATCTGGTATTACTCAGTGCAGTTATTTGCTTGGATTATAGTGCAGTTTACCTAAGGCAAAATAACAATCCAATCTATCTCTGTCAGGACTATGTTGAAATCTGCAGTGGAATCCTGAATAGTGTTTTA
Organism: Crotalus tigris; assembly: GCF_016545835.1. Taxonomy (NCBI): domain Eukaryota; kingdom Metazoa; phylum Chordata; class Lepidosauria; order Squamata; family Viperidae; genus Crotalus; species Crotalus tigris. The sequence continues at coordinate 1,464,299 of NW_024100482.1, forward strand.
TTTTTAATGGGTATTTTTCCTTCTTATTCCTCCAAATATATTTTAAATACATAATCTACCTGATCAGTGCTCTCTTTTCTATCAATTTGTTTATCCATTTTCTTTTTGTCAAAATCATTCCCTTGCTGTAGAATGTTGACTTCTTTCCACCACCCCCCAATTTCTTGCCTCATTCCTTTTTTTGTTACTAGGACAGAGATGGCGAACTTTTTAGAGACCAAGTGCCCCAAAACCAGCCCGCCCCCATTCTGCCCCCTGCCCTGCCCACCTGCAGAACCACCCACCGCCTCCATGGCTCACCACAGCAGATCGCCCAGGTGGCCCTGCAGTGCCATGGCAACCATACCCTCCGCCCGCACCCTGCAGTATCATCTGCACGTGATGGGGTGCGAGGGTGGAGTCTTGTCCCTGCTGCCCGGCTGACATGTGCTTGGCTGCACTGCTCCATGCAGGCCACGCCTGGGAGTGACTCTCCTCTGGGGGGGCGGCTGGTGAGGGGTCCGCGGGGGAAGACGGGGCTGGGGCGATGGCACGCATGCCCATAGAGAGGGCTCTGAGTGCCATCTCTGGCATGTATGCCATAGGTTCGCCACCACTGTACTAGGAAGTTTGACAGCAATACCCTATGTGTACTCTTATATGAAATAAAATCAAAGGATTCAAGTTACTATATCCTTGTATTTTTTATTTTGGTGTTTGAAGTTTTATTCCAACATTTCTGCATACTTAAAACATTCAATACACACACACACAGATGCACATGGTAACAAACATACCCTAAACATATTAGATTTCTAGCAATGAAAATAATTCCTGTAATTCATCCATTCAAACTTTGTTGGAGTTAATCTTAATAACCTTGCCTGAGGTAAAAAGCTAAATGATTGAGCCACTCAAAGTCACTTATACAGTGAAATAGGCAATGGATAAATTCAGTTGATCAATCAGTCAATCAAGAAGGGTTGAGTATGATTAACACTTGGTAGGGAGACAACCGGGGATTATCAGAACTGTATAGGTAGTCTTTGAGTTACAACTGTAACGAAACTCAGAATTTCTGTCATAAGTCATGACAATTGTAAGTCAAGGTACCAAGTGACCAGACTCAATTTTACAACTTTTTGTGGTAATCCTAAAGTGAATCCATGTATTCTCGTGGATGATGATGATGATGATGATGATGATGATTATTATTATTATTTTGGTCTGGAAACCAGCTGAAATGGTCAGAAACTGGCAATAACACTTAAATTACAGTCATAACTTCCTGAAAGCTGTAAAGATGAGCCAGCTGCCAAGTGTTTGAAAAGCAATTATGTGACCACAAAGGGTAGGTGTGTGCAGCTGTCAGAACTCCAGAACCAGGTCATAAGTAAGTTTTGGGAAGTCCATTGTAACTTAGAGCAGACATAAAGTGACCAATTATTAAGTGAGAACCACCTGTAGATTGGATTGGAAAATCTGAATATTCAAACCCTTCCATACTGTAACAGAGTATGGACATGGTTGCAAAGTCATCAGGAGCTGATTTATACAGCTGAACCTCAGGTTGGGATGTATCTCTCAAGTTTGGTGTTAATCTATATAAGAATGATACTGCATTAATTTAGAATTGTATAGGAAAGAGCCGAATGTTGATGTAAGACTATTCCCTCTTAATTGCTGACCCAATTCAGGTTTTTTTTTCCTAAAATATTCAGGCCTTTTCCACTATGAACCATTGCTTATTCACCCCCAAGTTGCTTGCTCTTTTGGTTGGGCTAGTCTGCTGGGCAGTTTCAATAAAAAATGGACAAGCTGTCTTTTTAAAATAAATAAATCTGTAATTGTGCTCTTTTTAATCTAGAGAAAAGTCATTAGTTGATGCACATGGTCTTATGTCATTTTTGAGACAATGCATTACACTCTTTATTTATTGCCTTTGTACATTTCAAGCCCAATAAAGATCCTATCTTTAATTCACAGAGAATCTAATTGGAAATGAGGGAGGCTGGCTTCTGACCTGTATCATGTAACTGGTGGCCTGTTGTAGACTTCAAAGTCTTGTATTGATTCTCTTATGATTCTTTCCAACCAAAGACCCAGGTCACGAGAGAGCGGGCAGCAACATGCAGTACTTTGAGAAGCTGTTGGAGAGTGAAAAAGAAAGCAACCAAATCAATAAATTGTCAGTGAACCCCAGTGACCCCAAAACCTACAATGGCATTTATGAAAGGCCTCAGGACTACCTGCCAGAGCGAGAGACCTACGAAGCCCTTTGCAGAGGGGAAGGTGTGAAACTGGTAAGTAAAAATGTGCCAAAGATTACTAGCTTAAATTCTCATATTGTTAGTGTTTAAAACTATATTTTACAAGTAAGTTCATCCTTGCTTTTAACTTGCCAAAAGAGAGAAAAAGTTGATAGGTAGCTTCACAAGGCAAGATAATTTAATTTAATTTTAATTAAATTATGCCCTCCATTACAAAACAGTGAGAACAAAAATACCATTTCAGAATTTTAAAAACAGTTGCCATTTCAGATGAATAATAAATGGTTCTTCCTTTGAATTGTGTGTCAAGATTATTCTGCTTGGTATCAGAGCACCCACACTTTTGAAGGTAAGCTGTTCCACTGGTAAATTGTTCTTACTGTCAGGATATTAATTGTTCTAAATGTCAAGAATCAATCAGGACCTTGGAGGTCTTCTAATCCAACCCCCTGCTCAGGGCAGGAATTCTCAAATCATCTCAGACAAATGGCTGTCCAACCTTAACTTGAAAAATTCCAGTGATGGAACACCCAGTACTCTGGGAGGCAAGTTGTTCCACTGCTTAATAGTTCTCATTGTCAGAAAATTCCTCCTTTCCAGATTGGATCTTCCTCTGATGAGCTTCCACCCATTGCTCCTGAACTGATGCCCTCTTTCCTGTGGGAGCACTTCAAGTATTGGAAGACTGCTATTATGTCTCTGTCGCCACTCATTCTTTTTGTTAAGCGAAACCTACTGAGTTCCTTTCACCATTCTTCCTAAAATTTAGTCTCCAGATCCTTTGTCATCTTTTGTTGCTCTTCTCTGCACTCTTTCTCAGCATCTTTTTTGTTATTGTGGTGACCAGTAATTCCATATCCAAAATACTGTATCTATCTGATTATATTCCTAGACGCCTCGAAGACAGAAGGGGTTGTTTTGCAGATACCACAATGGAAATCGAAATCCTCATTTAATTATAGCGCCTTTTAAAGAAGAAGATGAATGGGACAGCCCTCATATTGTCAGATATTATGAAGTCCTATCTGATGAAGAAATAGAGAAGATTAAGGAGCTGGCTAAACCAAAAGTAAGAGTTCATTTTATTCAGTAGCTGAAATTATATCAGCATTTCAATTCATGTAAGCTAATTAAAAGTGAAATTGAATGAATTGGAAATGTCAAGACTCAGTTCCTTGCAAGGGTATGTATGGTTGCTATAATATATTGGACCAATTTTGTACCACATTTGTTACTTGTAGTCATTGAGCCTCTTTATAACAGGAGTTCTGTCTATTATTCAAACTATATGCAGTCATTTAGCTGGAATGACATTGGACGAGCGAGTTGTGCTGCCTAAGAAATTAGCAAGGAAATGAAAGCTTTTAATATTTCCAAGGTTTGCTCTTAATTCTAAACCAAGTATGTTTTATTGTGGTTATTGAAGAAGAATGGTGTCTCACTTCCCCAATGTTTTTTTACTGCATCCCTACCCAGTCTCTACTCATGCTGGCTGGGAATGATGGAAAATGTAATGAACACATCTGGAGAAAGCTGATTACCCCGGTTATACTGATCAAAGTATTTTATCTTAACTGAAAACTATTTTAGAAAATATAGCAGGAACTGAGCCTAGGAACTTGGGTTTTTCTACCAAGGTATGATTTTTGATGTTCTTTAAAAGAATAGTAGTGGGAAGGTTCTAATTACTTATACCTTGGTAATTATTTTCTTTACTTCCTCCAGGTAGTAATTAGAGTAAGCTAATGGTCATACATTGTAAAAAATAATTATACTAATTAATGAATGAGGTAAAAAGGTGTTGCAGTTGAGTAAGGATTTTGTAAGAACATGGATTTATTTTAAATGTTTCTGAAGTCATAATTAATGTTCATCAATCATTTCCCCTCATTTAATATCCTTCCGTGACTTTCATCTTGACAAATGAAAGCATTTTCCTGATAATTTATTGTTACCTTCTGTGGTTCTTAGACATCAGAAGGCCTTGGACTGATCTAAAAGCATGATCATTTCATTTCAGAGCGGGATGTCTAAAAAGAACAAAGCTATATATGAATGTCTGCTTATTTGAAGCCTAGATTCTTTAGATATTGATCTGATAGATAAATAAAATCTAATATGTTGTTAATTACAGTCTTGGACTGTCCTTAAATGAAACTGTTTTATTGTATTGTACATGAAAATAATCAGATAAATTGGAACAAATAATTTAGCAGTATTAATTGCACTGACTGTATAAATTATTTCCCTTCGAAATACAGATGCATGGTTTTGTTCGGAAGTATCAATTGCTACTCATTTTTAATCATTGATTCAAATACACATTACGTTCCAGGGTAGGCTAAAGTTGCTGTAATACAGCAATTAATTAGCAATCAAAAGATATTCATCCATATTGTGATGTTAAAAAGTTTGAAATAAGAATTTATGACTGTCGTAGACAACCTATATTTAATCCTGAATTGCCTGTCAGATCTAAGAATTTTTCAGATCAGTTCTTTGTGGTGGTATTAAGGTCAAATTTATGCCCAGGATTTGAACAAAAACAAGAAGGAACAAAACATGAAATTGTAACTTAACATGAATAATTCATTCTTTTTTAACCTTAACTTTAGCAATACTAATTTTTGTTGTTCCAATTCCAAACTCAAAAGACGGGAGATAATTTGCTGCTAATCAGTAAGGATATTTCATTTTAATTTCTTTTTAAAAGACAAAATGACAAATACAGCCACATTATCATATATATTAGAAATTCAAAATTACTTCACTTCAAGCAATATTTTAAATTGAGTTTCTGATCCTGATTTTTGGAGCAAGAGCCTGTTACAATAGAATAGTGCATGAGTCAGAAATCTGGCATTTCCTTGTGCCAAAAGCTACATGTCAGGACAAGATAATTAATAGGGATATAAAGAAACCAAAGAAATAATATGGAAAAAATGAATTAAGCATGGGAAGGAAAACGCTAAGAAAGGGATGAGTGTTGTCTGTTAGAATACATAGAGCATATTAGTGAAGTGGCATTGCTTTAAATAAATATTTGGGTTATATTTAAGGTGCAATTACACTGCCGTGATTACAGGCATACTTGCAGTCATGTGGGCCAGATTCTGATTGGTTCACCCAAACTGAACTCTTAGCAAAGTGTTTCCTAATTATTCCCATTTCCTTCAGTAATCTGTCTCTGGGCTAGCCTCAGGGGGAAATATGTTAGACTTCATGACTCTAACTTTCTGCTCATCATATGCTGCTGTTTCTCAAGGATCTTCAGTAAAAATTAATCACTTCTTTATGATGCAGTCTGTTGTATGAATATATTAGAAATGCTAGGGAGTTGTGGCAAGGGAAAGCTCTCGATGGGTTATTTTCTTCCAGCGTATCCATATCTGTTTTTTTGTTCAGAGATGTTCTTCTATAGTGCTAGTGTTCTTCTAGTGTAGCAAGAGCTACAGTTTCTTGGCATCTGAACTTTGAAGAGATTTGTCAGCAATAAACCATTTAGGGAGGAAGGAGATGCCAAGAGGGCACCCCAGGACTGCAATGGAAGGGGAGGAAGATTAAGCTTATTTTGCTAAGGATAAATTCAAGCCTGTCTCCTAATATAGTACCATTTCCCTTACAAATAAGAGTTCTTTGTTTGCCTTGATTGCATACCAACTAATGAAAGATGTACTGTAGTCATCAAAGTTTGATACAGCTTGGTTGGTATGGTCTGAGCTTGGTTTTTCTCCTGCAGAAGTGTCGTTATCAGTGCTGACACAAGAAGTGAGGTTTTTGGCTGTTTATATAGAACAGCTTGTTGCACTAGGTTTTACCCTCTTCTCCTAAAATCCTCTGAGTTCCATACATTCTGGCCTGCTTCCCAGCTTTGGGGCAGTGGTTTTTGCATTACTTTCACTGTCATTACCAACCCATATAGGGTTAAGTGTACTCAAATCTAGCATGAAGGACAGATGGGAATTCTATAGCATATATCAGCACATTACAGAATTACAAATAGTTCTCACTAAATAACACTAATTGGGATCACCAACTGCATCCCTAAGTGACACAGTCAAAACACATCAACTTATGATGATAGTTGCCTCAGTTCCAGTTGCTGTCATTAAGCAGATTCTGTGCAGGGTCATTAAGTACAGTGTCACTATTTGCGATCTCCTGCAGGCTTCCCCATTGACTTAACTTGTGGGAAGCCAGCAGGAAAGTAGAAAATGACGATCATGTGACTGTGGGGACACTGATGACCACAACTACAAGGACCAGTTGTAAATCTCCTTGTTCAGCGCCATAGTAATTTTGAATGGTTGCTGAACAAGTGGTCATTAACTGAAGACTGGTATGAGTGAGTAAAAATCTATAACCCCACCTCCACCTGCCTCAAACCCTCTGTGGTATGAGCTTGAGCTGTGTGCCAAGGAAAAGCCATCTTTGCCCACTTCTAAACCCTGAAGAGTCAAAACAATATCTAAAGTGGTGAATTTGTTTATTACTCATGCAATACCTCGCTTTTCAGAATGTAGAATAAACTTCAGCTGCAATACTGCACAAAATACTTACAAGAATCTTTTGGCATGTAAGCATAGAATGCTTGGGAATAAAAATGCAAGGTGAGTTTTTGATGCTATTTTTGATACTAGTAAATTTTGCATATCTCTTCATACAGTTGGCAAGAGCTACAGTCCGGGACCCGAAAACAGGTGTACTAACAGTAGCCAACTACCGGGTTTCCAAAAGGTAAATTGTGTAAGAATGAATTTCATCCTCTTTTTTATGAATAATTTTAAAATGTATTGATAATAAATCAAAGTCTTGATATGCACATCATTCAAAACTTGACCAATAATTAAAACTCTATAGAATGAAGAAATGTTGTAGTGTCTAATGTTTTTGCTATTCTTACTATTTTATTGTATGGTATAGATTTTATTTATTATTGTTGTTGTTATTTTACAAAAATATAAAACTTACAATTTCAATATGTTATGTGAACTATTGCTTAATGATTAAAAACTAAACATTGATTTTTGAAGAAGTGCTATAAATCTTGATCCATCTGAGTGAAGATATTAAAGTAGGTGAATCAGTGTGCCTTTTAAATTTCATGAGCTGAAGTTTGTAAATTCCTGTTCACGATCTTTTTTTTTCTTTTCTGCAAGTTCCTGGCTGGAAGAAGAAGACGATTTGGTTGTTGCCAGAGTAAATCATCGAATGGAACAAATTACAGGATTAACTACCAAAACGGCTGAATTGTTGCAGGTAAGTATGTTACCGGTTCCCTCCTTTATGCAAGGCCCTGCCTTCTGTCTTGAAGCAGAACTCTGTGGAATGTGGTGGTGAACAGGTAATGCTCTGAAAATTATGAAACAAAAAGCAGCCCCCATCCTCCAAAAAAGAGACAGATCGTCTTCAAATTTTGATTGAGATTTTTAGAATTCAAAATTCTACAAATAGTAATGGCTGCCAATAACATTTAACAGGAAGCTTCAACCATACAGTATGTGTAGCACACCTACCCATAATTGCCCATTTTTTTAAATCCAGTATCTTATTTTTTAAAATTAGAACAGCAAAAAAAAAAAAAAGTTTACACTTTCAAATCCAATAGGTTCCCATCGGTATTTATTATACATAACAGTGAAATCACAGCTGCCAATTCCTTAACTGGCATTGGTCTTCATTCTCACTGAGTTCTTCCAAGGAACCTAGGATGCCATAATGCATCATTTCAGTATATTATTGCCGCCCTCGGTGAGAGTCTTGTTGCCCTGGATAAATGTCTTGTTGGTTGTGTCCGCTACCTCTCTGCGCTGGCCTACTGCCATTGAGTTTTGCCCACTTGCTCACCAGTTTCGCAGGCTTCACCCTCAATGCACCCTGTTGCGCCACTTGTGCCAGTTGTGGTTTTGTACCTGTTGCAGTTGCAGTTACATATTAATATTATTATTATTGGATTTTTATTCCATCTTTTTTTTAACATGGTGACCATGCCTAAAATTCCTGCCTCCTATTTTCACCACCACAAGAACCCTGTGAAGTGGCTGAACTAAGTACGACTAGCCCAAAGCCCAGCAGCTGGTTTTCTTGCCTGAAAGAGGCCTAGATGTCACCGTCTCCTGGTTTCCAGGCCAAGACCTAGTCTTAAGGAATTTACATTAAAAATTAACGCAGTTTTTGACTGACAGAGCTTGACAAAGAGCTGAGATTTTAGACTTCTGCATAACTAGAACTTCTACTGCAAAAAAGATGGCGATCAGCTCTCCTCCAATTGCTATTTTTAAGATAGCTTATGAATAAACGTGAAACGATTCAAGAATAAAAAAGCCCGTTTCTCTACAGAGAACTTTGTTACTTTTTCTATCTTGTGTCTCAGTCCCTGTGGACAATTCACCGCCTTCTCAAAACTATTTTCTTTTCCTCAGTTTATCCTGTGCTGAATTATAAATTGAGAACACCAATCCTCTGTGTGGTAATTAAAGCACCAAACATATTAATATTATACTCTGCATACAGGCATACCCACATATATACACATACCACATGGAGAATTCCTTGCTTTGGATAAGAACAGTTTCAGGAAATTTGACTAGTATGTGATGAAATCAAGTCAATCATGTTCACATTCACACTATTCTATCAAGATAAGATCTCTAAGCTATAACCCCCCTTGCAAATCACCCTACTGTTGCCCACATCGCACCAATTCAAGAAACATGCACTGTAACGACAAACATTCAGCATGCAACATTATATTGATATTTAAAATCAAAATGCATTTTGAAAAATTACCATGTTTTATTTTGCTTAGAAGGTTTTCCTTTAATTTTACCAATGTATTGTCCTTTTGTACATTTTAGGTTGCTAATTATGGCATGGGAGGACAATATGAGCCTCATTTTGACTTCTCAAGGGTAAGATTTCAGATTTTATCTACTTTTCCCAGTTACTGTTAAGTATATCTGATATCTTAAGGGCTAAACTGAAGGTGATAGAAACTCCTGGTTAGTTCAACAGATTTTTTTTCATGTACAAACAAGGACAGGGTGAGACTTATTTGGCTCATGGTTAGAGCACTGAGTTAAAGAAGCTGTATTTATCCCTTACTATCCCTTACTTACTGATTTAAATAGTTCCGATATCATTTTACAAAAAAGTGTTAGCAAGAAAAAAAAACATTGAAATAGGACATTGGGTGTGGGATTAACCTTCCCTTTCCACTGACATAACTGATTTATTCAACTGCCCTCTAAAGCTGTTGATTTTAGTAAAGAAAAAGATTTTAGGGAATCCATGTCATCTTGTGTTTGGCTCACTGGATGATTATGAATAAGTACTAGTATATTCATGGAGACAATTTTTTTCTTACGAAGTATGAAATGATGATGTTTTCTAGGTATGGATTATATTTAAGCATTTATACTGTATTTGGAAGAAACAATCTTAAGGAGAGCACTATGTGTACTTCTGTATTTTTTTCTAAATTACTTTCTCTCAATTAGAAAAATTAGGATTTTCTCCCATAAAATACTTTCAGTTATAAGTGGTAAGTGATTAGTCCAAGATTGGGTGTAATGTCAAAGAACTCCCCCATCCAAAAAAAAAAAAAACCTTCCAAAAATAAAAAAACCACCATTAGGGATTTCTCTCCTGGCAAGTGTACATTATCTATCTAATCATTCGAATGGCCGGCAATTTTTCTAATTTTCCCAAACCTGCAGGAACATAAAATGACCATAGCAATTTTTAAATGATATTGATGCATTAAGGAATGTGATTAGTAGGCAGCCTATATTGTGTCTGATGCTTAGGAAGAAAACCTTACGGTTCATGCATTTTGAAAAAAAAGAAGGCATTTACAGGCCCACCTTTCATGAAAGTCTCCCTCATAAGCTAGAGAATATTATCAGGAGACAACATGGCTTTTCTTCCAATGGTATATTTAGCCAATAAAGTCAAATGGAGATAGGGAACATTTGGTAAAATTAGATCACATTTCTATTTCAGTTTTCTCTAGAAGAAGTCAATTAAGAGTAGCCGTCTGTCCATCTAATACAGGAGTGTCAAACTGCCGGCCCAGAGGCCAGACGCATCATGTGGAAGCCACGCACATCCCATTGCCGGCAATAGCAAAACCGGCCCAATACGTTGCACGACGTCACATGACGTCGCCAGTTTGACATACCTGATCTAATACAACATTCAGGTTCCAACTGAGAGGTAGAGCATCTTTCAAATCATAGTCATGTTATTTCTCAATGGTTCTGTAACAAAGTCTGTCGATTTTTGAGGTGGTTCCAATTTTTACATGCTCAACAATTACTACAATTTAGCATTCCCTGGAATAAACTATGCCCATCTTTGAATATCCAAAGAGGTGGTGGCAGTAGTAGTAGTAGTAGTAGTAGTAGTAGTAGTAGTAGTAGTAGTAGTAGTAGTAATAATAATAATAATAATAAAGTTGGGACCTTGGAGGTTATCTAGTCCAACCCCCTACTCAGGCAGGAAACCCTATACCATTTTGGACAAATGGCTGTCCAGTCTCTTCTTTAAAACTTCCAATGTTGGAGCATTCACCGCTTCTGGAGGCAGGTTGTTCCACTGGTTAATTGTTCTAAGTGTCAGGAAGTTTCTCCTTAGTTCTAGGTTGCTTTTCTCCTTGGTTAGTTTCCATCTGTTGCTTCTTGTCCCGCCTGTGTGTGTGTGTAGATTCTAGAACTGAAGTGAGTTACCAACTGACTGATTTTATGGCACCTTCCTTGATGCATCTTTCCAATTTATGATACATTGTTGACAAATACCGAGTATGATTTTCAAGCCATCTGTATTATCTGCTTAATAAACATTTAATTAGTTTATCGTTCAGCATATCTTTAAATATTTTGGTGAAATGCAAACTATTATTATGGAAACAACTCAATTAAAAAAATAGTCTTACAATAGTTTTTAACTTTTTAGAGTAGCACTATTTGTTGAGTTTGTTTTTCTTCTCTTCCTTCCCTTTCTGAATAATAGGGGTGTGGGATCACGTCTTGCTACATGATAGAACAAGCTATTATCTGATTGCCTCTCTGTCAGAACAAATGTTATTACAAATCAGTAGATACTTAAAGCTTCTTCGTTAAAACTGATCTGTGTAAGGGAGGCAATGAAACAATCAACAAGATATTCATTCTTGGATGATATGTAATGCTTGGAATTCAGTTGTCAGCAGCCAAGTTTGGAGAAAGTTAGCAGCTGGATTTCTTAGGGATTTGGACTGGTCCTCCAGGCTCTGTATATAGCACAGGTTATAACTTGAATCCATTTGCTGATGCTTTATAGAAAGCAGTTGTATAACTGTTGATTGATTGTTTGTTTGTTTGATTGATTGAAATTTATTAGCTGTCCCACTCCAGTCAACTCGGGGCAGCATACAAAAGTAAAAAACATAAAAATAGCGAGAAACATTAAATCAACAGGCAACCCGGACTAAAATACTCTGCTAACAAAATCCAGAAAAGAAAACCAGGTTAAATAATGACAAATATCAGGAGCTACCCCACACTCTCTTCCTTGTGATTGTGGCTGGTGCCAAACCTGAAACCCAGATGGAAGAACCCCCTCCTGCAGCCCCACTCAGGTTATGCATGCCAGGTTGCTCTCTCAGTCACAATTAAACCGTGGATTGGGCAGATTTATTACACACCAACCTGTCATTCACAGGCATTCATAATTTGCTTATTTGTTTATAGATTCTCCTACAATTGTAAAAAATTGTTTTGGTACTAATCATAAATCATTCTGAAGACTAGTTTTCATGGATTTAAGAGCTATTATACTGTTTTTAACATGTTATTATATTTACAAATTAAAATGTTTTTTTTTTAATCCTATTAGCTGGTCTTAAAGTTTCAGGTGTGATAACCAGATCAGAAAGTTTGGGGATTCCTGTGGCATTTATGTGCCATAATATTGATGCTAAATGTATTTTCCAGGAACAATTCCTCATTGTAGTTCCACAAAAACAGCATTTGCTCAGCTGAAAGCATTACTGCTTTTGTCATCCATCATAGCATAATATCAATAAAGGCCTGAAAGAACCTTGCTTTTAATAGAAAGATGTTCATTGCTCATTTTCCAAATACAAAGATAAGGAGAGTTGCTGTGTGGCTAGTTGGGATTTAGTAACACAGCATGTTCCTATTAGACTTTTTCCGTTCTTGCCTGCTGATCATGAAGGGGAACTGGCACTTTTGATTTCTATTAGCTGAAAAGTGCTCTTTCACTTTTTATAGTGCAAGGAGTGACCATTCAGCCACAGGTTTACCAAATATATTAATCCAATAGCAGAAAAAGGAAGGTGCCAGGATATCTGATGTATTACAACTCTTGTCATGGGGAAGATTCATAGAGATCTCAGTGTGCTAAACCAAAATGTGTTTTGTTTATTTTTGGCTAAGCATATTGTGTGATTTCTAATTTTGACATACAATCTCACCATAGCATATAATCTCAGCTGTGACTTATTCAGAAAGCCATGGTTAAATAAATTACAGTTTAGCACAGAGTGTGGACTAAGACTACTGTTAGCTTTGCAGACATGTTTTTTTTTTTTAATATGTTGAGTTAATATGCTATTGCATCTGAGACTTTGACTTAAATCTGCAACTCTATTCATACACACCTGAGAAAAAGTCCCTGGAACAATTGGGTGGGCCTTGCTTCCATTAAGATTTTTAGACAATCTCCACGTACTGTTTCCAAAGCAACAAATATGCAATCAATTTGGAAGTTGGGTTAAAGTTGTTGTTTGTTTCAGCGACCCTTTGACATCACGCTCAAAATGGAAGGAAATAGGCTAGCAACATTTCTTAACTATGTAAGTACCTTTGTATTCTTGTCCCCATGCTTCAAGTTTGCAGTTTACTTTTATTTAATTTTGTAGAAAGAGGAACCTGATGTTTTCAAGCATTTAGGGACTGGGAACCGTTTGGCCACTTTTTTGAACTATGTAAGTATGAGCAGTCTTAGACAAGTAGAGTAAAACTTGTTTCTTTCATGCTATCATCTTAAATGGAATTAATTGCATATTTTTTAGAGATTGTTGATCCAGTGTTACATGAAATCATAGTATCTGTGGAGATTTAGTTTTCCATCTTCTTGCTTCACATATGCTATGAAGTTTAGCCTAATTGTGCAAAGGAAATTAGTGACTAAAATACATTTTTAACAGTGGAGCTTTTTATGAGAAGTGATTTGGGAACGCATTCAATCATTATTATTTGTGCAGCCACAGAATCTGTTCTTATTTTACTTGCCATGACATCAGTGTTAAATATTGCAGCTCTTTCAATCAGGATCTCAGTTTTTTAGGAAATTTCTTGGAAAATGACTAATCAAAGGCATTACTTTATTCCAAATATGTGCCTGCAGTGCAGTTACTATTACTGTTACTAGTTTATTAGAATATCACTTCTAATATGCAATTATGGAGTATTCATTAAACCCTACTGGGCATTCATTCAGGCTTAGTTACCATGTCAGGCTTTCAATTTCTTCCTAAAATTTGAAAAATTTCCTGTCCTGTATAATGATTACATCTCTGTAGAGGGGCCTCATTGTTCCTAAATTAAAACGCTGTAGTGAACAATATCCAAGTTATAGATGGGATTTGATTGCCCCTGTTTCTGCTTCAGTTGCCTGTATCACATTGACATTAATACTAGTACTAGAAACAGAGTTGACTACATTATGTAGAACGATAGGTAGAGTAGGAAGTTCATGGCCTTGCTACTCTCGTGCATGAAAAACAACACAGTTTAGAATCAGAACCATGACATGAAAGTAATAACTCTTTCTCTTAGTTAAAGTAAAGACACTATGTATGATTGAAGTGCTTGTGTTCTGTGGCATCTGTGGCTAAACCAAAATAAAGCTGTGTTAGTTTCTTTGCAGTGTTTCAAACTGATAAAGAGATTGCTCAGAGATGCACAGAATTAAGCAGTATCATTAGAGCTAAGGCAATTTATATATATATGTCTGTGGTTATTCAGGTTTTCTCCCACATAAAATTGGAAGTGTCTTGGTGACGTTTCGACGAAGTCCCATTCGTCATCTTCAGGCTGGTGTTTTCAGCTTCGTGCACGAAGAAGCACGAAGCCAAAAACACCAGCCTGAAGATGATGAATGGGACTTCGTTGAAACGTCTCCAAGACACTTCCAATTTTATGCGGGAGAAAACCCGAATAACCACAGACCTACATACAAACACCCGCGAAAACCTCAGAAAACGAACACGAAGCCAAACAACAGCAATGCAGCTCACCTTCTCAATTCCCCCTGCAACTCAGACTAACCCGAGCACAACAAAGCCCCCACCCAAACAGAACACTCCCCCATCCAATCAGAGCACAGCCAAGCCCCTAACCAATCAGAACATAGCCAAGCTCCCATCCAATCATTTCATACCCCCACTAGCAGTTAAAAGGAAGAAACAGCTACGATCATACATTGCTCCTAGAAGCAAGAAGCCGAAAACACCAGCCTGAAGATGACAAATGGGACTTTGTCGAAACGTCGCCAAGACACTTCCAATTTGATGCGGGAGAAAACCCGAATAACCAAAGACACACACACACACACACACGTGTGTGTGTGTGTGTGTGTGTGTATGTATGTATATATGTATGTATGTATGTGTGTATATATATATATATATATATATATATATATATATATAATATATATATATATATATATATACCCAATCAGAACACAGCCAAGCTCCCACCCAATCAGTTCATACCCCCACTGGCAGTTAAAAGGAAGAAACAGCTAAGACCACACATTGCTGCTCAAAGCAAGAAGCTAAAAACACCAGCCTGAAGATGACGAATGTGACTTCGTCGAAACGTTCGCCAAGACACTTCCAATTTTACGCGGGAGAAAACCCGAACAACCAAAGACCTATATACAAATACCCGCGAAAACCTCAGAAAACATATATATATATATATATATATATATATATATATATATATATATATATATATATATATAGGGTTGGTTGTTTTTTTTAATAACATTCTTAATATTAAGCAAACAGCATGTTGTCTGGGTTCATGTATTTAAGAAACAATGAGTAATAATTTCTATATTATCATAATCAATATGTTATTAATCGCTCAATAGTCTTCTTCTTACTAGTATATGTGTTACATAGTACATATTACATATTAGGCAATTTTTCAATTTACTAAGCAAATGCATTGGTTCAGAAGACTGTGGTCTTTACTCTCCGATTAGTAACGTAACCCTTCTAAAATCTGGAAGAGACGTAGGCCGCAGGCTTCAAGCCACATATTAAGGACAGATGGGTTTGTCCTATTAGTCCCAATTGTGATCAAACACAGTAATTGTTTTTATACGAAATAAAAGTTTATTTCCCTCTTATATTTTAAAAAATAACTATTTTTAATGCTTATGTTTTTGTCAGATTTTTTATTCCTAAAAATCTGTGTCCACAGGCTTTCTTTCTCTCTTCCTGTTAAAAGGTGTCATGGATGCTCCTTCAAAACTTTGAATGTGGCTCCCAGAACCTCTCCAGAGGTTGCTGCAGAATCATAAATTTCTAATGTGTCAGAAGGGGAAATTTATTATGAAATATACGAGGAGTGCAGTACTCATATGTACTTAATTCAATTCACATTTTGATGTAAATTTAAAAAAAAATAGGTTTTTATCCTGGCCCCACCTACTTCTTAGAATGTGGCTTTCATCCTGCAAAAGGATGCAAACTCTTGCTAGGTAAGAAAAGGGTTGAGCTGGACTCAGTGGAAGATCTTATGGGTGTCTTATTTTCCTTTCTCAGATGAGTGATGTTGAAGCAGGAGGTGCAACAGTTTTCCCAGATTTTGGAGCTGCGATTTGGCCCAAAAAGGTAATAGTTGTGCTTGTCTGTAACAAATGCTTTCCCTCTAGAAGGGAAATAATTTACTTCAGGTTTTTAACTTTATTTCGTTAAATTCTATTGAGCTACAGAATTTCTACTCAGTTAATCATTCAGGATGACAAGATTATTGCAATGAGATATTTGTGGCTGCTATTCATAAATGAGAACATTCCAGTGGAACAGCACCACCCATTAAATTGTAGACTGCTTCTTACTCAGATAGCCTTCCTCTATATCAGGGGTGGCAAACTCGCAACATCACGTGATGTGTCGCGACGTATCGTGACTTTTTCCCCATTGCCGGAGATGGTATGGGTGCGGTTTTGCCATGACGCATCCGGCCTGCGGGCTGGCAGTTTGACACCCCTACTCTATATTGAACAGAATTTTAAATCTGTCTTTGCTGGAAAGAGTTTTACAATGTGTATTTAAGGAGCTTTATAGGCATTTAATTAATTAAAGGGCTCCGTGTAATTTTACTTTCCAATAATAAAACAGGATTTCTTCTTTTTGCTGTATGCCAGCTCTATCCCCTGCCCTATCCCAGTCCTCAAGCAAATTAGAAATTTATGAATCAAATTAATTAATAATTGTGATGGGTCTTTCATAATATTCCACAGCTTAGCCCAATGAGCGACTCCAGCCAATATGGCATAATTTTCCTTAAAAATTTAAGGGGATCCTTTTGTGTCACACTGAAATCAATGCGACCTGCATCCAAGACATACTTGTGTTCGCTATACAGGCCTTTCTCTTCAACCAGTAAAGAGCAGTATTGTTTCCCAAGTTCCATTTCATACGAATATGAGTATATGTTGGTTTAAAGGGCCTTAATTAATTTTTCTCCAAAGAAAGCTTGTTTTTAATTCTGCAATTGTCAGCACCGTGTTCAGCATAATTTCTGGAATGGAGAGCTTTTTGTCTTAACCCTGCTGCTAAAACAATTTAGAATAACCAATAATTTGGTTATTAGTTTGTAGTTAATAGATTTAATACGTGCAATGATTTGCATGATCCCTATATCTTTGCAGCTTTAATGTATTAACAAATCAGCTATAATCTTGAATCTAATTAATATAAGAACCTGCAAGATCTGTATGTTCATGCCAAATAGTATTCCTGTCACAACTAGTTATGTATTGCTTCATTTCTAGAGAGCATGGGTTAGTACCACATTAGTTCTAGTTTCTCCCTTAGACCTTGCTTAGATGATTTTAGCTGAGTCATTCCCTCAGCCCTAGGAGGGATATAATGGCAAACCACTTCTGAAAATGCTGCCAGGACAACTGCAGAGACTTCTCCAGGCAGTCACCAGGAGTTAAGGCTGTATTGAAAGCACACATTTCCTTTTTTCACTTTCCTCCTATATTCAAAGACATTGCCGCTGCACTCTCATTAAAAGTGGAAAAGGGAAATATTGTAGATATATTCCCACATTTTAAGGCAACTAGGAATGAATGTCCTATGGACTCCCTATTCTTACAGCAGTTTTAATTTAGATGAAAATGCACACAACACTGAAATTATTTAGATGAGTAAGGTTGGTTGTTGTTTTCAGGGGACTGCAGTTTTCTGGTATAACCTCTTTCGGAGTGGAGAAGGTGATTACCGAACGAGACATGCAGCATGCCCAGTGTTAGTAGGCTGTAAATGGGGTAAGTAAAAACAACATCTTTGTTTTGAGAAGCAAGACTTAAGGTTTGTTAAACAGTTAAGGGACACTGGGTTGTTTTTGGTATAGGATATTTTGTCTTGCTATGACACATTCTTGGATCATGTGCTCCCACATTAAGATTCCTTTGCTGTTAGCTTATGTCTATAACTTTGACGTTCACTTACAGGATAAGAAAAGTAGAAAACACTATCTGCTATAATAATGACGAGATGCGAGTGTTAACTAGGAAGAACGTAGCATTTCAATGAAATTTTAAACAGCAGAACATTTGAACATTCAGAGTTCCATGTCGTTGTTTTTAGCATCATTCAGGTAGCATTTAACATGGAATACTCCCTGTATGAGCACTCCTGTTAGTTCTCATCTATTGAGGCCTATTGAAGTTCCTCAGATGGCATTGGCTGTAAGTGGGCATTTTGTGTTCAGTGCAGCCACTGGCCATAAGAAAAGCTATATGTATATTGTAGGACCATAAAGTGCTTATCAGGGAGTAATCATCATGGACCAATGATGGCTAGGGGAGAGGGATGTCAGGAAGGCTTGTTTGTAATGATGCCAGAGTGAACTAAGGGTGATTCTAAAACTCAACTTTTATAGGAGTCTCATGATCCATCTACCTTTCTGCTTATGTAATGTAATATTAGATATTAAACATTCTCATTTGCATCAGCTCGAGGGGAGTTTTCTTCAAGTTGAGTGTTCTCTAGATGTGCAGTTGCTGAGAATTCTGGAAATTCACACATCTGTAGGTATCCAAGTTAGGGAAAGCTGTTCTGTAGCCACATAGCCCATTTAGAAACCTTTCCTACTATTCATACACTGAGCGGGACTAAAAGAAATAATTGTTCCTTCGGCATCTTGGGAGGTGAAGAACATGGACAAAATAAGGTCAAATAAAGTTCTTCGCCACAAATCACTTGTGCACGACTACTCAAGGATTCCACATGAAGGGGTAGATAGGTACATCAAGCTACCTTCCAAGGAGTCACGCCCACAAGTACATCATATGAGTATAATGGCTAAAGGTTAGATGTCCATTTATCTGAATCTGCATACAAAAACTAGATTTAGAACAGACTGGAATACTATCGTCAATGTTACGTGTGAGTTATATGTCTGTATGTCATCAAATAAAACTATTCTCTAAAATGTGATGCACGAAAATCACAGTTAGGTTTGCTACTTTTATTAATCTTATTGGTGTTGATACTTTTCCATAACTGCTGGCCACATTTTTATTGTTATATGGATTACATTTATCATTTTATATAATTTAAAGTATTTTAGAGTCATACAATGGCTGAAGATGCTTAGTATGAAAGAAGGCAAATATTTTTTTATATAAATGAATAAATGTAACAATCCTGTTGTTTTTTTAACAGTATCAAACAAATGGTTTCATGAGAGAGGAAATGAATTTTTAAGACCATGTGGTACAACAGAAGTGGACTGAAACCAGCCCAACCGTATTTTCCTTCTCTGCTGTCAGCCTTCTGCATTGTTCAGTTCATTTCTAAGAAATGACTTCTACTATGAAAATGACAGCATTATTTATTGAAGAAAGGCAACATCTCACAAGAAAAGAAGACAGCTCTTTGGACAGTTGGTGCTATGTACTTATATATGGTTACTGTCATTCTCCTTCTCCCTTCAGTTTCTGCAACCTCCAGCAATGTGATATGTTACAGATTGGCCATAGAACATTTTTTTTTTCAGAATGTATATTTTGAAAACGTTACTGTATTTTCTAGGAAGTACAACATCCATTAAACTTTTTAAAAAGAGGCCACGTGTATCGTGTGTATTTAATCCGTGGCAGCGGTTGGGATTTTTCCATTTGATCATTGCCATATCACTACCTATAAGTGGGGAAGAGGAAGCCAAGGTGACGCGGGCATCATAATAGTTACAGATATCATTTGCTACAGAACTGGGAAGAAGAAATCTCATTTAGGGGAACAACTTGAAAATCGTGGCTTCTGATGAATGTGCACAGCAACATGTCAGTAGGCTTCAAATCGTATGCTGTGGGAGGCGTATCATGTATATTTGTTGGTTCCCCCCTGTGGAGGTAGACACAAGAATTCAGTCATGAGAACTGTATTTCATAGTGTGGGGGGAAAAATAACACAACAAGGCAAGGAAGAAAGAAAGAACCTAGCAAGTTCCTCTCCCCGACTAAAATGCTGTTCTCTCTGAAGGAAAGGCTGGGAAAGGGAAGAGCTTCAGGCCAGATATTTAGGGCAGAGGTTTCCTTCTGAAAAAGGTAGATAGGAGCCACCTGTAGTCCCATGAGTCACAAGGTGGCTTTCAATATGTCCCTTTGCTAAGTGCAAAACAGAACCAAAACACAGACACTTTAAACTTCCAGAACAATACTGGTCCCAGTCACTTGCCTGATGTCATGATGGTATCATTTCCTTAAACCTGCCATTGCCAAAACAAGTATAAAAAATGCCCCTAGTGAATGGAAAAAGATGCTTATAAGGCCATGGATCACTAACGCAACTATCCTTTCAGTCATGCAGACATTTTATTTAATCAGTAATGAATTTTCTATAAAGAACTCTCATTCTCTCGAAGATTATAAAATGAATCAGCCAAGTTTGCGGTATCTGGCTGTCTACAAAATTCCATTGGGTTATAGCTGGGGTTTTTTAAAAAAAAAAATGCAAAAGCATATGTAATAATGTCTTTGCTGTGACTGCAATGGGCATGCAGCTTAAGGCAAACAAAGCGTAAAATGAAGTTGGTTTGGATCCATACCACATGTTCAAGTCACGGACTTTTGAAATGCCTTCATGGGGAAAATTAGAACATCTAAAGTGTACAATAGTTCAAATTATTGCTAAAACAAATTACACTCTGCTATACTGCTAAATTCTTGGAAAATACTTGGAGCACTTGAAAAAAGAGAATACAAAAGTTATTAAACTTTCTCTTGGAGACAGTCAATATGTACATGTGTGTTACTACATTTTTAACTATGACAAACATAATTTTTGGACAATGTAGAAAGTCTTATCTAAATACTATATTGATAAGCAATACATATGGCAGTCCGCGTGATCTTGGATACTCAGCTCGCATCTGTTCCAGCCAGTGTAACCTTCCTGAGAGAGACAGATCTGCACAGAAAGGCTATTCTAGGGGTTAGGTCCATCCCTGAGAAATAATAGCTCCTTTCCTTTCATTGCTAGTTGGGGAATTCTCAGTATCCTATTTATAACATGCATACAGGGCGGGTGGATGGTCTCTGAGTTAATCATCTGCTAAATGATTATTAATTCAAAAGTGAGGCTACATAATAATAATAATAATAACAATAATAATAATATAAAGTTGGAAGGGACCTTGGAGGTCATCGAGTCCAACCCCCTGCTCAGGCAGGAACCCTACACCATTTCGGACAAATGGCTGTCCAGTCTCTTCTTAAAAACCTCCAGTGTTGGAGCATTCACCGCTTCTGGAGGCAGGTTGTTCCATTGGTTAATTGTTCTAACTGTCAGGAAGTTTCTCCTTAGTTCTAAGTTGCTTCTCTCCTTGATCAGTTTCCATCCGTTGCTTCTCGTCCTGCCTTCAGGCGCCTTGGAGAATAGTTTGACTCCCTCTTCTTTGTGGGAGCCCCTGAGATATTGGAACACTGCTATCATGTCCCCCCTCATCCTTCTCTTCGTTAAACTGGACATACCCAATTCCAGCAACTGTTCCTTATATGTTTTAGCCTCCAGTCCCCTAATCATCTTTGTTGCTCTTCTCTGTACTCTTTTTAGAGTCTCAGCATCTTTTTTACATCGTGGTGACCAAAACTGGATGCAGTATTCCAAGTGTGGCCTTACCAAGGCATTGTAAAGTGGTATTAATACTTCATGTGATCTTGATTCTATCCCTCTGTTATTGCAGCCCAGCACTGTGTTGGCTTTTTTGGCAGTTGCAGCACACTGCTGGCTCATATTTAAGTGATTGTCTACTAGGACTCCGAGATCCCTCTCACAGTTACTACTATTGAGCAAGGTACCCTCTATACTATACCTGTACATTTGGTTTTTCTTGCCTTAATGTAGAACCTTACTTTTTTCACCATTGAATTTCATTTTGTTAGATAGCGCCCAGTGTTCAAGTCTGTCCAGGTCCTTCTGTATCTTAAGCCTGTCTTCTGGAGTGTTGGCTATTCCTGCCAGCTTGGTGTCATCCGCAAATTTGATGAGTTCCCCATCTATCCCCTCGTCCAAATCATTGATGAAGATGTTGAAGAGCACTGGGCCTAGAACAGAGCCCTGAGGCACCCCACTACACACTTCCCTCCATGTAGATGCCATTCCATTGAGGACCACACGCTGCGTGCGGCCAGTCAGCCAGCTACGGATCCATCTGGTGGTGGTTCTGTCTACCCCACATTTTTCTATCTTGTCAAGTAGTAGGTTGTGATCTACTTTATCAAATGCCTTACTGAAGTCCAAGTAAATTATATCCACAGCATTCCTCTGATCCACTAATTTTGTCACTTGGTGAAAGAATGCAATAAGATTTGTCTGGCATGATCTGTTTTTGACAAACCCATGTTGGCTTTTAGTAATGACTTTGTTTGCCTCTAGGTGTTTGCTGATTCGTTGTTTGATTATATTTTCCAGAATCTTCCCAGGTATTGAGGTCAGGCTGATAGGTCTGTAATTTCCTAGATCCATTTTTTTTTCCTTTTTTGAAGATGGGAACTACATCAGCTCTTTTCCAGTCCTTTGGTAGTTCCCTAGTGCTCGAAGATCTTTGAAAAATAGATAAAATCTGCAGATCATTGAATCTTTAAGAAAAAACAAGCCCATGCAATATTCGGTTAAAAATAATGCCAGTCATTGGGTGGGTGTCCGTTTATGTTGAAAGGATTGGGACACACCCATTAAGACAAGTGCTGCTTATCTGTGATTTATTGAAGAAAGTATCATTGTCTGGATTCATACAAAATGCTGTGCTAGAGAAAATGTTTTCCTCAGTCGTCCTTGAGCCATGACCCCTGAAATAATAAATGCATTTATTTGACACCCACACCCACCGCCCCTCCCTTTCCCATGAATAGAATTGTCAGACTGCATAAATTGGGCAAGGCAGTTGGGAATTTTCCATCTGCATATACGAAAGCTAAGCTTTCAAGATGAGACTCCTTTGACAACTTTGTGTTCTTAGCAGCGGTTCTTGCTACAACCCTGGGGAATGTCATGCTCATACATGAAGTATAGGAGATGCAGCGCTGGAGTGAGTGTGCCAGCTCAGTGCCAGGACACAGCATGAAGTCATCCTTGCAAAAGGGAAAGTTGGTGCTAGAGAAGAAAAGCCTCCATCTTGGCCAAATCTTTGTGGGTAGCACTTGGGAGCCACTGCGGAGAGCCTAAAGGCTATTGAAAGATAGCCCTGATGTCTATCCACACTCACAATCACATTAAATGTTAATACCACTTTACAATGCCTTGGTAAGGCCACACTTGGAATACTGCATCCAATTTTGGTCACCACGATGTAAAAAAGATGTTGAGACTCAAGAAAGAGTACAGAGAAGAGCAACAAAGATGATTAGAGGAACGGTTGCTGGAATTGGGTATGTCTAGTTTAATGAAGAGAAGGACTAGGGGTGACATGATAGCAGTGTTCCAGTATTCAGGGGTTACTACAAAGGAGAGGGAGTCAAGCTATTCTCCAAAGCACCTGAGGGCAGGACAAGTAGTGATGGAAATAATCAAGGAAAGAAGCAACCTAGAACTAAGGAGAAATTTCCTGACAGAACAATTAATCATTGGAACAACTTGCCTCCAGAAGTTGTGAATGCTCCAACACTGGAAGTTTTTAAGAAGAGATTGGACAACCATTTGTCTGAGATGGTATAAGGCTTCCTGCCTGAGCAGGGGGTTAGACTAGAAGACCTCCAAGGTCCCTTCTAACTCTTATTCTATTGCTCGCCCATTCTAACACCAGCTGTGTGGTAGAATCCAGGCAAAACAAGAGAGTTGCTCGAAAGGACATCAGGAACTGTAATTTGAGAACCCCTATGGTACAATAGAAACTCTGGCTTTAAAAAAACAGAATGACAACGTAGTAAGCTTAAATGCTTTAGCTTGTTTGATCATAACGTTCCTGTATCCCACTTTAAAATGTTTGTTTTGATGTGGCTGATTCATAAAACTCTGGGTTGAGGGTAGATCTGTTAATATCTGTAACTAGAGTTGTTAGTCAGATTGATTTTCACATCCTTTATAGTTAAGTGGGCCGATTACTAGATAAAAACGATGTTGCATGAAGATATGATCAGAGACTGCATGTGTTGCCTTGCTTCAAATATTATTTTGACTTTACGCAATTTCCTTACTGACAGAAATAATGAGCTTGTTACATAGAGATGGAACTAATTTCCACATGTTGGTGTTTGCACAGTATACTGTTTTGGGAAAGTGCTAGATCTGAGTTACAATATGCGTTGGAGGCTCAGAAAAGGAGCAAGGACATATTTTCTTCCTTTAGACCATAAACAAGCTAAGGAATGAAACAACACTTGGAAGAGAAAAACAAAGCTTAGGGCAGAGGGATCGGACTCACTATGAATTTGCAGCACCTGTATGCGGAGTTTTCATGAAGACTACGACGTCCAGCCTCAATTTTTTAAAATTGACAGTAAGTAGACTGTCAAAAAGTAGGACAGATAGACATCAAATGCATTTTTTTATTTCCTTCTCAGAAAGTCTTGACTTGTGAAGAGATTGCTGTTGCTTCACAAGATGATTAAATCTGTCCTGCTGAAAAATTTTCCTTATTCTCAATGAGTTAAAAAAAAATCCCCGGAAAATCCCACTTTTTAATATTGGTTGATGTTTTCTTGGGTGTTTAATACTATTATGTATTTAGAGAATCATTTATTGCATTGGTATACATGAGTGCCAATTTTAAATCAAAATGAAATACAAATTCTCAAAATGATAAAAACTTGTGCAAAGTTGTTTTGGACTCTAAAAAATTTAATGTACAGTCAACATTTTGGTTCAACTCTTGGATTCTATAAAGGCCAGGCTATCCTTCTTAGAGAAATGTAGATCTACATTTTGGAGTGAGTTAGAGACCACTACCTCCCTCCATTTGTCTTTAAACAAAGTTGTTTCATGTTGAACTATAAAATGGAAATCTTTCATGCCCGATGCTTGATAAAGGTTTCCAAAAAAATTTAGACAAGACAAATTCTCATACTAAATTGCTTGTTATCAGCACTATTGTAAAAGGCTTAGGTCCAGCGTTCTGATGAAAATCTGGGAGGAAGATATAACTAGTGGTATGTTATATAATAAAAGCAAAAATAGGCTACACCTGTAGCTAAAAGGACCAATCCCATATTTTTTGCTATTTGAAACATGGACTAAATATCCATCTCTAGTGAGGTAGACTGAATCTTTGGTAATGGGACAGGAGGCCCTGTAGAAAGTATGGTTCTATCTTCCAACACTCAGCCACAATTATTACATAATCAACATCTACTCTGATTAGGGTTGGATGGGTGGATGGATGGATGAAAGAAAGAAAGAAAGAAAGAAAGAAAGAAAGAAAGAAAGAAAGAAAGAAAGAAAGAGGAGGGAGGGGGGAGGGAGGAAGAGAAAAAGAGAAAGAAAGAAAAAGAGGGAGGGAGAGGGAGGGAGGAGGAAAGAAAGAAAGAAAGAAAAGAAAGAAAAGAAAGGAAGGAAGGAAGGAAGGAAGGAAGGAAGGAAGGAAGGAAGGAAGGAAGGAAGAAAGAAAGAAAGAAAATTGTGAAAAGAAACAATGCTCAAAGAGTATTAAGAGCCCATAAGAACCAGACTACACCGGTCACTATTCTAATTCAATCTATGGCAGCTTTGTGTATCCACCTGAACAAGCAGTCTTCTGCTCAGAATGCAGAATCTGAAATCCCAGTGCTTTCCTGCGCCTGAAACAGCAATGCCTTATTCCCTTGGGTTATGCTCTGCAACACAAAAATACTTTGCCTTCTATTTTTCTCTTGAGTAATTGCCAAAGGGATTCTGACCAGATATAGTGAGATAAAAATGTGGACCAATATAGCATAAAGCTTTTGAACAGTCAAGACTAAGCAGACATCTGTTTCCCATTACACTATTCAAAATCCTTTTATATTACAAAAAATTAAGTGAAACATAAAGTTATTCTACAATTACTACTATTCTAGTACTAAGTGCTGCCATATCTGGGTTACAAAAAAATATGGCAGCCAAAAAAAACCTGATTGTTTACTGCATCCAACGGTCAACCAAATTTTGCAGTTGAGATATAATAGTCCTATAAATACAGAGATGACAGAAACTAGTAGACAGAAAATATGCAAAGCAATCATTTATACTTACTTTCCTTCACTTAACAAACAATCATATATTTTGTGATGACTTTTGTCATGACAGATACCAGTGGAGAGTTGTTATCTCCTTCCCTCTTCCTTAAAAATACTGCTTAAACATTTATTTTGCCCATTATCCAAAATACTTGGGTAACCATTCTCTTAATTTCTCTATGAAGAAATTTTATAACCCATGTCAAATTCAGAGTCTGACAGAATCCTGAAAGCTGTCCTGAGATCTCTTTCTTATTTGAAGAAATAAACAATAGGATACCTAAATTAAAATTTCCACAGGTTTTCCTTTTGGAAAAACATCTACGGAGGGGAAGTTGTTTAATATCTGTGGTCTTTGCCACCTAATACCAAGCAAAGGGAATTACATTTTTCTTTGCAGGCAGTTTTGGTCCCCAGCATTTTCAGCAGATGTTTGCTGGCAGTAAGGACTGTGAAAGAAAGCTGTTGACTCATTCCTCCCTAAATAAGTAGTGTAAATCAGATTAGAGTATATGAACTGAAGAATAACCGAACTTCTAACATTGAGAAATGGAACATTTAATCTCAGTGATCAGAAAATGCACTACTTACAGTAATAGCAGGAGATTGCTGTGACTGCCATCCTAGAAAACAACAGAACAGTAGGACTGTGGAAATGATTGTAGGGTTTGCACCTCAGAAAAGATGGGTTTTAATGGAGATCCTATGAAAGAAGTTTATTTTGTTTATTTATATCCCGCCTTTATTATTTTTATAAATATCTCAAGGTAGCAAACATACTCCTTCCTCCTCCTATTTTTCCCATAAGGTGGGTTGACCTGAGAAAGAATGACTGGCTCAAAGTCATCCAACTGGCTTTCATGCCTAAGGTAACACTAGATTTCACAATCTCCTGGTGTCTAGGTCAGCACTTCCATCACTGCACCAAACTGGCACCTGTCTTTATCTGAATAATGCTTTTTCATTTGTTTCTCAAAGAGCTGCATCTTTAAAATAAAATGTGGAAATTTCTCAGAGCAGAATTCTTCTGTCCCAGCCTGTGTGAGTCCTTGTTATGCTCACAAGGAGAAATCCCTCTTCCAAGAAATAGGCAGGAACCACAAGAAAAAACCAACCCCTTTTATTCTCACAGACCTGAGTCAATGACCAAGGCAAACAAACACAGTCCACAGAAACTTGATTCTCAACACAAATGGTTGCCTTCAGCAACCAGCACCTCCCACACCTTCCCTTTTATAATTCAGCCAAGGTGTGGCTTCCTAATGCCTTCTCCTTTGCCTTTGGAGCCGCCCCATTGCATTCCTCTGTCCTACTCGCTTCTCTTGCCTGCGCATTCATTCATCCGGGATTTTTCCCAGCTGTTCTTCACCATTGTCCAACTCAGGCTCCCAGCACAGCTGTTTCTCAGCCTGAGTGCGAGTAGAGGGGCCAGACTCCTCGTCCAACTGTAAGTCTTGGAGCTCCTCAGAGCCTTTCTCTGTCTCTAATATCACTCCAGGCCCCTTCTTCTCATCTGATTCCTCAGACTCAGCTGCCATTGGCTGGTGAGGAATTACAACAAGAATGTGCATTAAACTGTTGGTTTATAGTTTTGCCTCTGAAACCTGAAGCTCCATTTTATCATTCTCATTAGTAGTGTTCTGATCCAAGTCACGCTGGCAAGGCAGAGGTTAAGTAGGGTTTGTTTATTGCTCACTAATTGCAGAA
Organism: Crotalus tigris; assembly: GCF_016545835.1. Classification (NCBI taxonomy): domain Eukaryota; kingdom Metazoa; phylum Chordata; class Lepidosauria; order Squamata; family Viperidae; genus Crotalus; species Crotalus tigris. Next base: position 1,492,207 of record NW_024100482.1, read on the forward strand.
CCCAGTGCCAGTGAAGCTCTGCCCCAGCTCTCAATTTTTCCTCAGTCTGGATTCACAAACTAAGTCCCAGCCAACCCATGAGGCAAGAGGGAAGTAACAATACCAATAATTCCAGAGTTCCAGCAATCAAAACACAGCCCAAGAGTGTGAAGTCTGAGACCCAAGTTCAAATCCATAAGAGTTCAGAGTCCAAAAACATAGTCTGGGGTTCAAGGAACAGGATCCAGGGAAACCAGGAAGGAGCACATCAAAATGAGTAGGTGTTCCCGACAAACACACCTTCCCCCAGCATCT